>NC_141685.1:124816384-126016384 GCF_964263255.1 Lissotriton vulgaris | reverse complement strand
TCCACATCACCCTGGGTTAGACACTGGCTATATGCAAATCAGCTCTGACCCTGTTCCTCATGGGAACAGTCCAGTCCGAACTACCAAGCCATGTCTTTCCCAGACCGGAATCAAGCATCCAAGGACCGGTTTCTGGCTATCAGCCTTCATCAGCCTGGATAGCTTGACTCCAGTGGTGTGGAGAGCCTGGGACTCACGTCTGAGTATACCCAGCACACTCGGGGTGAAAATTGCAAAAAACACAGTTGATGGACAGAATGTAGAACAATGTCATACATTCGCCCCAGTACAAGGATCTGGGCCTAAATCCATCGTTTTCTTGCACTCCACACCACCCTGGGTTAGACACTGGCTATATGCAAATCAGCTCTGACCCTGTGCCTCATGGGAACAGTCCCGTCCCAACTACCAAGCCATGTCTTTCCCAGACCGGAATCAAGCATCCAAGGACCGGTTTCTGGCTATCAGCCTTCATCAGCCTGAATAGCTTGACTCCAGTGGTGTGGAGAGCCTGGGACTCACGTCTGAGTATACCCAGCACACTCGGGGTGAAAATTGCAAAAAACACAGTTGATGGACAGAATGTAGAACAATGTCATACATTCACCCCAGTACAAGGATCTGGGCCTAAATCCGTCGTTTTTTTGCACTCCACATCACCCTGGGTTAGACACTGGCTATATGCAAATCAACTCTGACCCCGTGCCTCATGGGAACAGTCCAGTCCGAACTACCAAGCCATGTCTTTCCCAGACCGGAATCAAGCATCCAAGGACCGGTTTCCTGCTATCAGCCTTCATCAACCTGGATAGTTTGACTCCAGTGGTGTGGAGAGCCTGGGACTCACGTCTGAGTATACCCAGCACACTCGGGGTGAAAATTGCAAAAAACACAGTTGATGGACAGAATGTAGAACAATGTCATACATTCACCCCAGTACAAGGATCTGGGCCTAAATCCATCATTTATTTGCACTCCACACCACCCTGGGTTAGACACTGGCTATATGCAAATCAGCTCTGACCCTGTGCCTCATGGGAACAGTCCAGTCCGAACTACCAAGCCATGTCTTTCCCAGACCATAATCAAGCATCCAAGGACCGGTTTCTGTCTATCAGCCTTCATCGGCCTGGATAGCTTGACTCCAGTGGTGTGGAGAGCCTGGGACTCACGTCTGAGTATACCCAGCACACTCGGGGTGAAAATTGCAAAAAACACAGTTGATGGACCGAATGTAGAACAATGTCATACATTCACCCCAGTTCAAGGATCTGGGCCTAAATCCATCGTTTTTTTGCACTCCACACCACCCTGGCTTAGACACTGGCTATATGCAAATCAGCTCCTACCCTGTGCCTCATGGGAACAGTCCAGTCCGAACTACAAAGCCATGTCTTTCCCAGACAGGAATCAAGCATCCAAGGACCGGTTTCTGGCTATCAGCCTTCATCAGCCTGGATAGCTTGACTCCAGTGGTGTGGAGAGCCTGGGACTCACGTCTGAGTATACCCAGCACACTCGGGGTGAAAATTGCAAAAAACACAGTTGATGGACCGAATGTAGAACAATGTCATACATTCACCCCAGTTCAAGGATCTGGGCCTAAATCTGTCGTTTTTTTGCACTCCACATCACCCTGGGTTAGACACTGGCTATATGCAAATCAGCTCTGACCCTGTGCCTCATGGGAACAGTCCAGTCCGAACTACCAAGCCATGTCTTTCCCAGACCGGAATCAAGCATCCAAGGACCGGTTTCTGGCTATCAGCCTTCATCAACCTGGATAGCTTGACTCCAGTGGTGTGGAGAGCCTGGGACTCACGTCTGACTATTCCCAGCACACTCGGGGTGAAACATTGCAAAAAACACAGTTGATGGACAGAATGTAGAACAATGTCATACATTCACCCCAGTACAAGGATCTGGGCCTAAATCCATCGTTTTTTTGCACTCCACACCACCCTGGGTTAGACACTGGCTATATGCAAATCAGCTCTGACCCTGTGCCTCACGGGAACAGTCCAGTCCGAACTACCAAGCCATGTCTTTCCCAGACCAAAATCAAGCATCCAAGGACCGGTTTTTGGCTATCAGCCTTCATCAGCCTGGATAGCTTGACTCCAGTGGTGTGGAGAGCCTGGCACTCCAGTCTGAGTATACCCAGCACACTCTGGGTGAAAATGGCAAAAAACACAGTTGATGGACAGAATGTAGAACAATGTCATACATTCACCCCAGTACGAGGATCTGGGCCTAAATCCATCGTTTTTTTGCCTTCCACACCACCCTGGGTTAGAAACTGGCTATATGCAAATCAGCTCTGACCCTGTGCCTCATGGGAACAGTCCAGTCCGAACTACCAAGCCATGTCTTTCCCAGACCGGAATCAAGGATCCAAGGACCGGTTTATGGCTATCAGCCTTCATCAGCCTGGATAGCTTGACTCCAGTGGTGTGGAGAGCCTGGGACTCACGTCTGAGTATACCCAGCACACTCAGGGTGAACATTGCAAAAAACACAGTTGATGGACAGAATGTAGAACAATGTCATACATTCACCCCAGTACAAGGATCTGGGCCTAAATCCATCATTTTTTTGCACTCCACACCACCCTGGGTTAGACACTGGCTATATGCAAATCAGCTCTGACCCTGTGCCTCATGGGAACAGTCCAGTCCGAACTACCAAGCCATGTCTTTCCAAGACCGAAATCAAGCATCCAAGGACCGGTTTCTGGCTATCAGCCTTCATCAGCCTGGATAGCTTGACTCCAGTGGCGTGGAGAGCCTGGGACTCACGTCTGCGTATACCCAGCACATTCGGGGTGAAAATTGCAAAAAACACAGTTGATGGACAGAATGTAGAACAATGTCATACATTCACCCCAGTACAAGGATCTGGGCCTAAATCCATCGTTTTTTTTGCACTCCACATCATCCTGGGTTAGACACTGGCTATATGCAAATCAGCTCTGACCCTGTGCCTCATGAGAACAGTCCAGTCCGAACTACCAAGCCATGTCTTTCCCAGTCAAGCATCCAAGGACCGGTTTCTGGCTATCAGCCTTCATCAGCCTGGATAGCTTGACTCCAGTGGTGTGGAGAGCCTGGGACTCATGTCTGAGTATTCCCAGCACACTCGGGGTGAAAATTGCAAAAAACACAGTTGATGGACAGAATGTAGAACAATGTCATACATTCACCCCAGTACAAGGATCTGGGCCTAAATCCATCGTTTTTTTGCACTCCACACCACCCTGGGTTAGACACTGGCTATATGCAAATCAGCTCTGACCCTGTGCCTCATGGGAACAGTCCAGTCCGAACTACCAAGCCATGTCTTTTCCAGACCGGAATCAAGCATCCAAGGACCGGTTCCTGGCTATCAGCCTTCATCAGCCTGGATAGCTTGACTCCAGTGGTGTGGAGAGCCTGGGACTCACGTCTGAGTATACCCAGCACACTCGGGGTGAAAATTGCAAAAAACACAGTTGATACACAGAATGTAAAACAATGTCATACATTCACCCCAGTACAAGGATCTGGGCCTAAATCCATCGTTTTTTTGCACTCCACACCACCCTGGGTTAGACACTGGCTATATGCAAATCAGCTCTGACCCTGTGCCTCATGGGAACAGTCCAGTCCGAACTACCAAGCCATGTCTTTCCCAGACCGGAATCAAGGATCCAAGGACCGGTTTATGGCTATCAGCCTTCATCAGCCTGGATAGCTTGACTCCAGTGGTGTGGAGAGCCTGGGACTCACGTCTGAGTATACCCAGCACACTCAGGGTGAACATTGCAAAAAACACAGTTGATGGACAGAATGTAGAACAATGTCATACATTCACCCCAGTACAAGGATCTGGGCCTAAATCCATCATTTTTTTGCACTCCACACCACCCTGGGTTAGACACTGGCTATATGCAAATCAGCTCTGACCCTGTGCCTCATGGGAACAGTCCAGTCCGAACTACCAAGCCATGTCTTTCCCAGACCGGAATCAAGCATCCAAGGACCGGTTTCTGGCTATCAGCCTTCATCAGCCTGGATAGCTTGACTCCAGTGGTGTGGAGAGCCTGGGACTCACGTCTGAGTATACCCAGCACACTCGGGGTGAAAATTGCAAAAAACACAGTTGATACACAGAATGTAAAACAATGTCATACATTCACCCCAGTACAAGGATCTGGGCCTAAATCCATCGTTTTTTTGCACTCCACACCACCCTGGGTTAGACACTGGCTATATGCAAATCAGCTCTGACCCTGTGCCTCATGGGAACAGTCCAGTCCGAACTACCAAGCCATGTCTTTCCCAGACCGGAATCAAGCATCCAAGGACCGGTTTCTGGCTATCAGCCTTCATCAGCCTGGATAGCTTGACTCCAGTGGTGTGGAGAGCCTGGGACTCACGTCTGAGTATACCCAGCACACTCGGGGTGAAAATTGCAAAAAACACAGTTGATGGACAGAATGTAGAACAATGTCATACATTCACCCCAGTACAAGGATCTGGGCCTAAATCCATCGTTTTCTTGCACTCCACACCACCCTGGGTTAGGCACTGGTTATATGCAAATCAGCTCTGACCCTCTGCCTCATGGGAACCGTCCAGTCCGAACTACCAAGCCATGTCTTTCCCAGACCGGAATCAAGCATTCAAGGACCGGTTTCTGGCTATCAGCCTTCATCAGCCTGGATAGCTTGACTCCAGTGGTGTGGAGAGCCTGGGACTCACGTCTGAGTATACCCAGCACACTCGGGGTGAAAATTGCAAAAAACACAGTTGATGGACAGAATGTAGAACAATGTCATACATTCACCCCAGTACAAGGATCTGGGCCTAAATCCATCGTTTTTTTGCACTCCAACCACCCTGGGTTAGACACTAGCTATATGCAAATCAGCTCTGACCCTGTGCCTCATGGGAACAGTCCAGTCCGAACTACCAAGCCATGTCTTTCCCAGACCGGAATCAAGCATCCAAGGACCGGTTTCTGGCTATCAGCCTTCATCAGCCTGGATAGCTTGACTCCAGTGGTGTGGAGAGCCTGGGGCTCACGTCTGAGTGTACCCAGCACAATCGGGGTGAAAATTGCAAAAAACACAGTTGATACACAGAATGTAGAACAATGTCATACATTCACCCCAGTACAAGGATCTGGGCCTAAATCCATCGTTTTTTTGCACTCCACACCACCCTGGGTCAGACACTGGCTATATGCAAATCAGCTCTGACCCTGTGCCTCATGGGAACAGTCCAGTCCGAACTACCAAGCCATGTCTTTCCCATACCGGAATCAAGCATCCAAGGACCAGTTTCTGGCTATCAGCCTTCATCAGCCTGGATAGCTTGACTCCAGTGGTGTGGAGAGCCTGGGACTCACGTCTGAGTATACCCAGCACACTCGGGGTGAAAATTGCAAAAAACACAGTTAATGGACAGAATGTAGAACAATGTCATACATTCACCCCAGTACAAGGATCTGGGCCTAAATCCATCGTTTATTTGCATTCCACACCACCCTGGGTTAGAAACTGGCTATATGCAAATCAGCTCTGACCCTGTGCCTCATGGGAACAGTCCAGTCCGAACTACCAAGCCATGTCTTTCCCAGACCGGAATCAAGCATCCAAGAACCGGTTTCTGGCTATCAGCCTTCATCAGCCTGGATAGCTTGACTCCAGTGGTGTGGAGAGCCCGGGACTCATGTCTGAGTATTCCCAGCACACTCGGGGTGAAAATTGCAAAAAACACAGTTGATGGACAGAATGTAGAACAATGTCATACATTCACCCCAGCACAAGGATCTGGGCCTAAATCCATCGTTTTTTTGCACTCCACACCACCCTGGCTTAGACACTGGCTATATGCAAATCAGCTCCTACCCTGTGCCTCATGGGAACAGTCCAGTCCGAACTACAAAGCCATGTCTTTCCCAGACCGGAATCAAGCATCCAAGGACCGGTTTCTGGCTATCAGCCTTCATCAGCCTGGATAGCTTGACTCCAGTGGTGTGGAGAGCCTGGGACTCACGTCTGAGTATACCCAGCACACTCGGGGTGAAAATTGCAAAAAACACAGTTGATGGACCGAATGTAGAACAATGTCATACATTCACCCCAGTTCAAGGATCTGGGCCTAAATCTGTCGTTTTTTTGCACTCCACATCACCCTGGGTTAGACACTGGCTATATGCAAATCAGCTCTGACCCTGTGCCTCATGGGAACAGTCCAGTCCGAACTACCAAGCCATGTCTTTCCCAGACCGGAATCAAGCATCCAAGGACCGGTTTCTGGCTATCAGCCTTCATCAACCTGGATAGCTTGACTCCAGTGGTGTGGAGAGCCTGGGACTCACGTCTGAGTATTCCCAGCACACTCGGGGTGAAAAATTGCAAAAAACACAGTTGATGGACAGAATGTAGAACAATGTCATACATTCACCCCAGTACAAGGATCTGGGCCTAAATCCATCGTTTTTTTGCACTCCACACCACCCTGGGTTAGACACTGGCTATATGCAAATCAGCTCTGACCCTGTGCCTCACGGGAACAGTCCAGTCCGAATTACCAAGCCATGTCTTTCCCAGACCAAAATCAAGCATCCAAGGACCGGTTTTTGGCTATCAGCCTTCATCAGCCTGGATAGCTTGACTCCAGTGGTGTGGAGAGCCTGGCACTCCAGTCTGAGTATACCCAGCACACTCTGGGTGAAAATTGCAAAAAACACAGTTGATGGACAGAATGTAGAACAATGTCATACATTCACCCCAGTACGAGGATCTGGGCCTAAATCCATCGTTTTTTTGCCTTCCACACCACCCTGGGTTAGAAACTGGCTATATGCAAATCAGCTCTGACCCTGTGCCTCATGGAAACAGTCCAGTCCGAACTACCAAGCCATGTCTTTCCCAGACCGGAATCTAGGATCCAAGGACCGGTTTATGGCTATCAGCCTTCATCAGCCTGGATAGCTTGACTCCAGTGGTGTGGAGAGCCTGGGACTCACGTCTGAGTATACCCAGCACACTCAGGGTGAACATTGCAAAAAACACAGTTGATGGACAGAATGTAGAACAATGTCATACATTCACCCCAGTACAAGGATCTGGGCCTAAATCCATCATTTTTTTGCACTCCACACCACCCTGGGTTAGACACTGGCTATATGCAAATCAGCTCTGACCCTGTGCCTCATGGGAACAGTCCAGTCCGAACTACCAAGCCATGTCTTTCCAAGACCGAAATCAAGCATCCAAGGACCGGTTTCTGGCTATCAGCCTTCATCAGCCTGGATAGCTTGACTCCAGTGGCGTGGAGAGCCTGGGACTCACGTCTGCGTATACCCAGCACATTCGGGGTGAAAATTGCAAAAAACACAGTTGATGGACAGAATGTAGAACAATGTCATACATTCACCCCAGTACAAGGATCTGGGCCTAAATCCATTGTTTTTTTTGCACTCCACATCATTCTGGGTTAGACACTGGCTATATGCAAATCAGCTCTGACCCTGTGCCTCATGAGAACAGTCCAGTCCGAACTACCAAGCCATGTCTTTCCCAGTCAAGCATCCAAGGACCGGTTTCTGGCTATCAGCCTTCATCAGCCTGGATAGCTTGACTCCAGTGGTGTGGAGAGCCTGGGACTCATGTCTGAGTATTCCCAGCACACTCGGGGTGAAAATTGCAAAAAACACAGTTGATGGACAGAATGTAGAACAATGTCATACATTCACCCCAGTACAAGGATCTGGGCCTAAATCCATCGTTTTTTTGCACTCCACACCACCCTGGGTTAGACACTGGCTATATGCAAATCAGCTCTGACCCTGTTCCTCATGGGAACAGTCCAGTCCGAACTACCAAGCCATGTCTTTTCCAGACCGGAATCAAGCATCCAAGGACCGGTTCCTGGCTATCAGCCTTCATCAGCCTGGATAGCTTGACTCCAGTGGTGTGGAGAGCCTGGGACTCACGTCTGAGTATACCCAGCACACTCGGGGTGAAAATTGCAAAAAACACAGTTGATACACAGAATGTAAAACAATGTCATACATTCACCCCAGTACAAGGATCTGGGCCTAAATCCATCGTTTTTTTGCACTCCACACCACCCTGGGTTAGACACTGGTTATATGCAAATCAGCTCTGACCCTGTGCCTCATGGGAACAGTCCAGTCCGAACTACCAAGCCATGTCTTTTCCAGACCGGAATCAAGCATCCAAGGACCGGTTCCTGGCTATCAGCCTTCATCAGCCTGGATAGCTTGACTCCAGTGGTGTGGAGAGCCTGGGACTCACGTCTGAGTATACCCAGCACACTCGGGGTGAAAATTGCAAAAAACACAGTTGATACACAGAATGTAAAACAATGTCATACATTCACCCCAGTACAAGGATCTGGGCCTAAATCCATCGTTTTTTTGCACTCCACACCACCCTGGGTTAGACACTGGCTATATGCAAATCAGCTCTGACCCTGTGCCTCATGGGAACAGTCCAGTCCGAACTACCAAGCCATGTCTTTCCCAGACCGGAATCAAGCATCCAAGGACCGGTTTCTGGCTATCAGCCTTCATCAGCCTGGATAGCTTGACTCCAGTGGTGTGGAGAGCCTGGGACTCACGTCTGAGTATACCCAGCACACTCGGGGTGAAAATTGCAAAAAACACAGTTGATGGACAGAATGTAGAACAATGTCATACATTCACCCCAGTACAAGGATCTGGGCCTAAATCCATCGTTTTCTTGCACTCCACACCACCCTGGGTTAGGCACTGGTTATATGCAAATCAGCTCTGACCCTCTGCCTCATGGGAACCGTCCAGTCCGAACTACCAAGCCATGTCTTTCCCAGACCGGAATCAAGCATTCAAGGACCGGTTTCTGGCTATCAGCCTTCATCAGCCTGGATAGCTTGACTCCAGTGGTGTGGAGAGCCTGGGACTCACGTCTGAGTATACCCAGCACACTCGGGGTGAAAATTGCAAAAAACACAGTTGATGGACAGAATGTAGAACAATGTCATACATTCACCCCAGTACAAGGATCTGGGCCTAAATCCATCGTTTTTTTGCACTCCAACCACCCTGGGTTAGACACTAGCTATATGCAAATCAGCTCTGACCCTGTGCCTCATGGGAACAGTCCAGTCCGAACTACCAAGCCATGTCTTTCCCAGACCGGAATCAAGCATCCAAGGACCAGTTTCTGGCTATCAGCCTTCATCAGCCTGGATAGCTTGACTCCAGTGGTGTGGAGAGCCTGGGACTCACGTCTGAGTATACCCAGCACACTCGGGGTGAAAATTGCAAAAAACACAGTTAATGGACAGAATGTAGAACAATGTCATATATTCACCCCAGTACAAGGATCTGGGCCTAAATCCATCATTTTCTTGCACTCCACATCACCCTGGGTTAGACACTGGCTATATGCAAATCAGCTCTGACCCTGTTCCTCATGGGAACAGTCCAGTCCGAACTACCAAGCCATGTCTTTCCCAGACCGGAATCAAGCATCCAAGGACCGGTTTCTGGCTATCAGCCTTCATCAGCCTGGATAGCTTGACTCCAGTGGTGTGGAGAGCCTGGGACTCACGTCTGAGTATACCCAGCACACTCGGGGTGAAAATTGCAAAAAACACAGTTGATGGACAGAATGTAGAACAATGTCATACATTCGCCCCAGTACAAGGATCTGGGCCTAAATCCATCGTTTTCTTGCACTCCACACCACCCTGGGTTAGACACTGGCTATATGCAAATCAGCTCTGACCCTGTGCCTCATGGGAACAGTCCCGTCCCAACTACCAAGCCATGTCTTTCCCAGACCGGAATCAAGCATCCAAGGACCGGTTTCTGGCTATCAGCCTTCATCAGCCTGAATAGCTTGACTCCAGTGGTGTGGAGAGCCTGGGACTCACGTCTGAGTATACCCAGCACACTCGGGGTGAAAATTGCAAAAAACACAGTTGATGGACAGAATGTAGAACAATGTCATACATTCACCCCAGTACAAGGATCTGGGCCTAAATCCATCGTTTTTTTGCACTCCAACCACCCTGGGTTAGACACTAGCTATATGCAAATCAGCTCTGACCCTGTGCCTCATGGGAACAGTCCAGTCCGAACTACCAAGCCATGTCTTTCCCAGACCGGAATCAAGCATCCAAGGACCAGTTTCTGGCTATCAGCCTTCATCAGCCTGGATAGCTTGACTCCAGTGGTGTGGAGAGCCTGGGACTCACGTCTGAGTATACCCAGCACACTCGGGGTGAAAATTGCAAAAAACACAGTTGATGGACAGAATGTAGAACAATGTCATACATTCGCCCCAGTACAAGGATCTGGGCCTAAATCCATCGTTTTCTTGCACTCCACACCACCCTGGGTTAGAAACTGGCTATATGCAAATCAGCTCTGACCCTGTGCCTCATGGGAACAGTCCAGTCCGAACTACCAAGCCATGTCTTTCCCAGACCGGAATCAAGGATCCAAGGACCGGTTTATGGCTATCAGCCTTCATCAGCCTGGATAGCTTGACTCCAGTGGTGTGGAGAGCCTGGGACTCACGTCTGAGTATACCCAGCACACTCAGGGTGAACATTGCAAAAAACACAGTTGATGGACAGAATGTAGAACAATGTCATACATTCACCCCAGTACAAGGATCTGGGCCTAAATCCATCATTTTTTTGCACTCCACACCACCCTGGGTTAGACACTGGCTATATGCAAATCAGCTCTGACCCTGTGCCTCATGGGAACAGTCCAGTCCGAACTACCAAGCCATGTCTTTCCAAGACCGAAATCAAGCATCCAAGGACCGGTTTCTGGCTATCAGCCTTCATCAGCCTGGATAGCTTGACTCCAGTGGCGTGGAGAGCCTGGGACTCACGTCTGCGTATACCCAGCACATTCGGGGTGAAAATTGCAAAAAACACAGTTGATGGACAGAATGTAGAACAATGTCATACATTCACCCCAGTACAAGGATCTGGGCCTAAATCCATCGTTTTTTTTGCACTCCACATCATCCTGGGTTAGACACTGGCTATATGCAAATCAGCTCTGACCCTGTGCCTCATGAGAACAGTCCAGTCCGAACTACCAAGCCATGTCTTTCCCAGTCAAGCATCCAAGGACCGGTTTCTGGCTATCAGCCTTCATCAGCCTGGATAGCTTGACTCCAGTGGTGTGGAGAGCCTGGGACTCATGTCTGAGTATTCCCAGCACACTCGGGGTGAAAATTGCAAAAAACACAGTTGATGGACAGAATGTAGAACAATGTCATACATTCACCCCAGTACAAGGATCTGGGCCTAAATCCATCGTTTTTTTGCACTCCACACCACCCTGGGTTAGACACTGGCTATATGCAAATCAGCTCTGACCCTGTGCCTCATGGGAACAGTCCAGTCCGAACTACCAAGCCATGTCTTTTCCAGACCGGAATCAAGCATCCAAGGACCGGTTCCTGGCTATCAGCCTTCATCAGCCTGGATAGCTTGACTCCAGTGGTGTGGAGAGCCTGGGACTCACGTCTGAGTATACCCAGCACACTCGGGGTGAAAATTGCAAAAAACACAGTTGATACACAGAATGTAAAACAATGTCATACATTCACCCCAGTACAAGGATCTGGGCCTAAATCCATCGTTTTTTTGCACTCCACACCACCCTGGGTTAGACACTGGCTATATGCAAATCAGCTCTGACCCTGTGCCTCATGGGAACAGTCCAGTCCGAACTACCAAGCCATGTCTTTCCCAGACCGGAATCAAGCATCCAAGGACCGGTTTCTGGCTATCAGCCTTCATCAGCCTGGATAGCTTGACTCCAGTGGTGTGGAGAGCCTGGGACTCACGTCTGAGTATACCCAGCACACTCGGGGTGAAAATTGCAAAAAACACAGTTGATGGACAGAATGTAGAACAATGTCATACATTCACCCCAGTACAAGGATCTGGGCCTAAATCCATCGTTTTCTTGCACTCCACACCACCCTGGGTTAGGCACTGGTTATATGCAAATCAGCTCTGACCCTCTGCCTCATGGGAACCGTCCAGTCCGAACTACCAAGCCATGTCTTTCCCAGACCGGAATCAAGCATTCAAGGACCGGTTTCTGGCTATCAGCCTTCATCAGCCTGGATAGCTTGACTCCAGTGGTGTGGAGAGCCTGGGACTCACGTCTGAGTATACCCAGCACACTCGGGGTGAAAATTGCAAAAAACACAGTTGATGGACAGAATGTAGAACAATGTCATACATTCACCCCAGTACAAGGATCTGGGCCTAAATCCATCGTTTTTTTGCACTCCAACCACCCTGGGTTAGACACTAGCTATATGCAAATCAGCTCTGACTCTGTGCCTCATGGGAACAGTCCAGTCCGAACTACCAAGCCATGTCTTTCCCAGACCGGAATCAAGCATCCAAGGACCAGTTTCTGGCTATCAGCCTTCATCAGCCTGGATAGCTTGACTCCAGTGGTGTGGAGAGCCTGGGACTCACGTCTGAGTATACCCAGCACACTCGGGGTGAAAATTGCAAAAAACACAGTTAATGGACAGAATGTAGAACAATGTCATATATTCACCCCAGTACAAGGATCTGGGCCTAAATCCATCATTTTCTTGCACTCCACATCACCCTGGGTTAGACACTGGCTATATGCAAATCAGCTCTGACCCTGTTCCTCATGGGAACAGTCCAGTCCGAACTACCAAGCCATGTCTTTCCCAGACCGGAATCAAGCATCCAAGGACCGGTTTCTGGCTATCAGCCTTCATCAGCCTGGATAGCTTGACTCCAGTGGTGTGGAGAGCCTGGGACTCACGTCTGAGTATACCCAGCACACTCGGGGTGAAAATTGCAAAAAACACAGTTGATGGACAGAATGTAGAACAATGTCATACATTCGCCCCAGTACAAGGATCTGGGCCTAAATCCATCGTTTTCTTGCACTCCACACCACCCTGGGTTAGACACTGGCTATATGCAAATCAGCTCTGACCCTGTGCCTCATGGGAACAGTCCCGTCCCAACTACCAAGCCATGTCTTTCCCAGACCGGAATCAAGCATCCAAGGACCGGTTTCTGGCTATCAGCCTTCATCAGCCTGAATAGCTTGACTCCAGTGGTGTGGAGAGCCTGGGACTCACGTCTGAGTATACCCAGCACACTCGGGGTGAAAATTGCAAAAAACACAGTTGATGGACAGAATGTAGAACAATGTCATACATTCACCCCAGTACAAGGATCTGGGCCTAAATCCGTCGTTTTTTTGCACTCCACATCACCCTGGGTTAGACACTGGCTATATGCAAATCAACTCTGACCCCGTGCCTCATGGGAACAGTCCAGTCCGAACTACCAAGCCATGTCTTTCCCAGACCGGAATCAAGCATCCAAGGACCGGTTTCCTGCTATCAGCCTTCATCAACCTGGATAGTTTGACTCCAGTGGTGTGGAGAGCCTGGGACTCACGTCTGAGTATACCCAGCACACTCGGGGTGAAAATTGCAAAAAACACAGTTGATGGACAGAATGTAGAACAATGTCATACATTCACCCCAGTACAAGGATCTGGGCCTAAATCCATCATTTATTTGCACTCCACACCACCCTGGGTTAGACACTGGCTATATGCAAATCAGCTCTGACCCTGTGCCTCATGGGAACAGTCCAGTCCGAACTACCAAGCCATGTCTTTCCCAGACCATAATCAAGCATCCAAGGACCGGTTTCTGTCTATCAGCCTTCATCGGCCTGGATAGCTTGACTCCAGTGGTGTGGAGAGCCTGGGACTCACGTCTGAGTATACCCAGCACACTCGGGGTGAAAATTGCAAAAAACACAGTTGATGGACCGAATGTAGAACAATGTCATACATTCACCCCAGTTCAAGGATCTGGGCCTAAATCTGTCGTTTTTTTGCACTCCACATCACCCTGGGTTAGACACTGGCTATATGCAAATCAGCTCTGACCCTGTGCCTCATGGGAACAGTCCAGTCCGAACTACCAAGCCATGTCTTTCCCAGACCGGAATCAAGCATCCAAGGACCGGTTTCTGGCTATCAGCCTTCATCAACCTGGATAGCTTGACTCCAGTGGTGTGGAGAGCCTGGGACTCACGTCTGAGTATTCCCAGCACACTCGGGGTGAAAAATTGCAAAAAACACAGTTGATGGACAGAATGTAGAACAATGTCATACATTCACCCCAGTACAAGGATCTGGGCCTAAATCCATCGTTTTTTTGCACTCCACACCACCCTGGGTTAGACACTGGCTATATGCAAATCAGCTCTGACCCTGTGCCTCATGGGAACAGTCCAGTCCGAACTACCAAGCCATGTCTTTCCCAGACCAAAATCAAGCATCCAAGGACCGGTTTTTGGCTATCAGCCTTCATCAGCCTGGATAGCTTGACTCCAGTGGTGTGGAGAGCCTGGCACTCCAGTCTGAGTATACCCAGCACACTCGGGGTGAAAATTGCAAAAAACACAGTTGATGGACAGAATGTAGAACAATGTCATACATTCACCCCAGTACGAGGATCTGGGCCTAAATCCATCGTTTTTTTGCCTTCCACACCACCCTGGGTTAGAAACTGGCTATATGCAAATCAGCTCTGACCCTGTGCCTCATGGGAACAGTCCAGTCCGAACTACCAAGCCATGTCTTTCCCAGACCGGAATCAAGGATCCAAGGACCGGTTTATGGCTATCAGCCTTCATCAGCCTGGATAGCTTGACTCCAGTGGTGTGGAGAGCCTGGGACTCACGTCTGAGTATACCCAGCACACTCAGGGTGAACATTGCAAAAAACACAGTTGATGGACAGAATGTAGAACAATGTCATACATTCACCCCAGTACAAGGATCTGGGCCTAAATCCATCATTTTTTTGCACTCCACACCACCCTGGGTTAGACACTGGCTATATGCAAATCAGCTCTGACCCTGTGCCTCATGGGAACAGTCCAGTCCGAACTACCAAGCCATGTCTTTCCCAGACCGGAATCAAGCATCCAAGGACCGGTTTCTGGCTATCAGCCTTCATCAGCCTGGATAGCTTGACTCCAGTGGTGTGGAGAGCCTGGGACTCACGTCTGAGTATACCCAGCACACTCGGGGTGAAAATTGCAAAAAACACAGTTGATACACAGAATGTAAAACAATGTCATACATTCACCCCAGTACAAGGATCTGGGCCTAAATCCATCGTTTTTTTGCACTCCACACAACCCTGGGTTAGACACTGGCTATATGCAAATCAGCTCTGACCCTGTGCCTCATGGGAACAGTCCAGTCCGAACTACCAAGCCATGTCTTTCCCAGACCGGAATCAAGCATCCAAGGACCGGTTTCTGGCTATCAGCCTTCATCAGCCTGGATAGCTTGACTCCAGTGGTGTGGAGAGCCTGGGACTCACGTCTGAGTATACCCAGCACACTCGGGGTGAAAATTGCAAAAAACACAGTTGATGGACAGAATGTAGAACAATGTCATACATTCACCCCAGTACAAGGATCTGGGCCTAAATCCATCGTTTTCTTGCACTCCACACCACCCTGGGTTAGGCACTGGTTATATGCAAATCAGCTCTGACCCTCTGCCTCATGGGAACCGTCCAGTCCGAACTACCAAGCCATGTCTTTCCCAGACCGGAATCAAGCATTCAAGGACCGGCTTCTGGCTATCAGCCTTCATCAGCCTGGATAGCTTGACTCCAGTGGTGTGGAGAGCCTGGGACTCACGTCTGAGTATACCCAGCACACTCGGGGTGAAAATTGCAAAAAACACAGTTGATGGACAGAATGTAGAACAATGTCATACATTCACCCCAGTACAAGGATCTGGGCCTAAATCCATCGTTTTTTTGCACTCCAACCACCCTGGGTTAGACACTAGCTATATGCAAATCAGCTCTGACCCTGTGCCTCATGGGAACAGTCCAGTCCGAACTACCAAGCCATGTCTTTCCCAGACCGGAATCAAGCATCCAAGGACCGGTTTCTGGCTATCAGCCTTCATCAGCCTGGATAGCTTGACTCCAGTGGTGTGGAGAGCCTGGGGCTCACGTCTGAGTGTACCCAGCACAATCGGGGTGAAAATTGCAAAAAACACAGTTGATGGACAGAATGTAGAACAATGTCATACATTCACCCCAGCACAAGGATCTGGGCCTAAATCCATCGTTTTTTTGCACTCCACACCACCCTGGCTTAGACACTGGCTATATGCAAATCAGCTCCTACCCTGTGCCTCATGGGAACAGTCCAGTCCGAACTACAAAGCCATGTCTTTCCCAGACCGGAATCAAGCATCCAAGGACCGGTTTCTGGCTATCAGCCTTCATCAGCCTGGATAGCTTGACTCCAGTGGTGTGGAGAGCCTGGGACTCACGTCTCAGTATACCCAGCACACTCGGGGTGAAAATTGCAAAAAACACAGTTGATGGACCGAATGTAGAACAATGTCATACATTCACCCCAGTTCAAGGATCTGGGCCTAAATCTGTCGTTTTTTTGCACTCCACATCACCCTGGGTTAGACACTGGCTATATGCAAATCAGCTCTGACCCTGTGCCTCATGGGAACAGTCCAGTCCGAACTACCAAGCCATGTCTTTCCCAGACCGGAATCAAGCATCCAAGGACCGGTTTCTGGCTATCAGCCTTCATCAACCTGGATAGCTTGACTCCAGTGGTGTGGAGAGCCTGGGACTCACGTCTGAGTATTCCCAGCACACTCGGGGTGAAAAATTGCAAAAAACACAGTTGATGGACAGAATGTAGAACAATGTCATACATTCACCCCAGTACAAGGATCTGGGCCTAAATCCATCGTTTTTTTGCACTCCACACCACCCTGGGTTAGACACTGGCTATATGCAAATCAGCTCTGACCCTGTGCCTCACGGGAACAGTCCAGTCCGAACTACCAAGCCATGTCTTTCCCAGACCAAAATCAAGCATCCAAGGACCGGTTTTTGGCTATCAGCCTTCATCAGCCTGGATAGCTTGACTCCAGTGGTGTGGAGAGCCTGGCACTCCAGTCTGAGTATACCCAGCACACTCTGGGTGAAAATTGCAAAAAACACAGTTGATGGACAGAATGTAGAACAATGTCATACATTCACCCCAGTACGAGGATCTGGGCCTAAATCCATCGTTTTTTTGCCTTCCACACCACCCTGGGTTAGAAACTGGCTATATGCAAATCAGCTCTGACCCTGTGCCTCATGGGAACAGTCCAGTCCGAACTACCAAGCCATGTCTTTCCCAGACCGGAATCAAGGATCCAAGGACCGGTTTATGGCTATCAGCCTTCATCAGCCTGGATAGCTTGACTCCAGTGGTGTGGAGAGCCTGGGACTCACGTCTGAGTATACCCAGCACACTCAGGGTGAACATTGCAAAAAACACAGTTGATGGACAGAATGTAGAACAATGTCATACATTCACCCCAGTACAAGGATCTGGGCCTAAATCCATCATTTTTTTGCACTCCACACCACCCTGGGTTAGACACTGGCTATATGCAAATCAGCTCTGACCCTGTGCCTCATGGGAACAGTCCAGTCCGAACTACCAAGCCATGTCTTTCCAAGACCGAAATCAAGCATCCAAGGACCGGTTTCTGGCTATCAGCCTTCATCAGCCTGGATAGCTTGACTCCAGTGGCGTGGAGAGCCTGGGACTCACGTCTGCGTATACCCAGCACATTCGGGGTGAAAATTGCAAAAAACACAGTTGATGGACAGAATGTAGAACAATGTCATACATTCACCCCAGTACAAGGATCTGGGCCTAAATCCATCGTTTTTTTTGCACTCCACATCATCCTGGGTTAGAAACTGGCTATATGCAAATCAGCTCTGACCCTGTGCCTCATGAGAACAGTCCAGTCCGAACTACCAAGCCATGTCTTTCCCAGTCAAGCATCCAAGGACCGGTTTCTGGCTATCAGCCTTCATCAGCCTGGATAGCTTGACTCCAGTGGTGTGGAGAGCCTGGGACTCATGTCTGAGTATTCCCAGCACACTCGGGGTGAAAATTGCAAAAAACACAGTTGATGGACAGAATGTAGAACAATGTCATACATTCACCCCAGTACAAGGATCTGGGCCTAAATCCATCGTTTTTTTGCACTCCACACCACCCTGGGTTAGACACAGGCTATATGCAAATCAGCTCTGACCCTGTGCCTCATGGGAACAGTCCAGTCCGAACTACCAAGCCATGTCTTTTCCAGACCGGAATCAAGCATCCAAGGACCGGTTCCTGGCTATCAGCCTTCATCAGCCTGGATAGCTTGACTCCAGTGGTGTGGAGAGCCTGGGACTCACGTCTGAGTATACCCAGCACACTCAGGGTGAACATTGCAAAAAACACAGTTGATGGACAGAATGTAGAACAATGTCATACATTCACCCCAGTACAAGGATCTGGGCCTAAATCCATCATTTTTTTGCACTCCACACCACCCTGGGTTAGACACTGGCTATATGCAAATCAGCTCTGACCCTGTGCCTCATGGGAACAGTCCAGTCCGAACTACCAAGCCATGTCTTTCCCAGACCGGAATCAAGCATCCAAGGACCGGTTTCTGGCTATCAGCCTTCATCAGCCTGGATAGCTTGACTCCAGTGGTGTGGAGAGCCTGGGACTCACGTCTGAGTATACCCAGCACACTCGGGGTGAAAATTGCAAAAAACACAGTTGATACACAGAATGTAAAACAATGTCATACATTCACCCCAGTACAAGGATCTGGGCCTAAATCCATCATTTTTTTGCACTCCACACCACCCTGGGTTAGACACTGGCTATATGCAAATCAGCTCTGACCCTGTGCCTCATGGGAACAGTCCAGTCCGAACTACCAAGCCATGTCTTTCCCAGACCGGAATCAAGCATCCAAGGACCGGTTTCTGGCTATCAGCCTTCATCAGCCTGGATAGCTTGACTCCAGTGGTGTGGAGAGCCTGGGACTCACGTCTGAGTATACCCAGCACACTCGGGGTGAAAATTGCAAAAAACACAGTTGATGGACAGAATGTAGAACAATGTCATACATTCACCCCAGTACAAGGATCTGGGCCTAAATCCATCGTTTTCTTGCACTCCACACCACCCTGGGTTAGGCACTGGTTATATGCAAATCAGCTCTGACCCTCTGCCTCATGGGAACCGTCCAGTCCGAACTACCAAGCCATGTCTTTCCCAGACCGGAATCAAGCATTCAAGGACCGGTTTCTGGCTATCAGCCTTCATCAGCCTGGATAGCTTGACTCCAGTGGTGTGGAGAGCCTGGGACTCACGTCTGAGTATACCCAGCACACTCGGGGTGAAAATTGCAAAAAACACAGTTGATGGACAGAATGTAGAACAATGTCATACATTCACCCCAGTACAAGGATCTGGGCCTAAATCCATCGTTTTTTTGCACTCCAACCACCCTGGGTTAGACACTAGCTATATGCAAATCAGCTCTGACCCTGTGCCTCATGGGAACAGTCCAGTCCGAACTACCAAGCCATGTCTTTCCCAGACCGGAATCAAGCATCCAAGGACCGGTTTCTGGCTATCAGCCTTCATCAGCCTGGATAGCTTGACTCCAGTGGTGTGGAGAGCCTGGGGCTCACGTCTGAGTGTACCCAGCACAATCGGGGTGAAAATTGCAAAAAACACAGTTGATACACAGAATGTAGAACAATGTCATACATTCACCCCAGTACAAGGATCTGGGCCTAAATCCATCGTTTTTTTGCACTCCACACCACCCTGGGTCAGACACTGGCTATATGCAAATCAGCTCTGACCCTGTGCCTCATGGGAACAGTCCAGTCCGAACTACCAAGCCATGTCTTTCCCATACCGGAATCAAGCATCCAAGGACCAGTTTCTGGCTATCAGCCTTCATCAGCCTGGATAGCTTGACTCCAGTGGTGTGGAGAGCCTGGGACTCACGTCTGAGTATACCCAGCACACTCGGGGTGAAAATTGCAAAAAACACAGTTAATGGACAGAATGTAGAACAATGTCATACATTCACCCCAGTACAAGGATCTGGGCCTAAATCCATCGTTTACTTGCATTCCACACCACCCTGGGTTAGAAACTGGCTATATGCAAATCAGCTCTGACCCTGTGCCTCATGGGAACAGTCCAGTCCGAACTACCAAGCCATGTCTTTCCCAGACCGGAATCAAGCATCCAAGAACCGGTTTCTGGCTATCAGCCTTCATCAGCCTGGATAGCTTGACTCCAGTGGTGTGGAGAGCCTGGGACTCATGTCTGAGTATTCCCAGCACACTCGGGGTGAAAATTGCAAAAAACACAGTTGATGGACAGAATGTAGAACAATGTCATACATTCACCCCAGCACAAGGATCTGGGCCTAAATCCATCGTTTTTTTGCACTCCACACCACCCTGGCTTAGACACTGGCTATATGCAAATCAGCTCCTACCCTGTGCCTCATGGGAACAGTCCAGTCCGAACTACAAAGCCATGTCTTTCCCAGACCGGAATCAAGCATCCAAGGACCGGTTTCTGGCTATCAGCCTTCATCAGCCTGGATAGCTTGACTCCAGTGGTGTGGAGAGCCTGGGACTCACGTCTGAGTATACCCAGCACACTCGGGGTGAAAATTGCAAAAAACACAGTTGATGGACCGAATGTAGAACAATGTCATACATTCACCCCAGTTCAAGGATCTGGGCCTAAATCTGTCGTTTTTTTGCACTCCACATCACCCTGGGTTAGACACTGGCTATATGCAAATCAGCTCTGACCCTGTGCCTCATGGGAACAGTCCAGTCCGAACTACCAAGCCATGTCTTTCCCAGACCGGAATCAAGCATCCAAGGACCGGTTTCTGGCTATCAGCCTTCATCAACCTGGATAGCTTGACTCCAGTGGTGTGGAGAGCCTGGGACTCACGTCTGAGTATTCCCAGCACACTCGGGGTGAAAAATTGCAAAAAACACAGTTGATGGACAGAATGTAGAACAATGTCATACATTCACCCCAGTACAAGGATCTGGGCCTAAATCCATCGTTTTTTTGCACTCCACACCACCCTGGGTTAGACACTGGCTATATGCAAATCAGCTCTGACCCTGTGCCTCACGGGAACAGTCCAGTCCGAACTACCAAGCCATGTCTTTCCCAGACCAAAATCAAGCATCCAAGGACCGGTTTTTGGCTATCAGCCTTCATCAGCCTGGATAGCTTGACTCCAGTGGTGTGGAGAGCCTGGCACTCCAGTCTGAGTATACCCAGCACACTCTGGGTGAAAATTGCAAAAAACACAGTTGATGGACAGAATGTAGAACAATGTCATACATTCACCCCAGTACGAGGATCTGGGCCTAAATCCATCGTTTTTTTGCCTTCCACACCACCCTGGGTTAGAAACTGGCTATATGCAAATCAGCTCTGACCCTGTGCCTCATGGAAACAGTCCAGTCCGAACTACCAAGCCATGTCTTTCCCAGACCGGAATCTAGGATCCAAGGACCGGTTTATGGCTATCAGCCTTCATCAGCCTGGATAGCTTGACTCCAGTGGTGTGGAGAGCCTGGGACTCACGTCTGAGTATACCCAGCACACTCAGGGTGAACATTGCAAAAAACACAGTTGATGGACAGAATGTAGAACAATGTCATACATTCACCCCAGTACAAGGATCTGGGCCTAAATCCATCATTTTTTTGCACTCCACACCACCCTGGGTTAGACACTGGCTATATGCAAATCAGCTCTGACCCTGTGCCTCATGGGAACAGTCCAGTCCGAACTACCAAGCCATGTCTTTCCAAGACCGAAATCAAGCATCCAAGGACTGGTTTCTGGCTATCAGCCTTCATCAGCCTGGATAGCTTGACTCCAGTGGCGTGGAGAGCCTGGGACTCACGTCTGCGTATACCCAGCACATTCGGGGTGAAAATTGCAAAAAACACAGTTGATGGACAGAATGTAGAACAATGTCATACATTCACCCCAGTACAAGGATCTGGGCCTAAATCCATCGTTTTTTTTGCACTCCACATCATCCTGGGTTAGACACTGGCTATATGCAAATCAGCTCTGACCCTGTGCCTCATGAGAACAGTCCAGTCCGAACTACCAAGCCATGTCTTTCCCAGTCAAGCATCCAAGGACCGGTTTCTGGCTATCAGCCTTCATCAGCCTGGATAGCTTGACTCCAGTGGTGTGGAGAGCCTGGGACTCATGTCTGAGTATTCCCAGCACACTCGGGGTGAAAATTGCAAAAAACACAGTTGATGGACAGAATGTAGAACAATGTCATACATTCACCCCAGTACAAGGATCTGGGCCTAAATCCATCGTTTTTTTGCACTCCACACCACCCTGGGTTAGACACTGGCTATATGCAAATCAGCTCTGACCCTGTGCCTCATGGGAACAGTCCAGTCCGAACTACCAAGCCATGTCTTTTCCAGACCGGAATCAAGCATCCAAGGACCGGTTCCTGGCTATCAGCCTTCATCAGCCTGGATAGCTTGACTCCAGTGGTGTGGAGAGCCTGGGACTCACGTCTGAGTATACCCAGCACACTCGGGGTGAAAATTGCAAAAAACACAGTTGATACACAGAATGTAAAACAATGTCATACATTCACCCCAGTACAAGGATCTGGGCCTAAATCCATCGTTTTTTTGCACTCCACACCACCCTGGGTTAGACACTGGCTATATGCAAATCAGCTCTGACCCTGTGCCTCATGGGAACAGTCCAGTCCGAACTACCAAGCCATGTCTTTCCCAGACCGGAATCAAGCATCCAAGGACCGGTTTCTGGCTATCAGCCTTCATCAGCCTGGATAGCTTGACTCCAGTGGTGTGGAGAGCCTGGGACTCACGTCTGAGTATACCCAGCACACTCGGGGTGAAAATTGCAAAAAACACAGTTGATGGACAGAATGTAGAACAATGTCATACATTCACCCCAGTACAAGGATCTGGGCCTAAATCCATCGTTTTCTTGCACTCCACACCACCCTGGGTTAGGCACTGGTTATATGCAAATCAGCTCTGACCCTCTGCCTCATGGGAACCGTCCAGTCCGAACTACCAAGCCATGTCTTTCCCAGACCGGAATCAAGCATTCAAGGACCGGTTTCTGGCTATCAGCCTTCATCAGCCTGGATAGCTTGACTCCAGTGGTGTGGAGAGCCTGGGACTCACGTCTGAGTATACCCAGCACACTCGGGGTGAAAATTGCAAAAAACACAGTTGATGGACAGAATGTAGAACAATGTCATACATTCACCCCAGTACAAGGATCTGGGCCTAAATCCATCGTTTTTTTGCACTCCAACCACCCTGGGTTAGACACTAGCTATATGCAAATCAGCTCTGACCCTGTGCCTCATGGGAACAGTCCAGTCCGAACTACCAAGCCATGTCTTTCCCAGACCGGAATCAAGCATCCAAGGACCAGTTTCTGGCTATCAGCCTTCATCAGCCTGGATATCTTGACTCCAGTGGTGTGGAGAGCCTGGGACTCACGTCTGAGTATACCCAGCACACTCGGGGTGAAAATTGCAAAAAACACAGTTAATGGACAGAATGTAGAACAATGTCATATATTCACCCCAGTACAAGGATCTGGGCCTAAATCCATCATTTTCTTGCACTCCACATCACCCTGGGTTAGACACTGGCTATATGCAAATCAGCTCTGACCCTGTTCCTCATGGGAACAGTCCAGTCCGAACTACCAAGCCATGTCTTTCCCAGACCGGAATCAAGCATCCAAGGACCGGTTTCTGGCTATCAGCCTTCATCAGCCTGGATAGCTTGACTCCAGTGGTGTGGAGAGCCTGGGACTCACGTCTGAGTATACCCAGCACACTCGGGGTGAAAATTGCAAAAAACACAGTTGATGGACAGAATGTAGAACAATGTCATACATTCGCCCCAGTACAAGGATCTGGGCCTAAATCCATAGTTTTCTTGCACTCCACACCACCCTGGGTTAGACACTGGCTATATGCAAATCAGCTCTGACCCTGTGCCTCATGGGAACAGTCCCGTCCCAACTACCAAGCCATGTCTTTCCCAGACCGGAATCAAGCATCCAAGGACCGGTTTCTGGCTATCAGCCTTCATCAGCCTGAATAGCTTGACTCCAGTGGTGTGGAGAGCCTGGGACTCACGTCTGAGTATACCCAGCACACTCGGGGTGAAAATTGCAAAAAACACAGTTGATGGACAGAATGTAGAACAATGTCATACATTCACCCCAGTACAAGGATCTGGGCCTAAATCCATCGTTTTTTTGCACTCCAACCACCCTGGGTTAGACACTAGCTATATGCAAATCAGCTCTGACCCTGTGCCTCATGGAAACAGTCCAGTCCGAACTACCAAGCCATGTCTTTCCCAGACCGGAATCAAGCATCCAAGGACCAGTTTCCGGCTATCAGCCTTCATCAGCCTGGATAGCTTGACTCCAGTGGTGTGGAGAGCCTGGGACTCACGTCTGAGTATACCCAGCACACTCGGGGTGAAAATTGCAAAAAACACAGTTGATGGACAGAATGTAGAACAATGTCATACATTCGCCCCAGTACAAGGATCTGGGCCTAAATCCATCGTTTTCTTGCACTCCACACCACCCTGGGTTAGAAACTGGCTATATGCAAATCAGCTCTGACCCTGTGCCTCATGGGAACAGTCCAGTCCGAACTACCAAGCCATGTCTTTCCCAGACCGGAATCAAGGATCCAAGGACCGGTTTATGGCTATCAGCCTTCATCAGCCTGGATAGCTTGACTCCAGTGGTGTGGAGAGCCTGGGACTCACGTCTGAGTATACCCAGCACACTCAGGGTGAACATTGCAAAAAACACAGTTGATGGACAGAATGTAGAACAATGTCATACATTCACCCCAGTACAAGGATCTGGGCCTAAATCCATCATTTTTTTGCACTCCACACCACCCTGGGTTAGACACTGGCTATATGCAAATCAGCTCTGACCCTGTGCCTCATGGGAACAGTCCAGTCCGAACTACCAAGCCATGTCTTTCCAAGACCGAAATCAAGCATCCAAGGACCGGTTTCTGGCTATCAGCCTTCATCAGCCTGGATAGCTTGACTCCAGTGGCGTGGAGAGCCTGGGACTCACGTCTGCGTATACCCAGCACATTCGGGGTGAAAATTGCAAAAAACACAGTTGATGGACAGAATGTAGAACAATGTCATACATTCACCCCAGTACAAGGATCTGGGCCTAAATCCATCGTTTTTTTTGCACTCCACATCATCCTGGGTTAGACACTGGCTATATGCAAATCAGCTCTGACCCTGTGCCTCATGAGAACAGTCCAGTCCGAACTACCAAGCCATGTCTTTCCCAGTCAAGCATCCAAGGACCGGTTTCTGGCTATCAGCCTTCATCAGCCTGGATAGCTTGACTCCAGTGGTGTGGAGAGCCTGGGACTCATGTCTGAGTATTCCCAGCACACTCGGGGTGAAAATTGCAAAAAACACAGTTGATGGACAGAATGTAGAACAATGTCATACATTCACCCCAGTACAAGGATCTGGGCCTAAATCCATCGTTTTTTTGCACTCCACACCACCCTGGGTTAGACACTGGCTATATGCAAATCAGCTCTGACCCTGTGCCTCATGGGAACAGTCCAGTCCGAACTACCAAGCCATGTCTTTTCCAGACCGGAATCAAGCATCCAAGGACCGGTTCCTGGCTATCAGCCTTCATCAGCCTGGATAGCTTGACTCCAGTGGTGTGGAGAGCCTGGGACTCACGTCTGAGTATACCCAGCACACTCGGGGTGAAAATTGCAAAAAACACAGTTGATACACAGAATGTAAAACAATGTCATACATTCACCCCAGTACAAGGATCTGGGCCTAAATCCATCGTTTTTTTGCACTCCACACCACCCTGGGTTAGACACTGGCTATATGCAAATCAGCTCTGACCCTGTGCCTCATGGGAACAGTCCAGTCCGAACTACCAAGCCATGTCTTTCCCAGACCGGAATCAAGCATCCAAGGACCGGTTTCTGGCTATCAGCCTTCATCAGCCTGGATAGCTTGACTCCAGTGGTGTGGAGAGCCTGGGACTCACGTCTGAGTATACCCAGCACACTCGGGGTGAAAATTGCAAAAAACACAGTTGATGGACAGAATGTAGAACAATGTCATACATTCACCCTAGTACAAGGATCTGGGCCTAAATCCATCGTTTTCTTGCACTCCACACCACCCTGGGTTAGGCACTGGTTATATGCAAATCAGCTCTGACCCTCTGCCTCATGGGAACCGTCCAGTCCGAACTACCAAGCCATGTCTTTCCCAGACCGGAATCAAGCATTCAAGGACCGGTTTCTGGCTATCAGCCTTCATCAGCCTGGATAGCTTGACTCCAGTGGTGTGGAGAGCCTGGGACTCACGTCTGAGTATACCCAGCACACTCGGGGTGAAAATTGCAAAAAACACAGTTGATGGACAGAATGTAGAACAATGTCATACATTCACCCCAGTACAAGGATCTGGGCCTAAATCCATCGTTTTTTTGCACTCCAACCACCCTGGGTTAGACACTAGCTATATGCAAATCAGCTCTGACCCTGTGCCTCATGGGAACAGTCCAGTCCGAACTACCAAGCCATGTCTTTCCCAGACCGGAATCAAGCATCCAAGGACCAGTTTCTGGCTATCAGCCTTCATCAGCCTGGATAGCTTGACTCCAGTGGTGTGGAGAGCCTGGGACTCACGTCTGAGTATACCCAGCACACTCGGGGTGAAAATTGCAAAAAACACAGTTAATGGACAGAATGTAGAACAATGTCATATATTCACCCCAGTACAAGGATCTGGGCCTAAATCCATCATTTTCTTGCACTCCACATCACCCTTGGTTAGACACTGGCTATATGCAAATCAGCTCTGACCCTGTTCCTCATGGGAACAGTCCAGTCCGAACTACCAAGCCATGTCTTTCCCAGACCGGAATCAAGCATCCAAGGACCGGTTTCTGGCTATCAGCCTTCATCAGCCTGGATAGCTTGACTCCAGTGGTGTGGAGAGCCTGGGACTCACGTCTGAGTATACCCAGCACACTCGGGGTGAAAATTGCAAAAAACACAGTTGATGGACAGAATGTAGAACAATGTCATACATTCGCCCCAGTACAAGGATCTGGGCCTAAATCCATCGTTTTCTTGCACTCCACACCACCCTGGGTTAGACACTGGCTATATGCAAATCAGCTCTGACCCTGTGCCTCATGGGAACAGTCCCGTCCCAACTACCAAGCCATGTCTTTCCCAGACCGGAATCAAGCATCCAAGGACCGGTTTCTGGCTATCAGCCTTCATCAGCCTGAATAGCTTGACTCCAGTGGTGTGGAGAGCCTGGGACTCACGTCTGAGTATACCCAGCACACTCGGGGTGAAAATTGCAAAAAACACAGTTGATGGACAGAATGTAGAACAATGTCATACATTCACCCCAGTACAAGGATCTGGGCCTAAATCCATCATTTTTTTGCACTCCACACCACCCTGGGTTAGACACTGGCTATATGCAAATCAGCTCTGACCCTGTGCCTCATGGGAACAGTCCAGTCCGAACTACCAAGCCATGTCTTTCCCAGACCGGAATCAAGCATCCAAGGACCGGTTTCTGGCTATCAGCCTTCATCAGCCTGGATAGCTTGACTCCAGTGGTGTGGAGAGCCTGGGACTCACGTCTGAGTATACCCAGCACACTCGGGGTGAAAATTGCAAAAAACACAGTTGATACACAGAATGTAAAACAATGTCATACATTCACCCCAGTACAAGGATCTGGGCCTAAATCCATCGTTTTTTTGCACTCCACACCACCCTGGGTTAGACACTGGCTATATGCAAATCAGCTCTGACCCTGTGCCTCATGGGAACAGTCCAGTCCGAACTACCAAGCCATGTCTTTCCCAGACCGGAATCAAGCATCCAAGGACCGGTTTCTGGCTATCAGCCTTCATCAGCCTGGATAGCTTGACTCCAGTGGTGTGGAGAGCCTGGGACTCACGTCTGAGTATACCCAGCACACTCGGGGTGAAAATTGCAAAAAACACAGTTGATGGACAGAATGTAGAACAATGTCATACATTCACCCCAGTACAAGGATCTGGGCCTAAATCCATCGTTTTCTTGCACTCCACACCACCCTGGGTTAGGCACTGGTTATATGCAAATCAGCTCTGACCCTCTGCCTCATGGGAACCGTCCAGTCCGAACTACCAAGCCATGTCTTTCCCAGACCGGAATCAAGCATTCAAGGACCGGTTTCTGGCTATCAGCCTTCATCAGCCTGGATAGCTTGACTCCAGTGGTGTGGAGAGCCTGGGACTCACGTCTGAGTATACCCAGCACACTCGGGGTGAAAATTGCAAAAAACACAGTTGATGGACAGAATGTAGAACAATGTCATACATTCACCCCAGTACAAGGATCTGGGCCTAAATCCATCGTTTTTTTGCACTCCAACCACCCTGGGTTAGACACTAGCTATATGCAAATCAGCTCTGACCCTGTGCCTCATGGGAACAGTCCAGTCCGAACTACCAAGCCATGTCTTTCCCAGACCGGAATCAAGCATCCAAGGACCGGTTTCTGGCTATCAGCCTTCATCAGCCTGGATAGCTTGACTCCAGTGGTGTGGAGAGCCTGGGGCTCACGTCTGAGTGTACCCAGCACAATCGGGGTGAAAATTGCAAAAAACACAGTTGATACACAGAATGTAGAACAATGTCATACATTCACCCCAGTACAAGGATCTGGGCCTAAATCCATCGTTTTTTTGCACTCCACACCACCCTGGGTCAGACACTGGCTATATGCAAATCAGCTCTGACCCTGTGCCTCATGGGAACAGTCCAGTCCGAACTACCAAGCCATGTCTTTCCCATACCGGAATCAAGCATCCAAGGACCAGTTTCTGGCTATCAGCCTTCATCAGCCTGGATAGCTTGACTCCAGTGGTGTGGAGAGCCTGGGACTCACGTCTGAGTATACCCAGCACACTCGGGGTGAAAATTGCAAAAAACACAGTTAATGGACAGAATGTAGAACAATGTCATACATTCACCCCAGTACAAGGATCTGGGCCTAAATCCATCGTTTACTTGCATTCCACACCACCCTGGGTTAGAAACTGGCTATATGCAAATCAGCTCTGACCCTGTGCCTCATGGGAACAGTCCAGTCCGAACTACCAAGCCATGTCTTTCCCAGACCGGAATCAAGCATCCAAGAACCGGTTTCTGGCTATCAGCCTTCATCAGCCTGGATAGCTTGACTCCAGTGGTGTGGAGAGCCTGGGACTCATGTCTGAGTATTCCCAGCACACTCGGGGTGAAAATTGCAAAAAACACAGTTGATGGACAGAATGTAGAACAATGTCATACATTCACCCCAGCACAAGGATCTGGGCCTAAATCCATCGTTTTTTTTCACTCCACACCACCCTGGCTTAGACACTGGCTATATGCAAATCAGCTCCTACCCTGTGCCTCATGGGAACAGTCCAGTCCGAACTACAAAGCCATGTCTTTCCCAGACCGGAATCAAGCATCCAAGGACCGGTTTCTGGCTATCAGCCTTCATCAGCCTGGATAGCTTGACTCCAGTGGTGTGGAGAGCCTGGGACTCACGTCTGAGTATACCCAGCACACTCTGGGTGAAAATTGCAAAAAACACAGTTGATGGACCGAATGTAGAACAATGTCATACATTCACCCCAGTTCAAGGATCTGGGCCTAAATCTGTCGTTTTTTTGCACTCCACATCACCCTGGGTTAGACACTGGCTATATGCAAATCAGCTCTGACCCTGTGCCTCATGGGAACAGTCCAGTCCGAACTACCAAGCCATGTCTTTCCCAGACCGGAATCAAGCATCCAAGGACCGGTTTCTGGCTATCAGCCTTCATCAACCTGGATAGCTTGACTCCAGTGGTGTGGAGAGCCTGGGACTCACGTCTGAGTATTCCCAGCACACTCGGGGTGAAAAATTGCAAAAAACACAGTTGATGGACAGAATGTAGAACAATGTCATACATTCACCCCAGTACAAGGATCTGGGCCTAAATCCATCGTTTTTTTGCACTCCACACCACCCTGGGTTAGACACTGGCTATATGCAAATCAGCTCTGACCCTGTGCCTCACGGGAACAGTCCAGTCCGAACTACCAAGCCATGTCTTTCCCAGACCAAAATCAAGCATCCAAGGACCGGTTTTTGGCTATCAGCCTTCATCAGCCTGGATAGCTTGACTCCAGTGGTGTGGAGAGCCTGGCACTCCAGTCTGAGTATACCCAGCACACTCTGGGTGAAAATTGCAAAAAACACAGTTGATGGACAGAATGTAGAACAATGTCATACATTCACCCCAGTACAAGGATCTGGGCCTAAATCCATCGTTTTTTTGCCTTCCACACCACCCTGGGTTAGAAACTGGCTATATGCAAATCAGCTCTGACCCTGTGCCTCATGGAAACAGTCCAGTCCGAACTACCAAGCCATGTCTTTCCCAGACCGGAATCTAGGATCCAAGGACCGGTTTATGGCTATCAGCCTTCATCAGCCTGGATAGCTTGACTCCAGTGGTGTGGAGAGCCTGGGACTCACGTCTGAGTATACCCAGCACACTCAGGGTGAACATTGCAAAAAACACAGTTGATGGACAGAATGTAGAACAATGTCATACATTCACCCCAGTACAAGGATCTGGGCCTAAATCCATCATTTTTTTGCACTCCACACCACCCTGGGTTAGACACTGGCTATATGCAAATCAGCTCTGACCCTGTGCCTCATGGGAACAGTCCAGTCCGAACTACCAAGCCATGTCTTTCCAAGACCGAAATCAAGCATCCAAGGACCGGTTTCTGGCTATCAGCCTTCATCAGCCTGGATAGCTTGACTCCAGTGGCGTGGAGAGCCTGGGACTCACGTCTGCGTATACCCAGCACATTCGGGGTGAAAATTGCAAAAAACACAGTTGATGGACAGAATGTAGAACAATGTCATACATTCACCCCAGTACAAGGATCTGGGCCTAAATCCATCGTTTTTTTTGCACTCCACATCATCCTGGGTTAGACACTGGCTATATGCAAATCAGCTCTGACCCTGTGCCTCATGAGAACAGTCCAGTCCGAACTACCAAGCCATGTCTTTCCCAGTCAAGCATCCAAGGACCGGTTTCTGGCTATCAGCCTTCATCAGCCTGGATAGCTTGACTCCAGTGGTGTGGAGAGCCTGGGACTCATGTCTGAGTATTCCCAGCACACTCGGGGTGAAAATTGCAAAAAACCCAGTTGATGGACAGAATGTAGAACAATGTCATACATTCACCCCAGTACAAGGATCTGGGCCTAAATCCATCGTTTTTTTGCACTCCACACCACCCTGGGTTAGACACTGGCTATATGCAAATCAGCTCTGACCCTGTGCCTCATGGGAACAGTCCAGTCCGAACTACCAAGCCATGTCTTTTCCAGACCGGAATCAAGCATCCAAGGACCGGTTCCTGGCTATCAGCCTTCATCAGCCTGGATAGCTTGACTCCAGTGGTGTGGAGAGCCTGGGACTCACGTCTGAGTATACCCAGCACACTCGGGGTGAAAATTGCAAAAAACACAGTTGATACACAGAATGTAAAACAATGTCATACATTCACCCCAGTACAAGGATCTGGGCCTAAATCCATCGTTTTTTTGCACTCCACACCACCCTGGGTTAGACACTGGCTATATGCAAATCAGCTCTGACCCTGTGCCTCATGGGAACAGTCCAGTCCGAACTACCAAGCCATGTCTTTCCCAGACCGGAATCAAGCATCCAAGGACCGGTTTCTGGCTATCAGCCTTCATCAGCCTGGATAGCTTGACTCCAGTGGTGTGGAGAGCCTGGGACTCACGTCTGAGTATACCCAGCACACTCGGGGTGAAAATTGCAAAAAACACAGTTGATGGACAGAATGTAGAACAATGTCATACATTCACCCCAGTACAAGGATCTGGGCCTAAATCCATCGTTTTCTTGCACTCCACACCACCCTGGGTTAGGCACTGGTTATATGCAAATCAGCTCTGACCCTCTGCCTCATGGGAACCGTCCAGTCCGAACTACCAAGCCATGTCTTTCCCAGACCGGAATCAAGCATTCAAGGACCGGTTTCTGGCTATCAGCCTTCATCAGCCTGGATAGCTTGACTCCAGTGGTGTGGAGAGCCTGGGACTCACGTCTGAGTATACCCAGCACACTCGGGGTGAAAATTGCAAAAAACACAGTTGATGGACAGAATGTAGAACAATGTCATACATTCACCCCAGTACAAGGATCTGGGCCTAAATCCATCGTTTTTTTGCACTCCAACCACCCTGGGTTAGACACTAGCTATATGCAAATCAGCTCTGATCCTGTGCCTCATGGGACCAGTCCAGTCCGAACTACCAAGCCATGTCTTTCCCAGACCGGAATCAAGCATCCAAGGACCAGTTTCTGGCTATCAGCCTTCATCAGCCTGGATAGCTTGACTCCAGTGGTGTGGAGAGCCTGGGACTCACGTCTGAGTATACCCAGCACACTCGGGGTGAAAATTGCAAAAAACACAGTTAATGGACAGAATGTAGAACAATGTCATATATTCACCCCAGTACAAGGATCTGGGCCTAAATCCATCATTTTCTTGCACTCCACATCACCCTGGGTTAGACACTGGCTATATGCAAATCAGCTCTGACCCTGTTCCTCATGGGAACAGTCCAGTCCGAACTACCAAGCCATGTCTTTCCCAGACCGGAATCAAGCATCCAAGGACCGGTTTCTGGCTATCAGCCTTCATCAGCCTGGATAGCTTGACTCCAGTGGTGTGGAGAGCCTGGGACTCACGTCTGAGTATACCCAGCACACTCGGGGTGAAAATTGCAAAAAACACAGTTGATGGACAGAATGTAGAACAATGTCATACATTCGCCCCAGTACAAGGATCTGGGCCTAAATCCATCGTTTTCTTGCACTCCACACCACCCTGGGTTAGACACTGGCTATATGCAAATCAGCTCTGACCCTGTGCCTCATGGGAACAGTCCCGTCCCAACTACCAAGCCATGTCTTTCCCAGACCGGAATCAAGCATCCAAGGACCGGTTTCTGGCTATCAGCCTTCATCAGCCTGAATAGCTTGACTCCAGTGGTGTGGAGAGCCTGGGACTCACGTCTGAGTATACCCAGCACACTCGGGGTGAAAATTGCAAAAAACACAGTTGATGGACAGAATGTAGAACAATGTCATACATTCACCCCAGTACAAGGATCTGGGCCTAAATCCATCGTTTTTTTGCACTCCAACCACCCTGGGTTAGACACTAGCTATATGCAAATCAGCTCTGACCCTGTGCCTCATGGAAACAGTCCAGTCCGAACTACCAAGCCATGTCTTTCCCAGACCGGAATCAAGCATCCAAGGACCAGTTTCCGGCTATCAGCCTTCATCAGCCTGGATAGCTTGACTCCAGTGGTGTGGAGAGCCTGGGACTCACGTCTGAGTATACCCAGCACACTCGGGGTGAAAATTGCAAAAAACACAGTTGATGGACAGAATGTAGAACAATGTCATACATTCGCCCCAGTACAAGGATCTGGGCCTAAATCCATCGTTTTCTTGCACTCCACACCACCCTGGGTTAGAAACTGGCTATATGCAAATCAGCTCTGACCCTGTGCCTCATGGGAACAGTCCAGTCCGAACTACCAAGCCATGTCTTTCCCAGACCGGAATCAAGGATCCAAGGACCGGTTTATGGCTATCAGCCTTCATCAGCCTGGATAGCTTGACTCCAGTGGTGTGGAGAGCCTGGGACTCACGTCTGAGTATACCCAGCACACTCAGGGTGAACATTGCAAAAAACACAGTTGATGGACAGAATGTAGAACAATGTCATACATTCACCCCAGTACAAGGATCTGGGCCTAAATCCATCATTTTTTTGCACTCCACACCACCCTGGGTTAGACACTGGCTATATGCAAATCAGCTCTGACCCTGTGCCTCATGGGAACAGTCCAGTCCGAACTACCAAGCCATGTCTTTCCAAGACCGAAATCAAGCATCCAAGGACCGGTTTCTGGCTATCAGCCTTCATCAGCCTGGATAGCTTGACTCCAGTGGCGTGGAGAGCCTGGGACTCACGTCTGCGTATACCCAGCACATTCGGGGTGAAAATTGCAAAAAACACAGTTGATGGACAGAATGTAGAACAATGTCATACATTCACCCCAGTACAAGGATCTGGGCCTAAATCCATCGTTTTTTTTGCACTCCACATCATCCTGGGTTAGACACTGGCTATATGCAAATCAGCTCTGACCCTGTGCCTCATGAGAACAGTCCAGTCCGAACTACCAAGCCATGTCTTTCCCAGTCAAGCATCCAAGGACCGGTTTCTGGCTATCAGCCTTCATCAGCCTGGATAGCTTGACTCCAGTGGTGTGGAGAGCCTGGGACTCATGTCTGAGTATTCCCAGCACACTCGGGGTGAAAATTGCAAAAAACACAGTTGATACACAGAATGTAAAACAATGTCATACATTCACCCCAGTACAAGGATCTGGGCCTAAATCCATCGTTTTTTTGCACTCCACACCACCCTGGGTTAGACACTGGCTATATGCAAATCAGCTCTGACCCTGTGCCTCATGGGAACAGTCCAGTCCGAACTACCAAGCCATGTCTTTCCCAGACCGGAATCAAGCATCCAAGGACCGGTTTCTGGCTATCAGCCTTCATCAGCCTGGATAGCTTGACTCCAGTGGTGTGGAGAGCCTGGGACTCACGTCTGAGTATACCCAGCACACTCGGGGTGAAAATTGCAAAAAACACAGTTGATGGACAGAATGTAGAACAATGTCATACATTCACCCTAGTACAAGGATCTGGGCCTAAATCCATCGTTTTCTTGCACTCCACACCACCCTGGGTTAGGCACTGGTTATATGCAAATCAGCTCTGACCCTCTGCCTCATGGGAACCGTCCAGTCCGAACTACCAAGCCATGTCTTTCCCAGACCGGAATCAAGCATTCAAGGACCGGTTTCTGGCTATCAGCCTTCATCAGCCTGGATAGCTTGACTCCAGTGGTGTGGAGAGCCTGGGACTCACGTCTGAGTATACCCAGCACACTCGGGGTGAAAATTGCAAAAAACACAGTTGATGGACAGAATGTAGAACAATGTCATACATTCACCCCAGTACAAGGATCTGGGCCTAAATCCATCGTTTTTTTGCACTCCAACCACCCTGGGTTAGACACTAGCTATATGCAAATCAGCTCTGACCCTGTGCCTCATGGGAACAGTCCAGTCCGAACTACCAAGCCATGTCTTTCCCAGACCGGAATCAAGCATCCAAGGACCAGTTTCTGGCTATCAGCCTTCATCAGCCTGGATAGCTTGACTCCAGTGGTGTGGAGAGCCTGGGACTCACGTCTGAGTATACCCAGCACACTCGGGGTGAAAATTGCAAAAAACACAGTTAATGGACAGAATGTAGAACAATGTCATATATTCACCCCAGTACAAGGATCTGGGCCTAAATCCATCATTTTCTTGCACTCCACATCACCCTTGGTTAGACACTGGCTATATGCAAATCAGCTCTGACCCTGTTCCTCATGGGAACAGTCCAGTCCGAACTACCAAGCCATGTCTTTCCCAGACCGGAATCAAGCATCCAAGGACCGGTTTCTGGCTATCAGCCTTCATCAGCCTGGATAGCTTGACTCCAGTGGTGTGGAGAGCCTGGGACTCACGTCTGAGTATACCCAGCACACTCGGGGTGAAAATTGCAAAAAACACAGTTGATGGACAGAATGTAGAACAATGTCATACATTCGCCCCAGTACAAGGATCTGGGCCTAAATCCATCGTTTTCTTGCACTCCACACCACCCTGGGTTAGACACTGGCTATATGCAAATCAGCTCTGACCCTGTGCCTCATGGGAACAGTCCCGTCCCAACTACCAAGCCATGTCTTTCCCAGACCGGAATCAAGCATCCAAGGACCGGTTTCTGGCTATCAGCCTTCATCAGCCTGAATAGCTTGACTCCAGTGGTGTGGAGAGCCTGGGACTCACGTCTGAGTATACCCAGCACACTCGGGGTGAAAATTGCAAAAAACACAGTTGATGGACAGAATGTAGAACAATGTCATACATTCACCCCAGTACAAGGATCTGGGCCTAAATCCATCGTTTTTTTGCACTCCAACCACCCTGGGTTAGACACTAGCTATATGCAAATCAGCTCTGACCCTGTGCCTCATGGGAACAGTCCAGTCCGAACTACCAAGCCATGTCTTTCCCAGACCGGAATCAAGCATCCAAGGACCAGTTTCTGGCTATCAGCCTTCATCAGCCTGGATAGCTTGACTCCAGTGGTGTGGAGAGCCTGGGACTCACGTCTGAGTATACCCAGCACACTCGGGGTGAAAATTGCAAAAAACACAGTTAATGGACAGAATGTAGAACAATGTCATATATTCACCCCAGTACAAGGATCTGGGCCTAAATCCATCATTTTCTTGCACTCCACATCACCCTGGGTTAGACACTGGCTATATGCAAATCAGCTCTGACCCTGTTCCTCATGGGAACAGTCCAGTCCGAACTACCAAGCCATGTCTTTCCCAGACCGGAATCAAGCATCCAAGGACCGGTTTCTGGCTATCAGCCTTCATCAGCCTGGATAGCTTGACTCCAGTGGTGTGGAGAGCCTGGGACTCTCGTCTGAGTATACCCAGCACACTCGGGGTGAAAATTGCAAAAAACACAGTTGATGGACAGAATGTAGAACAATGTCATACATTCGCCCCAGTACAAGGATCTGGGCCTAAATCCATCGTTTTCTTGCACTCCACACCACCCTGGGTTAGACACTGGCTATATGCAAATCAGCTCTGACCCTGTGCCTCATGGGAACAGTCCCGTCCCAACTACCAAGCCATGTCTTTCCCAGACCGGAATCAAGCATCCAAGGACCGGTTTCTGGCTATCAGCCTTCATCAGCCTGAATAGCTTGACTCCAGTGGTGTGGAGAGCCTGGGACTCACGTCTGAGTATACCCAGCACACTCGGGGTGAAAATTGCAAAAAACACAGTTGATGGACAGAATGTAGAACAATGTCATACATTCACCCCAGTACAAGGATCTGGGCCTAAATCCATCGTTTTTTTGCACTCCACACCACCCTGGGTTAGACACTAGCTATATGCAAATCAGCTCTGACTCTGTGCCTCATGGGAACAGTCCAGTCCGAACTACCAAGCCATGTCTTTCCCAGACCGGAATCAACTATCCAAGGACCGGTTTATGGCTATCAGCCTTCATCAGCCTGGATAGCTTGACTCCAGTGGTGTCAAGAGCCTGGGACTCACGTCTGAGTATACCCAGCATAATGTGGTAAATATTTGATTTACCGTCCTAATTTCTATGCAGGTAAGTACTTAAACAAAAATAACTCAATCGGAAAGAAAGACGCAGAGTCCGTGGTGTTAGAGTTCTTAGGGGTTTTATTCCTTAAAAAGGAATGGTTCTCGAACCGGATATCGGGTTCCTGACACCACTGGGGTTCAGGAAGGGATAGAGCATACTTTATTTATGGTGCAGTGAGCTAAAAAACGGTGTTGGATCTAGCCCTGATCTTTTGACTGGGTGAGAGCTTTCTGCTTAATTCAGAGACTCTGTCCCTCACCACCCCTTTTTGTAAATATTTTTGTCCACCCTAAGCGTGGAAGGGTATTCTCAGATGTGAGACCCTTGCTCATTGCACCATCAGGATTCAAGCAAACCGGGCCGAAGACGGCTGTAATGCCAGAAACCGGTCCCCGGGAGCTTGTTTCCTTCCCAGTGTAAGAATTGGCTTCTGTAGTTTGGTTTGTCCTGTTCCCATCATGCACTGGGACAGGAACAGACTAATTTGCATACAGCCAGGTTCTGAAACTGGGATGGTGCAGTGAGCTAAAAAACGGTGTTGGATCTAGCCCTGATCTTTTGACTGGGTGAGAGCTTTCTGCTTAATTCAGAGACTCTGTCCCTCACCACCCCTTTTTGTAAATATTTTTGTCCACCCTAAGCGTGGAAGGGTATTCTCAGATGTGAGACCCTTGCTCATTGCACCATCAGGATTCAAGCAAACCGGGCCGAAGACGGCTGTAATGCCAGAAACCGGTCCCCGGGAGCTTGTTTCCTTCCCAGTGTAAGAATTGGCTTCTGTAGTTTGGTTTGTCCTGTTCCCATCATGCACTGGGACAGGAACAGACTAATTTGCATACAGCCAGGTTCTGAAACTGGGATGGTGCAGTGAGCTAAAAAACGGTGTTGGATCTAGCCCTGATCTTTTGACTGGGTGAGAGCTTTCTGCTTAATTCAGAGACTCTGTCCCTCACCACCCCTTTTTGTAAATATTTTTGTCCACCCTAAGCGTGGAAGGGTATTCTCAGATGTGAGACCCTTGCTCATTGCACCATCAGGATTCAAGCAAACCGGGCCGAAGACGGCTGTAATGCCAGAAACCGGTCCCCGGGAGCTTGTTTCCTTCCCAGTGTAAGAATTGGCTTCTGTAGTTTGGTTTGTCCTGTTCCCATCATGCACTGGGACAGGAACAGACTAATTTGCATACAGCCAGGTTCTGAAACTGGGATGGTGCAGTGAGCTAAAAAACGGTGTTGGATCTAGCCCTGATCTTTTGACTGGGTGAGAGCTTTCTGCTTAATTCAGAGACTCTGTCCCTCACCACCCCTTTTTGTAAATATTTTTGTCCACCCTAAGCGTGGAAGGGTATTCTCAGATGTGAGACCCTTGCTCATTGCACCATCAGGATTCAAGCAAACCGGGCCGAAGACGGCTGTAATGCCAGAAACCGGTCCCCGGGAGCTTGTTTCCTTCCCAGTGTAAGAATTGGCTTCTGTAGTTTGGTTTGTCCTGTTCCCATCATGCACTGGGACAGGAACAGACTAATTTGCATACAGCCAGGTTCTGAAACTGGGATGGTGCAGTGAGCTAAAAAACGGTGTTGGATCTAGCCCTGATCTTTTGACTGGGTGAGAGCTTTCTGCTTAATTCAGAGACTCTGTCCCTCACCACCCCTTTTTGTAAATATTTTTGTCCACCCTAAGCGTGGAAGGGTATTCTCAGATGTGAGACCCTTGCTCATTGCACCATCAGGATTCAAGCAAACCGGGCCGAAGACGGCTGTAATGCCAGAAACCGGTCCCCGGGAGCTTGTTTCCTTCCCAGTGTAAGAATTGGCTTCTGTAGTTTGGTTTGTCCTGTTCCCATCATGCACTGGGACAGGAACAGACTAATTTGCATACAGCCAGGTTCTGAAACTGGGATGGTGCAGTGAGCTAAAAAACGGTGTTGGATCTAGCCCTGATCTTTTGACTGGGTGAGAGCTTTCTGCTTAATTCAGAGACTCTGTCCCTCACCACCCCTTTTTGTAAATATTTTTGTCCACCCTAAGCGTGGAAGGGTATTCTCAGATGTGAGACCCTTGCTCATTGCACCATCAGGATTCAAGCAAACCGGGCCGAAGACGGCTGTAATGCCAGAAACCGGTCCCCGGGAGCTTGTTTCCTTCCCAGTGTAAGAATTGGCTTCTGTAGTTTGGTTTGTCCTGTTCCCATCATGCACTGGGACAGGAACAGACTAATTTGCATACAGCCAGGTTCTGAAACTGGGATGGTGCAGTGAGCTAAAAAACGGTGTTGGATCTAGCCCTGATCTTTTGACTGGGTGAGAGCTTTCTGCTTAATTCAGAGACTCTGTCCCTCACCACCCCTTTTTGTAAATATTTTTGTCCACCCTAAGCGTGGAAGGGTATTCTCAGATGTGAGACCCTTGCTCATTGCACCATCAGGATTCAAGCAAACCGGGCCGAAGACGGCTGTAATGCCAGAAACCGGTCCCCGGGAGCTTGTTTCCTTCCCAGTGTAAGAATTGGCTTCTGTAGTTTGGTTTGTCCTGTTCCCATCATGCACTGGGACAGGAACAGACTAATTTGCATACAGCCAGGTTCTGAAACTGGGATGGTGCAGTGAGCTAAAAAACGGTGTTGGATCTAGCCCTGATCTTTTGACTGGGTGAGAGCTTTCTGCTTAATTCAGAGACTCTGTCCCTCACCACCCCTTTTTGTAAATATTTTTGTCCACCCTAAGCGTGGAAGGGTATTCTCAGATGTGAGACCCTTGCTCATTGCACCATCAGGATTCAAGCAAACCGGGCCGAAGACGGCTGTAATGCCAGAAACCGGTCCCCGGGAGCTTGTTTCCTTCCCAGTGTAAGAATTGGCTTCTGTAGTTTGGTTTGTCCTGTTCCCATCATGCACTGGGACAGGAACAGACTAATTTGCATACAGCCAGGTTCTGAAACTGGGATGGTGCAGTGAGCTAAAAAACGGTGTTGGATCTAGCCCTGATCTTTTGACTGGGTGAGAGCTTTCTGCTTAATTCAGAGACTCTGTCCCTCACCACCCCTTTTTGTAAATATTTTTGTCCACCCTAAGCGTGGAAGGGTATTCTCAGATGTGAGACCCTTGCTCATTGCACCATCAGGATTCAAGCAAACCGGGCCGAAGACGGCTGTAATGCCAGAAACCGGTCCCCGGGAGCTTGTTTCCTTCCCAGTGTAAGAATTGGCTTCTGTAGTTTGGTTTGTCCTGTTCCCATCATGCACTGGGACAGGAACAGACTAATTTGCATACAGCCAGGTTCTGAAACTGGGATGGTGCAGTGAGCTAAAAAACGGTGTTGGATCTAGCCCTGATCTTTTGACTGGGTGAGAGCTTTCTGCTTAATTCAGAGACTCTGTCCCTCACCACCCCTTTTTGTAAATATTTTTGTCCACCCTAAGCGTGGAAGGGTATTCTCAGATGTGAGACCCTTGCTCATTGCACCATCAGGATTCAAGCAAACCGGGCCGAAGACGGCTGTAATGCCAGAAACCGGTCCCCGGGAGCTTGTTTCCTTCCCAGTGTAAGAATTGGCTTCTGTAGTTTGGTTTGTCCTGTTCCCATCATGCACTGGGACAGGAACAGACTAATTTGCATACAGCCAGGTTCTGAAACTGGGATGGTGCAGTGAGCTAAAAAACGGTGTTGGATCTAGCCCTGATCTTTTGACTGGGTGAGAGCTTTCTGCTTAATTCAGAGACTCTGTCCCTCACCACCCCTTTTTGTAAATATTTTTGTCCACCCTAAGCGTGGAAGGGTATTCTCAGATGTGAGACCCTTGCTCATTGCACCATCAGGATTCAAGCAAACCGGGCCGAAGACGGCTGTAATGCCAGAAACCGGTCCCCGGGAGCTTGTTTCCTTCCCAGTGTAAGAATTGGCTTCTGTAGTTTGGTTTGTCCTGTTCCCATCATGCACTGGGACAGGAACAGACTAATTTGCATACAGCCAGGTTCTGAAACTGGGATGGTGCAGTGAGCTAAAAAACGGTGTTGGATCTAGCCCTGATCTTTTGACTGGGTGAGAGCTTTCTGCTTAATTCAGAGACTCTGTCCCTCACCACCCCTTTTTGTAAATACTTTATTGACAAGACATAACTTTTATACTTAAATCATACAATAGATACCAATACAGGAGGCGTAACAGCTGAGTGAGACAAGATAAAAGCATACACGTGTTAGCAATACGTAATCAAAAAGGCGTGAACTAGGCGTGTGTGCTAGAAACGTCACATGAAAGTGTCACAAGTAGGTGGGTACATAGCAGAATCTTGCAATGTCAGCAGAAATCTGAGATCTGGATGCGCGCGCAGCTGCATGACGTGTGATTGACGTGGACCTGGAGGGTGCAGGGGACTTGACATTTACACTAGCGGAAAGAGACAGAAGTCTGGCATGTCAGATCAACTCGTACCTATATCATATCTGATATCTGATGTTTGGGAACCATATTATCTAGAGGGAAAGGTCTCTTGGGCAGAGGCTATTCTATACTGACTGTGAGTGCGTGTATAAGCGTCTACGTGTCTGCATGAGATGCGAGGGGCATGGGCCTACCATGGTAACAGGAGCTATGAATTACTTGCACGGAGACAGTGAGGCCGGGCCCTTTGCTCTGCAGCTGGAAAGATGTTTACTTGAACTAGTAGGCAGGAATGTATTTCTGAAGAGCGGAACAGATAATTCGAAGGTTGAATACAGTCTTGGCAGGCAGCAGGCTGGGCTGAGCGCCGTTAGCCGCACAGGAAGTAAGGCAGGGGTCACGGGCACAGAGGCAGCCCAGGCTGAGGCGTTCAGAGTCAGAAGGCAGGAAAAGGCTTGATGGCAGAATTCAGGGCCTACTTCGCCAGAGCTGGAAAACGTGTAAAGTACACCACATAAAGACGTTGGCAAGGCATACTTAGAAACGGAATATTCAACCCATTCAGGGTGGATCTGAAAAAGGACATGTTAACGTTGGACGCAAATGTATTTGCGTCTTCATAGCTGGCACAGGAGGGAAGTTACATGCACTTTAAGCTCGTACATGGAGACGGTGGGGTACACGTTAGGGAACATTTCTTGACCATAAAATTTATATTTCCTCAACACTCAGGGTGAAAATTGCAAAAAACACAGTTGATGGACAGAATGTAGAACAATGTCATACATTCACCCCAGTACAAGGATCTGGGCCTAAATCCATCGTTTATTTGCATTCCACACCACCCTGGGTTAGAAACTGGCTATATGCAAATCAGCTCTGACCCTGTGCCTCATGGGAACAGTCCAGTCCGAACTACCAAGCCATGTCTTTCCCAGACCGGAATCAAGCATCCAAGAACCGGTTTCTGGCTATCAGCCTTCATCAGCCTGGATAGCTTGACTCCAGTGGTGTGGAGAGCCTGGGACTCATGTCTGAGTATTCCCAGCACACTCGGGGTGAAAATTGCAAAAAACACAGTTGATGGACAGAATGTAGAACAATGTCATACATTCACCCCAGCACAAGGATCTGGGCCTAAATCCATCGTTTTTTTGCACTCCACACCACCCTGGCTTAGACACTGGCTATATGCAAATCAGCTCCTACCCTGTGCCTCATGGGAACAGTCCAGTCCGAACTACAAAGCCATGTCTTTCCCAGACCGGAATCAAGCATCCAAGGACCGGTTTCTGGCTATCAGCCTTCATCAGCCTGGATAGCTTGACTCCAGTGGCGTGGAGAGCCTGGGACTCACGTCTGCGTATACCCAGCACACTCAGGGTGAAAATTGCAAAAAACACAGTTGATGGACAGAATGTAGAACAATATCATACATTCACCCCAGTACAAGGATCTGGGCCTAAATCCGTCGTTTTTTTGCACTCCACATCACCCTGGGTTAGACACTGGCTATATGCAAATCAACTCTGACCCCGTGCCTCATGGGAACAGTCCAGTCCGAACTACCAAGCCATGTCTTTCCCAGACCGGAATCAAGCATCCAAGGACCGGTTTCCTGCTATCAGCCTTCATCAACCTGGATAGTTTGACTCCAGTGGTGTGGAGAGCCTGGGACTCACGTCTGAGTATACCCAGCACACTCGGGGTGAAAATTGCAAAAAACACAGTTGATGGACAGAATGTAGAACAATGTCATACATTCACCCCAGTACAAGGATCTGGGCCTAAATCCATCATTTATTTGCACTCCACACCACCCTGGGTTAGACACTGGCTATATGCAAATCAGCTCTGACCCTGTGCCTCATGGGAACAGTCCAGTCCGAACTACCAAGCCATGTCTTTCCCAGACCAGAATCAAGCATCCAAGGACCGGTTTCTGGCTATCAGCCTTCATCAACCTTGATAGCTTGACTCCAGTGGTGTGGAGAGCCTGGGACTCACGTCTGAGTATTCCCAGCACACTCGGGGTGAAAAATTGCAAAAAACACAGTTGATGGACAGAATGTAGAACAATGTCATACGTTCACCCCAGTACAAGGATCTGGGCCTAAATCCATCGTTTTTTTGCACTCCACACCACCCTGGGTTAGACACTGGCTATATGCAAATCAGCTCTGACCCTGTGCCTCATGGGAACAGTCCAGTCCGAACTACCAAGCCATGTCTTTCCCAGACCAAAATCAAGCATCCAAGGACCGGTTTTTGGCTATCAGCCTTCATCAGCCTGGATAGCTTGACTCCAGTGGTGTGGAGAGCCTGGCACTCCAGTCTGAGTATACCCAGCACACTCGGGGTGAAAATTGCAAAAAACACAGTTGATACACAGAATGTAGAACAATGTCATACATTCACCCCAGTACAAGGATCTGGGCCTAAATCCATCGTTTTTTTGCACTCCACACCACCCTGGGTTAGACACTGGCTATATGCAAATCAGCTCTGACCCTGTGCCTCATGGGAACAGTCCAGTCCGAACTACCAAGCCATGTCTTTCCCAGACCGGAATCAAGCATCCAAGGACCAGTTTCTGGCTATCAGCCTTCATCAGCCTGGATAGCTTGACTCCAGTGGTGTGGAGAGCCTGGGACTCACGTCTGAGTATACCCAGCACACTCGGGGTGAAAATTGCAAAAAACACAGTTAATGGACAGAATGTAGAACAATGTCATATATTCACCCCAGTACAAGGATCTGGGCCTAAATCCATCATTTTCTTGCACTCCACATCACCCTGGGTTAGACACTGGCTATATGCAAATCAGCTCTGACCCTGTTCCTCATGGGAACATTCCAGTCCGAGCTACCAAGCCATGTCTTTCCCAGACCGGAATCAAGCATCCAAGGACCGGTTTCTGGCTATCAGCCTTCATCAGCCTGGATAGCTTGACTCCAGTGGTGTGGAGAGCCTGGGACTCACGTCTGAGTATACCCAGCACACTCGGGGTGAAAATTGCAAAAAACACAGTTGATGGACAGAATGTAGAACAATGTCATACATTCGCCCCAGTACAAGGATCTGGGCCTAAATCCATCGTTTTCTTGCACTCCACACCACCCTGGGTTAGACACTGGCTATATGCAAATCAGCTCTGACCCTGTGCCTCATGGGAACAGTCCCGTCCCAACTACCAAGCCATGTCTTTCCCAGACCGGAATCAAGCATCCAAGGACCGGTTTCTGGCTATCAGCCTTCATCAGCCTGAATAGCTTGACTCCAGTGGTGTGGAGAGCCTGGGACTCACGTCTGAGTATACCCAGCACACTCGGGGTGAAAATTGTAAAAAACACAGTTGATGGACAGAATGTAGAACAATGTCATACATTCACCCCAGTACAAGGATCTGGGCCTAAATCCATCGTTTTTTTGCACTCCACACCACCCTGGGTTAGACACTAGCTATATGCAAATCAGCTCTGACTCTGTGCCTCATGGGAACAGTCCAGTCCGAACTACCAAGCCATGTCTTTCCCACACCGGAATCAACTATCCAAGGACCGGTTTATGGCTCTCAGCCTTCATCAGCCTGGATAGCTTGACTCCAGTGGTGTCAAGAGCCTGGGACTCACGTCTGAGTATACCCAGCACACTCAGGGTGAAAATTGCAAAAAACACAGTTGATGGACAGAATGTAGAACAATGTCATACATTCACCCCAGTACAAGGATCTGGGCCTAAATCCATCGTTTATTTGCATTCCACACCACCCTGGGTTAGAAACTGGCTATATGCAAATCAGCTCTGACCCTGTGCCTCATGGGAACAGTCCAGTCCGAACTACCAAGCCATGTCTTTCCCAGACCGGAATCAAGCATCCAAGAACCGGTTTCTGGCTATCAGCCTTCATCAGCCTGGATAGCTTGACTCCAGTGGTGTGGAGAGCCTGGGACTCATGTCTGAGTATTCCCAGCACACTCGGGGTGAAAATTGCAAAAAACACAGTTGATGGACAGAATGTAGAACAATGTCATACATTCACCCCAGCACAAGGATCTGGGCCTAAATCCATCGTTTTTTTGCACTCCACACCACCCTGGCTTAGACACTGGCTATATGCAAATCAGCTCCTACCCTGTGCCTCATGGGAACAGTCCAGTCCGAACTACAAAGCCATGTCTTTCCCAGACCAGAATCAAGCATCCAAGGACCGGTTTCTGGCTATCAGCCTTCATCAGCCTGGATAGCTTGACTCCAGTGGCGTGGAGAGCCTGGGACTCACGTCTGCGTATACCCAGCACACTCGGGGTGAAAATTGCAAAAAACACAGTTGATGGACAGAATGTAGAACAATGTCATACATTCACCCCAGTACAAGGATCTGGGCCTAAATCCGTCGTTTTTTTGCACTCCACATCACCCTGGGTTAGACACTGGCTATATGCAAATCAACTCTGACCCGTGCCTCATGGGAACAGTCCAGTCCGAACTACCAAGCCATGTCTTTCCCAGACCGGAATCAAGCATCCAAGGACCGGTTTCCTGCTATCAGCCTTCATCAACCTGGATAGTTTGACTCCAGTGGTGTGGAGAGCCTGGGACTCACGTCTGAGTATACCCAGCACACTCGGGGTGAAAATTGCAAAAAACACAGTTGATGGACAGAATGTAGAACAATGTCATACATTCACCCCAGTACAAGGATCTGGGCCTAAATCCATCATTTATTTGCACTCCACACCACCCTGGGTTAGACACTGGCTATATGCAAATCAGCTCTGACCCTGTGCCTCATGGGAACAGTCCAGTCCGAACTACCAAGCCATGTCTTTCCCAGACCAGAATCAAGCATCCAAGGACCGGTTTCTGTCTATCAGCCTTCATCAGCCTGGATAGCTTGACTCCAGTGGTGTGGAGAGCCTGGGACTCACGTCTGAGTATACCCAGCACACTCGGGGTGAAAATTGCAAAAAACACAGTTGATGGACCGAATGTAGAACAATGTCATACATTCACCCCAGTTCAAGGATCTGGGCCTAAATCTGTCGTTTTTTTGCACTCCACATCACCCTGGGTTAGACACTGGCTATATGCAAATCAGCTCTGACCCTGTGCCTCATGGGAACAGTCCAGTCCCAACTACCAAGCCATGTCTTTCCCAGACCGGAATCAAGCATCCAAGGACCGGTTTCTGGCTATCAGCCTTCATCAACCTGGATAGCTTGACTCCAGTGGTGTGGAGAGCCTGGGACTCACGTCTGAGTATTCCCAGCACACTCGGGGTGAAAAATTGCAAAAAACACAGTTGATGGACAGAATGTAGAACAATGTCATACATTCACCCCAGCACAAGGATCTGGGCCTAAATCCATCGTTTTTTTGCACTCCACACCACCCTGGGTTAGACACTGGCTATATGCAAATCAGTTCTGACCCTGTGCCTCATGGGAACAGTCCAGTCCGAACTACCAAGCCATGTCTTTCCCAGACCAAAATCAAGCATCCAAGGACCGGTTTTTGGCTATCAGCCTTCATCAGCCTGGATAGCTTGACTCCAGTGGTGTGGAGAGCCTGGCACTCCAGTCTGAGTATACCCAGCACACTCGGGGTGAAAATTGCAAAAAACACAGTTGATGGACAGAATGTAGAACAATGTCAAACATTCACCCCAGTACGAGGATCTGGGCCTAAATCCATCATTTTTTTGCCTTCCACACCACCCTGGGTTAGAAACTGGCTATATGCAAATCAGCTCTGACCCTGTGCCTCATGGGAACAGTCCAGTCCGAACTACCAAGCCATGTCTTTCCCAGTCAAGCATCCAAGGACTGGTTTCTGGCTATCAGCCTTCATCAGCCTGGATAGCGTGACTCCAGTGGTGTGGAGAGCCTGGGACTCACGTCTGAGTATACCCAGCACACTCGGGGTGAAAATTGCAAAAAACACAGTTGATGGACAGAATGTAGAACAATGTCATACATTCACCCCAGTACAAGGATCTGGGCCTAAATCCATCGTTTTATTGCACTCCACACCACCCTGGGTTAGACACTGGTAGTGGCTATATGCAAATCAGCTCTGACCCTGTGCCTCATGGGAACAGTCCAGTCCGAACTACCAAGCCATGTCTTTTCCAGACCGGAATCAAGCATCCAAGGACCGGTTCCTGGCTATCAGCCTTCATCAGCCTGGATAGCTTGACTCCAGTGGTGTGGAGAGCCTGGGACTCACGTCTGAGTATACCCAGCACACTCGGGGTGAAAATTGCAAAAAACACAGTTGATACACAGAATGTAAAACAATGTCATACATTCACCCCAGTACAAGGATCTGGGCCTAAATCCATCGTTTTTTTGCACTCCACACCACCCTGGGTTAGACACTGGCTATATGCAAATCAGCTCTGACCCTGTGCCTCATGGGAACAGTCCAGTCCGAACTACCAAGCCATGTCTTTCCCAGACCGGAATCAAGCATCCAAGGACCGGTTTCTGGCTATCAGCCTTCATCAGCCTGGATAGCTTGACTCCAGTGGTGTGGAGAGCCTGGGACTCACGTCTGAGTATACCCAGCACACTCGGGGTGAAAATTGCAAAAAACACAGTTGATGGACAGAATGTAGAACAATGTCATACATTCACCCCAGTACAAGGATCTGGGCCTAAATCCATCGTTTTCTTGCACTCCACACCACCCTGGGTTAGGCACTGGTTATATGCAAATCAGCTCTGACCCTCTGCCTCATGGGAACCGTCCAGTCCGAACTACCAAGCCATGTCTTTCCCAGACCGGAATCAAGCATTCAAGGACCGGTTTCTGGCTATCAGCCTTCATCAGCCTGGATAGCTTGACTCCAGTGGTGTGGAGAGCCTGGGACTCACGTCTGAGTATACCCAGCACACTCGGGGTGAAAATTGCAAAAAACACAGTTGATGGACAGAATGTAGAACAATGTCATACATTCACCCCAGTACAAGGATCTGGGCCTAAATCCATCGTTTTTTTGCACTCCAACCACCCTGGGTTAGACACTAGCTATATGCAAATCAGCTCTGACCCTGTGCCTCATGGGAACAGTCCAGTCCGAACTACCAAGCCATGTCTTTCCCAGACCGGAATCAAGCATCCAAGGACCGGTTTCTGGCTATCAGCCTTCATCAGCCTGGATAGCTTGACTCCAGTGGTGTGGAGAGCCTGGGGATCACGTCTGAGTGTACCCAGCACAATCGGGGTGAAAATTGCAAAAAACACAGTTGATACACAGAATGTAGAACAATGTCATACATTCACCCCAGTACAAGGATCTGGGCCTAAATCCATCGTTTTTTTGCACTCCACACCACCCTGGGTTAGACACTGGCTATATGCAAATCAGCTCTGACCCTGTGCCTCATGGGAACAGCCCAGTCCGAACTACCAAGCCATGTCTTTCCCAGACCGGAATCAAGCATCCAAGGACCAGTTTCTGGCTATCAGCCTTCATCAGCCTGGATAGCTTGACTCCAGTGGTGTGGAGAGCCTGGGACTCACGTCTGAGTATACCCAGCACACTCGGGGTGAAAATTGCAAAAAACACAGTTAATGGACAGAATGTAGAACAATGTCATATATTCACCCCAGTACAAGGATCTGGGCCTAAATCCATCATTTTCTTGCACTCCACATCACCCTGGGTTAGACACTGGCTATATGCAAATCAGCTCTGACCCTGTTCCTCATGGGAACAGTCCAGTCCGAACTACCAAGCCATGCCTTTCCCAGACCGGAATCAAGCATCCAAGGACCGGTTTCTGGCTATCAGCCTTCATCAGCCTGGATAGCTTGACTCCAGTGGTGTGGAGAGCCTGGGACTCACGTCTGAGTATACCCAGCACACTCGGGGTGAAAATTGCAAAAAACACAGTTGATGGACAGAATGTAGAACAATGTCATACATTCGCCCCAGTACAAGGATCTGGGCCTAAATCCATCGTTTTCTTGCACTCCACACCACCCTGGGTTAGACACTGGCTATATGCAAATCAGCTCTGACCCTGTGCCTCATGGGAACAGTCCCGTCCCAACTACCAAGCCATGTCTTTCCCAGACCGGAATCAAGCATCCAAGGACCGGTTTCTGGCTATCAGCCTTCATCAGCCTGAATAGCTTGACTCCAGTGGTGTGGAGAGCCTGGGACTCACGTCTGAGTATACCCAGCACACTCGGGGTGAAAATTGCAAAAAACACAGTTGATGGACAGAATGTAGAACAATGTCATACATTCACCCCAGTACAAGGATCTGGGCCTAAATCCATAGTTTTTTTGCACTCCACACCACCCTGGGTTAGACACTAGCTATATGCAAATCAGCTCTGACTCTGTGCCTCATGGGAACAGTCCAGTCCGAACTACCAAGCCATGTCTTTCCCAGACCGGAATCAACTATCCAAGGACCGGTTTATGGCTATCAGCCTTCATCAGCCTGGATAGCTTGACTCCAGTGGTGTCAAGAGCCTGGGACTCACGTCTGAGTATACCCAGCACACTCAGGGTGAAAATTGCAAAAAACACAGTTGATGGACAGAATGTAGAACAATGTCATACATTCACCCCAGTACAAGGATCTGGGCCTAAATCCATCGTTTATTTGCATTCCACACCACCCTGGGTTAGAAACTGGCTATATGCAAATCAGCTCTGACCCTGTGCCTCATGGGAACAGTCCAGTCCGAACTACCAAGCCATGTCTTTCCCAGACCGGAATCAAGCATCCAAGAACCGGTTTCTGGCTATCAGCCTTCATCAGCCTGGATAGCTTGACTCCAGTGGTGTGGAGAGCCTGGGACTCATGTCTGAGTATTCCCAGCACACTCGGGGTGAAAATTGCAAAAAACACAGTTGATGGACAGAATGTAGAACAATGTCATACATTCACCCCAGTACAAGGATCTGGGCCTAAATCCGTCGTTTTTTTGCACTCCACATCACCCTGGGTTAGACACTGGCTATATGCAAATCAACTCTGACCCCGTGCCTCATGGGAACAGTCCAGTCCGAACTACCAAGCCATGTCTTTCCCAGACCGGAATCAAGCATCCAAGGACCGGTTTCCTGCTATCAGCCTTCATCAACCTGGATAGTTTGACTCCAGTGGTGTGGAGAGCCTGGGACTCACGTCTGAGTATACCCAGCACACTCGGGGTGAAAATTGCAAAAAACACAGTTGATGGACAGAATGTAGAACAATGTCATACATTCACCCCAGTACAAGGATCTGGGCCTAAATCCATCATTTATTTGCACTCCACACCACCCTGGGTTAGACACTGGCTATATGCAAATCAGCTCTGACCCTGTGCCTCATGGGAACAGTCCAGTCCGAACTACCAAGCCATGTCTTTCCCAGACCAGAATCAAGCATCCAAGGACCGGTTTCTGTCTATCAGCCTTCATCAGCCTGGATAGCTTGACTCCAGTGGTGTGGAGAGCCTGGGACTCAAGTCTGAGTATACCCAGCACACTCGGGGTGAAAATTGCAAAAAACACAGTTGATGGACCGAATGTAGAACAATGTCATACATTCACCCCAGTTCAAGGATCTGGGCCTAAATCTGTCGTTTTTCTGCACTCCACATCACCCTGGGTTAGACACTGGCTATATGCAAATCAGCTCTGACCCTGTGCCTCATGGGAACAGTCCAGTCCGAACTACCAAGCCATGTCTTTCCCAGACCGGAATCAAGCATCCAAGGACCGGTTTCTGGCTATCAGCCTTCATCAACCTGGATAGCTTGACTCCAGTGGTGTGGAGAGCCAGGGACTCACGTCTGAGTATTCCCAGCACACTCGGGGTGAAAAATTGCAAAAAACACAGTTGATGGACAGAATGTAGAACAATGTCATACATTCACCCCAGTACAAGGATCTGGGCCTAAATCCATCGTTTTTTTGCACTCCACACCACCCTGGGTTAGACACTGGCTATATGCAAATCAGCTCTGACCCTGTGCCTCATGGGAACAGTCCAGTCCGAACTACCAAGCCATGTCTTTCCCAGACCAAAATCAAGCATCCAAGGACCGGTTTTTGGCTATCAGCCTTCATCAGCCTGGATAGCTTGACTCCAGTGGTGTGGAGAGCCTGGCACTCCAGTCTGAGTATACCCAGCACACTCGGGGTGAAAATTGCAAAAAACACAGTTGATGGACAGAATGTAGAACAATGTCATACATTCACCCCAGTACGAGGATCTGGGCCTAAATCCATCGTTTTTTTGCCTTCCACACCACCCTGGGTTAGAAACTGGCTATATGCAAATCAGCTCTGACCCTGTGCCTCATGGGAACAGTCCAGTCCGAACTACCAAGCCATGTCTTTCCCAGACCGGAATCAAGGATCCAAGGACCGGTTTATGGCTATCAGCTTCATCAGCCTGGATAGCTTGACTCCAGTGGTGTGGAGAGCCTGGGACTCACGTCTGAGTATACCCAGCACACTCAGGGTGAACATTGCAAAAAACACAGTTGATGGACAGAATGTAGAACAATGTCATACATTCACCCCAGTACAAGGATCTGGGCCTAAATCCATCATTTTTTTGCACTCCACACCACCCTGGGTTAGACACTGGCTATATGCAAATCAGCTCTGACCCTGTGCCTCATGGGAACAGTCCAGTCCGAACTACCAAGCCATGTCTTTCCCAGACCGAAATCAAGCATCCAAGGACCGGTTTCTGGCTATCAGCCTTCATCAGCCTGGATAGCTTGACTCCAGTGGCGTGGAGAGCCTGGGACTCACGTCTGCGTATACCCAGCACATTCGGGGTGAAAATTGCAAAAAACACAGTTGATGGACAGAATGTAGAACAATGTCATACATTCACCCCAGTACAAGGATCTGGGCCTAAATCCATCGTTTTTTTTGCACTCCACATCATCCTGGGTTAGACACTGGCTATATGCAAATCAGCTCTGACCCTGTGCCTCATGAGAACAGTCCAGTCCGAACTACCAAGCCATGTCTTTCCCAGTCAAGCATCCAAGGACCGGTTTCTGGCTATCAGCCTTCATCAGCCTGGATAGCGTGACTCCAGTGGTGTGGAGAGCCTGGGACTCACGTCTGAGTATACCCAGCACACTCGGGGTGAAAATTGCAAAAAACACAGTTGATGGACAGAATGTAGAACAATGTCATACATTCACCCCAGTACAAGGATCTGGGCCTAAATCCATCGTTTTTTTGCACTCCACACCACCCTGGGTTAGACACTGGCTATATGCAAATCAGCTCTGACCCTGTGCCTCATGGGAACAGTCCAGTCCGAACTACCAAGCCATGTCTTTTCCAGACCGGAATCAAGCATCCAAGGACCGGTTCCTGGCTATCAGCCTTCATCAGCCTGGATAGCTTGACTCCAGTGGTGTGGAGAGCCTGGGACTCACGTCTGAGTATACCCAGCACACTCGGGGTGAAAATTGCAAAAAACACAGTTGATACACAGAATATAAAACAATGTCATACATTCACCCCAGTACAAGGATCTGGGCCTAAATCCATCGTTTTTTTGCACTCCACACCACCCTGGGTTAGACACTGGCTATATGCAAATCAGCTCTGACCCTGTGCCTCATGGGAACAGTCCAGTCCGAACTACCAAGCCATGTCTTTCCCAGACCGGAATCAAGCATCCAAGGACCGGTTTCTGGCTATCAGCCTTCATCAGCCTGGATAGCTTGACTCCAGTGGTGTGGAGAGCCTGGGACTCACGTCTGAGTATACCCAGCACACTCGGGGTGAAAATTGCAAAAAACACAGTTGATGGACAGAATGTAGAACAATGTCATACATTCACCCCAGTACAAGGATCTGGGCCTAAATCCATCGTTTTCTTTCACTCCACACCACCCTGGGTTAGGCACTGGTTATATGCAAATCAGCTCTGACCCTCTGCCTCATGGGAACCGTCCAGTCCGAACTACCAAGCCATGTCTTTCCCAGACCGGAATCAAGCATTCAAGGACCGGTTTCTGGCTATCAGCCTTCATCAGCCTGGATAGCTTGACTCCAGTGGTGTGGAGAGCCTGGGACTCACGTCTGAGTATACCCAGCACACTCGGGGTGAAAATTGCAAAAAACACAGTTGATGGACAGAATGTAGAACAATGTCATACATTCACCCCAGTACAAGGATCTGGGCCTAAATCCATCGTTTTTTTGCACTCCAACCACCCTGGGTTAGACACTAGCTATATGCAAATCAGCTCTGACCCTGTGCCTCATGGGAACAGTCCAGTCCGAACTACCAAGCCATGTCTTTCCCAGACCGGAATCAAGCATCCAAGGACCGGTTTCTGGCTATCAGCCTTCATCAGCCTGGATAGCTTGACTCCAGTGGTGTGGAGAGCCTGGGGCTCACGTCTGAGTGTACCCAGCACAATCGGGGTGAAAATTGCAAAAAACACAGTTGATACACAGAATGTAGAACAATGTCATACATTCACCCCAGTACAAGGATCTGGGCCTAAATCCATCGTTTTTTTGCACTCCACACCACCCTGGGTTAGACACTGGCTATATGCAAATCAGCTCTGACCCTGTGCCTCATGGGAACAGTCCAGTCCGAACTACCAAGCCATGTCTTTCCCAGACCGGAATCAAGCATCCAAGGACCAGTTTCTGGCTATCAGCCTTCATCAGCCTGGATAGCTTGACTCCAGTGGTGCGGAGAGCCTGGGACTCACGTCTGAGTATACCCAGCACACTCGGGGTGAAAATTGCAAAAAACACAGTTAATGGACAGAATGTAGAACAATGTCATATATTCACCCCAGTACAAGGATCTGGGCCTAAATCCATCATTTTCTTGCACTCCACATCACCCTGGGTTAGACACTGGCTATATGCAAATCAGCTCTGACCCTGTTCCTCATGGGAACAGTCCAGTCCGAACTACCAAGCCATGTCTTTCCCAGACCGGAATCAAGCATCCAAGGACCGGTTTCTGGCTATCAGCCTTCATCAGCCTGGATAGCTTGACTCCAGTGGTGTGGAGAGCCTGGGACTCACGTCTGAGTATACCCAGCACACTCGGGGTGAAAATTGCAAAAAACACAGTTGATGGACAGAATGTAGAACAATGTCATACATTCGCCCCAGTACAAGGATCTGGGCCTAAATCCATCGTTTTCTTGCACTCCACACCACCCTGGGTTAGACACTGGCTATATGCAAATCAGCTCTGACCCTGTGCCTCATGGGAACAGTCCCGTCCCAACTACCAAGCCATGTCTTTCCCAGACCGGAATCAAGCATCCAAGGACCGGTTTCTGGCTATCAGCCTTCATCAGCCTGAATAGCTTGACTCCAGTGGTGTGGAGAGCCTGGGACTCACGTCTGAGTATACCCAGCACACTCGGGGTGAAAATTGCAAAAAACACAGTTGATGGACAGAATGTAGAACAATGTCATACATTCACCCCAGTACAAGGATCTGGGCCTAAATCCATCGTTTTTTTGCACTCCACACCACCCTGGGTTAGACACTAGCTATATGCAAATCAGCTCTGACTCTGTGCCTCATGGGAACAGTCCAGTCCGAACTACCAAGCCATGTCTTTCCCAGACCGGAATCAAGGATCCAAGGACCGGTTTATGGCTATCAGCCTTCATCAGCCTGGATAGCTTGACTCCAGTGGTGTCAAGAGCCTGGGACTCACGTCTGAGTATACCCAGCACACTCAGGGTGAACATTGCAAAAAACACAGTTGATGGACAGAATGTAGAACAATGTCATACATTCACCCCAGTACAAGGATCTGGGCCTAAATCCATCATTTTTTTGCACTCCACACCACCCTGGGTTAGACACTGGCTATATGCAAATCAGCTCTGACCCTGTGCCTCATGGGAACAGTCCAGTCCGAACTACCAAGCCATGTCTTTCCCAGACCGAAATCAAGCATCCAAGGACCGGTTTCTGGCTATCAGCCTTCATCAGCCTGGATAGCTTGACTCCAGTGGCGTGGAGAGCCTGGGACTCACGTCTGCGTATACCCAGCACATTCGGGGTGAAAATTGCAAAAAACACAGTTGATGGACAGAATGTAGAACAATGTCATACATTCACCCCAGTACAAGGATCTGGGCCTAAATCCATCATTTTTTTGCACTCCACACCACCCTGGGTTAGACACTGGCTATATGCAAATCAGCTCTGACCCTGTGCCTCATGAGAACAGTCCAGTCCGAACTACCAAGCCATGTCTTTCCCAGTCAAGCATCCAAGGACCGGTTTCTGGCTATCAGCCTTCATCAGCCTGGATAGCGTGACTCCAGTGGTGTGGAGAGCCTGGGACTCACGTCTGAGTATACCCAGCACACTCGGGGTGAAAATTGCAAAAAACACAGTTGATGGACAGAATGTAGAACAATGTCATACATTCACCCCAGTACAAGGATCTGGGCCTAAATCCATCGTTTTTTTGCACTCCACACCACCCTGGGTTAGACACTGGCTATATGCAAATCAGCTCTGACCCTGTGCCTCATGGGAACAGTCCAGTCCGAACTACCAAGCCATGTCTTTTCCAGACCGGAATCAAGCATCCAAGGACCGGTTCCTGGCTATCAGCCTTCATCAGCCTGGATAGCTTGACTCCAGTGGTGTGGAGAGCCTGGGACTCACGTCTGAGTATACCCAGCACACTCGGGGTGAAAATTGCAAAAAACACAGTTGATACACAGAATGTAAAACAATGTCATACATTCACCCCAGTACAAGGATCTGGGCCTAAATCCATCGTTTTTTTGCACTCCACACCACCCTGGGTTAGACACTGGCTATATGCAAATCAGCTCTGACCCTGTGCCTCATGGGAACAGTCCAGTCCGAACTACCAAGCCATGTCTTTCCCAGACCGGAATCAAGCATCCAAGGACCGGTTTCTGGCTATCAGCCTTCATCAGCCTGGATAGCTTGACTCCAGTGGTGTGGAGAGCCTGGGACTCACGTCTGAGTATACCCAGCACACTCGGGGTGAAAATTGCAAAAAACACAGTTGATGGACAGAATGTAGAATAATGTCATACATTCACCCCAGTACAAGGATCTGGGCCTAAATCCATCGTTTTCTTGCACTCCACACCACCCTGGGTTAGGCACTGGTTATATGCAAATCAGCTCTGACCCTCTGCCTCATGGGAACCGTCCAGTCCGAACTACCAAGCCATGTCTTTCCCAGACCGGAATCAAGCATTCAAGGACCGGTTTCTGGCTATCAGCCTTCATCAGCCTGGATAGCTTGACTCCAGTGGTGTGGAGAGCCTGGGACTCACGTCTGAGTATACCCAGCACACTCGGGGTGAAAATGGCAAAAAACACAGTTGATGGACAGAATGTAGAACAATGTCATACATTCACCCCAGTACAAGGATCTGGGCCTAAATCCATCGTTTTTTTGCACTCCAACCACCCTGGGTTAGACACTAGCTATATGCAAATCAGCTCTGACCCTGTGCCTCATGGGAACAGTCCAGTCCGAACTACCAAGCCATGTCTTTCCCAGACCGGAATCAAGCATCCAAGGACCGGTTTCTGGCTATCAGCCTTCATCAGCCTGGATAGCTTGACTCCAGTGGTGTGGAGAGCCTGGGGCTCACGTCTGAGTGTACCCAGCACAATCGGGGTGAAAATTGCAAAAAACACAGTTGATACACAGAATGTAGAACAATGTCATACATTCACCCCAGTACAAGGATCTGGGCCTAAATCCATCGTTTTTTTGCACTCCACACCACCCTGGGTTAGACACTGGCTATATGCAAATCAGCTCTGACCCTGTGCCTCATGGGAACAGTCCAGTCCGAACTACCAAGCCATGTCTTTCCCAGACCGGAATCAAGCATCCAAGGACCAGTTTCTGGCTATCAGCCTTCATCAGCCTGGATAGCTTGACTCCAGTGGTGCGGAGAGCCTGGGACTCACGTCTGAGTATACCCAGCACACTCGGGGTGAAAATTGCAAAAAACACAGTTAATGGACAGAATGTAGAACAATGTCATATATTCACCCCAGTACAAGGATCTGGGCCTAAATCCATCATTTTCTTGCACTCCACATCACCCTGGGTTAGACACTGGCTATATGCAAATCAGCTCTGACCCTGTTCCTCATGGGAACAGTCCAGTCCGAACTACCAAGCCATGTTTTTCCCAGACCAAAATCAAGCATCCAAGGACCGGTTTCTGGCTATCAGCCTTCATCAGCCTGGATAGCTTGACTCCAGTGGTGTGGAGAGCCTGGCACTCCAGTCTGAGTATACCCAGCACACTCGGGGTGAAAATTGCAAAAAACACAGTTGATGGACAGAATGTAGAACAATGTCATACATTCACCCCAGTACAAGGATCTGGGCCTAAATCCATCGTTTTTTTGCACTCCACACCACCCTGGGTTAGACACTAGCTATATGCAAATCAGCTCTGACTCTGTGCCTCATGGGAACAGTCCAGTCCGAACTACCAAGCCATGTCTTTCCCAGACCGGAATCAACTATCCAAGGACCGGTTTATGGCTATCAGCCTTCATCAGCCTGGATAGCTTGACTCCAGTGGTGTCAAGAGCCTGGGACTCACGTCTGAGTATACCCAGCACACTCAGGGTGAAAATTGCAAAAAACACAGTTGATGGACAGAATGTAGAACAATGTCATACATTCACCCCAGTACAAGGATCTGGGCCTAAATCCATCGTTTATTTGCATTCCACACCACCCTGGGTTAGAAACTGGCTATATGCAAATCAGCTCTGACCCTGTGCCTCATGGGAACAGTCCAGTCCGAACTACCAAGCCATGTCTTTCCCAGACCGGAATCAAGCATCCAAGAACCGGTTTCTGGCTATCAGCCTTCATCAGCCTGGATAGCTTGACTCCAGTGGTGTGGAGAGCCTGGGACTCATGTCTGAGTATTCCCAGCACACTCGGGGTGAAAATTGCAAAAAACACAGTTGATGGACAGAATGTAGAACAATGTCATACATTCACCCCAGCACAAGGATCTGGGCCTAAATCCATCGTTGTTTTGCACTCCACACCACCCTGGCTTAGACACTGGCTATATGCAAATCAGCTCCTACCCTGTGCCTCATGGGAACAGTCCAGTCCGAACTACAAAGCCATGTCTTTCCCAGACCGGAATCAAGCAACCAAGGACCGGTTTCTGGCTATCAGCCTTCATCAGCCTGGGTAGCTTGACTCCAGTGGCGTGGAGAGCCTGGGACTCACGTCTGCGTATACCCAGCACACTCGGGGTGAAAATTGCAAAAAACACAGTTGATGGACAGAATGTAGAACAATGTCATACATTCACCCCAGTACAAGGATCTGGGCCTAAATCCGTCGTTTTTTTGCACTACACATCACCCTGGGTTAGACACTGGCTATATGCAAATCAACTCTGACCCCGTGCCTCATGGGAACAGTCCAGTCCGAACTACCAAGCCATGTCTTTCCCAGACCGGAATCAAGCATCCAAGGACCGGTTTCCTGCTATCAGCCTTCATCAACCTGGATAGTTTGACTCCAGTGGTGTGGAGAGCCTGGGACTCACGTCTGAGTATACCCAGCACACTCGGGGTGAAAATTGCAAAAAACACAGTTGATGGACAGAATGTAGAACAATGTCATACATTCACCCCAGTACAAGGATCTGGGCCTAAATCCATCATTTATTTGCACTCCACACCACCCTGGGTTAGACACTGGCTATATGCAAATCAGCTCTGACCCTGTGCCTCATGGGAACAGTCCAGTCCGAACTACCAAGCCATGTCTTTCCCAGACCAGAATCAAGCATCCAAGGACCGGTTTCTGTCTATCAGCATTCATCAGCCTGGATAGCTTGACTCCAGTGGTGTGGAGAGCCTGGGACTCACGTCTGAGTATACCCAGCACACTCGGGGTGAAAATTGCAAAAAACACAGTTGATGGACCGAATGTAGAACAATGTCATACATTCACCCCAGTTCAAGGATCTGGGCCTAAATCTGTCGTTTTTTTGCACTCCACATCACCCTGGGTTAGACACTGGCTATATGCAAATCAGCTCTGACCCTGTGCCTCATGGGAACAGTCCAGTCCCAACTACCAAGCCATGTCTTTCCCAGACCGGAATCAAGCATCCAAGGACCGGTTTCTGGCTATCAGCCTTCATCAACCAAGATAGCTTGACTCCAGTGGTGTGGAGAGCCTGGGACTCACGTCTGAGTATTCCCAGCACACTCGGGGTGAAAAATTGCAAAAAACACAGTTGATGGACAGAATGTAGAACAATGTCATACATTCACCCCAGTACAAGGATCTGGGCCTAAATCCATCGTTTTTTTGCACTCCACACCACCCTGGGTTAGACACTGGCTATATGCAAATCAGCTCTGACCCTGTGCCTCATGGGAACAGTCCAGTCCGAACTACCAAGCCATGTCTTTCCCAGACCAAAATCAAGCATCCAAGGACCGGTTTTTGGCTATCAGCCTTCATCAGCCTGGATAGCTTGACTCCAGTGGTGTGGAGAGCCTGGCACTCCAGTCTGAGTATACCCAGCACACTCGGGGTGAAAATTGCAAAAAACACAGTTGATGGACAGAATGTAGAACAATGTCATTTATTCACCCCAGTACGAGGATCTGGGCCTAAATCCATCGTTTTTTTGCCTTCCACACCACCCTGGGTTAGAAACTGGCTATATGCAAATCAGCTCTGACCCTGTGCCTCATGGGAACAGTCCAGTCCGAACTACCAAGCCATGTCTTTCCCAGACCGGAATCAAGGATCCAAGGACCGGTTTATGGCTATCAGCCTTCATCAGCCTGGATAGCTTGACTCCAGTGGTGTGGAGAGCCTGGGACTCACGTCTGAGTATACCCAGCACACTCAGGGTGAACATTGCAAAAAACACAGTTGATGGACAGAATGTAGAACAATGTCATACATTCACCCCAGTACAAGGATCTGGGCCTAAATCCATCGTTTTTTTGCACTCCACACCACCCTGGGTTAGACACTGGCTATATGCAAATCAGCTCTGACCCTGTGCCTCATGGGAACAGTCCAGTCCGAACTAGCAAGCCATGTCTTTCCCAGTCCGGAATCAAGCATCCAAGGACCGGTTTCTGGCTATCAGCCTTCATCAGCCTGGATAGCTTGACTCCAGTGGTGTGGAGAGCCTGGGACTCACGTCTGAGTATACCCAGCACACTCGGGGTGAAAATTGCAAAAAACACAGTTGATGGACCGAATGTAGAACAATGTCATACATTCACCCCAGTTCGAGGATCTGGGCCTAAATCTGTCGTTTTTTTGCACTCCACATCACCCTGGGTTAGACACTGGCTATATGCAAATCAGCTCTGACCCTGTGCCTCATGGGAACAGTCCAGTCCGAACTACCAAGCCATGTCTTTCCCAGACCGGAATCAAGCATCCAAGGACCGGTTTCTGGCTATCAGCCTTCATCAACCTGGATAGCTTGACTCCAGTGGTGTGGAGAGCCTGGGACTCACGTCTGAGTATTCCCAGCACACTCGGGGTGAAAAATTGCAAAAAACACAGTTGATGGACAGAATGTAGAACAATGTCATACATTCAACCCAGTACAAGGATCTGGGCCTAAATCCATCGTTTTTTTGCACTCCACACCACCCTGGGTTAGACACTGGCTATATGCAAATCAGCTCTGACCCTGTGCCTCATGGGAACAGTCCAGTCCGAACTACCAAGCCATGTTTTTCCCAGACCAAAATCAAGCATCCAAGGACCGGTTTCTGGCTATCAGCCTTCATCAGCCTGGATAGCTTGACTCCAGTGGTGTGGAGAGCCTGGCACTCCAGTCTGAGTATACCCAGCACACTCGGGGTGAAAATTGCAAAAAACACAGTTGATGGACAGAATGTAGAACAATGTCATACATTCACCCCAGTACAAGGATCTGGGCCTAAATCCATCGTTTTTTTGCACTCCACACCACCCTGGGTTAGAAACTGGCTATATGCAAATCAGCTCTGAACCTGTGCCTCATGGGAACAGTCCAGTCCGAACTACCAAGCCATGTCTTTCCCAGACCAAAATCAAGCATCCAAGGACCGGTTTCTGGCTATCAGCCTTCATCAGCCTGGATAGCTTGACTCCAGTGGTGTGGAGAGCCTGGCACTCCAGTCTGAGTATACCCAGCACACTCGGGGTGAAAATTGCAAAAAACACAGTTGATGGACAGAATGTAGAACAATGTCATACATTCACCCCAGTACAAGGATCTGGGCCTAAATCCATCGTTTTTTTGCACTCCACACCACCCTGGGTTAGAAACTGGCTATATGCAAATCAGCTCTGACCCTGTGCCTCATGGGAACAGTCCAGTCCGAACTACCAAGCCATGTCTTTCCTAGACCGGAATCAAGCATCCAAGGACCGGTTTATGGCTATCAGCCTTCATCAGCCTGGATAGCTTGACTCCAGTGGTGTGGAGAGCCTGGGACTCACGTCTGAGTATACCCAGCACACTCAGGGTGAACATTGCAAAAACACAGTTGATGGACAGAATGTAGAACAATGTCATACATTCACCCCAGTACAAGGATCTGGGCCTAAATCCATCGTTTTTTTGCACTCCACACCACCCTGGGTTAGACACTGGCTATATGCAAATCAGCTCTGACCCTGTGCCTCATGGGAACAGTCCAGTCCGAACTACCAAGCCATGTCTTTCCCAGACCGGAATGAAGCATCCAAGGACCGGTTTCTGTCTATCAGCCTTCATCAGCCTGGATAGCTTGACTCCCGTGGTGTGGAGAGCCTGGGACTCACGTCTGAGTATACCCAGCACACTCAGGGAGAAAATGGCAAAAAACACAGTTGATGGAATCGATGTAGGCAGCTGGGCTGTGTATGGAATTTGCCGCACAATAAAACTGTTTGATTCTAAAATGACGTACACATTAGGAATGGCATTTCGTTCTGCTGGAATAATAACACAAGTTATCTTGCACTCTGCTATGATGTTGCATAGATTGTTGGCTGCAATACCTTCCATGTTTCATTCAAACGCGCTTTCTACAGGGCACATACATGATTTGCTGCTGTAGAGAAATAATGCTCCTATGTACTGTGGCAGACTCCGAAATATTGAAAAACTTATTGATTTCTCTTTCAGCTCTTCTTATAAAGCCTTTCATTTTTTGACTCAATCATTTGGCTGAAACATAACTTAGTACCATTAAAATAGTTGTGATGGGGAACATTCGTGTGGGGTTAGGACTGGCTCGACCAGAGTGATTGCTGACTTGGAGGAGTATGCAGTTGACCACCTTGCCTGGTCCGGTGTGGAACCAAGCCAGCGATGCTTTGCTGCAGGCTCATTTGCCCTGATAGACAGTGAGGAGGAGGAGGTGAAGAGCTGGCTAAGTGTGCCATGAGGCTGGCATTTCAGTACATCCCTGAGAAGTGAGCTTTGATCAATGTATTGTTCCTCTTATACCAAGTGCAATTCATCCTCTCCAAAGCCTCAAGAATTCCTGGGTGTGAAGGGTGGCTGATTCTGATTGGGTGCTTGATGGTTTACCAGAAACTCATGTTTTTGATTGTTCATATTTGTCAGTAGTTAATTAAACACGCCCAGGGGTTTTATCTCTTCAGCGACACAAGCAGCAATAAAGGTTTCTTTGTCGTTGCAAAACAATATGAATGGCCGATGATCCTCTGTAGGTCAAAGAATTTTGTGTTCTGAGGTTGCCAAAAACTAATCTCTCTGATTAAAGGAGATTCTAGTGGCACTGTGAGCAAGCTAATGCAAAAATTGGCTAACATACTCGGCTGGGGTGTACAGAGTCAGTCTGCCGCTAGATCCACAGTATATGTTATCCAAAAACAGCGCAGGTCCTGCATGAAGGGTACTGTAGGAACTACACTACATGGCGCCACCAACGTTTGGTACTTATTTAACAGTAGAATCTGAGTAGTTCAATTGTGGTTATTCCCAGAGACCCCTAATTACAAAAACTAGAGTCGTGGAGTGGGTGGGCACAAAACTCCGCCGCAGCTGAGTAGGCAAGATATCCTATGTATTGGTTGTTGTTTAATCAAGCTTGAAGGAATTTACCTAAATTGTGCATAAAACCGTACCTTAAAATTCCTTCAACAGTTATTCTGTGTCTTAAACACGATGTGTAAGAAGGAGCCTTAACCCCAATAACCCAGGCAATTAATCAGTCTGAAGAAGACAATGTCAATGCAATACGGATTGCTCCCAATGTAAGGCATACTCTGACAGTTAAACCACTCAAAAATGGGTTACCACCCAGAGGAGGTGTAGTAATATTCGTGATAGAGGCTTTCCAGACAGAGGTATTCTACTCATAGGTTATATTCCCAGCAGCGAATGACGTAACAGAAACATTTCATTATTACACACATGAAGAAGTTCCAGCGGTCTACACTCCGTCTGTGGAGATTGTGATTCCGCTAACCTACCAGGATCATTTTTTCTGGTTTAATGGCGCCGTACCCCACGTTACTACAAGAGCAAGGCTTGGTCCTTTAGGAAGACCAGGAGCAACATGGCCGATATTAGCGGCCTATGCACCACATCCTGACATTGACACAATGCCACGGGATGAACTGATTGTTCAACTCAAAGAGTTGATAAAACTTTACAGAAACAGGACACACTTCGTCCTGAGGGCACTAGCGGTCCAACCTACAGTAATTACACCTAATGCAGCTCCTACACAGAGCACAGGTACTAAAATTACTCCACAAACATTACACACGGTAATGGACAAAGTACCCTCAAAACCTGAACAAATTCCTTTCTGAGTACCTCAGAAAATAACCCAGTTAGAAGCAGTATTCCCAAATAAACACCATTTGAAAAACACAGCATGTTAACAATCTGCTTGCCCATGGGGATAACACCACAGTTAGAGGATTGCGCCTCTTGGGGTACAGTCTTTGCTGCCATATACACCAGAACTCATGGTATTCCTTCATTAGCAGTAATACCTGATGTATTAATACAAATACAAAATGAGTACGGAGCAGAACTTGCCCTAAACTTAGGAATGAAGTTAATAAATAACTACAACCAGGTATCCGCCATAATACTAGCTAACATTAAAGTGGAAGCAACATCAGTGTCAGTTCGCCAACGCCTACGGGAGTTCTCTCCATTAGAACAGGTGAATGAACTACCCAAAATAATTGAAACTGCATATGCAGAATTTTACTGGAAGTGCACAGGGTCCCTGCCAACCAGGTCACCTGAGCCAGATCTCCTTCCCCAAAGTGTACCTGTCATTTCCACGATTGGCACTCCATAAGTACCTGTTAAAAGATACCTCTGGTGCCAAGGGCCTTGTTGTTAAAGAGGGTCTCTAAAGGGTGCAGCACAAATTATGCCACCCTAAGGGACCCCTCACCAAGCACATACATTCATACATACTGCCACTGCAGCTGTGTGTCTTGGTGCAGACAAAACTGAAGAGTCGATGTGGCACACATCCCTGTATGCGATGCCCATAAGGACTGTCTGAGATGTAGGTAAGACACCCCTCTAGCAGGCCTTATAGTGTACGCTGCTTTAGGGATATCTCCTGTGAGGGCATATCTGCATGAGCAGATAGGCCCCTACAATATCCTTGTAGATTCCTGGATATTGTAAGTGACCGGGGAAGCTCTATAGTAAGTACATTGGCTGGACGTTTGTCATTACAAGTGCCACAGCTCCATGAAGGATGCACTGAAATATGGGATATTTGGTCCCAAACATCTCAGCATAATAAACCTGCGCTGATGCAGTGTCCGATTTATTAAACATTGCACATGAGTGCCCCTCAGAGGGGTCCCCTAAAATCTACCAATCCTTAGAGGGGTCACCAACTGGCTTGAGGGGCAGGTTTGCTGCTCCTGGCTCAGCTCTGTCCTGGAAGGGCCCCCTGTCCCCAAGAACGCAACCTGATCAGGTTCAAGTTTCTCTGAGACAGTACTTTCACAGGGACCGTGATCATCTCTCTCAGTAGACGGGTCCTCCTTCTGAGCCTGGGGGGAAGACACAGCCTTACCCCCCCTGGTCCATTCTTCCAGGATCCAGGGCCTGTATGTCTGTTTGGCCTGTGACCTGGTCGCAGAAAACACATCTGCAGAGATGCCCAGCATTGCTGCATGAGTCCTTAGTTCTACTTCAGCCCATGCTGAAGATTCTAAATCATTGCCCAATAAGCATTCCAAAGGAAGGTCTGAACGAACCACAACTTTCTTAGGGCCAGTTACCCCTCCCCAGCTGAAATTAACAACTGGCAAGGAATGATCAGTCCTGACATTGTTAGCTTTGGTCACTTCCTACATCTCATCAAGTATGATTTGATCAGGGTCCACTAGATCTTTTGTCACCATAGTGACACTGGCACCTGTGTCCCTGTATGCTATGGCCTCCTTACCATTAATCAAAGGCTGCTGCCTGCATTTTCCCATATATATATATATATATATATATATATATATTCACTGAAAAAACCATAGGTTTGACACATGTTATAGTTAGCTGGAAATTTCACTCATATAAAACCAATGAAATTCCCCTGTTATAGTTACTTCAGCTAACTATAACTCACGCGCCCACAATGCACTGCTGATGACGTCACATATTACATCACTCCTGCTTTGAACATTTTAGTTTCTATTTTTAAATGTGTGTATCAAAGGTTATATTACGCTGAGAGGAGGTCTACCACTCTTTTACAATGATGTTGTCATCAGTGATTTCATCAGTGATGTTATTTCAGATATCATCAGTGATGTCATGAGTGATGTCACTGACCATGTCATGAGTGATGTAATATGTGACGTCATCAGCAGTGCATTGCGGGCACGCGAGTTATAGTTAGCTGAAGTAACTATAACGGGGGAATTTCATTGGTTTTATATGAGTGAAATGTCCAGCTAACTATAACATGTGTCAAACCTATGGTTTTTTCAGTGAATTTCATAGGTTTTGTAAATGCTACTTCCTAACTATAACGTGTTTAAAACCTATGGTTTTTTCAGTGAATTTCATAGGTTTTTTGAATGCTACTTCCTAACTATAACGGGTTTAAAACCTATGGTTTTTTCAGTGAATTTCATAGGTTTTTTAAATGCTAATTATTAACTATATCGTGATTGCAACCTATAGTTTTATCAATCAATTTCAGCAAATGTTTTTATCGGAAAAAAACAGTTTTCTTGACTGGCACAGTTGTTAAGGGACTCCTTGTAAAGCTCTAGTGGATTAGGGAATCTCTACCTTGCCTTATTTTGAACGTTTTGAAATTTGTCAGTAAATAGAGGAGATCGCCTTTCTAAACGTTTGTGCGCGATCGGGTGCGCGCACCCCGCTATTTTTTAATAATAAAAAAAGGTTTTATACTTTATCAATATTCTTCTTGGAGCCCCCTGAGAAGGTGTACAGGATCAGGGAGTGTCTACCTTTCCTCCTTTTCACGTTTGAAACTTCAGTAAATTAGACCGATACTTCCAAATGGCGTACGTGACCGAGTACTGTCACCGCCTACACGTCCTAATGCGCGCATGTCAAGTCATGTGACTCGAAAACAACACTTCCAATTGGTTCTTAGTAGTTTCTGTTCTGGAATTTTTGTCGGACCCCACCCACTTCCCTCACTATCTTCTTTACTCTCAAGAGAGAAGAACGTTTTACATCTTTCCGAAGACTTTGGTGAAATGGCTGCCGCACAGAATTCATCTTCTGAATCTGAAGAAAATGATCGGCTACCTTTAACAAAGAAGAAGGAATCTTTCATCTGGCAATTTTTTACTTTTCCTAAAAAAAGGTGAATGCGCCCAAAGTTACTTGCACAATATGTGACGTAGTTCTTTCAAGAGGAAATCCTTCGAAAAAGTATTCGTTTTCAATACATACAATGATGAGGCATATGAGACAAGTGCACCGTGTGCAATTTGCACAGGCATCGACAAGAGCTCTGGCCACGCAACTACCATCAGCTGTGGCCAGCACATCTTCTGGTGGACGACCTGCATCTCCATCCAGTGCACAGATGGACTTGAGACCATATTTGTCAAAGGTGCATATGAAATGCAACTTGTGTGGAGAAATTCTTCTGTACGGAGAGCAGAGCCTCACTCTTTTAAAATAAAAATTGATAGTCATCAATGCTCCGACAAAAGATAATTTTTTTAAATTTCATTTTGATCCTGTTTCACAGTTTTACAGTTCAAAATTTCGGTTCCAGTTTTAAAAATCAAAAACAATTTAAAACTTGTCCAAAAAAAAAAAAGAAAAATGGTTTTCAGAACTAACTCATTGTACCAAAAAGAGTTCTATTCACAAGCTGAAGTATTGATGCTTTTTTTCAGGACAATTATGCAAAAAAGCGACGATACTTGGGGCATATTATGAAGGAGACGTAATACATTATCATCGGTTTCATCGACAGGACACTGCCGATAAAACGACGATAATAGCCTTCATAGTATGTTCTACGAATTGCAACCGAAACCTATGTTAGTTGTCTTTATATCTAACATTAGGTTCGATTGCAATTCATAGAGCATATTATCAAGGTCGTTATCGCCACTATATCTGCAGTTTTCTGCCGATAAAAGCGGCGTTAATGTTTTGCGTATCCTTAAAAATATTCCCCAGCACCTTATTGAAAACGGCATTACAACGCCTGCCGTAAGACCACTTTGCATATATGCCGCACAGTAAGTTAATGATATGCAAAGTAGGCGTACGTCAAAGCACATGCAAAATGTGGTTGGAGGGGAAAACACCCTATCACGAAAAGAGGCGTTGCGAGAAAAAGAGGTGGGATAAACTTGTTTATCGTAGGACTGCTAAAGCCTGCTCTAATCAAGCATTCGGCAGCGTTAATATGGGGGTGTGGAAAATAAAACTGAATCCACCCCGTCCCCTAATTACAAAGCACACATTACTGCATGAAAACAACGTTTGTTTTCACACGGTAATGTTAAGTACCGCCGGCTGTTACAGAATTTACTATCACATATGTGTTCGCATTGATATTAACGCACTAACACCGCGGAAAATTCCGCTGATAGCGTCGATATTTTAAACGCCGAGCAGTGGCGATTTTTATAACTTAGGAGCTTTGCTATTATGAACGTTTATCTCCTAAGTCTCTGATTCTCAAACTGTGCACCGCGGCTCCCCTGTACACCGTAATGAGGTGCCAGGGTCACCGCGCACACTCTAGAGTGACTAACCGTCCGTAAATTCTACCGACATCCCTACCCTGCTATCTGTAATTGTGGCCATCACAAGGAGCAGCGCTGCTCCCCTCTGAGAGGCCTCACTCCCACTGCTGGAGCGTCCTCTCACTCCTCCAGGAGCACAGGAGCAGCCCCTCCCGCCTATTGAAGTTCTGTATCGGGCTCATTGCCACTTACTGAATGAAAATGGGGCACTCAAGGATGTTCAAGCATGTGGCGCTCCTCTTGCTACAGCGTACAGAAGGGATTGTGTTAGGTATAAAAAAGTAAAACGCCCACACTACAATGATATAGAACACTTCCTTTAAAGAAGCCTCTGAAATAAGTTTAAAAGATCAGGTTAACGTTCTTTTACTCTCTCATCATTCTTGAACATAAGAAGTGTGGCTCAGGGGTTAGAGGCGGCAGACCCGGAAGCTGAGATCGGCCCTGGACCAGGGTTCAATTCCCCGCCTCGGCGGGTCTTGGGCTATAAAATCCACGGACTCTATAATTCTCGCTCTGGTGCCTTCTCGACTCACGGGTTCACACTCTGCGACTCTGGGCAATAGCTTGCTTAATCTCCACAACGGCCCCTCGCAGCGGGATGCCTGGCTTTCACCTTGTGGATACCCTGCCGGGGTTATCTCACAGGGGAATACCAGGACGGGTTCCCTAAGCAAGCGCTTAGATACCGACCTCGGTCAGTGATTTGCGCTATATAAATACATGTACATTTACATTTACATTTACATTTATTTACAATATTATATTCAACAATGCCATGGTTGCTGCTTTTTTATTTTAAGAAATTAGCAACCATTGACAAAGCCAATAGTTATGGCTTCTTTTTCGTGAGAAAATACTTGCTATATTATATATCGCAATAGAATGACAGAAACAACATAACATCAGTCGGGCGCAACACTATGCTAAGCGCAGATTTTTAGCCTATGTGTCTTAAACTGCCCTCTGAATTACATCCAACACTCCTTTTGAAGAGACCCCCCTATTTTTTTAACACCTCTTAAAGCCCTGGAAACAACACCATTTAACATTTAACATCATTTACCTCCAATGTTTTCATAAATCAACTTTGGTGAACTGACTCAGTGAAATGTTGCTGATTTCATAAAATCACTTTTAAGGCGCTCCTTATGACAGTGCACCCAATCCTGCGTGGAAGTGCTTACATAAAACATGACACTGGTATGACCAGGATAGACAAAGAAATAACACAGTGATGGAAAAGTTTCTTTATTTTTTATACTTACCTAAGAAATAGTAACAAAGTAAAACTAAATTTCTTTAAAAAACATAGTATCTGTGGAAGAAAAGTAAAAATAAGGTTATAATCTACATTTCATAAAACAAAACAAAATAGGAGTGAATGAAACAGAAAGTGAAAGAAAAAAGACTGAGGGAGAGTAAGAGACAGAGACAGAATGTGTAGTATATAAATCAATGAGTAAGACAATTAATTGAAAGAGATAATAGCACTGAAGGAATGACTGTCTAAACGAAAGTAAAGTGAGAGAGAAAATGAGAGTATGATCAGTGATAGTACACGAAATAAACAGTCTCTTAAACAAACAGACCAAGAGTACAGGAATGTCTTAAGGAGATAGATAAAATAAAGGAAAAACAGTAAGAGAAACAGAGTTAAAAAGGGTGAGTAACAGAAGATGAACAGAGTAGAAATAGACAAGGACTGTAAGAGACAGATAAGTAGAAATGAAGTAGGGTAAGGGAATTAAACTATGGGCCTTATTTATGAAGGCCTTGCGCCGCCCATGCGTCACTTTTAACATGGGAAAAAGTGGCGCATCAGTGGCGCAAGGCTTTCATAAATGAGGCCCTTTAGATTTAAGTTTAAGAATTGAGCATAATTAATGAAAGCAGAGTAAGGGAACAAATATTAAGGTACGGTAAGACAAACGAATTAAGATTCTAGAAACAAAGGTGATACAAGGTCAATAAAGGTGAGTCACCATGAGACAACGTAAGAAACAAACTGAAGAGATAGATAGACTGAATAAAATAGTGACAGAAAAGATGTTAGAGAAACAGCAGAGAAAATTAAACAACGCAAAATGTGGATGAGTTAAACGGAATAAGCATGACTGAACAGTACTGACAAACGAAGAGGATGAAAAGAATAAGGATAAGAGAGAGGCAGAGGAAACTCTTGGATGTTATTAGTTGTACTTACCTTATAAATGTAATATCTGTGGAAGACAATAAAAAAATCTGTTATAATACATATTTCTAAATCCAATGTAACAAAATAACTTAAACAACATATTACATGGTTTATTTTTGCTGTCCTCAGAATATATTGATTTTCACTATAAACAGTGATTTCAATAGTAATCATCATGTAACAGCGGGGAAAAAAACACAATCTAAATGATTGTGTTTAAAAAACCCGTACAAGATCTCTATACATAATATAAATACCTGAAAAAAACATGTCTTAAATGTTTTTCTCTAATTCGCAATTTCTTGAGTAAGCACAGTACATCTTCCACAGTTACAAACTAATTAAACCATACCACTTATTTTTAAATACGTGTCAACAAAGCTCTGTGCAAGTATGTTCTTAAAACATTTATCTTAAGTACACATTTTCTTCTCTCATACCTTTCCGCGTGGCCAAATAGTATAAGTTAGCTTGTTATTTTTTAAATACCTCTCAACAAACTTCCGTCCAAATATGTTCTAAAAACATTTATCTCAAGTACACATTTTGTTGTCTCATATTTTTCCGCGTGGCCAAATAGTATGAGTTAAGTAGTTATTTTCTCAAATTACTTAATCCTAGTCTTATCCATTCTTTTCTGAACCTTTCGAGTAAAAATTCTAACGTGTTCTGTACCATCAAACATTAAGTAAACTTGTACCTGATGCTATCACTATGCCAAATACAAATTTCATTTCTAGATTTGCACACCCTCAGTCACATGATATTTCTAAACAACAGAGTTTCATATCTTTACAGTATTAATCTTCCTACACCAAGTCATTTTACTGAAATTTGGGTTGCAGAAATAGCAGATAAGAGTTAGTTAAGTCAAAAGGCAAACGTTTCTTAAAAGTCAATTGACTATCATTGCACAGCGTCCAGCCTGTTGGAGACTTCAAATAAGCTGTGTAATGTCCTGATGATGTTGAAGGCCCTTCATGAAAAATAATGGCTACAGTTACAAATGTTCTTCTAGAAATAGAAACTTGAGAAGCCACAACATTTTTAATTAAAGTGGATAATTTACTCCCATCAGCTGTGCATCGTTGAAACATTAAAATTACATATTGTCCGTATCTATGGATAAATAAAGTTGATAACATTTCAGACTTGCATTGAGAACAGACCATGTTTTGATGCACATCTTTAACTAGTTTATGAAAAGGCACTTCTTTGCAGTCTGGTAATGTCAAATATAAAAATCTTTCACTGGGTATCTCAGTACTACTTAAAAATGAGCAATTATCACATTTATGTTCCCATTTATAAGAAAGCCCAAAAAGACTATCAATATCTACACCTTCATCTTCCAAAGCTGTAAACATATACATAATAAATTCCTGACAATCTTGCTGAATATTCTGAGAAAACTGATTTACTTCTGCACATATGTCTAAAACATTCCTTAATTCCGAAACACTTCCTACTTCATTATCACCACTACTACACGTTTCAAATATAGAATTTAAAGAATGACAAAAGGTATGCTCCTGATTTTCTATAATCTGTTCCTTAACATTTTTCAGAAAGAAAACAACATTAACCACTACATTTGCATAGCAGTTGACACCACACCTATTTTCCAACTTAAATCCAACAATCTCTTCAATACTAACAGTTTTGCTAGAGCTACCAACAACAGCTACATCTTTTTTTCGTCGTTTCTGGACTACTTCAGCACATTTGTCCTCATTTTTCCTTTTCTGACCAACTATACGCCTTTCAATTAAAGGATATTGAGGTAAACTTGGAGCATATTCTCTTCTTAACCTATTGTACTCCTTCACACAATTTAAATCTGCACTAATCTTTGTCTCATCATAATCAATTAGATAAAGTCCACATAAAGTTCTAACACGCGACAGAGCAACATACTCCATGCCCTCTTTGAATACAGTACTTCCAATATTTACCAAAGCACAATCTACACTTAAACCTTGAGATTTATGTATAGTCACTGCATATGCCAAACAAATTGGAAATTGCTTACGACGGACATATAAGTCTTTCACAAGCAAAAAACGAGTTGAACATTGACTAATTTGTTGAACTTCCTCAATCCCATCAAATTTTATCCTCAAAAATTCAATCTCATCTCTATTGGTATAATTGACAAAACCAACAACATTACCCATTGCTCCATTTACCAATCCTCTTTCTACATGTAAATTTCTTCTTAAAATTATCCGACAATTTAAACATACATACAGATTTTTCTTTAAACCAGCAGTTTTAGATATAGTTTTTTGAAGAGAATCCAATTTCAATTTCAACTTTTCAGACAAAACAATAGTACTACCTTCATGCTCTATTCTATCTTTAGCTTCCAGTTTCTTAATTTCTTGATTTTCTAAATTCAACATTTTCTCATTAAAAACTGAACATTCTTTCAGAGTTGGCATCAAGCATATCACTGACTTATCTACTACCTCTTTACTATATATTCTCTCAGGAACATTATCTTCATTAGGAAACAGCTTGGAAAGTAATCGCGTTCGTAGAGTCTGTTTCGCATCTTCAGTTAATTTTCCAATCCTAATATCTTGAAGAATACTTCCATATTTAGTATCCTTTGCCTGTCGCATACTTTGAATCAGTTCAGTATATTTGAAATGTGACCATATATTTACATTTCCAATACTGCCCAGGCACTTTCTGGTCTCCTCATGTGTAACAGTTTCAAATACAGGTTGTCCTTTCACAGGAGTCAGCTGCAGTAGATCTCCAAAAACTATGACATGTTTACCTCCAAATAACACATACTCTGTCTTAAGTGTCTGTTGCATTCTTAAATGCACAAAAGCAAGCATTAAATTGGAGACCATGCTTACTTCATCAATAATAAGAAGTTTCATTTTTTTAAGGACTCTAGAAATTACAAAACAAGCTTCTCCAGATAGCTTCTGATATTGTAATTTATTTTCATGTTCAACTGGCAGCATCAGCAAACGATGTAAAGTAACACCTTTTATATTATGTGCTGCCAATCCAGTTGGAGCAGTAACAACACACGACAGTGTTGACTGAGTTGTTTGCTGTAAATATGTAGTAATTCCTTTAATTAGGAAACTTTTACCAGTCCCAGCTTCTCCACTTACATATAATCGAATAGGCTCAAATGACATACATGAGCAATCTTTTCTCTCATGTCGAAAGCCATGCTCAATGTGCTCTGTCAATTCATCATATATCTGTCTTTGCTCAACATTAAACTGCTTCTTTAATTCTTCTAAGTCGATTACTTCCTCTTGACCTTGCTGCATTGCGCTTTCCACCTCATCCATGGCGGTGGCTGCTTCATTTTGAATAATTGGTTGTCCCAGTGGATCTTGACTTAATGATGCCAAACTTTGACTATCTTGTGAACTATCTCTAGCAATCTCTGCTACAATTGTTGTTTCTTGCTCTATTTCGTCATTCAACATTTGGAGATAATTGCTGAAAACAGGAAATTCAATACTACTTTTAGATGCGTTGAATGAATCTTCATAACTATCAAAGTCTCCAAGTAGTTCCTCTTCTCTACGCCATGGTTTAAAGAGTTGCAAAAGAGCAAAATAGTAAAATTCTCTTTTATCAGGTGTTTCGCAACTCAGTTTCCGATGATTTATCAAGTGTCCTTTTCTTTGTTTTACCAGACATCCTTCATGTCCAATTACAGCATGTACACCTTTATCAATATTCTCGGTAACATTTCTCTTAAAAGTATAATTTTGAAGTATTTCATACAGACAAATGTTTTCAAGCACAGTACTTCTATTTGGATAGTATGTATCCAACATATTTGTTTTCAAAATGTCTGTACTGTTTGGTTCTTTCTGGGCTAAGTACTCAATTTCTTGTACAGGTTTTAGAACACGGTTTCGTGTTTCTGCTAGGCCCAAACTCACCCAGAGAATAGTCCTTGACTTCGCATAAAGACTTGCTGATGATAATCTATCACAACATTCATATGCTCCAATTTCTCGATGAGACAGCATCTTCAAACTGTACGTATATAATTTCTTGCTCAGGCTCTTTTCATGAGAAATGTCTTCCCACATCTCCTTCAGTTCCGTCTTTTCAGATTTCGTGATGTAAGACGTTACATATCGAGCCACAGCAATAGAGTTGTCTGCAACATATTGTATGTCCATGTTAGCATTCCACATGGACAAAATGACTGGATTATAGTCATTAATATATTTCGATTCTTCACCTCTTCTTAAATTGTACGTATTTTTAGGTGACCTCCTTCTGATATTATGTCGCAAACATGACATCAAATTGTTGACTCTTCCTTTTGAAAGTACCGGTCGTGCAAATCCAAAGCGACATTTGGTATAAAATTTGCTCTTTGATTTGAATTTTCGCCGACAATATTTTCCACAGCGATGACTTTGGAAACGTAACACTTTTCCTCTTAAGTCCTTATCAGTGGTACTATTAGGTATGTCACAAGTGGCATACTGTTCAATAAAAGACAGTACAGTCTCATCCGAATCTATTCCAAATTTGGGAGCATCCTTGATCCATAGCAGCATATGAATATGAGGAGCACATCTTGCTTGATATTCTTTTCTCCAAAAGAAATCCAGAACTTCACCAGGAGGCGGATTTTTCTTGTTAGTAATTAAAGACATCATAGCTTCAAATCTATGATTAAAATACCTGCAAACATTAACTGGATCTAATGAACACAGTTCTCCAGGTGTCTTGTAGTTTATATTTTCTATATTTGCATTCGCCTCCCGAAGAAATTCAATTAAATCTTCCCAAGCATACTCTGCACAGCTTAATGTTAAAAACCATGTAGGTGCTCCTAAGTTTCTAAGCATGCATTTCAAATCTCCATGACGACGGTACCAATACTCATTAGTACCACGCTGACAAGCCATTAAATTAATTAGGTGTGAATCCAAGACACTATCTTTCTGTTGCACTTTATCCATAAATTCCTTTGCTGAAACATTTTGCAGATGCACTGCACTTTTTAAGATATGGTTTACTGCATAAGAAAGACCAGATAGGGGGGCGTGGCCGAACAGGCAGCGAGATGGCCGCTTAGTCAGCGAGCTCCGCTTGCCATAACATGAATCCTGATTAAATCCTGCCTTCCCCTGCTCGCACAAGCTCGGAGCCGACTTGGCACGGCGTCGGAAGAACTGGGGCATAGCAGACGGCAACTTTGGCGTCCGGACGTGACCGGCAACCCGTTTTCAAATCCTTCCTGCCTGGGCCGTGGCGGAGTCGGGCTGCTAGCTGAGGGGCCGGAGGTCGACGCCGGCCGCTAATGCTAATTGAGGACGCGGCTGTGCGGGCCAAGACGTCCACTAAACGGCATTGCGGGAGAAGGCACTGGACCTGCGCTGACGGAGGTGGTGTAAGGGCGCTGTCCCAGACAAGGATGCACACATTGGAGATTCCACTCTGCCAGCCCGTAAGACTTTATCTTTGCTCTGGAGGCTGCTTGTGTGGGTCGACAGGACGGGGGGCCGCCATTTTGGATTGGGCACAGCACCGCAACTACTGTCGGACTTGGGGCAGACCTGTGCAGCATGTTTTTCGGACCTCAGCGACATGGAGGTCAGCGATCTTACACGCGTTTGGAGGGTCTATCCTTGATACTATGACCCCGTGTCACACAGCGCTATTATTGCCTGCGCCTCACATAAGGTGTCCAAAGACTGAGTGACCTGTACATGACCATGGTGGCAATGGCGGATTGCCCCTAATTGCTGAGTGTCTTGTCGGCCCCCGTCTGGTGGATCTACTCATAGCTCTTCTGCTAGGTGGAACTGTTTGGGCTTCTGGTGCCGATTTAGGTAAGGAGCTACATCGAGTGCGACAGAGATTGGACCGGACACGCAAGATGGAGCCCACGGTCCGGGACCTCTTTGTTGCTCTGGGCTCCCTCCATACCGCTTGGGTGGGAGGAGCCAGAGAACTTGGACGGAGACTGGACGCCATTGTTGCCCCACCGATGGATGGGAGCCCCGACGATCCGAGGATGAGTGGTGCCGCTTGCGGCTCCGCACCGGCACCGGGTGGCACTGCTATGCACCTACAGTTGGTTCCGTGGGGGGCCCCGGCTGGTGTTAGAGATGGGTTCAATTCGACCGATCGCGTGAGTGCGGCATGGGGGCCTGGAACTACATTGCAGGCGGACTGCGGACTGCTTCCACGGAACAGTTCCTTTGCCCACCCGACCTACGTTGCCCTGGCTGTGTCGCGATTTGGGAGGATGGCTTGGAACCTTGCTGTTGCACCTGGATGTCTGTATGGTTTGCTTTCTCAGTTCCCGGATGCTGGTGTCTCCCATGGAGTTGGCTTTGCCTTGCTTTCCTGTTTACCCTGGTCGTTTGAGATTGTACTGTATTGCTGACATTCAGTTGACACGTACCGATGGAAGGGTCAAAGTGGGTCAGGGTTGAATTTTTCTTTCATATGACAAGGGACAGATGCCCGGCCAGCTATTGAGATGGGGATGCTTTATTGCTCTGTATTACGACGCCACTATTGATTGTTGATTTGTGGGCTTATTTGTGATCGAGCCTGAGCTACTTGGTGCGAGCGGGTGGGAGGGCAGGGGTCTGGTTTTAATGACTCTCCTCCGTCTTTTCCCTTTCTTTGGGGTTATTTCTGGGGCGACAGGCACAAGGAAAATTTGGGTTTTCACCTGCAATGACCTTAAACTTTGTTATTTGCTGTTCAAAATTTTCAAGATTAAAATTTCCAACATTTTCTAACACATTTCCTTCTATAACTATATCAGTTTCTGCATTGTCTTCATCAGGACCAAAATAACTTACCTCAATTTCTGCACAAATCTTCTTAACATCTATTCACATCCATGCAAAAGAGCACTATTTAACTGTTTAGGTTTAAGTGCTGGACTTTTTGCATAATACAACTTTCTCACTAATTTTCTCATTTTCGTATGATGCACTGCTAACATCCTGAAGTGATGAAACACACTCTGGCATATTTTTTTAGAAAGACAAGCCAGAGAATGGCCTTGCAGACCTATTTTTTCTCGCACTCTGCAATGGTCTAATTCTTGCAACACTACAATTTTTTTTTAAGACTTCCCTTAGTGTACTTACATAAGAAATTGCGAAAGAAATCAATTGAATCCTGTCGTACACTGCAAATGCTACTACAATTCCAACTGTAAACAGGAACATTAGGACGTCCCTCTAAAACTTCTCCAACTATCACCTCTTCTGCATTTCTAACCACAATTTTCTCTTTCTCAATAGCACAACCATCCTTCACCTCATATGCTCGACCACTGGTGTCAACTGCATGCAACAAATCGTTACTTTGAAAGTAACTCTCTTCATTAAAAAATGGCTCAGAAGTTGAAGTATGCATTCATTTCCCAGAAAACACTTTACAAAAAGTACTTCTATTTATGTCTCCTCCATTTACTACTAGCCTTTAAAACTCTAATTGCCTTATTTAGTGTATTTATTCTATTAATTACTAAAATAAATAATTTTCTTTTTGTCTCAAACGCGCGCTCAACAACATCCTCTACATATTTTTTCTTCTTATAAAAAGCAGATTTTCTTTTAGAAGATTTTTCATTTTTTAATAAATTCGAAACTACTCTGTTATAAAACATACGCTTCCTGATTTCCGTAAACTGATTCGTACGTGTTTTACTGTATACATTTTCCTCTCTGCTGATTTGAGAAACATTTTGGTTTTTTCTAGCATTTCTCCTTTTAGATACTGATAACTGTTTTTCCTTTTGAAGATTATCCTTTCCATTTTTCCTTTGACATAATCTTTTTAAGAAATCCTTGCTTTTCTTACCAGGAGCACTCTTCTTTTTATCCGTCCTTTGTTGTTTTGATAATTCTTCTAATTCTTTCCTCTTCAAATGGTATGCCCGTTTATACAGCTTTCTTTTTTCATTTCTGGTCGGCATACTAGTTTATGTTTCTGATAAATATGACAATCTGTAAAGAACAAACATAACAAATATTATAGTTCGCTACTAGCATATAACATACAAATTATAACCACAGGTTCATTTCATTAGTAGAATAAAGACAAAGAAACAGTCTCTGAATAGAGTATGAAATCCTGTAGTGAATGTTGGTTCTAAATGTATGACAGTCCATAGCTGTGTCAACATTATAGACGTATTTTCTGATTCTAATTTTTAAAGCACACAAACAGTACACTGTTTTTCAACAACTGTCGGTGATCCTAGTGCTTTTATTTTTTTTTACCATAATCTCTTATACACTTCATGAGAACATGTATTGTCACTCTCATAAAGCAGATGAACGACGAATAGTAGAAGAAAACTGTCTTCAAGAATGCTTTAGTATCCAAAATAATTTTATTTATTTAAAAGTTCATATTCTGAAAGAACTTGAAGCATTATTTCATCCGGTACTTCTTCAGATTGATCATCCTCAACCTCCAAATTCTCCTCTTCCCCTGCCACCATCTCTAAATAGGAACTGTCCAATGTCTTATCCATAAAGTCCTCATTTTCAGTATTATTTTCCTCCTGAAAAACTCCATCCAAGACCACACTCAGAGGCACCCTCCTTTACAGGCCACCAGGACCCCGCGCACAATTCAGTGAGGACATCACGGACTTCATCTCTCCACACGCGCTCCCCTCCAAAGATTACATCCTTCTAGGAGACCTCAATTTTCACCTTGAAAAGAACAACGACCGCAACACCACCACCCTCTTGGACAACCTCGCCTACCTCGGACTTAAACAACTGGTCACTTCCCCCACCCACATCGCAGGTCACACTCTTGACCCTATCTTCACCTCCAGCAATCACGTCTCCTTCAGTCACACTACGGCTCTCCTCTGGACTGACCACAGCTGCGTTCACTTTACCTACAACAAGCCCAAACCCATCAACCACCCCCAACCAACTCTGCAAAGAAACTGGAACAAAATCACAATCGACCAGATCTCCTCATCGCTCCTTCTAAACCCCCCAGCCCACTCTTCAAACCCCGACCAAGCCGCCACAAACCTCACCCTATGGTTATCCAACAGCGCCGACATCCTAGCACCACTGAAAAAACGACAAAACATACCTGGCAGCAAGAAGGCCTCATGGTTCAACGATGATCTTAAGAAGTCCAAGAAACTCTGCCGCTCCCTTGAGAAGGCCTGGAAAAAAGACCCAACCACCAACACCAAGGACGCCTTCAAAAACGCCACTCGCATACACCACCAACTAATCCGAAAGGCCAAGAAAACCGCCTTCAAGGATCGACTAGATAACAACGCCCACAACAGCAAGGAACTTTTCAACATCGTCAAGGAATTTACCAATCCCTCGGCCAACTCCAACGACATCACCCCCTCTCAAGCCCTCTGCGACGCCCTAGCCTCATTCTTCCACAACAAAATTGCAGACATCCACAACAGCTTCGACAACCAACCTGGAGACCAACCCACCCAACCATATGCTGAACATTCACCCCCCTTGAACATCCTTAATGACTGGAACCCAATCTCCACCGAGGACACCATCCGCCTGATGAACTCCATCCACTCAGGATCCCCCACAGACCCATGCCCTCACCACATCTTCAACAAAGCAGACTCCATCATAGCACCGCACCTCCGAGACGTCATCAACTGCTCCTTCAACTCCGCCACCTTCCCAGAAAGCTGGAAACACGCAGAACTCAGCGCCCTTCTGAAAAAACCCACAGCGGACCCCACCGAACTCAAAAATTACCGCCCCATCTCGCTCCTTCCATTCCCAGCCAAAGTCATCGAGAAAGCTGTCAACAACCAGCTCGCCGCCTTCCTCGAAGCCAACAAATCCCTCGACTCCTCACAGTCCGGCTTCCGAGCAAAACACAGCACTGAGACCGCCCTCATCGCAGCAACAGACGACATTCGAACTCTACTGGACAATGGAGACACAGTCGCCCTCATCCTCCTCGACCTCTCCGCAGCCTTCGACACAGTCTGCCATAACACCCTTCTACAGCGCCTCAGAAACATCGGAATACAAGGAAAAGCACTTGAATGGATCACCTCATTCCTCACCGGAAGAACCCAGAGAGTCCGCCTTCCACCATTCAAGTCAGAGGCCACTGAAGTCATCTGCGGTGTACCACAAGGATCTTCACTCAGCCCCACCCTCTTCAACGTATACATGAGCCCCCTCGCGGCCATCGCCCGCCAACACAACCTCAACATCATCTCCTACGCGGATGACACTCAACTGATCCTATCACTCACCAATGACCCTAGCACCGCCAAAACTAACCTACACGAAGGAATGAAAGAAGTTGCCGAATGGATGAAACACAGCCGTCTGAAACTGAACTCAGATAAAACAGAAGTCCTCATCTTAGGTACATCCCCCTCCGCATGGGACGACTCTTGGTGGCCAGAAGCCCTTGGAAAAGCACCCATCCCAACAGATCACGCACGGAACCTAGGCGTCATCCTGGATTCCTCACTTTCAATGAACAGACAAGTCAACGCCGTCTCCTCATCCTGCTTCAACATTCTGCGCATGCTCAAAAAAACATTTCGCTGGATCCCCACCGAAACTAGGAAAACGGTCACCCACGCTCTGGTCACGAGCCGACTGGACTACGGAAACACCCTCTACGCAGGTACTACCGCTAAACTCCAGAAAAAACTCCAACGAATCCAAAACGCCTCAGCCAGGATCATATTAGACATCCCGCGTAAAGAACACATCTCAGGCCACCTGAAAAGCCTCCACTGGCTTCCCGTCAATAAGAGGATCACTTTCCGGCTCCTAACCCACGCACACAAAGCACTCTACGAAATCGGACCAGAATGCCTCAACACACGACTATCCTTCTACACCCCCTCCCGCCAACTACGATCTTCTAACCAAGCCCTCGCCACTGTACCTCGCATCAACAAAACCACCATGGGAGGTAGATCCTTATCCTACCTGGCAGCTAAAACATGGAACTCACTTCCCTCTTACCTTCGCCTTACCCAGAACCACCTTGCATTCAGAAAGCAACGTAAAACGTGGATATTTGACAAGTAATCCCCCTCCTCTCCCTAAGCGCCTTGGGACCCTCTGGGTAGTAGTGCGCTATATAAATTCTCTGACTTGACTTGACTTGACATCTAATAATTCCTCCAGTAGATCATTTGCGATTTCAAAATTCAATTCACTTTTTTCTGAATAATTTTGCATTATTCTAATTTTTTTCTGTCTTCTGTATCCTTTTAAAAATATATAAAGACTAAATTATATCTTTTTCATAAATAGATAACTTAAAAGTACCTTTACTAATTATTAAACTACATACATTTTTATAATATCTAACTCATTAACTACATATATTAAGATAGCACCTTCCTCTTGTTTGAAAACAAATTGACACTATGAGCCTAGACATTAACACTATTCCTTTTTTTCTTTAAATAATTACTGCTGTAAAAAGACATCTTACTGTAAAATTTGTTTTTAGATTTTCTGGATATCACAACTATTGATAAACTTTATAATTGATTTTTAGGGATCCATTTTCTGAGTTCACCACTACAAACTGCTATTCAAACTATATACAGTCTGAATGGGAGGCTCACATTGTACAAACCACAACATTCGCTTAACAGATTACTACTTCCCACAGAGACACTTGCTTTTATGTTTCAACAGCATACTCAGCATGTGAATTTCATAGCATGTACAAAATTTCATGCTAACCATGAGGAACCATATCATAATAAAGCTCTGCAAATGTATATAAAACAATGCACACAGATAGTACAGTCTCAGATATACAGAAAAGATGCCCATCACACCAACAGCCATATCATAATACACCTCTGTAAATAAAGAAAAAACACTGCCAAAGATAATACAGCATGAGTTAGAGAAATAATGAAGACTTAGCAAGAATTATTCCATGGAAACAGCAAAGAATTATAGTCAAAGGATAGATGAACCAGAACTGCATCGAAAAGAACACATGCACCAGGCCCATAAAAAGATAATGTCAACTGTCAGTGGAAAAGTATGTCAAAATACATATCTAGTACAAGCAGATACAGACATGGCAAAAGTAGAAGATAAAATCATGCACCAAACCGAAACTTTGCAAATATTCTAAAAAATCTTGCTTATTATTTTAATCTGCACCCAAAAAAATTGCCTTTCAAAAATACCAACTCACCTGAAAAAAAGAATGTGATTCTTCAAAAGTGTATCAAGTACAAGACAGGTTGTTGCTGTTCAGCACCAAACACTATAAGAAAGAGAAATACTTAAATGTAATTAACATATTACAGACATATTTATTACACAACATACACCCATTGTAGCAAACAACAAGCCTAACAGATAAATTCCCTAAGATTCTCTACCATTAGATATCCTAATCCCTAACTAAGTTCAATAATTGTTTTTTCACCACATCAAATAACTAAATATTAAATAAAATATTAATATAGAGTAGAAAAGAGACACAGGACAGGAGAGATATAGAGTACAAGAGACAGAGAAACAGTAGGAGGGAGATGACCATGCAAAGACAGACCAGCATTCTAAGCACAAATGGAGAGATAGAAAAATAACAGGAGCAGAGAAAAGTCAAAAAAGAGAAGGATGGTACATTAAAATAAAAGATGAACGTAGAAAAGGAATCACAGAGTATAAATAACAGACATAACACAAAGAAGACAAAAGGCAGGAGGCACAGGGACAGACAGGACAGCACGCAAACATTACAATAGGGTGACAGAGAGCAGAAGGAACACAGAGATGGACAAACAGAGCAGAAGAGAGAGAAAGATAGAGAAAAGAAGAGTGAATAGGAGAGAGAGAGATATACACCACCATACAGACAATGTAGGAGGAAGTCTGAGAACAGGATACAGAGAAAGATACAAAACAAGCACGAGAAGGAAATAGAAATCACAAGGGAGAGTGAAGGTAACAGTAGTTTCAGGCCAGAAAAGAAAAGAATGACAGAAATCAATAAATATAGTAAAAAGCTCAACAAAGACAGAGGGAGCAAGAGAAACAAAAACAATAGGACAAAAAGGGCCTCATTTATGAAAGCCTTGCACACAACAAACGTCACTTTTTCCCATGTTAAAAGTGACGCACCGGCGGCGCAAGGCCTTCATAAATAAGACCCCATGTGAGAGAGAAGAACAACTGCATATAGAGAAAATGTATGAGAGACAGGAACAGTAGAAATCAGAGGATAGGCAACACGAAGAAAAACTGCACAGTAGATAGAGATACAGAGGGCGAGCCTCACACACTAAAATATATGAGGTAAGCAGCACAAAAGCAGTATGTTAAGAAAACAAAAACAGCAACACAGATATATGTATGCTGACTCCACCAACTTAGTGCATGAACGTATCTGTTGCAGGAACTTCTGCATAACCTCATAGTCACAACTCTTTGTTTCCCTTTAGCCCCAACCCTTTCCCCTCTGACCTCTCACCCTTCAGTGCAGCCCTCGGCCACAAACCACACTATAAATTTTTCCCTCCATATCATTGCATGTAGGTATGGTACAACAGGTAACATCATACCTACAGCAACTGAGGACTATTGCTTTTGACACAGATTCATAGCTGCACAAGTTAAATAAACATAAATTAAGACCTCTCAGTCTGCCTATGCCAGGGCTCAAAAGTGGAGCCCGATAGACAGCGAAGCTACCTTTAAGAAACTGCCTGTGCTGAGACCCGAAGAGACCCGGCCAACTTAAAGCCCTAAAACTAGCTTAATGTCCCCTCTCTATTTAGACCTTTACATTTCACTTTCAAACCACGTTTGCTTTCCATGACACACGCTTTTTTTTCAGTGTTCCACATTCAACGCCTAGACACTTTTCCCTTTTTAGTATCCGAAGCCGCAACTGCAACATGGCTAATGCACGAATTAATTAGTCTATCTCTCGCATTTTTTCAGTGTTCAAATTCTATAAATTTCTTCACATAAATAGATACGAGCGGCTCAGTACCTCCTACAGTCATAAAACCAACTCGCTCCCTTTCACTTCCAATTCCCTTGGAGACGGCAAAAAAATGTCGGGCAGATTTACAAGCCCCTTACGTCACTTTTAACATAGGACAAGTGAAGCAAAAGTGCCGCACGGAGCATGTTAATCTGCCCCTATATCTGTATACAGATGACTGTACTGAAGCATGTAATTAATCGTTCACATCCAGGCACTTTCAATTACATGAATTATTTAACTAGAAGCACTGTAGTGTTCCATGTCTTTTCAAAGATACACCAGAGCGCGCTATAATGCCGACTTTTTCCTTATTCTTCAACAGTGGTTATTTTTAATTCATGTAATGAGAATTATTATGAGTTTTTAAACAACAAATCTTACGCAGTAATAGTCACTCTGCATATGCTTCCCTGTAAGAATGTAGTTTATCCACCCCCGCATGGGAACCTTGATGTTTACATCTGGCCGCGAATTTCGGCCTTGAATTCAAAACTGAATCACAAGACATGAACAAGAGCCTTATTGTCACAAAAACAAGTTACCCTACCATCTGTTCACAAACATCTCTTTCACTAAGCTAATATTCACAGAGAAGTGCATTCCTTATAAAATAGTGACCTTCCTTTCCAATTTGCTGAGGTGACTCCCATAATCTTTAACGCATCCTCCAGTTCAGGGCTGGCCTATTTTTTTTATAACTACTAAGCAATGGTTTAGTGATTTTTTTCCCAGAAATTATTTGAAGTCATTCTGCTACTCTTCACTCCATAGTCGCCAACCTATTTTTCTAAACTTCCTGTTGTACTACCAGTGGCTCCGGCTTTTGTGTTCCTATTTTGTTTATTACAAAATGGATGTCCGTCCTGTCTTCGCAAACGAGCCGGAACACTTAGAACTATTTTGCCAGAGGATGCTTGAATACTATGGCATCCTGCCACTTGCGACTTTGAGTGCATCATATGCATTATCATTTTGATTTTCCTATTTCACCTGTGTGCAGCCTGTATTTCATTGCCTGAACTGTGATTTCATGTGGGCCCTGGACTTATGTCTCTGCAACTTGGTATCTCCTGAAGTGAATTACAATCATCTCATGAATCCGTTAATTGATCATGAACAGCTTTGTTCCGACGGAGGGATTATGGCCTTTGCAGTGATACATGGAGTTCTGGGTCATTGGAATATATTCACAGCGGCGCAAGATTTCTTGGCACACAGCTACATTGAAAACCTACTGAGTTGTCCTCTGATGGTACTAGAGGCTCCGGTAATTGAAGAGCATGTATGTTCTTTTCCTCTTTTCAATTGGATGGCTGACATATTTTCCGATGATAACAGTGACTTCCTTTTAGAAGCGGTAGCTGCTTATTTCGCCTACTCAGTTGTTGGATGACTCTTATGCAAGCCATTGACGTCTACATTTTTTTTTCCCTTCCTATGTTTTTCACGTTTTCTTGGACTTCTTTTTTTTATATGAACAGACCTATTGGCTTTACTAACACTGGACATTACAATTTCGTGCTGCTCAGATTTTCATGTTTTATGTGGACTAAATTTTTTTTCCTCACCTACTCAATTTCAAACTAAACTTTTTATTGAACTCTAATTTCAACAATTCAGTTGCATATCTTTTCTTATCTTCTTTGAAACGTATTTGGAGCAAAGCCGGGTAATATATGCTACATGTGCCCTGATTAATGTGTAAAGTTTGCATGAGTTTTTATAAGTGTAAACGCCATTTTCCCTTTCAGCTGCTTATTTGCGCCTCACACACCTCTGCTGCTTTAGTTTTCCATGCTTGCACCGTTCGTATTCTATGGACTAGTGACTATACCGATTACTTTGTTTCTTACAATATGTGTACTCGTATTAGATAAGAAACTTCCCTTGAAATCATTGCATTACTGAATAAACATTTCAAATATACACGTTCTCTCTTTTAATCCATATTCTGAACTGAAATGATTGTATACTGAAAGAGTATTCATGTGTTCCACGCAACCTCAGCTGTACTAAGTTCATGTTTTCTTTTGTCGACCTGACTTACTCATACTAGAACCCGCTGGCCTGTGATGGCCCGTCAAGCCTTTCTTAGCGGGTCGCGGACCATGCAAACAATGGTACCTCTGCTAAGAAAATAATTTATTACTGTTACCAAGCACCGCCGCAGTTCCGCTTCACTTACAGTGTTAATCACTGCTCCCCCGCTTCTACAGACCAGACGCTATGTTGTATTTCACTACTTATCACGCTTTCATCTCCACTATAACAAACACTTGTCCGCCAGCCACCAGAGAACAGAGTGGAAAAGCGAAGGCACTAAGAAGTCAAATACGACATTCCCTCTGCTCTGTGGAGCCAACCGAGCGGTAATTGTGAAAGTAGACATTCACTAGCGCTTCAAAAAAGCATCTCAATTATATAAATAATTTATTGAAAACGTGCCAAGTACTTTAATGCGACTATCTGTGTGTGCCTGCAGAGCAAACTTCCTCAGCCCGGACTGAAGGCAGACACAAACAGACACACACACACTAAGATAACACAGGGCAACGGAGACGGAAAGCAGGAAGGAGATAAAGATGGAGTCAGACGGCAGGAGGGAGAGAGATGTATGTATACTCGGTCTGCTACCTCAATGTATGAAGGCTACACGAACCTGAACACAACCTCATGGTCACAAGTTTTAATTTTTTTTTAGTCCGCTCCCTCCCCCACTCACCCTACCCCCACCAGTGCAGGCCGTGGCCACAAACCACACTGTAATTCTGTCGTCTGACAGAAAGTTTTTGAATACGTTAAGCATTAGCACTTTTTGACGATGGTATCACATGTAATGTACCATTTCTCTCTCTATATGCATTATCTGTGTCTCTGCAAATACCATTTTCTCCTCTCAAAACCAACTTCTCTGATTATGTGGAAACACTTCAAAATCACACAAATAATTACTGTCTATTTTAAGCATATTTTATATTCCATTTTTTGCTGTACACCAAAATTATATACAAAACTATAATTTACACTTGAAAGAATGTGAAGAAAAGGCGCACAACCCCCATTAAATTCACAAGACATCAAGCCCCCACCCCCCTCCCGTCTGGTGTGGCAGTCCAAGGTAACATATATATTCCAGATACACACAGAGCCGCACCTGAATGTTTCACATCTCTGTAAACATCCATTTGAATGTTAAGTAGTCCTTGCAGTTGTTTTACCCCTTCTAAAAGCCCCTGCAGTTTTACTCTGCCTACTAATTAAACATACATGTACACCTAACAATTTTTTTTTAATTTGCCCCTCCAGAATTTCGTTCCAGTTTCGTCTCTGACTGACAGTGAATTAAAAAACTAACAGTAAAAGATTACATAAGAACATGACTGAAGACCATTCAGCTTATTGAAATTTATTATTCAAAAATTTAAACTAATAATTGCAAACAAATAATGTCGTTAAAGAGTGATGAAACGAAATGGAATAATAGTTTTAAAAATACAAGACATTGTCACAGTCAAAAATGAGGTTACTCAGAGTCTGTGAGGGAAATGAACTAATTATAGTGACTAAACCAAATTTTACGGTACATGACAAAAGAAACAGTTACAGACTTACCTTTACCAATGCTTTGTACGATGTAGAACAGTGACAGTCACAAAACAGATATTCGTTTGACGGAACTCTCAATAATGCTTCTATCACTGCAACCAAAATTCAATGGCACAGATATCCTGTCAATACAGACTCATATATGTCTTTTCAACCAATCATAGTTGTTCCCGCACAATTTTAAAATCAAATTAACATTTCAGTTCGTTGTCCCTTACAATATTTTCAAAGTCACATAAAGGTCACCCATCACCCACTGCCTTCTCTGGCTGTTTCCATGGTAACACGTCATTCTGCACCTGGCTGAAGGCACAGGTCAAAAGTTCATATCTCAACGTTCTACATCAAACCAAGAATGCTGATTTCCCTCCGAAAACACCTGCCTATCCACTCCTTTGTTACATGTCATTTTTTTGACACCCAATAGTACTTTTCGTTTTACATAAACATTAACATGCAACGTAGTCTTCAATCTTGAGGTATTAGAATCAACCAATCATTTTTAGTTTTTCAACCACACCGAGCCTCATCCATTTTTTTATCCTGACTTTCAGCTTCTAACTGCCATTCCACTTCCAGAACCCATCGGAGTACTAGTGCATCTGCCTTGAAAATGAAGGTTTGGCTTCTAGGACACAGCTATATTCACTGGAGTGGAAAATATGCAGCAAACAGACGAATATCCAACCTTGATTTACCAAATGTGCAGATTACGTGGATTGGCCAGAGAGGATTGAGATGTCACCAATTGATACCATTGGTGAAAACTTTTATGCATCTCCCAGAACCTGACCTTATAATTGTGCACTGTGGTGGGAACGATCTAGGCACATTGACTGGGGTAGGTCTGGAAATGCTTCTAAAGGACACCTTTCGGCAATTGATGACACTTTTTCCTCGAACTGTCTTGGTGTATTCCAATATATGCCAAAGACAGAAATGGAATTGGTCCAATCAACATTCTCCACAGATTGAGAAAGCAAGGAAACATGTAAATAAATCTGTTTCTTCTTTCCTCGGAGATTATAGCATGGGTTCTATTTACCACAACAACTTGCTTTACAACATGCAGGACATCTATAGGAGAGATGGTGTTCATTTCACGGATGAGGGAAACAGAATCTTCCTCTGTAACATGAGACTCTGCATCGGTACTTACTTACAAGTGCAGAAAAAACTCAATTAACACAAGGGCTCTTTTAAGAGCCACCTTATATCTAAACACTCAAACTTCTGATTTATCTCCATCTTTCCTTTTATTTTTGTTCTTCGTGCGCGACCGGGTGCGCGTACCCCGCTATATTTTTGCAGAAAAAAAACTACTTTTAGACTTTCTGCGACCTTAATAAACCCCTGAGAAAACCTACAAGATCAAACACTCTCCCCCCTGCTCCCTTTCCATGCTCTACACTATAGTTTTTCACAGTCTTGTAAATAGGTGTGCGCGACCGAGTGCGCGCACCCCGCAACTTTTATTTAAAAAAAAATATATATATTTTCACGTTCAAGGGCCTTACTTCACCCCCTGAGAAAACCTACGCGGCCAGACAATCTCTACCTTGTCCCCTTTCCATATTCCAACGCTTTGAAATGTACAATATATTCACTCGCACTAACAAAATGGTGGTCAACACTTCCTGATTTCCTCTGAATCAAACGTTCACAGACGTCACACAGCAAAACAAAAATTCCGCTCGCGTTTTGGGACCCCCCTTTTATCTCAGCCCCCACTTGACGAATCCCCCCAAAACTTTCAGGGAAGGAGCGCAGCGGACCGAGCCATCTTCTTTGAGAAATTTGCAAAGATTCGTCCACCGGGGCCAAAGTTAATCCAAATAGAATGTTGCAGATTTCCTACGGAAACTAGGTCCTAACTATAACTACCTACTGGTGACCGCCAGTAGGTAATATATATATATATATATTACCTACTGGCGGTCGCCAGTAGGTAGTTATAGTTAGGATAATTTTCAATGTTAAATCTCAACATTCTATTTTGAATAACTTTGGCGCCGGTTGACGAATCTGCCTGAAATTTTCAGGAAAATGGTCTCATGGCGGTCCGGTCCTTCCCTGAAAGTTTGGGGGGGATTCGTCAAGCGGGGGCCGAGATAAAAGGGGGGTCCCAAAACGCGTTTTCCCCATGTTAATTTCCATAGGGCGGTCGATTTCACTTTTAGCCCGAACGGCTGAATGGATTTCCACCAAACTTGGCAAAATTGTAGGGACTGGTAGCCCGATGTGCCTTTGCTATGTCTCAAGATATGTGCTCCAGTGGATTTTGAGTAATTTAGGTTCAAAAAAATATATATATCTATAGGCGCTCTCCCGTGCGCGCACCCGTGAGCGCTCCCGGCGCGACACGCGACTTGCGCGCAGGAAGCTGATTGGCTCTCAGTTGTCTGTAAACATTCTAAACAGTCCGGAGCGGCCGCCATCTTGTGTCTCGGTAAAATCGAGACACAAGGGGTTTGAAAAAAAAAGGGGCAAATGACCATAAGGGGGAAGAGTAGACCCCCTCTGACCCCCTAGGTTTGATGTAGGGACTAAAATAGGGTCCTGCAGGGCATTAAAATTTTTTTTTCGTTTTGCGCGGGGGAAGCGCATGGTACGCGCACCGGCGAAGCACGGGGAAAATCCAGGATTATATTTATGAAGGCCTTGCGCTGTTAGTTTTGCGCTTCCTGTGCGTCAATTTTTGTGACGCACCAGCGGTGTAAAAAAATGCGCATTGTTATGCAATATTTAAAAAGTGACGCATCTATCTAGATGCGTCACTTTTTAAATATAGTGCAACGAGGTACATTTTATTACACTGCTGGTGTTATGCGTCACTTTTCTGTGCGCACTCCTTATGACATTCCAGATGTGTCATATTTAATGTATGACGAATCATGTTGCAGATACAATATGGCGCAGAGTTTTAAAAAGTGACCCATGTACCTAGATGCGTCACTTTTTAAAAATAGCGTCAGGTATAATGCATGCAGAGGGGGTGTTCTCCCGCAAAAAGCTTTGTAATAGCGACGCAGTGAAATCTTTCAGATTTCACTGCGTCAGTTTTAGGATGCTGTTGCGTCAAAATCTTGTGCCTGCTTTACAGCAGGTGTTAGACTGAGGCAAGACCTTTCATATGCTGCTTTCCCCATTTGAAAGGACACATTACTGGAGTTGCGTCACTTTTGTGACGCACTCCAGCAATGCGTTACTTGGAATGTCATAAGGAGTGCGCACAGAAAAGTGACGCATTGCACCAGTAGTGTAAAAAAATGTGCCGCGTTGCGTTATATTTAAAAAGTGAGGTATCTAGGTAGATGGGTCACTTTTTAAAATCAAGCGCCACATTATATCTGCGTGAGGTATAATGCATGCAGAGGGGGTGTTCTCCCACTAAAAGCTTTGTAATAGCGACGCAGTGAAATGTTTGAGATTTCACTGCGTCACTTTTAGGATGCTGTTGCATCCTTTAAATATAGTGCAACGAGGCACATTTTATTACACTGCTGGTGTGATGCGTCACTTTTCTGTCCACAGTCCTTATGACATTCCAGATGTGTCATATTTAATGTATGACGAATCATGTTGCAAGGAGCTACAGATACGTCAGTATTTCTGACATATGTGTAAACATAAAAGTGATGCGAGGCCGGCGCAAAATTTTGACGCAATAGCATCCTAAAAGTGACGCAGGGAAATCTCATAGATTTCAGTACGTTGTTATTACCAAGCTTTTTGCGCGGGATTGCCCCTCTGCATACAATATACCTGATGCAGATACAATATGGCGCAGAGTTTTAAAAAGTGACCCATGTACCTAGATGCGTCACTTTTTAAAAAATAGTGTCAGGTATAATGCATGCAGAGGGGGTGTTCCTTGCAAAAAGCTTGGTAATAATGACGCAGTGCGTCACTTTTAGGATGCAGTTGCGCCAAAATCTTGCGCCTGCTTCACAGCAAACCTTTCACATGGTGCTTTTTCCATGTGAAAGGACACATTACTGGAGTTGCGTCACTTTTGTGACGCACTCCTGCAATGCGTTACTTTTGTGTTTACAGATATGTCAGAAATACTCCAGTTTATTCACTGTGTCATAACTTTCTTTTCTAACACTCACCTTCTTTCATTCCTCCTACTTCACTTCCTTTCACCTCTCATACCTTTCTGTTCTTTCTTACTCATTCTCCTTTCAATTATCAATGCACTATATTTCACTTACTCTTCATTTTTTAAGATTATAGCTCTTTGATGAGAATTGGAGGTAGTTCTGAAAAGAACTTTTGGTTTTCTTCTTTTAACTGAAGAGGAACAAAAACAGGGAATAGAAACTGCTCAACAGGAGCAAAAAGAAAAGAAAAAAATTAGGGGTGGGAAGGGCAGTGATGGTTCTCTAATGCCCGAACCATGAGCTGGACACTTTGCTCCCCATAGGTGAGGAGTTGATTGCAGTATCTGCATCTGACGAGCCCATGGTTGAATGCAGGTTGGATGTTGGCTACCTGCCCCTGAGATTGGTCTCTTCCAGAAGAAGTTGCTCCTCCTGTTGATGTAGAGGCCCCATCTCTGGGAACCTCCTGTGCCAGAGCCCTGACACTTTCCCGGGCAAAATTCTGGGGGTGCCTCCTCTCCACATGTCGGATCATCGTAAAGTTCCCAAAAGAGTATTTTTTTTGGGGGTTACCCCGTGACAGGACCTGTTTGCAGATCCTGCACTCTACTTTTGGTGCATTCACCTTCTTCTGGCCTTCTGGAAACTTAAAAAATTTCCAAATGAAATGTTCCTTCACCTTTGGGGTAGGAGGCTCTTCATCAATGAAGTCATCTTCACTGCTGGATGGTCTGGCAGCCATGATGAATCCAGGAATATGGAGCAGCAAAAAAGGCAGGTCTTTCAGTCACAAAAGTGAAAGAAGAAGTGAAGGAAATGGGTGGGGATTTCATTCATTGTAAAAAAAAACTGTTAGCAACCAATGAAAAGTGTTATTTGAGGGTCACATGACCCGACGCGTTTACGCTGCGCGCTCCGGAGCACTTCCGGGTGCGTTTACGCAGCGCGATCGTAGGCGCTTCCGGGGCGCAAACGTGGCGCGATCGTAGGCGCTTTTCCGTGCGTTTATGCGCCGCGCACGTATGCGCTTCCGAGGGCACTTACGTTGCGCGCCGAAGTGACGTCATCAATCTTTTATAGAAATGCATAATCATTTTCCATATTAAAAAAAACTAATTTTATTTGTATGGTACGAAATGTTTTGCATTATTATTAACTTTTCATTCATATTTTTTTTTCACGAACGACAGTTGCGCTCTGGGTGCGCTTTCAGATGAGCTCTCGGAGAAGCTTACAGGAGAGCTTAGCTGAAAGCTTCCCGGAGCGCGCACCCAGAGCGCAAAAGAAAAAAATTATAAGAAAAAATGAATACTTAAAAAAAAACAGCAAATTGTAAAAAAAAAAAAGGTTAGAAACTCGATATACAAAGGAATTAGCATTTAAAAAACCTATGAAATTCACTGAAAAAACCATAGGTTTCACACCAGTTATAGTTAGGAATTAGCATTTAAAAAACCTATGAAATTCACTGAAAAAACCATAGGTTTCACACCAGTTATAGTTAGGAATTAGCATTTAAAAAACCTATTAAATTCACTGAAAAAACCATAGGTTTCACACCAGTTATAGTTAGCTGGAAATTTTACTGATATAAAACCATTGAAATTCCCACGTTATAGTTAGTCGGACTCACTATAACTTGCGCGTGCAATGCACTGCTGATGACATCACATATTACATCACTCATGACATGGTCAGTGACATCACTCATGACATCACTGATGACACCATCCTTGTGACACAGTGACAGACCTCCTTTCAGTGTAATGTAACCCATGAAACACATATTCAAAAATAGAAACTAATATTTTCAAAAAAGTGGATATACCCATACCAGTTACAACAACCAATTCAGTAATATCACCATCTAATACACATCCACTCATGTGTATGTATATGGGTTATTAGATATTTTTATTAGTATCAGTATGAGTGTCTATATGGTTTGGTGGGGGTATTACTTAGCACATAGATGCATGAGTGACTGACTCTTTGTTTGTATGTGTTTTGAAGACAACATATGTACAGGACTGTATGGGTGGATGAGTGTCTATATGTGTTTGTTAGTGAGTGAATGACTGTCTCACTAGTGTCTTTATCAGTAACTACATATGTTTTAATCTAGTATATATGAATATTGATGTATATAAGTGAGTATATGTGAGAGTAAGAGATTGTAAGAGTTCCTGTTTAAATAAGTATGTGTTTCTATAAGTGATTGTTTAAGAGAATAAATATGTGTAATTTTAAATAGAAGTAAGGTGGAAGTGTGTGTATAACTCTATATTCAAATAAATGGATGTCCAATAGTTTATTTGCACGTGTGAATATGTGTGTGAGTAACTTTTGGATGAATGTCGGTGTGTAACAGGATGTATAGGTGTATCACTTCATATGATGAGTGAGTATATGTATGAGTGACTATATAGAACTATTGGTGAATGAGTGGATGTGTATATAGATAGTGGAATTACTGAATTGCTTGTTGTAACTGATATAGGTATCTCCATTTTTTAAAAAATTTCAGTTTCTATTTTTGAATATGTGTCTCAAGGGTTACATTATAGTGAAAGGAGGTCTGTCACTATGTCACAAGGATGGTGTCATGAGTGATGTCACTGACCATGTCATGAGTGATGTAATATGTGATGTCATCAGCAGTGCATTGCACGCGCAAGTTATAGTGAGTCCGACTAACTATAACGTGGGAATTTCAATGGTTTTATATCAGTAAAATTTCCAGCTAACTATAACTGGTGTGAAACCTATGGTTTTTTCAGTGAATTTAATAGGTTTTTTAAATGCTAATTCCTAACTATAACTGGTGTGAAACCTATGGTTTTTTCAGTGAATATATATATATATATATATATATATATATATATATATATACGTGTGTAAAACCAAGGGTTTTACACACGTTATAGTTAGGAACTAGCATTTGAAAAACCTATGAAATTCACTGAAAAAACCCTAGGTTTTACACACGTTATAGTTAGGAAGTAGCATTTGAAAAACCTATGAAATTCACTGAAAAAACCATAGGTTTGACACCAGTTATAGTTAGCTGGAAATTTTACTGACATAAAACCAATGAAATTCCACGTTATAGTTAGTTGGACTCACTATAACTTGCGCGTGTAATGCACTGCTGATGACTATTCTGGAATTTACACGCAGCACTCCACCCACTTCCATCACTTTCTTTTCTACTCTCTAGAGAGAACAACGTCGAACATCTTCCCGAAGACTTCGCTGCAATGGCTACCGTTCCGCATTCATCTTCCGAATCTGAAGAAAATGAGCGACCACCTTTCACAAGAAAAACGGAGGCCACGCTATTACCATCAGAAGTAACCCGCACATCTTCCGATGGACGACCTGTATCTCCATCGACTGCTGAAATGGACTTGAAACCATGTCTGGCGAACGTGCACATGAAATGCAACAACTGTGGAAAACTTCTTGTATACGGAGAGCAAAGCTTTATTCTAATTAAACACAAAATTGAGAGTCATAAATGACTTTCAGAACTAACTCTTTGTACCAAAACGAGCTCCAAGAGCATATTAGCTGATATGTTCTCGCCGCTTTCTTTTAGTGCGCGACCGGGTGCGCGCACCCACCTATCGCGTAGAAGCAGCGAGACACGCATATGCAGTTATGTGACTTTAAAACAACACTTCCAATTGGTTCTTACTAGTTTCTATTCTGCAATTTACACGGAACACTCCACCCACTTCCCTAGAAAACCAGTTTATCGAAAAACTTTTAAAGCCCCCCCTTATGAAACATTCGACATCGTTCACATAGCAGTGTAGTAAATAGCACTAGATACACTCCGTCCCTTAATTATAAGAGACTTATTGCTATGTGAGAAAAACTTTTGTTTTCACGTGATAATGTGAAATGCTGAGCCTGTTACAGAATTTTTTTTCACATATATGTTACTATTCTCCTTCGACCACTAACACCATAGAAAATACCACCAATAGCGGTGATATTTTTTACACCGACAACGGGCGATTTCTATCGCTTAGAGCCCTTGCTATTATAAAGTTTTATTTCCTAAGTCTCTGATCTCCAACTGTGCAATGTGACTCCCCTGTGTGTCGTAATGAGGTGCTAAGAGCAGCACGTACACTATACTGTGACTAAGCATCCATAAATTCCGTGGACATTTCTACCCTGCTATCTGCAATTATAAACATCAAAAGGAGCTACGCTGCGCCCCTTGGAGAGCCCTCACTCCCACTGCTACAAAGGCTTGGCAGTCGCCAAGATGCACAAAAACAGCGTCTCGGATCCATTGAACTTCTGCGACGGTCTCAATGAAAATAAGCACTAAACAATATTCAAGTATGTAGCATTCCTTCTACTTGGTTAGAGACTAAACATTTACCGCAGTGCTGCAGCGATTTCTTCCGCAAATAAACCTTGGTATTACTGAGGTTTAACGCAAATGCGGTAAAAATCGTTGCAAAGCATAAGTATCACAGAAAAATCAGGATTATTCATGCATAGCGACCTAATGCTATTAGCCATGTTATCCACCTCCCATTGGATAACATTGCTAAGAACTACTCAGGGCAGGAGTTAGCTTTTAGAAATATTCCCGCTTAGCGCAAATATCTCCAAAAGCTAGTAATAAGAGATAGCGATGTTAAAGACTATTTTCAGTCGCTAACATCTTGGCACGCCCACTTTGTATCTCATTAGATATAAATGCAACTGACATGCAAAGTGCGGCCCAAAATGTTCACTATCTTCTACTAAGTGTTGCTAACTGGTGTTAGCAGCAGCTAGGTAATAGAGAGATAATTTTATCTCTGCTTTCTTGACGTTTAAAGCAAAAAAAACACAGATAAACACCCTTCATGATATACCTCTATATTCAAATTGAAGTAGGCGTAGGTCTTCACGCAGCAATCACATGCACAGTTTTGAAAGAATATGGCCCAGAAACTCACTGAGTAAAATCTCATAAATCACAGTCAACCAATTTCAATACGTATTACTTCAGAAGAACAGTTCTTTATGATACAGGGCTCTAGAATGACACACATATCTCGTCTTTATAGAAACCCTTCAGGTTTTTTTAACAGCTGTTAAATGCTTCCATACTCATCACAAAGCTGCTCCATCATGAACATTGCCTCATCTGTCCTCAGGACGGACAACATTTGTGATGAACTTGCCGCTGTGCATGCAGAACACTAACATTGTGCTTCCTTAACACGTTCTATTCACTAAGCAGAACCATGACGGAACCACTCTATCATAAACACACCTGAACCATGACTCATAAAAGGAGTAGCTCAATCATGACCATGCAAGTCCCACTAAGCCCCCCAGCCCCCTAATCTTGAGTCAGATTTGGAACTGCAACACAGGATTTAAAGTCCTGCAAAGAACACCATGTAACATTTAATATCATATACAACATTGTTTTCATATATCACTTTTGCTAAACTCACTCAGTGAAATATCGCTCATTTTATTAAATCACTTTTAAAGCATACCTTCTAACAATGCACCCAATCCTATGTGGAAGTGTTCAATATAAAAGATGACATTGCTTTAAGAAGGATAGAGAAATAAATAACACAATGTTGTAAAAATGTCTTTATTATATATACTTACCTAATAAAAAGAAAAAAAAGTAAATTTCTTATTAAAACGTAGCACCTGTGGAAAGAAATTAAAAATAAGATTATAAAGTATATTATTTATAGAAAAAACAATACGAAACAATAAGACAGATGCAAAGAAAACTGTCAGATATTATTAATTAAACTTACCTTATAAATATAATATCTGTGGAGGAGAGTAAAAAAAAAATCTGTTATAATACATATTTCTGAATGCAATGTAGCAAAATAAGTAAACAACATATTAAATGATTTATTTTTGCTGTCCTCAGAATTCATTGATTTTCACTATCAAGAGTGATTTCAATATTAATCATCATATAACAGCGGGAAAAAAAAACACAATCAAAATGATTGTGTTTAAAAAACCCAAACAAAATCTGCATACATATTATAAATACTTGAAAAAAAACATATCTTAAATGTTTTCCTCAAATTCGCAATTTCTTGAGTAAGCACACTACATCTTCCACAGTTACAACCTAATTAAAGTATACCACTTATTTTTCAAGATATCTCAACAAAACCCCGTGCAGCAATCTCCTATAAAAAATTTATTTGAAAGACACAGTTTCTTCTCTCATACCTTTCCGCGTGGCCAAATTGTATAAGCTAACTCATTATCTTTTAAATACCTCTCCCAAACACTTACGTCCATATAAGTTTCTAAATAATTCTCAAAAGTACTCATTTTCTTCTCTCATCTTTTTTTCCGCGTGGCCAAATAGTATGAGTTAAGTAGTTATTTTCTCAAATTACTTAATCCTAGTCTTATCCATTCTTTTCTGAACCTTTCGAGTAAAAATTCTAACGTGTTCTGTACCATCAAACATTAAGTAAACTTGTACCTGATGCTATCACTATGCCAAATACAAATTTCATTTCTAGATTTGCACACCCTCAGTCACATGATATTTCTAAACAACAGAGTTTCATATCTTTACAGTATTAATCTTCCTACACCAAGTCATTTTACTGAAATTTGGGTTGCAGAAATAGCAGATAAGAGTTAGTTAAGTCAAAAGGCAAACGTTTCTTAAAAGTCAATTGACTATCATTGCACAGCGTCCAGCCTGTTGGAGACTTCAAATAAGCTGTGTAATGTCCTGATGATGTTGAAGGCCCTTCATGAAAAATAATGGCTACAGTTACAAATGTTCTTCTAGAAATAGAAACTTGAGAAGCCACAAAATTTTTAATTAAAGTGGATAATTTACTCCCATCAGCTGTGCATCGTTGAAACATTAAAATTACATATTGTCCGTATCTATGGATAAATAAAGTTGATAACATTTCAGACTTGCATTGAGAACAGACCATGTTTTGATGCACATCTTTAACTAGTTTATGAAAAGGCACTTCTTTGCAGTCTGGTAATGTCAAATATAAAAATCTTTCACTGGGTATCTCAGTACTACTTAAAAATGAGCAATTATCACACTTATGTTCCCATTTATAAGAAAGCCCAAAAAGACTATCAATATCTACACCTTCATCTTCCAAAGCTGTAAACATATACATAATAAATTCCTGACAATCTTGCTGAATATTCTGAGAAAACTGATTTACTTCTGCACATATGTCTAAAACATTCCTTAATTCCGAAACACTTCCTACTTCATTATCACCACTACTACACGTTTCAAATATAGAATTTAAAGAATGACAAAAGGTATGCTCCTGATTTTCTATAATCTGTTCCTTAACATTTTTCAGAAAGAAAACAACATTAACCACTACATTTGCATAGCAGTTGACACCACACCTATTTTCCAACTTAAATCCAACAATCTCTTCAATACTAACAGTTTTGCTAGAGCTACCAACAACAGCTACATCTTTTTTTCGTCGTTTCTGGACTACTTCAGCACATTTGTCCTCATTTTTCCTTTTCTGACCAACTATACGCCTTTCAATTAAAGGATATTGAGGTAAACTTGGAGCATATTCTCTTCTTAACCTATTGTACTCCTTCACACAATTTAAATCTGCACTAATCTTTGTCTCATCATAATCAATTAGATAAAGTCCACATAAAGTTCTAACACGCGACAGAGCAACATACGCCATGCCCTCTTTGAATACAGTACTTCCAATATTTACCAAAGCACAATCTACACTTAAACCTTGAGATTTATGTATAGTCACTGCATATGCCAAACAAATTGGAAATTGCTTACGACGGACATATAAGTCTTTCACAAGCAAAAAACGAGTTGAACATCGACTAATTTGTTGAACTTCCTCAATCCCATCAAATTTTATCCTCAAAAATTCAATCTCATCTCTATTGGTATAATTGACAAAACCAACAACATTACCCATTGCTCCATTTACCAATCCTCTTTCTACATGTAAATTTCTTCTTAAAATTATCCGACAATTTAAACATACATACAGATTTTTCTCTAAACCAGCAGTTTTAGATATAGTTTTTTGAAGAGAATCCAATTTCAATTTCAACTTTTCAGACAAAACAATAGTACTACCTTCATGCTCTATTCTATCTTTAGCTTCCAGTTTCTTAATTTCTTGATTTTCTAAATTCAACATTTTCTCATTAAAAACTGAACATTCTTTCAGAGTTGGCATCAAGCATATCACTGACTTATCTACTACCTCTTTACTATATATTCTCTCAGGAACATTATCTTCATTAGGAAACAGCTTGGAAAGTAATCGCGTTCGTAGAGTCTGTTTCGCATCTTCAGTTAATTTTCCAATCCTAATATCTTGAAGAATACTTCCATATTTAGAATCCTTTGCCTGTCGCATATTTTGAATCAGTTCAGTATATTTGAAATGTGACCATATATTTACATTTCCAATACTGCCCAGGCACTTTCTGGTCTCCTCATGTGTAACAGTTTCAAATACAGGTTGTCCTTTCACAGGAGTCAGCTGCAGTAGATCTCCAAAAACTATGACATGTTTACCTCCAAATAACACATCATACTCTGTCTTAAGTGTCTGTTGCATTCTTAAATGCACAAAAGCAAGCATTAAATTGGAGACCATGCTTACTTCAACAATAATAAGAAGTTTCATTTTTTTAAGGACTCTAGAAACTTCAAAACAAGCTTCTCCAGATAGCTTCTGATATTGTAATTTATTTTCATGTTCAACTGGCAGCATCAGTAAACGATGTAAAGTAACACCTTTTATATTATGTGCTGCCAATCCAGTTGGAGCAGTAACAACACACGACAGTGTTGACTGAGTTGTTTGCTGTAAATATGTAGTAATTCCTTTAATTAGGAAACTTTTACCAGTCCCAGCTTCTCCACTTACATATAATCGAATAGGCTCAAATGACATACATGAGCAATCTTTTCTCTCATGACGAAAGCCATGCTCAATGTGCTCTGTCAATTCATCATATATCTGTCTTTGCTCAACATTAAACTGCTTCTTTAATTCTTCTAAGTCGATTACTTCCTCTTGACCTTGCTGCATTGTGCTTTCCACCTCATCCATGGCGGTGGCTGCTTCATTTTGAATAATTGGTTGTCCCAGTGGATCTTGACTTAATGATGCCGAACTTTGACTATCTTGTGAACTATCTCTAGCAATCTCTGCTGCAATTGTTGCTTCTTGCTCTATTTCGTCATTCAACATTTGGAGATAATTGCTGAAAACAGGACATTCAATACTACTTTTAGATGCGTTGAATGAATCTTCATAACTATCAAAGTCTCCAAGTAGTTCCTCTTCTCTACGCCATGGTTTAAAGAGTTGCAAAAGAGCAAAATAGTAAAATTCTCTTTTATCAGGTGTTTCGCAACTCAGTTTCCGATGATTTATCAAGTGTTCTTTTCTTTGTTTTACCAGACATCCTTCATGTCCAATTACAGCATGTACACCTTTATCAATATTCTCGGTAACATTTCTCTTAAAAGTATAATTTTGAAGTATTTCATACAGACAAATGTTTTCAAGCACAGCACTTCTATTTGGATAGTATGTATCCAACATATTTGTTTTCAAAATGTCTGTACTGTTTGGTTCTTTCTGGGCTAAGTACTCAATTTCTTGCACAGGTTTTAGAACACGGTTTCGTGTTTCTGCTAGGCCCAAACTCACCCAGAGAATAGTCCTTGACTTCGCTTAAAGACTTGCTGATGATAATCTATCACAACATTCATATGCTCCAATTTCTCGATGAGACAGCATCTTCAAACTGTACGTATATAATTTCTTGCTCAGGCTCTTTTCATGAGAAATGTCTTCCCACATCTCCTTCAGTTCCGTCTTTTCAGATTTCGTGATGTAAGACGTTACATATCGAGCCACAGCAATAGAGTTGTCTGCAACATATTGTATGTCCATGTTAGCATTCCACATGGACAAAATGACTGGATTATAGTCAATAATATATTTTGATTCTTCACCTCTTCTTAAATTGTACGTATTTTTAGGTGACCTCCTTCTGATATTATGTCGCAAACATGACATCAAATTGTTGACTCTTCCTTTTGAAAGTACCGGTCGTGCAAATCCAAAGCGACATTTGGTATAAAATTTGCTCTTTGATTTGAATTTTCGCCGACAATATTTTCCACAGCGATGACTTTGGAAACGTAACACTTTTCCTCTTAAGTCCTTATCAATGGTACTATTAGGTATGTCACAAGTGGCATACTGTTCAATAAAAGACAGTACAGTCTCATCCGAGTCTATTCCAAATTTAGGAGCATCCTTGATCCATAGCAGCATATGAATATGAGGAGCACCTCTTGCTTGATATTCTTTTCTCCAAAAGAAATCCAGTACTTCACCAAGAGGCGGATTTTTCTTGTTAGTAATTAAAGACATCATAGCTTCAAATCTATGATTAAAATACCTGCAAACATTAACTGGATCTAATGAACACAGTACTCCAGGTGTCTTGTAGTTTATATTTTCTATATTTGCATTCGCCTCCCGAAGAAATTCAATGAAATCTTCCCAAGCATACTCTGCACAGCTTAGAGTTAAAAACCATGTTGGTGCTCCTAAGTTTCTAAGCATGCACTTCAAATCTCCATGACGACGGTACCAATACTCATTAGTACCCCGCTGACAAGCCATTAAATTAATTAAATGAGAATCCAAAACACTATCTTTCTGATGCACTCTATCCATAAATTCCTTTGCTGAAATATTTTGCAGATGTTCACCACTTTTTAAGATATGATTTACTGCATAAGACAGACCAAATAAGTCACTCTCAAACAAAAGATGAAACAGATATGGAATGCATTGGCGAAACCTTGGATCTTCTGCATATAATCTAGTTGTCCGGTACTCAGATGCAGGAATCTGCATAGGTCGATCATCATATCGTGTACCTTCACCTGTAGGAAATAACTGTGGAAAACAACGACCTTCCAAACTTTCTTCCCAGACACTAATAGGATTTCCTTTCGCCTTTCTCATCTGAAATAATTCAATAGCATTCCCTATTGCTTCTTTGGAATGCAGTGGATGAACACTGTAATGTTCATAAATTTCTTCAGATCTAGATACATCAACTTTTTCAATTTGTCCACTACACAAATCACTATCCTCTTCTTCACTTACATCTTCTTGTTCTACGTATACATCTTTGTAATACTTATTATTTTGCACTAAATACAACGTTGCCTTTTTCACTTTCCTAACATCCACTAAATCTTGCCAGATTTTCTTACTCTTTGTGGGTACACCATTCACTAGAATAACTAGAGGTTCCTCTTCTACATTTTCAACACCAATTGTTTCCATATTTTTTTTAAGATCAAGAGGCAAATACACAACTCTACCCTTTAATCCTCTTAGTAAGTCTGAAGGATTTAATTTACCAGTCTTAGGCTCCATTCGAACAATAGCCTGAAAAGGATGTACACATTGAATCAGAATCGTCTCATAAGTATTTAAATTCATCAATTCAGATGGAATATTTACCAACTCTAAATTATTGTGAACAGCTCTAGCAGGCATTTTATTTTCATCTAATTTATTATAACAATATTTACAAACACGTTGCTCAAAACCCAAATCAAAATAGTTTTCCACCAACAAATAAGTTGCAAAATCTTTCCATTGACCATTACTTTCATCTTCACTTTTTAAATATAAATCAACTAACCTCGTTTGACTTTTGTAATGAATTCGTCGACAACAGACACAAGAAAAATTTGGTTTCTCACCTGCAATTACCTTAAACTTTATTATTTCTTGTTCAAAGTTTTCAATATTTACATTCCCAACATTTTCTAACACATTTCCTTCTATAATTATATCACCTTCTGCATTATCTTCCTCGGGACCAAAATAACTTACCTCAATTTCTGCACAAATCTTCTTAACATCTAATTCGCATCCATACAAAAGAGCACTATTTAACTGTTTAAGTTTAAGTGCTGGACTTTTTGCATAGTACAACTTTCTCACTAATTTTCTCATTTTAGTGTGATGCACTGCTAACATCCGGAAGTGATGAAACACACTCTGGCATATTTTTTTAGAGAGACAAGCCAGAGAATGGCCTTGCAGACCTATTTTCTCGCGCACTCTGCATTCATCTAATTCTTGCAACATTTTAATTTTTTTCTTTAGACTTTCTTTAGTGTACTTACGTAAGAAATTGTGAAAGAAATCAATTGAATCCTGTTGTACACTACAAATGCTACTACAATTCCAACTGTAAACAGGAGCATTAGGACGTCCCTGTAAAGCTTCTCTAGCCATAACATCTTCTGCATTTCTAACCACAATTTTCTCTTTCTCAATAACACAACCATCCTTCACCTCATACGCTCGACCAGTGGTGTCAACTGCATGCAACAGATCGTTACTTTGAAAGTAACTCTCTTCATTAAAAAATGGCTCAGAAGTTGAAGTATGCATCCACTTCCCAGAAAACACTTTACAAAAATTACTCCTATTTATATGTCTCTTCCATTTACTTTTACTTTTGAAAACTCGAATCGCCTTATTTAAAATATTTATTCTATTAAGTATTAAAATAAATAACTTTCGTTTTGTCTCAAATGCGCGCTCAACAAAAGCCTCTATATATAGTTTTTTTTAAAGAAAAACAGATCTTTTTTTAGAAACTTTTTCCTTTTGTAATAAATTCGCAACGACTCTGTTGTAAAACATACGCTTCCTGATTTGGCTAAATTGATTGGTCCGGGTTTTACTGTACTGACTTTCATCTTTCCTAATTCCAGTAATAGTAGTTTGTTTAACTCCAGATCTCTTTTTAGATGATGAAATCGTTTTCTCCTTCTGAACTTCAATATTTACATTTTTCCTTCCCAAAATGCTTTTGACAAACTTTTTAGTTTGATTACCAGGAGTACTCTTCTTTGTATCCGTCCTCTCAGTCTTTGAAAATAATTCTGTACTTTTCTTCTTTAAACTGTACGTCCGTTTGTAGAGTTTCTTTTTTTCAATTCTGGTCGGCATCTTAATTTAAAATTTTGATGAGATTGTGAACCTGTAAGACACAAAAATAACAAATATTATAGTTCAGTACTACCATATACCGTACAAATTAAAACCACACATTCATTTTTTAATAAAATACACATAATAACAGAAAATCTCTGAACAAAGTAGTAAATCCTGTAGTGAATTTTCCTTGTAAATTTATCACACTGTATATTTCTTTAAACTTCATAGACGATTTTGAATTTTTTTTTAAAAGCATACAAACAGTACACTTTTTTCAAAAACTATCGGTCATCATAAGTGTTTTAATCTTTTTTTCTACAATCTCTTTTACACTTCATGAGAACATATCTTATCACTCTCATGAAGCACTTCATCGACGAATATATGAAGAAAACTATCATCACGAATGGTTTGCTATCACTTTTTTTTATTTATTTAAAAGTTCACAATTTAAAAGAACTTCTAACATCAGTTCATCAGAGACTTCTTCAAGTCCATTGTCCTCCTCTTCTATCAGCTCTAAATATGCTGAATCTAATGAAATGTCCATAAAATAGTCATTTTCATCTTCTTCCTCTCCAACAACCGCGTCTAATATTTCCTCCATTAGTTCATTTATAATTTCAAAATTCACTTCATTTTCTTCCAAAAAAAATTCCATTGTATTTTTTTCTATAAATTCTTCTTTTTCCTTTTAAAAAAATATAAAGACTAAATTATATCTTTGTCCATAAGTGTATAATTGAAAACTACCTTTACTAATTTTGAAACTACAGATAATTTTATAATCTCTAACTTATTAACTCTATAATTTGTAACATACCACATTCCTCTTGTTTTGAAAAAGAAATTGGCAATATAACTCTAAACATTGACACTGTGTTTTTTTTAAATTAAATAATTACTGTTGATAAAAGACATTTCACTGTAAAATTTATTTTTAGATTTTCTACATATTTGAAATATTTATTACCTGTATAATAATTTTTAGAGACCTATTTATTTTATTTCATCACTACAAAGTGCAATATAAATATATGCACTCTAAAGAAAAGAATCACACTATACAAACCATTTAACTCACTTAACAGATTACTACTTCCCACAGAGACAGTTCCATTCATATTACAACAGTATACTCACCATGTCAATGTCGTACCATATGCAAAAAGTGCCTATACATAGTATATTCACAGATATGCAGGAAAATGAGCATTACATTTAGATCCATATCATAATACCTCTCTGTAATTAAAAATGGAACACTGCCAAACATAATACAACAAGATTTTACACTTCACAAGTATTACTAAAACAAACCTGAAAGAATTATACTCCAATGATTTCTAAATCTCAACTCCTTGCAAAAGATCACATATCCCAAGCTCATTAAAACATAATTTGAACTGTCAATGGAGAACATCTCAAAAAACATATGTACTATAAGCAGATAGAACCACATGTGAAAAATTTGAGATAAAATCATGTTCAAAACATTTACAAATTATTCTTTATTATTTTCATCACCACCCAAAGAAATTGCCAAAGCATAAAGAGAAACTCACCTGAAAAAAAGAATATATATTCTCAATATATAACTTCGACAGGTTAATCCTTACAGGCACCAAACACTCTAAAAATTGAAAAAATAAAATTTTATTAACTTATAACAAACTTATTTCCTACACAATATACAATCATTATAGCATTGAACAAGCATAAGTAATAAGATTCCCAAAATACTCTCCATTAAAAATAAATACAAAATTTCTCATTTATAAAAGCATTGTGCCACAGATATGTCACTTTCCCCTATGTTAAAATTCATGCACCTACAACAGTAGGCTTTCAAAAGTAAAAGGCCAAGTCACAAAACAAAAAAAGCCTTATTAATGAAACATTGCGCCGCCACTGCGTCACTTTTACCATGGGAAAAGTGACGCACGGGTGACGCAAAGCCGTCATAAATAAGGCCCCATGTCCATAGAGAAAAACTACAGGGCCAGCATTATACACATGCAAGCAGTACACTTGCACAGAACCACAAAACACCAAGAGCCACCATGTTAATATATATCCTTAATATAATAAACTTCTGAAAATGGATACATATTTCCGTGGCAAACTCCTTAGCAATATTTAAGTGACTAGACTCCTAGAAAATTTATCAAGTCATTATGCTCCTCTCCACTGCATAGCCGGCGACCTAATTCTGTGGAGTTCCTATACGACCGGCAGTACTGCGCCGTTTCCTTTACCACCTTGGTAAATTCAAAATGGATGTCCCGCCTGCCTTCGCAAACGAGCCAGACCACATACAACTATTTCGACAGAGAATGCTTCTGTACTACGGCACCTTAACACTCTCATCTTTGAATACTTCATATCGATTATCATTTCCATATTCGTATTTCACTTGTGTGCAGCCTGTATTTCATTGCTTCAGCTGTGATTTCACGTGGGCCCTGCATTTATGTCTCTGCAATTTGGTTCCTCCTGAAGCGAATTACAATCACCTCATGAATCCGTTAATTGATCATGAACAGCTTTGTTACAACTGAGGGTTTATGGCCTTTGCAGCGATACAAGGAGTTCTGGGTCATTGGAATATATTCGCAGCAGCGCAATATTTCCTAACACAGAGCTACATCGAAAACCCACCGAGCTGCCCTATGATGGTAAAAGACGCTCCAATAATGACAAATCATGAATGCTCCTTTCATCTTCTCAATTGGATGGCTGACATGTTTTCAGATAATAACAGTGATTTCTTGTTACAAGCACTTGCTGCCTATTTTGCCTACACAATGGACGGTTAACTCTTTCCTAACAGAGAACTACATCGAAAACCCACCGAGCTGCCCTCTGAAAATAAAAGAGGCTCTGATTTTAACAGATCATGAGTACTGCTTTACTCTTTACCATTGGATAGCTGACATACTTTCAAATGATAAAAGTAATTTCCTGTTACAAGCAGAAGCTACCTATTTTGCCTAAACAATGCTTCAATAACTCTTATATAAGCCATTGACGTCCTCATTTCCTTTTGCTTCCCTATATTCTTCACGTTCTTTTCCATATTTTCTTTTGAAGAACAGGCCTATTGGCTTTACTAACAGTGGACATTATGATTTCGTGCTGGCTAAATTTTGGTCTTTTATATGAAATACATTTGTTTCTTCAGCTACTCGATTTTCAACTTTATTTTTTTTACAGTGTAATCTCAATAATTCTATTGCATATCTTATCTAAGGTTATTTCAAACACCATGAATGGGCACGTTCAGATGACGGGGACTGCAGAGATCCACGCCTCTGCGTAGTCTCCCGTGACTCACGACCCATGGCCCCGCCTTCAGGAATGGCGATCGAGCCTCAGAGACGCTAGCTGCTTCCCGCTGCTCTCACAGTCTGCTTCTGCCGCCGCGTAGCAAGGAAATGAGCGTTGGAAGCGTCGGAGTCACAGAATCGCGGATGTAAACCTCCGAGGATTGAAAGCAGAGGAGCCGTTTAAAGCTTTTGCCCCGCGAGTCCGGCTCAGCTGTTAATTACCGCATCACTACACTCACTACGTTCCCGGACTGTCGGCGGGATTCTAAGAATGCCAGAGGTGAGCACTCCCTCAATGATACCTCAGTGATACCAGCACCACGACAACTGTGAGATTCAAGGACTGGGGTTAGGGATAGGCTGGCAAAAGCGGGGGAAAATGAAATCTCACCCTTCCATTAGCAGAAGCTGGATAAAGCGTCTTACACTTTATACAAGCATTTCGTGAAAAATCGGCTGTAAAGTATCAGCGGAGTTTCTCAAACTCCAGGGCCTTATAAAGACTGCCAAGCTGTAATTGTGAGGAAATAAAAAAAAAAAAAAAAACTCTTGATGGTCACGTAATTGTACAGTTAAAGTCTCAAAAGCTTTATAAGTTCTTTGCAAAAAAAAAAAAAATAAAAAAAAAATATATATATATATATAAAGGAGAGGTTGCACTTCTAAGGATGGGCAAACCGCAGAAAGAGTGCGAGGATGCAGTCAAACTCAGTAAAGTGGAAGCGGCTGCCCGACAGAAGGCTAAAACTCGCCTTGCTCTGGCTAGAAAGGCGGCACGCAAGGCTGCTAAGGATAAAAAAGAGGATGGCAACAGGGAGGAAAGCCCTGTACCTGAAGATACAACACCCGAGTCTTCAGATGATGAACTGCCTCTCTCCTCCACCCCCCAACAGCATGAAGAACAGTGTAAAGAAGTTATCAAGGAGGGCAACATGGCTGACCTTAATACAGTAGTTCCTTCTCTTCAGCTAGAGGTGGTAGTTCATCCTCAACCTCAACCCCCAAATTCTTCTCCAACTCTGGCTATACCAGCAGCCCAGTCAGAAGAGGGGGGTGGAAAGAGTGGAACCAGAGGAAAGGAAGTGAAGGATTTTCCACTTTTTGCGAAAAAAACAACTCCAAAATTGAACCTCCCCTCCTCTTCACAGGATACACCTACCCCAAGTGCCTTATCTAAAGGCCCCGACAAGACAGTATCTACACCTCAAATCCAGCTTCCAACAGCAAATGAGGAAGTAAGGGATGGGGAAATCATACAAGCGACAACCCCCAGGAATGAAGAAGCAACAGGGCTCGACTTAAGTATACTGGACTCTGAAGGGAGATCTGAAGCAAAATTCCAGCTAGACATTCGTGAGATGCTCAATTTAATTTTCGACGAAATTCGTGAGATTAAAAATAATCAACGAACTGAGCTTGCTGCCATCCATGCCAGAATAGATAAGCTGGAGGAAATAACATTAGCACTCCCTATAAGGGTTCAGGAAGCTGAGTCAAGGATAGCAAGCTTGGAAGATCAAATGAATAGGGCCTCAGGAGCAACCAAGGAGGCTGTAAAGAAGAGGATCTCTATGGAAAATAAACTTGAGGAGTTGGAGAACCATTCTCGTAGATCAAACCTGAGAATTGTGGGGGTTCCCGAAGGAACAGAAGGCCCAGACACGATACAATGGGTTAACTCTTTCATCCAGAAAGTAGTCCTGCCAGACTTTGAGGGAGACCTAACAATAACAAGGGCCCACAGAGTACCGGCTCAGCGTTTTCCAAATTCTCCTTTTCCAAGAACTATCTTACTTAATTTTGCGGACTTCAGGATTAAGGAGCGGATTCTATCAAAGGCCTATCAACAACGTCAGTTTGCCATTTCAGAAACTATTAAATGTAGGATATTCTCAGACATGACTGCGGCCGCAGCCAAAAGAAGGAAAGAATTCGTAAAATTGTTACAATTGTTCAAAGCTAATGGCGCCCAGGCCTCGATTGCTCAGCAATCAAAGCTGAAGGTTCTTGTAAAGGGAAAATTCTTTTTGTTTACCGATATTGAAGAGGCCCAGACTCTTCTCAATGAAATATCCACAAAGGCCTAGGTTATAAGGCTCAAAAGCTCAAAAAAACTTAAAAAGCGATTACATCTAAGAAATCCGAGTATTTTGTTAGCAAAATAAAAAAATAAAAAAAAGAAATATATATATTTATATAAAAGCAAATAAAAAAGAGGGAAACAACCAAGGCGGCGCCTGGGTTAGTGGGTCACACCAGGTGTAACAAGAAGACACCTGAAGAAGCTATGGGGGGGGGAGATGTGGGCTGCGTGGACGGAGGGGGGGCTCCCACGTCACTGGGGGGGTGTAGGGTGGGGGGGGTAAATGCAGTAAAAAAATACAAGCACAGTAGGTCTGCTATTTTTGAAATTAGTTGGTACAGAATATGTTTAAGATTTTTTTCTATAGATGGGTTTTGATCCATGCAAAATCCTGTCCTTAAATGCAAATGGGCTTCTCAACAAACAGAAATACGGTGCCCTTTTAAAATGGATTACAGCCCTTAAACCCCAGGTGGTCTTCCTCCAGGAGACACACCTGAAAACACATTATCCAAAATTGTTTCTGCCAAGATATTTCTCCCATGGGTTCTTCTCCTCAGCAGGGGTGGCGCAGAGGGGTGTCGCAATCTACTTCTCAAGAAACCTACCCTGGGAAATTGTGCAGGTACAAAGAGATCCTAAAGGTAGATGGCTTTGGGTAGTAGTAAAATTGCTGGGAAAAACATTCAACCTTGTAAATTACTATGGCCCAATCTTGGATGACACCACAGCCCTGACTGAAATTAGTGAAACGTTAAGGGGTATTCCGGGGCAAATTATAATAGGGGGTGATTTTAATTACATTCAGGATTTAAAGAAGGATACCTCTAACAAGAATAAGAAACAATTAAAACCAAAAACTAAAAGGGTGCTAGAGGCCTTTATGGCAGAATACCAACTGCGAGACTCTTGGCGCTCACTGAACCCCAACATTGAGTATTACACATGTTATTCTAATAGATTTCAGACAGCCTCTAGAATAGACTTATTTCTATCATCCAGATCGTTGCAAATCTCCAACGCATCGATAGGTTGTAATCCATTTTCAGATCACGGGAGGATTGAAATTGAATTGATTCTGGAGGGTATGGAGGGGGTGCGTCCCAGGTGGCAGCTGGATCGTACCCTCTTACAGAATACATTATGGGTAGAGAGCTTCAGAGAATGGATAAAAGAGTTTTTTTTGGTCAATAAGGATTCAGCAGAGCCTTTTGCAATATGGGGCGCATTTAAAGCTGCAGCCCGAGGACAGATTATAGCATATTCCAGCAACAAGGCAAACGTCCGTAAGGGAAAAATATCTACCCTTCAGTGTATCGCTGAGAAAGAATACGCATTAAAACTGCATCAAATGCCTAATAAATGGGAACAAGCCAAAGCATCGCTCAGGGACTTCTTTATTTTGGAAGAGATAAACAGCTCAAAGGCCTTCCAGCAAAAACTATATGAAGATAGTCAACTGATGGGGAAGCTTTTGGCTAACTCGATCCGAAAAAAACAAGAGTCCTCTGTTATTTTGAAAATTCAGGATCCCCTCGGTGGCACAGAGACTCGGAGTGAGGGGATCGCGAAAATATTCCTAGATCATTACAAGAGAATCTATTCTCCTGCTATTCAAGTGGAAGAAACACTAATCAGGGAATATTTTGACAATCTGGATATACCCAAAATTTCTGTCTCCAGGCATAATCAAATAAATAGTGAAATAAGTTCCCTAGAAATACAAAAGGGTATAAAGGAAACAGCGGGAGCGAAAGCCTCAGGAATAGATGGGTTCCCAATTGAGTTTTATAAGGTGTTTTTGAAGGAACTAGAAGACCCCTTGAAAAATCTATTTAATTTTATTCGACTTGGCGGGACGGTTCCTTTAGAGTTCAAAGAGTCCACAATTATTAGTTTCGTGAAGAAAGATAAAAACCCCGAGGATGTGAATTCCTTTAGACCAATTAGTCTGTTGAACTCGGACTATAAGATCCTTATGAAAATCTGGGCTCAAAGATTTGTGTTCGCAGCCCAGGAGGTAATACATCAAGACCAGACGGGGTTTATAGCCGGTCGCTATATGGCTGCTAATACAGAATATTTGATACAGGCGTTAGATTTTTTTAATATTAACTCAATCCCTGCATGCATCTTAATGATTGATGCAGAAAAAGCGTTTGATTTAGTTAACTGGTCAGTTTTATTTACTTCCTTGGGTTATTTTGGGTTCCCTGCTCTAATTATTAATATGCTACAGAATATTTATGAAGGGGCATCAGCCCAGGTTATAATTAATGCTAGGCAAGCAGGGAAGATAAAAATTAATCGAGGCATTAGACAGGGGTGCCCCTTATCCCCTTTGCTTTTCACTTTTTTTATTGAGCCTCTAGTAATAAAATTAAGGAATAATGTAGCAATATCTCCCCCAATCGTTGGAATGTCAAAACTAAAATTATTCGCAGACGATATTATCTTATATATGGCCCCCGATAAAGAAAATATTCTTCATCTTATGAAAGATCTTAAGGAATACGAAAAGATTGGGGGTTATAAGATCAATGAGAAAAAAACAGAAGTTCTTGTTTTATGCTCAAATTCAGATTTTCTTCTGCTAGAACTCCAGCCCCAAGCAGAAAAACGGGATCCAATAAGATACCTAGGGATCTATGTAACCAGGGAGTATCAAGAACTTTTTCGTTTAAATTATTTAAAAACGAAGAACAAAATCAAGAGCTTACTTGAACAATGGGACCTGTTGCCTTTGTCTTTGATTGGCAGAGTGGCTTTGGTAAAGATGAACGTACTGCCCTTGCTTTTATTCTTGTTTAGCAATATCCCAATTAAAGTTAACATGGCCTTTTTTAATGAACTTGAATCCATGCTGAGGAGATTTATTTGGAATAAAAAGGCCTCAAGAGCCAAGCTTTCGGTGGTACAACTTTCAGTAAATCTAGGTGGACTCGCTCTGCCCCATTTTAAAACATATTATGAAGCAGCTTTTTTTGACATAGTGGCGGGATTATTAAGGAATAGACAGACAAGAGACAATTTTTTTTTGGATAAAATGCTTGAGGAATCAGGCTCTCAAATTTTTTTCTTTTTAAAAACTGCAAAGCTTCCTAAGAAAACCAGATATAAGACACTGATGGGATATGCATCAAGATTACGGCTCTTATTTAAAAAATATGGTTCAGATGGATCTATCTATTTGAAACTGATAGAATGTGCTAAGATGGGTCTTCAGATATCATTGAATCACCTGCTAGAATGGGAATCCGCTGGATTTGGGGAAATAAGGCACCTACTCATCCAAAATTCTGTAATTGGCTGGCAAACGGTAATAGATAGAGCACATCCTAGACGTATTAGGTTCTTCGAATATATACAACTGGTCAATTTTATAAAAAAAGAAATAGGAGGGCTAGATACAACACCTAATGTTTTGTTAACAACTCTATATGGGGAGAAACATACAGGTATTGGATTCTGGTATAAAAAGCTCTTCCCCTCTGGACCATCTCCTATAACTGCTTGTCACTTAGAAAAAATAAGCCTTATGACTCAGTGTGTTTTTACAGATAAAGACTGGGAAGTTATATGTCATTTAGGAAACAAAGCACTCCGTGCAGCTAATTTTAAACGTATGTCTTTTTTTTCTCGTTGGTTGTTATATTATACCCCTGAGGCTTTGCAGAAAATATTCCCTGCATACAAGAACAAATGTTTCAGATGTAAAACTAGGGGTCAGGGTGGCTGGCAACATATCTTCTTCTCCTGTCCTAAGTTAGAATCCTTTTGGAAGGGGATTTTTATAGACATAGAGATGGCAATTGGGAAAATTCTACTACCAGAGTTAGAGATAGCCCTTTTCGGTATCTGTAAAGATAGGAACAGGTTTAACAAATCAGAAGAAGTGTTTATTTTTATCTCTACGGCGGTAGCACGATCTTTAATCTTACAAAATTGGAAATCTATGATAGCCCCATGCCAATTAAAATGGATTAATAAAATGAGAAGAACATGTAACTTTGAGAGAGCTTATGCAGGTAGAGTGGGAGCGATTGCTAGGTTTGAAAGGAACTGGAAATATTTTGAGATGCTTGAATCGATAAAAGGAAGTCAATAGTCTTATTTAAGTCAAATTTTTAGAATGTATTGCTTCTACATTTTTAAGAATTTCAACTACATATTTAATTTGCTATATTATACCAGTCGTTTGTGTATTCCATCATAGATATATTAATTTGTTAACGTTGTGCGATTTTGCATTTGTACTTTAAAGAAATAGGATAATACTCCTCCTGATATATATTGTCGGTCCACCCACTTTAACGCCCTAGTCTCTTTACATATGCCAACTTTACATGTTACTGCACTAGCACTTTAAAAAAAAAAAAAAAAAAAAAAAAAAAATGTGTACAGTAATATTCTTGCTGTTTTAAATTAGCGGCTTCCATACTACAGTGCACTAGCACTTTATTAATCCGTATTGTAATCTTGATGTTTGTTCCATACCAATAGTTTTTATATTTTCAATCTGACTACGTTTTTGTTTTAGCTTTTCATGAAAGGAAAAACGTTTAGTCATACGTCATTGCAGTTTGTGTAGTTTTGTCTCTTGTATATTGCCTGGAAATTTTTTCTAATTATGAAGTAATCAATGTACCAATGTTTATCCTACGGCTTGTTTAATAAAAAAAATATAAAAAAAAAAAAAGGTTATTTCAAACATACTCAATGCAAAACTCGCTAATATATGCTACATGTGCCCTAATTAATGTGTAAATTTTAAACGAGTTTTTTATAACTGTAAACGCCATTTCGCATCTCAACTGCTTATTTCCGCCTCTACTCCTTTAATTTCCTATAAAATTATGTTTTTAAAAAACTTTACAGAAAAATATGTTCTTTCAACAATATTTCCATTATTACTAGTGCTGTATTTCAAATGCAATACTGCAACCTTCAAAAGATATCTCAATACAGTAGTTCTCAATAGTGATTTGCGCAGCATCCAACAGATTACATACATGCACCTCTCGCCATTTTGTCGCTTTTGGCGCCTTTTTTTCCCCTCACATACATGCACCTCTCGCCATTTTGTCGCTTTTGGCGCCTTTTTTTTCCCCTCACATACATGCACCTCTCGCCATTTTGTCGCTTTTGGCGCCTTTTTTTTCCCCTCACACAGTAACATAACACAAACTTGATAGTGCTTCGCATGTAGACAGCTGATTGATAAAGTAATGATGTATAACAACTTGCATTTTCATATATCGTTCCTAAACTAAAAGACCAGAGACCTTCTTCCACTTATTAAAATATAATATACTTCCTTATAAGAGTGTACAATGTTTTTTTCCAACTATATTCATTTTTCTTCAACTATAGCGTTTGTATTCCATGTACTACTGACAATACCAATTACTGTGTTTTTTGCAATTTCTGTACTCATATTACATAATGATTTGCCTTTAAAACAGTAAATTTCTAAATAAACATTTCAAATATTCACGGTTTCTCTTTTAATCCATAATCTCAACTGAAATGATTTCATATTGAAAAACTATTCATGGGTTCCACATAACCTTAACTGTAGACACTGAGGACCTTATTTATGAAGACCTTCCGCCGCCGGTGCCTCATTTTTTAAAATGAGAAAAAGTGACGCACCGGTGGCGCAAGGTCTTCATAAATAAAGTCCTGAATGTTTTCTTTTCTCGACCTCACTTACTGATACTAGAACCTACAAGCCAATTACGGCCCGTGAACTCTTTCTTAGTAGGTCGCACACCGTACAGACATTTATACCACTGTTAAATTTTTTTTTTTACTGTTACCAAGCACCGCCACAGTTCCGCTTCAATCAGAGTTAATCACTGCTCCCACGCTTCTACAGGCCAGACGCTATGTCGTATTTCTCTCCTTATCACCCTTTCATCTCCACAATAACAAACAGTTCTCCGCCAGCCACCAGAGAACAGACTCAGATGCAGAGGCACCAAAGAGTGAAATACGACATACCCTCTGCTCTGAGAAAGCAACCAAGCGGTAATTGTGAAACAAAACATTCAGTAGCGCTTTAAAAATACAAATGCAATTATATAATTATTTTTTGGAAAACGTTCCAATCACTTTGATAGGACTATCTGTGTGTGCCTCCACAGCAAACTTCCTCAGCCCGGATTGAAGGCAAACACACAGACAATAAGATAACACAGGGCAACGGAGATGCAAAACAGAAGGGACATGAAGATGGAGTCAAACAGCAGAACTGAGAGAGATATTTTTATGCTCCGTTTCCAACCTCAATGTACGAACACATTTACTACACAAATCTCTATACAACCTCATGGTCAAAACTTTTCATTTTATTTCACTCGACCACCTCCCTCACCCCACCAGTGCAAACGACGACCAGAAACCGCACTATAATTTTGACGTCTAACAGAAACTTTGTGAATACCTTAATCATTACCACTTTAGCCCCTTTCCCCGTCCCTCTCGCCCCACCCCCACCAGTGCAGGCCACGGCCACCAACCAGCCTGAAATTTTGTCGACTGACAAAAAGTTTACGAATTCATTAACCATTACCATTTTTTCACAACGGTATCACTAGTAATTTACCATTTCTCTCTCTTTCTGCATTATCTGTGTCTCTGCTAATATCATTTCTTCATATCCTCAACAACTTCTCTCATTATATATAAACGCTTCAAAATTTCAAAAATAATTACTCTATATTAAAAATATTTTTTACTGCGTATTCAACATTTAAATGGAAGAAATTACTTTTAGAAATACAACACATTATGACAGCCATAAATTAGTTTTTACATGGAAAATCAATCATTGTTTCTGATTAAACTATATTATACGGTACATGACAAAACAAACAGTTACACACTTACCTTTACCAATGCTTTGAACGATGTAGAACAGTGAAAGTCACAAAACAGATATTCGTTAGCGGAACTCTGAATATTGCTTCTATCACTGCAACCAAAATTCAATGGCACAGATATCCAGTCAATACACACTCATATAACTCTCTTCAACCAATCACATTTCCTGACGCAAAATTGTAAAATCAAGTTTACATTTCAATTGGTTGTCCTTCACAATATTTTCAGACTCACGTGAGAGACACCCATCACCAACTGCCATCTCCGGCTGTTTCCATGGTAACACCTCATTCTGCACCTTGCTGAAGGCACAGGTCAAAAGTTCATGTCTCAACGTTCTACAGCAAACTAAGAAGACTGTTTTCCCTCCAGAAACACCTGCCAATCCACAACTCTGTTACATGTCTTTTTTTTCACACCCAATAATACTTTTCATTTAACATAAACATTAACATGCAACGTACTCTTCAATATCCACTTATTATAATCAACCAATCATTTTTATTTTATTAACCACACCCAGCCTCTTCCTTTTTTTTATTTAGAATTTCAACTTCTAACTACCATTCCACTTCCAGAACCGATCGGAGGACGACTACACATCCATTGAAAATGAAGGTCTGGCTAATAGGACACAGTTATATTCACTGGAGTGAAAAATAAGCAGTAAGCAGACGAATTTGCAACCTCGGCTTACCAAATGTACACATAACATGGATTGCCAAAAGAGGATTGAAATGTCACCAATTGATTCCATTGGTGAAAACTTTTATGCTTCTCCCAGAACCAGACCTTATAATTGTGCACTGTGGTGGGAACGATCTAGGCACAATCACTGGGGTAGGTCTGGAAATGCTTCTAAAAGACACCTTTCGACAATTGATGACACGTTTTCCTCGATCTGCCTTGGTATATTCCAATATATGCCAAAGACAGAAATGGAATTGGTCCAATCAACATTGTGCACAATTTGAGAAAGCAAGGAGACATGTAAATAAATCTGTTTCTGCTTTCCTCAGAGATTATAGCATGGGTTCTATTTACCACAACAACTTGCGATACCACATGCAAGACTCTATAGGAGAGACGGTGTTCATTTCACGAATGAGGGAAACAGAATCTTCCTCTGCAACATCAGGCTCTGCATCGGTACTTACTTATAAATGCAGAAAACACTCAATTAACACAAGGGCTCTTTTCAGAGCCACCTTATATCTAAGCACTCAAACTTCTGATTCACTCTTGTAAATAGGTGTGCGCGACCGGGTGCGCGCACCCCGAATTTTTTTTCGGAAAAAAAATATATCTTTTCGCGTTTAAGGGCCTTACTGCACACCCCGAGAAAACCTACGCAGCAAGACAATCTCTACCTTCTCCCCTTTCCATGTTACAACAATTTGAAATGAACAATATATTTACTCGCAGTGACAAAATGGCGGACAAAACTTCCTGATTTCCTTCGAATCGAACGTTAACAGACGTCACGCAGCAAAAAAAAATTCCGCTCATGCGCAGCCGCTTGGGTGCGCGTACGTGTGCGCGCCTATAGAAATATAATTGACTTTAACTTTAATTTTCTCAACAACTACTGAACGGATTTACACCATTCCAAAAAAAGCGTAATCTGCGAACAGGACTCTACAGTTTTGCCAAATTTCTTATAAATCCATTCAGCTGTTCGACCTGTAGCCGAGTCTAAAGGTCCTATGGAAAATAACATGGAGAAAACACGTTTTGGGACCCCCCTTATATCTCAGCCCCCACTTCACCAATCCCCCCCAAACTTTCAGGAAAGGAGCGCAGCGGACCGAGCCATCTTCTTTGAGAAATTCACAAAGATTCATCCACCAGGGCCAAAGTTATTCCAAATAGAATGTTGAGGATTTCCTATGGAAAACAATCCTAACTATAACTACCTACTGGCGACCGCCAGTAGGTAATATATATATATATATATATATATATATATATATATATATATATATATATATATATATATATATATATATATATATATATATATTCACTGAAAAAACCATAGGTTATAGACCATATATAGTTAGGAATTAGCATTTACAAAACCTTATTTTACTCACACAAAACCATTGAAATTCGCATATATAGTTAGTTGCACTAACTATATATCGCGCACCCGCAATCCACTGCTGATCATGTCACATATTACATCATTCATGACATGGTCAGTGACATCACTGATGACATCACTGATGACATCTCAAATGACATCACTGATGACATCACTGATGACATCTCAAATGACATCACTGATGACATCACTGATGACATCTCAAATGACATCACTGATGACATCACTGATGACATCTCATTTGACATTACTGATCACATCACTGATGACATCATTCATGTGATTATACGATGAACCTCTTCAGACTCTAATATAACATTAGATACACTCAGTGTAAACAGACACTCACAGACTGCCACTCATCCATGGAGTTACTCACACACCTAGTCAGTCATGCAAAGAATCAATCACACCTCCATTTCCTCAACTATACAGTTATACACACCTTACTTATTCAAACATATACTAACACATATTTACTCTCTTATACAATCCCTGATACAAGTTCACAATGATCCATACAGCCACTCACACATTCACTGGCTCTTATGCACAGTTATTTATATATGTCAACTCTCACATGTACTGTGTTTTACATATGTACTTACTTTGACATGTAGCACTGAGATATCCATTCACTCACCAATACACTCATGCACACAGTCAACCGCCCATACAGCTGTTTCCACATGCACTTTTGAACCCATACATCTAGTGAATCAACTGCTCACACATCTATGCACAGAGTCATACACCTCCCAGCCACCCAGACACACACTCAGTCTCCCATACAAATACTTGGGCAACCAATCAATAACGCATATAGTTACTCATATAGCTACTGATCAACACATGCAGCAGTTTACAGAACAACATACATAATGATGCACCAATTAAGACAGTTTAGTCACTAACCCATGCACTCAGTGAGACACATTTAATCACTCACTCATACAGTCAGTCATGCACCTACTAAATCCTTCATCCAGACACTTATACATCCACTCATATGGTTGGGATACCCGACACCCCCTCTCAACACAATCCCCAAGAATGGGAAGACCGAAACGGTTCTGAACTTTTGGAAGGCGGGAGGGAGTTACCCTCCCGGCCGTATTTATTAAAATATGAAACAAAATTAAAACATTAAAATAACAGTTTCATATCATGTACAATTTCATTTACACATTGCGATGTTCTTGGCTAACCTTAACACATCTCTAATACAAAGGTTCTCCTAGCCGATACTAAACATCCTGTAAATGCATTTCTCAAAATTGAAATTGTACATCCTAACATTACGGGCCAACAGCAAGGTCGTAACCGGTGTCAGATCCCTAATACCAGAACTCCCCCCTCACTTGTGAGGGGTGGGCGCACAGAGGACTGTACCTCTGTGCCAACTTCCAATTTCCCTTGTCTTAACGGGGGCCCCTGTTTACTCGACGCCATCTTAGTGGTCGTCCGAGGACTCGTGTGAGGTGTCTAGAAGGTAGCGTAGACCCCCCTCCCACCCCACACTGCTTACCACATCTGCCGTCGCAGATGTCCTGGCCCCGGGAAATTCCCAGGAGGGGCCCGTAGCCCCTCCTCCCCGGGGAGGGGCCTATGACCGCCTTCCCTTTCGGCGTCCCCATCCTTAGAGGGGACCACCTCCCCGTTTGAGGGGCCAATGGCCGCCTCCCCCCGGGCGCTCCCATCCATAATGGGTGACGCCCCACCTCTAGGGATCTTCCAATTACTGCTCACCGATCATGACCTTACCGCCCGACCAAAATTAAATACGACATTTTTAAACTAAAGAGGATGAAAAAAGACAATTATACTTAGCAATTCAAAGTATAACTTCCACTAAGCATCACATTTTAACTCTGGTGCAACTACTTTTCCGAAATACATGCTGGAAGAGCAACAACTTTATTACATACCAAATTACGAACTTTTATTCACAACAACCTGTAAAAGAAACAATATCATGTCACTCGACTTTATTCAAACAAATCGCTGTCATCAGGGGCTGGTGGGTGGGTCAAAATTGGCTCTTCGTTCCGTCTCGAGCTCACGTGCAACGGGGAGGTGCAGCTTCAGAGCACAGGAACAAGAGGATGCTTCCTTGGCTTGTTGCTCCTTTTATCCTTCTTCGGGCGGGCGTGGACCCTCCTCCAATCCGCCTACGGGGCGTGGCCAGCAAAGTAGGTGTCTAGGACAACCCCCTCTTGGGCGGGAAAAGGCGCGCCCCGGCTACGCCGCTTCGGGCATACCAGCCGAGACTCGCCTCCCGCCCAAAAATGGCTTCCCGGGGGGATCGGGGTACTCCACCATACGTTCGGGGGGACCGAGCGGTCGCCCCTTTCCATATGGTTGGGATACCCGACACCCCCTCTCAACACAATCCCCAAGAATGGGAAGACGGAAACGGTTCTGAACTTTTGGAAGGCGGGAGGGAGTTACCCTCCCGGCCGTATTTATTAAAATATGAAACAAAATTAAAACATTAAAATAACAGTTTCATATCATGTACAATTTCATTTACACATTGCGATGTTCTTGGCTAACCTTAACACATCTCTAATACAAAGGTTCTCCTAGCCGATACTAAACATCCTGTAAATGCATTTCTCAAAATTGAAATTGTACATCCTAACATTACGGGCCAACGGTAAGGTCGTAACCGGTGTCAGATCCCTAATACCAGAACTCCCCCCTCACTTGTGAGGGGCGGGCGCACAGAGGACTGTACCTCTGTGCCAACTTCCAATTTCCCTTGTCTTAACGGGGGCCCCTGTTTACTCGACGCCATCTTAGTGGTCGTCCGAGGACTCGTGTGAGGTGTCTAGAAGGTAGCGTAGACCCCCCTCCCACCCCACACTGCTTACCACATCTGCCGTCGCAGATGTCCTGGCCCCGGGAAATTCCCAGGAGCGGCCCGTAGCCCCTCCTCCCCAGGGAGGGGCCTATGACCGCCTTCCCTTTCGGCGTCCCCATCCTTAGAGGGGACCGCCTCCCCGTTTGAGGGGCCAATGGCCGCCTCCCCCCGGGCGCTCCCATCCATAATGGGTGACGCCCCACCTCTAGGGATCTTCCAATTACTGCTCACCGATCATGACCTTACCACCACAGGCCGGATAGTTGACCGGCTATCCGGACCCCCCACAAAACTCCTACTTAAAGGTCATGGCTGCACAAACTCTTTAACCAAGCTACGAAGTCTCCTATGAGTAAAGCATTCCCTTCCTGGGACAAATGGACCCCATCCTCCAGATACATATGGTCCCCCCTGATACATCCATGAGGAATAGAATGCAGTGTACTTGTACGGAACAACCTACCAAGTTTGTTATTCACTTTCTTCACCGAATGATTTAAAGCTGACACAGAATTAGCCCCCCGCCACACCTTCCGCGGAATCATGTGGGACCATGCAATCGTGCACCCCGGAACCCTTCTCGCCAACCAACTTACTGTGGATAGTATTAATTCGAGGAGTACTCGTCGACCAGTGGTCACCAAATCTTTGCCCCCAAGATGCACTATGATTACAGATGGCGGTGACCTTGTCCGCCCTAACAAACCCTCCATAAAAGTTTGAAACTGGTCAATACAGAGCCCGCCCCTTCCGTAGAAGGTCACCCTGTACCCATATTCCCCAGCCATGTGAATCATGTCACCTGCTTTGAATACGTCTGCGGCGCGCCTCACGTATGAGTGGCCGACGACCCACACCACTCTTGCCTCAGCCGGTGATCTTTGACCGCTGGTCCCCAGGTGTCGGGTCAACTGCACAGTCCGCCCTGCAAAGCCTGCTCGCGAAACTGAAAACCAAACAGAAAACAAGAAGCGTGAGTGCATGACATTAGCTTCACAACATGTGCAACCGCACATACCTCTTATAACAATTCGAGGACCAACGCCCCAACTGTTTCACTTTGTCCACACTCAAACCCCTGGCTGTAGCCTCTGTAGCAGCACCTATCCGGAATGAGTGGGTCCCAAAATCGCTCGGGTTCAAGCCCGCTGCCGCGATTGCCATTAATAACACCCGCTGAAACTGAAACCTGGTCAGTGGGGTGGCGTCAGTATGTCTCAGCAAGCTCCCCCCCCATGCTGCCGCCCTTTGCGCTAAGTACTCCTCTACGCATTTCACTGGGCACATGTGGGACCCTAGCATGCGCTGAACAACCACACTGTCTCCGATCGCTCCCTGATCGGTTTTGGACTTGGCTATAGTGACTATCATCGTGTCACCCTTAATCTGGATGTGTTCTCGACACAGACCTCCACCCGTATCCTGCTTGTTCCTTGCTACCAGTTCGCTTATCCGCATAGCCCCATGGAATGCTAATGCAAAAGCGGCCCGGAACAGCACTGTCTCTGCCTGAGATGAACAAGTCGCAGGGAGTACGGACATTAACTGGGATAACCTTGTTAACCCTATCGTGTGCCTCTCGTCCTCTCTACGACCCTCAAGGCGTTGCCACCCGCGCAGCGCCTTCTTTACCAGAAAGGAAGCTGTGGGGTCCTGAATGCCATGAGCCTGCGCCATGAACGCAATGGCGGCTCGGTGTCTATTGGCTGTTGCCACTGATCGGCCTGCCTGATGCAATGATACTAGAAATTTCAGGACGTACTCTTCCTGCCCCCAATGCTCCCCCCTAGCTGGACCCAGAAATGCCCAATAGGAACGGAACGCCCCTTCATATGCCTTCCTTGTCCTGGGGGCTAGACTCTCTCCTACGAGGTTTTGTAATCCGGGGCACCGAGAGACCAGAGAACTTCGGGAAATGGTGCCGCCACCAAGTCCGCAGAGGGCAGATGGCCCCGGAAGGCCTGCATGTGGGAACGAGAGAGTGCATCAGCCGCCTGGTTCAGTACCCCAGGCACATGTTTTGCTCTAAAGTGAACGTTCAATTGCATACATAGCAGGACAATTTCTTTCATCAACCTCAAGATCAATTTGCAGCGTGCTGCCTGATTATTGACACATTCTACCACGGTCATGTTATCCGACCAGAACACCACAGTGCGATCACGAAACCCCTCTGGCCATGTCTTCAGGGCCACTAGAATAGGGAACAGTTCAAGAAACCCAATGTTACCCGTGAGCCCACTCTCATGCCACCATGCCGGCCATTTTTGTGCCGACCAATGATTACCAAAAATGGCGCCAAAACCCACACTCCCTGCCGAGTCGGTCCACAATCCCAGCTCCTCGGAGGAAACCGATGGTTTGTTCCACAGGACACGACCGTTGAAATCCGCCAGAAATGCCAACCATATGCGCATGTCCTGGCGAACCTCTGCCGAGAGTCTTGTGCGGTGATGCCCTTCCTTAAGGCCCACCATGGCTTGAGCGATAGAGCGAGAAAAGGGGCGAGCCATTGGTATCACACTAAGGGAAAAATTAAGCTGACCCACAGCCTGCTGTAACTGATGCAATGTTACTTTCGTCTCGCCAATACATGTCTCGAGCGAGGCCTTAAATTTTAACACCTTCTCTTTAGGCAAACGGAAGCACCCTTCTTCAGAATTGAGCTCAATTCCCAGAAACTCGAGTGAAGTAGACGGCCCCACCGTCTTGCCTGGTGCCAATGGCACACCAAATCTCAAAGCCTGCGCACATTCCGCGTCCCCGGCTGCCCCCAGAAACAGAAAATCATCAAGGTAATGCATAACCTGCGTAAAGCCTGTGGCTCTGGTGAACGCCCATTGTAAAAAACTACTGAATTTTTCAAAATACGCACAAGAGATGGAGCAACCCATTGGCATACATTTATCCATGTAATAGCGTCCCTGAAACACAAAACCTAACAGACGCTGATCCTGCGGGTGTACCGGGAGCAACCCGAACGCTGACTCGATATCAGATTTTGCCATCAGCGCTCCGGGCCCCAGGCGATTCAACATGGCGACAGCCTCATCAAAGGAAGCATATCGCATCATTCACGGAAAGACCCTTAGGAGCGGACAAATTATGTATTAACCGAAACTCACCTGGGTCCTTCTTGGGGACTACACCCAACGGTGAACAAACAAAATTATGAACAGGCGGGTTCGCATAAGGACCCGCAACCCGACCTCGGGCCACCTCCTTTGCAATCTTTGCCTGCACTACAACCGTATTCTGTTGCACCGACAGTTGGTTTTTACACAGTGCTTCCCCCCGAAAATCCCCCGCCGGGATGCGGAAACCACATGAGAAACCGTCCCTCAACACCCCAGCGGAGACATGATCAGGGTACTCGTTCAGCCAGGGGATCATTGCCATGATGTCGATGGGAGTAGGTAGCAGCGCCCCTCGGCCGTCATTAGACCTGTTTGGCGCCGCCTCTGCCCCCTGTATCGCCATTCTTGGCTCGGCATGAACTCTCGGGGTGTGAAGACTGTCCGCACCCTGCACACTCATGCCTGAACTTGCACGTCCCCTGTGGTCTAGTGCACTTACCCCTGTTGAAGCTCCAACAGACCCCTTTCTTGCCAAAGTTCCCATTACTCTTTGTGTGCTGATCACTACCGGTGCCCGCTCGAAAGGGCACCGACGGGAAATGGCGGGAAGGCTCTGCCCCATTCCCGCCAAACGAAGATGGCTTTGCCGGGTTAGACCTAACCTGTTTCTGCCAGGAAATGGAGTCGAAACAATCCCACGTCAGGGATGAGTCGTGCTCTTTGGCCTTACGAAATTTGTTATCATAACCCAACCATTGATCACCATTGTACGATTCATAAAACTCCATTATTCGTGTCTGGTAACAAGCCAATTCAGTCAACACCTCGGGCCTACGCTCCCCCATGATTGCAGTGAACATCCCAAAAGCCCTGGCCCAATTAGCGATTGTCTCATCAACTCTGAAACCCGCCATCTTTGCTCGCCATACACTTGGATGCAACAATTCCTTCTGATTTTTAACGTGTTCAATTTCATAATGATCAGTCAATAGCGAAAATATGTTCACATATTTATCCGCCCATATCATTTCCTTCGTGGCCAACGGGATATGTTGCACCACCTTTTCCCTCCTTGAGGGTAACGACCCCTCCCCCGCCATTGGCAACGGCTTCTTACCCGAATCAGCTGAACTCGCTGCAGCCGCTGTTCCAACGCTCGAAGACGGTTGTTCCGCGGGAACCTGAGGGGGAACAAAAGGACAAGGTGCCTTCGCAGCATCTCGCGATTGCCGCAACTGCTTCATTATTAGTTTGGCCTCTTCGGCCGTATCCCCTGGAGCTATGGCACCCTTATTATTCTTGCCCAACCACGCCGCCAACTGGGCGGCCAACTCGGGTGGCATATCCCCCTCGTTCACAGGTGTCACTACGACAGGGATCGGCTGTCCTGCGCCCGGAATCGGAACTGGGGCCTCTGCTGGCCTGACCGGGCTCGCCGGAGGAGACTCGGGAACCGGTGCCTCATCCCCAGCCGCCCTGTTCCTAGCCCTTTTACCTCTCCCGGCAGGGACTACCCCCGGCAATGCTGGTCCGATGACTTTCTTAGGCCGGCCCGTACCGTTCATGGCCGCCATCTGCTTCTTCATGTTCGCCATGTCCTTTACCAGCATACGAAGCATCTGGTCGGTGCTCACCTTCTTTCCGACCCTTTTGCCCGGCATTTTCTCACGATAATTGACCGAAAGGTCCTGGAACCAAAGTTCGCGCTAAAAGAGAAAACACAAAATTACTAATTTTCAAAATTGGCTCTTCGTTCTGTCTCGAGCTCACGTGCAACGGGGAGGTGCAGCTTCAGAGCACAGGAACAAGAGGATGCTTCCTTGGCTTGTTGCTCCTTTTATCCTTCTTCGGGCGGGCATGGACCCTCCTCCAATCCGCCTACGGGGCGTGGCCAGCGGTGTAGGTGTCTAGGACAACCCCCTCTTGGGCGGGAAAAGGCGCGCCCCGGCTACGCCGCTTCGGGCATACCAGCCGAGACTCACCTCCCGCCCAAAAATGGCTTCCCGGGGGGATCGGGGTACTCCACCATACGTTCGGGGGGACCGAGCGGTCGCCCTTTCCATTCTTCAATATGTAAGACATATTTTAACTTTACAGAAACATACAGTCACTGGATGTTGTCATCAGTGATGTCATCAGTGATGTCATTTGAGATGTCATCAGTGATGTCATCAGTGATGTCACTGACCATGTCATGAATGATGTAATATGTGACATGATCAGCAGTGGATTGCGGGTGCGCGATATATAGTTAGTGCAACTAACTATATATGCGAATTTCAATGGTTTTGTGTGAGTAAAATAAGGTTTTGTAAATGCTAATTCCTAACTATATATGGTCTATAACCTATGGTTTTTTCAGTGAATTTTCAAGGTTTTGTAAATGCTAATTCCTAACTATATATGGTCTATAACCTATGGTTTTTTCAGTGAATTTCAATGGTTTTTTAATAGCAAATATCAAAAGCTGTAAAATGTATTCTTCTTTTAAAGGAAAAATATATTTTATATGTATTTAATATAATTTTTTTATGTATATAAATTTTTTGACGGAACGAATTTATCAACTATCATGCTGAAGAAGAGTGTGGGGAAAAAAAACCAAAGAGGAGGCCTAAGAGGAAAGAACAATCAGTTCAAAAATACAATTGCTTTAAAGCATGAAGTGCTTTTCCACACATTTACATTTAAATAACCCATATTAGAACATACAAAATATCTACAGAGGAGACGGTGTACATTGATTTTTAGACTCTTCATTGGTACCTACATGTTGGTACTTACATCACCCACACAACACAACAGCTCTATTCAGAGCTACCCTACCTCAAAGCACTCTAAAATATTATTTTACTATTTCCCTTGGTTTTCCCCTTGTTACGCTTTCCAGAACGCTACCCGGTGCGCGGACCGGGCGCTAACCGTGCGAAAATCTGAAAAAAAAATGTGGTTTTCTTTTACATATATGGGCCTCTTCAGCCACCCTCAGAAATCCTAGGGGGTCAGGATATGTCTCCCGTGCCCCCTTATACCCATTCCCAACATTGTTTATCCTCCATCTTGTGACTAAATTCGTCCGAAACACAAGATGGTGGACTCCCGTTACGCTACCGGTGAGCTACCCGGTTCGCGTACCGGGTAGCGCTTCCACCGCGAAAAAAAAAAAAGAAAAATTATTTTATTTTTTTGCCCCGTGGGGCCCTTTAATAGCTCCCACATCAATCCTAGGGGGTCAGGAGGGGTCTACCTTGCCCCTTTCATTCATTTCCCCCTTCGTTTATTTCCACCTCTTGTCTCTCGATCCTACCAAGAGACAAGATGGCGGCCGCTCCGGACTGTTTAGAATGTTGACAGTCACCGGAGAGCCAATCCGCTTCTCCTCGCGAAGTTCCGTTACGTGTCTGGTACGCGAACCGGGGCGCTAACCGGGACGCTGTCACAGATATATATATTTTTTTGAACGTTAATTTCTCAAAATCCACTGGAGCACATATCTTGAGACCTAGCAAAGGCACATCGGGCAAACAGTCTCTACAATTTTGCCAAGTTTCATAGAAATCCATTCAGCTAAAAGTGAGTCCAACCGCCCTATGGAAAACTCAATGTTAAAAACATGTTTTGGGACCCCCCTTTTTTCTCGGCCCCCGCTTGACGAAACCCCCCCAAACTTTCAGGGGACCCTCAGAAACAAAATGTGCCATTTTCCTGAAAATGTCAGCCAATTCCGTCCATCAACGCCAAAGTTATTCAACATAGAATTTTCAGAAATCCCTATTCAAAAAAATCCTAACTATATATACCTACTGGCGACCGCCAGTAGGTAATATATATATATATATATATATATATATATATATATATATATATATATATATATATATATATATATATATATATATATATATATATATATATATATATATATATATTATATATATATATATATATATATATATATATAACATTTCTATGGCAAAATGAAACCCCTCATTTTGTTCCTTTTGAAATTAAATGTATTAAGTGCTACCACTTTATTCCAATCAAGATGACTTCAGGTGTGCCATACTTTTGTCATAAGTAAGACTGTTAGCGTTCTAGTTGTTCTTTAGAACACTCTGGGACATTCTGTCATTGGGCTATAGTTGGGCTACATCTGGCTGATATTTGGGCTACATTTGGGCTCTTTTGTCTCTGGTGGCCATCTTGGGAGACTGCATATCAGAATCTTTTTTAATGAAATATAAGAGGATTTGAGAAGTCACTCAAAATGTGCCCTCATTTTTCTTTCTTCAGCACTAATCATAATTTCTATGGCAAAATGAACCCCCTCATTCTGTTCCTTTGCAAATTAAATGTTTTAAGTGTTAACACTTTATTACAATCAAGATGACTTCAGGTGTGCCATACTTTTGTCATAAGTAAGACTGTTAGCGCTCTAGTTGTTCTTTAGAACACTCTGGGACATTCTGTCACTGGGCTATAGTTGGGCTACATCTGGCTGATATTTGGGCTACATTTGTTTTTTTTTGTCTCTGGTGGCCATCTTTGGGCTACATTGGGCTACATTTGGGCTCTAACATATATATAGCCCAATGTAGCCCAATATATATTTTTCAAAGTTAATTTTCGTAAAAACCACTGGAGCATATATCTTGAGACATAGCAAAGGCACATTGGGCTACCAGTCCCTACAATTTTGCCAAGTTTTGTGGAAATCCATTCAGCCGTTCGAGCTAAAAGTGAGTCCAACCGCCCTATGGAAAACTCAATGTTAAAAACACGTTTTGGGACACCCCTTTTTTCTCGGCCCCCGCTTGACGAAACCCCCCCCAAACTTTCATGGGACGCTCAGAAACAAAATGTGCCATTTTCCTGAAAATTTCAGCCAATTCCGTCCATCAACGCCAAAGTTATTCAACATAGAATTTTCAGAAATCCCTATTCAAAAAAATCCTAACTATATATACCTACTGGCGACCGCCAGTAGGTAATATATATATATATATATATATATATATATATATATATATATATATATATATATTATATATATATATATATATATATATATATATTACCTACTGGCGGTCGCCAGTAGGTATATATAGTTAGGATTTTTTCCCTATGGGATTTCTGAAAATTCTATGTCTAATAACTTTGGCGTTTGTGGACGGAATTGGCTGAAATTTTCTGGAAAATGGCACATTTTGTTTCTGAGCAGCTCCTAGAAATTTGGGGGGTGTTCGGCAAGGGGGGGCTGAGATAAAAGGGGGGTCCCAAAACGCGTTTTTCCCATGTTAATTTCCATAGGGCGGTTGGACTCACTTTTAGCTCGAACGGCTGAATGGATTTACACGAAACTTGGCAAAATTGTAGGGACTGTTAGCCCGATGTGCCTTTGCTAGGTCTCAATATATGTGCTTCAGTGGATTTTGAGAAATTAACGTTCAAAGTAAGATATATATCTGTAACAGCGCTCCGGGCAGCGCTCCAGTTCGTGTACTTATCGCGTATCGGAACTTTGCGATGCGAAGCTGATTGGTTCTCCGGTGTCTGTCAACATTCTAAACAGTCCGGAGCGGCCGCCATCTTGTCTCTCGGTAGGATCGAGAGACAAGAGGAGGCCAAAACAAAGGGGGAAATTACCATAAGGGGGCATAGTAGATCCTCGTTGACCCCCTAGGTTTTATGTGGAGGTTTTAAAAGGGCCCAGCAGGGTCAAAAATAAAAGGATAATAGAATGATACACTTTTCAAAGACTGTATGTTAATTGTTTGTTGTTTTTGTTGTTTTTTTTTTGTTTTCTTTATTTTTAAAGTTTTTTTTTTATTTTTATTGTTTTTCATAATTCATTAAACTTTCTAACATTTCAGTGTCTGAAATGTCATTATTTTCTTGAAATATTGTTTGCAATCTGTGAGGTTGTAAAATGTCCTCATTTTCAAGGAGGGCATCTACTGCTTGGACACATTGCAGCAGTTCATTATCCAAGCTTTCATCCATAAATTCCATGTCAATTTGTTCAATCAATTCTTGGCTGCTCTCTTGCAGGTCCATTCCAAAAGAAACTTGGTTTTCGCCTTCCATTTTGCCTGAAATTTGGATTAAAAAAATATATATTAGTAGAGATAGGGCACTGTTGGGATTAATTTTAGATAGGCAGTTTTTATCAGTGAATTTATCTTTTGGCAGTGTATAGTATCAGAGTGGAAATAGGACTATTAAAAAGTGTATGTGATTTAACCAAGACAAGCCTAACTCCATTCATAACTATAACAGAGAAGTCTATCTAAATACATTACTACTACAGAGGGATAGTGTATATCTAGCAGAAAAAGTCTACTATATTAAGTTATAGTGCACAATATATTTCATTTTTAAAAATTATAACTTACCTTCACAAAGAAGTTGAAGTTTTTGGAAGCTATTGAAATGTGATGTACAACAAGAAGTAGTAGTCAAAATGGCTGTGTTTTCTTCTCTTCCTTTATATATATTCAGGTATATAACCAATCAAATGTCAGGTAATAAAAGTAGAAAATGAAAGTAACATTTTCATTGGTTGTCAATTCCAACACTTCGTATGTGTTTTGTGAAGTAATTTACCTCACGGTACTTGGAGAGGTCTACAGGCTAAATGGCTAAATGAAATTTCAATCAAATTTGTGAGAATGAAAGGGATTGTTATGTAGTATGAGCTAATTTATATTTGGTGAGAGTGTCTCTAGTCGTTTTTCTGTAAATTACTTTCCCACCTTTTTTTTGGACCGCTTCCCGGGGAGCGGTCCGGTCCGCGAACTAGGAGCGTAACGGGAGTCCACCATTTTGTGTTTCGGTCGAATCAAGGTATAAAATGGAGGGTAAATAATGTTCTGAATGGGTAGAAGGGGGCATGGTATAAGTATTTTGCCCCCCTACGTTTTCTGAGGGTGGCTGAGGAGGACTATATGTGCGAAGAAAAAACTTTTTTTTTTAAATTTTGCGCGGTTAGCTTCCAGTTCGCGTACCGGATAGCGCTCTTTGAGCGTAGTTTGTTGAAAATTACAGAAAAAAGTTAGAAAAAAAATAATAAAAGTGTGTGATCAGATGAAGGGTAGCTCTGAGAAGAGCTTTTGGGTTTATGGTACATTTAGGTACTTATAAGTAGGTACCAATGCACAGTCTTAAATTCAGAATGAAAATTCTGTTGCCCTCATCTGAGAAGTGAACTCCATCTCCTCTGTAGATATCTTGCATGTAGTAACGCAAGTTATTGTTGTACAGACAGCCCATTCCATGGTCTCTCATGAAAGCTGAAACAGATTTGTTTACATGCTTCCTCGCTTTCTCAATTTGTGGAGAAAATTGGTTGGACCACCTCCATTTCTGTCTTTGGCATATATTGGAATATACCAAGGCAGTTTGAGGAAAAAGTGCCATTAATTGCTCAAAGGTGTCCTTTAAAAGCATTTCCAGACCTACCCCTGTCAAAGTGCCCAAATCATTACCTCCACAGTGCACTATTAACAGGTCAGGTTTTGGCAAATGCATAAAGGTTTTCACCAATGGTATCAATTGGTGACATTTTAATCCTCTTTGGCCCAACCACTTAATTTCCACATCCTGTAAATTGAGGTTAGGTAAATTTCTGTTCTCAGCATACCTTTGAGCCCAGTGGATGTAACTATGTCCAACAATCCAGACCTTAAACATGGTGGGAGAAGGTTGTTCTGCAGTCAGATGAAGTGTGGTAATGAAAGGGCAGTTGAAACAGTAGGAGTTTGTAAAGAAAAAAAACTGTGGTTTTCAATGCTAATGAATCATTAGCAGTGATTGGTGCATTTCCATTTCTGAAAACAGAAAGTTAGGGTGCATGGATGTGTTCTTTGAAAGATGTAATTTGAATGGTCAAGGAAGAAACATTTAATGAAAGATTGCACTGGATACGCAGGTGCACTGAGAGTTCAGAGTTCAATTGAAACATTGTTGTGTGAATTTGCAAACATGGGAGGTCTTCCAGGAGGTGGTTGCTATGGAAAAAAGGCAGAGAGGGCAGAGGGGGGAAGGGTTTTGATTTGAAAAAAGTGAGGGAAGAGTTATGATTGGCTAATATGAGAGATATGTGAAATGAATATCTGTATTTCTGTGCTTTCAATAGCTGCAGCCTCTGGAGTGCATCCTTTTTCTTCTGCTGAAGACAATTTGGTGTATTTCTGAGACTGTTTTCAAAACTCAAAAAATATTTGCTAAGGTGAGAAAAGATTTATTTAATTTAGATAGAGAATAGTATGATTTAAGGAGAAAATGATGAAGAAAGCTGTGTTTTTAAAATGTGGTTTTGTCTCTAGTGATATGCAAATAGAATTATTTTCTTTGAGAAATTGTAATTGCATATTCGGTGTAGCATTCTGGCATGCAGTAACACAAGTTATTGTGGTACATGGAGCCCATTCCATGGTCTCTTATGTAAGCTGAAACAGATATGTTGTTTTTAAAAACGATTTTAGAAATCAATTACATTTCTGGATATGTACTGCTAGAGCTTCATAGGTTGCTTTGGGCCATATTTATAAGGCATTTGAGTGTCTTTGATGTTATGTTTTCCTTTTTAAATGAAAAGTGTTCCTCATGGGGCAAGTGTCTTGTAAATACGCTCCCACTTGTGCTTTGCAAATTTAGATTTTGATTATGGGAGTTACATAGCCATGTTAATAATGTCCAAACAATGGTGCTAGGGCATTCCAGAAAATGCTTTCATGTGTCTCAAGGACATTTTCAGTCATTTCCTCTTGAATGCAGGTATACAATTGATTTATATGCTGTGTTTAAACACGATTTTTTGAAATCAATTACATTTCTGAATATGTACTACTAGAGCTTCATAGGTTGTTTGGGGTCATATTTATAAGGCATTTGAGTGTCTTTGATGTTATTTTTCCCTTTTTAAATGGAAAGTGTTCCTCATGGGGCAAGTGTCTTGTAAACAAAACAGGTGATGGACCGAATGTGACCCAGGGTGGTGTGGAGTGGAAAATAACGATGGATTTAGGGCCAGATCCTTGGACTGGGGTGAGTGTGTGACATTGATCCACATTCTGTCCATCACTTGTTGTGTTTGCAAGTGTCTTGTAAATACGCTCCCACTTGCGCTTGGCAAATTTAGAGTTTGATTATGGGAGTTATATAGGCATGTTAATAATGTCCAAACAATGGTGCTAGGGCATTCCAGAAAACACTTTCATGTGTCTCAAGGACATTTTCAGTCATTTCTTCATGAATGCAGGTATACAATTGATTTATATGCTGTGTTTAAAAACGAATTTTGAAATCAATTAAATTTCTGAATATGTACTACTAGAGCTTCATAGGTTGTTTGGGGTCATACACCATTTTTGGGAAATTATTAACATGCCTATGTAACTCCCATAATCAAAATCTAAATTTGCCAACCGCAGGTGGGAGCGTATTTACAAGAAATTTGCACCATGAAGAACGTAAAATAGCATAATAGACACTCAAATGCCTTATAAATATGACCCAAAACAACCTATAAAGCACTAGCAGTACATATCCAGAAATGTAATGGTTTTCAAATAATGACTTACTTCATTGGTAGGCCTTCACATGTATTTTCTCCTTGGTTTTTTTCAGTGAAAATCTTATCTGCAACCATGTGTTGGCCTCACCTCAAATAAACAAAACAGGTGATGGACCGAATGTGGATCAATGACACACATTCACCCCAGTCCAAAGATCTGGGCCTAAACAAACCTTTAGATAGGCCACATCTTATCGTCATCCTGAATTAATCATTTAAAATATTAGGGAGTGATTTATGATTGTTCTATGCCTGTTTTGTACCATTGAGTGTCATTTTTGTGATGCAGTGCTGGTGCAAAAGATTTGCTATGTTAAATAATAAGTAGGGCATTAAGTTTTAGATGACTGTTATTCATTTACTGTTTGGTAATAGTGGTTAATAACATTTTTTATTATATTTTTCCACAGATTCAACTGCAGATCTTTTTTTTAATTTGAAAAATGCCAACGAAAAATCGTATTAGAAAGGCTAGAAAACGTCAAAGACAGCAGGATGATGTTTTATTGCAGCAGTCCTCTTCCCCAAATACATTTCAAAACACCAAGAAAGGTCCGGGTAAGAGCACGAAATCATTCTTAAGAAATATTTGTAGTAAAAAAAGTATTTCTCCAAAAAATGTTTCAGTCCACAAAAAGAAAAGCAATTTAAATGGAAAGGAGAGACCCATCAAAAATGTTACTGGTAGAGGAAGAGATAACTCTGTGCATGATAGTAGAAGGAAACAACAGTTTAGGGACATTCGAAATCGAATGTTCCGTAACAGGATAATAGTTAATTTATTGAAAAATATTTAAAAAAAAGGCCAACAGAAAGCGGCATTTTATAAGAAGAAGAAAAATGTAGAGAAAATTATTGATCATGCTTTTGAAATTAAGCGAAAGTTGTTTATTTTGGTAATCAATAGAATTAGGAAACTAAGCAAGGTAATTTCTGATTTCAAAACAAAAAGTAGATGGAAGAGAGTAGTAAATCGTACTAACTTTTGTGAAGTTTTTTCTGGAGAATGGATGCATAGTTCAAGTTGTGAGGCATTTTTTAATGAGGAGAGTTATTTTCAGGATAATGATTTGGTGTTTGCAGTTGACACCAGTGGTCGAGCTTATGAAGTGAAGGATGGTTGTCCAGTTGAAAAAGAACAACTTGTGACAACAGAGACAGAAGAGGCGCTAAGTGATGAGGTTTTAGGAAGACGTCCTAAGGGTCCTGTGTACATTTGGAAGTGTAGTTCTATTTGCAGTGTGCGACAGGTTTCCATCAATTTGCTTTGTGATTTTATACGGACATTTAATAAGAAAAGTTTGAAGCAGAAAATAAAGTTGTTGCAAGATTTAGATCCTTGCAGAGTGAGACAAATGACAGGTTTGCGTGGTCATTCACTGGCTTGTCTTTCCAGGAGAGTATGCCAGAGTGTTTTTCATCATTTCAGGATGCTAGCAGTGCATCATAATAAAGTGAGAAAATTAGTGAGAATGTTGTATTATGCTAAGAGTCCAGCAATTATGCTTAAACAATTATGTGCTGCTCTTTTGCATGGTTCTGAAATAGATGTGAAGAATATTTGTGAAGAAATTGAGTTTTGTTACTTTGGTAGTAGAGATGAGAATGTTCAAATTGACCCAGAAGTAGAGGGTTATATTGAAGATAATATACAGGTTTCTAGTTCAGATAATTTTCAGAAGGAAATTGCCACGTTTCAGATGAAATCAAGTGAGAGGCCTAATTTCACTTGTGTATGTTGTCGACGCACTTATTATAAGAATCAGACTAAGTTAGTGGATTTATATGCAAAAACTGAAAGGGAAAATAATAGTGAATGGAAGGATTTTACCACATACTTGATGGTAGAAAATTGTTTTGATTTGGGAGTGGACCAACGTGTGTGTACTTATTGTTGTAATAAATTAAATCAAAACCAGATGCCTGCTAGGGCAGTTCATAATAATCTGGAATTGGTTGAGATTCCTTCAGAATTGAAGGATTTAAATACTTATGAATCTATTTTGATTCAAAGTATCCATCCCTTTCAGGCTATTGTAAGAATGGAGCCAAAGACAGGGAAGTTGCCTCCAACAGATTTACAGAGAGGATTAAAGGGAAGAGTTGTTTATTTGCCTCTAGATTTGAACAAAAACATTAACACAATTGGAGTTGAGAAAGTGGAAGAGGAACCTCTGGTTATCTTGGTTAATGGGGTTCCGACAAAGAATAAGAAAATATGGCAAGATTTAGTGGATGTTAGGAAAGTGAAAAATGCAACTTTATATTTGAAGAAAAATAATAAGTACTATAAGAATGTATATGTTGCAGAAGAGGAAGTAAGTGATGAAGAGGATAGCGTTTTGTGTGCTGGCCAAATTGAGAAAGTAGAGGTGTCTAATAGTGAAGAAATATATGAACATTATAGTGTTCATCCTTTGCATTCCAAGGAAGTCATGGGGAATGCTATTGAGTTGTTTCAAATGAAACAAGCCAAAGGGAGTCCCATTAGTGTTTGGGAGGAAAGTTTGGAAGCTCGGTGTTTCCCACAGCTATTTCCCACAGGTCAAGGAGGAAGATATGATGAGCGACCTCATCAAATTCCTGCGTCTGAATACCGGACTTTACGATTGTATGCAGAAGATCCTAGGTTTCGTCAATGCATTCCCTATTTGTTTCATCTCCTGTTTGAAAGCGATCTGTCAGGACTGTCATATGCAGTGAACCACATTTTAAAAAGTGGTATACAGATGCGAAACATCTCGGCAAGTGATTTTATGCATAAAATCAATGTCCAAGACAGTATTTTGGATTCTCACTTAATTAATCTCATGGCGTGTCAGCGTGGTACTAATGAGTACTGGTACCGTCGTCATGGTGATTTAAAATGTATGCTGAGGAACTTAGGAACTCCGACATGGTTCCTCACTCTGAGCTGTGCCGAGTATGGCTTGAATTTCTACGAGAGGCAAATGGAAATATTGAAAACATTGAATTCAAGACACCTGGAGAACTGTGTTCTTTGGATCCAGTGAATGTATGCAGGTACTTCAATCATAGATTTGAAGCTATGATGTCTTTCATCACAAATAAGAAGAATCCACCTCTTGGAGAGGTGTTGGATTTCTTCTGGAGAAAGGAGTACCAAGCAAGAGGTGCCCCTCATATACATATGTTGTTGTGGATCAAGGATGCACCTAAATTTGGAACAGATCCGGATGACTTAGGGATGAATTTCATAGAACAGTATTCTACGTGTGCTGTTCCAAACGCAACGGAGAAGAAAAGCCTAAGAGAACAAGTTCTACGTTTCCAAAGCCATCGTTGTGGAAAGTACTGTCGTCGTAAATTCAGAAACAAGGACAAGTTCTACACCAAATGTCGTTTCAACTTTCCACGACCGGTGATTTCTAAAGGAAGAGTGAACAGTTTGATGTCTTCGCTGCGACATAATGTGACGAGGAAATCACCCAAGAATACATACAATTTGAAAAGGAACGAAGAGTCCAAGTACATCAATGACTACAACCCAGTGATTTTGTCCATGTGGAATGCTAACATGGATATACAGTTTGTGGCTGACAACTGTATGGCTGTGGCTCGGTATGTGACATCTTACATCACCAAAAAAGAAAAGACAGAACTGAAGGATATGTGGGAGGACATTTCCCACGAAAAGAGCCTCAGCAAGAAGTTGTACAGTTTCAGTCTGAAGATGTTGTCGCATCGAGAAATCGGAGCTTACGAATGTTCTGATCGATTGTCTTCAGCAAGTCTCTATGCCAAATCCAGGAGTATCGTTTGGGCGAGTCTTGGTCTTGCTGCAACGCGAAATCGAGTTCTAAAACCTGTCCGGGAAATTGAGTATTTGGCAGAAAAGGAACCAAACAGTACCGACATTTTGAAGACCAACATGTTGGATACATATTATCCAAATCGAAGCAGTCACCTTGAGAATGTTTGTCTATATGAGGTTCTCCAAAATTATATATTCAAGAGGAACATCAAAGAAGATATTGAGAAAGGAGTGTATGCTGTAATTGGAAGTGAGGGATGTCTGGTCAAGCAAAGAAAATGCCAATTAGTAAACCATCAAAAATTGAGTGGTGAATCTCCAGAAAAAAAGGAGTTTTTCTATTTAGCACTTTTGCAACTTTTCAAGCCTTGGCGTGCAGAAGAGGAACTGCTTGGAGATTTCCTCTGTTACGAAGACTCTTTCACTGCTGCTAAGGAGACCATAGAATGTCCTGCTTTTCCTAAATATCAAGAAATGCTAACTTTGGAAATTGAGCAGGAAGCAACGATTGCAGCCGAGATTGCCAGAGACAGTTCTCAGGACAGTCAGAGTTCTGTTTCATTGAGTCAAGATCCACTTGGAGGACCTATTATCGAAAATGAAGCTGCCACTGCTATGAATGAAGTGGAAAGAGCCATGGCACATGCTCAGGAGGATTCAGTTAACTTAGAAGACTTGGAAAAACAACTCAACGTTGAGCAGAGGAAAATATATGATGAAGTTACCAAGGAAATTGAGCACGGATTAAGTCATGAGAAGAAAGAGTGCTCATGTACATCGTTGAAGCCTGTCCGACTGTACGTGAGTGGAGAAGCGGGAACTGGAAAAAGTTTCCTCATTAAAGCAATTTCTTGTTATTTGCAGGAAAGGACTGAGTCATCGCTGTCTTGTGTTGTCACCGCTCCTACTGGACTGGCAGCACATAACATTAAAGGTATTACTTTGCATCGTCTACTGATGCTGCCAGTGGAGCATGACAACAAATTACAATACCACAAGTTATCTGGGGATGCTTGCTGTGAAGTTTCAAGAGTCTTGAGGAAAATGAAACTACTTATCATTGACGAAGTAAGCATGGTTTCCAATGTCATACTTGCCTTTGTGCATTTGAGAATGCAAGAAGTACTTAAAACTGAATATGATGTGTTATTTGGTGGCAAACACATCATTGTTTTCGGAGATCTTCTGCAGCTGACACCAGTAAAAGGTCAACCTGTGTTCAAAATACTCACGCATGAAGATACCAGGAAGTGCCTAGGGAGCATTGGCAACGTCAATATATGGTTAAACTTCAATTATGCTGAACTGCATGAAAATATGCGTCAGGCAAAGGATGAAGATTACAAGAATATTCTACAAGATATTAGAATTGGAAAAGTGACCGAGCATGGGAAAGAAGCTTTAAATGCACGATTACTGTCAAATTTATATCCCAAACAAGAGATTGTGCCTGAGAATATTTTTCAGAAAATTACTGAGAAGAAATCCGGGATATGTTTGATGCCAACTCTTGAAGAATGTGCCATCTTCAACAACAAAATGTTGAATTTAGAAAAGCAAGAGATTGTGAAACTTGAAGCTATCGACAAAATAGAGCATATGGGATCAACAATTATTTTGTCAGACAATTTGAAATCAAAATTGGATTCATTAGAGAAGACTATATCTAAAACTGCGGGTTTTGAAAAGACTCTGAATGTGTGCTTAAATTGCCGAATCATTTTGAGAAGGAATTTACATGTAGAAAGAGGTCTGGTAAATGGATCAATGGGTAATGTTGTTGATTTTGAGAAATACAGAAATAGAGATGGAATAGAATTTTTGAAAATTAAATTTGATGGCATTGAGGAAGTACAGCTAATTGGTCGTTGTTCTGCTAGGTTTTTGCTTGTTAAAGACTTATATGTTCGCCGTAAACAGTTTCCTGTTTGCTTGGCATATGCGGTGACAATCCATAAATCGCAAGGTTTAAGTGTAGACAGTGCATTGGTGAATATTGGCAGTTCTGTGTTCAAGGAGGGTATGGCATATGTGGCATTGTCACGAGTTAGAACTTTATCGGGATTGTACTTGATTGACTGTGATGTCACAAACATTTGTGCGGATCTAGATTGTGTTAAGGAATACAATAGGTTAAGAAGAGAGTATGCGCCACATTTGCCTCAATATCCTTTGTTTGAGAAACGTGTGGTAGGCCGGAAACGTAGAAATATCAGTAATAGTAGGGAGGTTGTTGCAAAAAGACTAAAAGTCAATGAACCGAAAATTGTTAGCAGAAAGAAAGTGGATTCTGTTGAAGATGTTGTCGGTTTTCAATTTGAAAACAGTTCTGGTGTCAACTGCTATGCAAATGTAGTGGTTAATGTTCTCTTTTCACTAGAGAGTTTAAAAGAACAGATTCTGTTGAATTCAGAACAAATTTTATGCTGTTTGTTGAATTCTGTTTTCGAGAAATGTAGCACTGATCGAACAAAAGTAGAAAGTGTGTCTGAAGTTCGTTATCTGTTAGATGAATGTTCAGGTCAAACAGACTTCTCTGAAAATAATCAGCAAGATTGTCAGGAGTTTTTAATGTATATGCTTGATGTATTGCAAGATGAGGGTGTAGATGTAGATCACCTGTTTGGGCTTTCTTATCAATGGCAGCATGACTGCGAGAACTGTATGGTATCAAGTACTACTAGTGTAGACTCAGAAAGATTTATATATTTAACTTTGCCAGACAGTAAATCAGTGTCCTTTAATAAGCTAGTAAATGCAGCGGATCACAACATGGAGTGTAGCCAATGTAAATGTGATATGATGTCAACATTATTTATACGTAGATATGGCCAGTATGTCATTTTAATGATCCAACGATGTAGGCCTGATGGATCAAAATTGTCAACTTTAATAAAAAAAATTGTGGCTTCTCAGCTGTCAATATCAGGGAGGACTTTTGTAACTGTAGCAATTATCTATCACGATGGTCCTTCAACAACATCAGGACATTATACAGCTTACTTAAAGTCTCGAAACGGCTGGTCATTCTGCAATGATTCTGTTGTAACTTTCAAAAAAAAATTGCCGTTTGACCTTAAAAATTCTTACCTGGTGTTTTTAAAACCAAAATTTTAAAGAAAGAATTTTGGGATTTCCTGTGAGGAATTGGAAATTGTTCATCAAGTAGAGGGAATGTAAGTCTGCAATGCTGTCTAGATTATTGGTCCAAAACTTTTAATTATAATGTCAATTTTAAAATCCAACTATATAAACCTGATGCAAGTAAGTCTGCTTCATAGTAAGCAGTATCAGTGTTATAGGAAAAGGAGAACATGAGTGACAAAGAAGAGTAAGATATTAGTAGTCCAGGATTGTGAAAATAATCTCAAATGTTTTCTTTTTGAAAGATGCGAAAATAGAAAATGACGGGATTTGATTGGAAGAATTACAAGAGTTGCGAATCGCTGCAACATGATTTGGCCTAGTGGAAACATGTGATAGAATGTGAGAAGTTTTTTCTTGTATGTAACATATTTTTCGAAATGATGGAGGTTTTCTTTCAGAAAGTGGCGGGCTGAAAATATTTATAGCACAACAGAGTGGATGCTGTTCATAGGAGTTTCTTCGACGTTATTGAAAGTAAGTTAATTTTAAGGAGTTTTGAATTCAGATTTCTTAGGTTGTATGGGTTTTTTAAACACAATCATTTTGATTGTGTTTTTTTTTCCCCGCTGTTACATGATGAATACCTTCAAGTCACTGATTTAAGTGAAATTTGATACATTCTGAGAACAGCAAAAATAAACCATTTAACATGTATAATTAATGTTCTGCTTTTTGTACTTATGATATACATTTAGAAATGTGAGGTAGATATGGAGAAACTGAGTCTTCTGTAAGTGTCAATTTTAATGCTTACAGTGCTGTACTTCTGGGTACTGTTTTTTTAAAAAAAAAAGAAATAGGCCTCACCTCAAAGAAAGCTCTTGAAAGCACACATCTTATTTGCATCCTGAAACAATCATTTAAAATGTTAGACACAATTTTATGATGGCTTTACATCTCTTTTGCGCTGCTATTGCATCACTATTGTGAGACATAAGCAATGCAAAAGAAGCATCATGTATCAAAATAGGCGTCATTTCATCAGCATGAAGATACTGTTTGTTTAAAATAAATATCTTTAGGATTGTGTACGGGTCGTAGAGAAGTAGAGGTTTCTGTAAGTGTCAAAGTTGTTTAAAAACTGTTTCTTCTTGAACCTTTTCCCTTCTTTTTTCTAATTTTTAAATACATGTTTTAATATTTTTGGAAATGTTTGTTCTCTCTTTTACAGATTGAATGTATGAAAAATTTTCTTTAAAAGTTAACAAGAATTATAAGGTAAATGTTTTCTACTTTTTTAACCCGCATTCCACTGCTGATGATGTCACTGACTATGTTATGAATGATGTAATAAGTGGGCATGTTTTACTACAATGGTAGGTCTTCACATCTATTATCTCCTCTGTATTCTTCAACAAGCATACATTTGATATGCAACCCAGAGTACGGTTCACCTTAAACAAACTTTTAGAGAGGACACACCTTATCGTCACCCTCAATCAATCATTTAATCTATCACATTTAACATCTATTAGTTCTACTGCTTCATTTCTTTAATCTTTACTTTCCTGTGTTTGCTACTTCTCTCATTCCTTTCTCTATTACTTAATTTATCTACTCCTTCCAGTATTTTTCTCACTCCCTCTCTTCTCATACTTCTTCATTATTATTCACTAATTCTGTCTCTATTAATGTTACTGTTTCTGAATGATCTCCAAAAATTTTTAAAACAAGAACAGTAAGTATAAGGATAGGAAAAGACATTTATGTTACATGAAAGACAGCTATAGGAAGTAAACAAAAAAAACTGTTACTCGCAATCCACTGCTGATGATGTCACTGACCATGTCAAAAATTATGTAATATATGACATGATCAGAAGTGAATTGCGGGTAACAGTATCTTTTCTTTACTCCCTATAGCTGTCTTTTTTGTAACATAACTGTCTGTTTCCTTTCCTTATACTTACTGTTCTTTTTAAAAAAAAAATTTTTTGGTTCGCTCAAAGTTCGCGTACCGGAGTGCGAACTGGGAGCGAACTAATAGAAATAGAGCTTGGCAGAGTTCAAAGAATTCTACCAATTTTTTTTAATAATGGGGAGGTAGTTCTGAAAAGAACTTTTTTTTTGTTTTTGTTGTTTTAAATTTTTTTATTAGTTTTCTGAACATTTTTTATATTTTTTTGTTTTTTTCTGAACATTTTGTATTTTTTTTTATTTTTTGGGGGAAGGGGGGAAACAAAAATGATTCATCGAAGAGGGCTCAACAGGAGCAACAAAAAAAAGAAGAATTTATTTTTGGGGGCGTTTTGGACATACATGATTTTTGATTGCTCTTATTATAAGAGTTATGCTACTTTCGCGGTAGCATAATATTTGATTGCACCTCACACAAACTTGTTTCACTTCCCCCATGTCCATTTGAATATTCGGGATCAACTCCCTTGCTTCTGGTCCCGAAACTTCTGGCACGACCGATCTTCTGGCTATTGCTGGGGAATTCTGTTGTTCGTCCCGAAGCTGAGCAGCACTATAGTTATTTGGGTGCCACCTGCTCATGTGCCTGTGCATAGTAAAATTCCCATAACTATATTTTTTGTCCGTCCCTCTTGAAAGACGTTCGTCACAGATACGGCAAAAGACATACCTGGCGTTTACTTTCTTTTGCCCTGGTGGAAATTTAAAAAATTGCCAAATGAAATTTTCCTTCCTGTTGTACCTCCTGGGCTCCTCTGGCAAATATTCAGGCTCTTCCTCCTCTTCCTGATCTTCCTCTTCTTGAAAGATTGGTTGAGTAGGTGGTCCTTTCTTTCCATGAGGAGGTGGAGGTGGTGGTGGGGGAACACTACCAGAAGCAACAACAGAAGCCATTTCTCTGGATTGTACAAAGGTCTTTCTCTCACCAAGATGAAAGTCAGAGTGAGGAAAGAAGGAGGGGTTTTCATCATTTGGGAAAAGCCAAAGTTCTAAACCAATGAAAAGTGTTAATTTTAGGTCACATGACCTAGTATTACATCATTAGGAAACCAAAAGTGAAATGAACCAATGAAAAGTGTTATTACCGAGTCACATGACCTGCTGTGTTTACGTTTCGCGCTTTGCGCCGCTTTCCGGTCCGCTTCCGGGTCCGCTAACTTGGCGCGTCCGATGACGTATTACGCGGCAACGCAAAACGTCATTCTAACGTAACAGTTACGCTGAAAGAACGTTTACCGGTTCGCGGACTAGGAGCGGCTTTAAAATGAGCTAACGGAAAGCTGACCGGTTTGCGAACTGGGAGCGGAACAAAAAAATATTTTTTTAAAAAATGTATTAAAAACATGTAAAATATATTTAAAGATTTAAAAAAGAATAGATTTTACAGCTACAGATATTAGCTTTCAAAAAACCATTGAAATTCAATAAAAAAAACATAGGTTATAGAGAATATATAGTTAGGAATTAGCATTTACAAAACCATAAAAATTCACTGAAAAAACCATAGGTTATAAACCATATATAGTTAGGGAATAGCATTTTCAAAACCTTATTTTACTCGCATAAAACCATTGAAATTCCATATATAGTTAGATGCGCTAACTATATATCGCGCACCCGCAATCCACTGCTGATGATGTCACATATTACATCATTCATGACATGGTCAGTGACATCACTGATGACATCACTGATAACAACTCAAATGACATCACTGATGACATCTCAAATGACATCAGTGATGACATCACTGATGACAACTCAAATGACATCACTGACAACATCACAGATGACATCATTTATGTGTTAATACGATGAACCTCTACAGACTCTGATATATCCTTAGATACACTCAGTGAAAACAGACACTCACAGATTGTCACTCATCCATGGAGTTACTCATACACCTAGACAGTCATGCAAAGAATAAATCACACCTCCAATTCCTCAACTATACAGTTATACACACCTTACTTATTGAAACATATTCTAACACATATTTACTCTCTTATACAATCACTGATACAAGTTTTCAATGATCCATGCAGCCACTCACACATTCACTGGCTCTTAAACACAGTAATTTATATATATCAACTCTCGCATGTACTGTGTTTTACATATGTACTTACTTTGACATGTAGCATTGAGATATCCAATCACTCACCAATACACTCATGCACACAGTCAACCACCCATACAGCTGTTTCCACATGCAGTTTTGAACCCATACATCTAGTGAATCAGCTGTTCACACATCTATGCACAGAGTCACACACCTCCTAGCCACTCACACACATACTCAGTCTCCCATACAAATACTTGGGCAACCAATCAATAATCCATATAGTTACTCATATAGCTACTGATCAACACATGCAGCAGTTTACAGAACAACAGACATAATGATGCACAAATTAGGACAGTTTAGTCACTAACCCATGCTCTCAGTGAGACACATTTAATCACTCTCTCATACAGTCAGTCATACACCTACTAAATCCTTCATCCAGACACTTATACATCCACTCATTCTTCAATATGTAAGACATATTTTAACTTTACAGAAACATACAGTCACTGGATGATGTCATCAGTGATGTCATCAGTGATGTCACTGACCATGTCATGAATGATGTAATATGTGACATCATCAGCAGTGGATTGCGGGTGCGCGATATATAGTTAGCGCATCTAACTATATATGGAATTTCAATGGTTTTATGCGAGTAAAATAAGGTTTTGAAAATGCTATTCCCTAACTATATATGGTTTATAACCTATGGTTTTTTCAGTGAATATTATATATATATATATATATATATATATATATATATATTACCTACTGGCGGTCGCCAGTAGGTAGTTATAGTTAGGATCTAGTTTCCATAGGAAATCCGCAACATTCTATTGGGAATAACTTTGGCGCCGGTGGACGAATCTTCGCGAATTTCTCAAAGAAGGTGGCCCGCTCCTTCCCTGAAAATGTGGGGGGGATTCATCAAGCGGGGGGCGAGATAAAAGGGGGTCCCAAAACGTGTTTTCTCCATGTTAATTTCCATAGGGCGGTCGAACTCACTTTTAGCCCGAATGGCTGAATGGATTTCCACCAAACTTGGCAAAATTGTAGGGACTGGTAGCCGGATGTGCCTTTGCTATGTCTCAAGATATGTGCTCCAGTGGATTTTGAGTAATTTAGGTTCAAAAAAATATATATATCTATAGGCGCGCCCCGGTACGCGCACCGGGGAGCGCACCGGGCGCGCCGCGCGACTTGCGTGTGGAAAGCTGATTGGCTCTCGGGTGTCTGTAAACATTCGAAACAGTCCGGAGCGGCCGCCATCTTGTGTCTCGGTAGGATCGAGACACAAGAGGTGGCAAAAACAAAGGGGGAAATAACCAAAAGGGTGCATGGTAGACCCCCCTGACCCCCTAGGTTTGATGTGGGGGCCATAAAAGGGCCCCATGTGGCAACATTTTTTTTTTATTATTTTTCCGATTTTCGCGGTGGAAGCGCCCGGTACGCGCACCGGTGAGCGCACCAGGGAGCGTACCATGGGGAAAAAGAATGACAGATTTTTAACAGAAGTAGCTGTTTTTAAAAAAAAATTCTTTTTGTTATTTTTTTTAAATTTTATTTAAGTACCTACATATAGGTACCAATGCAGAGTCTTAAATTTAATGTACACCGTCTCCTCTGTAGATATCTTGCATGTTGTTATTGTTGTTATTGAAGTTATTGTGGTATATGGAATTCATACCATAGTCTGTCAGGAAATCAGAAACAGATATTTTAAGCACTCCCTGAGAAGTCCTAGGGGATCATGGGTAATCTATCCTGTTCCCTTATGATGAAAAAAAAGTAAAATACACATTGGAGATAATATAGTGGGAGAAAGGTAGTAACTATGAGTAAACTTACTATGTAACACAAAAAAGTTGCATAGTATACTATAAGTCTCACTTTATAATATAATCATTTTGGTACTACTTCATGAATTACATATTAAAATGAATAATGTCTCAAACAATTTAAAATTATTAAATATAAATTTATTCTTCTGATTCTTTTTCAAAATTTAATAAAACTTCTAACATAATATTGTCCGGAATTTCCTCAAAACCATTAGTACATTATTCTATTTGTTCCAAAGATTCTAGTAACTGTTGGTCGAAAGAGTCATCCATGAAATTAAATTCTTCTTTTTGTTCTTCTGGATTTTCCACCTTTACTGCATAAAAAATAAATATATCAGTAGAGTTAGGGCACTGTTGGGTTTAAGTTCAGACAGGTACTTTTGAGTTTTTAACAGTGAAGTTATCTTTGGGCAGTGTATGGTTTCAGGCAGGAAGTAGAACTATTAAAAAGTGCCTGTGATGAAGCCTAAGTAAATTCATAATTATACCAGAGAAGCCTAACTCAATTCATAATAATAACAGAGAAGTCTATCTCAATCTCTAACTCTTACAGAGGGACAGTATATAACTATCAGAAAACTTTTTCCCAAATTAACTTAAAGTGCATAACATAGTTCTCCTTTCAAATTAACAACTTACCTTTTTTAAAGTAGTTGAAGTTTTCTGTCAAAATTCTTTCCAAATGTACCTTAGGTAGTGTTAGTCAAAATGGCTGTGTTTCCCTCTCATTTTTCATATATATTCATGTACTTAACCAATCAAATGTCAGCACATAAAAGTACAAAATGTAAGTAACATTTTAATTGGTTGAAAATTCAAACAGTTTCATATGTGTTTTTGTCATGTAATTTACCTCAGGATATTTAGACAGGGCTACAGCCCAAATGGCTCAATGGAATACCACCAAATTTGGGTAAATGTTAGGGACTGCTATGTAGTAGGGCCTATTCTATATTTGGTGTAAGTGTCTCCAGTGGTTTTTATGTAAGTTACTTTACCACATTTTTTTGGGAGCGCTTACCGGTGCGCGCCCCGGCAGCGTTACGGGAGTCTGCCATTTTGTGTTTCGGTAGAATTGAGACACAAGATGGAGGACAAACAACGTTGGGAATGGGCAGAAGGGGGCACGGTAGACACTTCCTGGCCCTCTAGGTTTTCTGAGGGGGGTTTAGGAGGCCCATTTATGTCCCCCCCCCAAAAATTTTTAAATTTTTCACAGGGGGAGCGCCCGGTACGCGCACCGGGGAGCGTACCGGGGAGCGTACTTTGGTGAAAAATAGTGAAAAAAGTTAGAAAAAGAAAATCATTATGAGTGATCAGAGGTAGGGTAGCCCTGAAAAGAGCTTTTGGGTTCTGTGGCTGATTTAAGTACCTACAAGTAGGTTCCAATGCACAGTCTTAAATTCAGGAGGAATATTCTATTCCCCTCATCTGAGAAGTGCACACCATCTCCTCTGTAGATGTCTTGCATGTTGTAACGCAAGTTATTGTTGTATATTGAACCCATTCCATAGTCTCTCATGTAAGCAGAAACAGATTTATTCACATGTTTCCGTGCTTTCTCAAATTGTGGACAAAATTGGTTGGACCAGTTCCATTTCTGTCTTTGGCATATATTGGAATATACCAAGGCAGTTTGTAGAAAAAGTGTCATCAATTAATCAAAGGTGTCCTTTAAAAGCATTTCTAGACCAACCCCAGTCATAGTGCCCAAGTCATTTACACCACAGTGCACTATTAAGAGGTCAGGGTTTGGCAGATGCAAAAAGGTTTTCACCAATGGTATCAATTGGTGACATCTCAATCCTCTCTGGCCAATCCACTTGATTTCCACATTTGATAAATCAAGGTTGTGAAAATTTCTGCTAGCTGCATACCTTTGAGCCCAGTGGATATAGCTATGTCCAATAATCCACACAGAATACATGGTGAGAGAAGGTTCTGGTGCAGTCAGATGAAGTCTGGGAATGAAATGGCAGTTGTAACAGTAGGAGTTTACAAAAAATTAATTGTGGAGTTTCCCTGCTCTTGAATCACAAGCAATGATTAGTGGATTTAGATAGTTGAAAGCTAAAAGTTAGGGTGCATGGTTGATTTTTGTGAAAGAAGCAACTTGAATGGTTAAGAAAAAGTCAATTAAAGCAATAATGCCCCGGATAAACTGGTGTATTGAGAGGTCAAACATCCTTGCTGACTTAATTTGCAACATTGTAGAATAAACTTATGAACCTGAGAGTTCTGTTAGGAGGGAGTTGCTATGGTAACAGGTAGAAAGGTCTGAGAGGGGGAAGGGTGTTGGTTTGAAAATAGTGAGGGAAGAGTTTTGATTGGTTGAAATGAGGTATATGTGTATAGAATTAGAGGTTTTCTGTGCCTGTCTTGGTTGCAGTGTATTGAGTGCATACCTTTTGCTCTGCTAAAGAAAAATTGGTGTGTGTGTCTGACACTGTTCTCAATCTCCCAAAGCATTTGTAAAGGTAAGTAATGATTCATTTAATTTAGATAGAGACTTGTTTGCTCTATGGAGAAGATTTGGAAGCAGATAGTGAAGTTTCAGTAGTGAAATTGAATGCTTGTACATAGGACTTGTGCTGTGTTTGTAAAAAGTTATTTAAAAAACGATTTTGGGGTAAAAGAATGGCTTTTATATTTTTGAGATGCAATTATTAGTGTCTGCCTCTGTAAAGAAATATATTTGAACCTTTTAGAATGATGTCACATGCGTAACCTCAAATTAGGAAGCAGATTGAGATTCTTTCTTGTTGGTTTGTGCCATGTTTTTTGGAAATGCTTGATATTAAAATATGCAAGATAGAGGAATTGTCTTTTGTGAAATAGTGAAGTTTCAGTAGTGAAATTGAATGCTTGTACATAGGACTTGTGCTGTTTTTAAAATGTTATTTAAAAAACGATTTTGGGGTAAATGTTTTGCTTTTATATTTTTGAGAAGAAATTAATAGTGTTTGCCTCATTAAATAAATATATTTGAACCTTTTACAATGATGTTACTTGCATTACCTCAGATTTGGAAGCAGATTGAGATTCTTGTTGGTTTGCGGCAGGTTTTTGGGAAATGCTTGATATTAACATATGCAAGATAGAGGAATTGTCTTTTGTGAAATAGTGAAGTTTCAGTAGTGAAATTGAATGCTTGTACATAGGGCCTGCGCTGTGTTTCTAAAATGTCATTCAAAAAACGATTTTAGGGGCAAATCAATGGTATTTACATTTGGGCCTTATTTATTATGGAAAGGGGCGACCACTCGGTCCCCCCGAACTTATGGTAGGGTGCCCCGATCCCCCCGGGAAACCATTTTGGGCGGGAGGCGTGTCTCGGCTGGTATGCCCGAAGCGGCGTAGCCGGGGCGCGCCTTTTCCCGCCCAAGAGGGGTTGTCCTAGACACCTACACCGTTGGCCACGCCCCGTGGGCGGATTGGAGGAGGGTCCACGCCCTCCCGAGGGAGGATAAAAGGAGCAACAATCCAAGGAAGCATCCTCTTGTTCCTGTGCTTGGAAGCTGCACCTCCTCGTTGCACGTGAGCCCGAGACGGAACAAGGAGCCAATTTTGAGAGCGTTGTAATTTTGTGCTTCTCTTTGCAGTGATTCCGAATCTCTGGATCCAGGACCTCGTCGGGCAGCAAGTGTCGAACATCCGAGAAACGATGCCTGGCAAAAAGGTCGGATTGAAGGTCGGGACCGAACAGATGCTTCGCATGCTGGTGAAAGACATGGCGAACATGAAAAAGCAGATGGCGGCAATGAATGGTACGGGGAGACCGAAGAAAGTCATCGGACCAGCATTGCCGGGAGTAGTCCCTGCCGGGAGAGGTAAAAGGGCCAGGAATAGGGCGACAGGGGGTGAGGCCCCGGTTCCCGAGTCACCCCCGGCGAGCCCGGTTAGTCCAGTAGAGTCCCCGGTTCCGATTCCGGACGCGGGACAGCCGATCCCTGTGGTAGTTACACCTGTGAACGATGGGGATATGCCTCCCGAATTGGCCGTTCAGTTAGCGGCGTGGTTAGGCAAGAACAACGAGGGTGCCATGGCTCCGGGGGACACGGTCGAAGAGGCCAAATTAATAATGAAGCAGTTGCGGCAATCGCAAGATGCTGCGAAGGCACCTTGTCCTTTTGTTTCCCCTCAGGTTCCCACGGAACAGCCGGCTTCGGGCGTTGGAACAGCAGCAGCAGCAAGTGCAGCTACTGATTCGGTAAGCAGCCGTTGCCAATGGTGAGGGAGGGATCGTTACCCTCAAGGAGGGAAAAGGTGGTACAACATATCCCGATGGCCACGAAGGAAATGATATGGGCTGATAAATATGTGAACATGTTTTCGCTATTGACCGATCATTATGAGATAGAACACGTTAGAAATCAGAAAGAGTTGTTGCATCCGAGTGTATGGCGAGCAAAGATGGCGGGTTTCAGAGTTGATGAGACAATCCCTAATTGGGCCAGGGCTTTTGGAATGTTCACTGCAATCATGGGGGAACGTAGGCCCGAAATGTTACAAGGATTGGCTTGTTACCAGACGCGTATAATGGAATTTTATGAAACGTATGAAGGTAATCAATGGTTGGGTTATGATAACAAATTTCGTAAGGCCAAGGAGCACGACTCATCCCTGACGTGGGATTGTTTCGACTCCATCTCCTGGCAGAAACAGGTTATGCCAAACACGACAAAGCCGTCTTCGTTTGGCGGGAATGGGGTGGAGCCTTCCCGCCATTCCTCGGCGGTGCCCTTTCGAGCGGGCGCCGGCAGTGATCAGCACACAAAGAGTAATGGGAACTCGGGTAAGAGAGGGGTCTGTTGGAGCTTCAACAGAGGCAAGTGCACTAGGCCACAGGGTACATGCAAGTTCAGGCATGAGTGTGCAGGGTGCGGCCAGTCTTCACACCCCGAGAGTTCGTGCAGAGCCAAAAATGGCGATACAGGGGGTAGAGGTGGCGCCAAACAGGTCTAATATCGGCCGAGGGGTGCTGCTACCTACTCCCATCGACATCATGGCAATGATCCCTTGGCTGAACGAATACCCCAATCATGTCTCCGCCGGGGTGTTGCGAGACGGTTTCTCATATGGTTTCCGCATCCCGGCGGGGGATTTTCGGGGGGAAGCACAGTGTAAGAACCAACTGTCGGTTCAACAGAATACGGTTGTACTACAGGCAAAGATTGCAAAAGAGGTGGCCCGAGGTCGGGTCGCGGGTCCATATGCGAACCCGCCTGTTCTTAACTTTGTTTGTTCACCGTTGGGAGTAGTCCCTAAGAAGGACCCAGGTGAGTTTAGGTTAATCCATAATTTGTCCGCTCCTAAGGGTCTTTCGGTGAACGATGCGATTGACCCAGGAGTTTGTACGGTGCGGTATGCATCCTTCGATGAGGCCGTTGCTATGTTGAATCGCCTGGGGCCCGGAGCGCTGATGGCTAAATCTGATATCGAGTCAGCGTTCCGGTTACTCCCGGTACACCCACAGGATCAGCGTCTCTTGGGTTTTGTGTTCCAAGTACGCTACTACATGGATAAATGTATGCCAATGGGTTGCTCCATCTCGTGTGCATATTTTGAAAAGTTCAGTAGTTTTTTACAATGGGCGTTCACCAGAGCCACGGGCTTTACGCAGGTTATGCATTACCTTGATGATTTTCTGTTTCTTGGGGCGGCTGGGGACACGGAATGTGCAGAGGCTTTGAGTGAATTTTGTGATCTCATGAGACGATTTGGCGTGCCACTGGCACCAGGCAAGACAGTGGGGCCGTCTACTTCACTCGAGTTTCTTGGAATTGAGCTCGATTCTGAAGAGGGGTGCTTCCGTTTGCCCAAGGAGAAGGTAATGAAATTTAAGGCCTCGCTCGAAATATGTATTGGCGAGATGAAAGTAACTTTGCATCAGTTGCAGCAGGCTGTGGGTCAGCTTAACTTTGCCCTTAGAGTGATACCGATGGCTCGCTCCTTTTCCCGCTCTATCGCACAAGCCATGGTTGGCCTTAGGGAAGGGCATCACCGTACAAGACTCTCGGCAGAGGTTCGCCAGGATATGCGCATATGGCTGGCATTTCTGGCGGATTTCAACGGTCGTGTCGTGTGGAACAAGCCACCAGTTTCCTCCGAGGAACTGGGGTTGTGGACCAACTCGGCAGGGAGTGTGGGTTTTGGCGCCATCTTTGGTAATCAATGGTCGGCACGAACATGGCCGGCATGGTGGCACGATAGTGGGCTCACAGGTAACATTGGGTTCCTTGAGCTGTTCCCCATTCTAGTTGCCTTAAAGACATGGCCGGAGGAGTTTCGTGATCGCACTGTGGTGTTCTGGTCGGATAATATGACCGTGGTTGAATGTGTCAATAATCAGGCAGCACGCTGCAAATGGATTTTGAGATTACTGAAAGAAATTGTCCTGCTGTGTATGAGATTAAACGTCCACTTTAGAGCAAGACAAGTGCCTGGGGTACTGAACCAGGCGGCTGATGCACTCTCTCGTTCCAACATGCAGGCCTTCCGGGGCTATCTGCCCTCAGCGGACTTGGTTGCAGCACCATTTTCCTCGTGGGAGAGAGTCTAGCGCCCAGGACAAGGAAGGCATATGAAGGAGCGTTCCGTTCCTATTGGGCATTTTTGGGTCCAGCTAGGGGGGAGCATTGGGGGCAGGAAGAGTATGTCCTGAAATTTCCGGTATCATTGCATCAGGCAGGCCGATCAGTGGCAACAGCCAATAGCCACCGAGCCGCCATTGCGTTCATGGCGCAGGCTCATGGCATTCAGGACCCCACAGCGTCCTTTCTAGTGAGGAAGGCGCTGCGCGGGTGGCAACGCCTTGAGGGTCATAGAGGGGACGTGAGGCGCCCGATAGGGCTAGCAAGGTTGTCCCTGTTAATGTCCGTACTTCCTGCGACATGTTCATCTCAGTCAGAGACAGTGCTGTTCCGGGCCGCTTTTGCACTAGCATTCCATGGGGCTATGCGGGTAAGCGAACTGGTAGCAAGGAACAAGCAGGATACGGGGGGAGGTCTGTGTCGAGAACACATTCAGATCAAGGGTGATACGATGGTAGTCACTATAGCGAGGTCCAAAACCGATCATGGAGCGATCGGGGACAGTGTGGTTGTTCAGCGCCTGCTAGGGTCCCCCATGTGCCGAGTGAAATGCGTGGAGGATTATTTAGCGCAGAGGGCGGCATCATGGGGGGGAAGCTTACTGAGACATACCGACGCCACCCCACTGACCAGGTTTCAGTTTCAGCGGGTGTTGACAATGGCAATCGCGGCAGCGGGCTTGAACCCGGGCGATTTTGGGACCCACTCCTTCCGGATAGGGGCTGCTACAGAGGCTACAGCCAGGGGTCTGAGTGTGGAAAAAGTGAAACAGTTGGGGCGTTGGTCCTCGAATTGTTATAAAAGGTATGTGCGGTTGCACATGTTGTGAAGCTAATGTCATGCACTCACGCTTCTTGTTTTTTGTTTGGTTTACAGTTTCGCAAGCAGGCTTGGCGGGGCGGACTGTGCAGTTGACCCGACACCTGGGGACCAGCGGTCAAAGATCACCGGCTGAGGGAAGAGTGGTGTGGGTCGTTGGCCACTCATACGTGAGGCGTGCCGCAGACGTATTCAAAGCAGGTGACATGATTCACATGGCTGGGGAATACGGGTACAGGGTGACCTTCCACGGAAGGGGCGGGCTCTGTATTGACCAGTTTCAAAGTTTTATGGAGGGACTGTTAGGGCGGACAAGGTCACCGCCATCTGTAATCATAGTGCATCTTGGGGGCAATGATTTGGTGACCATTGGTCGACGAGTACTTCTCGAGTTAATTTTATCCACAGTAAGTTGGTTGGCGAGAAGGGTTCCGGGGTGCACGATTGCATGGTCACACATGATTCCGCGGAGGGTGTGGCGGGGGGCCCTCTCTGTGTCGGCTTCGAATCCGTCGGTAAAGAAAGTTAATAACAAACTGGGTAGGTTGTTTTGTACAGGAAATTTGCATTGTATTCCACATGGATGTATCCGGGGGGACCATATGTATCTGGAGGATGGGGTCCATTTGTCCCGGGAGGGAAATGTCTTACTCATAGGAGACTTCGTAGCTTGGTTAAAGAGTTTGTGTAGCCATGACCTTTAGTAGGAGTTTTGTGGGGGGTCCGGATAGCCGGTCAACTATCCGGCCTGTGGCGGTAAGGTCATGATCGGTGAGCAGTAATTGGAAGATCCCTAGAGGTGGGGCGCCACCCATTATGGATGGGAGCGCCCGGGGGGAGGCGGCCATTGGCCCCTCAAACGGGGAGGCGGTACCCTCTAAGGATGGGGCCGCCGAAAGGGAAGGCGGTCATAGGCCCCTCCCTGGGGAGGAGGGGCTACGTGCTCCTCCTGGGAATTTCCCGGGGCCAGGACATCCGCGACGGCGGATGTGGTAAGCAGTGTGGGGTGGGAGGGGGGTCTACGCTACCTTCTAGACACCTCACACGAGTCCTCGGACGACCACTAAGATGGCGTCGAGTAAATATGGGGCCCCCGCTAAGACAAGGGAAATTGGAAGTTGGCACAGAGGTACAGTCCTCTGTGCGCCCGCCCCTCACAAGTGAGGGGGGAGTTCTGGTATTAGGGATCTGACACCGGTTACGACCTTGCCGTTGGCCCGTAATGTTAGGATGTACAATTTGAATTTTGAGAAATGCATTTACAGGATGTTTTAGAATCGGCTAGGAGAACCTTTGTATTAGAGATGTGTTAAGGTTAGCCAAGAAACATCGTAATGTGTAAATGAAATTGTACATGATATGAAACTGTTATTTTAATGTTTTAATTTTGTTTCATATTTTAATAAATACGGCCGGGAGGGTAACTCCCTCCCGCCTTCCAAAAGTTCAAGAACCGTTTCCGTCTTCCCATTCTTGGGGATTGTGTTGGGAGGGGGTGACGGGTATCCCGGCCATATGGAAAGGGGCGACCACTCGGTCCCCCCGAACATATGGTAGGGTGCCCCAATCCCCCCGGGAAACCATTTTGGGCGGGAGGCGTGTCTCGGCTGGTATGCCCGAAGCGGCGTAGCCGGGGCGCGCCTTTTCCCGCCCAAGAGGGGTTGTCCTAGACACCTACACCGTTGGCCACGCCCCGTGGGCGGATTGGAGGAGGGTCCACGCCCTCCCGAGGGAGGATAAAAGGAGCAACAATCCAAGGAAGCATCCTCTTGTTCCTGTGCTTGGAAGCTGCACCTCCTCGTTGCACGTGAGCCCGAGACGGAACAAGGAGCCAATTTTGACCCACCCACCAGCCCCTGATGACAGCGATTAGTATTGCAATAAAGTCGATTAACGAAGATGTTATCTCTTTTTTCAGGTTGTTTCTAATAAAGTTGGATATTTTGATATGACAATAAAATGGTTGCTCTTTTAGCATGTATTTGGCAAAGTATTGCAGCAGAGTGGAAAAAGGTGGTATTGCTTAGATAAAAGTTATATTTTGAATTGCTCAGTTTATTGTTTATTCCGTCCTCATTAGGTTAAAAATGTCGTATTTATTTTTGGTCGGGCGGTAAGGTCATGATCGGTGAGCAGTAATTGGAAGATCCCTAGAGGTGGGGCGCCACTCATTATGGATGGGAGCGCCCGGGGGGAGGCGGCCATTGGCCCCTCAAACGGGGAGGCGGTACCCTCTAAGGATGGGGCCGCCGAAAGGGAAGGCGGTCATAGGCCCCTCCCTGGGGAGGAGGGGCTACGTGCTCCTCCTGGGAATTTCCCGGGGCCAGGACATCCGCGACGGCGGATGTGGTAAGCAGTGTGGGGTGGGAGGGGGGTCTACGCTACCTTCTAGACACCTCACACGAGTCCTCGGACGACCACTAAGATGGCGTCGAGTAAATATGGGGCCCCCGCTAAGACAAGGGAAATTGGAAGTTGGCACAGAGGTACAGTCCTCTGTGCGCCCGTCCCTCACAAGTGAGGGGGGAGTTCTGGTATTAGGGATCTGACACCGGTTTCGACCTTGCCGTTGGCCCGTAATGTTAGGATGTACAATTTGAATTTTGAGAAATGCATTTACAGGATGTTTTAGAATCGGCTAGGAGAACCTTTGTATTAGAGATGTGTTAAGGTTAGCCAAGAAACATCGTAATGTGTAAATGAAATTGTACATGATATGAAACTGTTATTTTAATGTTTTAATTTTGTTTCATATTTTAATAAATACGGCCGGGAGGGTAACTCCCTCCCGCCTTCCAAAAGTTCAAGAACCGTTTCCGTCTTCCCATTCTTGGGGATTGTGTTGGGAGAGGGTGACGGGTATCCCGGCCATATTGCCTTGTGCCGCCGGTGCGTCACTTTTAACATGGGAAAAAGTGACGCACCGGTGGCGCAAGGCCTTTATAAATAAGGCCCTGAGTTTCTTTGCTGTTGGTTTGTGTCTTGCTTTTTGATAATGCTTGCTATCAACATTTCCAAGATAGAGGATTTGTATTTTGTGAAATAGTGAGGTTTCAGTAGTGAAATTGAATGCTTGTACAAAGGACCTGCGCTGTGTTTCTAAAATGTTATTCAAAAAACGATTTTAGGGGCAAATCAATGGTATTTACATTTGGGCCTTATTTATGATTGCCTTGTGCCGCCGGTGCGTCACTTTTAACATGGGAAAAAGTGACGCACCGGTGGTGCAAGGCCTTCATAAATAAGGCCCTGAGTTTCTTTGCTGTTGGTTTGTGTCTTGCTTTTTAATAATGCTTGCTATCAAGATTTGCAAGATAGAGGATTTGTATTTTGTGAAATAGTAAGGTTTCAGTAGTGAAATTGAATGCTTGTACATAGGACCTGCGCTGTGTTTCTAAAATGTTATTCAAAAAACGATTTTAGGGGCAAATCAATGGTTTTTACATTTGGGCCTTATTTATGATTGCCTTGTGCCGCCGATGCGTCACTTTTAACATGGGAAAAAGTGACGCACTGGTGGGCAAGGCCTTCATAAATAAGGCCCTGAGTTTCTTTGCTGTTGGTTTGTGTCTTGCTTTTTGATAATGCTTGCTATCATTGTTTGCAAGATAGAGGATTTGTATTTTGTGAAATAGTGAGGTTTCAGTAGTGAAATTGAATGCTTGTACATAGGACCTGTGCTGTGTTTCTAAAATGTTATTCAAAAAACAATTTTGGGGGCAAATCAATGGTATTTACATTTGGGCCTTATTTATGATTGCCTTGTGCCGCCGGGGCGTCACTTTTAACATGAGAAAAAGTGACGCACCGGTGGCGCATGGCCTTCATAAATAAGGCCCTGAGTTTCTTTGCTGTTGGTTTGTGTCTTGCTTTTTGATAATGCTTGCTATCAACATTTGCAAGATAGAGGATTTGTATTTTGTGAAATAGTGAGGTTTCAGTAGTGAAATTGAATGCTTGTACATAGGACCTGCGCTGTGTTTCTAAAATGTTATTCAAAAAACGATTTTGGGGGCAAATCAATGGTATTTACATTTGGGCCTTATTTATAATTGCCTTGTGCCGCTGGTGCGTCACTTTTAACATGGGAAAAAGTGACTCACCGGTGGCGCAAGACCTTCATAAATAAGGCCCTGAGTTTCTTTGCTGTTGGTTTGTGTCTTGCTTTTTGATAATGCTTGCTATCAACATTTGCAAGATAGAGGATTTGTATTTTGTTAAATAGTGAGGTTTCAGTAGTGAAATTGAATGCTTGTACATAGGACCTGTGCTGTGTTTCTAAAATGTTATTCAAAAATCGATTTTGGGGGCAAATCAATGGTATTTACATTTGGGCCTTATTTATGATTGCCTTCTGCCGCCGGTGCGTCACTTTTAACATGGGAAAAAAGTGACGCACCGGTGGCGCAAGGCCTTCATAAATAAGGCCCTGAGTTTCTTTACTGTTGGTTTGTGTCTTGCTTTTTGATAATGCTTGCTAACAACATTTGCAAGATAGAGGATTTGTATTTTGTGAAATAGTGAGGTTTCAGTAGTGAAATTGAATGTGTATACATAGGACCTGCGCTGTGTTTCTAAAATGTTATTCAAAAAACGATTTTGGGGGCAAATCAATGGTACTATCTAATCCTTGTCAATAATGTAAAACCAATTCATGTGCTCAAAATATTTTTTTAGAATAACATTTAAAAAACAGAGATAAGGTCATATGTATAAGCATTATAGTGTTTATATTGTTTACTTATTGTCATTGCTTTGTTGTTTGGTAGTAGTGGTCTATAATGTGTTTTTTTTTTGTTTACCACAGATTTAAATCAACATTTCAATAGTAAGGAAATATGCCCTCAAGGCAGAGGAGAAGGAAAGATGCTATGCGGAAAAAAAGAAAAACAGTCTCCTACAACAAATACTAAAAAAACCGCCAAAAAAGCTCCTGGTAAGACAACAAAGTATTTTTTTCTGAACATATGTAGATAAAAGAAAATGATAATGTACATGTGAATTTACAGAAGGAGAGAGCAAATTTGATGAGAAAGGAGAGGCCCCCCCCCCCAAAATCTTACTACTGCAGCAGGAGACAATAATATGTATAGGAATAGAAGGCAAAATGAATTTAGGGACATTTGTAAACGAATGTTTCGCAATAGGGTAGTTTTAAATTTATTAAAAAACATTAAGAAAGGTACACAGAGAGCTGCTTTTTATAAGAAAAAGAAAAATGTAGAGAAGATTGTTGATCAAGCTTTTGAAGTTAAGAACAAATTATTTATTTTAGTAATCAATAGAATTAGGACACTTAACAAGACAATTGATGTTTTCAAATCAAACAGTAGATCCAAAAGAGTAATTAATCGAACTAATTTTTGTAAAGTTTTTTCTGGAGAATGGATGCATAGTTCAAGTTGTGAGCCATTTTTTAATGAGGAGAGTTACTTCCAGGAGAATGATTTGGTGAATGCAGTTGACACCAGTGGTCGAGCATATGAGGTGAAAGACGGTTGTCCGATTGAAAAAGAGAAACTTGTGTCTAGAGATGTAGAAGAGGTATTAAGTGATGAAGTTTTAGGAAGACGTACTAAGGGTCCAGTGTACAATTGGAAGTGTAGTAGTATTTGTAGTGTGCGACAGGATTCCATCGATGTGCTTCGTAATTACATACATATAGTAAGAAAAGTCTAAAACAGAAAATGAAGATGTTGCAAGAGTTAGATCCTTGCAGAGTGAAAGAAAACACAGGTTTGTATGGACATTCATTGGCTTGTCTTTCAAGAAAAGTATGTCAGAGTGTTTTTCATCATTTTAGGATGTTAGCAGTGCATCATAACAAAATGAGGAAATTAGTGAGAAGGTTGTATTATGCAAAAAGTCCAGCACTTAAGCTTAAACAGTTAAACAGTGCTTTTTTGCATGGAACTGAATTAGATGTGAAGAAATTGAGATTTGTTATTTTTGTGAAAAAGAGGACAGTGTAGAAATTGACACAGTAATACAAGGTAATGTGGAAGACAATGTACAGATTTCAAGTACAGAAAAGTTTGACCAGGAAATTAGCAAGTTTCAGTTGAAATCAAGTGAAAGGCCTAATTTTACTTGTGTGTGTTGTCGACGGACTCATTATAAGATTCAGACTAGGTTAGTTGATTTATATGCAAAAAGTGAAATGGAAAATAATAGTGAATGGAGGAATTTTGCAACTTATTTGTTGGTGGAGAATTCTTTTGATTTGAGTTTTGATCAGCGTATTTGTAAATATTGTTATAATAAATTAAATGAAAACAGAATGCTGAATTGATGGATTTAAATACATATGAATCTATTTTGATTCAATGTGTCCATCCTTTTCAGGCAATTGTTCGCATGGAGCCTAAGACAGGGAAATTGCCTCCTTCAGATTTACAGAGAGGTTTAAAGGGAAAAGTTGTTTATTTGCCTCTAGATTTCAAGAAAAATATTGATATAATTGGTGTAGAAAAAGTGGAAGAGGAACCTTTAGTTATTCTAGTTAATGGGGTTCCGACAAAGAGTAAGAAAATCTGGCAAGATTTAGTGGATGTTAGGAAAGTCAAAAAGGCAACGTTGTATTTGGTCAAAAACAATGAGTATTACAAACATGTATGTGTTGAAGCAGAGGAAATAGTTGCAGAAGAAGACAGTGATTGTTCAGTCGGCCAAATTGAAAAAGTTGATGTGTCTAGAGGTGAAGAAATATATGAACATTATACTGTTCATCCTTTGCATTCCAAAGAAGTAATGGGGAATGCAATTGACTTGCTTCAAATGAAAGCAGCAAAAGGAAGTCCCATTAGTGTATGGGAAGAAAGTTTGGAAGCTCGTTGTTTTCCACAGCTATTTCCAACAGGTCGAGGTGGACAATATGACGATCGACCAGTTCAAATTCCTGCTTCTGAATACCGGACTTTAAGATTATATGCTGAAGATTCAAGGTTTCGTCAATGCATTCCATATTTGTTTCATCTACTGTATGAAAGTGACTTGTCTGAACTTTCATATGCAGTAAATCATATACTGAAAAGTGGAGCACCTCTGCAAAATGTTTCGGCGAGGGACTTCATGGAGAAAGTCAATCTGCAAGATAATATTTTGGAATCTCATCTAATCAATCTCATGGCATGTCAGCGTGGTACAAACGAGTATTGGTACCGTCGTCATGGGGAATTGAAATGTATGCTAAGAAACTTAGGAACTCCTACATGGTTCCTCACTCTTAGCTGTGTTGAGTATGCATGGGACGACTTACTTGAATTTCTACGCGAGGCAAATGCTAATATACAAAATATAGAATTGAAAACACCAGGAGAACTGTGTTCTTTGGATCCAGTGAATGTATGCAGATATTTCAATCATAGATTTGAAGCTATGATGTCTGTTATTACCAATAAATAAAATCCTCCTCTTGGAGAGGTTTTGGATTTCTTTTGGAGAAAGGAGTATCAAGCGAGAGGTGCTCCTTATATACATATGTTGTTGTGGATTAAAGATGCACCCAAATTTGGATCAGATTCAGATGAAACAGTGATGAGTTTCATTGAAGAGCATTCAACATGTGCTGTTCCGAAAACTACCGAAGAAAACAATTTAAGGCAACAAGTTTTACGCTTTCAATCCCATCGCTGTGGGAAGTACTGTCGTCGAAAATTCAAAAACAAGGAAAAGTTCTACACAAAATGTCGTTTTGCGTTTCCACGACCAGTGATTTCTAAGGGAAGAGTAAATAATTTGATGTCATCTCTACGACATACTGTGACGAGGAAATCACCCAAAAATACATACAATTTAAAAAGAAACGAAGAGTCCAAGTACATCAACGACTACAACCCAGTGATTTTGTCCATGTGGAATGCTAACATGGATATTCAGTTCGTTGCTGACAACTCTATTGCTGTGGCTCGATATGTGACATCTTACAACACAAAAAAAGAAAAGACAGAACTAAAGGAAATGTGGGAGGACATTTCACATGAAAAGAGTCTAAGCAAGAAATTATACAGTTACAGTCTGAAGATGTTGTTGCATCGAGAAATTGGAGCATATGAATGTTCTGATCGGTTATCATCAGCAAGTCTCTATGCCAAATCTAGAACAATAATTTGGGTGAGTCTAGGTCTTGCTGCAACACGAACCGAGTTTTGAAATCTGTACTAGAAATTGAGTATTTGGCGGAGAAAGAACCAAATAGTACAGATATTTTGAAGACAAACATGTTGGATACATACTATCCAAATAGAAGTACTCACCTTGAGAACACTTGTTTGTATGAAGTTCTGCAAAACTATAGTTATAAGAGGAACACCACAGAAGATATCAATAATGGAAAATATGCTGTCATTGGAAATGAAGGATGTCTAGTGAAACAGAGAAAAGGTCATTTGATTAATCATCGAAAATTGAGTTGTGAATCTCCAGACAAAAGAGAATTTTACTATTTAACTCTTTTGCAACTCTTTAAGCCATGATGTAAAGAAGAGGAACTACTTGGAGATTTTCTCTGTTACAAAGATTCTTTTAATGCAACCAAAGATACCATAGAATGTCCTGTTTTTTCAAATTATCTGCAAATGTTGAACGAAGAAATAGAGCAAGAAGCCCCAATTGCTGAAGAGATTGTAAGAGACAGTTCTCAAGACAGTCAGAGTTCTACTACATTGAGTCAGGATCCACTAGGAGGACCAATTATCCAAAATGAAGCTGCCACTGCCATGGATGAAGTGGAAAGAGCTATGGAACAAGCTCAAGAGGATGTATTTAACTTAGAAGATTTGGTGGTGCAACTAAACGTTGAGCAGAAAAATATATATGACGAAGTCACAGAACAGATTGAACATGGATTCAGACATGAGAAAAAAGAGTGCTCATGTACATCATTTATGCCTGTCCGACTGTACGTGAGTGGAGAAGCGGGGACAGGAAAAAGTTTTCTGATTAAAGCAATTTCAACTTATCTGCAGAAAAGGACTGAATCACTGCTGTCTTGTGTTGTAACCGCTCCAACTGGACTGGCAGCGCATAATATTAAAGGGATTACTCTACATCGTTTACTGATGCTGCCAGTTGAGCATGATAATAAATTGCATTACAACAAGTTATCTGGAGATGCGTGTTCTGAAGTTTCCAGAGTCCTGCAGAAAATGAAACTTCTTATCATTGATGAAGTAAGCATGGTCTCAAATCTAATGCTTGCTTTTGTGCATTTGAGAATGCAAGAAATTCTTAGAACAGAGTATGATGTGTTATTTGGAGGAAAATACATTATTGTTTTTGGAGATCTATTGCAGTTGACTCCAGTAAAAGGACAACCAGTGTTTAAAATGCTTACACATGAAGATACCAGGAAGTCCCTTGGAAGCATTGGAAACGTTAATATATGGTTAAATTTCAAATATGCAGAACTGTTTCAAAATATGTGACAGGCAAAGGATGAAGATTATAAAAAAATTCTACAAGATATAAGAATCGGAAAAGTAAGCGAGCATGGGAAAGAAGCTTTACATGCACGATTAATTTCAAATTTGTATCCAAATGAAAACATTCTTCCAGAGAATATTTTTAAGATAATTACTGAGAACAAATCTGGAATATGTTTGATGCCAACTCTGCAAGAATGTTCCATCTTCAACAACAAAATGTTAAAGTTAGAAAATGAAGAGATTGTGAAACTAGAAGCAATAGATAAAATTGAGCATATGGGAGCAACAATTATTTTGTCAGAAAATTTGAAATCAAAATTGGATTCATTGGAGAAGAATATATCTAAAACGGCTGGTTTTGAAAAGACTCTGAATGTGTGTTTTAATTGTCGTATTATTTTGAGAAGGAATTTAAATGTTGAAAGAGGTCTGGTAAATGGAGCAATGGGTCATGTTGTTGATTTTATGAATTATAGAAATAGAGATGGAATTGAATTTTTAAAAATTAAATTTGATGGCATTGAGTAAGTACAACAAATCAGTTGTTGTTCTGCTAGATTTTTGCTTGTAAAAGACTTATATGTTCACCGAAAACAGTTTCCTGTTTGTTTGGCATATGCGGTGACAATTCATAAATCTCAAGGTTTAAGTGTAGATAGTGCTTTGGTGAACATTGGAAGTTCTGTGTTTAAAGAGGGTATGGCATATGCGGCATTATCGCAAGTCAGAACTTTATCAGGATTGTATTTGATTAAGTGTGATGACACAAAGATTTGTGCAGATCTGGATTGTGTTAAAGAATACAATAGATTAAGAAGAGAGTATGCTCCACATTTGCCACAATATCCTCTGTTTGAAAAACGTGTGGTAGGCCGAAAAAGAAGAAATGAGAGTAATTGTAGTGAGGTAGTAGCAAAAAGACCAAAAGTAGATGACAATGTAATTGAAAACAGAAAGAAAAAAGATTCTGATGAAAATGTTGTTGGATTTCAGTTTGAAAACAGTTCTGGTGTCAACTGCTATGCTAATGTAGTGGTTAATGTTGTTTTTTTTCTTCAAATTTTACAAGAACAGATTGTTGAAAATCGGGTTCAAAGATTGTGCAATTTATTGAATTCTGTGTTTGAGAAATGTAGCAGTGATAGAGCAAAAATAGAAAGTGTAACAGAAATTCGAAATATTTTAGACATGTGTTCTGGTCAAGATAAATTTTCACAGAACATTCAGCAGGATTGTCAGGAATTTTTAATGTATATGTTTGGTGTTTTGGAAGATGAAGGTGTAGATGTAGAAAATCTTTTTAGCCTTTCTTATCAATGGCAGCATGACTGCGACAATTGTAGTTTATCAAGTACTACTAGAATAGACACTGAAAGATTTATATATTTGGCATTACCAGACTGCAAATCAGTGTCATTTAATAATCTAGTTAAAGCAGCTGATCATAATATGGTGTGTACCCAATGTAAGTGTCCAATGCTGTCCACATTATTTATACAAACTTATGGTTAGTATGTCATTTTAGTTTTCCAACGATGTAGACCTGATGGGAGTAAATTGACAACTTGTATCAAAAATGTTGTGGCTTATCAGTTATCAATTTCAGGAAGAACCTTTACAACTTTAGCTATTATTTATCATGACGGTCCTTCGACAACATCAGGACATTATACATGCTACTTAAAATGTCAAAAAGGTTGGAGTTACTGCAATGATTCTCATCTGACTTATAAACAACGTTTGCCTTTTGACTTAAAAAATTCTTACCTAGTGTTTTTAGAACCAAAATTTTAATAAAGGTAATTGGCCTATAAAGACGGGAGCAGTCATTAAAAGTTAGTTACTTAGTTAGTCTAATGTTTAAAATTATTTATCTCATATAGGTACTGTAAGTGGATCTCATAGTAAGTGATATCAGTATTATAGGAAATGTTGAACATGAGTGATCAAAAAAGGGAATCTGAATTTTTAAACATTGTGAAAATGTTATATGAGCTTTTCTTTGAAAACTTCGGGTAAACGGTAATTTCAGAGTTTAATTAGAGAAATTTCAAAATATACTCATATATCTGACACTATTTGGTCGTAAGGAAAGTTGAAGGAATGAGCAATAAGTTATACCTTAACACAAGGAAGAAAATGAAAATGTTGAGAATTATTTCAGATGTTCTTAGAGCTTTTTTTATAGAAAGTCGATGAAATGGAAGTTTTAGAGAACAGCAGAGTATTTTCCAACGAAAAGGACCTTCACTATCTACTATTTGGCCTCAAGGAAAAGTCAGTGAATCAAAGATTAGTGTACATATATGATTTGTAAGTTTATATGGGTTTTTTAAAACACAATCTTTTAGATTGTGTTTTTTTTTCCCGCTGTTATATGATGAAGAGTTTGAACTCACTGTTTTTAGTGAAATTCAATATATTCTGAGAACAGCAAAAATAAACTATCTAACATGTTGTATAAGTTATTCTATAGTTTGTATTGTGTAATTTATATTGTATTCCCATTGTCTCACACTCATTTTCCTTTTTCCACCTTTTTTCAGCTCTCTTTACTCACTTACACTGCCTTTTTTTCACTTTGTTTCATCGCTGTTCCTTTACTCCACTTCTTTCACAACCCCTCAATCCAATTTCAACTGTTTGCATTTCCTCTCTCCCTTGCACCACTTTTCAGCTTTCTCACATTCTCTCAGTACCACTGCTTTAGTTCTCTTCCCCTCTCTTTCCTTCTTTTGCTCCTTTACTCTTTTTCATTTCTTCACTCATTGTACTGCACTTCACTCAGTCCTTCCCTTAGTCTTTCTGTGTACTTACTTCCTCACTCCTTTTTCCTTCATCGTTCTATATTAACCTCATTCCCTTCATCCCTTCACTCTGTGACTCCCCTTCACTCACTCTCAGTCATCTTCCATTCCTCTTTCTTGTAAATGGATCCTCATTTAGACTCCTTTACCTTTCACTCATTCTCCTTTTACCTACTTCTCTTTCCTGATTTCGTTTTGGTATCTCACATTCTTTTAGTATCTTACTTACCTTCAGTAATTTGCTCTCCTTCTATTTCTTTTTCCCTCTTTTTGTCCTTGTACATTAATTTATTTCCGTTTCTGTATCCTTCACTCTTGCTTTATTTCTTAGTACATTTTTTTTGATTTTTTACCTCTTGACCTGTTTCTTCTATTTTAAAATATATATTTTACTAATTATAACTTTTTTTCTTTTGTCTTTCACAGATACAAAGTGTAGTTTAAACATGCAATTAAGTTTACATTAATTATAAGGTAAGTGTGACTAAAAAATGTAGTTTGTCATCACCCTTTGCTTTAACCTCACTACTTTTCTCTCACCCTACCTCACTCCTGTTTCCTTACTCTGCTTCCCTCACTTATTCTTATCCTCCATGTTTACTTCTCTTTTCCTTACTTTCCTACCACATTCAACTTCTTTCAGTGCCCCTGCTCACCCACACTCCCTCACTTACCTTTTTTTTCTGGTTCACTTAGTCCCTTTCAGTCACTCCTTCCTTTACTCTCTCTGTTCTTTCTCTCTGTCACTCCCCATGTCTTACCCTTATTCACTTTTATCCACCCTCTTTCACCCCTCTTTACTTACACTCACTGCTCTTTTCTTTCCCTCCGTCACCGCTGTTCCTTTTCTCTGGTTCCGTCACTACCCGTCATTCCCCATCCTTTACTTTCCTTCCTTTTACTTTCATCACCCATTCACATTCTCCCAGAACCTCTGCTTTAGTCTTCTTCCTCTTTCTTCTCTTCTTTTGCTCCCTTATTCATTTTCCTTTTCTCAGTTACTTCCTCTTATACCTTTTCTCTGTTTTACTATCTATTACACAGTCCCTCTGTGTTCCTCCCTCTAGCTCTCTTTCTCTTTACACCACTGTCTCTGTCCCCTTTGCTCATGCTCACTCCTTCATTATTTTTTTTTATTTATTTTTTTGGTGCGTTAACGGGTCGCGCCCCGGTACGCACACCGGGGCGCGCCGATTTACTGCGCTCACCGGTGCGCTCACCGGTACGCGCACCGGGAGCGCTCCAGGGTGAAACATAAAAAAAAAATGAATATACTTTAAAAAAAGTATTATATTAATATACAATATAGGATTCATTTTCAGAAAAAAATACCTTTCTTAGCTATAGACATTTGCTAATAAATAACCTTAGAAATTCACTAAAAAATTATGCTCCGTTAGCGTAGCATAGTACTATGCCCAGGGTTACTAAGGAATAGATGTTCATGCATAAAAAAATGAGTTCTTGGAGAAATCAATACCCAGGCAATGGGAAGTCCCTAACGGCTTAAGAGTCTGGTTTTCCACGAAATCGTTGTGACCTAGATGAACTGATGGAAGTAGCCATGCCTGTATTTTGGTAGCATGGACTATGCCTAAATAAGGACTGGATTTCTGTGCTTATATAAGGGCAATGCATATTGTACCTATATAAGGGCATGAATAGGGTAATTCATTTTGAATCTAAAATCGAACACAACAGTAGATTTGTAGATTCATAGAGCGCTTCTTGTTACCTGTGGTGGTATCCAGGCACCTCGTTCCCTTTTCCTTTGGTGGCTGATGCTGGTTCCGGTAGCTTTTTTCAATCAATCAATCAAGGGGTTGATTTGTAGATTTATAGAGTTCTTCTTGTCACCCAAAGGGTGTCCAGGTGCTTCATTCCCCTGCCCTCTGGTGGCTGATGGTGGTACCTGTGGCTTCTTTCAATCAATCAATCAGTAGATTTGTAAATTTATAGAGCACTTCTTGTCACCTGTGAAGGTATCCAGGCGCTTTGTTCCCTTGTCCTCTGGTAGCTGATGCTGGTGCTGGCGGCTTCTTTCAATCAATCAATCAATCGTAGAGTTGTGGATTTATAGAGCGCTTCTTGTGACCCGTGAGGGTATCCAGGCACTTTGTTCCGTTGCCCTCTGTGGCTGATGGTGGTCCCAGCAGCTTCTTTCAATCCATCAATCTGTAGATTTGTAGATTGATAGAGCGCTTCTTGTCACCCGTGAGGGCGCTTCGTTCCCTTGTCCTCTGGTGGCTGATGCTGGTACCGGCAGCTTCTTTAAATTAATCGGTTGATTTGTAGATTAATAGAGCGGTTCTTGTCACCCATGAGGGTATCCAGGCGCTTCGTTCCCTTGTCATCTGGTGGCTGATGCCAGTCACAGCAGCTTCTTTAAATCAATCCGTTGATTTGTAGATTTATAGAGCGCTTCTTGTCACCCGTGAGGGTATCCAGGCACTTTGTTCCCTTGTCCTCTGGTGGCTGATGCTGTTTCCTGGCAGCTTCAATAAATCAATCTGTGAGGAGGAGCCACAGCGGCGATCAAGATGGCCGCCTAAGCGCTCGGCTCCGCCGCTCGCCATCGCCTTCCAATTATCCTGCCGCCCATCCTGCGTTCCAACCGCAACCCCGTGTTGCTGAGACGGTGCGGTGCCTGGCCGTGAAACTCCGGACTAGCGGCGGCCCCGGACGGCCGAGAAACGTCGTCTTGAATATCGCGGCCTGCACCGGTTCAAAGCCGGGACCCCGAGTGGTAGTGCTGCCGGTGCGGAGGTGATCAACAGCGGCCCTGACCGGACAACAGGGGCCGGTGATCCTGGTCGGAAATGGCAGCCTCCCGATTTGAATGGCTGGTGTGAGCTGAGCGCAGGGCAACAACTCGGATCTTTGCCTCATCTATTTGGCTGACCCCTCTGTGGTGACTGTACCGGGGATCGGAGATCGGCGTTAAGCCCCCTGCCTGTGGCGGACATTCTTGGCTGGTTATCCGGGGTAGACCTGGGACTCAGATTGATCGCTTAACAATAGATCAGGCGGTCTGCTGTGTTCCTCTTCCCTGATTGATGGGCGCTAACGCACGATTGAAAGCTGTTTTTTGGTGTACTCCGCAGTAACCCACTTGTGCGCCACAGACGTACTCACTACTCTCGTCTGCCTGACCTCCTTTCTAGCTGTCTGAGGGGTCCCCAAAGAAAACGGGCTCAGCTTATGCCGACAACGCAGCAATGAAGCCCACGCTGGGAGATGTCCTCCTGGCTATCCTGGACTTTCGCTTCTCCCTGACCCATCGAGGACTGATTCTCCGCGACTCAATGGCGGCCATCGCTCCTGGGACGATACCTGGTGAAGCAGATGAAGATGCTTTCTGCCTGGCGCACGACTATTCTCACTCCCTAGACACCGGAGACTTTCGGAAACACACAGTTTTGGATGAGACGCCTCCTGACTCTATCGGCTTGACCAGTGTGAATGCTGCCCTTTATGCTTACACGTCTAACATGCCACTCATTGCTCTACAACGCCAAGTGTTTATTATGCTGGAAAGTATATCCTGGAATGGGGGTGTCGACGTAGTGTTGTTGTCTTTGCTTGGCGCCTGGATGGCTCGCATACGACATAACTGCTCGCTGGGCTCATCAGCTTCTGGTACTATTGAGTCAGAAAGTTTGTTTACTTCTGTTCGTACTGGCCAGGGATGAGCGCTGACTGTTTCCTGTATTGTGTGAAGGGTCTCGTGGCGATGCAAGACTCGGACGCCATGACTTTGTGGGGTTGAAATGGATGTACTATGATACTCGCTCCTCATCCTGATGGGCATACACTTTCTATTATGGCGCGATGGAGTGGGTGGGATTTGGGGCCGGCGCGAGGGCCCTCCTCCTTTTCCCATCTTCGGGGTCTTTACTGGGGCGACAGGCATGCCTATGGGGGGGGGGGTAGGCCGTAGCCTTCCGCTGGTATGCAGGGTGGGGGGTTGGGGCTTGAATTTCTTTTCTTTTTGTTCTATGGCCTTTTTTCTTCTTTCTCTTGTTTCTTCCCTTTTTCTCATGTATCATGGGTCAGACGGGGGGGTCCGGGTTTGGTCTTTCTGGGACGATTTTTGCGCCGTGTGGTCATGTCTTTTCGCATTGTTTATTGACTCTATAGCTATAGATATCGAATTTAATGCACAGTCACGGAATGTTTACATATCCTGCTTTTCCTTCCCACCTGTACTTCGGGTTGAGGGCACGTATCCTGTTTACGAATTGTTTTACGTGATGCTTGCGTTATTGTATGTCGTCAGATCCTCTCATCAATGTTATTGAGTGAACCCTCTTCCATCCTGTTATGCCATAGACAGGTTAGATCCCGACTCCTGAGATATTATCTTGATTGGGCGGGCGCTAACTGGGGCGAAATGCACTTCCGCGCTTGTATATCCTGCCTGTAATTACTTACGCCAGTATTTTGAGAACGCCGATCCACTTGTGGATACCCTTCTAGGTGGCTCGCCCTCTCCACTACCCGGTCTGACTTTAGGACGATTCGCCAAAATTACAAAATGAAACCCTCTTTATCCTCTTCCGCAGTTCCCTGCCATTACATTGTAGTGTTGATATTTCTGTCATCTATCGCAACGCCTGGGAACTTGGAATGTTCTATGATGTCATAGCGGCCGGCCCGCAGTGGTTGTAGGCAGACGCTGTGTACTGTGTTTACGATGAATAAAGGTTTTCAAAAAAAAAAAAAAAATATCAATCTGTAGATTTGTAGATTTATAGAGCGCTTCTTGTCACCCGTGAGGGTATTGAAAAATGAAGAACAGAACGACCGACCAAGGTCCAGCTCAACCAAGACACATGTACCATCAATAATCATAAGTTTGGTGCAAAACATTTCCCGCACCCATTTTCCCAAAGTGCAAATCAGAACAAATTGTTCATCGAAAGGTGGAAGGTGCACTTGTTGAAATCAGACACAAGTTCATTTAGTCTAATAAAATTTCTTTCTTTATTCTAGTAAATGAGAACGGCACACAGCCAACGCGTTTCGTTCCAAAAAGGAACTTCGTCAGGGCTGGCAATTATGTTTGAAAATCAATATGTAGACAAAAAAAGCACTTGTGAATTCCCGGTGGTAATAAACACTACAGATGGCAAGACAGGCAGTAGCTAGCAACTATCACCCTTCGAGTAGAGCAGCGATTCCCGGCCTGATAACTGGATAATCGCTGCAGTCCACGCAGAGAACCGAGAACTTCTCACATCCCAGGAGAAGCGTGCCGCATCTGGAAGATCATCACGTCTTTATTTCTTTGCACCTGATCTCTGCCGCAATTCCCTCGCTGCAACATTGCTTGTCGTGGAAGCGCAACTCTACCTAAGGTACATCGACGCAAAGTGTCGCATCTTAAGAACTGAACCGAACTAAGCTAAATCTAACATCTTAAAGTAAAGTTTTGTGTATTTTTGTTGTTTATGGTCTTGTGGTAAATCTATATAAAGTATACTTATTTTTGATATAAAAACCTTGTGTGGTGTAAATCTGTGGTATTGTCACTGAGTTACTGTATGTGGTCACAAATGCTTTACACACTGCCTCTGAGATAAGCCTGTCTGCTTGTGCCAAGCTACCAAGGGGGTGAGCAGGGGTTATTTAGGAGTGTAATCCACTTATCCTCCTGACTAGAGGCAAGGGTCCGTATTTGTCACTAGTACCTACCTGGGCCAACTATGTTATGTTACGTTAAAACAACTTATATAGCGCTCAGCTGCACCAGCAAAGGGGCGTCCTGGCGCTTCTAGCAGCTAACAAACAACTGACTACGATGGAGCTCAGCAAAACAATGTCCAGGAAAACTTATTTTAGGGGAAAAAGATGGGTTTTAACTGCCTTCCTGAAAACCAACAGGCCGTCTAGTTCTCGTATGTGTGACGGTGGCGAGTTCCACAGCTTTGCTGCCAAATAGCGGAAGGAACGACCTCCCGCTCGGCAGCGTTTCACCCGAGGTACCATGACCAAGTGTTGTCCAGCAGAACGTAATGCACGAGTAGGGACACACGGGGTCAATAGGTTACAGAGCATTTTGGGGGTGGTGAATTTCTGAATTTTAAAAGAGAGACATAATGTCTTAAACTGAATCCGCTGAGCCATAGGGAGCCAATGGAGCCTCCGGATGGTGTCAGTTATGGAACAAAACCGGGGAAGACCAACTAGGGCTCTGGCTGCCGCAACTAGAGACTCTCAAATATAACATAAGGTCATTACACTGTTTGCCCCAAGAGGGCAGAATGTGTTAATTAATAAAACAAAGGCGTCCCAGAGACCGAGGGTGGTTGAAACACCTCTGTTACTCCCAAACCTTTGTTTCACTGCTGTTTTTGTGAATGTTCAACAGGTAACAGCTGCATGCTAGACCATGGCGGTTAATTATTGAGCAGTCACAGCAATAGCTGTGAAAGGAGGCTGAAGTCAGCCCCTGGTTCTGCCTGGGCTCGGCTAAACTGCTTTCATCATTCACGTGAGCCGGGGATATGAAGGCAATGAGCAGAACCCCCCTCCTTCTGAGACGCCAGTGACACTGCGAGCTACGGGAGGAGGAAGGGGGAGGCTCCTGTGTGCCCTGCTGCAGGCTCTATCTTCTACCTTCTCCTGCCCAATCCATATATTTTGGAGAGGCAGCGGGCGTACATCAGGTTTTAGAGGCTGCTGCTTCTCCCTTGTCTTCAATGGAGGTCTCAACATTTCAAGATTTGTCTCGTGAAGGATTTATTCCAATTTCTAGTCCGTGGGTAGCCGTCCTATAGGGCTCACAAGACACTGACCCTCCACACCATCCCATTAGATAAGTTATAGATAAAAAGCGCAAACACATTGATGCTTGTTGTTTCCATTGCTCAGCATTTGAACTCTGCCTCAGCTTGAGCTTGAATTGCAGTTGAATCTAAGAGTGTGGTTGACTGATTTATGAAGTGTGGACAGAATTATGTACAATGACTTTAACATACCTTTTCAAACAAGATTGTTTTGATTTGCACATTTCAGGGGCTGTACAAAAAAAGATGGGGGTTATGAAGACATGGACTGGGTTGTTAGGGTTTGTTCTCTGAAACTGTGGGTGCACTCCATATTCACAGAGACCTTTTCCAGTAAGGGATCATGGTTCTTGGTGAACCAAAAAACTATTTATTCATTAACCATAGTTGCTTCACAATGGCATCCAGAGAAAAAGAGAATATTTTGTTTTAGAAGTTCAGGACGGTTATTTGTAAAATGGGATGAAGTGTGATTGCTGTCTGATGCAAAATTATTTCTTTACTTCCTTTCAAGGTATTCTGGGATGACCAGGCAGGCTGCCACCCTTGGGGGAACAAAAAATAAAATAATTTTCAGGTAAGGATTCCTTTAAGTCTACGTTTCCTTTTCCCCTGTTTCTTCTTTCTCTCTTCCCTTTTTTGATCTCTATTTTTTTTTGTCTCTTCACTTCAACATTTGACTCCCTCTGTACACTATTCTTGTTGTTATCAAACTTCTGATAATCACCTGATGGAGCCACATTTCTCCTGGAGCATGTTGGGGGTGTAGTACAGGTCCAGTTCCTTTTTAGGATAGTTTTGCTCCCAGCAGTTCCTTAACTATAAGTACGAGGATGATGCTACAGCAACATCTTAATGATCTGATGAATATAGACCTGGATTCAGATTGACATGGGTTTGGGTTTATTGCCTATGTGAGGGCAAAAGGAGGGTCTGTGGTTCCGTGGTTCGAGGGTCTGTGGTTCGGAGATTCTGAACCCGTTCAATGAAGGTCGTCGGATATAGACGATTTTGGTATCAGCGGACCGCAAATGACAAGTGCGGTGTGTACGAGTGTTTCCGTTAAAACCGATCAATGAGAACACTACGTATTCAGGGATTTCGTCTTAACCCTCGGGTTCCATTTTGTGTGTGCGGCAGCCATTTTGTGTGGTTGCCGTCACATAGGCCGATGACTATGGCCGAACGAGTCTTTGGAACACGTACACCTTAGCTGACTTTTGTATGACCTGGCCGAACTGACTCCCTTGCCCGAGGCTGACTTCGCTGAGCCAGTTCCTTGTTAAGCAGCTGATCAGATAAAGATCAAAGAGAAGAACATTGCCTATTTTATTGCACACGCACCCACCCTTCTATCTTGCTTCTCATCTGTTTCTGTTCCTTCCTTTATGGCTTAATCACTGATTTGGGTCGAGGTTTTATGATGGGTTTGTCCGGCCTGATCGAACAGGAATAATGGAATTTGCTTGGTCATTTCTGATGGGCTGGACAACGGAAAGTGGGATTGTCGTCATGCGATATGTTTGAAATGTCACGTCTCCATTGGTCAGTTTGAATGTAATTAATGCTAGCCAGGAATGTGATTTTTGGCATAAAAGACCGTACTCCGCTCTATGAATGTGTGCGGTCTCTAGCGAACCACCCATGTTGTGCTTCGTAGACCTCTGTTCCTGGTTGCGGCCACTAAATTTGGTCTTTGACATCATCAAGAAGTGTCCCGTGTCTCTGTTTGCCAAGACAGGTGAATCCGAAGACATCGGGCATTTTCCCCTGGCGCCGCTGGGTTCTAAAACCCGGTTCTTCAACCCTGGACAGGCCTCACCTCCACTGCACCTTGGACAGGCTTCACCTTCTCTGCACCCCCTGGACAGGCCTCACCTCCTCTGCACCCCGAGACACGCCTCACCTCCTCTGCACCTTGGACAGGCCTCACCTTCTCTGCACCCCCTGGACACGCCTCACCTCCTCTGCAACCCTGGACAGGCCTCACCTCCTCTGCACCCCTGGACAGGCCTCACCTCCACTGCACCCCCTGTGGACAGACCTCACAAAATCTGCACTCTCAGCTCCCATGCCTGATGGACAGGCCTCACCTCCTCTGCCCACCTGAACATGACCAACTTCCTCTGCACCCACAACCCCTCGCCGGACATGCTCGCTTTCTCTGCACCTAGGTTGACAGGCCTCACCTCCTCTGCATCCCCTCTGGACAGGCCTCAACTCCTCTGCTCCCTTTTGGACAAGCCCTTGACAGACATGCCTCATTCTCTTTGCACCCCGTGGACAGGCCGCACCTCCTCTGTCCTCCCCGTCCTGGAAATGGCCTCTGCACCCCACTGGACAGGCCTCATCTTGTTAGCACACCCCCTACGCCCTTCAGACATGTCTCACCTCCCCCGTACCCCCACTAGACAGGCCCCATATTTTCTGCACCCCGCAGCATAGGACAGGCCTCACCTCCTCTGCACCCCTGCACAGGCCTTACCTCCTCTGCACCCCTGGACAGGCCTCTGCAACCCTGGAAAGGCATCTCCTCCTCTGCCCCCCTGGACAAGCCTCACCTCCTCGGCAACCCTGGAGAGGGCACTCCTCCTCTGCCCCCTGGACAGTCATCACCTCCCCTGCACCCCTGGACAGGCCTCACCTCATCTGCACCCCTGGACAGGCCTCAACTCCTATGCACCCTCCTGGACAGAGCTCACCTCCTATGCACCCCCGGGACAAGCCTCATCTCCCCTGTAACCCTCTGGACAGGCCTCACCTCCTTTGCACCCCTGGACAGGCCTCACCTCCTCTGCACCCCTGGGCAGGCATTGCCTCTTCTGCACCCCTGGACAGGCCTCACCTCCTTTGCACCCCTGAACAGGCCTCTCTATGCATGGACAGGCCTCTCTTCCTCTGCACCCCTGGACCGGCCTCACCTTCTCTGCACCCCTGGACAGGCCTAAACTCCTCTGCACACCTGGACAGGCCTCACCTCCTCTGCCCCTTGGACAGACCTCACCTCCTCTGCATCCGTTGGACAGGCCTCACCTCCTCTGCACCCCCTCCTCCGTGTAGGAGAGTAGGATCTGCTTACTATGGTTGCCCCCACTTTTTGCTGGTGTTTCACTGTTTCTCGACATTAGTCTGGCTGGGGGCCTGCTATCCAGGACCCCAGCCTAGCTGCTTCCTCTATAAAATGATTGCATCTACTTTAGGTGCACTCCAGTTTGGTTACTGGGGTACATTAGGTACCAAGGGCATAGGTACCCTAGATGCCTACCAGGGGCTGCGGCATGTATTATGCCACCCTGGGAAGCCTTCCAAAATGACACCACAGGTCTGCTACTGCATGCACCCCTTACTAAGATATAGGTTACCTATATATACCTTAAATCACTGACACATATAAACCTAACAGTCACTCCTATGGCAGGCCTTATCAATCCTGAAGGCAGAGTGCTTGGTTTTGTGTGAGAGGGTACCCATGCATGAGCAGGACCCCTCTGCAGCTTTCGGAACCTATTCTCTGAGGCTGTTCTGTGCTGCAGCCAGACCATATACTCTTAAGTGCATATAAACTTGCAGTAAATGCTAACTTTGGAATGGCTGCATGAAAACATGTCGTGTTTGGTGTCAAACATTTTGAAATGCTACCTCCCTGCCAGTCCTGGCGGGGGGGGGGGGTAGAATTCCACCCTTCTAGAGGGAGAGACATGTACACAGTGGTCTGCCTGGTAAAAGTTTGAAAGAGCCCCAGCATCACAAAATGGATGCTGCAGCCACAGACACGCGTCTGACCTCCTGCTGCTGGATGAAACTCCGGCAGGGAAGGCCTGGACAATAGGTTTCCTGTCACAGGGAGGTGCAACCACCTCCCAGACAGGCTTTAGAGTATTGGGGCAGGGTGGGGGCACTCTGAGAGTGCCAGAAAGTCTGCACTGGGGGCACATTTGGTGCTTGTTACATAGCATATAAGGAATCACAATTTGCAATTCCTTAAATGCTTATGCAATATTAAGGAATCACAAATTTTGCGATTCCTTAAAAGTGTGATGCGATTTTGCTCATACATCACGTTTTGCGAATTTTTAGTCGCAAACGCAGTTTTTTGCGATTCGCAGCGTTTGCGACTATAAATTTGTTTCATACATTTGCCCCAAAGACACTAGAGGGATGTGTTTAGAATAAATACATATATTTTATATATATACCTGGTGTGATTCTCCTTTCATTTGGTCATTCACAAGATTATTGACTGGTAAAACAAGCTACTTTCTATTCCTACAAGACTTAGCTTGAAGGATGCTCTCCACAGCTACCATTAGGATAGCTTTCTATAAAGGTTGTCTTTAACTTACCATCAATATCATAAGCAGGTACAAGTGAAGTCCCACCTGCTCCTCACACCTCATAGGCAGGTACATGGATATTCAACCTGCTCCTCACACCTCATGGGCAGGTACAAGTGAATTCCCATCTGTTCCTCACACCTCATAGGCAGGTACAAGTGACATGCAAAATATGTTTATTTATAGATACACCTCATTTATCCACGTTGCTGCTAAGGTTGGCTTGGAGCCATACTTATCGCCAACATAAGTAACAGTACTATAACAAGGTATGGTTGGGCTCATTATACTTGACTGTATTTGTGACCGTTTTGATTCTATGTGAAGCTAAACTATGGACCATTTACGTGTGTTTTGATTCATGGCCTGGTATATAATGCCGACTGAATAGGAGTATGATACTAGGAGTCAGCAATGTATGGACTATATAAACCAATAATGACACTCCAAATGTTGATATGGCTGTTGTAATTTGGCAGCGATTAGATTAAGCATTAGCAGAAGACATCTTGTATTTAGCAACTATCGTGACATTTAGCAGAATCCATTTTTGTATTCATGGCAGCCATTTTGCTTGCCCTATGCTGCCATGTGCTCACCATGTGCTCTGTCCTACTTTCCTGTTAACTGCTCATGGAATCTGCCCAGCAACAAGCTATATTTAGCATTCCCCACTTTCGCACATGCCTAGTAGAGTCTGCAGCTGTTAGTAATTAGAAACAGATAGGATTGTGTTTACTAGTTCCCGAAAACCGTGAGCTCCTCCCACTTATCGATTGTGCCTTTCTATATGACCTTATATGTACATAAAACTCGCTTCTGTGTTTGCACCGCCCTCTTTTGACCCCCTGCATTGGTATAAAAGGACCATGCTCTTTTAGATCTGTGTGCTACTTCATGCAATACCAAAGGGTGCTGTTTGAACCGTAGCACCCCCTCATGAGGTGTAATAAACTTTGTCTTTTTCTTTTCTATTCCAGTTTCTGTGCCAACTTCTTCCTATAGTCTGATGACTTTTGTGCAGAGAAGGGCGAACCCCTTGCACTGGTAGGCCTTGCTGAGGTCTACTCTGACAAATTGGCGCCCGACACGTGGGGCTCATCGGCGACTCGGATGCCCGAAGGAGTGGTTGCGACAAAGGATTGGGATCTCGCCGCGGACGATCATTGCCTGAGGAGATCCGAGACTTGGCAACCAAAGCGTTTTTCCCTTCTTCCTGATCTGACCATCCAGGTGGCGCCGGTTCTCGACTGAGATCTCTTCTGTTGTTTCGCCGTGCAGTGACCATTTGGTCAATTTTAGAACTTGACAGTTGGAAGCTGGACGCCCTGTGATTGGTAAGAGCCGTTTTACTGCACTTACTGTGGGATTTGATGCCTTTGTTTAGTAAGGTAGTTTTAGGAACACTTACTGTGGCACTTGTTTTGGAAGACTATTCAGATTTGTGTCTTTTGTATTTGATATATGTGTTCCAACTCATATAGGCAGGTACGGAGGAGACTTTTCTCCAATTTAATTTTGATTTGAACGGCACGCCGTACTAGAAGTACCTTAAGTGTTACTTTGATTATAATACTGCATATTCTGCACTATTTTTGGCATACCTGTTTTTAGCACACTTCGTAGGATGTGTTGCTTTTGTAGTGGTACCAATTTGAGACTTAAAGAATCGCAACCGGCTCCCCCAGAGATATGTATATTAAGTTTGGTCTCTTTTCTATAATGTACAGCACATTACGGAATAAATATACTCGTGCGGATCCTGAGTTATGTTGGCCTATGCATGGGTCATTTGATTTGCGAAAGATTGAGTATGTGGAATAATGTATGTTTAAGCGTAAGTCTAGGCGAGATATGTTTGACTGTGTACGTATGTGGGAGAAAGAAGTGCGTGAACGAGAGAAGCGTGAGCAAACCTTGATTGAGAAAGAGCAGCGGAAGAATGTGTATGAGAAAGTATTGGAGTTGAGAAAGAAAGAAGTGAAAGAATTGAAAGAGAGAGAGGAGAACAAACGCAGATTACAGGTATCTGGCCAATACGCTGTTCGGCAACCTCTCTATCCTGTCCCTAATAAACTACAAGATGAATTTTTTGTTAATAGATCGCCCTCCACCTCCGTATGCCGTTCCGTCTGCCCCGTCTGATGTAGATGAGGACTCCGAGTCAGAACAAGAGAAGATACGAGACACTCGCTTTATGCTGTCTGTTGATCGTGCGTCTGAACTCAGAAAGACTGCTCGTCAAGCACTTTGTAGTACTGCTCCTGCTTCCAAACTCTTAGGTAACATGAACGGGTGGCAGGAAAGGGAGCAGCTATATTCTACTGAGGCGTTTGCCACAGAAGTTATTGAACTATTTTGGAAATATTCTGATGAGTTAGAACCCGATGATGTAGCAGCTGATTGTAAGCAAATGCGTGATGGTCTTTTTGTTCTCTCCCAGGTGGCTGATACGATCAGGTGTTTGGTTAAACTACGAATTGAGGTGGTCCACTTGCGGGAGGAGAAAAAGACTGCAGATGCAGCTGCATGGACATCTCAGATCTCCCAGGTGGCTGATACGATCAGGTGTTTGGTTAAACTACGAACTGAGGTGGTCCACTTGCAGGAGGAGAAAAAGACTGCAGATGCAGCTGCACGGACATCTCAGATCGGAGGGGCGCAAGCTTTTATCTTCGGAACAGATAAGACTATGATAGTTCATGCGAAACCAATGCGGGAAGCCGCGCCTTTGTATGTTCCTCCTAAAGGAGCGGGTACAAGTGATGATAAAACTTCTGTTGATGCTAAGGGTTATTGTATTTATAATTGGGTGTATACTCCTTGGAATAGGGCAGATGTAATGGCACTTAAAACAGCATAATCCTATGACGGAAAGAGTTTGTCTTGTTAAAGAGGATATTGCTTTGGCTTCACTCCCTAAAATTTGGTGGGCTACTTCAGATACTGATGTGAGACAAATGGTTATCCCACCGGTACATATTAGTGTCAAGGAGGGAGTTGTGTTGCCACGTTTGCCTCAATATAGAATTTCACAGGAAGGAGAAGAAGCACTCATACGAATCGTGCATGATCTCATTGCAGTGGGAGTTGTTGAGGAAGTTCCATATAATGTCTGTAACAGCCTGATTCTTCCTATTTTGAAAAAAGATACTGATACTAGGATTTATCGACTCATTATTGATTTACGAGAAGTGAATAAGATTGTGGTACCACAATATCATGTGGTCTCTAATATAACAACACTTCTTACTTTGGTTCCTCTGACAGCCAGTACGTTCTCTGTGATAGACTTGAAGAACGCTTTCTTTTCGATCCCTATTCACCCTGATAGTCGATATTTGTTCGGTTTCACTTTGAATAATCGATCATATAGATTTTGTAGAGTTCTTGAAGGCTATACTGAGAGTCCTAGTATCTACAGTCAAGCATTAAAAAGACAACTTGATTCTTTTGTTTTGCCTGAAGGTGTGGCTCTCATACAATATGTCGATGATATTTTGTTGGCAGCCAATACCCCTGAACAATGTGAGAAATGCACTTTGTACTTGCTTTCTTTCCTTGCTTCACATCATCATAAAGTATTGCGAAAGAAATTGCAATATTGTAGACCAAAAGTAACCTATCTAGGTCACCTTTTGTCTAAGGAGGGCCGTGCACTTACATCAGATCGTAACTATTCAGGCAATTTTAGACACACCAGTGCCCTCTACACAGAAAGAGGTTTGTGCATTTCTTGGTCTTACTTCTTTTTGTAGACAATGGATATTAGGGTTTTCATGCATTGTTAAACCTTTGCTAGCACTTTTGACTAAAGATACTCCAATACCCCTCCCATGGACAGATGAATGTGAGGCTGCTTTTCGGCAGTTACGACAAGCCCTCTGTTCAGCACCAGTGTTAGGTACTCCAGATTATACAAAGCCTTTTACACTCCATGTGCATGAGAAAGATGGATGTGCATTGTCAGTTTTAGTGCAGACACATGGCGATAAGCATATTTTTCAGCTGTACTTGATTCTGTTGCTCGAGCGCTGCCTGGGGGTTTTCGTTCAGTTGCGGCACCAGCTGTGTCGATACGTCAGAGTGAAGGGATAGTTTTGTCACATAAGCTGTTGGTGCTGGTACCCCATGCAATTGATGCTCTTTTAAATCAAACAAAGACGCAGCATTTGACTAGTGCTTGTCTGACAGGATATGAATTGACATTGCTAGCTCCTCACATTACACTGAAGAGATGTGCAACGTTAAACCCAGCCACTTTGTTGCCATATCCGGTGACTCAGCCGCAGTCGCAGGAAACACATGATTGTATATTTCATACTGAAGAACAGACAAAGGGTCGCATTGATTCACAAGATACGCCCCTTCCAGATGTAGACAGGGAATTGTGGGTTGATGGCTCCTGTCTGAAGCTGCCAGATGGTACGACTTCGGCTGCATATGCAATCACTAAAATTCACACGATAGTGGAGGCAGCTCGCATATCATAGAAGTCAGCTCAAGCAGCCGAACTGTTAGCTTTGAAACGAGCATGTGAGCTTAGTATTGACTTATGTGTGAACACTTATACAGATAGCCGCTATGCTTTTGGAGTGGCGCATGATTTTGCCCTGCTCTGGAAGGAGAGAGATTTTCTTACATACCACGGGATCCAGATAATGCACGGAGAACTAGTGCATAACTTTTTGACTGCACTGACATATCCAAAGAAAATAGCTATTATGAAGTGTAGTGCACACAAGAAAGTGACTGATAAGGTGGGACAAGGTAATGCCTTTGCAGACTGCGTAGCGCGTGAGACTGCGATACAGCGAAGCACTACTTCTGTGTATGTAGTGAAGTCACAAGCTGAACATTGGCATGATGCTAGACAAGAAGTATTAGATATACAGAAATCTGCTTCTGTGAAAGAACGTGAGCAATGGTCTGAAGAGGGAGAGTTGGATGATGAGGGTTGCTGGCCGAATAAGTAGATGGATAAGTGGAAATTGCCGATAGCTTTTGTACAACCTATGGTTCAGATGGCACATGGGCTGGCACATGTTGGAGCTTCAGCAATAACGAAATTGCTTACGCAAGTTTGGGAGCATCCAGAAATTGCCAGCACGGCTAAGAGAGTAGTACCAACTGCACCTTTTGAAGTTCTGCAAATGGATTATATTCAGCTTGAACACTGCAACAATCTAAAGTATGTCTTGGTGGTGGTATGTGCCTTTAGTAAATGGATAGAGGCGTACCCCACAAACGATAATACGGCTATTACCACAGCAAAGGTGCTTTTGAAAGAATTCTTCCCTAGGTTTGGTGTTTGCAGACTTTTGTGGAATGATAACGGACATCATTTTGTTGGAGAAGTTATTAAGTATGTCCTGAGAGGATTAGGGATCAAACAGAAGTTCCATGCGGTTTTCCACCCACAATCAGCAGGGTTGGTGGAAAGGTATAATGCTACTCTGAAGCTGAAATTAGCCAAGATACAGGCTTCCACATGTAATGGTTTTGGCTTTTTGTATAGCGTGTGAATCACCCGGGGGGATCTCAGCGCTTCTAACTGGGGGAGGACCTCTAGAGGAATGGGAATGTAAATTCTCGGGAGAGAGGTGACATTAGAACAAGAAGGTTTTCAGTCGTTTCCGGAAGGATTGGAGAGGTGTTGATTTCCGTAACACCTCCGGTAACGAGTTCCAATATTTAGGGGTGACATGTGAGAAGGCCCTACCTCCTGTGCGGCTCAGACGAATACGGGGGATCCCTAAGGAGGGCCTGAGAGGTAGCCTGAGAGTTACATCTTTGACTTGGCCAGATGCGCTACCACTGGCATTATTATCCATTAGATCAGTGCCACATTCTCATCCACTAGCTCCGTAGCCACATCCACTAGCTCCGTAGCGGTCGCTCCTCCACGCTCCCTGACTCACCTACCCATTACCTGCCTCAGAGATTGCTCCTGACTTCGCCCACAAGCACCTCGAAGCTATCATAGCGCCTGGTATCGTGATTGCTCCCGACTTCGCCTACTAGCGCCTCGAAGCGAATACAGCGTCTGGTATCGTTGCATCGCATTTTCATTTTTCATTTATTAGAAGTTGCGCCGCATTGGTTTGTTTGTTTATTTTAGCCTCCTCATTGTGGTCGCGTCGTGTAACTGTGCCCCAGTTTCACTTTCTGGCATTCCATTTTGTTGTTTGGTCACTCGTGGCCCGTGGCTCCTCCCCGCTCCCGCCTCCCAGCTGACCCTCCCACCCACTGGTAGAGAAGCTCGCTCCTCCCTACACTCCTCTGTGACCAGCTGGACTAGCTCCGTAGCGGTCGCTCCTCCATGCTCCCTGACTCACCTACCCATTACCTGCCTCAGAGATTGCTCCTGACTTCGCCCACAAGCGCCTCGAAGCTATCATAGCGCCTGGTATCGTGATTGCTCCCGACTTCGCCTACTAGCGCCTCGAAGCGAATACAGCGCCTGGTATCGCTGCATCGCATTTTCATTTTTCATTTATTAGAAGTTGCGCCGCATTGGTTTGTTTGTTTATTTTAGCCTCCTCATTGTGGTCGCGTCGTGTAACTGTGCCCCAGTTTCGCTTTCTGGCATTCCATTTTGTTGTTTGGTCACTCGTGGCCCGTGGCTCCTCCCCGCTCCCGCCTCCCAGCTGACCCTCCCACGCTCCGCCCCCCTTCACTCTCCATTGAAGACAGATGGACCTACGCACAGCGTCCACGCGCAGCGGTCGCGCCAAAGGTGCACCAAAGGTAAGCCCGTCTACGCCCGTCCGCGCCTGGACCGCGCCCAGCGCCAGACCCCCTGGCCCTCGCACTACCCACTCCACCCGCTTTACGTATGACGCCACTACCCTCTTTGCCCTTAACCCCGGACGCACACCACAATGCTACGTAGCTGCCCCAGGACGTACCCACGGCCCCTTCGCTTGTCGCTCCTGCAAATTTTCCAGCGATAAAACCCTTACCACATCCACTAACCCCAAACACAACTCCGACTCTACCCACCTGATGTGCATCCTGCTGAACACCCGCTCGGTCCACAGACACGCCACTGAACTCTGGGATCTACTCGATACCACATCACCGGACATCGCCTTCCTTACTGAAATATGGATGAACGCATCATCAACACCCGACATCGCCATTGCCATCCCTGACAATTACAAGATCATCCGGAAAGACCGCACCATCCAAACAGGAGGAGGCATCGCCATCGTCCATAAGAACACCATCAAAATCACGACCAGCTCCGACGATAACCTTACAACCGCCGAACACCTCCACTTCCAGGTCCACACCGACCCCAGGACCACACTCAGAGGCACCCTCATCTACAGACCACCAGGAACCCGTAAACAATTCAGCGAAGACATCACTGACTTCATCAGTCCACATTCCCTCGCCTCCGAGAACTACATTCTACTGGGAGACCTCAACTTCCACCTGGAAAAGAAAAACGACAACAACACCACCACCCTTCTGGACAACCTGGCCAATCTCGGCCTCAAACAACTTGTTGACACCCCCACCCATGTAGCCGGACATACGCTCGACCCAATCTTCACCTCCAGCAAACACATCTCCTTCGATCACACCACAGCTCTCCACTGGACGGACCACTGTTGTGTTCACTTCAGCTACAAAACAACCTCGACCCACAACCCCCCACAACCTATTCCCCGGAGAAAATGGAACAAAATCACCACCAACCAACTCCTCACATCGCTCAACCAGAACCCACCCGCCCTCTCATCGGACCCAAACCAAGCTGCCATCAAATTCAAACAATGGCTCTCTCAAAGCGCTGACGAATTAGCACCCTTGAAAAACCATCACACCAAACAAGACAACAAAAAGGCCCCCTGGTTCAACGATGACCTCAAGAAATCCAAGAAGCTATGCCGTACTCTCGAGAAAACATGGAGGAAAAACCCAACCACCGACAACATGACCACCTTCAAGGCAGCCACCCGCAAACAATACCAGCTGATTCGATCCACCAAGAAATCAGCATTCAACGATCGACTGGACAACAGCGCCCATAACAGCAAGGAACTATTCAACATCGTCAAAGACTTCACCAACCCCACCGCAGCCTCAAACGACATCACTCCCTCCCAAGACCTCTGCGACTCGTTATCCTCCTTCTTCTACAACAAAATTGCCGACATCCATAATAGCTTCGAAAACAATTCTAACAAACAATCCTCTCCACCGCCCTCAGAACCTAAACCGCCCTCCAACCACCTCAACGCCTGGAACCCAATCACCACTGAAGACACCATCCGCCTAATGAATTCCATCCACTCCGGCTCGCCAACCGACCCGTGCCCCCACCACATCTACAACAAAGCAGACACCACTTGTGGGACACCCCCGCGCCGCACGGCCACCAGCTGCTGCGTGTGCCCCTTGCCTGCCCTCTGCCTCGCTGCTGCCTCGTTTGCCGGTTGCCGGCTGCCGCCGCTGCGGTTGTTTTTGCCCTTGTTTTGTCGAGAATTTGTGCCTGTTTTGTTTAAATTTCATTTTGCCCTTGTTTTGTCGATAATTTGTGCCTGTTTAGTTTTATTTCATTTTTCCCGTGTTTTGGTTTTCCTTCCTTGTTGTCCGCCTACCTCGCCGCCCTCCGCCCTCCCTTCCCGCCACCGCCGCTTTTCCCCGCCCCTTTTTCTATTCTGTACCCTCCCCGCTCCCGCCTCCCAGCTGCTCCGCCCACCCGCGCACTTGGCCTTAAATGGCGACCGTGCGACGCAGGTGAGTGTGACCCACTTGTGGGACACCCCCGTGCCGCACGGCCACCAGCTGCTGCGTGTGCCCCTTGCCTGCCCTCTGCCTCGCTGCTGCCTCGTTTGCCGGTTGCCGGCTGCCGCCGCTGCGGTTGTTTTTGCCCTTGTTTTGTCGATAATTTGTGCCTGTTTTGTTTAAATTTCATTTTGCCCTTGTTTTGTCGATAATTTGTGCCTGTTTAGTTTTATTTCATTTTCCCCGTGTTTTGGTTTTCCTTCCTTGTTGTCCGCCTACCTCGCCGCCCTCCGCCCTCCCTTCCCGCCACCGCCACCGCCGCTTTTCCCCGCCCCTTTTTCTATTCTGTACCCTCCCCGCTCCCGCCTCCCAGCTGCTCCGCCCACCCGCGCACTTCGCCTTAAATGGCGACCGTGCGAACGCGCAGCGGTCACGCGCAGCGGGCGCGCCGATTGTGCGCCGAAGGCGCGCCAAAGGTAAGCCCGTCTACGCCCGTCCGCGCCTGGACCGCGCCCAGTGCCAGGACCCCTGGCCCACGAGGACCCCGACCGACCCGCCTGACGTACTCCGCCGCCACCCTCACCGCTCTCAACACCGGCCGACTCCCAGAATGCCATCAAGCCACTCCACGACGTACCCACGGACCTTTCAGCTGCCACGCCTGCAAGTTCACCTGCATCCGGACCAGCCTCGCACCAGCACCCACCAAGCCGAACACCAGCAGCACCCACCTCAAGTGCATCCTGCTCAACACCCGCTCCGTCCACAGACACGCCATCGAACTCTGGAACCTCCTAGACGCCACAGCCCCTGACGTTGCCTTCCTCACGGAGACCTGGATGAACGCCTCTTCAGCTCCCGACATCGCCATCGCCATCCCAGAGGGCTACAAGATCGTCCGGAGGGACCGAAACGCCAACCAGATGGGAGGAGGCATCGCCATCATCCACAGGAGCACCATCCGTCTCACGACCAGCACCGACAACACCCTGACCAGCGCCGAACACCTGCATTTCCAGATCCACACCAACCCGAACACCACCCTCAGAGGCACCCTGATCTACCGACCCCCTGGACCACGCACGCAATTCAGCGAGGACATCGCCGACTTCGTCAGCCCGCATGCCCTCCCCTCCGCTGACTACATCCTCCTGGGAGACCTCAACTTCTATCTGGAGAACAACAACGACCGCAACACCAGCACCCTGCTCGACAACCTCGCCAACCTGGGACTCAAGCAACTGGTGTCCACCCCCACCCACCTCGCCGGACACACACTCGACGCAGTCTTCTCTTCCAGCACAGACATCGACTTCAGCCACGCCACAGAGCTTCAATGGACGGACCACAGCTGCGTCCACTTCACCTTCAAGAGAACGACGACCCACCAACACCAGCAACAGGCCGCCCGCAGAAGCTGGAACAAGATCACAGCAGACCAGCTCGCCACCTCCCTGAGCCAGCACCCTCCTGCCAGCTCAGCGAACCCCAGCCAGGCCGCCGACAACCTCACGAAGTGGATCAGCAACTGCGCGGACGAACTCGCCCCACTGAGGACCCCGCCTAGCAGACCCGGCAGCAAGAAAGCCCCATGGTTCACCGACGAACTCAAGAGCTCCAAGAAGAACTGCCGAGCCCTCGAGAAAGTCTGGAGAAGGGAACCGACACCGGACAACAGGACCTCCTTCAAACTTGCCACCCGGAAACACCACCAGCTGATCCGCGCCGCCAAGAAAACAGCATTCAAGGACCGGTTGGACAACAACGCACACAACTGCAAGGAACTCTTCAACATCGTGAAAGAGCTTTCCAACCCCAGCGCAGGAAACAACGACATCACCCCATCGCAAGACCTCTGCAACTCCCTCGCTTCATACTTCCACAACAAGATCGCGGACATACACAACAGCTTCAACAACCAACCAACGCACACCATGACCGAGCAACCACCCCCCACCACCACCCTCCACGCCTGGACCCCGATCAGCACCGAAGACACCATCCGCACGATGAACTCCATCCACTCCGGATCACCGACCGACCCCTGCCCTCACCACGTCTTCAACAAGGCCGACGCTGTCATCGCACCCCACCTGCGAGACATCATCAACACATCCTTCGACACCACCATCTTCCCTGAGAGCTGGAAACACGCCGAACTCAGCGCTCTACTCAAGAAACCAACAGCGGACCCCACCGACCTCAAGAATTACCGCCCCATCTCGCTCCTCCCGTTTCCAGCCAAAGTCATCGAGAAGACCGTCAACAAGCAGATGGCCGCTTTCCTCGAGACGAACGGATCCCTCGACCCCTCACAGTCCGGCTTCCGAGCCAACCACAGCACCGAGACCGCCCTCATCGCCGCCACCGATGACATCCGAGCCCTGATGGACAATGGAGAAACAGCGGCCCTCATCCTCCTAGACCTCTCCGCGGCATTCGACACGGTCTGCCACCGCACCCTAGTACGGCGCCTCAGCAACATCGGAATCCAGGACAAGGCGCTGGAATGGATCATCTCCTTCCTCGACGGAAGAACACAGAGAGTCCGCCTACCACCGTACAAGTCAGAGGCCTCCGAAGTCATCTGCGGCGTCCCCCAAGGATCATCTCTGAGCCCCACCCTCTTCAACGTCTACATGAGCCCCCTTGCGGCCATCGTACGCAAACACAACCTCAGCATAATCTCTTACGCCGACGACACCCAGCTGATCCTCTCCCTGACCAACGACCCCGCCACCGCCAGAGCCAACCTGCACGAAGGGATGAAAGAGGTAGCCGAGTGGATGACGACCAGCCGCCTGAAACTGAACTCGGACAAGACGGAGGTCCTCATCCTGGGCTCCTCACCCTCCGCCTGGGACGACTCCTGGTGGCCTCCCGCCCTGGGCACCGCACCCAAACCGACAGACCATGCACGCAACCTGGGCTTCATCCTGGACCCCTCCCTCTCCATGACCAGGCAAGTCAACAACGTCTCCTCGGCGTGCTTCAACATCCTACGCATGCTACGGAAGATCTTCTGGTGGATCCCCACCGAGACCAGGAAGACCGTCACCCAGGCTCTCGTCACCAGCCGACTGGACTACGGCAACGCCCTCTACGCCGGTACCACCGCCAAGCTCCAGAAGAGACTCCAGCGGATCCAGAACGCCTCAGCCAGACTCATCCTCGACATCCCACGAACCAGCCACATCTCCGGACATCTGAGAGACCTTCACCGGCTCCCCGTCAACAAAAGAATCACCTTCCGCCTCCTCACCCACGCACACAAAGCCCTACACAACCAAGGCCCGAGCTACCTCAACAGCCGAGTCAACTTCTACGCTCCCAAACGCCACCTCCGATCAGCCAACCACGCCCTCGCCGCCGTCCCCCGCATCCGAAGAGCGACTACAGGAGGAAGGTCCTTCTCCTACCTGGCCGCCAAGACCTGGAACTCCCTCCCGACCGACCTGCGCCTGACCCAAGACCACCTCTCCTTCAGGAAGAAGCTGAAGACCTGGCTGTTCGAGCAGTAGCGGCCCCCCCTCCCCCACTCCAGCGCCTTGAGACCCTACGGGTATGTAGCGCGCTTTATAAGTGTCACTGATTGACCATCATCGCAACCCATCTCCGTGACATCATCAACTGCTGCTTCAACTCTGCTACCTTCCCAGAAAGTTGGAAACATGCCGAAGTCGGCGCCCTCCTGAAGAAACCCACAGCAGATCCCTCTGAACTTAAAAACTACCGCCCCATATCCCTCCTCCCATTCCCGGCCAAAGTCATTGAGAAAGCCGTCAATAGCCAACTCGTCACCTTCCTGGAATCCAACAACTCCCTCGATCCATCACAATCCGGCTTTCGAGCCAAACACAGCACCGAAACCGCCCTCATCGCAGCAACAGACGACATCTGAACACTACTGGACAACGGAGAAACAGTGGCCCTCATTCTACTCGACCTCTCCGCCGCCCTCGACACTGTCTGTCACAGCACCCTCATACAACGCCTCAGCAACATTGGCATAAAAGGTAAAGCCCTGGACTGGATCATCTCGTTCCTCGCCGGAAGAACCCAGAGAGTACGCCTCCCCCCATTCAAATCAGAGGCCACCGAAGTCATCTGCGGCGCACCACAAGGATCATCACTTAGTCCCACCCTCTTCAACGTCTACATGAGTCCACTCGCCTCCATCGTGCGCCAACACAACCTCAACATCATCTCCTACGCTGACGACACCCAGCTGATCCTTTCCCTCACCAAAGACCCCAACACCGCCAAAACCAATCTTCACGAAGGCATGAAAGAAGTAGCCATATGGATGAAAAACAGCCGCCTAAAACTTAACTCAGACAAAATGGAAGTGCTCATCCTAGGATCATCCCCCTCTGCCTGGGACGACTCATGGTGGCCTTCGGACCTGGGCTCCGCACCCATACCCACAGACCACGCACGCAACCTAGGCTTCATCCTAGACTCCTCCCTCTCGATGACCAGACAAGTCAACTCCATCTCATCCTCCTGCTTCAACGTACTTCGTATGCTCAAAAAAATCTTCCATTGGATCCCCACCGAGACACGCACTGGTTACGAGTCGACTGGACTACGGAAACACCCTCTATGCCGGAATTACAGCCAATCTACAGAAAAAACTACAACGCATCCAAAACGCATCGGCAAGACTCATTTTGGACATCCCTCGCCAAGATCACATTACCGACCACCTGAAAGACCTCCTCTGGCTTCCCGTCAACAAGAGAATAACATTCCGTCTCCACACCCATGCACACAAGGCCCTCTACAAACTAGGACCCGAATGCCTCAACACTCGACTATCCTTCTATACACCCAACCGCCAACTAAGATCCTCCAATCAAGGCCTCGCCGCAGTCCCGCGTATCCAAAAGTCAACCATGGGAGGTAGATCCTTCACCTACTTAGCGGCCAAGTCCTGAAACTCACTCCCCACTCACCTCTGCCTCACACAGAACCACATCTCCTTCAGAAAAGAACTTAAAACCTGGCTATTCGATAAATAATGAACCTCCTCCCCAAGCGCCTTGAGACCCTCTGGGTGAGTAGCGCGCTATACAAATTCTTGAACTTGAACTCCCTATGAGATTGTGTTTGGAAGGCCGATGAATATTTGGGCAGTTCCAAAGTTGAGTTCTGTATATGATGTACCTTGTGTCTTGATAAATGATTATTTGGCACAGTTAACTGACAGCTTGGTTTCTATTTATCAACAGGTTCGAGAAGCACTTCCTGACAGATCTACAGGTGAAGGCCATGAACTCCGACCTAGTGACCATGTGATGGTCAAATCTTTTGAAAGATCGAGCAGCTTGGAATCGAGGTGGCGAGGACCGGAGCAGGTGCTCCTAGCTACGAGGACAGCAGTTCGAGTGACGAACCGGAAAAATTGGGTGCATAGTACTCACTGCAAGAGAGTACTACCTACCCTGGTGGAACCTGCTGTGCTGACCGATCATCGGGAGATTCTAACTACGGAGAAAGGCCACGCTGTATCATCTGACGGATCTGAGGAGTTCTTCCCGGACCACACGATTCCTGGAGCAACGCGATACCATCTGAGACCGAGAAAAGAATCTGCAACGCCTGAGAAAATTGGTTGAGCTGCCCTGGGTTAGTGAAATGGAGAGCCAATGTGGCAAGGGGGCGGGGGGGGGGGATCAGCCATGCATTAGTGTAGTGACACCCGTCTTGCCCCGTGGTGAAGAAATCAGTGGCTGCCCAGGGGTAAGAGCTCCAACGATTGTTTTTTAGATTCTGGAAGAGTTGATTATCACTGTTGCTAAAATGAAGAAGACCATGATTATGGGTGCTATGGGGTTTGTTGCTATTTTGATGATTATGGCAACAATCACCTGGTTTGTTAAGAAGATGGTCCCTGCTCGTGAGCTTTTTGCTGCTACTACTCCAGTACTAGAGAATCACTATTACTTTACGCTTCCCTATCATGAGCAGAAGCACCGTCAGTCATATCTCAATAATACTTTCATTCAGATGTTGCATCATACTCATAATGCCACAAATACTACCAACTGTTGGATTTGTGGTATAATACCTGCGCATCAAAAGAAAGGAGGAACACCTTTTATTTCTCTTTCTTTCTCAAACAATGGTTCTTGTCAAGCTTGGTATACGCTTTTGTTCGCATCTGGAAAACGTACAGTGGGTGGACTTCTTTTCTGCCTTAATAAAGTGTGCTACTAAGATAAAGATGAGTATCCCCAAGCCAAAGGAACTAAATGCAGATGGTACACAAAATCCCCCCTCCCCTCCCCCCTGTTTCTTACTCGATCTTCTGCAGCCGGGTGTCTGGGTGCTTCAGGGCGTCACAGAGCAGGGTTGCACCAGCGTCACCCAGTTCATTCCTATACAAGGTCAGTTCCAGCAAAGAGCGGTTGGAGCGAAGGGCGGCAGCCAGAGCTGCACAGGAAGCACCTGTTATCCTACAGCTATCGAGACTAAGAAGGTACAAGAAAGAGAAAGAGAGATGATTAAAACATTAACAATTCTAAGGATTTATTACTCAAAGTATTCAAAACAAGATAAAAATAACCAGACCAGCAGCTGTCATGGCCCAGAACTCTCAGATCCGAGGTGCACAAGAAACATTTTAACTCCTCCCACTGTCACGTGGCTGGTCAGTCAGGGGCTGTCAAACTTTCTCCTCTAGTAGAGAAAATAAAAGGAGTATCAGGTCCATTGCAAAGACATCCTCCTTGTTACACCCCGGGTACTGTACGGATGCTTGGTGCTATAGTACTGGGTCTCACAGGGCAGCCCACCCAGGTATAGTACGGATGATTGGTGTATACACACAGGGTCTCAGAGAGTGCAACCCAACCAGGGACATATAAACATAACGAACTACAAGACACATGACAAAAATCAATAAATAAAGGGTTTCTTGTCCCAGAGCCTGGAACAGCACATTGCTAACATCGCTGCTAGAAACGCAAGGTCAACCATGGGCTCAACCCCTGAGCCCAGCTCTGTCTACGTCATGTGTGGGTGAATGCGTCACAGTAAAGTCCTGTGTGTGGGTGAACACAATTGTAGTTTCAAATTCTACAAACTGTGACTGCCCAAGATTGCCATGTGTGAGAGTTCTGAGTGAAGGATGGAAGCAGGAACTCAGTCAGCAGATCTTTCTTGGCGGGAGGGGCTAAAGGTGATCACATTTCATCAGTTATGTTAATCACATGTATGTGGGTGATATGTACATAGCTGCAGCTATAATCATGGGCAGCTCCTATATGTGTAGGATGATAATACGTACTTGTGTAACATATGCTTAGCAGCCTTTGATCCTGATGGATTAAGTACATACGGTGTTATCTTTGAGGATCCCCCTGTGGTGGCATCAAGGGTCACTGTTCTCCCACTTTGCCTGAAGATGCTTTATTTGGGAGTGGTCTCTGTTCTCCTCATTGTGCTCTGTAAACATACAGTGCAGTCTCATGAATGGTGGTCTTGTTTGACCAGGAGGGGCGCCCAAATTGCTACCCTCACAGAGATGAAAGGCTACCGCCTTAACCAGCAGTTAATCAGTACAAGTGGGGTGGTGGCAGCATACAGTGTAGTGATTAGTAGTAGTGAACAGGACCTTTTAATACGACGTCACTGGAGTGAGGCCTGCAGGCTCAGTCACCTTTTAAAAGTTCTGCAGTTGTTTGCTTAACTCACCCATGGCCTAAATCAGGTAGATGTGGAGTGCTCCGCAGCACAGGAGTTGTTGTGTAGTTCCTGTATATCTTATACAGAATCTGCACGTTTGGATAACATAAACTGTAGGTTTGGTGGCAGACTGGTTTTGAGCACCCCCACCGAGAATGTTAGCCTGTTTGCATTAGCTAGCTCACGGCGCCACTAGACTCTCCACTTATTGGGGAGAGAATCGTTTCTGGCAACCTTAGAACATGACAACCCTGATCCCCCAGGATCGTGGAAACAATGTTCTACCTTTAGCTTAGTCACTTGTGCTCACTTATTCGGTCTCAGAGAGTTACACAGAAGTAAAAGTCGGCCGTGTTAGATTAAGAAATTATAGCACAGTTGTACTTCTAGTGTAAAATAGATGTGCTGCGACAACCGTTAGACAGTAGCAGATATATATGATTAGCAGTACAGTGAATTTAAAACGATAGTATAGTTCTACTATCTTGCAATAATCATGAATACATACATGAATATAAAATGCATGATAAAAGAAAGCCTACGATGCCCATCTAGATGTACCTAAGTGTACCTAGCATGGGAGTAGGTATAAAGCCAAGAATCCCTATAAGTTTAGTCTAACCCCATTACCTGAAGCAAGAGAGTGTGGGACAACATCCCAGTCTCGGGTTAAACACCACGCAAGGGATGTGTTAGAACACTGTCAGCTGGAGCTTCGGCATGCAGGAGCCTCAGTGTCTCTGGTCAGTGTATCGGTCTGGAAGTCTCAGTTCCCTCTGGATAACACTAGCAAGAGGTGCCGTATTTATATTGAAAGTAACTAGGGTTTTGTCTCTTGTTTCTTGTATTAGCCATTGTTGGATATGACGATGACATATGTGATGAACCTTGTACGAAGATGTTATGCAGGTGGATGTAGCCCCAGCCTGGTTTCCAAGAACCCTTATGAATATTCATTCATACTGTGTGAGTCTATTAATGAAGTAACATGAGGCTATTGTTCAGGGAAAAGCCTCCTTCTGCGCCCAGGACTAGAACTAGGTAAAGGTTCAATCCTAAACGTTTTGTTACTGTGTAGTGTGGGGGGTAATGTAGGTGAAGGTGTATGATGTTACCCGGGCCTATATTAGGGTACCTATATGGAACATAACAGATTAGTGACCATGTGTTAGTTGTATGTCTGCCTGGAAAGGGTACACTGTAAGGATGAAGCAGTACTGTGCAATTCTTGTGTGGTTAGTAAATGTACTGGGTGCATGTTTGTATGCTTGATGAGAGGAATACATTACATGCGAGATGTGGTGCAGTACACATGTGGATAAAACATGTGCTGAACGTATGTGTGGTTGTGTGGAGTACCATACCTGAAGGGTGAAGTGGCGTACAGGCGGACATAGTGAGTGAGAGTGCTGCCAGTGCCTGGGTTTTGAAATAACACAGCCTCGCTAAAGATAGAAAAGCTTCAGTGCTGAATAGTGTGCACAGCCTACGTTTGTGCGATGACAGCATGTGTGCATGTAAAGGTACAATGCATAGCAATATTAGTCCTGAACAGTAAGTGTACTGTGGGTGGGCCCTGAGTAAACTGCCTGCATGGGTACCTCGTATGGAGGACCCTGGGTTCCATTTTGGGAAACCCAGGCCTGCCTGGTGAAGACATGAGGAAAATCCCCCGACAGATTTGTGGATTGCTGCATTCCTGTGCGCTGGGTGATGACACACTGGGGGGGGGAAGAGACCCCCTTTACATGTCAAAAACCTGCTCTTTGATTCAGTGATAGGTCACAAGGAAGGAGCCTGAAAACATCTCAGGAAGGGAGATGGGGCTGAGTAGAGAATCCTTAAGAGTAGGGCGTGGGTCTGGGATTAACCCTTTGATGCACATATCAATACGACTGACATCCAGGTATAAACTCTGGTCACTCCCATGAAGTAAGTTGTGGACAATCATCTTCAGAGTCGTGGCTGATGGGGAGGACCCCTTTCATGAAGGACGATGAAAAGGAAAGGTGCCCACTCCAGAATCAGAACCCCAACATAAAACCTCAAATGCGCAGGCTCTAAATCACATTTGGTGTCTGGAACAGGAGTTTAAAACGGGGACGTTGTGTCTTCAAAAATTGTCATCTGCCAAACAGCCAGGCAAGTTGTGTGAGAAGGGGAAGCTCAACAAGACTTCTGCCTGTGATCAGGACTGGAGGCCACGGCCTGCTATTGGTTTAAACAAACTTTATTTTTTTCAATAAAATCATAAAGTAATAGCTACAAGGACGTTACAAATAAAGAATACTGCGCTACAGTAGCACATGATGCATAGTTTAAAAACTATCAAGCGTGCAAATACATATAATAAATAAAAATGACAAGCAAGCAAGTACAGTTTGACTGCAAAGCATATCCACACATACCCTCAGTCCACTACAGCTTTCAACTAGTAAACTACAACAGCTATCCACCCCACCCACAGTTATCTCTTGCCAAGCTGTCATATATAGAGTTCCACAATCGGCAGCATCATCAAAGTTCACCACAGTAGTTCCAAATCCCCCCCCAATACAATCAATGTAAGGTCAGTTATTTCCACCCTCTTCATCCTTCTGAGAATTCAGGGAGCTATTCGGTAAATCTGTGTCAATGCCTAGGGCCAACAAGCAATTCACAAGGTGTTACCATGCTTTAAGCAGTTCAGTCATTCCCCATGCTCTCTTAAACTCCTGAGAAAACACAACACTCTACAAACCTGTTCATTTGACCAGTTCTTCTTACCATCCAGTCATTCAAAAGCCCACAAGCAGATTTTCAGTGCATTGTCAATTCTCATTTTGCGAGAACCAATGCCAATGATAAATCTGGTAGTGGTTTTGCTCTTTTTGGGACGAGGATATACCCCAAGGAGGCAGGCCGAGGGTGTACAAGGGATCGCCTGTGAAGTAATTTCATTTATACAGTTCATTACTCCCTTCCTGAACCCCGCTAAGGACGGGCAGGACTATGCCATATTGAACATATCTGCCCCCAACACCCCAAATCTCAGACATTTCACAGCAACAGATGCATAGAACTAACTGATCTTGACTGGTGTAAAGAAAACTCTAAGTTTATGTAAAATTTAATTAATTGGAACCTTGAATTTCAAGAGAAAGAGGGTATATATGCTATCTGGAGTTCCAGGTCTGTCTCCCATTTCTCTTTCAGATCAGCAAGGGAAGTAAGAACGTTAGTATGAATCACACAATATAGGCTAGTGACCGCTTTTACACAACCTGTCGTTGTACAGAGTAGCTGGACCACTTGGTGTGTGATAGACTCAGTGCCTCCATTACCCCAATGATTCCTAATTGTGGTGACCTGTGCCCTGTGCAACCAGAATCAGCCACCAGGAATTCCAATTCTTCAGCAAGGTGCTCAAACATGAGTAATACTCCCTTCCGGTACAAATTAATTATACGATGAATAGGCCTGGGCAGTAAATTCTGTTCCGCTTGGGGAATTTGTAGAATTTGAGTAATTTCGCGTTCCGCGGGGAACGCAAAATTGCTCAAAATTCTGCTTTCCCCGACTTAACAAATTGTTTTGCTTGTTCGCGTTCTGGAGATGCATGTTCTTGAGATATTTTCCCCTGAGCACACAAACAGCGATTGTGAACAGTAAAAAAGCATCAGGAACAAGCAATTCCGCGTGTTTGCGGAATTTCTGCATGTTCGCGGAGATTTTTTACAGTTTTGCGGAGATTTGCGTAACCCAATTACGTGAATCACGCCCATCCCTAACGATTAACCACGTAGTCAGCCCACCCTTCTATTGCTGCCAAACCTCATACACAACGCACTATCTTAATCTACTTTAGAGGCACAATGGCCGGAGAGGGCACTTGGACATGGGTTTGCTGCAGGCAGCATCACCAGCACTGCAGTATCACTAGGAGCTCCTGAGAGGCCACATGTAGTCTCCGCCGGGGAACCAAGAGAACCTGCAATTAAATCCCACAAGTCGGGCGGCGAGCCAATGACACCTTAGTGTGGATTCATCCTACAGTAAACCCACTTATTTAACCCTTTCAGTACGCTCATCGGACAACGGCCGTAACAAGCACTACCTGGCTAGTGCTGCGCACATCCGTTGCCTGACACGTCACCACCCACTGATTAGAAATCCCACTCCGCGGCGGAATTTGCGCCGTGGTTAAGGAGTTAACTACTTCAGTTGAGCAGCCAAGTAATAAGGCTCAAGGTCAGGAGCCGCCAGCCCACCCTCCACCACAGGGTTCAGCAATGTTGTTAGCGCAACCTTATGCCTGCTTGTCCCCCAAATCAGTTCAAAAACTAGCCATTCCAGGTCCCGGTAAACCTAGCGAGGCACCAGCAGTGGCAGTGCGGTGAAGAATTAAAGCAATCTCGTGAGCAATGCCATCTTAGCCACTGCTATTCTGCCAGCCACAGGTAATGGCAATGTCGCCCTAAACATTATACTAGTTTGAGGTGCTCTGATGGCTGACCCAATACTATCATCTACTAAATATTGCTGGTTATGATGTATTTTAACACCTAAATATTGATGCAGGTTGGGCTCCAGTCAGGCTCACACAGGTTCTGAGGTGAAGCAGTATCGCCACTGAGTGGAAACAAATGGAACTTCTGTCAATTAATGTGCAGGCAGAGGTGGAGCAGCATCTCCACTGAGTGCAAACAAATGGCATTACAACCAATTAATGTGCAGGTGGAGGCGGAGGCGGAGCAGCATCTCCACTGAGTGGAAACAAATGGAATTACAACCAATTAATGTGCAGGTGGAGGCAGAGCAGCATCTTCACTGAGTGGAAACAAATGGAATTACAACCAATTAATGTGCAGGCAGAGGTGGAGCAGCATCTTCAATTAGTGGAAACAAATGGCACTACTGCCAATTAATGGTCAGGCAGAGGTAGAGAACCATCTCTACTGAGTGGAAACAAATGGACTTCTGCCAAATAATGTGCAGGTGGAGGTGGAGCAGCATCTCCACTGAGTGGAAATAAAATGGCACTTCTGCAAACTAATGTGCAGCCGGAGGTGGAGCAGCATCTCCTGTTGTATTTCTATCTAGGACCCTAATTCGATATTCCCAATGTATGCCCTTATGTGGTTATAACAAACTATATCCTTATAAAGGCATAAGAATCATATCCATATTTAGTAATAGCCCATGTGGTTCAAATACGGCAAGCTACTCCCCTAGACTCCTAGAAAGTACAACGCGTTCTTTAAACAAACCAAGCCTCCAGCAGCCCGGGAAATCCCCCCTGCTTTTGTTTTGATTTGAACAAGAACTCCTGGAGTCCAGAAAGAACTGTTAGTTCTTAGTGACGTCTTATGTCCAACCTTACGTCAAACCTGGCACCTTTCAGGTATAAATATACCAACAGTTGCCTTAAGCAAACACACAGTGGTTTGGAGCAGAGCGGCTATCTACTTGCCCGAGAGCCCAGCTGATGCGAGAGCCCACGGAAGCCGCCCCTCCCGTTTGACGCACTGAGAGAGACGCTGTCTTTTTCTCCAGCCGAGAAAATCCGGCTCCGGTGTTTCCAGCCACCCTTGCGGGTAGCTGGGAGATCGAGTCCTGAAGAAAGAGATACCAGACCTCCCGTATTCTATTATCAAGGTACGGAGCTGACTAAACCCCTAAGAGAATTCTTGATTCAGATTCTTGGCAAAACCAACTTAACCAACTTAACTTAAAGTGCTACTTACTTACTCCTTCCCAAGTATTAGGCTTAGGTCAGGTACATCGGGGTAGGTGTGGTTAGAAGCACCAGTTGAGTACGTTAGTCAATGTTTTTATGTATGTATATATTTTATCTATTTTAAAGTATCATATGGCTAAGAAACCATATCAATGCTTTTACAGTATTATTTCATAATACTACTTTTACTGTACGCACTTTACTTTATAATAAGTATTGCAATTGTGGCAATTCATTTCTCTTGCATGAGAAAGAAGACTGCTCAATAAATACCACATTTTATTGAAAACGCCTGTCTCTCTATTTCTCCGCACTCTGGTGAAACTAAGTATGCACGGTTGACTGAGTGAAATAGCTGCCTATTGTTTTCACACGACTCTAGAGATACACTCTTTATTCTGAGGGAGCAAAGTTGTCATGTTTATATGGTTGTCAGAAGCTAATCCCTTCTTGTCTAAATCCGGAGAGCTCTCTCCTGAACATTCGAGAAAGTTTCTAGTGACCTCTGAGCTAGCTGGCAAAACTAATTAAGTCTAATATAGTCAGTAGAGACCTAGTCAACCTCAGTCCTACGTCTACACTACTGTTTATATTATTCCAATGCGCAGAGCCTATTGGGAATATATAAACTACACTACACTCCACTGAGTGGAAACAAATGGCACTTCGGCCATTTAATGGGCAGGCAGAGGTGGAGAACCATCTCTACTGAGTGGAAACAAATGGCACTTCTGCCAAATAATGTGCAGGCGGAGGTGGAGCAGCATCTCCACTGAGTCTAAACATATGGCACTTCGGCCATCTAATGTGCAGATGGAGGTGGAGCAGCATCTCCACTGAGTGGAAACTAAAGGCACTTCTGCCAATTAATGTGCAGGCGGAGGTGGAGCAGCAGCTCCACTGATTGGAAACAAATGGCATTACAGACAATGTGCAGACAGAGGCTGAGCAGAATCTCCACTGAGAGGAAAAAAATGACATTAAAGCTAATTAATGTGCAGGGAGAGGTGAAGCAGCATCTTCACTGAGTGGAAATAAAATGATACTTCTACCAATTAATGTGCAGGCGAAGGTGGAGGATCATCTACACTGAGTGGAAATAAAATGGCACTTCTGCCAATTAATATGTATTGAGCGGTACAAGGCTTAGAAGCATTATTTAGGGCCTGCATGATCCCAGAACAAATGATATTCTTGAATGACACAATTCAACAAACTACTTGTCTTGGCTTAGCTAAGATAAAAGACTTAAATACACCGTCTATTCCGAAACCCATTACTGATAGTAATAGCACTACAGATGTGGAGATAAACGTATCCCATATTTTACACCAAAACAGAATACATCCTGATTGGAAAAAGTGGTTGATCTGGCCCACAGACACAAATAACTGTCAAAATAGATTCCTGAACAAAACACAGGGGTTCAAAATGACCAGGCCAGACCCAAGATACTCCCAGAGACAACATCCAGGGATACTTACAACACACAGTGAAGGGAAACTATGCCTTGAGTGGCTACAGAAATCCACACTGGCTGAAATTAAGCAACACTTGACTTTGCTCGAGCACCTGCTTTATTTTATCTATTAGTGCTTCCTGATGAAGCTAATTTAGTGACTATTTTAGGATGGCACTGGCAGCTTGCCGGCGCCATCCTAAAATAATTACAGGATGATGGGCAGCTTAAGGGACCCCTGCGCTCTTCGGTGTGATGGCAAAGTTTATAAGCCCCCCAAAAATGAGTGTTTTGTCGAGGCTGGGCAGGTGTGCGTTCACCCCATATCTATCGTCGAAAATTAGCTATGATGCTTGATGGAGGCCTTTGCATAATTGACTTTCACGAGCTCAATCCCTGTGCAGTTCCTGTGACCACGAGCTTCCCACATTGAAAAAATCCGCAAAATCTGCGAATCTGCAAATTCGTGGATTTTTGCGGATCCGCGAATACGCAAATCCGCAAATTCACGGATCGTGGATCCGCGAAATCCGCCCATGCTTAGACGGTGCTGACTTGCATGATTTCATACTGGGACCACGCAAACAGCGTCAAAAACGTTTCATAGTGGCCGGTATATACGCTGCGTACAACGAAGCTGGGAAAGTAATGCAAATTGAAACAGCAGAAAAAATACGAGAAATTGATCGTATACATTTGGAAAAATCACTTTCTGTAGTGGACAATGGGTTAACGACTCTGTCCTCCAGAATATATTCACTGGACAGCATTGTATCATCTGCTATTGAAATAATAGAGCAGGACTTACTAATGTTACAACATGGTCAGTCCCAATTACGTTCTATTGTACAGTTTGGCTGGACGTTGCAAAATCTGCGTTCAGGCTACGTACCATGGCGTTTAATCAACACAACGTCAATATTCGATATCTTTAACCTTATTGATAAACAAATCAGTTTGGCACAAAAAGGAGCAGACTATACGATTCTGAGCATTGAAAAACTTGAGAGATTACCATTGACAATGTCAGAGAGAAATGTCATTGAATGGATAATACACGGAACAATTACAATTCCGATAACAACTTTCCAGTTTAAATACTGCCAAGAGTATATACCTGCGGGCCAGTATGAAAGATTCGGTAAAGGATACATCAAATCAACCTGGGGTTTACCTTATACACACAAATGTTATAGTGAAGGAAAAAAGGAGGTATTCCTTAGTGGTAACAATTGTAAAAAAAAATCACTAAGCGGTACACTTCTGTGTCAAGGTATTAACTTGCATGGAGCCTGCGAAGGGTCTTCAAATAACCTTTCATGTCACCTGCATGGCACGCCTGCAAAACAGATAGAGCCATTTTTTAGACAACTTTATAACGGCAGTTACGTTCTGATAAGTGACCACAGCTGTTGTGGAATGGTGCCAGGAAAAGCCTATCTCGTGACCGTTACTTCCAGGGTCGTTTGCTGTACGCAAGTATTGTATCCACACAGCAATCCACAAATGGAGGCTGCGTTATGGCCTTCCTTGAATATCTCTTCTATTTGAATTGATACTTTAAGCAGAATGAAGTCTATTCTTTTACAGACAACTGTGCCTTTAACGTCATCCAAAGAAACGTATGATCTGCAAGTGGCAAGGACATCGGCAGAGATACATTCCCTTTTGTCGACAAATTGCCCGGTGCATTTCGTAGAAAGGTAAAGCCAAATCTTAAACATGTCTGATACCAGTGGCATCGCACATGTATTTAAGACAGTTTTTTCGGGACTGTTAGCACCCTTTGAAACAGTTCTGGGCATCTTCCCGAATTTTGTCCATTCTGTCTTTGGCGGCCTACCCTTAATCTTGGGACTCGTGGCAGGAATTGTATTTTTGTTTTTTCTGCTCCGACATGGCAAGCCAATCCACAGACAAGACTCCAGCAACGATGGAAGAAACGATCCTAGCAACACGATACTGAGACCGTATCACTAAGGTCCTCGGATTGGCCCGGCTCAGAGATCTGAGTACAACCTGTTTTTTTCATTTAGACCAATCTGGCAGGATTGCATCTTACCTGTGCTTCGATATCTGCTATGCGGAGAAGAATGCGTGTTGGACGTCTGTCTTACATTACCATCAGCAGTACTAATGGATATCGATACTTTGCTAGGTCCTGTAACGACTCATGCATCGTGTTGTCCCCAGCGGCTACCTATTCTGATGACGGCATTCGTTGAGACTTCACCACCACGAGTAGGTGAAGGTGAGGTACGAGAGGAAGGTATCACCAAACAGGTACAACCTTCTGTGAGCATTGCTGATCCAAACATCGATGATAGTAATCATGCACAGAAGTGCACAGTTGCAGTATTTTCAAACTTGGTCGAACTTTCACCTGATGTTGCACACCAATTTTTTGCGAGTCTGTCTGATATGATGTTCTCTCCAGTCAACGAGAATAACTTTTAAAACAATGAGCACACAGCGTTCCCTGAAATCTGAATTCGGCCTTCAGTTTTGATAAACAAAGCTACTGAAAACATTTGGAACTATTTTTTCCCCTGAAAGCGAAATAATTTTTTTCCATTTTCCAAAATATTTACCCTTTTTGCACATGGTACTCTGCTTAAAGTAGAACTATTCTTAGAGAATAGAGCTTCTATTTTTAGGACACTAGAGACAATAGTTTACCTCAGCCTCTAGCACATGTATAGCATTTTGTATAAATATGTGATGGAATGCTCTCGACCTTCTTTTCAGTATTCAGAGCCATTCCATGTGTAATTTTTGCAATTCATTCAGCTGATATATATATGCATTTAACTGAATGATGACACTGCTTGAAAAGCGTACAGTACCAATACTCATTTTTCGTGTATTTACCTTATACCTTTTCAAATGCGAAATATGTATTTTGGGGTGGGTTGGAAAACACACATGCATCGTTATATGTTTATTATTGCTTCGTTTTTAGTAATGATGGACATTAATCAGTGGAGTGGTTGTTGTATTTCTATCTAGGACCCTAATTCGATATTCCCGATTTGTGCCCTTATGTGGTTATAACAAACTATATCCTTATAAAGGCAAAAGAATCATATCCATATTTAGTAATAGCCCATGCGGTTCAAATACGGCAAGGCCAATCCCCTAGACTCCTAGAAAGTACAACGCGTTCTTTAAACAAACCAAGCCTCCAGCAGCCCGGGAAATCCCCCCTGCTTTTGTTTTGATTTGAACAAGAACTCCTGGAGTCCAGAAAGAACTGTTAGTTCTTAGTGACGTCTTATGTCCAACCTTACGTCAAACCTGGCACCTTTCAGGTATAAATATACCAACAGTTGCCTTAAGCAAACACACGGTGGTTTGGAGCAGAGCGGCTATCTACTTACCCGAGATCCCAGCTGATGCGAGAGCCCACGGAAGCCGCCCCTCCCGTTTGACGCACTGAGAGAGACGCTGTCTTTTTCTCCAGCCGAGAAAATCCAGCTACGGTGTTTCCAGCCACCCTTGCGGGTTGCTGGGAGATCGAGTCCTGAAGAAAGAAATACCAGACCTCCCGCATTCTATTATCAAGGTACGGAGCTGACTAAACCCTTAAGAGAATTCTTGATTAAGATTCTTGGCAAAACCAACTTAACCAACTTAACTTAAACTGCTACTTACTTACTCCTTCCCAAGTATTAGGCTTAGGTCAGGTACACCGGGGTAGGCGTAGTTAGAAGCACCAATTGAGTACGTTAGTCAATGTTTTTATGCATGTATATATTTTATCTTTTTTAAAGTATCATATGGCTAAGAAACCACATCAATGCTTTTACAGTATTATTTCATAATACTACTTTTACTGTACGCACTTTATAATAAGTATTGCAATTGTGGCAATTCATTTCTCTTTCATGAGAAAGAAGACTGCTCAATAAATACCACATTTTATTGAAAACGCCTGTCTCTCTATTTCTCCGCACTCTGGTGAAACTAAGTATGCACGGTTGACTGAGTGAAATAGCTGCCTATTGTTTTCACACGACTCTAGAGATACACTCTTTATTCTGAGGGAGCAAAGTTGTCATGTTTATATGGTTGTCAGAAGCTAATCCCTTCTTGTCTAAATCCGGAGAGCTCTCTCCTGAACATTCGAGAAAGTTTCTAGTGACCTCTGAGCTAGCTGGCAAAACTAATTAAGTCTAATATAGTCTGTAGAGACCTAGTCAACCTCAGTCCTACGTCTACACTACTGTTTATATTATTCCAATGCGCAGAGCCTATTGGGAATATATAAACTACACTACACTCCACTGAGTGGAAAAAAATGGCACTACGGCCATTTAATGGGCAGGCAGAGGTGGAGAACCATCTCTACTGAGTGGAAACAAATGGCACTTCTGCCAAATAATGTGGAGGTGGAGCAGCATCTCCACTGAGTGGAAACAAATGGCACTTCGGCCATTTAATGGGCAGGCAGAGGTGGAGAACCATCTCTACTGAGTGGAAACAAATGGCACTTCTGCCAAATAATGTGCAGGCGGAGGTGGAGCAGCATCTCCACTGAGTCTAAACATATGGCACTTCTGCCATCTAATGTGCAGATGGAGGTGGAGCAGCATCTCCACTGAGTGGAAACTAAAGGCACTTCTGCCGATTAATGTGCAGGCGGAGGTGGAGCAGCAGCTCCACTGATTGGAAACAAATGGCATTACAGACAATGTGCAGACAGAGGCTGAGCAGAATCTCCACTGAGAGGAAAAACATGACATTAAAGCTAATTAATGTGCAGGGAGAGGTGAAGCAGCATCTTCACTGAGTGGAAATAAAATGATACTTCTACCAATTAATGTGCAGGCGAAGGTGGAGGATCATCTACACTGAGTGGAAATAAAATGGCACTTCTGCCAATTAATATGCAGGTGGAGGTGGAGCAGCATCTCCACTGAGTGGAAACTGAAGGCACTTCTGCTAATTAAGGTGCAGGCGAAGGTGGAGCAGCATCTACACTGAGTGGAAATAAAGTGGCACTACTGCCAATTAATGTGCAGGCGAAGGTGGAGCAGCATCTACACTGAGTGGAAATAAAGTGGCACTACTGCCAATTAATGTGCACGCGAAGATGGAGCAGCATCTACACTGAGTGGAAATAAAACAGCACTTCTGGCAATTAATGTGCAGGCGAAGGTGGAGCAGCATCTATACTGAGTGGAAATAAAATGGCACTTCTGCCAATTATTGTGCAGGCGGAGGTGGAGCAGCATCTACACTGAGTGGAAATAAAATGGCACTTCTGCCAATTAATGTGCAGGCGGAAGTGGAGCAGCATTTACACTGAGTGGAAAAAAAGTTGCACTTCTGCCAATCAATGTGCAGGCGGAGGTGGAGCAGCATCTCCTCTGAGTAGAAACAAATGGCACTTCTGCCAATTAATGTGCAGGCGGAGGTGGAGCAGCATATCCACTGAGTGGAAAAAATGGCATTTCTACCAATGAATGTGCAGGCGAAGGTGGAGCAGCATCTCCAGAGAGTGGAAACAAATGGCATTTCTGCTAATTAATGAGCAGACGGAGGTGGAGCAGCATCTCCACTGAGTGGAAACAAATGCACTTCTGCCAATTAATGTTCAGGCGGAGGTGGAGCAGCATCTACACTGAGTGGAAACAAATGGCACTTCTGTCAAATAATTTCCAGGTGGAGGTGGAGCAGCATCTCCACTGAGTTGAAACAAATGGCACTTCTGCTAATAAATGGGCAGGCGGAGGTGGAGTAGCATATCCACTGATTGGAAACAAATGGCACTTCTGCAAATTAATGTGCAGGCGGAGGTGGAGCAGCATCTTCACTGAGTGGAAAAAACAATTGCACTTCTGCCAATTAAAGTGGAGTCGGAGGTAGAGCAGCAATTGCAGTGAGTGGAAACAAAAGTCACTTAAAAATTGTGCAGGCCGAGGTGGAGCAGCATCTCCACTGAGTGGAAACAAATGGCACTTCTGCCAATTAATGTGCAGACGGAGGTGGAGCAGCATCTCCACTGAGTGGAAACAAATGGCACTTCTATCAAGTAAAGGGCAGGCTTAGGTGGAGCAGCATCCACTGACTGGGTACAAATGGCATTACAGGCAATTAATGTGCAGGCGGAGGTGGAGCAGCATCTACACTGAGTGGAAATAAAGTGGCACTACTGCCAATTAATGTGCAGGCGGAAGTGGAGCAGCATTTACACTGAGAGGAAAAAAAGTTGCACTTCTGCCAATCAATGTGCAGGCGGAGGTGGAGCAGCATCTCCTCTGAGTAGAAACAAATGGCACTTCTGCCAATTAATGTGCAGGCGGAGGTGGAGCAGCATATCCACTGAGTGGAAAAAATGGCATTTCTACCAATGAATGTGCAGGCGAAGGTGGAGCAGCATCTCCAGAGAGTGGAAACAAATGGCATTTCTGCTAATTAATGAGCAGACGGAGGTGGAGCAGCATCTCCACTGAGTGGAAACAAATGCACTTCTGCCAATTAATGTTCAGGCGGAGGTGGAGCAGCATCTACACTGAGTGGAAACAAATGGCACTTCTGTCAAATAATTTCCAGGTGGAGGTGGAGCAGCATCTCCACTGAGTTGAAACAAATGGCACTTCTGCTAATAAATGGGCAGGCGGAGGTGGAGTAGCATATCCACTGATTGGAAACAAATGGCACTTCTGCAAATTAATGTGCAGGCGGAGGTGGAGCAGCATCTTCACTGAGTGGAAAAAACAATTGCACTTCTGCCAATTAAAGTGGAGTCGGAGGTGGAGCAGCAATTGCAGTGAGTGGAAACAAAAGTCACTTAAAAATTGTGCAGGCCGAGGTGGAGCAGCATCTCCACTGAGTGGAAACAAATGGAACTTCTGCCAATTAATGTGCAGACGGAGGTGGAGCAGCATCTCCACTGAGTAGAAAATAATGGCACTTCTATCAAGTAAAGGACAGGCTTAGGTGGAGCAGCATCCACTGAGTGGGTACAAATGGCATTACAGGCAATTAATGTGCAGGCGGAGGTGGAGCAGCATCTCCACTGAATGGGTACAAATGGCATTACAGGCAATTAATGTGCAGGCGGAGGTGGAGCAGCATTTCCACTGAGTGGAAACAAATGGCATTTCTGCCAATTAATGTGCAGGCGGAGGTGGAGCAGCATTTCCACTAAGTGAAAACAAATGGCATTTCTGCCAATTAATGGGCAGGCGGGGGTGGAGCAGCATCTCCACTGAGTGGAAACACATGGCACTTCTGCTAATTAAGGTGCAGGCAGAGGTGGAGCAGCATCTCCACTGAGTGAAACCAAATGCCATTATAGCCAACTAATGTGCAGACGGAGGTGGAGCAGCAACTCCACTAAGTGGAAACAAATAGTACTTCTGCTAAATAATGTGCAGGTGGAGCAGCATCTCCACTGAGTGGAAATAAAATGGCACTACTGCCAATTAATGTGCAGGCGGAGGTGGGGCAGCATCTCCACTGAGTGGAAATAACATGGCACTTCTGCCAATTAATGTGCAGGTGGAGGTGGAGCAGCATCTCCACTGAGAGGAAATAAACGCCATTATAGACAATTAATGTGCAGACGGGGGTGGAGCAGCATCTCCACTGAGTGGAAACAAAAGTCACTTATGCAAACTATTGTGCAGTCAGAGTGGAGCAGCATCCCTACTGAGTGGAAACAAATGGCATTACAACCAATAAATGTGCATGCAGAGGTGGAGCAGCATCTCCACTGAGTGGAAACAAATGGCATTACAGCCAAGTAATGTGCAGGCGAGGGTGGAGCAGCATCTCCACTGAGTGGAAACAAATGGCATTACAACCAAGTAATGTGCCGGTAGAGGTGGAGCAGCAACTTCACTGAGTGGAAACAAATGGCTCTTCTGCCAATTAATGTGCAGGCTGAGGTGGGGCAGCATCTCCACGGATTGGAAACAAATGGCATTATAGCCAATTAATGTGCAGCCGGAGGTGGAGCAGGATCTCCACTGAGTGGAAACAAATGGCATTACAGACAATTAATGTGCAGAGGGAAATTGAGCAGCATCTCCACTAAGTGGAAACAAATGGCACTTCTGCCAAATAATGTGCAGGTGGAGCAGCATCTCCACTGAGAGGAAACAAATGGCACTTCTGCCAAATAATGTGCAGGTGGAGCAGCATGTCCACTGAGTGGAAACAAATGGCACCTCTGACAAGTAATGTGCATACGGAGGTGGAGCAGCATCTCCACTGAGTGAAAACAAATGGCACTTCTGCAAACTAATGTGCAGCCGGAGGTGGAGCAGGATCTCCACTGAGTGGAAACAAATGGAACTTCTGCCAATTATTGTGCAGCCGGAGGTGGAGCAGGATCTCCACTGAGAGGAAACAAATGGCATTATAGCCAATTAATGTGCAGCCAGAGGTGGAGCAGGATCTCTACTGAGTGGAAACAAAAGGCATTACAGCCAAGTAATGTGCAGACGGAGAATGAGCAGCATCTCCACTAAGTGGAAACAAATGGCACTTCTGCCAAATAATGTGCAGGTGGAGCAGCATCTCCACTGAGTGGAAACAAATGGCACTTCTGCCAATTAATGTGCAGGAGGAGGTGGAGCAGCATCTCTACTGAGTGGGAACAAATTGCATTACAGCCAATTAATGGGCAGGCGGACGTGGAGCTGCAACTCCACTGAGTTAAAACAAATGGCACTTCTGCCAATTAATGTGCAGGCGAAGGTGGAGAAGCATCTCCACTGAGCGGAAACAAATGGCACTTCCGCCAATTAATGTGCAGCCGGAGGTGGAGAAGGATCTCCACTGAGTGGAAACAAATGGCATTATAGCCAATTAATGTGCAGCCGGAGGTGGAGCAGGATCTCCACTGAGTGGAAACAAATGGCATTACAGACAATTAATGTGCAGACGGAGAATGAGCAGCATCTCCACTGAGTGGAAACAAATGGCACTTCTGCCAATTAATGTGCAGACGGAGGTGGAGCAGCATCTCCACTGAGTGGAAACAAATGGCACTTGTGTCAATTAATGGGCAGGCGGAGGTGGAGCAGCATCTCCACTGAGTGGGTACAAATGGCATTACAAGCAATTAATGTGCAGGCGGAGGTGGAGCAGCATCTCCACTGAGTGGAAATTACATGGCACTTCTGCCAATTAATGTGCAGGCTGAGGTGGAGCAGCGTCTCCACTGACTGGAAATAAACGCCATTATAGCCAATTGATGTGCAGACGGAGGTGGAGCAGCATCTCCACTGAGTGGAAACAAAAGTCACTTATGCAAATTAATGTGCAGGAGGAGGTGGAGCAGCATCTCCACTGAGTGGAAACAAATTGCATTACAGCCAATTAACGTGCACGCGGAGGTGGAGCAGCATCTCCACTGAATGGAAACAAAAATGTCACTTATGCAAATTATTGTGCCGTCAGAGGTGGAGCAGCATCCCTACTGAGTGGAAACAAATGGCATTACAACCAAGTAATGTGCAGGCAGAGGTGGAGCAGCATCTCCACTGAGTGGAAACAAATGGCATTACAGCCAAGTAATGTGCAGGCGAAGGTGGAGCAGCATCCCTACTGAGTGGAGACAAAATGGCATTACAAACAAGCAATGTGCAGGCGAAGGTGGAGCAGCATCTCCACTGAGTGGAAACAAATGGCACTTCTGCCAATTAATGTACAGGCGGAGGTGGAGCAGCATCTCCACTGAGTGGAAACAAATGGCATTACAACCAAGTAATGTGCCGGTAGAGGTGGAGCAGCATCTCCACTGAGTGGAAACAAATGGCATTACAACCAAGTAATGTGCAGGCAGAGGTGAAGCAGCATCTCCACTGAGTGGAAACAAATGGCTCTTCTGCCAATTAATGTGCAGGCTGAGGTAGAGCAGCATCTCCACTGAGTGGAAACAAATGGCACTTCTGCCTATTAATATGCAGGCGGAGGTGGAGCAGCATCTCCACTGAGTGGAAACAAATGGCATTATATCCAATTAATGAGCAGCCGAAGGTGGAGCAGGATCTCCACTGAGTGGAAACAAATGGCATTACAGACAATTAATGTGCAGACGGAGATTGAGCAGCATCTCCACTAAGTGGAAACAAATGGCACTTCTGCCACATAATGTGCAGGTGGAGCAGCATCTCCACTGAGAGGAAACAAATGACACTTCTGCCAATTAATTTGCAGGCGGAGGTGGAGCAGCATCTCCACTAAGTGGAAACAAAAGGCATTACAGCCAAGTAATGTGCAGACGGAGTTATAGAAGCATGTCCACTGAGTGGAAACAAATGGCACTTCTGACAAGTAATGTGCAGACGGAGGTGGAGCAGCATCTCCACTAAGTGGAAACAAATGGCACTTCTGCCAATTAATGGGCAGGCGGAGGTGGAGCAGCATCTCCACTGAGTGTAAACGAATGGAACTTCTGCCAATTAATGTGCAGGAGGAGGTAGAGCAGAATCTCCACTGAGTGGAAACAAAAGGCAGTACAGCCAAGTAATGTGCAGACGGAGTTGTAGAAGCATGTCCACTGAGTGGAAACAAATGGCACTTCTGCCAATTAATGTGCAGGAGGAGGTGGAGCAGCATCTCTACTGAGTGGGAACAAATTGCATTACAGCCAATTAATGGGCAGGGGGAGGTGGAGCAGCAACTCCACTGAGTTAAAACAAATGGCACTTCTGCCAATTAATGTGCAGGCGAAGGTGGAGAAGCATCTCCACTGAGTGGAAACAAATGGCACTTCTGCCAATTAATGGGCAGACAGATGTGGAACAGAATTTCCACTAAGTGGAAACAAAAGGCACTTCTGCCAATTAATGTGCCGGCGGGGGTGGAGCAGCATTTCCACTTAGTGGAAACAAATGGCACTTCTGCCAATTAATGGGCAGGCGGAGGTGGAGCAGCATCTCCATTGAGTGGAAACAAATGGCACTTCTGCCAATAAATGTGCAGGTGGAGGTAGAGCAGCATCTCCACTGAGTGGAAACAAATGGCACATCTGCCAATTAATGGGCAAGCGGAAGTGGAGCAGCATCTCCACTGAGTGGAAACAAATGGCATTACAGAAAATTAATGTGCAGACGGAGTCGTAGAAGAATGTCCACTGAGTGGAAACAAATGGCACTTCTGTCAATAAATGTGCAGGTGGAGGTAGAGCAGCATCTCCACTGAGTGGAAACAAATGGCACTTCTATTAATTAATGGGCAGGCGGAGCAGGAACAGCTTCTCCACTGAGTGGAAACAAATGGCACATCTGCCAATTAATGTGCAGGTGGAGGTAGAGCAGCATCTCCACTGTGTGGAAACAAATGGCACATCTGCCAATTAATGGGCAGGCGGAGGTGGAGCAGAATCTCCACTGACTGTAAACAAATGACACTTCTGCCAATTAATGTCCAGGCGGAGGTGGAGCAGCATCTCCAGTGAGTGGAAACAAATGGTATTTCTGCCAATTAATGGGCAGGCGACGGTAGAGCAGCATCTCCACTGAGTGGAAACAAATGGCACTTCTGCCTATAAATGTGCAGGTGGAGGTGGAGCAGCATCTCCACTGAGTGGAAACAAATGGAACTTCTGCCAATTAATGTGCAGCCGGAGGTAGAGCAGCATCTCCACTGAGTGGAAACAAATGGCACTTTTGTAAATTGATGGGCAGGCGGAGGTGGAGCAGCATCTCCACTGAGTGAAAACTAAAGGCACTTCTGCCAATTAATGTCCAGGCAGAGGTGGAGCAGCAGCTCCACTGAGTTGAAACGTATGCCATTATAGCCAATTAATCTGCAGACGAAGGTGGAGCAGCATCTCTACTGAATGTAAAAAAATGGCATCACAGCCAAGTAATCTGCAGGTGGAGGTGGAGTAGGATCTCCACCTAGTGGAAACAAATGGCACTTCTATCAAATAATTTGCAGTTGGAGGTGGAGCAGCATCTCCACTGAGTGGAAACAAATGGCACATCTGCCACTTAATGGGCAGGCGGAGGTGGAGCAGCATCTCCACTGAGTGGAAACAAATGGCACATCTGCCACTTAATGGGCAGGCGGAGGTGGAGCAGTGTTGGACTTAGCCCTTCTGGTATGTTCACCCTGAACTTTTTGCCTTTTAAGGTTACATCATTATAGTGATTTCTGGTCTTTGCGCACTTTAGCACTGTGGAGCAGTGTAAAGTGCGTGCGCTCTCTGAGTGCGTGGGTGAGATTGGCCTGCCCTCCCATAGGAATGCATGGGGGATATGTGTGTCCATGGTAGTTCCTGATGTGTGGGGAGTGAAGGCTCGAGGCTGGTATGAGCGAACACGTGTGATTGAATGCTGCGCGATGATGTGTGCGGCATTCATGTGTCTAGTGTGGAAGTGCAACTTCTAGAAGTTGGCCTGCCTGTGCAGTAAAGGTGAAATGACTGTCTGGCTTGTGATTGGCTGGAGCTGGCTGGTCTGCCTGGCTCCAGGAGTCAGGATGGGTCTGCTCCGGTGGTGAATGGAGAGATCTGCATGTTGATGTGAGGGAGGGGTGCACCTGGGACCTGAATAGGGCTGGGCCTTCCCTACACAATGCTGGCTCCGCCCCCTGTGGTGCGACTGATGACCCTAGCCTGGCCAGTGAATGGGGAGAGGGGCTGAGCAACAGAGTGCTCCAGAACCAGCTGCGTCTGGTTTTTCCCCCACCCTGCACCCTAGAGACAAAGGGATTTTATGTATAAAAAGAGGTTGTGACCTCATGTTAAATGTTCTTGTTTCCTGACTTGAATCTACCAGGGGCGTGCTGCTGCCGGGGCCCAGGGGAAGGCTTGCCTCCCTGGGCCCTGCCCAGCCCTTGGATTACTGGAGGACTTTCCTTTACTGAGGAGCTGGTTGTACCTTTTCTGTGCCCCAGGACTTTGCTGCCTCTTTTGGCACCCTGGAAGCGCTGTGCTCATCCTGCTTTTTTGGCCCCTTTAAGAGGGAATCCCCTGGTGAGAGATTCCCCCAAAATCGCTTCACTGCGGGTGCCCACCCCGCTTATTTTTCTATTTTTCCTAGCGGGAGCCTACTCCGCCTGATGGGGTTTTTTATTTAATTATTGGTGCCCACCCCATATGGCTGCTTATTTTGTAGGGCGGGTGCCCACCCTGCTCACTACTTGTTCACATTAGAGGGAGCCTACCCCTCGAATGCTTCCGCGAACACCGCCGCGTCCGCGGCCCGCCTGATTGTGGGCGGGGCCACCGGACGGAAGCCGAAGCAATGTTGCAGCGTGCCGACGTGGGGCTCCCATGCGGAAGGGAGAGCCCCGCGGTTGCTGCCAGGTTGCGAGGGAGCCCCGGGTCCCAGGAGGGGGCCCGGGTGAATTGAAGATGGCGGCTGAGGCCGCAGACGGCAGTGCAGGGCTCCCAGGAGTCCCGGAAAGCCCCGCAAGAGAAGAGCCACCACCTCTACCGAGAGAGAGCCTCCCCGACAGAGCCGGTGAGTAGGGCTCCGGGGGGAGGCGACGGATGTGGTGCCAGTGAGGGCACCGAGTCAAGAGCGGCACCGGGTGCTCAGTGGGCCGCTGCTACAATTGGGGGCATTTTTAGTCAAGGAGCTACATGGCTCCCCCGTCCCCACAAGCAGTGGTTGAGAAGCCCGTGAGGAGCTTGGGGGGCATTTCTGTTTACGCTCCCAGAGGGAGCAGATGGAGTTTGGTGGTGCCGGTGCACGGCACTGAGTTAGAGCGGCCAAGTCTGTCGCTCCACCGATGGAGGCATGTTGTTTTTCAGAGCTGTGTGATGGCTCCAACGAGAGGCATGTTCATTTTCAGAGCCTAGAGGGCTCCAATGTGCGCAGCAATTGTTCCAGAGCCTAGATGGCTCCACCATTTGGTGCAGTCTTTATTCCTAAGGGCCAGTGAGGGCCCCTGTTGCAGTTTTGAGTCCCCATCTGCCCAGCAAGTAGTGGGCAGCTGCTACGTTTTTGCTTCAGCTTCCCTACAAAGGAGAAGCGCCACAGACCTTGCTGGTCTGCAACTGAGCCAATCTCGACATCCTGCGTGGGTTGCGGTTGCCAAGGCTTGTTGGGGCTAATCCAGATACCGACACTGCAGTCATCTAGGTCCATTGTGGGACAGCTCAAATCCAGTTCCTGGTCATCGTCGATGCCTCCTGGACCTTGTGGCTGAAGAGTCAAGCTCACCATCTTCACCTGCAAAGCACCTGACATCGCCTGGTTCCTTCCTGGTTCCTTCCTGGTCACTGGCTACTGACCCAGACTCTTTCCCCTCTTTTTTCAGGTTCTTCACATCTCCGATCCACCCTTGGATCCATCCGGACACTTTTCTTCTGGTCAGCTGCAGCACTTCTTTGCAGCTTTCCATAGAAAATGACAAAACCCGACACGAAAAGATACCTATGCACTCGGCTTCCCTGGGTGAGGTAACTCGAGTACTCCGGTGCTCCCCTGGGTATTGACTCTTCTAGTGCCCTAGTTTAAAAGGGTTCCATCCTAGTACATCTGGAAGTGTCCTTAATCTTTAACTTTGTAACTTTTACGAACACCATAGAAAGTCAATGGGAACCCTCGCCTGTGTTTAGACACTGTACGGGGCTCCCGTGGGTCTCCTACTTCCTAAAAACTGGTTGCTTAGTGTAGCCCCAGCGGCGATTCTACAGGCCTTAGGCCTGCTTTCTAACTCTCACGTGGTTCTTATACCACTTTCTTAGTATATGGTTAGTGAGGCCCCTAGGGCATAACGTATACTGTGCAACTTATTGTGTATTAACTCTGTGACATGTATTGTATTTTTACCTCTGACCTCATAAAGAGTTCAGAGGGGTTGTGTTAGAAATACATACATATATATTTGATATATACCTTGTGTGGTGTCCTTTCATTTGGTATTCAAGGGATTATGTATGGTAAAACAACTTGCTTAACTCGCCTTCTGAAGTCTTAGCCTGAAGACTGCTGGTCCATGCTACCACTAGGATAGCTTGTCTATAAGGTTCACTTTACAACCACCATCAATAAGGGTCGATTAGACTGGTACAAAGTGCCCACTATAACTAGTGGACATCATATGCCAGGCTAACTTCTCACACCAGGTAGTTCATTTGATTGAGTCCATTCCTTTCTACCTGACACTGATCCAGGGTATCAATAGGGCAGGTGTGGCCAAGACACTGGACATCAATTGTGGACAAACGCAAAAGAGGAGGGTTTCTTGTGTGGCAGAAGATGGCGCCAATGAAGTGTGAGCAACATCTGTCTGATGCAAGTGAATCGGTGCAAACAGTTGAGGGAGAACACCCTAAGCCCTCCAAAATAGACCCTAGAGTCGAAACATGAATCCAGCAAGCCTATGCACACGCTAATATTCCAATGTTCAAAAGGACATTTGTACAAATTCTTCACAGAATCAAAAGGTACATGTATCATACAAATGAGATAAAAAAAGTGTGGTTGTGATTATATCTTTAATCCGAACAATTGCCCAGCCAACACGTGCTTCTTCTGGGGAAGAACCCCCCGACTTCACTTGAGGACGGTCACAGGGCTCACGCCCTCCCTACTCTGTTCAACTTCCATGAGCCTTGGTTAGAAACAAGACTTCACTTTCAAAGCTGAGCTGATGACCCCAAGCACTAGAGATGAGGGCAGGGCGAGGAGGCAGAGGTCTTCTTCAGCATTCAGAGATTAATAGAATCAGTTTGAGTTTAATTCATTCTACCTGACGCTCAGTTTATCACTCATCAAATGTGTGTGAAGGCTGGCTGTCTTTATTCCTTCCATGTCTCTACCACAAGCCTTCTTGTTGTGAAATCTAGCTTTTTCCATAACCAGATGATGCATACAATCTTCTGTATGGTGCTCTGACACCCAGGGAGCCTGGCCAGCATTATCAAAATGCAAATACAACAAAAAAATCAATGTGGGTATAGGTTTATTCAAATTCAGTAATAAAAAGTACAACCTTAGTTTTACTAAATGTTCATCCACTTTCAGTTCTAATGTTGTTGGGACGCATGGCCAGCATTAATTCGAGGTAATATTTTATCTTCGACTACATTTACACCCCTCCCCCACCCACTCTCTGCTGCCACTTCAACCAATGAATAGATGACGATGAACGTAGGCATCGAATAATCTACAAGAAATTAAACTTATGCGAGCAGGAGGGGAGACTCCATAAAATCTGCATCCTTTGGGGGACATTCTTCTACTCTGGGTGCTGATACCACCTCAAGACAACACATTGTTTCTGCTCTGGAAGGGATTTAATCAAAGTCCATAAACACAGAGAGAAGGACAGAAATGCAGATGAATCAGAAAAGCCACGCCCCCTCCTCCCCGTTCCTTACCTTATCTTCTGCAGCCGGGTGTCCGGGTGCTTCAGGGCGTCACAGAGCAGGGTCGCACCAGCGTCACCTAGTTTATTGCCACTCAAGTCCAGTTCCAGCAAAGAGCGGTTGGAGCGAAGGGCGGCGGCCAGAGCTGCACAGGAAGCACCGGTTATCCCACAGCACCTGAGGCTAAGAAGGCGCGGGAAAGAGAGAGAGGTAAAACATTAATAACTCTAAGGATTTATTGCTAAGAGAATCTAAAAGAAGGCAAAAATAATCAGAACAGCAGCTCAGATCTGAGGTGCACAAGAAACACTTTAACTCCTCCCACTGTCACGTGGCTGGTCAGTCAGGGGCTGACAAACTTTCTCTTTGAGTAGTGAGAAAAGCAGATGAATCAGGTCCATTTCAAAGACATCCTCCGTGTTACACCCCTGGGTACAGTACGAATGCTTGGTGTTATACTACTGGGTCTCACGGGGCAGCCCACCCAGGTAGAGTACGGATGCTTGGTGTCATAGTACTGGGTCTCACAGGGCATCCCACCCAGGTAGAGTACGGATGCTTGGTGTTATAGTACTGGGTCTCACAGGGCAGACCACCCAGGTACAGTACGGATGCTTGGTGTTATAGTACTGGATCTCACAGGGCACCCACGCAGGTACAGTACGGATGCTTGGTGTTATAGTACTGGGTCTCATAAAGGACAGCCCACCCAGGTACAATGCAGATGCTTGGTGTTATAGTACTGGATCTCACAGGGCACCCACGCAGGTACAGTACGGATGCTTGGTATTATAGTACTGGGTCTCATAAAGGGCAGCCCACCCAGGTACAATACAGATGCTTGGTGTTATAGTACTGGATCTCACAGCGCACCCACGCAGGTACAGTACGGATGCTTGATGTCATAGTACTGGGTCTCAGAGGACAGCCCACCCAGGTACAGTACCGATGCTTGGTGTTATAGTACAGGGCCTCACCGAGGGCGGCCCACCCAGGTACAGTATGGATGCTTGGTGTCATAGTACTGGGTGTCACAGGGCAGCCCACCCAGGTAGAGTACAGATGCTTGGTGTTATAGTACTGGGTCTATTAGAGCAGCCCACACAGGTAGAGTACGGATGCTTGGTGTTATAGTACTGGATCACAAAGTGCAGCCCACCCAGGTAGAGTATGGATGCTTAGTGTTATAGTACTGGGTTTCACAGGGCAGCCCACCCAGGTACAGTACAGATGCTTGGTGTTATATTACTGGGTCTCACAGAGTGCAGCCCACCCAGGTAGAGTACGGATGCTTGGTGTTATAGTGCTGGGTCTCACAGGGCAGCCCACCCAGGTACAGTACGGATTCTTGGTGTTATAGTACTGGGTCTCACAGGGCAGCCCACCCAGGTACAGTACGGATGCTCGTTGTTATAGTACTGGGTCTCACAGGGCAGCCCACCCAGAGACACTTAAACATAATGTATCACAGCACACATAATAACAAACAACGCCTGAAGGGTATCACTACATGAACTTCCCTGAGTGTCCTTGTGAACTCAGTGCTCTTAGATATGCAGGATTCGTCTCTTTGCTAGAAAGGGTGCTTCCCAATCGAAAGATGGCCGACGCTTCCTGACTGTACTGGGCCTTGCAGAGGATCATCTTCATGGAGTCGGTTCAAGGAGCCGCCTCCAGCACTGCAAACACTGCTGAATATTCAGATGAGGAAGAGGAAGGCAAAGCCTGCAAGTAACTTCTTCTTCTGAAATGAGGTGCCTGCTGGTCTATTTTTCCTGGGGGGTCTGTTCTGCGCCCCTCATTACAGCCCTCTTTAGTCTCTCCATGAAGTAGAGAGATGAGGGGTTGAGGGGACAGCACCAGGGCAGGGTGAGCCACGGACAGGCACCCCACTGCTGATGACAACACAGGGATTATTTATTTTTATTTTTTAATTTTTTAAAACCTTTATTCGAAAAAAGTGCACGCAGCTATTCAGCCTGACATCCCAGAGGCAAGGCAGCATAACGGATCAGGAGAACAATAGTGCAAGAAACAATGCAGCAGCACAGTGAAGGTTGATTTTACTTTTTATAAAGGAACATAGAGAAAAGAAAAAGAAAAAGGAGCGCCAGATAGGGCCCAAAGAGATAGGCAATGGAGTACAAGAAACCAGGGTGGCGTTGTTGGGGGGCAGGGGGGGAACATAGGGAACACAAGTATGAAAGCAGGATAAAAGGCCAGGAGCGAGGAGGGAAGGGAGGAAAACACAGGATAATATTCACAGCGTATTACAGTTGGTGTCGCAGGCTACGGCGACAGATGTTCCTCCAGCGAGACAGGTTCCGGAGGTATGCAAATGTCTCCCTTGTACGTATTCCAGGCCCCCCACAATTTCTGCCACTTTTTGGGTTTACCCCTGGCAACATAGACCGTCTTCTCCCTAAACATACACCAATCCATATTGGCTTTCCATTGCACAACCTTGGGAGCTACCGAAGCTCCCCACTTCTGAGCGATATCACGTTTAGCCACCATGTTGCCAAGGGTCACCCATTGCGCCTGAGCCACGTTGTGGTCCGTCGGATCCCAGATGTTGAGGAGGCACCTCCTGGCTTCCGCATTCACCGCTACCCCAGTCACCTCGCCCATAATCAGGTGCACACATCTCCAGTAAGAGGCTATGGTGGGGCATTCCCAGAGGATATGCAAAGAAGTAGCAAGGGCACCACAGCCGCGTTGACAAAGCCCATCGACCGAATAGCCCATATGCACAAGTCGGGGACCAGTTACGTAAACCCTATGCAGGATCTTAAGCTGCACCAGTCTGAGACGGGAAGAGATGGCAACCTCCTTAGGGGAGGACACCGCACTCTGCCAGTCCTCGTCATCGATTTCCAACCCATCACGCACCCACTGATCCCTCACGCCCAGGAGGAGGTCGGTACGGACATTTATAAGCTTCTTATAGGACAGCGAAATGGCGCTGTCCGGCATATGGCCGTCCAGCACCCTATCTTCCAACGGGGAGCTTTCTGGGATCGTCCCCTCCTCCGGCCTAGCAGAAAGCAATGCGTGTCGTAGCTGGGCATACCGGAAAAATTCCGAGGTACCCAACTGATATTCATCCTGTAGCTGGGGAAAGGTCTTAACCTCGCCTCTCGACAACATATCATCCACCCTGGAGATGCCTATGAGGTCCCACTTATCGAAGCCCTTGGTGTGCCACAACTTGCCCAGGTTGTCCGAGTCGTATAGTGGGGTCAGCCTGGTCAGTTTATCTTTCCAGCCCTGTGCCTTGGTAATTTCCCTCCAAATATGGACCACCGTTTTCGTTGGGCCCGACATCCGCCCATCTAGAGACCTCGAGTAGAGCGCCCTATAGTAATTACCGCCACCCAGGAGCCACCTATCCATGGCGTATCCAGGGTTGTTTTCCGGACCATAGAGACCGTGATTGATGGCCGCTAACTGGGAGGCCCAGTAGTATCTACGCACATCCGGTAGCGCTATAGCCCCATCATACCACGGAAGCGTGAGCTTCGTGATAGCGATGCGGGCCGGCCATCCCAAATCAAGGCACGTTGAAGGCCCTCGATCTCCCGGAAGTACCGGGCGGGGACCGGATCCTGAGTATTCTGCAGGGCGTAAAGGAACCTGGGCAAGGACATCATTTTAAATAGTGCCGCGCGCCCAAGCAATGAGAGCGGAAGTTTGCGCCAACCCTCCACATCTCGCCGGAGGCGGAGAAGAGGGGGAAGCAGATTATGTTCATAGCGCGCCCTAGCATTACTGGAGATATAGATCCCCAAGTACCTGAAGCCCTGGCTGGCCACCTGGATGCCGCAGCCCCTAGGGAGGCGCGGTGTTCCCCCTTTCAGTACATACAGATATGACTTGGCCCAGTTGATAACAAGGCCAGAGTATCGGCCAAAAAGCCTTAGTACATCACAGGCCACGATAAGGGATGTGCAGGGGGAAGTGAGGTAAAGCAGAATATCGTCCGCATAGAGGGAGACTCTGTCCTCGAAACCAGGGGCCCACCTGATACCATGGAGATCTGGGTGAGTACGCAACAAGGCCGCGAGTGGCTCGAGTGCGAGTGCGAACAGAAGAGGCGACAAAGGACAACCCTGTCTGGTGCCCCTGTGAAGGGCAAAAGTCGCCGAAACACGGCCATTAACGGCAACGTTAGCCAGCGGTTCAGCGTACAGGAGCTTAACCCATCCCACAAACACCGGGCCAAAACCGAGCTTCGCCAACACTGCCCACAGGTAACTCCACTCGAGGGAGTCAAAAGCCATCGTGGCGTCCAGAGACGCCAGGACGGCCGGCTCCTCAAGGGTTTGGGCCCTGGCCAGGGTGCAGTGTAGCCTACGCAAGTTAAGGGCAGTGTTGCGGTGTGGAATAAAACCCGACTGGTCCGGGTGCACTAAGTCGCCGATAACACCAACCAGACGATTGGCGAGCATCTTGGCGAGAATCTTAGGCTCAGCGTTCAGGAGGGAGATGGGACGGTACGACCGGCACAAATCCCTCGGCTTCCCTTCCTTATGGATGACCACAATGGTGGCCAACCTCTGGTCAAGGGGAAGTAGACCATTCTCTCATGCCTCCAGGAACATATTGCACAGGTGTGGGGACACCACATCCGGCCTGATCTTATACAACTCAACCGGGATACCGTTGGGACCAGACGCTTTGCCCGATCGCAGTGAGCGGATCGCAAGTGCGACCTCATCTACAGAAACGTCCCTGTCCAGGTCATTACGTTCTTCGTCCGACAGGCACGGGAGATCGATATTGGAAAGAAATGCGGTCGAATCGGTCTCGGATCGGTCCGAGACAGAGGAGTAGACCCCTCGAAAATAATCCGCAAAGGACTCAGCAATGGCACTCGGGTCAGTGACCATCACTCCGTCCTCCCCCAATATCTCAGGTACAACACGGCTGGCGCTCTCCCTCCTATCCAGCCAAGCCAGCAACTTCCCGGCCTTGTCGCCGACGTCGTAAACCCGACCCTGCTGTTCCTTAGCCAGGACGAGGGCAGCGTTAGAAGCAAGATCGCGGTACTCCGACTGTTTAAGGGAGAGATCATGTAAGAGAACAGGATCCGGCTCTGCCTCCAACCGGGAGTCCATCTCCATGATCTCCGCCTCGATGCGCACCAAATCGGCATCTCGAACTCTACGGGCTTCTGCTATAAGAGCAAAGGCCTTGCCCCTCAAAACTGTCTTGAATGCCTCCCATAAAGTGGCGGCCGACGTGACCGACCACTCATTTTCGGTGAAATAGAGATCGATGGCCTTGGCCAGGAGATTACGAGTTTTGGGGTTGCGGAAGTACCACGGGTTGACGACCACCGGTCGTTCCAACATGACAATATCAAAGTCGAAAGAGACCCACAGCGGGGAATGATCAGAAATACCCCGTGCCAAAAAACGAGCCTCGGAAACCGCAAGCGCGTGAGCCGCCAAGGTAAGAACGTAGTCGATTCTGGAAAGACTACCGTGGGCGCCAGAGTGGAAGGAATAGTGGCATTGAGTGGGATGCAGGAGTCGCCAACTGTCGACCAACCCCAGCGTCTCAAGGAAGGTGGGCAGCCACAATTGGGAGCTACGGAGGTCTCTAGGCGGATGTCGGTCCAAGGAACCGGAGCAAACCGAGTTAAAATCACCCCCCACAATCAACAACCCAGAGGGCAAATTCAAAATGGTGCCACCAAGGTCCTGGAAAGTGCTAGTCTTTAGGCCCGGGGGAACGTAAACTGAAAGTAATGTCAGGGCACGCCCTTCCCATCGACCCGCAACGGCGGCATACCGCCCCCTCTCATCAATCACAGTAGTGTCAATCTCAAGCGGAAGGGACGTACGCACAAGAACACCCGCCCCCCGAGATCCCGAAGAGAACCCCGAATGGGCCACCATTTTAAACCCTTTACGGTTAAGCGCTTTACATGTATTGCCAACCAAATGCGTCTCCTGCAAGAGAACAATATCCGGCATATGTCGTTTAAGCAACTGAAAGAAACAACACAGGGTTCTGGCTGCTTCCAGCAAGGCTAAGCCAAAGATACCAATAAACAAAACAAAGGCCAATACTGGATACCCTTGACAAGGGATGATTATGGTCACCTTATGAACAAAACATAACGGTCCAAATTACGTCATAAGTCAGAGTTTTTATTATTTTCTTTAGTTAAACTTTACTTTAGTAAATGATTTCACAAATTAATTGTGCATGTATAAACTTTTCAAACATTAGACATAACAACACAAAAAATACTTTTACATATTTACAGTTTTACAATTTACACACATCCTCTCAAGCATTCATTCTGCATCCATCCAACTATACACACAAATAATAAAACCCCTTTTGTCAAAAAAAGCAATTGAAATGTACAATAAATGATAATCTCTATTTGTGTTTAGGAGATGTTTTCAATTGAATATATGGAATATTAATTCTTTTTAAGAAAGACAAAGCCTTATTGTAAAGAATTTTAGTCATATGACAAAAGAGTTCAGTCAATCCTATTGAAGGTCAAAAGGTCGACGCGTTTCAAACCCCCAATTCAGCAGTATGCAGCAGTCTAAGAAACGATCGGCTTCCCGTCCCGTAGATTTATCTACTGATTGAAGTATACGGAGTGAACTTCCAAAATTTCAGCGGACATGTAACATGAGCCACCGCTAACCGGGAGACCCTGCGCCACTGTAATAAGTGTCATTGTGTACCTGTCGAATGTCCTGCAGAAGCACGCATGGCCATTAAGTGACTTTGTAAGAAAAAGATTGGTCCTGATGAGAACCCCAGAATTGGGGGTTTGAAACGCGTCGACCTTTTGACCTTCAATAGGATTGACTGAACTCTTTTGTCATATGACTAAAATTCTTTACAATAAGGCTTTGTCTTTCTTAAAAAGAATTAATATTCCATATATTCAATTGAAAACATCTCCTAAACACAAATAGAGATTATCATTTATTGTACATTTCAATTGCTTTTTTTGACAAAAGGGGTTTTATTATTTGTGTGTATAGTTGGATGGATGCAGAATGAATGCTTGAGAGGATGTGTGTAAATTGTAAAACTGTAAATATGTAAAAGTATTTTTTGTGTTGTTATGTCTAATGTTTGAAAAGTTTATACATGCACAATTAATTTGTGAAATCATTTACTAAAGTAAAGTTTAACTAAAGAAAATAATAAAAACTCTGACTTATGACGTAATTTGGACCGTTATGTTTTGTTCATAAGGTGACCATAATCATCCCTTGTCAAGGGTATCCAGTATTGGCCTTTGTTTTGTTTATTGGTTTAAGCAACTGAAGCACAACCCCTCTCTTAATGCGGTCACCCAAGCCGTTGACATTCCAACTGAGAACTTGCAGTTTCCTACCCCCCATCATCATGTCCCAGGTCCCGCCCAACCCCGAAAAGCCTCAACAACAAGTGAAACAGAACAGTACATACAACCCATTGCCTAAGAGACAGAAAAGGAGAATAAAGAAAGAACAAACGAACTTCCCCACCACCACCCCCCACCCTGCACCCCTGCATCAGACTAAAGAGCCCCCCCAACCAGCAGTGTGCCTGTCGCCCCATAAACTAATCTACTAGAAAGACCCTGGAGGAGTGAGGAATCTCCGCAATCCCCTCCCGCCACCCTCCATGTAAAAGACAGAAGAAACAAAAAATGGAAAAGCTTTGGCCTTAGCAGTCACAGACATCAGGAACACCAACCGCCAGAGTTGGCGCAGCAGAACCTAGTCCTGAAGATCAAGGCCCCCAGTTGCGCCTCCGGTGTGCTCATCATGCTCTTCTCGACGTTGCGGCAAGGTATCCAACCAGTCGCTCGCAGACTCGGGCATGTCGAAGAACAGGGCTCGGCCCTCATACTCGATCCGTAGTTTAGCAGGGAACAGCATAGAGTACTTGAAACCCATGTCTCTAAGGCGCCGTTTCACCCCCGCAAAACTCTGACGCTGTCTCTGAACGGCCCTGGTGAAGTCCGGGTAGAAGTGCACCTCAGCGTTCTGGAATTTAAGTGGCCCATGTCTCCTGGAAGCTTGAAGGATCACATACCGGTCTCTAAAATTGAAGAGCCGGGCGATGATGGGTCTAGGTGCGACACCCGACTTCGGAGGGCCGCCAGGTATCCTATGAGCCCGTTCCACCGAAAAAAAGTTACTCAGCCCGGCTGGTGCGAGATGTGTCTGTATCAAGTCCTCCACAAAGAGGTCCACAGCCGCCTCTTCCGCTCCCTCCGGTACACCAATGATGCGGACGTTCTGTCGCCTTGCACGCCCCTCAAAGTCCTCCAGCCGTCTGGAGAATTGGTCGTTAACCGATCGCAGGGTCCGGACCTCCGCTTGCAGGTCCGAGACATCGGTAGTCAAGCTGGAGGTCTTAATATCAAGGGATTTCACCCGATCATTGGTTTTGCCCAAGTCGGCCCTGATCAGGTTGAGATCAATGGCCAGGGTGTCCACCTTATGTGTCAGGACCTCATGTTGTTTCTGCATCTCAGTCCTGATGCCCGCGATGGCCCCCATGATATCACTCAAAGTGGGTTCCGAGCCGTCAGGCGAGCCCGTGCGTAGAGAGTCTTTAGAAGGAGCCACCACAGAAGGCGAGGTCCTTTGCTGGGCATAGCGGTCGATCTTATTCGACTGTGGCTGAGTCATCCTCCGAACGCCTCTGTTTGCCATCCTGTCGGGGTCCCCTCTGCCGGCCATGATGGATTCGAGGAGAACAAAGGGCTACCCAGCCCGGACAAAGTGGGCAGATACGTAGGACCGAGGCGAAGCCAGCACACAAGCCAGGCCAACAGCAGGCGACTCCGCAACTACGTGCACTCCGCCAGTAGGGATCGAAGGATCTCGCTTCGCATTTCAATCATGCGAAGCGTCGTCACGATCATCAGTCACCCATGAGACAATGGCGCATCCTTGGCACAAAGTTCAGCACGACGTAGTTTCGTCTAGGAACAACGGATTTGGAGGCGGAAAGCAGTTCCCGCGTCTGCGACCTTTCACCAATCGAAATCCACTACCGTGGAACAGGATAGCCTGCAGGATATTTGCGGAGGGTCCGCGGAGCTCCAAGCTTACGCGGCCATCTTGCTCGCCCGCGAAGCTCCTCCCCCAACACAGGGATTATTAATCTTATTGCTAATGCCAGATTGATTCTTATTCTGTGCCCGAGTCAGAGGTCTCAAGGGGGTGAAGGGGCCACTCCAGTGAGAGGATCTTATGGTTTCACATTTTTGTAATATTTTAACTGACACTGACCAGGCCACCCCCTGTGTTCTAGAACAAGATGCAAATTTAGACTCAGTAACAAGTCGTCTGGGTTAAGACCTTCTTGATATCTTTCTGTGACAGAAGATACAACGTGAACAGTAGGACATGAGGGTATTTAACCTGTGCTGGGGAGACCCCTGCTGGAAAGGGGAACATTCAGTTTATGTCCACGCTGGCACAGTGCCTGCTTGTGAGCAGTGATGCTGCAGTGAGATGGATGAGACGATTATCTACATACAGAAGTCTTGGGGTTCAGCCAAGGATGACGCAGAAGCCCCCTGAAGTCTCTCATGCGCTTAGAAGCTGAGATGGTTTCTTATCCCAGAGCTTCGAACAGCACATGGCTAACAGCACTGCTGGAAACACAAAGGAAGTGATATGCACATATCGGCAGCTACCATCATGGGCAGTTCCGGCACACACATCAGGCCTGTCTCTATATTTCATGAAGTGTAGCCATTGTTAAGTGCTGCATTTGTGCAGGAAGGTGATGAGTACTTGTGTAACATATGCTCAGCAATATCATTCACACTCAATGAAGTAAAGGCGACGCTGAACTCGTGTAGTTCAGATAAGGCCCCAGGACCGGATGGGGTATCAATTGATTTTTTCCAAACTAACCCCGACTTGTGGATCCCACTCTTAACCAACGTCCTGAATAGCATAGCTTTGATAGGCCCGCCCCCTTCATGGTCTTCGGAGGCCATTGTACCCGTTCATAAACTAGCAATTACAATGCAATGGTCTCAGCAATATTATAGGTACAGCTATTGGTATTGCTCATTATTTTTTTTTCTTTTTTGTATCCCTAAATACATGGCATTGTAATTTCTATTGGCATTAGCTTTTTTTTTTACATATGTGGTACCTATTGCATTAGCAGAGAGAGAGTGAGGTAGTGAGATAGAGAGTGAGGTAGTGAAAGAGTGAGGTAGTGAGGGAGAGGGATGTTGTGAGGTAGTGAGATATAAGCATAGAGTGATGTTGTGATATAATGAGATGGAGAGAGAGGTAGTGAAAGAGAGTGAAAGTGAGTTAGTGAGATAGAGAGAGAGTAAAGTTGTGAGGTAGTGTGTTTGAGAGTGATGTGGAATGCATGCTAACAATAAGCAACAAACAAACATGCTACAAATACCTCCCACCCCAAGACCGGCACTTACCTCTCATGCCGCTGATCAGCACACATAAGCTGTCAGGAGAAACAAGAACAATCTATCCCAGGTTCATTAGCACTCGTTCCACTGCCCATGATGAACCCGGCATAAAAGGCAACAGTTTTCAGATACACCGCCAAACTCTCCAGGCACAAGAGAAATGAGAGCGGCGACCTCATCAGCGGGAGGGGAGCACCCCTGGGAGTTCGAGGGCCCGCTTTGGCCTGTCTCTATCGAGAGAGCCTGCTGTCACTTGGGAGCAGGCCTTGGGTTAGAGGGATCCCTCAGAGGCTGCAGCGCCTTTTGTAAAGTGATCTCCTCCAAACACATTCCCAAAACCCCAAACAGGAGGTGAGGAAGGACCAGGGCACCACAGCGAACAGGCAAGGCCCAAGCTAGTTAATGGGGCTTTAAGGGGAAACAGAGGCCCGGACTGTATCACGTCTTCAGAGGCACAGAGCCGCCTCTGTCTCCACCTCATAGGGACCGAAATCCCCTATGATTTGGCAACTCCGGGCACCGATCCCGTTATTGCTTTTCTGGTGTCACGAATGGAGGGGTGATAACTTTATAGTGAGTGCGTGATTTTTCCGTTTGTTTCTTCTATAAATGTATGACATGTCTGAGCAAATGGGACGTAGGTTTAAAAGAAAAAGAAGATAAAATCATCTAATGTTCCCCTTTAGGTTCCTCACAGCTTCCACTTCAAATCATTCATTAGTTCACCCCGGGCCCAGGAGCAGCACATTTCACAGTCGGCAGTGTTTGTCCTGAGGGTGACCAGAAGTACAGAACTAGAGCTCCAGGTCACCTCTGCTAGCCTCCTCCTTCTAATTTCCTATTGTCAATTCCTGTTTCTACTCCTTATCCTCCCCCCGTACCCCCTCCCCTGCGCGACTCACCCACACCCAGAGCTTTGAGTGTTCCCAGTCTGACAGGCGGTGACATTGCGTGACAGACCAGCATGCTCTCCCCTTCGTCCCTACCCTATGGCTGTATCAGAATAATGCTAAGCCCTGTTGCACTAGCAAGTTGGAGGAGTTGTCTTCTCTAATCTGCCTAGTCTTCTCTGTAGCTAAAGTGTGGTTGTCTTTTCAAAGTGGTGCTTGCAAGCCCTAATGTTAAGGGATGGTGTGACTGTACCTCCAGTGATCTGTATAAAGGATGGATGGTTATGACAACTGGTATGCGCGCGCGGTGGCTGCACCGGAATGCCAATGAGGAGGCAGCTGTCTCGGCTGCTCAGCAGGTGAGTTATGGCTCCTGTCAGAAGGGAGGCAGGTCTGTGCATGCAGCAAAGTTAAACTCGGAGGCAGTGTTGCCAGGAAGAGTGTTTGGGGGCATTTAGGACAATGGCACGAGCGAGGTGCCCGCGGGGAGGGGGGACACAGATGGGCAATTAAAGTGAGCACAAGAGTGGGTAGAGAGAGGGGAGGCAAGCATGGCACACCGCTGGCGGCCTCAACGCTTCATTGCTCTACTAGGGTCTCGTGCCGCACACAAATGTGGATGGGGGCCCAGGGGGAAGAGCTGTCTGGTCTGGTTGTAAGAATGTACTGGAGCAGGCGGCTGTTAACACGTGGGTTACAGGCCGCGGCTCCGGGCTTTCACGGAGTCAAGAATGTATAATGGGTGGAAGACAGATGACAGTGGGAATTGGGACCTCGGAGGTCTAAAGGGGGGATGGGTCCAGGCAGAGCTAGTATAGGAGGATGCCTAAGGAGGGCTCATGAAAGGACGTCGCGCAAGATGGATCAGGGCTGCTAGGGAGTCTAGCGAAACGTAAATAGGGGCAGAAGGGGGAGGGCGGATCTGAGAGTGGAGCTGCCAACGGGGTGCCGAGTCTACTATGCCCAGGAGCAGTGGTTGGGGGGGGTGCGGAGGGGGGGGCGTCGTGCACGGGCCCTTCATCCTTCTGGGGCAGATTGGGATGGGGTTCAGTGCTGCGAGCGCTGGGGGGTCAATACGGGGTCAGGCGCTGTCGCAATGCCTTCATTGGGCCACTGTCAGTGTGATTTGGTGTAAGAACGTACTCTTATTTGTTGTAAGTGTCTGTGAGGTGCCAACAGCGGCAGAGGGGAGGAGGGCGATCAAAGGAAGGGTAGGTGCGAAGTACGCGGCAATAAGAGCATGAAAAGGGGGGCCGGATTCGAGTGGTGGGTGAGCCGGTCGAGGGTTGCGGATGCGGGGATGGCGAGGCGCGGTAGCAAAGGGTGTGGCCTGGAAGATCGGAGAGAGGGGTGGCAAGAGGGAAGCCTCCCCTGGGTGAGACAGGCCGGGGGCTGGAGAGATGGGCGACTGCTGCGCAGCATGTCTAGCTCTAGGACGGCCTGGCCGATGAGAGGGTCAGCAGGGTGAATTCCACAGACGCCCAGCTCATTGCAGGGTTAGCCGGTTAGATGTTGCACGTTACTCTACTAGATGCGCGGCAATTATTTAATTATTTATGCGTGTTTGTGTGGTGCGGACTTTACCCGAAGGCGGCAGAGCGCTTCGCAATAGGAGCTTAGAGCAAAAGACCATTAATGTGGCTTAGCAGCACATCTGTCTCAGCAACCATCGATCGGAAGACGGCGGGAACGAGAGCGAGAGTAGCCTACCTCAACCTTACCAGCAGCAAAATGGCGGCCTCAAGCATACGAAATTTTTCGGATTTGGGGGCGTGTTTTGCTGTCCTGAGTGACGGACGACGTCACTGTCTAAAGAACAGCAAAACTTATGCCCCCAAATCCGAAAAAAACGGGGCTAAATCGGAGTGACGCATCTCTCCTCCAATGGCTGGCCTCCGTTTAGGAAGCCAGCCAATGGAGGAGAGACAGGGCAGGGAGGCGGGTTCTAAAGCCCTACTAAGTAACATTAAATCTCCGGACCGATTATATGTCCCTCGACCTAAAAAGGGGACAGGGCCGTCCGTAAAAATTACAGACCAATATCCCTGCTGGATAGAACATCAAAGCTTTGGACCGCCTCCTCCTTTCTAGATTAGAAAGCTGGGCCACAGGAAATAAGATCTTGATTCAGGCCCAGTATGGCTTCCAGCAGGGAAGGGGTACTGGGATCAATGCTTGAATTTAGCTTTGACCTTTGATAAATATACCAGTGTGGAAGATGGCAAATTATACATGGCGCTCATGGACCTGAGCGCGGCATTCGACTGCGTCGTCCATGACAAATTATGGAACATAATGGAGAAGATGGGGTTGAACCTGCTATTTTAAATTATATTAGGCAATCGTACGTAAATGCAACGGCTTCAGTGCGTTACACTAAATCGGGAGATTGCACACGTCTTTTTAAAATCTCCAAAGGTGTAAGACAGGGCTGTGTTCTAGCCCCATTTCTCTTCTCCCTATATACAAATGGAGTGGAGAAGGTGCTCACAGTGGTTACAAGGGACGTTCCCCTACAGGAAAACCAAATGTTACCGATACTGTCCTATGCAGATGACGCGGTTTTAATTGCAAGAACGGGGCTCGGGCTACAAAGGCTCATAAGAGCTTATGTCTCTTTTATGGACTCATTACAGCTAAAAGTAACTCAATCAAAGTCCTTTATAATTATAGCTGGGGGTACTAAAAGAGACAAAGTTCCACACTTTAGTGCGGATGCAGGAAAAATTGAGGTCCTAGACTCTCTCACTATTTAGGTATTCTTTTTGACAAAGATCTGTCATGGGCAAAACTGATGGAAGGAAGGAGGCTGGTGATGGAGACGGGTATTACTGCTGTAAAATGTTTCTCAAAGAAATTGGGTGCCAGACCCCTATTGCCAATTAAAACATATACCAGACGAGAGTAAAGGCAGCCTTGACCTATGGACCCGCGGTCTATGGCACGGTCGCATCAACACCACTACAAACTATCGAAAATACATTTTTTAAATCTGTGGTGGGCCTCCCTTCGTCCTTCACAAATGGGATCTTACACACGGAATTGGCCCTTCCTTACATATCAGATTATATACAACTAGCCCCACTCCTCCTATGGCACTCTACTTGGAGGAGAGACACAGTACCTCTAACACAAATGGTAATTAATAGTTGCCTAGGGATGGATAAGTGGAAAAGATCTAAGTGGCGATGCTACATGGACACAGTTTTAAAAGAGATAGGTCTCCACAAACTTTTTAAAAATCCTCTGGTTTGTAAGAAAGTGTCCAAGCAGAAAGTTATTGCCATGTTTATGTTGATGGCTGAATATAAGCGTATGGAACATTATAAAGAGACAAACACAGTACAGGTTTATTACCTTAATCCACCACTAACGGAGGGATATTTCTCCTACCTAGCCAGCATAAACCGTGCACAACATAGATCTATACTATTCAGATTCTGCACTAATTAGTTTCCTCTAATGCTTGGCTATCCTGAAAAAACCTATGACCACTCCAATCTAAGCGTGTGCCTGTGTAATAATCTATCTCCCCAAACTGAACTGCACTTGATTTTATTCTGCGGGCTCTATGAGAGCGAAAGGAACGCCTATCTGAAACCAATTTTAAAAAAATGAGCTTTAATCATTGTCGTGTAGCACCATTTTTTCTAAAAACATTGCCTGACCCTTTGGTTTGCTACTCTGTAGCAACATTCTTATGGGCTTGCATGAGTAAAAGGAAGGGGATGACATGTGGCCCACTGAGTATGATCAATAATCAAAATGTAACTAGACCCGTGATATGAAATGTTTTATTTATTAATTTTTTTACGCATTTTCATCTTATTCCAGTACAGTGAAGAAATATTTGTAATTTTAAAGGCTAATATTTGGTAATGACATATTTTTATTGATGTATTTATATGTGCTTTTATGGTCATTCTTAACATGATCGAATAAAGATGATGATGATGAAGACCTGACCTGACTGTAGGAATGTGCCTTTTTTACACAGCTGCCCCCAGTGTTTGCTTGCCAACCAAGTCCCCAGTGCCAGAGCTCTTTCCCTAAACTATACCATTGTTCCACAATTGGAAGAAATTCAGACTACTGTATAAGCCCCTATTGAAGGGTACCCTAGGTATCAAGAGCATTGGAGCTGAAGAGAAACCAATAGGGCTGCAGCACAAATTTTGCCCCCTATCGTCCCCTCCCCAAGGCTATGCAAACTGCCATTGGAGGCTGCGTGCCTACGCGCAGACAAAACTGAAGAGACAACATGGCACACACCGCTGTGTGCCCATGCCTTCAGACACTGCCTGAGATATAGGTAAGTCACGCGTTCAGCAGGCCTAACTGCCTTAAGGCAGTGTGCACTATACCTCAGGTGCGTACATATCTGCATGAGCCAATATAGCCCTACAATGCCTAAGTCCATTCTTGAATACTGTAAATCACAGGAAAGTCATAGAGACATCTTGTTTGAATAAACCTGCACTGATGCCTGCGTCAGATTTATTAATAAATGCACCCGAGGGACACCTTAGATGTACCCCCTGAAAACATATCAACTACTAGTGGGGTTGCTGACTAGTTCCCGTCAGCTTGCTACCACTAGACGTGTTTCTGACCTCATGGGGTGAGAGGCAGCGTCTTAGAGGTCGAGAACTATGCCTGCTCTGGGTGGTGACTTGCTTTCCAGGGCGGGCAGCTTCAAAGGCTGTGCTGCCATTGAAATGCTACCAAGGCCTCTCCAGCTAGTGGAGGATGCCAACCCCCCTTTCCTGACACCAATTTTGGCAGGAGGACAGACAGGAAGATCAGTAATTTGAACAAGCGTGATCAGCAGACACACTTAATTCGTCGAGAACAAGTTTCTCTCTTAGCTTATTATAGTCCATGTTTCTTGTGGAAAAAAGTATTTATTCAATTGTTCTCAATATAAAAACTGTGAATTCTCAGTAACCGAACCGTTCCGTCTAAAAAGAGACTTCTTCAGGGCTTGATTAGCTGTCCAAAATCATAAATAGGTCCTGATGACCATAATCAAATTCTTTTCAACGGTATGTTTGATCCCATTTGGGTTCTTATCCATCAATCTTCACTGTTATATCTTCAACATGATGACGGTGTAAACACATATCATAGGCCTATGTTGGCAAAAGCGGTGTGTTACGACCAAAGGGTGAAAATTGGTACAATTAGGAGGTGTGCCCACACTGAGCCCCCACCACCCCTAAGGTGAAGCAGGCAATGTGAAGCAACTTTTCAGATGCCACCATCTTGAAAGAGGAAAATTGACCTATCAGGATTAGGGTTATGCCCACTCCCAAAGGAAGTGGTCATATTGAAGGTCTAGTTACCCTAAGGTAGAGGGACCATTGGCCGTTACCTGGCACTCTTTCTTAACACTCCTAAAGTTAGTATTTAGGTGGCACCCCTAAACTCTGAACTTCAGATTTGATGGACTTAAGAAGGCAAAGGATAAAGAAGAGCTGCTGTACCAGGGAACTGAGACCCTTGTTGCAGGGATTCTGCACATACAAAGACAGGCCTAAGTATTATGGGACTGTGCCTTCCTACCACCTTAGTGCCCACGAGCCCAGGACTGACTAGCTATATTGTCTCACCTGCTCTCCTACTTACAAAACCAGCAACAGATGATTAGACACCCCAGAACACAACACTCCTGTATCTCTCAGGAACCATTGTAAAAGGTGAGCCCAAATTACCCTCGATGCCCAGGCTGCTGGCGCAAGACGCCTCTTAGTTTCCATGCTGAATAATTACCAAATAAAGAGACGGGCGCTGGAAGCAGGAATCAAGAACAGAGTTTATTACTCATGAGGAGAGCCTGTCATTTCGGACACGAAACACAGTGTCTGTCGGGAGGTGCTCTAACAAGTGAGCTGAGACGTCTTCTTTTATACCTTACAAAACACTTGGCATTACAATCGGGACATTGTGACACAAAGAAAAGACATCCCTATAATCCTCGTGTCAATCCTACCCCACATATGTTCACAATAGGGACCCTTGACCTGCTGATAAGAGGGGAGGCAATGACGCAGCTGAGTGTTCCGCTGATTATTAGGAGATGTGCGCCTGATTGTAGCCCAGGGGGTGGGGAGGCTAGGATCAATAGTGGGTCCTTTGAAGAGGAGTGACTTCATATAATAAGGGGCAGTAAATGGTATCTCCTGGCTTAGGCGATGGCCTCGGACATGCGTGGTCAGTCGGACTCGGGGGAAGGGGTCATCAAAGGAGTGGTATTCATGCCGCGTGGACAATCGAGCGCGGAGGGAAGGCTTGTCAACAGAGGGGCATTCATGGAAGGAAAGGAGGTGTTGGTCAGGCGCGGCCGTGACTCCCAAGGACAGGGTCTTGCAGAAGAAGAAGGTTTATGACTTGCTCGTGTGAGGGAGAAGGGGAGGGGGGAAGCCAGGGTGTGCACAGGGACAGAATCGCACAGAGAGAGAGATCTTATGACCCGTACATGAGAGAGCGGGGGCAGTCAGGTGCAGCTGGGGAGGGCTATGTCAGCTGAGGTAAAGGATGCCTCTTCAAGAGGAGATGGGGGGGGTTTGCGTGGGTCAAGCAGAAGGGTTGCCTTGCAGGGCAGGGTCGCGCAGAGGGAGAGGGTTTAAGATACGCGAAGGAGGGAAGCCGGGGATTCCTATGAGCGGGCAAAAAGGGCCAGGGTGCCTAGAATGGCTGTCATGTACATATGGGCACGGGCTCTTGCTGGCAGAGTGATGCGGTCAATAATTTACGGTATTCATGGTGCCCACAGGGAGAGGAGTGGGAAAGAAAAGGGGAAATGAACGTTGCTTATGTACATCAATATTTCTAATTTTCTACAGTCGCCCCTTTTTACATAGCAAAGTTCATATTCGTAATCGATGAGGGTACATATAAACAGGTGCGGTCGCAGAATTAGCATTTGTCAATACTAGCATATGGCATATAATCATGGACAGTTGATGTGTTTGGCAGAATGCAGCACATAGGAGATTGCATTTGTCGAGTTCCTATCATTTCAAAGCACTACATAGCATAAATGTTTCTGACTTAAAAATGTGATCAATGAACATTTTGACCAAGTAGTTGAGGGCGGAATTCAGTTCAATACACAAGGTCTCTTAGTCACAGTGTCTTTTTAGCAGCGAGCCATCACTGGTAGGCTCTAGTCCGTGTCCTTTCGTTGGCGCTGTTGAGCACCGGCGGTGGAGCTATAGGTCCAGCTCGGGTCCATCCTTACGCGCTGCAGGGTGCGGTCAGTCCTCTGCTGTTAGACCACAGTCCTGTTCCCTAAACAATCCGTTTGGCGGCGCCTTATGCTCGGCACCTATATTTCCGTGGCAACACCCTATTCCCATTTGAATGCAGTTCTTCCTTTTGGCAAAAAGTCACGTGGAAAAGAGGGTGTGTGTGGTTCAAATAGTCGATAGGAGAGAGAGTGGAGTTGGGTCAGGGTTCCTGGGACACACAAAAGGGGCCAAGGGAGCAAAGCATAACAAGCAGGCAGGCCCATCGATCGGGCCCAAAGAAGGGGGACGGAGACTCCAGGCACACGTGGGTTAGCAGGCGGAGGGCTTCAGGGCAGCCCGTCAAGTTTCATTTTCCACGTTTGGAATTGCTGTCTCGTCCCGTATCTGGTTGCTCTGCAGCTCCACCTTTGGTCGAGGTCACACGTGTCCCAAGATCTGTAGCCAGGCTGTACGTTACGTCCGACCCTTCTCCTTCGGTGATCGTGAATCTTTGAATAGGTATAAAACAAGTTTTTAGAGAACTGGCAGAAGAAGACATCTATGCATGTGAATTCCTCCCGTACCTGGGAGATACGCTCATTGGTCACAGTCAGAGGTTTATTACCAAGCAGTGCATATGTCGGCATTCTTATTGGGTTCATGCCAGGTTTATTCATCGTCCCATTTATAACTCAAATGGTGGAAAAATAAGGTTCCCATCAACTGTGCATTTCATCAAATTCAACATTTCGGAACATTTCCCTTCATGGCTGGCTAACCTTTCCAAACAGGGCAGGGGCGCTATCATCAAGTGTCAGGTAAAACAGGCTTTTCTCGAGGGACGACAGTTACTCATGGTCATCATGTTTAGATCCGGGACAGCAGCTGGGGTCTATCAGATGGGGCGGGGATGCTTCGGGCGCTCGCGCTTGGGTGCAAAAGAGGGTGGGGCAATCTAGGCATTGGGGGGGTCAATCTAGACGTTGGTGTTCGTTTCTGGTGAACAGAAAAATAGGGTGCCATTGACATACAGTTCCCCTATAAAAGGTCAGATTGGGGGACCTTTGTCGTCTTACCTGTCCTTTCCTTCTCAGCCAATTCGAGTTCATTCATTTTGCAGAAAGGAGAGGTAGTAATGTGGCAAGATACAATCATTTTTTAGTTTTGGTCAATTTTGCTGAACACCTTCGCATTCAATAAGTATCTAATCAGACTGGTGCCAGCCAGGCACGACTTTACCATAAAAAGGAAGAGGAAATAGGGAGACTCTCATAGAGAGTGAGAGGCTTGCGCAATCTAAACGAGCTACTCAGTACACATATGACAGGTAGAGAGAGAGAGAGAGAGAGAGAGAGACGGATAGAGGGAGAGAGAGAGATCGAGGGGAGAGAGAGAGAAAGGCGTGTACGGTAATAGGTCATTTAGTGCGCTCACAACACAGAACAACAGGGGTCAGGTAACATGCCAACACAGACAGAGGGAAGACATAAATTCGTACATTACATACACGAAAAAACTCAGACAAGGGAAGACAGTACATGTGTTACATACAAAAGCGTTCACGACAAAACATACAACAGTTGTTGGCCAAACAAAAATCTCCTTGCGCATGTTGCGCATTTTTAATATCCTATTTATCCATTGGCTGAGTTCTTTTTACCTTTCCTCCTTCTCTTCTCGTTTACTACTTCTGCGAGCGCTCCCAATTACCAATACTTACACCTCGGTCAGCCGGTCAGGAATTAACCTGGTCGGGCTATTGCCCATAGGTGGATCTTAAACCACTTTTGATTTTCTTCCTTTGGTTGGACGTTCTCCAGGCTGAGGCAACAGATGGTATTGATCAGGAGAACAGTCAGGCAGCCTTGTTATACCTATAAGAGGGGGAGAAGGAGGTGGTATATTTCGAACATCGACAATATTTCTAACTTCCCAGACGGGTGGTGCCTGGGTACCCTTTACCTCAGGACTTTTCCTAGTCCCTTCCCTATCTAATTAAACGTCATAATCGCGTTATCTAGCGTGCTAATGTCGAGTCAATTTCCGTCATACAGTACTCGTCAGGTTTCCATGTCAGTCCATCCTCCCAGTCGTTACGTTCTAGGGAGGAACAGTCATATCTACGTCTACGTCTGTCAAAGTTTGTTTAGCATAAGTACTATGCTCAGATCCCCCTTTTCTCCTTTGTTGGTCGCTCGATCGTCGCTTTTCCATACTTCAGCCGACGTTCCGACGGGACCTGCAGAAGGGAGGAGAAGAAGGGGGGTGGGGGCAGCATTCAAAACACATCAGCGCGCATAAATCCGAAAATGTTTTTACCTACCACATACTCGACCTATCTCCCCGGGGTGCATTATCTACCATCTCGGCGTTTAAGCCCAGAGGGACCAGCAGTGTCAGATAGATAATCATCGATGGTCTGCGTATTTACATGAGTCACACGATCGTGGCCTTATAGGTCGTGTGCAAGGGTGGCGGTCAGGTGGTATTTCTGTGGTATCGCTCAAGGGCGTCTAAGAACACCTTTCCGGCTGCCTGTGATACATAGTGTAGCTGCTAAATACCGGGCCTTTTTAACCTTCAACCTTAATCATACTGCATGTATTTTGCCTATTGTCGATGACAGTAGCCATACATTTCAACAACATTCATAAATATAAACGCTACTATAATATTTGCATGTTCAAAGATTTTAATGAAAGAGGTTGGTGCACAAATACGGGCCTACAAACCAGTGGGCCGGCAACGGAGAATAAAAGTCGGTGGTCATTCATTTCGTAAAGTGCAGTAGTAAAATAAAAATCATATCGAACTTTCCTATACTGCAAGTATGATGTATGCCAAGAATACAATTTTTTCAATAATTTTTATCTCACTGTCCAGCTATTACTCAAGATCTAATGTTTACCAATTCATCGTCCAAATGCTCAATCAGTTCCTATTTCATACCAATTCATTGCTTCCAACACATAATTAGTACCCACTCTAAATCAGCTCATTGTCCCAGCACATAATCAATATCCATCTTATATCGCTTTCTTTTCCAAGCACATACTCAATATCCTTCTTATCTACTTTCATTGTCCAAAAACTGCATACATATCTTGGGGCATCAAAGCTGCGCAATCAGGGTGCAACAAGGTTTATTTAAAAGGTCTCATTTTGTGTCGGCGCCATTTTGGGCGAGGTCAGGCAAGTCCCTGCATAGTCAGATTGCCTCCACTGACTCGTAGTAGGACCAGAACCTTCCGTTGGTGGTTACAAAAGTTTTTCGCAATGGGTTAACAGTTTAGCAATATGGACCATCAGTCAAAGAGTGGGGAGGGTGGTAACAATTTTTCCTACCGGGTCATTCTGGTGTTCCTCCGGAACTGAACAAGTCTGTGCCTTGGCTGTATTTTAGCCATTTCCAAACTGAGGCTGGCGCTGGCAGGAGTGCGCCGATGTCGCGGTTCCCAGTGAGGGGGACGGGGGCGCCCATGCGGAGGGATCGGGGTGCCCCCCGGCTCTCATAGAATCTTCAAAGTTGAGGAGAGAAGGCATGGGGCGTGTGCCCGTCCTGGGCAAAAGACCGCTTTTCGATGTTGACCCTCTTTAAGCAAGAGCATTGGGGTGTCGCTGGAAGCCTCCACCTGGAGGGAGGTGGGGGAGGCTCGTTCGCGCCGCCTTCCCCGTCCAGCGACCCCGCGCCGTTCTTCGGCTCCAGCGCTTCGGTATTGGCCGTGCCAGCCATTGAAGATGGGGGGGGGGGGGGTCGGTGGCTGAGGCAAGACATCCCCCCCTTGACGTGTGGCGGGACTACCTGCAACTATCCAGGCGTTGCCGTGTGGCTGGACTACCTGTCACTCTCAGGCGTTGACATGTGGCGGGATTATCTGCAACTCTCAGGCGTTGGCATGTGGCGGGACTATCTGCAACTGTCAGGCGTTGAGTGTAGTTGCAGCCATTATAGCTCAAAGAAATGCCGCCATCCTCGCTCTGGCTTCGGCCTTCGACGAAAGCCGGATCAGGTGAGAGAGAGAGTGGGGGGGTGGTCGGTGGCCGAGGCAAGACAGCCCCCCCCCCCCCGTGGCCTGCAGGGCAGCAGAAGAGGGGAAAAGGAGAGGTCATTACAATTTTTGGGCCGTCCGCCCCACATCCTCCCCTTCCGACTGCGGCCAGGCAAGCCCTGCATGCATCGAGGCCTCGCCTTCCGGATGGGCGTAACCGCGGACCTGTTGCACTTCGGGAGCTTCCGGAATGGGGGTAGGTACCTATTGAATTGTTTCTATTTCATGTGACCGTTATTTGGGCGTGGTGGGCAATGAGGCAGACATGTTGGGAGCAGGAATAGGCAGTGGAGCCTAGCTACCTCGTGGCTATTTTTGCTGCCAAACTTTTCGCCATTTTATATTTCTTATTACGAACTCTTTCTAATGTTTCTTATTTTTAGTGAAGTCGAAAGCTCATCAGGGGGTTACTGACTTAGCCCGATTTCTTTTTATTTTTCCTTCTTTTCCTTAGCGTGTTTCGAGCTAAAGTTTTCTGTTAGTAGGGTACGGTGATCACTTCATTTTTATATGTCCTTTCACTAGGGGTACTCCTGGACGGACCAGGTGAGTTACCTCCAATAAATGGTCCGGGTGGAACTAGATTATCAATCAAAAGGGGAACATATATTCCTTCACTAGGGTATCATCCCGGACAGACCAAAGGATGTACTTCCACTTACTAGGGTAGCCTCCTGGACGGACCAGATGATCTACTTCCACTAAATGGCCCGTGAGTGGGGAGCATATGTCCTCCATAAGGGTAGTCTCCTGGACGGACCATGCGAGCTACCCCCCAAATAAACAATCAGTGGGGAGTGGGTAGGACTGACGAATTCACAAAGGGGCATAACCTACCCTTTACTACTTGCAAAGACTAGATAGAATATTTCTACTCCACGTTGTTTGCAGGTAGAAAATACCTCAAACGAAACAATTCCTGGAACAACAATGTCCAGGCAACCAATCAATCAGTGGGGAGAAAAACAGGCATGACGGATTACAACGGGGACAAATGTCTGCATTACCTGCCCTTCGCTATCTGCAAAGGGAAACAGAATATTCCTATTCGTCTCTGTTTGTGGACAGGGAAGATCTCAAAGAGCAACAATCGATTATTAATCGATTTCAAACAATCAGTGGGGAGAAAAGTAGGCGTGACGGATTACAACGGGGACAAAAGTCTGCATTACCTACCCTTCTCTATCTGCAAAGAGGGACGAACGTTCCTATTCGCCGCCGTTTGCAAACAGAGAATGTCTCGTTCTCAAGAAGAGAACCAATATTTCAAGTAGCATCCAAAGCTAAATGAACCAATAACAACAATATCAGTATTCAATACCGATTCCAATACAATCAATCAATCAATCAGATGGATAAAACCATCCTACCAATCAGGCGCATAACGTCCTACTTAATCTTACCCGGACCGGACCATACGGACAGTTCTTCGTCTTCCTCCTCCAGCGCCCGATTGTTCTCTTTCTCCATGCAGCATTCCTGTGGGATTCCAGTCAGGACAATAGGTCCCTCGAGAGAGGTCCGTTCAGAATCGGTGAAGTTCTTTCGATCGGCAGCCGGACGAGGGCCCTCTCAAGGCAGGTATACTCCGATCATTTAGATATTCACCTCATCGTCTGGATCTCTCTTACTGGACCCTATGTCACTGATGGACCCCGCGTTGGGACGCCAATTGTAAAAGGTGAGCCCAAATTACCCTCGATGCCCAGGCTGCTGGCGCAAGACGCCTCTTAGTTTCCATGCTGAATAATTACCAAATAAAGAGACGGGCGCTGGAAGCAGGAATCAAGAACAGAGTTTATTACTCATGAGGAGAGCCTGTCATTTCGGACACGAAACACAGTGTCTGTCGGGAGGTGCTCTAACAAGTGAGCTGAGACGTCTTCTTTTATACCTTACAAAACACTTGGCATTACAATCAGGACATTGTGACACAAAGAAAAGACATCCCTATAATCCTCGTGTCAATCCTACCCCACATATGTTCACAATAGGGACCCTTGACCTGCTGATAAGAGGGGAGGCAATGACGCAGCTGAGTGTTCCGCTGATTATTAGGAGATGTGCGCCTGATTGTAGCCCAGGGGGTGGGGAGGCTAGGATCAATAGTGGGTCCTTTGAAGAGGAGTGACTTCATATAATAAGGGGCAGTAAATGGTATCTCCTGGCTTAGGCGATGGCCTCGGACATGCGTGGTCAGTCGGACTCGGGGGAAGGGGTCATCAAAGGAGTGGTATTCATGCCGCGTGGACAATCGAGCGCGGAGGGAAGGCTTGTCAACAGAGGGGCATTCATGGAAGGAAAGGAGGTGTTGGTCAGGCGCGGCCGTGACTCCCAAGGACAGGGTCTTGCAGAAGAAGAAGGTTTATGACTTGCTCGTGTGAGGGAGAAGGGGAGGGGGGAAGCCAGGGTGTGCACAGGGACAGAATCGCACAGAGAGAGAGATCTTATGACCCGTACATGAGAGAGCGGGGGCAGTCAGGTGCAGCTGGGGAGGGCTATGTCAGCTGAGGTGAAGGATGCCTCTTCAAGAGGAGATGGGGGGGTTTGCGTGGGTCAAGCAGAAGGGTTGCCTTGCAGGGCAGGGTCGCGCAGAGGGAGAGGGTTTAAGATACGCGCAGGAGGGAAGCCGGGGATTCCTATGAGCGGGCAAAAAGGGCCAGGGTGCCTAGAATGGCTGTCATGTACATATGGGCACGGGCTCTTGCTGGCAGAGTGATGCGGTCAATAATTTACGGTATTCATGGTGCCCACAGGGAGAGGAGTGGGAAAGAAAAGGGGAAATGAACGTTGCTTATGTACATCAATATTTCTAATTTTCTACACCGCGGTAACAAGACCCACCTTTTCGCTCACTTTCGCATACTTGTTCACAATAAGATCAGACAGAGACACGAAGATAGTTTAAAACATTTCTAACTAACATGTTCTAAGATGCAGTACACGTGCCACAACAAGCATAAAAATGCATAATACAAATATGGTTAGCATTGCAGTAAGGTCATATATCATAAAGGGGGACGTCATTATACAAAGTCTATGGGTAAAGGACCACAGTGCCCATGTTCCCTCACCTTAGTAAGAAGAAGTATTATTATATAATAGAAGATCTCTGGGCTTTGTCAGCAGACCCCATACCTCAGGCCTTAGATCGTATTTGTACATCACAAGTGCGTGTTGCTCTTCTCCACGGAAAGGTCCCTATCCAAGTGTGTGTTACCTTAGCATGCATCAATATCATATCAAAGTACGAGTCTCCAGCAGCAGCAGCTGCATCGGTATGTTTTGTCTAGGTGCTAGGGCCTTACCAGAACAGAATTGCAAAGGGCATTGTTTATCGACCTTGTTCACAGTGTTCAGAGTAAACTCCAGGAACAGAGAGAGAACGAGCGCAGTAGAGTGTTCTCATGTGAAAGGGATAAATAGAGTCGGGCAAAATAAAGGCATGTACTAACAACATGCACTAAAGCAGCTTCATGGCTACCGGGCTCATGCTAACTTAATGATGTTGACAATGTCCCTAGCAGCCACGTAACACACTGCTGTGGACTTTGGTTGCCAAACCTTGGTTTCCCCAGCCAGACTCGACAATCGGGGAGAATGCCTCATCCTGACACTGAGAGATTTCTACAAACCCCAGAGGCACTCGAGCACTTTGCCAAATTGCCCTAGAACTCCTTTGGAGGAGAGGAGCTGCTCCCCTAGAACCACAGCCAAAACTGCAAAGTTTGGTTTATCGACTTGCAGCTTACCGGCCCATCCAATGCAGCAACCGACCAGGAGAAGGTATCTCTGCTCTGGTGGGTCAGATCTGTGTCCACACCAAGTTTGGAGGTACTAGGACCAACTGGAGCCGAGACGCACTTGTCTCCTGGATACCAGACCCCTTGCACCAAAGACTGACAAGACCGAGTCCAGTCCGGAATACAACAACACTAAGAGGCAGCAGCCACAAAGGGAAATCAGCACCCCTGAGACTCACTTCGTGAGTGGCCCAGCAGGCTTGAAATCATCGCTCCAAGCTGTTGGACCCTGACCGCGAGGCACATTTTTGCACACTGAGCTCCGCTGACCAAATCCCACTGCATGCAGCCTGCCCGGATTTCGATAGACCAGCAGTGCTTCTGTGCTCCTAAGGCCCTTGTGGCCTCGGCCCCCAATTTGGAGCACTTGGACTTACCTACAAGTCCCTTGTGGAGCCTGGATTTAGGTGGTCCCCACCTCTTCATAGCACGCCAGCTACAAACGCCTCCAGCACTGAGTTGCGGTAAAACCCGGTCAACTCCTGAGAACGGTGGACTTTGGCTCACTACCACTCCGATTCGATTACGGAAGTTAAACACCTGAATCCAACTGCATTGTATTCCGAGATGTGGCCAATATTGAATGGGGAATAGCCCTAAAAGCATTAAACAAAGGAGGGTTGGAAAGGAACTCACCTGACAACCACTAGAGCCCCTAACTCAAGGGCATTGTGTTACTGCATTTGAATGTCACATCTTTTTGCACGTATAGAGTTAGAAATACAATACTTCAAGTATTTGGCTGAACATTGATTTATTGCTCATACTGTTTGTACTTTGAGTTAGAAGTCGTGCTCGCTGATCTGTGCCTACATCACCTGCTCCCCCGAGGGAGCCTTGACTGCTCGACCGTGCAACCACTGAGAGTCAAGTGCAGAAGGGGTGCTTGGTCCAGTTGCTCAGGGTCGATAGTAGGTCAGGCCCCAGGATATCAGGAGTAAAAGTCATTAACAACCATGGAAGGATACCTTGGCCCCTGAAAGAGGTTCTAACAAAGGGGGCGTGGCTAACCGCCAAAAATGGAGGTCGCATAGACGAGTGGCTCCTGGACCTGGGCCTGGCATCCCCTCCACATTGGCCTTTTAAATGAGCTATCGGTCCAGTCCCCCAAAGTGGAGCTACCACTGTAGTATGAAGGAGCCATAATTCAATATTTGGTGATGAACCCCAGCCAAATAGCAGCGAAGACACGTGACTCATGGCCCTGATAAAAATGGCAGACCTCTTCGCAATCGGAGATTCTGACATTGGAACAGGCCGCCCGAACTGCGCTCCTGATAGCGCTTATAACCAGTGGAGCCGGCGTCCCCACTAAACCAACTTTTCGTCACCCCACGCACCTCAAGATCGTGTGGCTGGATTGAAGAGGGCACCAGGAAGGCCACAGAACTATCACCGGAGAGGGGTGCACATATAATCGGAGGGCCCAGATCCAGCGATACACAAGGCGACTGTCACCCTGCCATGCAACCCTGCGGGCTGAACTCAGAGCATTTTGTGACAGGGCCCCTCAGTCAAGTAAATTACTGTTTAGAGGTGCCATTGGGGGCTCTATGGGCCACAAAGACACAGGCCGGGAACGCGGCCCCTTGGGATCAGCACTGATCACCCAGGGGGCTTAAAAGGCACAGTTCCCAATTGACCATCACTGAATGAAGTTTTAAACAGGGAAGCTCACGATACACGATCAGCCAGGTTTATCTCCAAGTGTGGCAGGGTATGCTCAGACGTGAGTCCCTTGCTCACTTTGCCACTGGATTCAAGCAAGCCGGGCTGAAGACGGCTGAAATGGCAGAAACCGGTCCTCGGAAGCTTGTTTCCGGTCCAGGGAAGACATGGCTTGGCAGTTCGGGCTGGACTGTTCCCATGAGGCACAGGGTCAGACTGATTTGCATATAGCCATGTCTGAACTGGTGTGGCAGAGTGGGCTAAAGAACGTTGATGGATTAAACCCCGATCTTTTGACTGGGTGTGAGTGTTTGATTGATTCAGATGCTCCGTCCATCACCACCCCCTTTTGTACCGCTTTTGGCCGCCATAAGTGTGGCAGGGTATGCTCAGACGTGAGTCCCTTTCTCACTTTGCCACTGGATTCAAGCAAGCCTGGCTGAAGACGGCTGGAATGCCAGAAACCGGTCCTCGGAAGCTTGTTTCCGGTCCAGGGAAGACATGGCTTGGCAGTTCGGGCTGGACTGTTCCCATGAGGCACGGGGTCAGACTGATTTGCATATAGGCATGTCTGAACTGGTGTGGCAGAGTGGGCTACAGAACGGTGATGGATTAAACCCAGATCTTTTGTCTGGGTGTGAGTGTTTGATTGATTCAGATGCTCCGTCCATCACCACCCCCTTTTGTACCGCTTTTGGCCGCCATAAGTGTGGCAGGGTATGCTCAGACGTGAGTCCCTTGCTCACTTTGCCACTGGATTCAAGCAAGCCGGGCTGAAGACGGCTGGAATGCCAGAAACCGGTCCTCGGAAGCTTGTTTCCGGTCCAGGGAAGACATTGCTTGGCAGTTCGGGCTGGACTGTTCCCATGAGGCACAGGGTCAGACTGATTTGCATATAGCCATGTCTGAACTGGTGTGGCCGAGTGGGCTAAAGAACAGTGATGGATTCAACCCAGATCTTTTGACTGGGTGTGAGTGTTTGATTGATTCAGATGCTCCGTCCATCACCACCCCCTTTTGTACCGCTTTTGGCCGCCATAAGTGTGGCAGGGTATGCTCAGACGTGAGTCCCTTGCTCACTTTGCCACTGGATTCAAGCAAGCCGGGCTGAAGACGGCTGGAATGCCAGAAACCGGTCCTCGGAAGCTTGTTTCCGGTCCAGGGAAGACATGGCTTGGCAGTTCAGGCTGGACTGTTCCCATGAGGCACAGGGTCAGACTGATTTGCATATAGGCATGTCTGAACTGGTGTGGCAGAGTGGGCTAAAGAACGGTGATGGATTAAACCCAGATCTTTTGACTGGGTGTGAGTGTTTGATTGATTCAGATGCTCCGTCCATCACCACCCCCCTTTGTACCGCAGGTTTATCTCCATCATCAGGGCCTACACCTGGTGCTCCTCACCGTAGGCAAGGTAAATCTAGACCTCAGACAATTTGGGGTGAGTTACCTGTTTGGGGCCAATCTCTTTGCCTGGAACCTTTTTTCCTGCATTCCTCTGTTTGCCACCACAGCCGCTGCCCGTCTCCCTCCCGCCGCCGCCATTCTATTGCGGCCGCAGTGCGGAGGGGGACCACAATTCCCAGGCTCCCTCGTGGAGGAAGCCGCCACCGGTATTCTCGCGCCTGAAGGCGCATAAAGACAAGCACAGCCTCTGCGTCACGGGACCGTGCGCGGGAAAAGCGCGGGCAAAGGGCCGCCCTACGGCCGCCCAAGGCAGGTCAAGGCTGGGCTGGGCCACCCCCTTAACATTGGGAGAACTGTAAGCCATTCTAATCCAATCTCCATCTGTTTGTAATTTGTTAACTGTTGCTGTGGATTTTGATCTCTGTTGGGGACATAGTAACAATGCCAAAGAGGAAGAAAATAGGGGTGGGAGGATCAGTGAGTGGCACACTGGATCAATTCATTACCCGGGCGGCTTCAGTCCTCCAGTATGAAATTGCTGTTATCGAATGTCGCCTCTCACAGGAACCTATGTACATGTAGACGTTCATGCCTGGGGCCCTTCATGCAAGTCACCTCCCCAAATCTGTTAGACAGGCCACCTACCTCACTAATTAATGAGGAAGTAAGTCGATTAAGCCCCAATGAGACTACTTCAGTGGAGCGGGTTCCTGTAAAAGATGCTCCCCGCAAAACCCTAAACTCTTATCCTCAGACGCGAGACAATATTGGAGGAATTATGAAGAGGAAAAGGACAGAATCCATACAGAAAGGGAGAAATCCAAAAACACCCAAGATTGCTGATCCTACAAACCCGAAGCCAGGGCCATCGGTAGGCAGGACCTCATTGCTGCCAGATGTCGACCTATTGGGTGAAAGTCGAATAATTCCAAATGACAGTGGGGAAATAATTTCTACTTCTACTTCCGAGGAAGTTGGAGGATCAATTGCCCACATAGAGCATGTTGTAAAATCATTGATTCTCCCTCTCCTTGAGAGGATAAAAGTGGTAAATGAAAGGCTGGAGAGATTTGAACAGTCTACTCTAGATAATTTTTTTTCCATAAAAAATTTGATAAAATCTGAAGCCAGAGGTAGAATGGAGAACGCCATGGCTCCTCCCAGGGATTCTGTAACCGTGACAGGAGCTGTAATTAGTGAAGCTGCTGTCCAAACAGTAGAGACTAGGTCTCAAAATGGCTCTAAGAATAACAAACAGTCAAAAACAGCCCCTGGCAAAAGCGCACAAGGCCCCACTACTAGTGCAAGTAAACGCGAGATGGGGAGGGGTACTAGCTCCAAAAGCTTTGAAAGCGCAGCCAAAATAAAAGACAGCCATGACAGTAATCCGAAAACCTCACTGGCTATTGTTGACTTACCACCAGAGTCATTACCATACATAGTAGTTCTCACTGGTGTCCCTGAACTAAAGAGTGAACAAACTGAATCCCACGAAGAATTAAAAAATAAAGTGACATTCTGGCTAAACAGGAGCAGGCCGCTTCCTAGACATATGAATGGAGAAGTCCTGTTTGTCAGAAGGGTCAATTGGGTAGGTAGAAGACCAAAGGATATACCGGGGGATGCAATTATTGTAAATTTTAGGAACAGGAACGTAGTGAGACTAATCTGTAATGAACAACACCACATGGACAGGGGTGCAATTGACACACAAGACCTCGCCTATTTTTACAATTTGAAGGCCATGCTGTTACCACTGCCCCACCAATCCATGACGCAAGAAGAGAGGATGGGTGGTTTTAACACTAATTTTTCTCTAGCCACCAAAAACCGCTTTACTGGACTTTATGGGTTAGAGGAGGTTGATTGACTGGGAGAAAATCAAGGCAGGAAAATAGCTGATATAAGGGTTGGATCCACAAAGGGGATGGAGGACAAGCCCAACAAATTAAGAAACATTCCGGAAGACCGCAATCTGATCGAGCTTGAGCAGTCAGGAAATGCTAATCCCTTAATACCGACGATGGAAGGAGCTACAAATATGGAACACAATACACTGGGCAGTAAGGTCCATGCTGAGGTCAAACTAATCTCTTGGAACATTGCAGGCATGAGAAAAAACTTAAGTGACCCAGCATGGCATGATTATATTGACAATGGGGATATCATTCTGTTTCAAGAAACATGGGGGGTGGATAACTACTTTAAAATAGGCTCTAGGTCCTTCCATATACCTGCAACTAATTTAAATAAAGGAAGACCCTCTGGTGGCCTGATAATTTGGGCAAAGATCACATTGGGAATTGACTATAAGCAAATAGATTCCAATAGTCCTGATATCATGGCCATAAAGTTTAAAGATGCTAAGGGCAGGGAGGTCTGCATTTTTAACATCTATAACAGACCCTTATCATCAAACAAGGAGTCAGAGACTATAGCTCAGCTAGATAACATAATTTCTAGTTTAGATCACAAAACCATGTTGAGCATAGGAGGTGACTTCAATAGGAAGTTTGAACCCATAACAGGCCTAGAAAATGCCTTTGAGTTGGAAGACAACGCCAATAACATCCCAGGTGTCGAGGCCAGCCCTAAAGTAGCTTGTACAAGAGGGGCTTTGCAACTATTAAGAATGACAGTGGAACACGGCTTGCGTCCTTGTAACGGACGCTTACCGTCAGACTGCCCGAGCAAACCCACTTTCAGACGGGGTAGCTGCTCTAGTCACTTGGACTATATAATGGTCTCAAAAAGCCTATGGTCAATGATTTTAGACCTGGCAGTGGATGATCGCATAGAGAGTGATCACTATCCTCTTTCTCTGACCATCTCGGGATCATTATTTAAGCTATCCACAGAGGTAGTACCCCAAACTCACAACATGAGCTATGACCCTCTAGAATCTAACAACTGTAGCACCTTAAAATGGCCCGTTGTTATGGGAAATAGTTGTATCACCAAGAAAATCTATGAGCTCTCTGTAAAGCTCATGTCCCCGTTAGCCGATGGCAAAATTAAGAGTACCTCCCTAACAGATGTGCATGGAAAATTGATACCGGAGCTTAGCGAGATACTCTCTAAAGTAACTAAATGGGCACGCTCTGGGCAAAGCATCCCTCTGAAGGATGGACTTTGGTATGACAAAGCATGCCGCCAGGCTAAAGCGGAACTAATAACAGCTGTGAAAGGGAAACATATAGCCACTGTTAGAGAAAAAATTAAGCAATATAAAAAAACTTTGACATTAGCAAAAAAGGGCTGGGACGAAAAAGTCTGGTCTGAATTACTGCAAGCATGCAAGCTAAAAGCCCAGTCTTCGTTCTGGGGTCTCATAGCTAGGGGCAAGAAAGAAGGGATACCATCCAGGGACTTGTTTCTAGAGGAAAATATTTGGGTTAAACACTTCTCCGCATTATACTCATGCGGTGGAAATGAGCAAAGTTGTATGGAAGAAGACATAGTACCAAACTGAGGTATGACACCCTTATCATTTAGTTTGATTGATACTATAACAGCCATTAATGCAATAAAACCGGGTAAAGCAAGAGGTCCAGATAAAATACCTGGGGACCTTTGGAAACATGAGAACATGCTGTGGGCCCCGTACATCAACCTTCTCAGCAATGAAATTGCAAGAGGTGCCCCAATTGCTGAGACCTGGCGGGGCGCAGAAATCGTGACTATCTTTAAAAAGGGAGACAGACTTAACCCAGCGCATAACAGTCCTATCAGTCTGATAGATGTCCTTCAAAAGGTTTTTGCTCGTCAAGTGCTAAGCAAGCTAAATACGTGGATTGAGGAAAACTCTATTTTAACTAAATACCAGGCTGGTTTTAGAGGGAAATTAGCACTGTCGATCAAGTTTTTAGATTTTTATGCTTAACATGGAAATATATTAATATCAGGAACTCTCACCTTTACGTGGCTTTTGTGGACCCCAGAGCGGCCTTTGATCTTGTCCCAGGGGAAAGTTGTGGATATCATTAAGGAATTTGGGTGTCCCCGGGGATATTCTTGAACAACTTATCAGGCTACACGAGGAAAATTACGCAAGAGTGAGGTGGGGTCTTAATGGAGAATTAACGGAGCGAATAGACATAAAGAGAGGCGTCAGGCAAGGATGTGTGCTGGCGCCGACTCTTTTCTCTCTGTATGTAAATGACATTCTGGACACCCTCTTGGGCTGTGAGCATGACTCTCCCAAGTTGGGTGGCCAAGCCGTACCGGCTTTGCTATTCGCAGACGATAACATTTTAATCTCCCAGACCCCAAAAGGACTACAGAACCTGCTTAATAATTTCTGATTTTATTGTATGGACAAAAAGCTTGAAATTAATTTGTCCAAAACAAAGTTTATGACGATCAGTCCCCACAAGTGTTTTAATTAAGTATTTACTGTTAATAATGAACAGTTTTAAATACTTGGGTATTACACTTGATACAAATATTAACTGGAAGCCTCAAATTGAAAAATCTAAATTAATCTTAATACAAACCCTGGCACCTATAACCAGAAGGCATAGGAATAGTTATACTACAGCCGTATCGCCTGCAATTGAGCTATTTAAATATAAAGCTCAATCAGCCACACTATATCGGGCGGAATTGTGGGGCCATGCAGCCAAAAATGCTTTTTCAGTATACGAAAATAGCTTCTTTAGACAATTATTAGCAGTACCATGCACCCCTTTAATCCCTCTTTTCTGAGGACCATGCTACTCTACGTTCATTGCTATACTGGATTCGCCTGTGGTCAACGGACAAATTAGTGGACTATAGAGAAGCACTAAAAGAACTAATGGAAATAAAGAATACAACTCGGTTGGCATGGTTGATTCACATTGAAAATTGGTTCCTAAAGTTGGGATTATATCATTATTGGACAGATCCTGATTCCCTAACTCTATCTTGTAAAAAACTGTTGCGGATAAGGTACTGGGAATACCTTTCATTACAAAACCCCAAAATTGGAGCCCTCACCCTCAAGTTCCTAGATATGAAAGTTGAAAGCAAATTCGAATGTTTCATGGATGACATTTTGCCTACTATGGCAAAATCATTGTATTTAAAGTTTTGTTACGGCATTCTAGAAATCAAATCTAACATATCAAAATGGGCTTGTAATAAGGGTTCTACAGGGAATGTTTTGCTAGAAACTTGTGAACTGTGTGATATTGGCGCAAGGGAGGACGAGGCTCATGTTTTATTCTTATGCCTGGCATACCTACAGATTAGGAAAAAGTGGATAAAGCCCATCTGTCGCCTTTTAGGCTTCAGACGTATTAAGGAAGGGGAAAGAGTGTTCAAAGGTGACACATCACAGACCATCGTCTTCAGTTTAAGCCGCGTTTTCCTTGCGGTAGCAATAGTCCGAAAAAGATGAGGCTTAAAATTGTAGTTGTAATAGCTGGACCAGTAAGGATAAGACACTCGTTATTTAAATTAAACTGATTGAATGAAATCAAGTGTAGAGCGGTGGATCTGTTATTGAAGCACTATCTATACATTTCAGCTTCCAATATGTAATGGATGTAACACCCTTTAAACTGTACATGATTTTAACATTGTATTGTTTTTATAATGCTATTAGTATTAATTAATAATAGCACCTGGTATCTTTTAATACTATTTATTATATTATTGTCCTAAATTTTTTATATTGTATTCCCTCCCCACATTTATGCTCGCATTGCACAAACATGATGGATTGACTCTAATAGTGCGCTTGTAAATTATTAACATCTGTTAAAATTGTGTGTCCCTTTAGAGATGATTTTGTATTGAAGCCATGGTTTGTTTATGTGTTGTTTTTCTTATCCAGGTACTGATATTGCTTGAACTTGATGGATGTTTTAAGATATTGTCTTGTATTATTGTATGACTCTTTTATGGTTTGTTTTAACCAAAATAAAGATTTAAAGAAAGAAAGAATTTGAACTCACTGCACAGTATGACAGCAAAGGAGGATCACATAATATCACAGCAGAGGGGACCTGCCGGAGGGATAATACGGATGGCCTAGGATAGGTCCACAATTTAAATATCACTCTGAACCCACGAGGATATTTCACAGACACATGTCAAAGAGAGTTTTATCAAAATACAAAGGAGGATCACATCTACTCGCAGCACGTGGACATAGATGGACGGCTGCTTTTCTCTGGTCTCCCCGTTATCCCAGATCGAGTCCCTCGGAGACCCCATATGCCATAACAACATCCATATAATAGAACAGTGAAGGCCAGAATGCAACCTTATACGTAGAATTCTGGCTGAAAACAATAATGGCACTGGGAGGGCTATCTGAACTTTTTTTGTGTAGAACAAGCACAAAGGGTTCCGAACAGGGGAAGAGCGTCTGGGGCACCATCTCGCCCTATAGTTGCTTGAATACTCAACTACAGAGACAGTGACTTGATTCTTCAGGCGGCGTGAGAAAAAGGAGACATCAAGCATGACAACACACACATTTCGCTATTTCCAGACTACACCCTGCAAGTCCAGAGAAGCACGCCTCATACCACAGAATCAAGCAACATCTTCAATCTCTTAACGTGAATTATGCCCTCCTATATCTGGCCAAGCTCAAGATTAAAATACAAAACAGAGATGCCGCGGTCCACTAAGAGTGTTGCTGTACTAATCGCTAAGAACCAAGAAGGATAATACAAACGAATAATGAGTTACATCTGGCTGACAAATTCCCATCAGCCCACCCTTCTGGCGGAATCTCATCATGTGGGAGTTGTTAAACAATCCAATAAACCGCCCAAACCATCAATTGATAGTGCGGATATGGATGTCAAAAAGAGACTCTAGCCAGAGTTACTCAAAGAAGGTGATGCTAATGAATTGCATGCTAAAGTGAAAGTGATACTTAAAATTGGCTACTTGGACAAACAATTTTTTATTAGGGATCGTCCAAGTGTCAAAATTAAAACCACGCCAGGTAGTCTGAATCTATAACTACACTGTGGCGCTGTGCAGGACGGTCAACATGTTTCAGCCTCGATGGAAACTCTATCCGGCTTTCTCCAGGACCCTAGTAATGGAATGCTACTGCAACAATCAGTGAAGTGATAGTAGTGTGTGAAGAAAATATAAGTGATAAATGATATACTTTACAATACTTATATCAACCAGGAACTTGGAGCCCCAATGAACTCTGGAAGAAGAAGATTGTCTTTTCCTGTTTGAAAAGAATACATAGAAAACACACAAATGTACATGTATATATCCACATAGTTACAAAGAGACTGTACAAACAACACACCTGCATGAGTATAAAATACCCAGCTTTGTAGTAGGCATAATGGCCCAGTTACAGAGAGGAAATACCTCTCAGTAGTACTCACCCAGCTTTTTGTGGGAGACAACCTCACCTCACCCGGCAACCGCTCGGGAATGTGAGGCCCCGCTCTAGTGTATAAAAAATAATAAAGGACATAGTTAGGAAAGTTTTCTCATATGTCCAAGTTAAACTAATTACATCTAAACCCTAACAATTTGTAATGGACGCTGTCTTGTCAACCTATGGCTTAACCTACCCAGGAGTCAGACACAAGATGTAATGAACTCTCATCTATTCCAAAGAAGTATTTATAAAAAAGTTTCATGATGTTGTATATTTCAAGTGAGCAGCTGCTCTTTAGCTGCTCCTCTGTTCCCTACACACTTAGAATTGCACCAAATGTAAGGAACAGAATGAAAAAATGGCAGGGAGAGGTGGCCAAGCAGTTAAGAAATCGACACTGATTAAATTAAACTCAGCAGTATTATCTCCAAAAAGAGAGGAGTGAGGAGGGGAAACCCTTATCTGTCCGTCGGTACCTCTCTCTGGCATCCGAGAGGAAGTGGAGGTACCGACTGGACAAACCTTGTATGTATGTATGTATGTATAGGCATTTATATAGCGCACTACTTACCCGTAGGGTCCCAAGGCGCTTCGACCGCTGCGAAACCCTTCCTGGCTTCCCTGAGAGATGGTCCCTTAATGGGTATCTCCAGGGTGAGACCAGGCATCCCCGGTGGTCTGGTGGGGCCGTTAGTGAAGATGAGGCAAGCTAATGCCCAGAGTTGCCGAGTGTGATCGCTGATCAGAGTGGGCACCGAGGCGAGAGAATTTTCGAGTCCGCTGACCCTGGTCCAGAAACCTGCCGCGCCGGGAATCGAACCCTGGTCCCGGGCCGTCCTCTGCTCTCAGGTCTGCCGCCTCTAACCAGTGAGCCACACTACTTCAGGTATATATAGCAGAGCTGATTGGTTAATTTCCCGCTCGGGGACGCCAATTATGATCGCTGAGTAAGCTCTAATAACTCTTTGCGCTTGTGTATAGCCAAACAAAGCGTTCACTAATTCGGCGAGCATGAGCGGAAGACACCGGTTAGTGTGCGCATGCTCCCAGGTCGGAACACTATTCCCTGGAGCATGCGCTGATGTATGCCGCCCGGGATGCCAAATGAATGGCTATGGAGTGTGTTATATTTCAGTAATGAACTCGGCAACTGTAAAAGGCATTTAGCGCTAGGCGTGGTGCGCCCTTGTATAAAGCACAACGCTAAAAATGTGAAATGTAAAAAGGGCCATGTGTCGCGTTTTTGTAAGACTGATTGATCTAGATGATCATTGTTGATATAAAACGCTTTTTAGCTGAAAAACGGCGCCTCAGACTAGTTGTGCACCTGAAACACACACCTGATGTCTAGTTGGTGTAAAAAGATTGTTATCGAGCATATACAGATGGGGGAGATGCTACTCTCTTACTACAAATATTCACTGCACATGCCCACGACAGAGACACTACTCTCCTGTCTAGTTTGTTCATAAGAATACATCCCTGGCCCAAAGGCAATTCAACCTTACTAATCTTAGTTGGAAAATCGATGTAGACGCTTAAGTCTGGAGGCGCCAGGGTATCTATATGTTGTGTTGTTTAAACCACATAAACAAGAGAATTTTTGCATAATGGTCATATAGACAAGGGCAAGTAATCATATATATGACGCCTTCCGTGTTACAATTGATGTGTTTTTTCAGCAACCACGGTTTTCCCATGCCTAGATCCACTTTGTCAGCTTTGTAAGTCCGAGGGCAGGCACTTCAGGAACCGCATGGAAAATGTCCTCGTACCGGGGGAAGATTCTAGAGTGTGTTGGATGATTCTACCACTTGTGCCCTAGGTCTAGTGTGGACCAAACTGTCGCGTAAACTCTGGGCTCTTTTGAAAGAAAACAGAGGTGGCAAAATGTTAAATTGAGCTACATTTAAGATGTTCCAATGCTTGCGTACAGTCTTCTGGATCTTAGTAGAAAGTACACTAAAAGTGCTCACAAAAGTCAGCCTATCTAGAGGTGCCTTTTCAGGTTTCTTCTCCAGAAGGGCCTCACGATTGTTATTAGAAGCCCGTTTCCAGGCCCTTTTCACTAGATGCTGTGGATACCGTCCTTCTTATAGTTGTTTGGCAAGTACCCTGGCATGTTTGTCAAAGAGTGGTTTTGATGAACAATTTCTACGAACCCGTAGGAATTGTCCCACTGGGAGATTCTCGGGTAGCCCCCGGGGGTGGTGGCTGTTGAAAACCAGCAGCGAGTTTCTAGACATTGGCTTTTTATAGAGTTCACATTTGAGGCCCCCTTCTGTAGGAAAGATGAGAATATCCAGAAATGGCAGTTGTTCCTTGCTAAACTCAACAGTTAATTTCAGGAACTGATTTTGTTTATTGAGCCACTCATGAAATAGTCTAATCTCTGATGATGTTCCTCGCCAAACCAGAAAGATGTCATCTATGTATCTCTTCCACAGCACCACCTGGTGGAAGTAGAGGTTGATGTGGTTGAGTACAAGATGCTCTTCAAACAAGTGGACATATAGGTTGGCGAGGCTGGGGGCAAAAATACTCCCCATGGAAGTCCCTGAGGTTTGAAGGTAAATCTGGTCTTCAAATTTGAAGTAGTTCTCCATCATTGCCAGTCTGGCACACTCCATGATAAAATTAACTGGAGTGATGCTCTTAAGGTCTCTTATGACTAAAAGAGATCTAATGGCCTCCAGGGTCTCTTCCTGCGGTATGCAGGTGTACAGGGACTCAACGTCGAAACTGACCAGAAGGTCAGTTGCGACGTTGAATTCTACCTCTGGCAACAGTCTGAGTACATCAGCCGTATCTTGCAAATATGTTGGCATCTCTTTTACGAGTGGCCTCAGAAAAAAATCCACAAATGTGGACAGAGGTTCTAACAGGGAACCAATCCCTGAAATGATAGGGCATCCTGGGTGGGGCCTCGTGGATTTATGTATTTTGGGTAAACAAAAGAACCCGGGCATAACCGGATTTAGTGTTACCAAAAACTTGGCCTCTTGAGGTTTGATCCAACCTTCTGCGCTCCCTTCATCCACTAGGGTCTTAATCTCCATAAGGAGACATGGGGTGGGATCACTGGCCAGACGTTGGTAGGAGTTGGTGTTATCCAGTTGTCTCTGGCACTCCTCGCGGTAGGTAACCATGTCCAAAATGACAATGGCACCGCCCTTGTCTGCCGGCTTGATAATGATTGATTGAACTTGAGACATATTCACAAGGGCACTCCTTTCTTTAATGGAAAGATTCTGGAAACTCCGTTGGTTTTGATCAAATAAAGCCATGACGTCATAGGTCACTGCCTGTTCAAAAGTTGTTACTTTTGAAGGGACCTGATGTGCTAGCGGAGTAAATGTTGATTTAGGGAGTAGCCCCGTGTTCGTTAGGCGGTTATCTTCATCTGTAGTTGAATCTTTCTCTTTACTCATAAAGAAAAAGTGGAGACGGACCTTCCTAAAAAGCTTTTCTAGCTCACATCTGGTCTCAAAAGGATCACCCCTATTGGTAGGAACGAAACCCAAACCTTTTCCCAAGACATCCTCTTCATCTTTAGTCAAGACCTTTGAACTCAGGTTCACTATTAGATTTCTGTCGCCCCCGTGCTTGTTGTTGCCTGAGCTACTCTCCTGCTCCTGGTGTTGGGGAAAGTCTTTTCTGTCTCCCACTGTACATTCTGTTGTCCTCTTCTTCTGCCGTAATTGCGGCCCGACCCTGCCATAAAAAAGACTGGTCTTGGAAGAATTGTTGATATTGGGGAAATGCCTGCATATGTTGTGCAAACGGGGGTGGTGGTTGAAAAACCCCACGGACCTGGTGGCCACCATTGACCTTGATTTTGAAAGAATCCTCGCATGCCTCTTCTTTTGCTGAATCTACGCTGTTGTCCGCCACCTCTCATTTGAGATGTACCTGCATTTGAGTTATCAGAGTCAGTGCCTGGGTCAGACCCTGAAGACGAATAGTTGGAACCATAACGCCTTCCTTTGCTATTGTAATCTGGTGCCAAATCCTTTTTACACTTTTCTATTTTGTTAAGAATAATATTATCACTGTAATCTTTATTAGTTTTGTTAGTCTCATCTAGATGTTTTTTTAAAAACAGTGTTGGTGAGGGTAGTTTTGATTTGTCCTTCCAAAAGCTGGATTTCTATTAAAATAGCATCAGCTGCTTTCTTCGCGGTGTTGTTGATGAGGATCAACCAATCTCGCGTGCACCGCGACGCTATGAGAGACCAGTCACGGAGAAAATCTTTGTCTGTGAGAAAAATTCGCGGAGTATTTGTTACAATTAAACCTGTAGGTGAACATTTACCCCGTAAATATTCAGCCATTGTTATCCCATGTATGGAAATGCGGGAATGGCTTTTCTTAAGATTGAGTAATACCAACCAGTCATCTTTTTTGGTGTTAGTGGTGTCTGGTAAGGAGTCTAGAATGCTTGGATTATTAGCCAGAATTGAGTTGAGTGCTTCATCATCAAATGCCAGCCCTGGGAAGTCAGCCATGGTCAACAGTGGGCGTCACGCACAAATAAGCAGGGTGAGCGAAATGCAGACCAAGGAGTTTGCACACTGATAGATATGACCCGCAACCGACGGTTGCTCTAAATACTGATAAGAAAACTGTTAAAGAGGGTCAAAGGGAATATTTTTACTGACCTGACATCTCACTTCCCTCCTAATGTAATACCAAAATACAAAACAGAGATGCCGCGGTCCACTTAGAGTGTTGCTGTACTAATCGCTAAGAACCAAGAAGGATAATACAAACGAATAATGAGTTACATCTGGCTGATAAATTCCCATCAGCCCACCCTTCTGGCGGAATCTCATCATGTGGGAGTTGTTAAACAATCCAATAAACCGCCCAAACCATCAATTGATAGTGCAGATATGGATGTCAAAAAGAGACTCTAGCCAGAGTTACTCAAAGAAGGTGATGTTAATGAAGTGCATGCTAAATTGAAAGTGATACTTAAAATTGGCTACTTGGACAAAAAAATATTTATTAGAGATCGTCCAAGCTCAAGATTATTCATGACCAAAATGCCAACTCCTTCAACACTTGAGCTAGGGCCTGGGAATGCATTGAACACACCTTCCCTGAACTGCGACAGACACAATGTCGAACCTAAGACCAGAAGACGTCAACCCGCCTGAAACCATGGAGGCGAGATGAAGACCTAGTACCCACACCTGAGCAAATGTTGGAGGAGAAACGGCCGGGCCTGCTATCTGCAGTCACCTTTCATGAAACAAGATCAATCGGAATCAGACACAATTATCCACATCTCGACTTGTGATCTACCTACTCTACTACATCAAGGTGAGGGTACCATCGCCATGCTGCTGATCCACAGTTTGAATGATAAGCAGAAACGAGGTGAGCGGTCCACAATAGACTGCCATATAATTTGCTACCTTCTGATTTACATGGGTTGACATTGTGGGGTATGGAGTCAGGTTTCTTCACATGTGGCAACCACCCCTGACGCCCAAACGAAACATGTATAAAACAAAACTGGTCAAAGGTCAAAAAGATTTATTGCATAATCAATTAAAATCATTACAATTTCCACATGTTAATGTTATGGTACAAAAAATGCTTACTAAAAAGATTAGACTCTTCCTTTGTTAAAATGAAGTAACACAGTTTTTTAAAAAAAGGGTTTCTTCCAGGGAAACTCCCACCGGCGTTAGGAGGTCAGAATGTTATTACATGTTTGTGCAAAGATTACTAGTCATTGGGATCAAGGCAGCGTTATTAACCCGCTTCTTTCACCCTGTCCTTGTTCCACAAGACTCAGGCGTTTTTTCACTTCTGCCAGGAATTTTATTCCCCGGCATGCCAAAATAATTGAGCTCCCTCCCAACCAACAAGTTACAGCTTGCCTGCAGGGGCGGATTTTTAACTCGTTGCAGATCTGTTTTAGTAATCTACGACGTTGTACCAAGAGAGCCGGACAAACGCACAAAAAGTGAGCTAGTGATTCTGTTTTGTAGTCACAAAGTCTACAACTCTCGGTCTGGTGGTTACCTTTCCAGGATGGTACTAAGTCCTTCGAAATGTGCATACCCATCCTATAGGCTGTAAAGGCTCTTTTTATGTGCACATTGAAGTGCGTATGAAGTATGCGTGCGGTCGTCCAGCTTTGAAGGAGTTGATTATGGTCCAACCATGTCGCCGCTTGAGAAGTAACGCTTTGTCATCTTGGAAAGATTTCGTCCTTGCTGCCTTGTTGGCTAATCTGCTTATGGTTGCTTTGTCCGTCACAGACTCCCATGTTCCTTCCAGCCCCAGCTCTATTACGCAGGTTTTCAAATGTTTTCCCCAAGGGCACAGGGTTCCCTTCACTCCTTCATTTTTTATGGCTTCCCAGTTTAACCAATCCATTGAATCCGGTTCTGCAGATCTTAACCTGTGACACAGTTTTATGAAGCCGCTCATGCTCCTATATTTCTGGTTTTGCAGACCGAATTCAAGCCTTACTTGCGGGGCTGAAGCACTCTTTGGAAGGTTAAAAACTGCTTTATAGATTTTGATTTGGAGCTCATTTAGTAGGTCTATTTCCTTGCCACACCAGGTGACGAGACCGTAAGACAATGATGGTAAAATTTGTGCCGACATGACCTTCAAGAGGGGATTGTAGTTCGGGCAATTCATTTTTGTTTTTAGCAACCGGTAAGCAAAAATTAGACTTTGGGCTTTTGCGTGTATTGCAGTTATATGCTCCATTTGTTTTGCTCCCTGGGATATTGTTACTCCGAGGTATTTATACAAACCTGGTTCGTTCACCTTCGTCCCGTTGAACGTCCATGTGTAACTAAGTTTTTTTGGGTCTACTAAACGGACCACTTTGGTTTTTTCTTTGTTTAAGTCCAGACCTTCTTGTCTTAAGTACACTGATAAGATGTTTAAAGCTCTTTGTAGACCAACTGGGGTTTTGCTCAGCAGGACTATGCCATCTGCGTATTGCAGACAGGGAATTCGCCGGTTTGCCAATGAAGGAGGGTGCACTTCATCTGTGTCCAGCACTATTGCGAGATCAGAAAGGAAAAGGTTCAAAAGGATGGGCGCTAAAACACAGCCTTGTTTTAGGCCCTGGTATGTTGGTATGTTCCTTGTTGTGTAAGCTCCATTTCCCAATGTAACCTTTGCCCATGTGTCTTCATGCAAAACTTTTATTGCCTGTATTAATTTTGTTGGCGTCCCCCAAAGCTGCAATTTACCCCATAGACGCTCTCGGTTAACTCTGTCGAAGGCAGATTTGATGTCAACAAAACAGGCGTATAATCGTGCGCCCTTTACTGCTGTTCTGTCCATTAATAGTGACAGGCAAGTTAAATTGGTAATTGTCCCCATAATCCGCCTAAATCCTGTCTGGAACCAGGGGATTCTGTGAGATTCTTCGATCCAGTCTTGCAACTTTAGGAGGATACAAGAGGCGTAGAGCTTTGCTTCAACGTCTATCAGCGATATGAGTCTGTAATTTGTTGGGTTGCCATGGTCGCCATGTTTAAATATTGGATGAATCACGTTTCCCTTCCATGATGCAGGTACCTGTGTGTCATGATAGATTTGGTTAAACAGTGGCGTCAGGATTTCTGCCCAGAAACATGTATAAAACAAGACTGGTTCGGGGGGGCCGAGGCTCACTGTTCAAAGCCACTACTCTGTTATAATGATGCCAGTGTTGGGGAGGGCGAGGCCCGGGACGGGTAGGCACCCCATCAAGGGAGAACTGCCTAGGACTGCCTGGGAGGCCCATTCACTGTCACGCCATTATGGCCCTTTTTGCAGCTGCACGTTCTCCAACCACTTGGTTATTTTATGTTGCACAAAATGTTTGGTTGAACAAAGTGGATCCATGTTAAAATATCGATGAAAAAATATCAATGTAAAAATATCGATAACAAAAATGTTGACTCCCTATACTTAGACAGGTAAGTACAATAATATCGACACAAAAATATTGATGTAAAAAATATAGAAATAAAAAATATTGATTTAAAAAAATTACATAACTTAAATAAAATGAATTAAATAATATTATTAATATTAACTAAATAAATTACATCTAATATATATTTTAACTACTTATAACAAACTTATTTTACTAAATATAAACACAAAAACGTGTACATATACATATATTTAATTAAATACATTTTATTAACTATTATCTTTATTTAATTAATAAACTTTTTAAACCATATAAAACCATAATAAAATAAAATATACACATATATAAGTATTTTAAAATAAAATAAAATATTCTATATTTCATTAACACATTAAACTATTAACACAATAGTAGTGAAAACATTGGATAGCGAGTGGTAAAAATTACTATTCCCACTCCAGTGAGTGCAACAGTAGGGAAAGCGCGGGATAGCAGAGGGGTAAAAATTACTATTCACACTCCAGTGAGTGCAAAAGTTGGGAAAGTGCTGGATCCCACAATAATAAAAGAAAACATCAACATTTTATTACATTTAATTTCCTATATTAACATACTTAATATTTAAATTTAGAAATATTCTTAACAAAGGAAATGAAAAATAAAATAATTACACATTAATTAACACTATCATATCCACAACACACACCTAAAATTAATTACACAATTACAATTAATAATTAATAATTAATTAATGGAAATTCATTTAAAAATATTTTATAATTTATAAATAAAAAATTAATTACTTACCACCCTTCACACCATGTACACCTATAAACACCACAACACACTCCTAAAATTAATATAAAAATTAACATAATTAATTATAAATTGATTAATTGAAATTAATTTACAACCAATTATCAAACATGTATTCCAATTTTCAAACATGTATTAATCAATTAACACATTTAACTCTATACATTCACAATTATACATAATAATTATTCAATTAATTTTATATAATTAAATTACTTCCCAACCTATTCCCCTATAAACCCACAACCCGCTACAGAACTAAAAACACAAAAATAAACTCAATTTGATTTTTTTTTATTAACTACTATAAATAAATATTTCAATCTATATAATTAAATTACTTCCCACCCTATTCCACTATAAACCACTATAAACCACTATAAACCCATGACTCGCTACAGAACTAAAAACACAAAATTAAACTTAAAATAAATTAATAATTAGTGAAATTTTAAAACATATATTAAACAATTCTCATTAAAAATACGAAAATACATAACATTATTAATAATTCGATATTTTTGTCAACTATATTTTTGTAAACGATATTTAAGACGTCGATATTTTTGTAATCGATATTACTTACCTGTCAGTCAATATTCTTGTCAACGATATTTTTGTTGTCGATATTTATGTCTCTCGATATTTCTCCGTCGAGATTCCTGCTCTGCACCAAACAAAATCTTCAGTTGACCTAGTATTCAGTAGTTTAAAGGGATTGCTGATGGGTGCCATAAGTTACCTAATTAGACTCGACTGACACAGAGGCATAACTCCCACAACTCACAAGGGAATTACACAAGGCGACAACTCAACAGTATAATTGCACTGCCTGGAATATACGGGGAATGGAATCAATACACAAAAGACATAGAGTCCATGCACAGTTAGTTAAGCGTAAAGCACTTATAGTGTTCCTGCAGGAGACTCACATATCTGCTACGGAAGCCACTAAACTATAAAGTAAATGGAGGGGACAATTATTTTGTACAACATACTCTGTGTTTGTACGAGGGGGCGCGATATGGATTAGGGCTGGAATCCCATTCATTGCACAAAAGAGTAGCGTATCGCCAAAAATGGCAGGTACGCTTTAGTCTGTGGTACTCTAGATGGCAGCCCATTAGTACTGGGTAGCCTCTATGCCCCGAACACTGACCAAGAGGCATTTTACACTCAGGTGGGAACGGTACTCTCAGACAGAACCCTGTTCCCCTGGATACTGGGGGGAGTTTTCAACACAGTCTTAGATATCACACTGGATTGGACCCACCCTCCACTCCCAGGAGTGGCCTCAATAAGCCAAGCTAAAGCATTACAGACCTGGTCAATAGGGTGGTCATTGTGGACATATGGCACAGACACAATGAGTGTATGCGAGAATACTCATATCACTCACCTACACACAAGCTACATACTTTGATAGATTGCATATTCTGCAGCCCGTCACGCCTAACGTGAATCACCCACACAACATACATTGGTAAAACATTATTGGACCACAAGCCTTTGGAGGCAATCTTCTCCTGGGGACATGTACTCACACCAGTTCCCACTTGGAGGCTAGACCCTCGCCTTCATGAAGGTGGCGTTTTCTGAGGCACCAACCATTGAAAATTATTTTACTGAAAACACAGGAATGGCCTCCTTGATAGGGATAGAATGGGAGGTGTTTAAAGTGTTCTTACGTGGAACTACAACCAGCTCTGTGACAGATTCTCGCTATACGGTTAATAGGGAGCTAAAACCGTTGGAAGTCACCTTGGACAGACTTAAAGGAGAAGCTGCCCAAAGCATAGTAGCTAAAAAAGATCTCCAAGAAACTCACATAAAACATACAGAACTCCTATCGAGCTATGTTTGAGATAGAAATAATCACTCCACGGCAGACACGCATAACTAAACAGTGTGAAATAAACAAGGCCTTCTACGACTACTACAAAGGCACTATGCCTCACCCCAAGGAGAACCACAGGAACTTAAAACTTTCTTGTGCTCGGTCAACCTCTCTCAAGTAATGGCAGAACCACAGAAGACACTAGCTGCTCCAATAACCTCTGCTAAAATTTGAGCAGCAATCAAAGATCTCCCTAAAAATAAGACCCCAGGCATAGATGGTATACCAATGGAGTTCTGCGCCACTAATTCTCAACAATTGGCTCTTAAACTTTAAAAACGTTATCAAAAGGCACTCATGACCGTATCCTTACCCCCTACCACTGTGCAGCCCTAATAACTTCACTGCCTAAACCCGACAGGTGTCACATTAATCTTTCCTCATATAGACAGCTTTCTTTATTAAACACAGAATTCAAAATACTAAGAAAAATATTATCCAACCGTCTTTGGCCTCTTTTACCAAAACTAATACACACCGACCAGTGCAGGGTACCTCTCACTGGACATCTGCTAAGCCTTTGATACATTGGATTGGGAATATATGCTAACTGCCTTACAGAGATTAGGGATTCCTCCCGAATTTATACAAGGGGTCAAATTATGATATAATTTCCCAATGGCCTGTGTATGTACAGGGCCGCACATTTCACAGGTATATCGGATACAAAGGGGCACAAGGCAGGGCTGTCCCCTCTCGCTCATGCTGTTTGTACTTGCACTTACGCATAGATTGTGTGCCGAGTCTGTAAATTGGGGTATCACTATTACTCACACGCTTCATGCAATATTCTTATAAGCAGACGATATTATACTTTACTCCACAGACCTACCTTTCAACAAACCTTTGTCCAGTTTAAATCTATTGTGGGGCTCGCCATTAATTAGGAGAAATTATATGCATTTCCCTTTGGGAGTGACCTGAATGTGCAAACAACACTTTGGAGATCATCAAATAATGGTTGCCCTTTCCACCTTCCGATATCTAGGGTTACAAGTTTACAGACATCTGCATGGTCTCTTCGAAAGAATTATACAAAAGGCAAAAGGCTCCGTAGCACTCAGGTTGATTTTTGGACGTCTCTTCCTCTCGCGATTGTTGGCCGCCAAGCAATCTCTAAAATGGTGATGCTTCCGCAGATACTTTATTTCTTTACAAACATGCTAGTATTGATTCCCAGATCAATTTGAAAGCATTGAACACATTACTGAATGATGGGGGCACCTGACTTTCACGTCTACTTCCTGGCAGGTCAATTGCAATGGCTATCATGCTGGTCGAAGGGACGGAACTGGCACATAACAGCCTACATGAAACAGATGATTGATATGGGTCCAGTACACAACCTGTTGTGTCCGGGCACCACCGTCCCGCCAACAGCCACCCTAGCGGTGCTGGGACCGGCCGCCAGTGGTGCGGCAGTCCCGCACCGGCAATTAGGATGCCACTGCCACTGTGGCGATGGCATCCTCTATTCACTGCATTGTGGCGGGCGGTGCTCACAGCACCGCCCACCAAAATGCTGGGAATGCATGTTGTGCATTGTCATGCACAAGGTGACAGGCATCGCGCGGTTCCTGCCACCTTGTCCGTGACAATGTAGGGTACTGGTACCCCCCATGTGCACACCACACCCCCAAATACCCTGGGGGCCCGCAACAGGCCCCCGTAAGCAAAATCTGCATGGCTTTCCATAGCGGGGTCTCCGCCATGGAACGCCCTGCACCGCTGCCCATGCTAATATGGATGGGGGTGTCTAGCAGATACCGCCACCATATCTAGCCCGTTTTCCGCCCGGTCGACTGGTCATACTAATATGGCAGGGGGAAATAGGTGGCGGGCAGGGTATGATGTAGGGAGGATCGCCACCGCCTTGTGGGCGGTGGTGATCTGCCCTACATCATAATGGACCCCTCAGAGAGCTGGTGGCAGGCACTAGTTGGCATTTGGCAGAAACATGCATATTGGGCCTCAATTCACGTCAGAAGGGACAAGAAGTTCAGACTAAATTTGCAGACCAAGCTCTTATTTTAGGTAAGCGATGCATTACTAGGAGGTGGAAATCAGCAATTCCTCCCAGGATACAGTTATGGAAAGAAGACGTCGAATGTTGAGGATTGGCAGAGAGTGGAGCTATTCGCAGGGAAGAGCATAGAGGACTTCAGAAGAGGCCCAGACCAATGAGCTAGGACTTGCTACTGGAATCTTTCAAAACATCAGACACATTCAATACTCAAGTATAACCCCATTAGGTAGCTCAGACCCAATCTACTATAGATAAGTCCTCCCCAATAGCCGTTATCCTATCTATCTAAGGTAAAAAAAGTACCACATTTACAAACATTACAAGTGCTTCAAGCAACAATATCAATATTATTAAATATGATTCATTAAAACTTTTATTTGCCAAGAACAGGTAATGGAGCACGACATTTGCAGACATTACCAGTGCTCCAAGCAGAACCGTCATCCAGGATGACAATATTCTTCTTTACAGATTTCGCTTGCATTGGTTTAGAGAATTTACTATCTCCCTTAATAACACCGTGTAAGACTTGGCATATTTTGGCGTGTTTCCTGTGACTTTTTGCTTTTTGACTCTGTTTTTGCTGGTGTAAGGATTCGGCGCACTTTCCTCACTGCTGTCCAGTGGTAAAGTGCAAGTGCTCCTGTATAAAAAGTGTTATCGATTGGTGTTTCCATGATTGGCTTATTTGATCTATGTGTCAGTCCCAATTAAAGTGCACTGAGAGTTCCAGGGCCTATAGGTCAAATGCTATTGGTGGGCTGCAGCACTGGATTGTGCCACCCATTCAAACAGCCCTTATAGTGTAACTCTGGCCTGCCATTGCAAAGCCTGTGGGCAGCGTTGGGCTGCCATGCCGACTTGGCAAGTGCACAAACTTGTAAGTCCCTAAACCTTCCCTTTTCTACATGTGAATCACCCCTAAGGTAGTCCCAAGGTACCCCTATGGGCAGGGTGCATTGTATGTGAAAGGTAGGATATGCCCTTGTGTGTGTGGCATGTCCTGATAGTGAATTACAGCCTACTTCGCTTTTCACTATTGCAAGGCTACCTGTTCTCCATAGGCCAGAGTGGGGAGTTTGATCATTACATCCTGTAATCCTAACTAACCCAGGGAACATGGTAGAAATTCGAGTTTAGTATGCCTGAACTCAGAATGATAAAATACATATTTGAGTGAAGTTGGTTTTAACATTCTGTGTTTGAAATACCACTTTTAGAAAGTAGGTATTTTCTTGTCTAACCATCCAAGCCTGCCTCTTCTAGGTTGTGTATTCCTTGTCTGGAGTGTGAGTGACAGGGGCTGGGGGATTCCAGGAGACAGGGTGGGTCAGCACAGGGCTGAATAGCAACATCTACATGTAGATGGGTTGGAGGAATTGCATCTGGGACCTGAATAGGACAGTGCCTTCCCTCAACAATGCTGGCTCCACCTCCTGTGGTACGTCTGATGTCCATGGCCTACTCTCTGAAAGGAAGGAGACTTATCAACAAAGTGCTCCAGGACTGACCAGAACAGGTTTGGACCAGGCAAAGGCCCCTCTGCCTCCAGAGGAAAAAGTGAAATTGAGGATAACAAGGGGGACCAAAATCCCAGAACTTCAGAACTCACTGGAATCAAGGAACCTGCCAAGAAGAAGAGCTGGAAGAGCTGCCAGGAGGAGTACTGCCCATTCGCTGTGTTGTTGCTTTGTAGAGCTTGGCCTGCAGCTGCTGTTTCTGCCTTGGGCAGTGAAAGGACTGGACTGAACTTTCTCTACTTGTGCTGAGTATCTCCAAGGGCCTGAACCGAGCTGGCCTCCTGTTAAGAAGTCTCAGGGACTGCAAAGACTTCACCAACCTCTGGGTACCTCTTCTGGAATTTATCATGTGACCCAAGTTTAGACATAGGTCCAGACAAATCAATTGCAACTCTTTCCCATGGGCGCTTGGGAAATGACACACACGCCAAAGGGTGTTGCCTAACAACTTTAGATTTGTCAGCCTGGGCACATGCATGACATTCCTTCACAACATTCTCTATATCAGTATCTATGCCAGGCCTCCAGTACATTTTTCGGACTCTCAAATGTTTCAGTTGCCACAGAGAAGAGGGAACCGCCACCGACTCCATCACCGGCTCCGTTGCTGACCTTGTGTCCTGAAGGCACCGCAGGCCGCATCATCTCACCCTGCACCGCAAGCCTTGGTCTCACCGACTCCATCACCGAGCCGCTGCCTGCACCTCATCGAGAGGCATCGCAGCCCCCACCGCCTCGCTTCACTTCGCTGGCCTGGCCTCACTGGCACGATCAACGCTGGCTCAAAACCAGTGACCGCCTCATCACACACAGCTGTCTGGCTCAGCCAGCACCAATTCCCACCAACCGGCTCTGTCGCTCGCATCGCAACTTGCCAGCACCACATCGAGCACCGTCTTGCGGTGCACCGTACGCCTTGGTCTCACTGATGCCGTCTGCACGATCGTCACTGAGCCGCTGCTCGCATTGCATCGATGGACACTGCACCTTGAACCAATTCCACCTTGCACCGTGACCGCGACAAATGCCACAACCGGCCCTGTCACCTGCTCTGCAACCTGCCAGGACCAGCACCATCTCGCCCTGCACTGTAAGCCTTGGTCTCACCGACGCCGTCTGGACGATCGTCACCGAGCCACTGCTCGCACCGCATCTAGAGGCACTGCACCGTGCATCCCTTCGACTTTGCACCGCAACCGCGACGGATGCCAAGACCGACTCACACCCCCATGTGAGCTGCACTAAGAAAGGTACTGTGAAAGAATCTGTCCCGCTGTTGTTGGCCGGTACAGACGCGGTCAGCGGGAACTGCAAGACTGTTGTTTTCAGCATCGAGGTAGGTGCGGACCGAGCTACCGACTCGTCCGAACTGTGTTTTCAACATATTTTTGCAATTTGAAGACATCTTGAGAATTAACTATTTTAAGTACTGTATTGTAGATTTTTATTGTATTTGGTCTTCTTTTAATTATATAGAAATATTGGATATTTTTATAAACTTGTGTGGTGTCAGTTTGTAGTGCTTACATTGTATTACAGTTGGTTATGTACAGATGCTTTACACACTGCCTCTAAGATAAGCCTGCCTGCTCGTGCCAAGTTACCAAGGGGGTGAGCAGGGGTAATTTTAGGATTGTAACTCCCTTATCCTGACTAGGAAGAAGGGTCCCTACTTGGACAAAGGTGCAAGCCCTTGCCAACTAGAGACCACCATTTCTAACACAATGCCACCACGTTTCACCACCACCCAGTCTCCAATTTCCACATCATGACTTTTCATACCCTTCCTGACATTGTAATACTTTGCTGTGGCTAATTGACGTTGGGTTACTCCTCTCGCTACAGCATTACGATCAACCCACACACAATTCTTGTCCTTCAACCACCCGGGTACCTCCTTAATTCCAGGTTCACGTCTTTTAGGAGGGATAAATGGTGAAACACCAGTCATAGAGTGTGGTGTCACTCTGTAGGACCACACAAGTTTCTTGAGCTCCTCATGCCATGGTAAACCATTTGAAAGTGACAACTGTATATTTTCCATAATCAAACGGTTAATTCTCTCACCCAAATCATTTGCTTGGGGCCTAAACATAGCAAATCTTTCATGATTGGCTCTCAACTTGCATAAAAAAGTTTGCATTTCTTTAGATACTATTTGAACTCCATTATCCGACACCAAAACCTTTGGAATCCCTTCATTCAAGAAAACTCTTTCCATAAACGCAACTACCTTTGCATGTTCACACAGTCTGTGGTCTCAACTACAAACCATTTGGAATGGTACTCAACTAAAACCATCATGAATTTATCATGTGACCCAAGTTTAGATATAGGTCCAGACAAATCAATTGCAACTCTTTCCCATGGGCGCTTGGGAAATGACACACACGCCAAAGGGTGTTGCCTAACAACTTTAGATTTGTCAGCCTGGGCACATGCATGACATTTCTTCACAACATTCTCTATATCAGCATCTATGCCAGGCCTCCAGTACATTTTTCGGACTCTCATTTTGGTCATGTTCCTTCCCAGGTGCCCCTCGTGGGCGATATTTAAAATGTTTCCCCTCAATCCAACCGGCGGTATAAACTGACATCTTCTCATTAATTTTCCCTCACATACACTCAACTCACTTTCTACATGATGGTAACTTCTAAAACGAATATCTTGCATGTCATTTTTACTCCATCCCATGGAGACAGACCTAACTACACACTGCAAAGTCTCATCGCTTGACATGGCATCCATCCATTCTTGCTTGGAGAAGGCAGCTTCTTCACCATTGCGGTTAGTGTTAAACTCTTCCTCAACAATATCATCTACATATGAGGGAGCTCCATCAATTGGCATCCTTGATAAATAATCTGTCACTACATTTTTTAATCCTTTAACATATTCCACAACTAAGTTGTATTCGAGTACTGACAACATCCACCTGGAGATTCTTGGAGTGACACTACCTTTAAGACCACTTCCTCCTTTGCATAAGTGAATTAAGGGTTTGTGATCTGTACGAACCTTGAATAGTAATCCCCAGAGAAAATACTTAAAGTGTTTTACACCCAAATTACACGCTAAGGCTTCCTTCTCTATTATGGACTATGTCAATTCGGCATCACATAACCTCCTTGATGAAAACCCAATAACTTTTTCCACACCATCATTCATTTGTGTTAAAACTGCACCAATCCCAATTGCACTTGTATCTGTAGTAACAGCAGCTTTAGCCTTGATATTAAGGTGCCCAAGGGTAGGAGCATTCATAATACTTTTTTATTATTCGAAATGCATGATCCCAATTAGTATTCCATTCAAATATGATCCCTTTTTAGGTCCCACCTAGCGAACGCAGCGCATGCGTTGCATCGCTTTGGCGGGACTATTGTTGTCGGTTTGGTGCGCAAAGGGAGACAAAACATGTGCGCGCCCGGACAGCCGATATGCCTGCTCACAGCATCTGCATCAGCTTGTTATGTTATGTTATACTTTATTTTTATAGCGCACGGCTACTCCAACGGAGTGTGCCCGCGCTTTGTTTTGGCAGCTCAAAGAAAAAGAAACATAGCAGGAGAAAGAATTTCAGACCAACACAATAACTTAACTAAAAAGTAAAAAAACAAGTTTTTAAATTTTTCCTAAAGGACAACAGATTCGAAGTGCTTCGGAGAGCCAGAGGCAAGGTATTCCAAAGCTGGGGCACCCTCACACTAAAGGAGCGCCCCCCACGCGGGCCTTCCTGACCCGGGCGACCACCGCCAGAGACAGAGACTCCGAGTGAAGAGCTCTAGTTGGACGATAAAAGGCGAGCCTGCGCTGAAGGTATTTTGCTCCCGAGCCGAAGAGCGCCTTATGGGCCAGCGTCAGCGCCTTAAAAACTATCTGCTTTCGGATAGGCAGCCAGTGAAGTGACTGTAGCAGGCCAGACGCTCTATCTCGCCTGCGGAGGCCAAAAATGGCACGCCCCGCCGAATTCTGCACAACCTGAAGCCGCTGCACAAGATAATCTGGGAGACCCAAATAAAGAACGTTGGCATAATCTAATCTTGAGCCAATTAGAGCTTGCACCGTGATCTTCCTGTGCTCTTCAGTGAGCAAAGGGAGGAACTTTCGCAGCATCTTTAAAATTCCAAAGCATGTGCCCGAGAGGCCCAGGATCTGAGATTTCATTGTCAGATTGTTATCGATCTTAACACCCAGGTTTTTTGCCACCTGGGATGCCTGAGCTGGAGGAAACATATCGTTCGGCCACCATGCCTGCCAGTCCGGGTCTGAGGTACAGCCAAAGAACAGCACCTCCGACTTGTCGGAGTTGCATTTAAGGCTGTTCTGCCGAAACCAATTGAAGACCGCACCGAGACAATCCCGAATGCTCTCTCCATCGAAGTCCTCCCCTTTCCTGCACGTGAAGAGAAGCTGGGTGTCATCGGCGTAGGAAACGATCTGGGCCCCGAAAGACTCCGCCAGAGCCGCCAGAAGGGTCATAAAGATGTTAAAAAGAGTCAGGCTCAACACAGAACCCTGCGGAACTCCGACTCCCAAAGGCGGCATCTCAGCGGAGCTGGGAGGGACCCAGACCGTTTGTCGACGGCCCGCTAGAAAAGATGTAAACCAGCTGAACACCGTCCCCCTCAGACCGATGTTATAAAGTCTGGCGAGGAGCCCCTCATGGGGGACGGTGTCAAAAGCCGCCGACAGATCGAGCATGACAAGCATGGCTCTACCTCCAGAGTCCAGAACCTCCTTAATGGCCTCAGACACTTCTAAGAGCGCAGTCTCGGTGCTCACATTGGGCCGAAAGCCAGATTGTGAAGGGTGCAGCAAATTATTCGTCTCCAGAAAAGCGGAAAGCACGCTATGTACGTGCTTTTCCGTAATTTTAGCTAACGCTGGGAGAAGCGAAATAGGCCTATAATTAGCCAACACCTCGGAGTCAGAGCCCGGCTTTTTGAGGAGGGGGATCACCATGGCCTGCTTCCAGGCCTGTGGGACCACCCCCTCCCTCAAGGAGCGGTTCAGGAGTGGATTGATCAGCAGGTTTACCACCTCCGCCATCCTTGCCAAAAATTTGGCAGGACAAGGGTCTAACGGTGACCCAGATTTAAGGTTAGTCAAAAGTGCCAGAGAAGTTGCAGGGGAGATGGGCGGGAAGACACACGAGGCCGGGTCCGAGGTGGGAGATGGAACTATCCCATTGCCACTGCTGGGGTGAACTTCAGCTGGCCTCCCCTGAAAGGAATCCTGGATCAATCTGATCTTGTCTGTAAAAAAAATTGCGAGGTCACAGGCCCATGACTCAGAGGGAGCAGTTAGAGAAGGGTTAGATCTAGGAGTTATGAACTCCCTCACAACAGTGAAAATCTCCTTACAGGAGTTAGAAGCTGCCTCAATCCTCCTAGATAAATAATCCTTTTTCTCGCGAAGAATATCACGATGATAGGCCTTATTTGGAGTCCTGTACGCAAGTTTAGCCATCAGGTCATACTGGAGATGCCAGGCCCTCTCCGCCACCTTACACTGGTGGCGGGAGGCAAGCAATGCTTCCGTAAACCACGGAGCCGAGACCCGCTTAGAGGTAGCCCGAGACGCCAACATAGGGGCAAGATCGTTCAGCCTATCAGTCAACCACAGCTGTAAGGAATCTACATCCTGCTCCAGGTCACCTGAAAGGGGACAGGGATGGTCCTGAAAGACCTGAGCTAACATCTCAGGAGTCACACGATGGAGTGCTCTGGAAACAGGTCCCTGTGTTCTAGGCTCAATGTTGGACAATTTATCCCTGCCCCGAATGCAGAACCTGGCTAGCTTATGGTCGGACCAGAGCACCGGGACTAGCTCTATGTCCTCAAGTGTGGCTGTGGAAAAGACCTGATCCAGTGTGTGACCCTTGTCGTGAGTGGGGCCAAGAAGAAAAGGTACCAGACCAAGGGGGGCCGTGATGTCAAATAGCTTATTCACATCTGGATCCACGTCCACATCCATATGGAAGTTGAAATCTCCCGCCAGCACACAGTGCTCCGCCCTCAACGCCAGGCCTGCCACAACTGCATGAAGATCCTCAAAGAAGATCCCGTCGGACCAGGGGGTCTATATACCAGCAACCCAATAAGGGCTTGATGGGGAGCCAGAGTGATGGAAAAAGCCAAAGACTCGGCCCGGACAGCACATGGGCACGTGCATGGTGTGCTTTCAGCTTGCGTATGGACATCCAATGTGCACACTCGCACGATCACTGCGTCTCTTTCAGCTTGCATTCTCCCCTGCAGGGGGAACAGCTTCTGGCTCAGCTTGCAGAATTCACCACCGCTAATGGAATCAGCTTGGGTCCTTTGAAGAACATCGTGACAAGTGTCCTGTTGGTGCCCAACGGTGAGTGTCTGTCACGGAGGGCGGATGAGCGATGGCGCGGGGTGTTTCACAGCTGGGCGCACCAGTTTTCCAGGAAGGAAGCATCCCTCGCAGCGCATAGGTCATTCTTTATTTGCCGCCTGGTCCATGTGATTAATATGAGAGTTCACATCAGCTACATAGACGAAGCCACTTTTAATAATAGCCACATCATAAAGTTTACTCAAGGCCAATGGAATTATGCAGGAGCGGCGGACCAAATTATGCTGCATGGTTTAAATTATGTGGCAAGAAAAGGCAAATTATGCAGCATGTTTTGTGATTTTATTACCATATTAGTATCAGTTTGACACCTGAATGCACAAATAAGTAACAGAAAGGTGAACCGTCAACCTTTGTGAATGACCTGCCACTCTGCAGCAACATGTCACCACTTTTTTTAAGTAACTTTTGATCCGTTAGATCTAAAACCAGCTTTTTTTCTGTTAAAATATGTAATTTATGAAGCAGATAATGGATTATGTGCCAAATGCAGCAAAACCCTTCTTACAGTGGAAACGCAGTGGCTGCAAAACTGCATAATTCCAGTTGCCCTGTTTTTAATAAACAGGTGGCATGCAGGTGTCTAGAATAAGTTGTGCAGCTGTTCCTGTGATTCACACTATAATCCAGCGGTTTAAAACTCATTCATAGAGGTGCAAAGCGACCATTGAGGCTGTATCTCTTATGGTTATTTTGAAAACCTGGTGTAATTCATGCCCCTTTGAGTCAATGCTGGACACCCTTGACCAGTGACCACATATTTATATATATTGCCATTCAAATTGAGGCATGTGGGAATCAGTAGACACAAGCTGCAGCTGCATTTTCATGCGTTCTGGAACACATATTTGCCTACCTACTACCCAGATGCAGGTTAGATAGAGGTACTAAGGAATGGCGTTTGGGGTACGTCCCAGGGCATTATGTTATTGACTGATATACAAATGAAATTAATTAACAAGGTTTTCTGTTTGTTGCATTTGTCGGCCTCCGATGCTTGCATCTGTAATGTAGTGGGCAATACTCGTGGAGTGAAGGGAGGCACCCATCTACAGATGAAAGGTTAACCTGTTGTCTACCCCAAGTGAGAAGAAAATATGGGAGAGACCTGTATTGTCATGGAGTTGATAAAAGGAACCCAGATTTCTAACGCGTTGTTTGGGTGATCTCTGTTCCTGCGCCCCCTCTGCAGTGGCCACGGCAACAGTGCCAGCTGGCAGCTTGTGGTCATGAGGCAGCAGAATCAAGGGGGTTTGCAGAACAGGGGAGAGGAGCAGTTACGAAGGCCCAAAGCCCTCGTTGGTTGAGCATGGTGGCCACCATCTGAATCGCCATTAAATTGATACGCCGGATTCGCGGTGGGTAGGAGCAGGAGGTCCCGGATCAATCCGGACTTTATTCGAATACTTGGTCGTTGTAATTACCTGAGAAAGTGCAAAATCGGAAAGCGGCAACAATTGCAGCATTGAGAACTTTTTGAACACAGATGGTTCCTGCTTCCAATTTAGTGCTAATACCCGGCGCATAAAGCATGACTGACATTGTTTTTACCTAAAGGTTAATAAGGTGTAGGAGACGTTTTTCACTCCCATCAAACAGTCAAAGATACCCTTACCGGGTTGGAATTATCACCGGTCAAGCGGAACCACAACACACGCCATTATAACAAGAAAGCCCTGAAGAGTCAGAGTGATTTGTACTCTGATGAAACACGTGTCGGCTGGCGTGGTATAGCTTGAGAAATAAAAAGAAACTATTGCTCTAACAAGAAGAAGTGGATATCATTCCTTAAATATTATACTGTGTGAACTGACACTTACACTACTTTGTGTTGGGATTTAATTGAGTGTGTGCGTGGGATTTGGTCCTTTATTGCTTAAAGTGTTGTGAACCAACACCTTCTTGGAGGGGTTAAAAGGGTCCACCCTCCCCTATAGCACCACGGCCTGTAACAGGAGCAGCCAGACAGGCAGTCAGTAACTTAGCAGAGCGCAAGTATTCCCTGTAGAGATAATAAAAACCCTGTGTCTTTGGAGAACTGTCAGTTTTACGAGTGTGACACCAGGCCAGCGGTTTTCTCACTCCTGGCGTAAACAGAATTCAAGAAAGGGTCCCTTGCCACAAGGGTGACATCCACCACTTCTGTTTGAAGATCAAATGCAATCAACAGTCGCCGTTCAGTCCACCCGCATGTAGTTGGATGGAGTGTCGATGCAGGTGGAGGACCCTGCCTAACTCTGCGACTGAAGATCCTCAGAAATGGGCAGTCTGCGAGGAGGACAGGTGGTCACGCACAGACATTTTGGGTATTAAATAAGTGACGAATGGGATGCTTAAATTGATCTCAGCCACTGGAAATTATTTAGGACTGCATCCCATACATTGTGATTTTGCACACCACGCCACCTTAGTCTCAGACCTGGCAGTAGGTTGGACATTAGCTGGGGATCGGCTGTTCTTGCCCACCAGTGATGGTTGAAGGTAGCACCATGTTAGGTATTGTTGGGATGGGAATGCCCCCTGGATGGTGTACAGCAGTATTCCTCTGCTCCGAGTGCCCGACTGTGAGTATCTAGCATCCTGGTTTTCGTTTTTGGCTCTAGCCTCCCACTAAGTTAGTGTGTCAGCAGAAACCGAGATCTGCTCCTATCGGACACTAGGTGCTGACCTCCCCTGTGACCTTTGGGGGCACTGAGCGTGCTTTCTTTTTAAACATAGTGAACCCCTGTCGTGGTCATGGGCTTAGCATGTAGAATGATGGTGATAGTGCACTATATTTTATCAATTCATAACTGTGATGAGACCTTTTTATTTGTGTCACTGAAGTGAAGGCCGACTCACTCACTTGCATAAATGTCTACTTGTATGTGCTATCCCAGATTCTAGTGCTAACATCCCAATTGTATGTTGCTTGTGTTTGCACATGTGGCCTGTGCGGTACATGCATTATGTACATGAGTGTCCCACAGTAATGAATGCCTTTGGGTTCCATTTTCACAGCCCCTTGCATGTTTAAATGTACAAGATGGAGATAAGGTTATTTTCCCACACAGAGCATTGACATGCTGGAAAAAATGGTTACTGTAAGCTGAAATTATTATTATTATTATTATAGACATTTATTGAGCGCACAGCTACCCCCAACGGGGGTGTCCCGGCGCTGAGGAATGCAGAACAAGGGGGCAGGAATTAGTGGCCTGAATATAGGAAGGTTTTCAATTTGCCCCTGAACTGAGATTCAGTGTCAATAGTCCTAAGACTGATGGGCAGAGAGTTCCACAGCTTGGATACTGCCACTGTGCAGGCTCTGCGTCCCTTTCTCACATAACGAAATCGGGGGGTTGACAGAAGGTGAAGGTGGTTTGATCTGAGATTGAGGGAGGAGTGGACTGGTTTTAGTCTGTGACTCAGGTATTTAGGGCCTTTTCCATTGAGAGCTCTAAAAGCTAGTACCAGGGCCTTAAATTTAACGCAAGCAGTGATCGGTAACCAATGCAATTTCTTCAAGTGGGGGGAGATTGAGTGTCGATAGGGGACTTTGCAGATTAGCCTGGCAGCGGCGTTTTGCACTATCTGCAGTCTGTGAAGCAGATAGGCAGGTAGTCCCACATATAGACTATTCGCGTAATCTAAGTGCGACGTGATTAGGGCATGTGTCACTGTCTTCAATGCTTCCTTGGGAAGAAAGGGGGAGATTTTCCTAGCATATGAAGTTTCCCAAAGCATGCTGAGGTGACTTTCTGAATCTGGGTTTTAAAAGATAAGTCATTATCAAATTGAACTCCAAGATTGCGGGCCACCCTCACCGGGGAAGGTGGTGGGTTGAGTTCCACAGGCCACCAGGTGGAGGGGGATAAGGGAATCGTTAGATTAAAAAATAACACTTCAGTCTTGTCCGTGTTAAGTTTTAACGTGTTTGAAGTCATCCAAGCCACGATGTTGGAAAGACAGATTCTGAAATTGTCAAAACCAGAGGGTGAGTGATCTTTAAGAGAAAAAATAAGCTGAGTATCGTCAGCATACAATATCACTCTTACCCCCAGCGACTCAATTACCTTTGCTAGGGGTGCAACATAAATGTTAAAAAAGAGGGGGCTCAGAGCAGATCCTTGGGGCACCCCGCAGCCAAGAGGCTTCCTGTCTTTGGACCAGAAAGGGCGGCACCAGACTTGTTGTGTGCGGTCTGTGAGAAAGGAAGTAATCCAGGCCAGAGGGGTGCGGCAGATCCCTATCTCACGGAGTCTATTCAGGAGGATGGCATGGGAGACCGTATCGAAGGCTGCAGACAAGTCGAGGAGCACAAGCATGGCTACCTCTCCCCTTTCCACAGTCTCCCGCACGGTCTCCGCCACCTCTAGAAGTGCAGTCTCCGTGCTATAGCCGGTCCTAAAGCCGGATTGCGAGTCATGTAACAGGTCATGGCTTTCAATATAGTCCGATAGTTGTTCCTGTACTATTTTTTTTTTTTTGTAGGAACTGGGGTCACCAGTTCCCCGGGGGTAGCCTGGCACGAGGAGGTAGGCACCCGAAAGCTTAGGTGTTAAGTGACTACTCAGCACACACATCCACTGAGACAATAAATGCACGCAAAGACTGAGACCACACCAGTGAGCTTGATTCAAAACCAAGAAGCTTTTATCTAGGTCACGTTCTGTAAATAATTTAGAGCAAATCAATAGGCCCAGTATCAATAACTCATTTCATTGGAAGAATAAACGCTGTATCACTTAGCAATAACCATTTCCTGGCTGCAGGAATCAGCAGGTCATTACATGAGAGAAAAACATTTCATTAATCAGGGTCAAACCTTGCAGCAATTACTTTGCATAGAAATAAACACCTCCTTTATCGAGAGTAAACAACCCACCCCAGGTCAGGCAATATCTCCTTAGGTAGGTATAACCTTTCATTAAGTGTAGAACAGTTAATCAGCAGAGGTAAAATATTTCAGTAGGCAAAGAGAACCAGGCATCAGGTGAAAATGTGCATTTCATTAAACATATAAACTTGGCTCATGCATATAAAACATTTCCTTGTAACACCCTTCTTTTAGAAGTTACTGAGCATTTCATCAGGTAAAATAAATCAGTTCATCAGATAGGCATCATGCACTAATAACCCATGCGTCCAGGTAAAATAGGCATTTCCTTAGGCCAGAATAACCACCATTCATGGGGCAAGAGTAACTAACTGTTCCTTAATCAGGGCCTATCCCCTAACGAGGGGTGAATTGTTATTAGCTGAGGCCCCCACAGTGTCTTTTGGGGGGGCCCTGGCCCAGTTCCTGTGCTTGAAGGGCCTATTAGGGCCAATGGGGCCCAACTTCAACTCTCCCCAGGGGAGGGGCGGTTTCGGGGTCTCCTTCTCGCTCCTGGGAGGCCCCGCGTCTACTTGGTTCCTCCGCCCTCCCCCAGGGCTTTACCTTTTTATCTTCGGCCCGCTCGGGGCCCTTGCGTAGGCTTCGGTTGAAGGGGGCATGATGAACAGCCAGGGGAGGCCCGCGCTGCTCCAGCCCCGGGGCAGTTCCGTCTTTCTTCTGGCGATGAGGGAGGGCTCTCGGCACTCTCCAAGCCCTCCGGCTTGAGGATTCCCCTGTTCCTGGGCTCGCAATGACGTGAGCGGCCCGGGAACCAATCAGCGGGTGGAGCAGGCGGGCGCGGCAGCGTCAGCAAGTCACTGCGCGGCACCAGATGGGGGTGTGACCAGTGACACGCCGGCGTTCCCCCACCATGTGACGGGGGTGAGGCAGGCTTCAGGCCTCGTCGGGCCTAGCGTGGCCAGTCAGGAATTCCGGCGGCCCTCTCCTGACACCGAGGGCCGCCGCAGGGGCAAAGATGGTGGCGCTGGCCCCAAGGAGGGAGCGCCGCGCCGCGGCGTTGACGGGGGAAGCCCAGAGGACTGCCGGGCCGCAGCGGTGAACCACCTGAACAGTGCCTCACGGGACAGCAGCGCTTGCAGGTACAGCGCTTCAGAGGCAGGCAGAGCTTGCAGCGAATTAGAGCAGGTGAGAGCGTTGCAGTTCCGGGGAGGCCAGCGCTTCTCTGGGAGCACACAGGAGTGCGCGTGAGGGACAATCAGGCAGGCCAGGACACACAACAGTGGCAGATCAGGGTGCTAACGTGGCGCAGAGATAGCGCTTAGTAGTCTTTTCAGCCTGGGCAGTTCCCTCAGGGCAGGCTACACCAGTGGCAGAACAATACAGGGTCCCAGCACTATGAGGGGGGAGCGGTTCTGCAGGCGGTTACAGCGCTTGAGCCACAGGCAGTTCAGTCAGCTCAGGGAGCTAGCGTGGGGTAGCCAGATCAGGTCAGACAGGACAGCCATTCAGGCAGTTTAGTCAGGGGGAGTTAGGCAGGACAGCGCAGGCCCAGGTGAAGGCAGGGGGCGCAGGTGCAGCACAGTCCAGTACCTGGTTGATCCCCCAGTAGTCCTGGTTAGCGCAGGTGAGCTTCTTCTTGGCGCTTGTTGGTTCTGGTGCCCTTTGGTTGAAGTGGATTCTTGGATTCTTGAGAGGGGGGGGGTTGAGTTGAAGGCTTTCCTTAGCAGGTCACTTCCGGGGGTCCCTGGGATTCCCTCCCGCCGGGCCAGATCAGTGGGCTAGTTCAGTGTTCCTCACACAGCTTGGTGGGCAGCGCCTAAACCCTGTCACCCCCAGTGGTATAGGTTCCTGACTAGGCCCTACCGCCTAAGTCTCCTGCGTTGGGTCCCCCAGGTCAGTGATGCCCCAACTGACTGGAAAGTTTCCCTCCCTTTTCTTTTATAACCCCCTGTCAGGTGACAACCCCCTAAGGTGGTACAAAAGGGGGTGGTGATGGATGGAGCATCTGAATCAATCAAACACTCACACCCAGACAAAAGATCTGGGTCACCACCACCCCCTTTTGTACCACTTGGTTCATCATAAGTTGGCAGGGTATGCTCAGACGTGAGTCCCTTGCTCACTTTGCCACTAGATTCAAGCAAGCCGGGCTGAAGATGGCTGAAATGCCAGAAACCGGTCCTCGGAAGCTTGTTTCCGGTCCAGGGAAGGCATGGCTTGGCAGTTCGGGCTAGACTGTTCCCATGAGGAACAGGGTCAGACTGATTTGCATATGGCCATGTCTGAACTGGGGTGGCAGAGTGGGCTAAAGAATAGTGATGGATTAAACCCAGATCTGTTGACTGGGTGTGAGTGTTTGATTGGTTCAGATGCTCCGTCCATCACCACCCCCTTTTGTACCACTTTGTTCGCCATAAGTTGGCAGGGTATGCTCAGACGTGAGTCCCTTGCTCACTTTGCCACTGGATTCAAGCAAGCCGGGCTGAAGACGGCTGAAATGCCAGAAACCGGTCCTCGGAAGCTTGTTTCCGGTCCAGGGAAGGCATGGCTTGGCAGTTCGGGCTGGACTGTTCCCATGAGGAACAGGGTCAGATTGATTTGCATATGGCCATGTCTGAACTGGGGTGGCAGAGTGGGCTAAAGAACGGTGATGGATTAAACCCAGATCTGTTGACTGGGTGTGAGTGTTTGATTGGTTCAGATGCTTCGTCCATCACCACCCCCTTTTGTACCACTTTGTTCGCCATGAGTTGGCAGAGTATGCTCAGACGTGAGTCCCTTGCTCACTTTGCCACTGGATGCAAGCAAGCCGGGCTGAAGACGGCTGAAATGCCAGAAACCGGTCCTCGGAAGCTTGTTTCCGGTCCAGGGAAGGCATGGCTTGGCAGTTCGGGCTGGACTGTTCCCATGAGGAACAGGGTCATACTGATTTGCATATGGCCATGTCTGAACTGGGGTGGCAGAGTGGGCTAAAGAACGGTGATGGATTAAACCCAGATCTGTTGACTGGGTGTGAGTATTTGATTGGTTCAGATGCTCCGTCCATCACCACCCCCTTTTGTACCAACCCTCTAAGGCGGCAAGACCAGGCTCCACCCCTATTCTAGAAAGTTACAGGAGCTTCCCTAGTCTAGCTATGGGCAGGCAAGGCAGGCTGGTATTGCTACAATGTTTAGGGGTTCCAGCCAGCTCCTGGTAACTAGAGTGCGCCTAAAAAGACCACACTGCAGTAGCAGGGATCAGTGGAAGCCATGTTGGGGGAAGAGAGTACCTGCACCTTAGCATTGATTAGTAATGGGAAGGTGCCCAGATACCTAAGGCCAACAAAAAGAAGGTGGGGAAAAAATGAGGCAAGGATGAAAAAAATAGGGAAAGCCCACCCTAGGGCTGACAGGTCTAACAGCCTAGAAGCCAGCCTACCTGCATGGAGAGGGAAGGAGACTGCTAAGACTGCAGGAGGTGTGGCTGCCCACAGAGAACTAATAGCAGCAACACCAGTGAGTTTCAGCGGAGAACACACAGGAAGCAGACCCTACTCTCCTACAATGGCCCTGCTGCATCCTTAATATAAGTGACACAGGTGATCCTGCTGCATCCTCAATATAAGTGACAGAGGTGACCCTGGTGCATCCTCAATATAAGTGACACAGGTGACCCTGCTGCATCCTCAATATAAGTGACACAGGTGGCCCGGCTGCATCCTCAATATAAGTGACAGAGGTGGCCCTGCTGCATCCTCAATATAAGTGACAGAGTTGACCCTGCTGCATCCTCAATATAAGTGACAGAGGTGGCCCTGCTGCATCCTCAATATAAGTGACAGAGTTGACCCTGCTGCATCCTCAATATAAGTGACAGAGGTGGCCCTGCTGCATCCTCAATATAAGTGACAGAGTTGACCCTGCTCCATCCTCAATATAAGTGACAGAGGTGGTCCTGCTGCATCCTCAATATATGTGACGGGGATGGTACTGCTGAATCCTCAATATAAGTGACAGAGGTGGTCCTGCTGCATCCTCTATATAAGTGACACAGGTGGCCTTGCTGCATCCTCAATATAAGTGACAAAGGTGGTCCTGCTGCATCCTCAATATAAGTGACAGAGGTGACCCTGCTCCATCCTCAATATAAGTGACAGAGGTGATCCTGCTGCATCCTCAATATATGTGACGGGGATGGTACTGCTGCATCCTCAATATAAGTGACAGAGGTGGTCCTGCTGCATCCTCAATATAAGTGACAGAGGTGACCCTGCTCCATCCTCAATATAAGTGACAGAGGCGATCCTGCTGCATCCACAATATAAGTGACACAGGTGGTCCTGCTGCATCCTCAATATAAGTGACAGAGGTGACCCGCTGCATCCTCAATATAAGTGACAGAGGTGACCCTGCTGCCTCCACAATATAAGTGACACAGGTGGTCCTGCTGCATACTCAATATAAGTGACAGAGGTGACCCTGCTGCATCCTCAATATAAGTGACAGAGGTGGTCCTGTTGCATCCTCAATATAAGTGACAGAGGTGGTCCTGCTGCGTCCACAATATAAGTGACACAGGTGGTCCTGCTGCATCCTCAATATAAGTGACAGGTGGTCCTGCTGCATCCTCAATATAAGTGACAGAGGTGACCCTGCTGGATCCTCAATATAAGGGACAAAGGTGGTCCTGCTGCACCCTCAATATAAGGGACAGAGGTGACCCTGCTGCATGCTCAATATAAAAGGGACAGAGGTGACCCTGATGCATCCTCAATATAAGTGACAGAGGTGACCCTGCTGCATCCTCAATATAAGTCCTGCTGACAGATGTGACCCTGCTGCATCCTCAATATAAGTCCTGCTGACAGATGTGACCCTGCTGCATCCTCAATATAAGTGACACAGGTGGTCCTGCTGCATCCTCAATATAAGTGATAGAGGTGACCATGCTGCATCCTCAATGTAAAAGCCAGAGGTGACCCTGCTGCATCCTCAATATAAGTGACACAGGTGGTCCTGCTGCATCCTCAATATAAGTGATAGAGGTGACCATGCTGCATCCTCAATGTAAGTGACAGAGGTGACCCTGCTGCATCCTCAATATAAGTGACAGAGGTGACCCTGCTGCATCCTCAATATAAGTGATAGAGGTGAACATGCTGCGTCCTCATTATAATTGACTGAGTTGCATCCTCAATATAAGTGACAGAGGTGACCCTGCTGCATCCTCAATATAAGTGACAGGGGTGGTCCTGCTGCATCCTCAATATAAGTGACAGAGGTAACCCTGCTGCATCCTCAATATAAGTGACAGAGGTGACCCTGCTGCCTCCACAATATAAGTGACACAGGTGGTCCTGCTGCATACTCAATATAAGTGACAGAGGTGACCCTGCTGCATCCTCAATATAAGTGACAGAGGTGGTCCTGCTGCATCCTCAATATAAGTGACAGAGGTGGTCCTGCTGCATCCACAATATAAGTGACACAGGTGGTCCTGCTGCATCCTCAATATAAGTGACACAGGTGGTCCTGCTGCATCCTCAATATAAGTGACAGAGGTGACCCTGCTGGATCCTCAATGTAAGGGACAGAGGTGGTCCTGCTGCATCCTCAATATAAGGGACAGAGGTGACCCTGCTGCATGCTCAATATATAAGGGACAGAGGTGACCCTGCTGCATCCTCAATATAAGTGACAGAGGTGACCCTGCTGCATCCTCAATATAAGTCCTGCTGACAGATGTGACCCTGCTACATCCTCAATATAAGTGACAGAGGTGACCCTGCTGCATCCTCAGTATAAGTCCTGCTGACAGATGTGACCCTGCTGCATCCTCAATATAAGTGACACAGGTGGTCCTGCTGCATCCTCAATATAAGTGATAGAGGTGACCATGCTGCATCCTCAATGTAAGTGACAGAGGTGACCCTGCTGCATCCTCAATATAAGTGACACAGGTGGTCCTGCTGCATCCTCAATATAAGTGATAGAGGTGACCATGCTGCATCCTCAATGTAAGTGACAGAGGTGACCCTGCTGCATCCTCAATATAAGTGACAGAGGTGACCCTGCTGCATCCTCAATATAAGTGATAGAGGTGAACATGCTGCATCCTCATTATAATTGACTGAGTTGCATCCTCAATATAAGTGACAGAGGTGACCCTGCTGCATCCTCAATATAAGTGACAGGGGTGGTCCTGCTGCATCCTCAATATAAGTGACAGAGGTAACCCTGCTGCATCCTCAATATAAGTGACAGAGGTGGCCCTGCTGCATCCTCAGTATAAGTGACAGAGGTGACCCTGCTGCATCCTCAATATAAGTGACAGAGGTGACTCTGCTGCATCCTCAATATAAGTGACAGAGGTAACCCTGATGCATCCTCAATATAAGTGACAGAGATGGTCCTGCTGCATCCTCAATATCAGTCACAGAAGTGGTCCTGCTGCATCCTCAATATAAGTGACAGAGGTGACCGTGTTGCATCCTCAATATAAGTGACAGGGGTGACCCTGCTGCATCCTCAATATAAGTGTCAGAGGTGGTCCTGCTGCATCCTCAATATCAGTGACAGAAGTGGTCCTGCTGCATACTCAATATAAGTGACAGAGGTGACCCGCTGCATCCTCAATATAAGTGACAGAGGTGACCCTGCTACATCCTCAATAGAAGTGACAGAGGTGGTCCTGCTGCATCCTCAATATAAGGGACAGAGGTGGTCCTGCTGCATCCTCAATATAAGTGACAGAGGTAACCCTGATGCATCCTCAATATAAGTGACAGAGGTGCCCCTGCTGCATCCTCAATATAAGTGACAGAGGTTGTCCTGCTGCATCCTCAATATAAGGGACAGAGGTGGTCCTGCTGCATCCTCAATATAAGTGAAAGAGGTAACCCTGATGCATCCTCAATATAAGTGACAGAGGTGGTCCTGCTGCATCCTCAATATCAGTGACAGAAGTGGCCCTGCTGCATACTCAATATAAGTGACAGAGGTGACCCTGCTGCATCCTCAATGTAAGTGACAGAGGTGACCCTGCTGCATCCTCAATATAGTGACAGAGGTGGTTCTGCTGCATCCTTAATATAAGTGACAGAGGAGACCCTGCTGCATCCACAATATAAGCGACAGAGGTGGTCCTGATACATCCTCAATATAAGTGACAGAGGTGACCCTGCTGCATCCTCAATATAAGAGACAGAGGTGACCCTGCTGCATCCTCAATATAAGTGACAGAGGTGACCCTGCTGCATCCTCAATATAAGTGACAGAGGTGACCCTGCTGCATCCTCAATATAAGAGACAGAGGTGACCCTGCTGCATCCTCAATATAAGAGACAGAGGTCGTCCTGCTCCATCCTCGTTATAAGTGACAGAGGTGACCATGCTGCATCCTCAATGTAAGTGACAGAGGTGACCCTGCTGCATCCTCAATATAAGTGACAGAGGTGACCCTGCTGCATCCTCAATATAAGTGATAGAGGTGAACATGCTGCATCCTCATTATAATTGACTGAGTTGCATCCTCAATATAAGTGACAGAGGTGACCCTGCTGCATCCTCAATATAAGTGACAGGGGTGGTCCTGCTGCATCCTCAATATAAGTGACACAGGTGGTCCTGCTGCATCCTCAATATAAGTGACAGAGGTGACCCTGCTGGATCCTCAATATAAGGGACAGAGGTGGTCCTGCTGCATCCTCAATATAAGGGACAGAGGTGACCCTGCTGCATGCTCAATATATAAGGGACAGAGGTGACCCTGCTGCATCCTCAATATAAGTGACAGAGGTGACCCTGCTGCATCCTCAATATAAGTCCTGCTGACAGATGTGACCCTGCTACATCCTCAATATAAGTGACAGAGGTGACCCTGCTGCATCCTCAGTATAAGTCCTGCTGACAGATGTGACCCTGCTGCATCCTCAATATAAGTGACACAGGTGGTCCTGCTGCATCCTCAATATAAGTGATAGAGGTGACCATGCTGCATCCTCAATGTAAGTGACAGAGGTGACCCTGCTGCATCCTCAATATAAGTGACACAGGTGGTCCTGCTGCATCCTCAATATAAGTGATAGAGGTGACCATGCTGCATCCTCAATGTAAGTGACAGAGGTGACCCTGCTGCATCCTCAATATAAGTGACAGAGGTGACCCTGCTGCATCCTCAATATAAGTGATAGAGGTGAACATGCTGCATCCTCATTATAATTGACTGAGTTGCATCCTCAATATAAGTGACAGAGGTGACCCTGCTGCATCCTCAATATAAGTGACAGGGGTGGTCCTGCTGCATCCTCAATATAAGTGACAGAGGTAACCCTGCTGCATCCTCAATATAAGTGACAGAGGTGGCCCTGCTGCATCCTCAGTATAAGTGACAGAGGTGACCCTGCTGCATCCTCAATATAAGTGACAGAGGTGACTCTGCTGCATCCTCAATATAAGTGACAGAGGTAACCCTGATGCATCCTCAATATAAGTGACAGAGATGGTCCTGTTGCATCCTCAATATCAGTCACAGAAGTGGTCCTGCTGCATCCTCAATATAAGTGACAGAGGTGACCGTGTTACATCCTCAATATAAGTGACAGGGGTGACCCTGCTGCATCCTCAATATAAGTGTCAGAGGTGGTCCTGCTGCATCCTCAATATCAGTGACAGAAGTGGTCCTGCTGCATACTCAATATAAGTGACAGAGGTGACCCGCTGCATCCTCAATATAAGTGACAGAGGTGACCCTGCTACATCCTCAATAGAAGTGACAGAGGTGGTCCTGCTGCATCCTCAATATAAGGGACAGAGGTGGTCCTGCTGCATCCTCAATATAAGTGACAGAGGTAATCCTGATGCATCCTCAATATAAGTGACAGAGGTGCCCCTGCTGCATCCTCAATATAAGTGACAGAGGTTGTCCTGCTGCATCCTCAATATAAGGGACAGAGGTGGTCCTGCTGCATCCTCAATATAAGTGAAAGAGGTAACCCTGATGCATCCTCAATATAAGTGACAGAGGTGGTCCTGCTGCATCCTCAATATCAGTGACAGAAGTGGCCCTGCTGCATACTCAATATAAGTGACAGAGGTGACCCTGCTGCATCCTCAATGTAAGTGACAGAGGTGACCCTGCTGCATCCTCAATATAGTGACAGAGGTGGTTCTGCTGCATCCTTAATATAAGTGACAGAGGTGACCCTGCTGCATCCACAATATAAGCGACAGAGGTGGTCCTGATACATCCTCAATATAAGTGACAGAGGTGACCCTGCTGCATCCTCAATATAAGAGACAGAGGTGACCCTGCTGCATCCTCAATATAAGTGACAGAGGTGACCCTGCTGCATCCTCAATATAAGAGACAGAGGTGACCCTGCTGCATCCTCAATATAAGAGACAGAGGTCGTCCTGCTCCATCCTCGTTATAAGTGACAGAGGTGACCCTGCTGCATCCTCAATATAAGTGACAGAGGTGACCCTGCTGCATCCTCAATATAAGTGACAGAGGTGACCCTGCTGCATCCTCAATATAAGTGACAGATGTGGCCATGCAGCATCCTCAATATAAGTGACAGAGGTGACCCTGCTGCATCCTCAATATAAGTGACAGAGGTGGTCCTGATACATCCTCAATATAAGTGACAGAGGTAACCCTGCTGTATCCTCAATATAAGTGACAGAGGTGACCCTGCTGCATCCTCAATATAAATGACAGAGGTGACCCTGCTGCATCCTCAATATAAGTGGCAGAGGTGATCCTGCTGCATCCTCAATATAAGTGACAGAGGTGGTCCTGATACATCCTCAATATAAGTGACAGAGGTAACCCTGATGCATCCTCAATATAAGTGACATGGGTGGCCCCACTGCATCCTCAATACAAGTGACAGAGGTGGTCCTGCTGCATCCTCAATATAAGTGACACAGGTGACCCTGCTGCATCCTCAATATAAGTGACAGAGGTGACCCTGATGCATCCTCAATATAAGTGACAGAGGTGACCCTGCTGCATCCTCAATATAAGTGACCAAGTTGACCCGGCTGCATCCTCAATATAAGTGACAGAGGTGGTCCTGCTGCATCCTCAATATAAGTGACAGAGGTGACCCTGCTGCATCCTGAATATAAGTGACCGAGGTGACCCTGCTGCATCCTCAATATAAGTGAAAGAGGTGGTCCTGCTGCATCCTCAATATAAGTGACAGAGGTGACCCTGCTGCATCCTCAATATAAGTGACAGAGGTGACCCTGCTGAATCCTCAATGTAAGTGACAGAGGTGGCCCTGCTGCATCCTCAATATAAGTGACAGGGGTGGTCCTGCTACATCCTCAATATAAGTGACAGGGGTCGTTCTGCTGCATCCTCAGTATAAGTGACAGAGATGACCCTGCCGCATCCTCAATATAAGTGACAGAGGTGGTTCTGCTGCATCCTCATTCCTCAATATAAGTGACAGAGTTGGTCCTGCTGCATCTCAATATAAGTGACCGAGGTGACCCTGCTGCATCCTCAGTATAAGTGCCAGAGGTGACCCTGCTTCATCCTCAATATAAGTGACAGAGGTGGTCCCGCTGCATCCTCAGTATAAGTGACACAGGTGGTCCCGCTGCATCCTCAGTATAAGTGACACAGGTGGTCCTGCTGCATCCTCAATATAAGTGACAGAGGAGGCCCTGGTGCATCCTCAATATAAGTGACAGAGGTGGTCCTGCTGCATCCTCAATATAAATGACAGAGGTGGTCCCGCTGCATCCTCAGTATATGTGACACAGGTGGTCCTGCTGCATCCTCAATATAAGTGTCAGAGGTGGTCCAGCTGCATCCTCAATATAAGTGACACAGGTGGCCCTGCTGCATCTCAATATAAGTGACCGAGGTGACCCTGCTGCATCCTCAGTATAAGTGACACAGGTGGTCCTGCTGCATCCTCAGTATAAGTTACACAGGTGGTCTTGCTGCATCCTCAATATAAGTGATAGAGGTGACCCTGCCGCATCCTCAATATGAGTGACAGAGGTGGTCCTGCTGCATCCTCAATATAAGTGACAGAGGTGCCCTGCTGCATCCTCAATATAAGTGACAGAGGTGGTCCTGCCGCATCCTCAATATAAGTGACAGAGGTGGTCCCGCTGCATCCTCAGTATAAGTGACACAGGTGGTCCTGCTGCATCCTCAGTATAAGTTACACAGGTGGTCCTGCTGCATCCTCAATATAAGTGACAGAGGTGAACCTGCTGCATCCTCAATATAAGTGACAGAAGTGACCCGGCTGCATCCTCAATATAAGTGACAGAGGTGGTTCTGCTGCATCCTCAATATAAGTGACAGAGGTAACCCTGCTGCATCCTCAATATAAGTGACAGAGGTGGTCCTGCTGCATCCTCAATATAAGTGATCCTCAATATAAGTGACCCAGGTGACACTGCTGCATCCTCAATATAAGTGACAGAGGTGGCCCTGCTGCATCCTCAATATAAGTGACAGAGGTGACCCTGCTGCATCCTCAATATAAGTGACAGAGGTGACCCTGCTGCATCCTCAATATAAGTGACAGAGGTGACCCTGCTGCATCCTCAATATAAGTGACAGAGGTGACCCTGCTCCATCCTCAATATAAGTGACAGAGGTGATCCTGCTGCATCCTCAATATATGTGACGGGGATGGTACTGCTGCATCCTCAATATAAGTGACAGAGGTGGTCCTGCTGCATCCTCAATATAAGTGACAGAGGTGACCCTGCTCCATCCTCAATATAAGTGACAGAGGTGGTACTGCTGCATCCTCAATATAAGTGACAGAGGTGGCCCTGCTGCATCCTCAATATAAGTGACAGAGGCGACCCTGCTGCATCCACAATATAAGTGACACAGGTGGTCCTGCTGCATCCTCAATATAAGTGACAGAGGTGACCCGCTGCATCCTCAATATAAGTGACAGAGGTGACCCTGCTGCCTCCACAATATAAGTGACACAGGTGGTCCTGCTGCATACTCAATATAAGTGACAGAGGTGACCCTGCTGCATCCTCAATATAAGTGACAGAGGTGGTCCTGTTGCATCCTCAATATAAGTGACAGAGGTGGTCCTGCTGCGTCCACAATATAAGTGACACAGGTGGTCCTGCTGCATCCTCAATATAAGTGACACAGGTGGTCCTGCTGCATCCTCAATATAAGTGACAGAGGTGACCCTGCTGGATCCTCAATATAAGGGACAGAGGTGGTCCTGCTGCATCCTCAATATAAGGGACAGAGGTGACCCTGCTGCATGCTCAATATATAAGGGACAGAGGTGACCCTGATGCATCCTCAATATAAGTGACAGAGGTGACCCTGCTGCATCCTCAATATAAGTCCTGCTGACAGATGTGACCCTGCTGCATCCTCAATATAAGTGACAGAGGTGACCCTGCTGCATCCTCAATATAAGTCCTGCTGACAGATGTGACCCTGCTGCATCCTCAATATAAGTGACACAGGTGGTCCTGCTGCATCCTCAATATAAGTGATAGAGGTGACCATGCTGCATCCTCAATGTAAGTGACAGAGGTGACCCTGCTGCATCCTCAATATAAGTGACACAGGTGGTCCTGCTGCATCCTCAATATAAGTGATAGAGGTGACCATGCTGCATCCTCAATGTAAGTGACAGAGGTGACCCTGCTGCATCCTCAATATAAGTGACAGAGGTGACCCTGCTGCCTCCACAATATAAGTGACACAGGTGGTCCTGCTGCATCCTCAATATAAGTGATAGAGGTGAACATGCTGCGTCCTCATTATAATTGACTGAGTTGCATCCTCAATATAAGTGACAGAGGTGACCCTGCTGCATCCTCAATATAAGTGACAGGGGTGGTCCTGCTGCATCCTCAATATAAGTGACAGCGGTAACCCTGCTGCATCCTCAATATAAGTGACAGAGGTGACCCTGCTGCCTCCACAATATAAGTGACACAGGTGGTCCTGCTGCATGCTCAATATAAGTGACAGAGGTGACCCTGCTGCATCCTCAATATAAGTGACAGAGGTGGTCCTGCTGCATCCTCAATATAAGTGACAGAGGTGGTCCTGCTGCATCCACAATATAAGTGACACAGGTGGTCCTGCTGCATCCTCAATATAAGTGACACAGGTGGTCCTGCTGCATCCTCAATATAAGTGACAGAGGTGACCCTGCTGGATCCTCAATATAAGGGACAGAGGTGGTCCTGCTGCATCCTCAATATAAGGGACAGAGGTGACCCTGCTGCATGCTCAATATATAAGGGACAGAGGTGACCCTGCTGCATCCTCAATATACGTGACAGAGGTGACCCTGCTGCATCCTCAATATAAGTCCTGCTGACAGATGTGACCCTGCTGCATCCTCAATATAAGTGACAGAGGTGACCCTGCTGCATCCTCAATATAAGTCCTGCTGACAGAGGTGACCCTGCTGCATCCTCAATATAAGTGATAGAGGTGACCATGCTGCATCCTCAATGTAAGTGAAAGAGGTGACCCTGCTGCATCCTCAATATAAGTGACACAGGTGGTCCTGCTGCATCCTCAATATAAGTGATAGAGGTGACCATGCTGCATCCTCAATGTAAGTGACAGAGGTGACCCTGCTGCATCCTCAATATAAGTGACACAGGTGGTCCTGCTGCATCCTCAATATAAGTGATAGAGGTGACCATGCTGCATCCTCAATGTAAGTGACAGAGGTGACCCTGCTGCATCCTCAATATAAGTGACAGAGGTGACTCTGCTGCATCCTCAATATAAGTGATAGAGGTGAACATGCTGCATCCTCATTATAATTGACTGAGTTGCATCCTCAATATAAGTGACAGAGGTGACCCTGCTGCATCCTCAATATAAGTGACAGGGGTGGTCCTGCTGCATCCTCAATATAAGTGACAGAGGTAACCCTGCTGCATCCTCAATATAAGTGACAGAGGTGGCCCTGCTGCATCCTCAGTATAAGTGACAGAGGTGACCCTGCTGCATCCTCAATATAAGTGACAGAGGTGACTCTGCTGCATCCTCAATATAAGTGACAGAGGTAACCCTGATGCATCCTCAATATAAGTGACAGAGGTGGTCCTGCTGCATCCTCAATATCAGTCACAGAAGTGGTCCTGCTGCATCCTCAATATAAGTGACAGAGGTGACCGTGTTGCATCCTCAATATAAGTGACAGGGGTGACCCTGCTGCATCCTCAATATAAGTGTCAGAGGTGGTCCTGCTGCATCCTCAATATCAGTGACAGAAGTGGTCCTGCTGCATACTCAATATAAGTGACAGAGGTGACCCGCTGCATCCTCAATATAAGTGACAGAGGTGACCCTGCTACATCCTCAATAGAAGTGACAGAGGTGGTCCTGCTGCATCCTCAATATAAGGGACAGAGGTGGTCCTGCTGCATCCTCAATATAAGTGACAGAGGTAACCCTGATGCATCCTCAATATAAGTGACAGAGGTGCCCCTGCTGCATCCTCAATATAAGTGACAGAGGTCGTCCTGCTGCATCCTCAATATAAGGGACAGAGGTGGTCCTGCTGCATCCTCAATATAAGTGAAAGAGGTAACCCTGATGCATCCTCAATATAAGTGACAGAGGTGGTCCTGCTGCATCCTCAATATCAGTGACAGAAGTGGCCCTGCTGCATACTCAATATAAGTGACAGAGGTGACCCTGCTGCATCCTCAATGTAAGTGACAGAGGTGACCCTGCTGCATCCTCAATATAAGTGACAGAGGTGGTTCTGCTGCATCCTTAATATAAGTGACAGAGGTGACCCTGCTGCATCCACAATATAAGCGACAGAGGTGGTCCTGATACATCCTCAATATAAGTGACAGAGGTGACCCTGCTGCATCCTCAATATAAGAGACAGAGGTGACCCTGCTGCATCCTCAGTATAAGTGACAGAGGTGACCCTGCTGCATCCTCAATATAAGTGACAGAGGTGACCCTGCTGCATCCTCAATATAAGAGACAGAGGTGACCCTGCTGCATCCTCAATATAAGAGACAGAGGTCGTCCTGCTCCATCCTCGTTATAAGTGACAGAGGTGACCCTGCAGCATCCTCAATATAAGTGACAGAGGTGACCCTGCTGCATCCTCAATATAAGTGACAGAGGTGACCCTGCTGCATCCTCAATATAAGTGACAGATGTGGCCATGCAGCATCCTCAATATAAGTGACAGAGGTGACCCTGCTGCATCCTCAATATAAGTGACAGAGGTGGTCCTGCTGCATCCTCAGTATAAGTTACACAGGTGGTCCTGCTGCATCCTCAATATAAGTGACAGAGGTGACCCTGCTGCATCCTCAATATAAATGACAGAGGTGACCCTGCTGCATCCTCAATATAAGTGACAGAGGTGATCCTGCTGCATCCTCAATATAAGTGACAGAGGTGGTCCTGATACATCCTCAATATAAGTGACAGAGGTAACCCTGATGCATCCTCAATATAAGTGACATGGGTGGCCCCACTGCATCCTCAATACAAGTGACAGAGGTGGTCCTGCTGCATCCTCAATATAAGTGACACAGGTGACCCTGCTGCATCCTCAATATAAGTGACAGAGGTGACCCTGATGCATCCTCAATATAAGTGACAGAGGTGACCCTGCTGCATCCTCAATATAAGTGACCAAGTTGACCCGGCTGCATCCTCAATATAAGTGACAGAGGTGGTCCTGCTGCATCCTCAATATAAGTGACAGAGGTGACCCTGCTGCATCCTGAATATAAGTGACCGAGGTGACCCTGCTGCATCCTCAATATAAGTGAAAGAGGTGGTCCTGCTGCATCCTCAATATAAGTGACAGAGGTGACCCTGCTGCATCCTCAATATAAGTGACAGAGGTGGCCCTGCTGCATCCTCAGTATAAGTGACAGAGGTGACCCTGCTGCATCCTCAATATAAGTGACAGAGGTGACTCTGCTGCATCCTCAATATAAGTGACAGAGGTAACCCTGATGCATCCTCAATATAAGTGACAGAGGTGGTCCTGCTGCATCCTCAATATCAGTCACAGAAGTGGTCCTGCTGCATCCTCAATATAAGTGACAGAGGTGACCGTGTTGCATCCTCAATATAAGTGACAGGGGTGACCCTGCTGCATCCTCAATATAAGTGTCAGAGGTGGTCCTGCTGCATCCTCAATATCAGTGACAGAAGTGGTCCTGCTGCATACTCAATATAAGTGACAGAGGTGACCCACTGCATCCTCAATATAAGTGACAGAGGTGACCCGCTACATCCTCAATAGAAGTGACAGAGGTGGTCCTGCTGCATCCTCAATATAAGGGACAGAGGTGGTCCTGCTGCATCCTCAATATAAGTGACAGAGGTAACCCTGATGCATCCTCAATACAAGTGACAGAGGTGCCCCTGCTGCATCCTCAATATAAGTGACAGAGGTCGTCCTGCTGCATCCTCAATATAAGGGACAGAGGTGGTCCTGCTGCATCCTCAATATAAGTGAAAGAGGTAACCCTGATGCATCCTCAATATAAGTGACAGAGGTGGTCCTGTTGCATCCTCAATATCAGTGACAGAAGTGGCCCTGCTGCATACTCAATATAAGTGACAGAGGTGACCCTGCTGCATCCTCAATGTAAGTGACAGAGGTGACCCTGCTGCATCCTCAATATAAGTGACAGAGGTGGTTCTGCTGCATCCTTAATATAAGTGACAGAGGTGACCCTGCTGCATCCACAATATAAGCGACAGAGGTGGTCCTGATACATCCTCAATATAAGTGACAGAGGTGACCCTGCTGCATCCTCAATATAAGAGACAGAGGTGACCCTGCTGCATCCTCAGTATAAGTGACAGAGGTGACCCTGCTGCATCCTCAATATAAGTGACAGAGGTGACCCTGCTGCATCCTCAATATAAGAGACAGAGGTGACCCTGCTGCATCCTCAATATAAGAGACAGAGGTCGTCCTGCTCCATCCTCGTTATAAGTGACAGAGGTGACCCTGCTGCATCCTCAATATAAGTGACAGAGGTGACCCTGCTGCATCCTCAATATAAGTGACAGAGGTGACCCTGCTGCATCCTCAATATAAGTGACAGATGTGGCCATGCAGCATCCTCAATATAAGTGACAGAGGTGACCCTGCTGCATCCTCAATATAAGTGACAGAGGTGGTCCTGATACATCCTCAATATAAGTGACAGAGGTAACCCTGCTGTATCCTCAATATAAGTGACAGAGGTGACCCTGCTGCATCCTCAATATGAATGACAGAGGTGACCCTGCTGCATCCTCAATATAAGTGACAGAGGTGATCCTGCTGCATCCTCAATATAAGTGACAGAGGTGGTCCTGATACATCCTCAATATAAGTGACAGAGGTAACCCTGATGCATCCTCAATATAAGTGACATGGGTGGCCCCACTGCATCCTCAATACAAGTGACAGAGGTGGTCCTGCTGCATCCTCAATATAAGTGACACAGGTGACCCTGCTGCATCCTCAATATAAGTGACAGAGGTGACCCTGATGCATCCTCAATATAAGTGACAGAGGTGACCCTGCTGCATCCTCAATATAAGTGACCAAGTTGACCTGGCTGCATCCTCAATATAAGTGACAGAGGTGGTCCTGCTGCATCCTCAATATAAGTGACAGAGGTGACCCTGCTGCATCCTGAATATAAGTGACCGAGGTGACCCTGCTGCATCCTCAATATAAGTGAAAGAGGTGGTCCTGCTGCATCCTCAATATAAGTGACAGAGGTGACCCTGCTGCATCCTCAATATAAGTGACAGATGTGACCCTGCTGAATCCTCAATGTAAGTGACAGAGGTGACCCTGCTGCATCCTCAATATAAGTGACAGGGGTGGTCCTGCTACATCCTCAATATAAGTGACAGGGGTCGTTCTGCTGCATCCTCAGTATAAGTGACAGAGATGACCCTGCCGCATCCTCAATATAAGTGACAGAGGTGGTTCTGCTGCATCCTCATTCCTCAATATAAGTGACAGAGTTGGTCCTGCTGCATCTCAATATAAGTGACCGAGGTGACCCTGCTGCATCCTCAGTATAAGTGCCAGAGGTGACCCTGCTTCATCCTCAATATAAGTGACAGAGGTGGTCCCGCTGCATCCTCAGTATAAGTGACAGAGGTGGTCCCGCTGCATCCTCAGTATAAGTGACACAGGTGGTCCTGCTGCATCCTCAATATAAGTGACAGAGGAGGCCCTGGTGCATCCTCAATATAAGTGACAGAGGTGGTCCCGCTGCATCCTCAGTATAAGTGACACAGGTGGTCACGCTGCATCCTCAGTATAAGTGACACAGGTGGTCCTGCTGCATCCTCAATATAAGTGACAGAGGAGGCCCTGGTGCATCCTCAATATAAGTGACAGAGGTGGTCCTGCTGCATCCTCAATATAAGTGACAGAGGTGGTCCCGCTGCATCCTCAGTATATGTGACACAGGTGGTCCTGCTGCATCCTCAATATAAGTGACAGAGGTGGCCCTGCTGCATCTCAATATAAGTGACCGAGGTGACCCTGCTGCATCCTCAGTATAAGTGACACAGGTGGTCCTGCTGCATCCTCAGTATAAGTTACACAGGTGGTCTTGCTGTATCCTCAATATAAGTGACAGAGGTGACCCTGCCGCATCCTCAATATGAGTGACAGAGGTGGTCCTGCTGCATCCTCAATATTAGTGACAGAGGTGCCCTGCTGCATCCTCAATATAAGTGACAGAGGTGGTCCTGCCGCATCCTCAATATAAGTGACAGAGGTGGTCCCGCTGCATCCTCAGTATAAGTGACACAAGTGGTCCTGCTGCATCCTCAGTATAAGTTACACAGGTGGTCCTGCTGCATCCTCAATATAAGTGACAGAGGTGACCCTGCTGCATCCTCAATATAAGTGACAGAAGTGACCCTGCTGCATCCTCAATATAAGTGACAGAGGTGGTTCTGCTGCATCCTCAATATAAGTGACAGAGGTAACCCTGCTGCATCCTCAATATAAGTGACAGAGGTGGTCCTGCTGCATCCTCAATATAAGTGACAGAGGTGGTCCTGATACATCCTCAATATAAGTGACAGAGGTGGTCCTGATACATCCTCAATATAAGTGACCCAGGTGACCCTGCTGCATCCTCAATATAAGTGACAGAGGTGGCCCTGCTGCATCCTCAATATAAGTGACAGAGGTGACCCTGCTGCATCCTCAATATAAGTGACAGAGGTGACCCTGCTGCATCCTCAATATAAGTGACAGAGGTGACCCTGCTGCATTCTCAATATAAGTGACAGAGGTGGTCCTGCTGCATCCTCAATATAAGTGACAGTGGTGACCCTGCTGCATCCTCAATATAAGTGACAGAGGTGGTCCTGCTGCATCCTCAATATAAGTGACAGAGGTGACCCTGCTGCATCCTCAATATAAGTGACAGAGGTGGTCTTGCTGCATCCTCAATATAAGTGACAGAGGTGACCCTGCTGCATCCTCAATATAAGTGACAGAGGTGGTCCTGCTGCATCCTCAATATAAGTGACAGAGGTGGTCCTGCTGCATTCTCAATATAAGTGAAAGAGGTGACCCTGCTGCATCCTCAATATAAGTGACAGAGGTGGTCCTGATACATCCTAAATATAAGTGACAGAGGTAACCCTGCTGCATCCTCAATATAAGTGACAGAGGTGACCCTGCTGCATCCTCAATATAAGTGACAGAGGTGACCCTGCTGCATCCTCAATATAAGTGACAGAGGTGACCCTGCTGCATCCTCAATATAAGAGACAGAGGTGACCCTGCTGCATCCTCAATATAAGAGACAGAGGTCGTCCTGCTCCATCCTCGTTATAAGTGACAGAGGTGACCCTGCTGCATCCTCAATATAAGTGACAGAGGTGACCCTGCTGCATCCTCAATATAAGTGACAGAGGTGACCCTGCTGCATCCTCAATATAAGTGACAGATGTGGCCATGCAGCATCCTCAATATAAGTGACAGAGGTGACCCTGCTGCATCCTCAATATAAGTGACAGAGGTGGTCCTGATACATCCTCAATATAAGTGACAGAGGTAACCCTGCTGTATCCTCAATATAAGTGACAGAGGTGACCCTGCTGCATCCTCAATATAAATGACAGAGGTGACCCTGCTGCATCCTCAATATAAGTGACAGAGGTGATCCTGCTGCATCCTCAATATAAGTGACAGAGGTGGTCCTGCTGCATCCTCAATATAAGTGACAGAGGTGGTCCTGCTGCATTCTCAATATAAGTGAAAGAGGTGACCCTGCTGCATCCTCAATATAAGTGACAGAGGTGGTCCTGATACATCCTAAATATAAGTGACAGAGGTAACCCTGCTGCATCCTCAATATAAGTGACAGAGGTGACCCTGCTGCATCCTCAATATAAGTGACAGAGGTGACCCTGCTGCATCCTCAATATAAGTGACAGAGGTGACCCTGCTGCATCCTCAATATAAGTGACAGAGGTAACCCTGCTGCATCCTCAATATAAGTGACAGAGGTGACCCTGCTGCATCCTCAATATAAGTGACAGAGGTGACCCTGCTGCATCCTTAATATAAGTGACAGAGGTGACCCTGCTGCATCCACAATATAAGCGACAGAGGTGGTCCTGATACATCCTCAATATAAGTGACAGAGGTGGTCCTGCTGCATCCTCAATATAAGTGACAGAGGTGACCCTGCTGCATCCTCAATATAAGTGATAGAGGTGACCCTGCTGCATCCTCAATATAAGTGACAGATGTGGCCCTGCAGCATCCTCAATATAAGTGACAGAGGTGACCCTGCAGCATCCTCAATATAAGTGACAGAGGTGGTCCTGATACATCCTCAATATAAGTGACAGAGTTAACCCTGCTGCATCCTCAATATAAGTGACAGAGGTGACCCTGCTGCATCCTCAATATAAGTGACAGAGGTGACCCTGCTGCATCCTCAATATAAGTGACAGAGGTGGTTCTGCTGCATCCTCAATATAAGTGACAGAGGTAACCCTGCTGCATCCTCAATATAAGTGACATAGGTGGTCCTGATACATCCTCAATATAAGTGACAGAGGTAACCCTGATGCATCGTCAATATAAGTGACAGGGGTGGCCCTGCTGCATCCTCAATACAAGTGACAAAGGTGGTCCTGCTGCATCCTCAATATAAGTGACACAGGTGACCCTGCTGCATCCTCAATATATACGTGACAGAGGTGACCCTGATGCATCCTCAATATAAGTGACAGAGGTGACCCTGCTGCATCCTCAATATAAGTGACCAAGGTGACCCTGCTGCATCCTCAATATAAGTGACAGAGGTGGTCCTGCTGCATCCTCAATATAAGTGACAGAGGTGACCCTGCTGCATCCTCAATATAAGTGACCGAGGTGACCCTGCTGCATCCTCAATATAAGTGACAGAGGTGGTCCTGCTGCATCCTCAATATAACTGACAGAGGTGACCCTGCTGCATCCTCAATATAAGTGACAGAGGTGACCTTGCTGCATCCTCAATATAAGAGACAGAGGTGACCCTGCTGAATCCTCAATGTAAGTGACAGAGGTGACCCTGCTGCATCCTCAATATAAGTGACAGGGGTGGTCCTGCTACATCCTCAATATAAGTGACAGAGGTGACCCTGCTGCATCCTCAATATGAGTGACAGAGGTGACCCTGCTGCATCCTCAATATAAGAGACAGAGGTGACCCTGCTGAATCCTCAATGTAAGTGACAGAGGTGACCCTGCTGCATCCTCAATATAAGTGACAGGGGGTGGTCCTGCTGCATCCTCAGTATAAGTGACAGAGATGACCCTGCCGCATCCTCAATATAAGTGACAGAGGTGGTGCTGCTGCATCCTCATTCCTCAATATAAGTGACAGAGGTGGTCCTGCTGCATCCTCAATATAAGTGACAGAGGTGGCCCTGCTGCATCCTCAATATAAGTGACAGAGGTGGTCCTGCTGCATCCTCAATATATGTGACAGAGGTGGTCCTGATACATCCTCAATATAAGTGACAGAGGTGGTCCAGCTGCATCCTCAATATAAGTGACAGGGGGTGGTCCTGCTGCATCCTCAGTATAAGTGACAGAGATGACCCTGCCGCATCCTCAATATAAGTGACAGAGGTGGTGCTGCTGCATCCTCATTCCTCAATATAAGTGACAGAGGTGGTCCTGCTGCATCCTCAATATAAGTGACAGAGGTGGCCCTGCTGCATCCTCAATATAAGTGACAGAGGTGGTCCTGCTGCATCCTCAATATATGTGACAGAGGTGGTCCTGATACATCCTCAATATATGTGACAGAGGTGGTCCTGCTGCATCCTCAATATAAGTGTCAGAGGTGGTCCAGCTGCATCCTCAATATAAGTGTCAGAGGTGGCCCTGCTGCATCCTCAATATAAGTGTCAGAGGTGGTCCAGCTGCATCTCAATATAAGTGACCGAGGTGACCCTGCTGCATCCTCAATATAAGTGACAGAGGTGGTTCTGCTGCATCCTCAATATAAGTGACAGAGGTGGCCCTGGTGCATCCTCAATATAAGTGACAGAGGTGGTCCAGCTGCATCCTCAGTATAAGTGACACAGGTGGTCCTGCTGCATCCTCAATATAAGTGACAGAGGTGGCCCTGCTGCATCCTCAATATAAGTGACAGAGGTGGTCCTGCTGCATCCTCAATATAAGTGACAGAGGTGGTCCCACTGCATCCTCAGTATAAGTGACACAGGTGGTCCTGCTGCATCCTCAATACAACTGTCAGAGGTGGTCCAGCTGCATCCTCAATATAAGTGACAGAGGTGGCCCTGCTGCATCTCAATATAAGTGACCAAGGTGACCCTGCTGCATCCTCAATATAAGTGACAGAGGTGGTCCTGCTGCATCCTCAATATAAGTGACATAGGTGACCCTGGTGCATCCTCAATATAAGTGACAGGGGTGGTCCTGATACATCCTCAATATAAGTGACAGAGATGACCCTGCTGCATCCTCAATATAAGTGACAGAGGTGACCCTGCTGCATCCTCAATATAAGTGACAGAGGTGGCCCTGCTGCATCCTCAATATAAGTGACAGAGGTGACCCTGCTGCATCTTCAATATAAGTGACAGAGGTGGTCCTGATACATCCTCAATATAAGTGACAGAGGTAACCCTGCTGCATCCTCAATATAAGTGACACAGGTGGTCCTGCTGCATCCTCAGTATAAGTGACACAGGTGGTCCTGCTGCATCCTCAGTATAATTGACACAGGTGGTCCTGCTGCAACCTCAATATAAGTGACAGAGGTGGTCCTGCTGCATCCTCAATATAAGTGACAGAGGTGAGCCTGCTGCATCCTCAATATAAGTGACAGAGGTGGTCCTGATACATCCTCAATATAAGTGACAGAGGTAACCCTGATGCATCCTAAATATAAGTGACAGGGGTGGCCCTGCTGCATCCTCAATATAAGTGATAGAGGTGACCATGCTGCATCCTCAATATAAGTGACAGAGGTGATCCTGCTGCATCCTCAATATAAGTGACAGAGGTGACCCTGCTGCATCCTCAATATAAGTGACAGAGGTGGTCCTGCTGCATCCTCAATATAAGTGACAGAGGTGGTCCTGCTGCATCCTCAATATAAGTGACAGATGTGGCACTGCAGCATCCTCAATATAAGTGACAGAGGTGACCCTGCTGCATCCTCAATATAAGTGACAGAGGTGGTCCTGATACATCCTCAATATAAGTGACAGAGTTAACCCTGCTGCATCCTCAATATAAGTGACAGAGGTGACCCTGCTGCATCCTCAATATAAGTGACAGAGGTGACCCTGCTGCATCCTCAATATAAGTGACAGAGGTGGTTCTGCTGCATCCTCAATATAAGTGACAGAGGTAACCCTGCTGCATCCTCAATATAAGTGACAGAGGTGGTCCTGATACATCCTCAATATAAGTGACAGAGGTAACCCTGATGCATCCTCAATATAAGTGACAGGGGTGGCCCTGCTGCATCCTCAATACAAGTGACAGAGGTGGTCCTGCTGCATCCTCAATATAAGTGACACAGGTGACCCTGCTGCATCCTCAATATATACGTGACAGAGGTGACCCTGATGCATCCTCAATATAAGTGACAGAGGTGACCCTGCTGCATCCTCAATATAAGTGACCAAGGTGACCCTGCTGCATCCTCAATATAAGAGACAGAGGTCGTCCTGCTCCATCCTCGTTATAAGTGACAGAGGTGACCCTGCTGCATCCTCAATATAAGTGACAGAGGTGACCCTGCTGCATCCTCAATATAAGTGACAGAGGTGACCCTGCTGCATCCTCAATATAAGTGACAGATGTGGCCATGCAGCATCCTCAATATAAGTGACAGAGGTGACCCTGCTGCATCCTCAATATAAGTGACAGAGGTGGTCCTGATACATCCTCAATATAAGTGACAGAGGTAACCCTGCTGTATCCTCAATATAAGTGACAGAGGTGACCCTGCTGCATCCTCAATATGAATGACAGAGGTGACCCTGCTGCATCCTCAATATAAGTGACAGAGGTGATCCTGCTGCATCCTCAATATAAGTGACAGAGGTGGTCCTGATACATCCTCAATATAAGTGACAGAGGTAACCCTGATGCATCCTCAATATAAGTGACATGGGTGGCCCCACTGCATCCTCAATACAAGTGACAGAGGTGGTCCTGCTGCATCCTCAATATAAGTGACACAGGTGACCCTGCTGCATCCTCAATATAAGTGACAGAGGTGACCCTGATGCATCCTCAATATAAGTGACAGAGGTGACCCTGCTGCATCCTCAATATAAGTGACCAAGTTGACCTGGCTGCATCCTCAATATAAGTGACAGAGGTGGTCCTGCTGCATCCTCAATATAAGTGACCGAGGTGACCCTGCTGCATCCTCAATATAAGTGACACAGGTGGTCCTGCTGCATCCTCAATATAAGTGATAGAGGTGACCATGCTGCATCCTCAATGTAAGTGACAGAGGTGACCCTGCTGCATCCTCAATATAAGTGACACAGGTGGTCCTGCTGCATCCTCAATATAAGTGATAGAGGTGACCATGCTGCATCCTCAATGTAAGTGACAGAGGTGACCCTGCTGCATCCTCAATATAAGTGACAGAGGTGACTCTGCTGCATCCTCAATATAAGTGATAGAGGTGAACATGCTGCATCCTCATTATAATTGACTGAGTTGCATCCTCAATATAAGTGACAGAGGTGACCCTGCTGCATCCTCAATATAAGTGACAGGGGTGGTCCTGCTGCATCCTCAATATAAGTGACAGAGGTAACCCTGCTGCATCCTCAATATAAGTGACAGAGGTGGCCCTGCTGCATCCTCAGTATAAGTGACAGAGGTGACCCTGCTGCATCCTCAATATAAGTGACAGAGGTGACTCTGCTGCATCCTCAATATAAGTGACAGAGGTAACCCTGATGCATCCTCAATATAAGTGACAGAGGTGGTCCTGCTGCATCCTCAATATCAGTCACAGAAGTGGTCCTGCTGCATCCTCAATATAAGTGACAGAGGTGACCGTGTTGCATCCTCAATATAAGTGACAGGGGTGACCCTGCTGCATCCTCAATATAAGTGTCAGAGGTGGTCCTGCTGCATCCTCAATATCAGTGACAGAAGTGGTCCTGCTGCATACTCAATATAAGTGACAGAGGTAACCCTGATGCATCCTCAATATAAGTGACAGAGGTGCCCCTGCTGCATCCTCAATATAAGTGACAGAGGTCGTCCTGCTGCATCCTCAATATAAGGGACAGAGGTGGTCCTGCTGCATCCTCAATATAAGTGAAAGAGGTAACCCTGATGCATCCTCAATATAAGTGACAGAGGTGGTCCTGCTGCATCCTCAATATCAGTGACAGAAGTGGCCCTGCTGCATACTCAATATAAGTGACAGAGGTGACCCTGCTGCATCCTCAATGTAAGTGACAGAGGTGACCCTGCTGCATCCTCAATATAAGTGACAGAGGTGGTTCTGCTGCATCCTTAATATAAGTGACAGAGGTGACCCTGCTGCATCCACAATATAAGCGACAGAGGTGGTCCTGATACATCCTCAATATAAGTGACAGAGGTGACCCTGCTGCATCCTCAATATAAGAGACAGAGGTGACCCTGCTGCATCCTCAGTATAAGTGACAGAGGTGACCCTGCTGCATCCTCAATATAAGTGACAGAGGTGACCCTGCTGCATCCTCAATATAAGAGACAGAGGTGACCCTGCTGCATCCTCAATATAAGAGACAGAGGTCGTCCTGCTCCATCCTCGTTATAAGTGACAGAGGTGACCCTGCAGCATCCTCAATATAAGTGACAGAGGTGACCCTGCTGCATCCTCAATATAAGTGACAGAGGTGACCCTGCTGCATCCTCAATATAAGTGACAGATGTGGCCATGCAGCATCCTCAATATAAGTGACAGAGGTGACCCTGCTGCATCCTCAATATAAGTGACAGAGGTGGTCCTGCTGCATCCTCAGTATAAGTTACACAGGTGGTCCTGCTGCATCCTCAATATAAGTGACAGAGGTGACCCTGCTGCATCCTCAATATAAATGACAGAGGTGACCCTGCTGCATCCTCAATATAAGTGACAGAGGTGATCCTGCTGCATCCTCAATATAAGTGACAGAGGTGGTCCTGATACATCCTCAATATAAGTGACAGAGGTAACCCTGATGCATCCTCAATATAAGTGACATGGGTGGCCCCACTGCATCCTCAATACAAGTGACAGAGGTGGTCCTGCTGCATCCTCAATATAAGTGACACAGGTGACCCTGCTGCATCCTCAATATAAGTGACAGAGGTGACCCTGATGCATCCTCAATATAAGTGACAGAGGTGACCCTGCTGCATCCTCAATATAAGTGACCAAGTTGACCCGGCTGCATCCTCAATATAAGTGACAGAGGTGGTCCTGCTGCATCCTCAATATAAGTGACAGAGGTGACCCTGCTGCATCCTGAATATAAGTGACCGAGGTGACCCTGCTGCATCCTCAATATAAGTGAAAGAGGTGGTCCTGCTGCATCCTCAATATAAATGACAGAGGTGACCCTGCTGCATCCTCAATATAAGTGACAGAGGTGGCCCTGCTGCATCCTCAGTATAAGTGACAGAGGTGACCCTGCTGCATCCTCAATATAAGTGACAGAGGTGACTCTGCTGCATCCTCAATATAAGTGACAGAGGTAACCCTGATGCATCCTCAATATAAGTGACAGAGGTGGTCCTGCTGCATCCTCAATATCAGTCACAGAAGTGGTCCTGCTGCATCCTCAATATAAGTGACAGAGGTGACCGTGTTGCATCCTCAATATAAGTGACAGGGGTGACCCTGCTGCATCCTCAATATAAGTGTCAGAGGTGGTCCTGCTGCATCCTCAATATCAGTGACAGAAGTGGTCCTGCTGCATACTCAATATAAGTGACAGAGGTGACCCACTGCATCCTCAATATAAGTGACAGAGGTGACCCGCTACATCCTCAATAGAAGTGACAGAGGTGGTCCTGCTGCATCCTCAATATAAGGGACAGAGGTGGTCCTGCTGCATCCTCAATATAAGTGACAGAGGTAACCCTGATGCATCCTCAATACAAGTGACAGAGGTGCCCCTGCTGCATCCTCAATATAAGTGACAGAGGTCGTCCTGCTGCATCCTCAATATAAGGGACAGAGGTGGTCCTGCTGCATCCTCAATATAAGTGAAAGAGGTAACCCTGATGCATCCTCAATATAAGTGACAGAGGTGGTCCTGTTGCATCCTCAATATCAGTGACAGAAGTGGCCCTGCTGCATACTCAATATAAGTGACAGAGGTGACCCTGCTGCATCCTCAATGTAAGTGACAGAGGTGACCCTGCTGCATCCTCAATATAAGTGACAGAGGTGGTTCTGCTGCATCCTTAATATAAGTGACAGAGGTGACCCTGCTGCATCCACAATATAAGCGACAGAGGTGGTCCTGATACATCCTCAATATAAGTGACAGAGGTGACCCTGCTGCATCCTCAATATAAGAGACAGAGGTGACCCTGCTGCATCCTCAGTATAAGTGACAGAGGTGACCCTGCTGCATCCTCAATATAAGTGACAGAGGTGACCCTGCTGCATCCTCAATATAAGAGACAGAGGTGACCCTGCTGCATCCTCAATATAAGAGACAGAGGTCGTCCTGCTCCATCCTCGTTATAAGTGACAGAGGTGACCCTGCTGCATCCTCAATATAAGTGACAGAGGTGACCCTGCTGCATCCTCAATATAAGTGACAGAGGTGACCCTGCTGCATCCTCAATATAAGTGACAGATGTGGCCATGCAGCATCCTCAATATAAGTGACAGAGGTGACCCTGCTGCATCCTCAATATAAGTGACAGAGGTGGTCCTGATACATCCTCAATATAAGTGACAGAGGTAACCCTGCTGTATCCTCAATATAAGTGACAGAGGTGACCCTGCTGCATCCTCAATATGAATGACAGAGGTGACCCTGCTGCATCCTCAATATAAGTGACAGAGGTGATCCTGCTGCATCCTCAATATAAGTGACAGAGGTGGTCCTGATACATCCTCAATATAAGTGACAGAGGTAACCCTGATGCATCCTCAATATAAGTGACATGGGTGGCCCCACTGCATCCTCAATACAAGTGACAGAGGTGGTCCTGCTGCATCCTCAATATAAGTGACACAGGTGACCCTGCTGCATCCTCAATATAAGTGACAGAGGTGACCCTGATGCATCCTCAATATAAGTGACAGAGGTGACCCTGCTGCATCCTCAATATAAGTGACCAAGTTGACCTGGCTGCATCCTCAATATAAGTGACAGAGGTGGTCCTGCTGCATCCTCAATATAAGTGACAGAGGTGACCCTGCTGCATCCTGAATATAAGTGACCGAGGTGACCCTGCTGCATCCTCAATATAAGTGAAAGAGGTGGTCCTGCTGCATCCTCAATATAAGTGACAGAGGTGACCCTGCTGCATCCTCAATATAAGTGACAGAGGTGACCCTGCTGAATCCTCAATGTAAGTGACAGAGGTGACCCTGCTGCATCCTCAATATAAGTGACAGGGGTGGTCCTGCTACATCCTCAATATAAGTGACAGGGGTCGTTCTGCTGCATCCTCAGTATAAGTGACAGAGATGACCCTGCCGCATCCTCAATATAAGTGACAGAGGTGGTTCTGCTGCATCCTCATTCCTCAATATAAGTGACAGAGTTGGTCCTGCTGCATCTCAATATAAGTGACCGAGGTGACCCTGCTGCATCCTCAGTATAAGTGCCAGAGGTGACCCTGCTTCATCCTCAATATAAGTGACAGAGGTGGTCCCGCTGCATCCTCAGTATAAGTGACAGAGGTGGTCCCGCTGCATCCTCAGTATAAGTGACACAGGTGGTCCTGCTGCATCCTCAATATAAGTGACAGAGGAGGCCCTGGTGCATCCTCAATATAAGTGACAGAGGTGGTCCCGCTGCATCCTCAGTATAAGTGACACAGGTGGTCACGCTGCATCCTCAGTATAAGTGACACAGGTGGTCCTGCTGCATCCTCAATATAAGTGACAGAGGAGGCCCTGGTGCATCCTCAATATAAGTGACAGAGGTGGTCCTGCTGCATCCTCAATATAAGTGACAGAGGTGGTCCCGCTGCATCCTCAGTATATGTGACACAGGTGGTCCTGCTGCATCCTCAATATAAGTGACAGAGGTGGCCCTGCTGCATCTCAATATAAGTGACCGAGGTGACCCTGCTGCATCCTCAGTATAAGTGACACAGGTGGTCCTGCTGCATCCTCAGTATAAGTTACACAGGTGGTCTTGCTGTATCCTCAATATAAGTGACAGAGGTGACCCTGCCGCATCCTCAATATGAGTGACAGAGGTGGTCCTGCTGCATCCTCAATATTAGTGACAGAGGTGCCCTGCTGCATCCTCAATATAAGTGACAGAGGTGGTCCTGCCGCATCCTCAATATAAGTGACAGAGGTGGTCCCGCTGCATCCTCAGTATAAGTGACACAAGTGGTCCTGCTGCATCCTCAGTATAAGTTACACAGGTGGTCCTGCTGCATCCTCAATATAAGTGACAGAGGTGACCCTGCTGCATCCTCAATATAAGTGACAGAAGTGACCCTGCTGCATCCTCAATATAAGTGACAGAGGTGGTTCTGCTGCATCCTCAATATAAGTGACAGAGGTAACCCTGCTGCATCCTCAATATAAGTGACAGAGGTGGTCCTGCTGCATCCTCAATATAAGTGACAGAGGTGGTCCTGATACATCCTCAATATAAGTGACAGAGGTGGTCCTGATACATCCTCAATATAAGTGACCCAGGTGACCCTGCTGCATCCTCAATATAAGTGACAGAGGTGGCCCTGCTGCATCCTCAATATAAGTGACAGAGGTGACCCTGCTGCATCCTCAATATAAGTGACAGAGGTGACCCTGCTGCATCCTCAATATAAGTGACAGAGGTGACCCTGCTGCATTCTCAATATAAGTGACAGAGGTGGTCCTGCTGCATCCTCAATATAAGTGACAGTGGTGACCCTGCTGCATCCTCAATATAAGTGACAGAGGTGGTCCTGCTGCATCCTCAATATAAGTGACAGAGGTGACCCTGCTGCATCCTCAATATAAGTGACAGAGGTGGTCTTGCTGCATCCTCAATATAAGTGACAGAGGTGACCCTGCTGCATCCTCAATATAAGTGACAGAGGTGGTCCTGCTGCATCCTCAATATAAGTGACAGAGGTGGTCCTGCTGCATTCTCAATATAAGTGAAAGAGGTGACCCTGCTGCATCCTCAATATAAGTGACAGAGGTGGTCCTGATACATCCTAAATATAAGTGACAGAGGTAACCCTGCTGCATCCTCAATATAAGTGACAGAGGTGACCCTGCTGCATCCTCAATATAAGTGACAGAGGTGACCCTGCTGCATCCTCAATATAAGTGACAGAGGTGACCCTGCTGCATCCTCAATATAAGAGACAGAGGTGACCCTGCTGCATCCTCAATATAAGAGACAGAGGTCGTCCTGCTCCATCCTCGTTATAAGTGACAGAGGTGACCCTGCTGCATCCTCAATATAAGTGACAGAGGTGACCCTGCTGCATCCTCAATATAAGTGACAGAGGTGACCCTGCTGCATCCTCAATATAAGTGACAGATGTGGCCATGCAGCATCCTCAATATAAGTGACAGAGGTGACCCTGCTGCATCCTCAATATAAGTGACAGAGGTGGTCCTGATACATCCTCAATATAAGTGACAGAGGTAACCCTGCTGTATCCTCAATATAAGTGACAGAGGTGACCCTGCTGCATCCTCAATATAAATGACAGAGGTGACCCTGCTGCATCCTCAATATAAGTGACAGAGGTGATCCTGCTGCATCCTCAATATAAGTGACAGAGGTGGTCCTGCTGCATCCTCAATATAAGTGACAGAGGTGGTCCTGCTGCATTCTCAATATAAGTGAAAGAGGTGACCCTGCTGCATCCTCAATATAAGTGACAGAGGTGACCCTGCTGCATCCTCAATATAAGTGACAGAGGTGACCCTGCTGCATCCTCAATATAAGTGACAGAGGTGACCCTGCTGCATCCTCAATATAAGTGACAGAGGTAACCCTGCTGCATCCTCAATATAAGTGACAGAGGTGACCCTGCTGCATCCTCAATATAAGTGACAGAGGTGACCCTGCTGCATCCTTAATATAAGTGACAGAGGTGACCCTGCTGCATCCACAATATAAGCGACAGAGGTGGTCCTGATACATCCTCAATATAAGTGACAGAGGTGGTCCTGCTGCATCCTCAATATAAGTGACAGAGGTGACCCTGCTGCATCCTCAATATAAGTGATAGAGGTGACCCTGCTGCATCCTCAATATAAGTGACAGATGTGGCCCTGCAGCATCCTCAATATAAGTGACAGAGGTGACCCTGCAGCATCCTCAATATAAGTGACAGAGGTGGTCCTGATACATCCTCAATATAAGTGACAGAGTTAACCCTGCTGCATCCTCAATATAAGTGACAGAGGTGACCCTGCTGCATCCTCAATATAAGTGACAGAGGTGACCCTGCTGCATCCTCAATATAAGTGACAGAGGTGGTTCTGCTGCATCCTCAATATAAGTGACAGAGGTAACCCTGCTGCATCCTCAATATAAGTGACATAGGTGGTCCTGATACATCCTCAATATAAGTGACAGAGGTAACCCTGATGCATCGTCAATATAAGTGACAGGGGTGGCCCTGCTGCATCCTCAATACAAGTGACAAAGGTGGTCCTGCTGCATCCTCAATATAAGTGACACAGGTGACCCTGCTGCATCCTCAATATATACATGACAGAGGTGACCCTGATGCATCCTCAATATAAGTGACAGAGGTGACCCTGCTGCATCCTCAATATAAGTGACCAAGGTGACCCTGCTGCATCCTCAATATAAGTGACAGAGGTGGTCCTGCTGCATCCTCAATATAAGTGACAGAGGTGACCCTGCTGCATCCTCAATATAAGTGACCGAGGTGACCCTGCTGCATCCTCAATATAAGTGACAGAGGTGGTCCTGCTGCATCCTCAATATAACTGACAGAGGTGACCCTGCTGCATCCTCAATATAAGTGACAGAGGTGACCTTGCTGCATCCTCAATATAAGAGACAGAGGTGACCCTGCTGAATCCTCAATGTAAGTGACAGAGGTGACCCTGCTGCATCCTCAATATAAGTGACAGGGGTGGTCCTGCTACATCCTCAATATAAGTGACAGAGGTGACCCTGCTGCATCCTCAATATGAGTGACAGAGGTGACCCTGCTGCATCCTCAATATAAGAGACAGAGGTGACCCTGCTGAATCCTCAATGTAAGTGACAGAGGTGACCCTGCTGCATCCTCAATATAAGTGACAGGGGGTGGTCCTGCTGCATCCTCAGTATAAGTGACAGAGATGACCCTGCCGCATCCTCAATATAAGTGACAGAGGTGGTGCTGCTGCATCCTCATTCCTCAATATAAGTGACAGAGGTGGTCCTGCTGCATCCTCAATATAAGTGACAGAGGTGGCCCTGCTGCATCCTCAATATAAGTGACAGAGGTGGTCCTGCTGCATCCTCAATATATGTGACAGAGGTGGTCCTGATACATCCTCAATATAAGTGACAGAGGTGGTCCAGCTGCATCCTCAATATAAGTGACAGGGGGTGGTCCTGCTGCATCCTCAGTATAAGTGACAGAGATGACCCTGCCGCATCCTCAATATAAGTGACAGAGGTGGTGCTGCTGCATCCTCATTCCTCAATATAAGTGACAGAGGTGGTCCTGCTGCATCCTCAATATAAGTGACAGAGGTGGCCCTGCTGCATCCTCAATATAAGTGACAGAGGTGGTCCTGCTGCATCCTCAATATATGTGACAGAGGTGGTCCTGATACATCCTCAATATATGTGACAGAGGTGGTCCTGCTGCATCCTCAATATAAGTGTCAGAGGTGGTCCAGCTGCATCCTCAATATAAGTGTCAGAGGTGGCCCTGCTGCATCCTCAATATAAGTGTCAGAGGTGGTCCAGCTGCATCTCAATATAAGTGACCGAGGTGACCCTGCTGCATCCTCAATATAAGTGACAGAGGTGGTTCTGCTGCATCCTCAATATAAGTGACAGAGGTGGCCCTGGTGCATCCTCAATATAAGTGACAGAGGTGGTCCAGCTGCATCCTCAGTATAAGTGACACAGGTGGTCCTGCTGCATCCTCAATATAAGTGACAGAGGTGGCCCTGCTGCATCCTCAATATAAGTGACAGAGGTGGTCCTGCTGCATCCTCAATATAAGTGACAGAGGTGGTCCCACTGCATCCTCAGTATAAGTGACACAGGTGGTCCTGCTGCATCCTCAATACAACTGTCAGAGGTGGTCCAGCTGCATCCTCAATATAAGTGACAGAGGTGGCCCTGCTGCATCTCAATATAAGTGACCAAGGTGACCCTGCTGCATCCTCAATATAAGTGACAGAGGTGGTCCTGCTGCATCCTCAATATAAGTGACATAGGTGACCCTGGTGCATCCTCAATATAAGTGACAGGGGTGGTCCTGATACATCCTCAATATAAGTGACAGAGATGACCCTGCTGCATCCTCAATATAAGTGACAGAGGTGACCCTGCTGCATCCTCAATATAAGTGACAGAGGTGGCCCTGCTGCATCCTCAATATAAGTGACAGAGGTGACCCTGCTGCATCTTCAATATAAGTGACAGAGGTGGTCCTGATACATCCTCAATATAAGTGACAGAGGTAACCCTGCTGCATCCTCAATATAAGTGACACAGGTGGTCCTGCTGCATCCTCAGTATAAGTGACACAGGTGGTCCTGCTGCATCCTCAGTATAATTGACACAGGTGGTCCTGCTGCAACCTCAATATAAGTGACAGAGGTGGTCCTGCTGCATCCTCAATATAAGTGACAGAGGTGAGCCTGCTGCATCCTCAATATAAGTGACAGAGGTGGTCCTGATACATCCTCAATATAAGTGACAGAGGTAACCCTGATGCATCCTAAATATAAGTGACAGGGGTGGCCCTGCTGCATCCTCAATATAAGTGATAGAGGTGACCATGCTGCATCCTCAATATAAGTGACAGAGGTGATCCTGCTGCATCCTCAATATAAGTGACAGAGGTGACCCTGCTGCATCCTCAATATAAGTGACAGAGGTGGTCCTGCTGCATCCTCAATATAAGTGACAGAGGTGGTCCTGCTGCATCCTCAATATAAGTGACAGATGTGGCACTGCAGCATCCTCAATATAAGTGACAGAGGTGACCCTGCTGCATCCTCAATATAAGTGACAGAGGTGGTCCTGATACATCCTCAATATAAGTGACAGAGTTAACCCTGCTGCATCCTCAATATAAGTGACAGAGGTGACCCTGCTGCATCCTCAATATAAGTGACAGAGGTGACCCTGCTGCATCCTCAATATAAGTGACAGAGGTGGTTCTGCTGCATCCTCAATATAAGTGACAGAGGTAACCCTGCTGCATCCTCAATATAAGTGACAGAGGTGGTCCTGATACATCCTCAATATAAGTGACAGAGGTAACCCTGATGCATCCTCAATATAAGTGACAGGGGTGGCCCTGCTGCATCCTCAATACAAGTGACAGAGGTGGTCCTGCTGCATCCTCAATATAAGTGACACAGGTGACCCTGCTGCATCCTCAATATATACGTGACAGAGGTGACCCTGATGCATCCTCAATATAAGTGACAGAGGTGACCCTGCTGCATCCTCAATATAAGTGACCAAGGTGACCCTGCTGCATCCTCAATATAAGAGACAGAGGTCGTCCTGCTCCATCCTCGTTATAAGTGACAGAGGTGACCCTGCTGCATCCTCAATATAAGTGACAGAGGTGACCCTGCTGCATCCTCAATATAAGTGACAGAGGTGACCCTGCTGCATCCTCAATATAAGTGACAGATGTGGCCATGCAGCATCCTCAATATAAGTGACAGAGGTGACCCTGCTGCATCCTCAATATAAGTGACAGAGGTGGTCCTGATACATCCTCAATATAAGTGACAGAGGTAACCCTGCTGTATCCTCAATATAAGTGACAGAGGTGACCCTGCTGCATCCTCAATATGAATGACAGAGGTGACCCTGCTGCATCCTCAATATAAGTGACAGAGGTGATCCTGCTGCATCCTCAATATAAGTGACAGAGGTGGTCCTGATACATCCTCAATATAAGTGACAGAGGTAACCCTGATGCATCCTCAATATAAGTGACATGGGTGGCCCCACTGCATCCTCAATACAAGTGACAGAGGTGGTCCTGCTGCATCCTCAATATAAGTGACACAGGTGACCCTGCTGCATCCTCAATATAAGTGACAGAGGTGACCCTGATGCATCCTCAATATAAGTGACAGAGGTGACCCTGCTGCATCCTCAATATAAGTGACCAAGTTGACCTGGCTGCATCCTCAATATAAGTGACAGAGGTGGTCCTGCTGCATCCTCAATATAAGTGACAGAGGTGACCCTGCTGCATCCTGAATATAAGTGACCGAGGTGACCCTGCTGCATCCTCAATATAAGTGAAAGAGGTGGTCCTGCTGCATCCTCAATATAAGTGACAGAGGTGACCCTGCTGCATCCTCAATATAAGTGACAGAGGTGACCCTGCTGAATCCTCAATGTAAGTGACAGAGGTGACCCTGCTGCATCCTCAATATAAGTGACAGGGGTGGTCCTGCTACATCCTCAATATAAGTGACAGGGGTCGTTCTGCTGCATCCTCAGTATAAGTGACAGAGATGACCCTGCCGCATCCTCAATATAAGTGACAGAGGTGGTTCTGCTGCATCCTCATTCCTCAATATAAGTGACAGAGTTGGTCCTGCTGCATCTCAATATAAGTGACCGAGGTGACCCTGCTGCATCCTCAGTATAAGTGCCAGAGGTGACCCTGCTTCATCCTCAATATAAGTGACAGAGGTGGTCCCGCTGCATCCTCAGTATAAGTGACACAGGTGGTCCCGCTGCATCCTCAGTATAAGTGACACAGGTGGTCCTGCTGCATCCTCAATATAAGTGACAGAGGAGGCCCTGGTGCATCCTCAATATAAGTGACAGAGGTGGTCCCGCTGCATCCTCAGTATAAGTGACACAGGTGGTCCCGCTGCATCCTCAGTATAAGTGACACAGGTGGTCCTGCTGCATCCTCAATATAAGTGACAGAGGAGGCCCTGGTGCATCCTCAATATAAGTGACAGAGGTGGTCCTGCTGCATCCTCAATATAAGTGACAGAGGTGGTCCCGCTGCATCCTCAGTATATGTGACACAGGTGGTCCTGCTGCATCCTCAATATAAGTGACAGAGGTGGCCCTGCTGCATCTCAATATAAGTGACCGAGGTGACCCTGCTGCATCCTCAGTATAAGTGACACAGGTGGCCCTGCTGCATCCTCAATATAAGTGACAGAGGTGACCCTGCTGCATCCTCAATATAAGTGACAGAGGTGACCCTGCTGCATCCTCAATATAAGTGACAGAGGTGGTTCTGCTGCATCCTCAATATAAGTGACAGAGGTAACCCTGCTGCATCCTCAATATAAGTGACAGAGGTGGTCCTGATACATCCTCAATATAAGTGACAGAGGTAACCCTGATGCATCCTCAATATAAGTGACAGGGGTGGCCCTGCTGCATCCTCAATACAAGTGACAGAGGTGGTCCTGCTGCATCCTCAATATAAGTGACACAGGTGACCCTGCTGCATCCTCAATATATACGTGACAGAGGTGACCCTGATGCATCCTCAATATAAGTGACAGAGGTGACCCTGCTGCATCCTCAATATAAGTGACCAAGGTGACCCTGCTGCATCCTCAATATAAGAGACAGAGGTCGTCCTGCTCCATCCTCGTTATAAGTGACAGAGGTGACCCTGCTGCATCCTCAATATAAGTGACAGAGGTGACCCTGCTGCATCCTCAATATAAGTGACAGAGGTGACCCTGCTGCATCCTCAATATAAGTGACAGATGTGGCCATGCAGCATCCTCAATATAAGTGACAGAGGTGACCCTGCTGCATCCTCAATATAAGTGACAGAGGTGGTCCTGATACATCCTCAATATAAGTGACAGAGGTAACCCTGCTGTATCCTCAATATAAGTGACAGAGGTGACCCTGCTGCATCCTCAATATGAATGACAGAGGTGACCCTGCTGCATCCTCAATATAAGTGACAGAGGTGATCCTGCTGCATCCTCAATATAAGTGACAGAGGTGGTCCTGATACATCCTCAATATAAGTGACAGAGGTAACCCTGATGCATCCTCAATATAAGTGACATGGGTGGCCCCACTGCATCCTCAATACAAGTGACAGAGGTGGTCCTGCTGCATCCTCAATATAAGTGACACAGGTGACCCTGCTGCATCCTCAATATAAGTGACAGAGGTGACCCTGATGCATCCTCAATATAAGTGACAGAGGTGACCCTGCTGCATCCTCAATATAAGTGACCAAGTTGACCTGGCTGCATCCTCAATATAAGTGACAGAGGTGGTCCTGCTGCATCCTCAATATAAGTGACAGAGGTGACCCTGCTGCATCCTGAATATAAGTGACCGAGGTGACCCTGCTGCATCCTCAATATAAGTGAAAGAGGTGGTCCTGCTGCATCCTCAATATAAGTGACAGAGGTGACCCTGCTGCATCCTCAATATAAGTGACAGAGGTGACCCTGCTGAATCCTCAATGTAAGTGACAGAGGTGACCCTGCTGCATCCTCAATATAAGTGACAGGGGTGGTCCTGCTACATCCTCAATATAAGTGACAGGGGTCGTTCTGCTGCATCCTCAGTATAAGTGACAGAGATGACCCTGCCGCATCCTCAATATAAGTGACAGAGGTGGTTCTGCTGCATCCTCATTCCTCAATATAAGTGACAGAGTTGGTCCTGCTGCATCTCAATATAAGTGACCGAGGTGACCCTGCTGCATCCTCAGTATAAGTGCCAGAGGTGACCCTGCTTCATCCTCAATATAAGTGACAGAGGTGGTCCCGCTGCATCCTCAGTATAAGTGACACAGGTGGTCCCGCTGCATCCTCAGTATAAGTGACACAGGTGGTCCTGCTGCATCCTCAATATAAGTGACAGAGGAGGCCCTGGTGCATCCTCAATATAAGTGACAGAGGTGGTCCCGCTGCATCCTCAGTATAAGTGACACAGGTGGTCCCGCTGCATCCTCAGTATAAGTGACACAGGTGGTCCTGCTGCATCCTCAATATAAGTGACAGAGGAGGCCCTGGTGCATCCTCAATATAAGTGACAGAGGTGGTCCTGCTGCATCCTCAATATAAGTGACAGAGGTGGTCCCGCTGCATCCTCAGTATATGTGACACAGGTGGTCCTGCTGCATCCTCAATATAAGTGACAGAGGTGGCCCTGCTGCATCTCAATATAAGTGACCGAGGTGACCCTGCTGCATCCTCAGTATAAGTGACACAGGTGGTCCTGCTGCATCCTCAGTATAAGTTACACAGGTGGTCTTGCTGCATCCTCAATATAAGTGACAGAGGTGACCCTGCCGCATCCTCAATATGAGTGACAGAGGTGGTCCTGCTGCATCCTCAATATTAGTGACAGAGGTGCCCTGCTGCATCCTCAATATAAGTGACAGAGGTGGTCCTGCCGCATCCTCAATATAAGTGACAGAGGTGGTCCCGCTGCATCCTCAGTATAAGTGACACAGGTGGTCCTGCTGCATCCTCAGTATAAGTTACACAGGTGGTCCTGCTGCATCCTCAATATAAGTGACAGAGGTGACCCTGCTGCATCCTCAATATAAGTGACAGAAGTGACCCTGCTGCATCCTCAATATAAGTGACAGAGGTGGTTCTGCTGCATCCTCAATATAAGTGACAGAGGTAACCCTGCTGCATCCTCAATATAAGTGACAGAGGTGGTCCTGCTGCATCCTCAATATAAGTGACAGAGGTGGTCCTGATACATCCTCAATATAAGTGACAGAGGTGGTCCTGATACATCCTCAATATAAGTGACCCAGGTGACCCTGCTGCATCCTCAATATAAGTGACAGAGGTGGCCCTGCTGCATCCTCAATATAAGTGACAGAGGTGACCCTGCTGCATCCTCAATATAAGTGACAGAAGTGACCCTGCTGCATCCTCAATATAAGTGACAGAGGTGACCCTGCTGCATTCTCAATATAAGTGACAGAGGTGGTCCTGCTGCATCCTCAATATAAGTGACAGTGGTGACCCTGCTGCATCCTCAATATAAGTGACAGAGGTGGTCCTGCTGCATCCTCAATATAAGTGACAGAGGTGACCCTGCTGCATCCTCAATATAAGTGACAGAGGTGGTCTTGCTGCATCCTCAATATAAGTGACAGAGGTGACCCTGCTGCATCCTCAATATAAGTGACAGAGGTGGTCCTGCTGCATCCTCAATATAAGTGACAGAGGTGGTCCTGCTGCATTCTCAATATAAGTGAAAGAGGTGACCCTGCTGCATCCTCAATATAAGTGACAGAGGTGGTCCTGATACATCCTAAATATAAGTGACAGAGGTAACCCTGCTGCATCCTCAATATAAGTGACAGAGGTGACCCTGCTGCATCCTCAATATAAGTGACAGAGGTGACCCTGCTGCATCCTCAATATAAGAGACAGAGGTGACCCTGCTGCATCCTCAATATAAGAGACAGAGGTCGTCCTGCTCCATCCTCGGTATAAGTGACAGAGGTGACCCTGCTGCATCCTCAATATAAGTGACAGAGGTGACCCTGCTGCATCCTCAATATAAGTGACAGAGGTGACCCTGCTGCATCCTCAATATAAGTGACAGATGTGGCCATGCAGCATCCTCAATATAAGTGACAGAGGTGACCCTGCTGCATCCTCAATATAAGTGACAGAGGTGGTCCTGATACATCCTCAATATAAGTGACAGAGGTAACCCTGCTGTATCCTCAATATAAGTGACAGAGGTGACCCTGCTGCATCCTCAATATAAATGACAGAGGTGACCCTGCTGCATCCTCAATATAAGTGACAGAGGTGATCCTGCTGCATCCTCAATATAAGTGACAGAGGTGGTCCTGATACATCCTCAATATAAGTGACAGAGGTAACCCTGATGCATCCTCAATATAAGTGACATGGGTGGCCCCACTGCATCCTCAATACAAGTGACAGAGGTGGTCCTGCTGCATCCTCAATATAAGTGACACAGGTGACCCTGCTGCATCCTCAATATAAGTGACAGAGGTGACCCTGATGCATCCTCAATATAAGTGACAGAGGTGACCCTGCTGCATCCTCAATATAAGTGACCAAGTTGACCCGGCTGCATCCTCAATATAAGTGACAGAGGTGGTCCTGCTGCATCCTCAATATAAGTGACAGAGGTGGTCCTGATACATCCTCAATATAAGTGACAGAGGTGGTCCTGATACATCCTCAATATAAGTGACCCAGGTGACCCTGCTGCATCCTCAATATAAGTGACAGAGGTGGCCCTGCTGCATCCTCAATATAAGTGACAGAGGTGACCCTGCTGCATCCTCAATATAAGTGACAGAGGTGACCCTGCTGCATCCTCAATATAAGTGACAGAGGTGACCCTGCTGCATTCTCAATATAAGTGACAGAGGTGGTCCTGCTGCATCCTCAATATAAGTGACAGTGGTGACCCTGCTGCATCCTCAATATAAGTGACAGAGGTGGTCCTGCTGCATCCTCAATATAAGTGACAGAGGTGACCCTGCTGCATCCTCAATATAAGTGACAGAGGTGGTCTTGCTGCATCCTCAATATAAGTGACAGAGGTGACCCTGCTGCATCCTCAATATAAGTGACAGAGGTGGTCCTGCTGCATCCTCAATATAAGTGACAGAGGTGGTCCTGCTGCATTCTCAATATAAGTGAAAGAGGTGACCCTGCTGCATCCTCAATATAAGTGACAGAGGTGGTCCTGATACATCCTAAATATAAGTGACAGAGGTAACCCTGCTGCATCCTCAATATAAGTGACAGAGGTGACCCTGCTGCATCCTCAATATAAGTGACAGAGGTGACCCTGCTGCATCCTCAATATAAGTGACAGAGGTGACCCTGCTGCATCCTCAATATAAGTGACAGAGGTAACCCTGCTGCATCCTCAATATAAGTGACAGAGGTGACCCTGCTGCATCCTCAATATAAGTGACAGAGGTGACCCTGCTGCATCCTTAATATAAGTGACAGAGGTGACCCTGCTGCATCCACAATATAAGCGACAGAGGTGGTCCTGATACATCCTCAATATAAGTGACAGAGGTGGTCCTGCTGCATCCTCAATATAAGTGACAGAAGTGACCCTGCTGCATCCTCAATATAAGTGACAGAGGTGACCCTGCTGCATTCTCAATATAAGTGACAGAGGTGGTCCTGCTGCATCCTCAATATAAGTGACAGTGGTGACCCTGCTGCATCCTCAATATAAGTGACAGAGGTGGTCCTGCTGCATCCTCAATATAAGTGACAGAGGTGACCCTGCTGCATCCTCAATATAAGTGACAGAGGTGGTCTTGCTGCATCCTCAATATAAGTGACAGAGGTGACCCTGCTGCATCCTCAATATAAGTGACAGAGGTGGTCCTGCTGCATCCTCAATATAAGTGACAGAGGTGGTCCTGCTGCATTCTCAATATAAGTGAAAGAGGTGACCCTGCTGCATCCTCAATATAAGTGACAGAGGTGGTCCTGATACATCCTAAATATAAGTGACAGAGGTAACCCTGCTGCATCCTCAATATAAGTGACAGAGGTGACCCTGCTGCATCCTCAATATAAGTGACAGAGGTGACCCTGCTGCATCCTCAATATAAGAGACAGAGGTGACCCTGCTGCATCCTCAATATAAGAGACAGAGGTCGTCCTGCTCCATCCTCGTTATAAGTGACAGAGGTGACCCTGCTGCATCCTCAATATAAGTGACAGAGGTGACCCTGCTGCATCCTCAATATAAGTGACAGAGGTGACCCTGCTGCATCCTCAATATAAGTGACAGATGTGGCCATGCAGCATCCTCAATATAAGTGACAGAGGTGACCCTGCTGCATCCTCAATATAAGTGACAGAGGTGGTCCTGATACATCCTCAATATAAGTGACAGAGGTAACCCTGCTGTATCCTCAATATAAGTGACAGAGGTGACCCTGCTGCATCCTCAATATAAATGACAGAGGTGACCCTGCTGCATCCTCAATATAAGTGACAGAGGTGATCCTGCTGCATCCTCAATATAAGTGACAGAGGTGGTCCTGATACATCCTCAATATAAGTGACAGAGGTAACCCTGATGCATCCTCAATATAAGTGACATGGGTGGCCCCACTGCATCCTCAATACAAGTGACAGAGGTGGTCCTGCTGCATCCTCAATATAAGTGACACAGGTGACCCTGCTGCATCCTCAATATAAGTGACAGAGGTGACCCTGATGCATCCTCAATATAAGTGACAGAGGTGACCCTGCTGCATCCTCAATATAAGTGACCAAGTTGACCCGGCTGCATCCTCAATATAAGTGACAGAGGTGGTCCTGCTGCATCCTCAATATAAGTGACAGAGGTGGTCCTGATACATCCTCAATATAAGTGACAGAGGTGGTCCTGATACATCCTCAATATAAGTGACCCAGGTGACCCTGCTGCATCCTCAATATAAGTGACAGAGGTGGCCCTGCTGCATCCTCAATATAAGTGACAGAGGTGACCCTGCTGCATCCTCAATATAAGTGACAGAGGTGACCCTGCTGCATCCTCAATATAAGTGACAGAGGTGACCCTGCTGCATTCTCAATATAAGTGACAGAGGTGGTCCTGCTGCATCCTCAATATAAGTGACAGTGGTGACCCTGCTGCATCCTCAATATAAGTGACAGAGGTGGTCCTGCTGCATCCTCAATATAAGTGACAGAGGTGACCCTGCTGCATCCTCAATATAAGTGACAGAGGTGGTCTTGCTGCATCCTCAATATAAGTGACAGAGGTGACCCTGCTGCATCCTCAATATAAGTGACAGAGGTGGTCCTGCTGCATCCTCAATATAAGTGACAGAGGTGGTCCTGCTGCATTCTCAATATAAGTGAAAGAGGTGACCCTGCTGCATCCTCAATATAAGTGACAGAGGTGGTCCTGATACATCCTAAATATAAGTGACAGAGGTAACCCTGCTGCATCCTCAATATAAGTGACAGAGGTGACCCTGCTGCATCCTCAATATAAGTGACAGAGGTGACCCTGCTGCATCCTCAATATAAGTGACAGAGGTGACCCTGCTGCATCCTCAATATAAGTGACAGAGGTAACCCTGCTGCATCCTCAATATAAGTGACAGAGGTGACCCTGCTGCATCCTCAATATAAGTGACAGAGGTGACCCTGCTGCATCCTTAATATAAGTGACAGAGGTGACCCTGCTGCATCCACAATATAAGCGACAGAGGTGGTCCTGATACATCCTCAATATAAGTGACAGAGGTGGTCCTGCTGCATCCTCAATATAAGTGACAGAGGTGACCCTGCTGCATCCTCAATATAAGTGATAGAGGTGACCCTGCTGCATCCTCAATATAAGTGACAGATGTGGCCCTGCAGCATCCTCAATATAAGTGACAGAGGTGACCCTGCAGCATCCTCAATATAAGTGACAGAGGTGGTCCTGATACATCCTCAATATAAGTGACAGAGTTAACCCTGCTGCATCCTCAATATAAGTGACAGAGGTGACCCTGCTGCATCCTCAATATAAGTGACAGAGGTGACCCTGCTGCATCCTCAATATAAGTGACAGAGGTGGTTCTGCTGCATCCTCAATATAAGTGACAGAGGTAACCCTGCTGCATCCTCAATATAAGTGACATAGGTGGTCCTGATACATCCTCAATATAAGTGACAGAGGTAACCCTGATGCATCGTCAATATAAGTGACAGGGGTGGCCCTGCTGCATCCTCAATACAAGTGACAAAGGTGGTCCTGCTGCATCCTCAATATAAGTGACACAGGTGACCCTGCTGCATCCTCAATATATACGTGACAGAGGTGACCCTGATGCATCCTCAATATAAGTGACAGAGGTGACCCTGCTGCATCCTCAATATAAGTGACCAAGGTGACCCTGCTGCATCCTCAATATAAGTGACAGAGGTGGTCCTGCTGCATCCTCAATATAAGTGACAGAGGTGACCCTGCTGCATCCTCAATATAAGTGACCGAGGTGACCCTGCTGCATCCTCAATATAAGTGACAGAGGTGGTCCTGCTGCATCCTCAATATAAGAGACAGAGGTCGTCCTGCTCCATCCTCGTTATAAGTGACAGAGGTGACCCTGCTGCATCCTCAATATAAGTGACAGAGGTGACCCTGCTGCATCCTCAATATAAGTGACAGAGGTGACCCTGCTGCATCCTCAATATAAGTGACAGATGTGGCCATGCAGCATCCTCAATATAAGTGACAGAGGTGACCCTGCTGCATCCTCAATATAAGTGACAGAGGTGGTCCTGATACATCCTCAATATAAGTGACAGAGGTAACCCTGCTGTATCCTCAATATAAGTGACAGAGGTGACCCTGCTGCATCCTCAATATAAATGACAGAGGTGACCCTGCTGCATCCTCAATATAAGTGACAGAGGTGATCCTGCTGCATCCTCAATATAAGTGACAGAGGTGGTCCTGATACATCCTCAATATAAGTGACAGAGGTAACCCTGATGCATCCTCAATATAAGTGACATGGGTGGCCCCACTGCATCCTCAATACAAGTGACAGAGGTGGTCCTGCTGCATCCTCAATATAAGTGACACAGGTGACCCTGCTGCATCCTCAATATAAGTGACAGAGGTGACCCTGATGCATCCTCAATATAAGTGACAGAGGTGACCCTGCTGCATCCTCAATATAAGTGACCAAGTTGACCCGGCTGCATCCTCAATATAAGTGACAGAGGTGGTCCTGCTGCATCCTCAATATAAGTGACAGAGGTGGTCCTGATACATCCTCAATATAAGTGACAGAGGTGGTCCTGATACATCCTCAATATAAGTGACCCAGGTGACCCTGCTGCATCCTCAATATAAGTGACAGAGGTGGCCCTGCTGCATCCTCAATATAAGTGACAGAGGTGACCCTGCTGCATCCTCAATATAAGTGACAGAGGTGACCCTGCTGCATCCTCAATATAAGTGACAGAGGTGACCCTGCTGCATTCTCAATATAAGTGACAGAGGTGGTCCTGCTGCATCCTCAATATAAGTGACAGTGGTGACCCTGCTGCATCCTCAATATAAGTGACAGAGGTGGTCCTGCTGCATCCTCAATATAAGTGACAGAGGTGACCCTGCTGCATCCTCAATATAAGTGACAGAGGTGGTCTTGCTGCATCCTCAATATAAGTGACAGAGGTGACCCTGCTGCATCCTCAATATAAGTGACAGAGGTGGTCCTGCTGCATCCTCAATATAAGTGACAGAGGTGGTCCTGCTGCATTCTCAATATAAGTGAAAGAGGTGACCCTGCTGCATCCTCAATATAAGTGACAGAGGTGGTCCTGATACATCCTAAATATAAGTGACAGAGGTAACCCTGCTGCATCCTCAATATAAGTGACAGAGGTGACCCTGCTGCATCCTCAATATAAGTGACAGAGGTGACCCTGCTGCATCCTCAATATAAGTGACAGAGGTGACCCTGCTGCATCCTCAATATAAGTGACAGAGGTAACCCTGCTGCATCCTCAATATAAGTGACAGAGGTGACCCTGCTGCATCCTCAATATAAGTGACAGAGGTGACCCTGCTGCATCCTTAATATAAGTGACAGAGGTGACCCTGCTGCATCCACAATATAAGCGACAGAGGTGGTCCTGATACATCCTCAATATAAGTGACAGAGGTGGTCCTGCTGCATCCTCAATATAAGTGACAGAGGTGACCCTGCTGCATCCTCAATATAAGTGATAGAGGTGACCCTGCTGCATCCTCAATATAAGTGACAGATGTGGCCCTGCAGCATCCTCAATATAAGTGACAGAGGTGACCCTGCAGCATCCTCAATATAAGTGACAGAGGTGGTCCTGATACATCCTCAATATAAGTGACAGAGTTAACCCTGCTGCATCCTCAATATAAGTGACAGAGGTGACCCTGCTGCATCCTCAATATAAGTGACAGAGGTGACCCTGCTGCATCCTCAATATAAGTGACAGAGGTGGTTCTGCTGCATCCTCAATATAAGTGACAGAGGTAACCCTGCTGCATCCTCAATATAAGTGACATAGGTGGTCCTGATACATCCTCAATATAAGTGACAGAGGTAACCCTGATGCATCGTCAATATAAGTGACAGGGGTGGCCCTGCTGCATCCTCAATACAAGTGACAAAGGTGGTCCTGCTGCATCCTCAATATAAGTAATTGAAAATGCAAGCTGAGCCTACATGCAGTATGCACTGTTCCTAGGAGAAAATATTCTCTCAAAGTAAACATATAATAAACCGCTAATAAGTCAAAGGATATATAGCTGGATGTTACCAACATAAATTTTATTTTTCGCAGTGATTATTCAGTTGTAATCCTGCCTTCTTCAGTTCATCTTGTAAATCATACAATGTTATCTTTACATAAGTCTATATGATTGATAACAGTATCAAAATACAAAAGTATGTGTGACTTAATGAGCCACTAAAATTCAAGTTCATCCATATAAAGAAATGACATTAGATGTAGTTGCTAGTTGTCGCCCGATGCATTTCGGGAAGCCCTGTTCCCTTCTTCAGGGGCGAATACCTAAAACAAATATAATACAGAGAATTGTATGTGTGAAAAAAACTACAACTGCGCATAAATACACAATGTACACAGAGAGGAAAAAAGAAGAAATCGCTTTCAAACTTTGTCATTGGAAAAATATTCAATCATTGGAGCATATCCAATGTGTTAAGCAGAAACATCATAGTACATATCACGTAATCTGAATCCATAAAAACATTCATCTGATAGTGTGGTACTGTCCATCTACTGGTAGCGCAGAATACATAAGTGAAAGACACCGCTCATTATTCTAAAACAATGTCATGTAGAAACACATAAGTGTATGCGCGTGATCTGTAGATAAACTTAAACACAAACCAATTCCATAAAAAATAAGTATGTATGCTGCGGGCAAGCTAACACGGACTTAATAACCATCACTCATTTACTGCTGGGTCTAATCCACATGCGAGGAAATGGGTAAGTAATAGAACATACCAGATGGGGAATGGTGAGTAACACGCTCTCTGGGTCTTTCCCTGGTTTCTGTCACGTTAAAAAACTGTGAAAACATGAAGAAAATGAACGCCATGTGAGTTGACGGGGTTCCTTAAGACTGAGTAGTTTTTAAGGAAGATCTGCATATATTGAAACGAAAATGGAATTAGCTGAGTAGTTCTCAGCATGGGCCTAAAGACGGGCGCTAGGGAAGCATTAAATAAATGCAAGGAATGACCCTGCTGCATCCTCAATATATACGTGACAGAGGTGACCCTGATGCATCCTCAATATAAGTGACAGAGGTGACCCTGCTGCATCCTCAATATAAGTGACCAAGGTGACCCTGCTGCATCCTCAATATAAGTGACAGAGGTGGTCCTGCTGCATCCTCAATATAAGTGACAGAGGTGACCCTGCTGCATCCTCAATATAAGTGACCGAGGTGACCCTGCTGCATCCTCAATATAAGTGACAGAGGTGGTCCTGCTGCATCCTCAATATAACTGACAGAGGTGACCCTGCTGCATCCTCAATATAAGTGACAGAGGTGACCTTGCTGCATCCTCAATATAAGAGACAGAGGTGACCCTGCTGAATCCTCAATGTAAGTGACAGAGGTGACCCTGCTGCATCCTCAATATAAGTGACAGGGGTGGTCCTGCTACATCCTCAATATAAGTGACAGAGGTGACCCTGCTGCATCCTCAATATGAGTGACAGAGGTGACCCTGCTGCATCCTCAATATAAGAGACAGAGGTGACCCTGCTGAATCCTCAATGTAAGTGACAGAGGTGACCCTGCTGCATCCTCAATATAAGTGACAGGGGGTGGTCCTGCTGCATCCTCAGTATAAGTGACAGAGATGACCCTGCCGCATCCTCAATATAAGTGACAGAGGTGGTGCTGCTGCATCCTCATTCCTCAATATAAGTGACAGAGGTGGTCCTGCTGCATCCTCAATATAAGTGACAGAGGTGGCCCTGCTGCATCCTCAATATAAGTGACAGAGGTGGTCCTGCTGCATCCTCAATATATGTGACAGAGGTGGTCCTGATACATCCTCAATATAAGTGACAGAGGTGGTCCAGCTGCATCCTCAATATAAGTGACAGGGGGTGGTCCTGCTGCATCCTCAGTATAAGTGACAGAGATGACCCTGCCGCATCCTCAATATAAGTGACAGAGGTGGTGCTGCTGCATCCTCATTCCTCAATATAAGTGACAGAGGTGGTCCTGCTGCATCCTCAATATAAGTGACAGAGGTGGCCCTGCTGCATCCTCAATATAAGTGACAGAGGTGGTCCTGCTGCATCCTCAATATATGTGACAGAGGTGGTCCTGATACATCCTCAATATATGTGACAGAGGTGGTCCTGCTGCATCCTCAATATAAGTGTCAGAGGTGGCCCTGCTGCATCCTCAATATAAGTGTCAGAGGTGGCCCTGCTGCATCCTCAATATAAGTGTCAGAGGTGGTCCAGCTGCATCTCAATATAAGTGACCGAGGTGACCCTGCTGCATCCTCAATATAAGTGACAGAGGTGGTTCTGCTGCATCCTCAATATAAGTGACAGAGGTGGCCCTGGTGCATCCTCAATATAAGTGACAGAGGTGGTCCAGCTGCATCCTCAGTATAAGTGACACAGGTGGTCCTGCTGCATCCTCAATATAAGTGACAGAGGTGGCCCTGCTGCATCCTCAATATAAGTGACAGAGGTGGTCCTGCTGCATCCTCGATATAAGTGACAGAGGTGGTCCCACTGCATCCTCAGTATAAGTGACACAGGTGGTCCTGCTGCATCCTCAATACAACTGTCAGAGGTGGTCCAGCTGCATCCTCAATATAAGTGACAGAGGTGGCCCTGCTGCATCTCAATATAAGTGACCAAGGTGACCCTGCTGCATCCTCAATATAAGTGACAGAGGTGGTCCTGCTGCATCCTCAATATAAGTGACATAGGTGACCCTGGTGCATCCTCAATATAAGTGACAGGGGTGGTCCTGATACATCCTCAATATAAGTGACAGAGATGACCCTGCTGCATCCTCAATATAAGTGACAGAGGTGACCCTGCTGCATCCTCAATATAAGTGACAGAGGTGGCCCTGCTGCATCCTCAATATAAGTGACAGAGGTGACCCTGCTGCATCTTCAATATAAGTGACAGAGGTGGTCCTGATACATCCTCAATATAAGTGACAGAGGTAACCCTGCTGCATCCTCAATATAAGTGACACAGGTGGTCCTGCTGCATCCTCAGTATAAGTGACACAGGTGGTCCTGCTGCATCCTCAGTATAATTGACACAGGTGGTCCTGCTGCAACCTCAATATAAGTGACAGAGGTGGTCCTGCTGCATCCTCAATATAAGTGACAGAGGTGAGCCTGCTGCATCCTTAATATAAGTGACAGAGGTGGTCCTGATACATCCTCAATATAAGTGACAGAGGTAACCCTGATGCATCCTAAATATAAGTGACAGGGGTGGCCCTGCTGCATCCTCAATATAAGTGATAGAGGTGACCATGCTGCATCCTCAATATAAGTGACAGAGGTGATCCTGCTGCATCCTCAATATAAGTGACAGAGGTGACCCTGCTGCATCCTCAATATAAGTGACAGAGGTGGTCCTGCTGCATCCTCAATATAAGTGACAGAGGTGGTCCTGCTGCATCCTCAATATAAGTGACAGATGTGGCACTGCAGCATCCTCAATATAAGTGACAGAGGTGACCCTGCTGCATCCTCAATATAAGTGACAGAGGTGGTCCTGATACATCCTCAATATAAGTGACAGAGTTAACCCTGCTGCATCCTCAATATAAGTGACAGAGGTGACCCTGCTGCATCCTCAATATAAGTGACAGAGGTGACCCTGCTGCATCCTCAATATAAGTGACAGAGGTGGTTCTGCTGCATCCTCAATATAAGTGACAGAGGTAACCCTGCTGCATCCTCAATATAAGTGACAGAGGTGGTCCTGATACATCCTCAATATAAGTGACAGAGGTAACCCTGATGCATCCTCAATATAAGTGACAGGTGATGTAAATAATTAATTTACTCTCTTAATTTCTATGCAGGTAAGTACTTAATCAATAATAACTCAATCGGAATGAAGGAAAACAGAGTCCGTGGTGCAAGAGTTTCTAAGGGTTTTATTCCTCATAAAGGAATCAGGATATCATGTTCTGACCACCACACAGGGTGTCAGAAGGGATAGATGAGCGCGCCAACGTTTATTGACAATACATAGCTTATATACTTGATTTACATCATAATGTTCAATGTAAGAGGCGTAACAGCTGAGAGAAGACAAGATAACAGTATACACGTGGTGCTAGTACATCATCAAGAGGCGTAAACTAGGCGTGTGTGCTAGAAACGTCACTGATAGGTGACGCAAGTGGGTGGCACCAAGGGGTGGTGCTAACAGAATGTTGCAATGTCAGCAGAAATCGGAAGCTTGGATGCGCGCGCAGCTGCATGACGTGTGATAGACGGGGTGCAGGGGACTTGACATTTACACTGGCGGAAAGAGACAGAAGTCTGGCATGTCAGATCAACTTGTGCTTCTATCATATCCGATATCTGATGTTTAGGAACTAAGCTATCTGGTGCAGAAAGGTCTCTAGAGCAGAAGCTATTCTATACTTGCTGTGAGTGCGTGTATAAGCGCCTGAGTGTCTGTATGAGAAGCGTGGGGGCACGGGGCCTTCCATGGAAGCATGGCAACAGAGGCTATGAATTACTTGCATAAAGACAGGTCGGCCCTTTAGCCCTGTAGCTGAGGAAGGATGTTTACTGAAGCTAGCAGGCTGGAATGTATCTTCGGGAGGAAAACAGATAACTCGAAGGTTATAGTCAATCTTGGCAGGCAGCAGGCTGAGCTGAGCACGGAGGGCCGCGCTAGAAGTAAGTCAGAGTTCACGGGTACGGGGGCTGCTTGGGCAGAGGCCCTCGCAGTCAGAAGCCAGAAAAGAGGCTCGATGGCAGAGATTCAGGGCCTACTTTCAGCCAGGCTGAAAAACGTAGGAGTACACTTCAAAAAGACGTTGGCATAGCATACTTAGGAACGGACCATCAAACCCATTCATGGTGGGTCTGAAAGAGGACAAGTTAACGTTGGACGCAAATGTATTTGCGTCTTCATAACTGATACAGGAGGGAAGTTACATGCACTTTTAACTCGTACATGGAGTCGGTGGGGTACTCGCTAGGGAACACAACATGACCATAAAATTTATATTACCTCATTCCCTCCTTGTTCCCTACGGACCCTTCATGATATATCGATCCTCATAAATCGATCAGTTTGTTCTTGTAACATTATATGTTCGTCTTTCTTTCTTTGACTGTTTGAGAGGCAACTGGAATGCTCGATGCAGGATGTGGCACACAGTCCACATATCGCTGGCCCACACTGCAGGCATAGGCAACAACTGAATACTATAACAAGGCCAATGCCTAGGAAGGATAAGATCTTCCATCCCCAAGCTGTTAACGTAGTCCAGAACCAACCGGACCAAGTCCAGGTGCCTGGATTCTGATGTATCTGATTTGCAATTTTATGTAAACGAGTGATAGCTTGATAGACAGATGGTGCATTTTGTGGAATGAAAACACAGCAACTTGACCCGATGACCTTACAAGCTCCACCTCTATCTGCCAAGATGACGTCAATCACAAGACGATTTTGAAGGACAACAGTCCGTATAGCAGACTGCTCCTCTGTTAAGTTACCTAGAGCGGAGGCAGTTTCGTTCACTACTGCTTCAAGTGTTCTCGTTAATCTGCGTATTAATTTACTGTTTTGGACAGGTCCTAGGAAGAAAAAGAATCCTTTATTGAAATCAGTGTACTGTTCCCATGCCGTTTCTGTGTAGTCGACAAGGGGAATATCTCTTTTGGGTCTATTCGGTGCTAGATTCGTATTTCTATGGTAATCAGGAGGAGCTAGGAAAACAGGTGGCAGAAGGAATGCAATGTAACAGGTACCATCCCAATCTGGGGGCAAACGTATGTATGCGGTATGACCACAAACAAAGTAGGAATGACTGGTAGCTTTAAAAGACGATTTACCATGGTCACTGAACTCGACCACAGTAGTGCATTTACTATGACCTACGTGTACTGAACCTTTCTTGCTAACACATAATTCACCTGTGACTGGTAACACTAACATATGGGGCAAAACTGGAGCAGTTTCAGATTCAACAGTGAGGATCATAAGGCTAATTGTGTAATTACCTAATCCATATACTTCATTTTCTAGATCAGTTCCTATTCGGGTGGGAAGTCCTTCTTGATCAGGATAACAGACGTTGAGCAGGACTAAGTTCAAGTTTCCCCAAACCCAGCCCCCATCGAAAACAGCAATATCAGGATCTAAAGAGTTAATTATTTTAAACCATGCTCCACAAGAGCCATTGTGAGTGAATGGGTACGGAAAGAGAGGCAGAGCTCCCTTGTAATTCTGGTAGGGAGGGAGTCGGCCACATATCCAACAGTCTGTAGCATTATTTGTCTGATGGGAATGGTGTAACATACTAATGAATGTATTGTTGCGCAGCGCAAGTCTGTAAGAGAGTTCATGTGCAGGAAGTTCACTAAAAGTGTGTTCAGCAGAGACATTGTAAGCAGATTGTTCACGCCTGAAAATAGGCCAGTACATAGGAAGCAGAATGCTGGCAATAATAATTAGAATACTCAGAATAAACATGATTATTAGTGTCGCTATGCAGTGACTACGAAGTGATTGGCAATATGTTCTTCTCTTTTCCTCTCTCTCTCTAACTCGATCTAGGGGATACATGTCAGAAACTATTTAACCGATTCACCTAGGGGAGGACTTAAACAATTAAACTGTCTGACTTGCTAGATCGAAGCTTCATGCGGTAGACTTCTTGAGAAGTCTTTTCTCTTTTAGGCACAGTAACGTCTTGTGCTTCAACACAGTCTTTGGTGGGGGTGGACGAGTCAGAGTCCTGTTTCAGTCCGTTTTTTAGTTCATTGCATAGCTTGATGTGACTCGTGTGGACCCACCCCTTTCTCCCCTCGATTTTCACGGCGGTCCTGGTGGTAAGCAGAACGGTCTTCGGAGACTTCCAGCGGGGCTCCAGCGGACTTTTCCGGTCGAAGTTCCTGACGAGTACCAGGTCCCCTGGACGGACCTCATGCGCCTTTACATCGGTGTTGTCAGGGAAGGCTGCGGCAACCTGTGAACGACATGATTGGAGTGCAGACATCAAGGAGGCAAGGTAATCTGTCAACATGTTACAATCAATATCAGTGATCTTTTTCGGAACGGGCGTCCCCCACATATTCGGCGGTCTGCCAAAGACCACTTCGTACGGAGATAGCCCTGATCTCGAGTGGGCAACCATTCTCATGTAGAATAGTGCCACGGGCAGGGCGACTATCCAGTCGACCCCTTTTTCCTGACAGATCTTGGCAAGACGGATTTTTAGTGTCTGATTATGCCTTTCTACAAGGCCAGCTGCTTCGGGATGTCGGACACAGTGGAACCTCCACTGATATCCTAGCAAGAGGGAAACTTGTTTCATCAGCTCGGACGAGAACGGCTGTCCGTTATCTGAGTACACGACACGGGGCAAACCGTACCGTGGGAAGAATTCACGAACCAACTGTCTGGCAGTGGTCGGAGCAGTGTAGTCTGGGACTGGGTATGCTTCGGTCCAGCGGGACAGAGCACAAACGATTACAAGAACATACTTAAATCCTCTACAGCTATTCATCTGGATATAATCCATCTGGAGGACTTCAAAAGGGTGATCGGGAGGATGGAATCCACCTTGCTCAACAGGGACGCTTTTACCTGGATTGAACTGACAACAGATCATGCAAGTACGCACTTTCTGTTTTGCTGCTGCTCGTAAGTGTTTGTTGTACCAGAGATTCTGTAAACTGTCTAACATGGCTTTCTCTCCAAGATGGGCAGGACTATGTGCTGTATTTATCATGACTTGAACCATTGAGTCGGGGAGAAACCATATAGATTTTCCCTTCGTCACCCAACCTTGGTCTGTCTGAATCCCTCCTAGTTCAGTCCATTTCTTTATCTCCTCTGGAGTAGCATGTGTCTGGATGTCAATTACGTCTAGGGCGGGATCTCTAACTGTCATACACTGTGTTTGTACTATTGTCTTTGTCACATCAGTAGTCTGGGTGTGAGTCAATGCTGTATGTTTTGCTGTCTGGTCTGCCAGGTCGTTACCCTGGGAAACGGAATCTGTGACTTTGGTATGTGCCTTACACTTCATGACTGATATGCCCGAGGGCAAATGTATTGCTTCTAACAGTGCTTGAATGAGGGGGCCATGTTGTATCTTGGCCCCATGAGAAGTCAGAAAACCTCGTTCTTGCCAGAGGACTCCGAAGTCGTGTACAACTCCGAAGGCATAGCGGGAATCTGTGTATATGTTAACATTTCTGTTCTTGGCTAGAATACAGGCTCGAGTCAGAGCGATGAGCTCTGCTGCTTGAGCAGACAGGGTGTCAATACGATGTGTTTCTTTAATTTCAGTTTCAGTGGTCACGGCGTACGCGGCCACTAATTCTCCTGTACTTGTTCTCATGCATGAACCATCCACATAAAGTGTCAGGTCTGGATTTGTCAATGGGACATCTGTTAAGTCTCGTCTAGGCTTAGTTACTGCATTAATTATTTCTATACAATCATGCGGAGCTGGATCTGTCATAACTGTAGGTAACAGTGTTGCTGGGTTCAGGATGCTGCAACGTCTGATTTCTATGTGTGGCTGGAATAGTGTTAATTCATAACCTGTCAGTCGTGCTATAGTTAAGTGTTGAGTCTGGGTTCTGTTTAACAAAACCTCTACAGAATGTGGTACTTGAACTGTTAACTGATGACCTAAAACAATTGAATCACTTTGTCTTATTGCTAACGCTGTTGCTGCTACTGACTTTAAGCACGCAGGGAGTGCTTGAGCTACTGAATCCAATGTACTAGAAAAATAAGCACAAGGCTTGTGTGAACCTGCTTGGTCTTGAGTGAGGACAGACAACGCTGTACCATCACGTTCTGTAACAAAAAGTGTAAACGGTTTGTTGTAACATGGTGTCGCTAAAACTGGTGCTTGGCATAAAACTTTCTTTAATTCTTCAAAAGCTTGTGTGTGTTCCTGAGTCCAAGGGAGGACAGTCGAAGTCGCTGCCTCCTGTGTCGTTAACTGGATGAGTGGCTTAGCTAAAAATGCATACTGGGGAATCCATTGTCTGCAGTACGAGGTGAGGCCTATGAAGGCCCGCACTTCCTTTTGTGTCTTGGGTTGCGGCATGTTCACAATTAACTGAATGCGATCGGGAGTGAGCTGTCTCCCCACTTTGGACAGTAAGTGACCCAAGTACACAACTTGCTGAGCACAGAATTGTAGCTTCGAAGGAGACACCTTGTGTCCCTTGTCGGCCAGGAAATGTAAAACTGTCAGTGATGCTTTTTCACATTCGGGCTCACTTCGTGCGGTGATCAGCAGATCATCGACGTATTGTAGTAAAGCGGTGTTAACTGGCATTTGAATACAATCTAGTTGTCTTTTCAGTGCTTGACTATAGATGCTGGGGCTTTCTGTAAATCCTTGAGGTGCGCGCGAAAATTTGAAACTGCGTCCATTTAAACAGAATCCGAAGAGATATTGGCTCTCGGGATCAATAGGCACGCTGAAGAAGGCGTTCTTGAGATCAATTACAGTAAAGAACGTTGCTTCTGAATCAATAGCAGTCAATAGAGATGATATATCGGGGACCACAGGATACTGTGGGATAATGCATTTATTCAATTCTCGAAGATCAATCACCAGCCGATATACTGGCGGTGCATTGGGATCAGTACGTTTAAGAATCGGAATGATGGGTGAATTACAGATATTGGAGTCGGTTTCGACGACCACTCCTTGGGCAATGAGCTCTTCAATGATTTTCAGTAAAGCCGCTACAGCATCGGGTGGTAACTTGTATTGTCTGATTCTGGGTAATACAACACCTGCCTTGAGGGTAACGCGGTATGGTGTAATGTGCATACATCCTACATCAGTTGGGCCTTTTGCCCACAAGTAATCAGGTACATTTTTCAATCTGACGTCAAACTCACGAAGAACGTAATGACCCTTGAAATCCCGTAGAAAGAGTCTAACCCCCTCCGGGGAGCAGCATATTATAGCTCCTAGAGCCTTTAGTGTTTTAATTCCTAACAGATTTTCCGGACATGATTTTGTTAGTAACAGGTCTGTAACGCGTGATAATGGACCCACAGCCAGGGGAACTGGTTCTGATACTTCATTTACAATAGGTTGTCCTGAAAAACCAAGGGAAACATTTTGTGAGCCTGAGAGGGGTGCCCCTGGAACTTCGTCATGACTTATTGTAGTGCGACTTGCCCCTGTGTCAATTAAAAACTTTCTATCTTTCCCCAATACTTGACTGTGTACATAAGGACCTTCTTGATCTACAGGAATCTCGATAAGAGGCAAGCCACCTTCCCTCTCTAGGCTGTTTCATGTATATCGGGAATATTCGGGGTAAGCAGACTGGGCATACTGGTACATCTGTTGTGAGACTTGCTGAGTTGCAGCAATGGGCTGTGGCTGTGGTACTGCTACGGTTTGTGCTGTCTGTGCAGATGCATGCATGGGCTGTGTATTCTGTGTAGACTGATGCTGGTTATGGTCTTGTCTAGGAGGATGCGGTCTCTCTTTAGTTTTTCCTGTCGCTATGTTATGTTTCAGAACTGCGCATTCGTGTACGTAGTGACCTGGCTGCTTGCAATAATTGCATGTCCCTTTCACAGGAGCTGCAGTGTGACTTGTCTGGGTCGTACCTTTTCTGTGACTGTCGGATGGAACCGTCTGGGCTACTAACATTTTCATTTTCGTGTCTTTCATGCGCTTCTGTTCCTGGTCTTGTTCTTCCCTAATTCTATTCTGGTGATATTGTAACATTTGTAACATCTGGGATGGCGTATTTGCTTGCCATGTACTCTCGACTTTATACACTCTATTTTTAACTAACGGTAGGGAATTCTCGACTAACTTTGATACAAAAAGATGTGGGTACGACTCGCTACTTGGCTGAAGGCCACTATTGATAATAAAACATTTCTCGAATCTTGAATAAAAGTCGCTAGTATCTTCATCATGTTTCTGTTTACAGGACGAGATTGCATCCCAATCCTCCTTTCTAGTTGTCAATAATCTGGGCAGGACCTGTACTATTAAACCTGGTAATGCTTTAGTTTTGTCCCCAAGGCCTAACCCTGGAACCCGTTTCTTTTCTTCATCCTCTATTTCTGCCCAGGCAATCTTTGCGTCTCCCACCTCCCAGTCCTTTTCCTTTAATTTCTCGAATATACCCGTAGGCAATAATACTTTCAACATTTTCATGATATCATCATATGTGTAGTCCCCCATCAGTAACATGTCTTTGAGCTCTCTATGAAAACCTGCAGGGTCTTTATCATGGCACGGTACTAATTTCTTCATTTCTAACAGTTCTAATTTAGTTAGAGGCGTGTGTACATACACGCGTTTCAAAATTTTATCCTCACCCATAACAGGGTGCACTTCTCGCAAGGGGTTCTGACTTTCAATACCACCCCCGCACTGCATATGGTACATTTTCCTTTCTGGAGGTGGGGCGGGAACATATTCAGGACTTACAAAGGTGTCATATCTGCGTCGTTGTTCTAGAATTATTTGAACTAATTTAGTGCTTAGGCCTCTCCATCTATCCATCAGTAGTGCTTCTAGTGTCTCATGTAAGGGACCTGGATCGGAATAATGTTTTCTGTACTTAATGAGAAGGTGCTGAATCATATATACCCCTGCTAATTTCTGTTCGTCGGGGGAGAGGTTCAGAAATGTCTGTGCTACGGTGTCATCATTATATATGTCTGCATTTTCGGCCCATGATACCGCTGATCGGGCTAATTCTTGTTCATCCATAGAATTGAGTACATGGTACCCAACTCGACCTCGAAGCCGTTTATCAGTTTCCTGGAACTGATGTTCAGCAGAATTCGGATTCGTTAAGGCAGAGAAGAAAACTCTCTTGCTTTCCGGACGGACACCTTTCCTAAGGTAGTTTCCCCTACCTACATATGCTATAGTGCTTGTAGTTGGTTCTGGTTCTTCAGATTCTTCTTCCTCCTCGGAGGGAGCCTTTTCTTTCTCTTTCTCGTGTACTGCTATCACTGCTTTCTTAATCTTTTTATACATGGCCTCTATGCAATTTTGTCTGTCATGTTTTCCGTCGGCTATATTTTGACCCCACTTGTTCAATGCATCTAATTCACTCTGCTCTGTTCCGGGCTGATACTTAATGTCAACTGTAACTATTTATACAAAAACACAATAATGCACAAAAACAATCACATTCATACCACGACATTAATCACATGAAACATTTAAAGACATAGCTAACTTCCCCCTAGTCTGAATGTACCGCTCAACGATACAGATACACTGCTGTAACAGTGCAGAAATTCGGAATACTTTATATACTGCTAAACAGTACAGATACACTGCCTAAAAACAGTGCAGACCGGACTTGCGTACCCAAACCCGTCTAGATACGACCCAGCAATGGTACTCACCGGGAAGCACGGAAAACAGAAGGCCTCGGAAAACTCGACTGGACTCGACTCGGAACTTCGGAAAACTTCGGAAAACTTCGGAAAACTTCGGAAAACTTCGGAAAACTGGTGGGCCTCTTCACACCTCGGACCTTGCTTCCTTCGGCTGGGCTCTGGTCGGGATCCTCCGCACTCCTCACCGCCTCGTCTGGGCACTGATCGCAGTCTTCGTCACCTCCGTGTGTCAGAGGGGAATGCAGGAAATCCTGCCAGTACACGTGTTGTCCGTCTAACTGATGGCAGGGGACACGGATTGCAACGCACCTTCCGGCGCGTGAGGTGGGGGAGGGGTCCCTGTTCGGGCGCCAAAATGATGTAAATAATTAATTTACTCTCTTAATTTCTATGCAGGTAAGTACTTAATCAATAATAACTCAATCGGAATGAAGGAAAACAGAGTCCGTGGTGCAAGAGTTTCTAAGGGTTTTATTCCTCATAAAGGAATCAGGATATCATGTTCTGACCACCACACAGGGTGTCAGAAGGGATAGATGAGCGCGCCAACGTTTATTGACAATACATAGCTTATATACTTGATTTACATCATAATGTTCAATGTAAGAGGCGTAACAGCTGAGAGAAGACAAGATAACAGTATACACGTGGTGCTAGTACATCATCAAGAGGCGTAAACTAGGCGTGTGTGCTAGAAACGTCACTGATAGGTGACGCAAGTGGGTGGCACCAAGGGGTGGTGCTAACAGAATGTTGCAATGTCAGCAGAAATCGGAAGCTTGGATGCGCGCGCAGCTGCATGACGTGTGATAGACGGGGTGCAGGGGACTTGACATTTACACTGGCGGAAAGAGACAGAAGTCTGGCATGTCAGATCAACTTGTGCTTCTATCATATCCGATATCTGATGTTTAGGAACTAAGCTATCTGGTGCAGAAAGGTCTCTAGAGCAGAAGCTATTCTATACTTGCTGTGAGTGCGTGTATAAGCGCCTGAGTGTCTGTATGAGAAGCGTGGGGGCACGGGGCCTTCCATGGAAGCATGGCAACAGAGGCTATGAATTACTTGCATAAAGACAGGTCGGCCCTTTAGCCCTGTAGCTGAGGAAGGATGTTTACTGAAGCTAGCAGGCTGGAATGTATCTTCGGGAGGAAAACAGATAACTCGAAGGTTATAGTCAATCTTGGCAGGCAGCAGGCTGAGCTGAGCACGGAGGGCCGCGCTAGAAGTAAGTCAGAGTTCACGGGTACGGGGGCTGCTTGGGCAGAGGCCCTCGCAGTCAGAAGCCAGAAAAGAGGCTCGATGGCAGAGATTCAGGGCCTACTTTCAGCCAGGCTGAAAAACGTAGGAGTACACTTCAAAAAGACGTTGGCATAGCATACTTAGGAACGGACCATCAAACCCATTCATGGTGGGTCTGAAAGAGGACAAGTTAACGTTGGACGCAAATGTATTTGCGTCTTCATAACTGATACAGGAGGGAAGTTACATGCACTTTTAACTCGTACATGGAGTCGGTGGGGTACTCGCTAGGGAACACAACATGACCATAAAATTTATATTACCTCACAGGGGTGGCCCTGCTGCATCCTCAATACAAGTGACAGAGGTGGTCCTGCTGCATCCTCAATATAAGTGACACAGGTGACCCTGCTGCATCCTCAATATATACGTGACAGAGGTGACCCTGATGCATCCTCAATATAAGTGACAGAGGTGACCCTGCTGCATCCTCAATATAAGTGACCAAGGTGACCCTGCTGCATCCTCAATATAAGTGACAGAGGTGGTCCTGCTGCATCCTCAATATAAGTGACAGAGGTGACCCTGCTGCATCCTCAATATAAGTGACCGAGGCGACCCTGCTGCATCCTCAATATAAGTGACAAAGGTGGTCCTGCTGCATCCTCAATATAACTGACAGAGGTGACCCTGCTGCATCCTCAATATAAGTGACAGAGGTGACCTTGCTGCATCCTCAATATAAGAGACAGAGGTGACCCTGCTGAATCCTCAATGTAAGTGACAGAGGTGACCCTGCTGCATCCTCAATATAAGTGACAGGGGTGGTCCTGCTACATCCTCAATATAAGTGACAGAGGTGACCCTGCTGCATCCTCAATATAAGAGACAGAGGTGACCCTGCTGAATCCTCAATGTAAGTGACAGAGGTGACCCTGCTGCATCCTCAATATAAGTGACAGGGGGTTGTCCTGCTGCATCCTCAGTATAAGTGACAGAGATGACCCTGCCGCATCCTCAATATAAGTGACAGAGGTGGTGCTGCTGCATCCTCATTCCTCAATATAAGTGACAGAGGTGGTCCTGCTGCATCCTCAATATAAGTGACAGAGGTGGCCCTGCTGCATCCTCAATATAAGTGACAGAGGTGGTCCTGCTGCATCCTCAATATAAGTGACAGAGGTGGTCCTGATACATCCTCAATATAAGTGACAGAGGTGGCCCTGCTGCATCTCAATATAAGTGACCGAGGTGGCCCTGCTGCATCCTCAATATAAGTGACAGAGGTGGTCCTGCTGCATCCTCAATATAAGTGTCAGAGGTGGCCCTGCTGCATCCTCAATATAAGTGTCAGAGGTGGTCCAGCTGCATCCTCAATATAAGTGACAGGGGTGGTCCTGCTGCATCTCAATATAAGTGACCGAGGTGACCCTGCTGCATCCTCAATATAAGTGACAGAGGTGGTTCTGCTGCATCCTCAATATAAGTGACAGAGGTGGCCCTGGTGCATCCTCAATATAAGTGACAGAGGTGGTCCAGCTGCATCCTCAGTATAAGTGACACAGGTGGTCCTGCTGCATCCTCAATATAAGTGACAGAGGTGGCCCTGCTGCATCCTCAATATAAGTGACAGAGGTGGTCCTGCTGCATCCTCAATATAAGTGACACAGGTGGTCCTGCTGCATCCTCAATACAACTGTCAGAGGTGGTCCAGCTGCATCCTCAATATAAGTGACAGAGGTGGCCCTGCTGCATCCTCAATATAAGTGACATAGGTGACCCTGCTGCATCCTCAATATAAGTGACAGAGGTGGTCCTGCTGCATCCTCAATATAAGTGACATAGGTGACCCTGCTGCATCCTCAATATAAGTGACAGGGGTGGTCCTGATACATCCTCAATATAAGTGACAGAGGTGACCCTGCTGCATCCTCAATATAAGTGACAGAGGTGACCCTGCTACATCCTCAATATAAGTGACAGAGGTGGCCCTGCTGCATCCTCAATATAAGTGACAGAGGTGACCCTGCTGCATCTTCAATATAAGTGACAGAGGTGGTCCTGATACCTCCTCAATATAAGTGACAGAGGTAACCCTGCTGCATCCTCAATATAAGTGACACAGGTGGTCCCGCTGCATCCTCAGTATAAGTGACACAGGTGGTCCTGCTGCAACCTCAATATAAGTGACAGAGGTGGTCCTGCTGCATCCTCAATATAAGTGACAAAGGTGAGCCTGCTGCATCCTCAATATAAGTGACAGAGGTGGTCCTGATACATCCTCAATATAAGTGACAGAGGTAACCCTGATGCATCCTAAATATAAGTGACAGGGGTGGCCCTGCTGCATCCTCAATATAAGTGATAGAGGTGACCATGCTGCATCCTCAATATAAGTGACAGAGGTGATCCTGCTGCATCCTCATTATAAGTGACAGAGGTGACCCTGCTGCATCCTCAATATAAGTGACAGAGGTGACCCTGCTGCATCCTCAATATAAGTGATAGAGGTGACCATGCTGCATCCTCAATATAAGTGACAGAGGTGATCCTGCTGCATCCTCAATATAAGTGACAGAGGTGACCCTGCTGCATAGTCAATATGAGTGACAGAGGTGGTCCTGCTGCATCCTCAATATAAGTGACCAAGGTGACCCTGCTGCATCCTCAATATAAGTGACCGAGGTGACCCTGCTGCATCCTCAATATAAGTGACAGGGGTGGCCCTGCTGCATCCTCAATATAAGTGACAGAGGTGATCCTGCTGCATCCTCAATATAAGAGACAGAGGTGACCCTGCTGCATCCTCACTAGAAGTGACAGGGGTGGCCCTGCTGCATCCTCAATATAAGTGACAGGGGTGGCCCTGCTGCATCCTCAATATAAGTGACAGAGGTGATCCTGCTGCATCCTCATTATAAGTGACAGAGGTGACCCTGCTGCATCCTCAATATAAGTGACAGAGGTGATCCTGCTGCATCCTCATTATAAGTGACAGAGGTGACCCTGCTGCATCCTCAATATAAGTGACAGAGGTGACCCTGCTGCATCCTCAATATAAGTGATAGAGGTGACCATGCTGCATCCTCAATATAAGTGACAGAGGTGATCCTGCTGCATCCTCAATATAAGTGACAGAGGTGACCCTGCTGCATAGTCAATATGAGTGACAGAGGTGGTCCTGCTGCATCCTCAATATAAGTGACCAAGGTGACCCTGCTGCATCCTCAATATAAGTGACCGAGGTGACCCTGCTGCATCCTCAATATAAGTGACAGGGGTGGCCCTGCTGCATCCTCAATATAAGTGACAGAGGTGATCCTGCTGCATCCTCAATATAAGAGACAGAGGTGACCCTGCTGCATCCTCACTAGAAGTGACAGGGGTGGCCCTGCTGCATCCTCAATATAAGTGACAGAGGTGGTCCTGCTGCATCCTCACTATAAGTGACAGGGGTGACCCTGCTGCATCCTCAATATAAGCGACAGAGGTGACCCTGCTACATCCTCAATAGAAGTGACAGAGGTTGCCCGGCTGCTCTTTTCAGCTGCATTCGCCACCGGGCTGTGGTACCAGGTAGTTCATTCAATTGGGTTAATTCCATCCTGTCTGACACCATTCCAGGGTAGCGATAGGCCAGTTGTGGCCAAGACACCGGACATCACTGGACGGTCACAGGGTTCACGCTCACTCTACTCTGTTTAACAGACACTACCGTGAGCCTTGGTTAAAACCAGGACTTCACTTTCAAAGCTGGGCTGATGACCCCCAGCACTAGAGATGAAGGCAGGGCGAGGGGGGCCGAGGTCCTCCTCAGTATTCAGAGATACATGATTAGAAGCTGTTTGAGTTGTATTCATTCTTTCTGACACTCACGTTATCACTCTTTAAATGATAATCAGTCATTACATTATGATTCTTTTTTCTCCCTCCTGCCTGCTCAAACATGCTCTAATTATTGAAAATTTCCACTTTTTGTTTCTTTGACTCCGTTTCCCATCCTGAGTGAAGGATGCTTGTTTTTATTCTCTCCATGTCTCTACCACTCATTCCTCATTCCTCATTCCTCATTTTACACTGACCTGTTTGGTAGATGGTTTGGCGGTAATTTTTCATCTTGGGCTAAATTCACCCCCTCCAACCTGATAGCGCCTCAAACAGGCTTCTGGGAACTAAACTTGAAACCCGCATGTAAGAAACATATGAAGGAGAGAAGCTGCCCTCAGAGTCAATGAATACAGAGGAAAATACAAAGTGCAGATGAGACGGAAATGCGCCCCCCCCTGCGCCTTACCGGATCTTCTGCAGCCGGGTGTCCGGGTGCTTCAGGGCGTCATAGAGCAGGGTCGCACCAGCGTCACCCAGTCTATTCCAACTCAAGTCCAGGTCCAGCAAAGAGCGGTTGGAGCGAAGGGCGGCGGCCAGAACTGCACAGGAAGCACCGGTTATCCGACAGTAACGGAGGCTAAGAAGGAGCGAGAAATAGAGAGAGGTAAAACATTAATAACTCTAAGGATTTATTGCTAAGAGAATCTAAAAGAAGGCAAAAATAATGAGAACAGCAGCGGTCACGGCCCGTTACTCTCTGATCTGAGGTGCACAAGAAACACTTGAGCCCTTTCCGCTGTCACCTGGTTTCAGTCCTGATGTTGTTGGAACTCAGGGAAGCACTCACTCCTCACTCCTCACTCCTCACTCCTCAACTCCTCACCTCCTCACTCCTCACTCCTCACCCCTCACCCCTCACCCCTCACCCCTCACTCCTCACTCCTCACCCCTCACCCCTCACCCCTCACTCCTCACTCCTCACTCCTCACCTCCTCACTTCCTAACCTCCTCACTCCTCACTCCTCACTCCTCACCCCTCACCCCTCACCCCTCACCCCTCACCCCTCACTCCTCACTCCTCACTCCTCACTCCTCACTCCTCACTCCTCACTCCTCACTCCTCACCCCTCACTCCTCACTCCTCACCCCTCACTCCTCACCCCTCACTCCTCACTCCTCACTCCTCACTCCTCACTCCTCACCCCTCAATCCTCACTCCTCACTCCTCACTCCTCACTCCTCACTCCTCACTCCTCCATCCTCACCTCCTCACCTCCTCACCTCCTCACCCCTCACCCCTCACCTCCTCACCTCCTCACCTCCTCACCCCTCACCCCTCACCCCTCACTCCTCACTCCTCATTCCTCACTCCTCACTCCTCACTCCTCATTCCACACTCCTCACCCCTCACTCCTCACTCCTCACTCCTCACTCCTCACTCCTCACCTCTTCACCTCCTCACCTTCTCACCTCCTCACCTCCTCACCTCCTCACCTCCTCACCTCCTCACTCCTCACTCCTCACTCCTCACCTCCTCACCCCTCACTATTCACCCCTCACCCCTCACTCCTCACCCCTCACTCCTCACTCCTCACCCCTCACTCCTCACTCCTCACTCCTCACTCCTCACTCCTCACTCCTCACCCCTCACCCCTCACCCCTCACCCCTCACTCCTCACCCCTCACCCCTCACTCCTCACTCCTCACTCCTCACTCCTCACCTCCTCACCTCCTCACTCCTCACTCCTCACTCCTCACTCCTCACCTCCTCACCCCTCACTATTCACCCCTCACCCCTCACTCCTCACCCCTCACTCCTCACCCCTCACTCCTCACTCCTCACTCCTCACTCCTCACTCCTCACCCCTCACCCCTCACCCCTCACCCCTCACCCCTCACTCCTCACCCCTCACCCCTCACCCCTCACTCCTCACTCCTCACCCCTCACCCCTCACTCCTCACCCCTCACCCCTCACTCCTCACTCCTCACTCCTCACTCCTCACTCCTCACCTCTTCACCTCCTCACCTTCTCACCTCCTCACCTCCTCACCTCCTCACCTCCTCACCTCCTCACTCCTCACTCCTCACTCCTCACTCCTCACTCCTCACCTCCTCACCCCTCACTATTCACCCCTCACCCCTCACTCCTCACCCCTCACTCCTCACCCCTCACTCCTCACTCCTCACTCCTCACTCCTCACTCCTCACCCCTCACCCCTCACCCCTCACCCCTCACTCCTCACCCCTCACCCCTCACTCCTCACTCCTCATCCCTCACTCCTCACTCCTCACTCCTCACTCCTCACCTCCTCAATCCTCACTCCTCACTCCTCACTCCTCACCCCTCACCCCTCACCCCTCACCCCTCACTCCTCACCCCTCACCCCTCACTCCTCACTCCTCACTCCTCACTCCTCACTCCTCACTCCTCACTCCTCACTCCTCACCCCTCACTCCTCACTCCTCACTCCTCACTCCTCACCTCTTCACCTCTTCACCTCCTCACCTTCTCACCTCCTCACCTCCTCACCTCCTCACCTCCTCACTCCTCACTCCTCACTCCTCACTCCTCACTCCTCACCTCCTCACCCCTCACTATTCACCCCTCACCCCTCACTCCTCACCCCTCACTCCTCACTCCTCACTCCTCACTCCTCACTCCTCACTCCTCACTCCTCATTCCTCACTCCTCACTCCTCATTCCTCATTTTACACTGACCTGTTTGCTAGATGGTTTTGATATTAATGTTTAATCTTGGGCTAAATTCATCCCCCAACCTGATAGCGCCTCAAACAGGCGTCTGGGAACTAACCTTGAAACCGCATGTAAGAAAATATGAAGGAGAGACGCTGCACTCAGAGTCAATGAATACAGAGGAAAATACAGAATAAAGAAGATGCAGAAAAGCCCCCATCCCCTCCCCCGTTCCTTACCGGATCTTCTGCAGCCGGGTGTCCGGGTGCTTCAGGCCCTCCCAGAGCAGGGTCGCACCAGCGTCACCCAGTCTATTGAAGCTCAAGTCCAGGTCCAGCAAAAACCGGTTGGTGCGAAGGGCGGCGGCCAGAGCTGCACAGGAATCTTTGGGCATCACACACATATAGAGGCTAAGATGGTGCGACAAAGAGAGAGGATTAAAACATCAATAACTCTCAGCAGGGCTTTAAGTGGGATGAAACGACTGGTGGGGGGGTCTCTCAAAGGGCGTGGCTGATGTAATTAAGGGCGTGGCTTAAAAACACGTCATGTGAAAATCCGTGCTTAGCATAGTGTGCCGTCCGACTTGTATTTTGCTGTTTTTGTCATTGCATCCAGATATATTATACAACAAGTGACATCATACCTACAAAAAGCCTCCACTTACAGCCCTGGTGACACCACGACAATGTTGCTGCTCCTGAGTTTCAAAAGGAGAAGCGAAATCCAGAGAGAGAATGACTCTCTTTAAGGGGTTTCCCTTCCCCTACAAGTCCCCCTGTCATGACGTCATGCTGTAACTTCTCCACTAGTGAGAAGTGAGCAGTGTAAGCAGCGCACACTAGTGAGAAGTGAGCAGTGTGAGCAGCGCACACTAGTTACAAGTGAGCAGTGTGAGCAGCACACACTAGTGACAAGCGAGCAGTGTGAGCAACGCACACTAGTGACAAGTGAGCAGTGTGAGCAGCTCACACTAGTGACAAGCGAGCAGTGTGAGTAGCTCACACTAGTGACAAGCGAGCAGTGTGAGCAGCTCACACTAGGGACAAGTGAGCAATGTGAGCAGCTCACACTAGTGACAAGCGAGCAATGTGAGCAGCTCACACTAGTGACAAGTGATCAGTGTGAGCAGCTCACACCAGTGACAAGTGAGCAGTGTGAGCACCTCACACTAGTGACAAACGAGCAGTGTGAGCAGCTCACACTAGTGACAAGTGAGCAGTGTGAGCAGCTCACACTAGTGACAAGTGAGCAGTGTGAGCACCTTACATTAGTTACAAGTGAGCAGTTTGAGTAGCTCACACTAGTGACAAGCGAGCAGTGTGAGCAGCACCCACTAGTGAGAAGTGAGCAGTGTGAGCAGCGCACACTAGTGACAAGTGAGCAGTGTGAGCAGCTCACACTAGTGACAAGTGAGCAGTGTGAGCACCTTACATTAGTTACAAGTGAGCAGTTTGAGTAGCTCACACTAGTGACAAGCGAGCAGTGTGAGCAGCACCCACTAGTGAGAAGTGAGCAGTGTGAGCAGCGCACACTAGTGACAAGTGAGCAGTGTGAGCAGCTCACACTAGTGACAAGTGAGCAGTGTGAGCACCTTACATTAGTGACAAGTGAGCAGTTTGAGCAGTTCACACTAGTGACAAGCAAGCAGTGTGAGCAGCACACACTAGTGACAAGTGAGCAGTGTGAGCAGCTCACACTAGTGACAAGTGAGCAGTGTACTCACACTAGTGACAAGCGAGCAGTGTGAGCAGCTCACACTAGTGACAAGTGAGCAGTGTGAGCAGCTCACACTAGTGACAAGTGAGCAGTGTGAGCACCTTACATTAGTGACAAGTGAGCAGTTTGAGCAGCTCACACTAGTGACAAGCGAGCAGTGTGAGCAGCGCACACTAGTGACAAGTGAGCAGTGTGAGCAGCGCACACTAGTGACAAGTGAGCAGTGTGAGCAGCACACACTAGTGACAAGCGAGCAGAGTGAGCAGCTCACACTAGTGACAAGTGAGCAGTACACACTAGTGACAAGCGAGCAGAGTGAGCAGCTCACACTAGTGACAAGTGAGCAGTACACACTAGTGACAAGTGAGCAGTGTGAGCAGCTCACACTAGTGAGAAGTGAGCAGTGTGAGCAGCGCACACTAGTGACAAGTGAGCAGTGTGAGCAGCTCACACTAGTGACAAGTGAGCAGTGTGAGCACCTTACATTAGTGACAAGTGAGCAGTTTGAGCAGTTCACACTAGTGACAAGCGAGCAGTGTGAGCAGCACACACTAGTTACAAGTGAGCAGTGTGAGCAGCTCACACCAGTGACAAGTGAGCAGTGTGCTCACACTAGTGACAAGTGAGCAGTGTGAGCAGCTCACACTAGTGACAAGTGAGCAGTGTGAGCAGCTCACACTAGTGACAAGTGAGCAGTGTGAGCACCTTACATTAGTGACAAGTGAGCAGTTTGAGCAGCTCACACTAGTGACAAGCGAGCAGTGTGAGCAGCGCACACTAGTGACAAGTGAGCAGTGTGAGCAGCGCACACTAGTGACAAGTGAGCAGTGTGAGCAGCACACACTAGTGACAAGCGAGCAGAGTGAGCAGCTCACACTAGTGACAAGTGAGCAGTACACACTAGTGACAAGCGAGCAGAGTGAGCAGCTCACACTAGTGACAAGTGAGCAGTACACACTAGTGACAAGTGAGCAGTGTGAGCAGCTCACACTAGTGAGAAGTGAGCAGTGTGAGCAGCGCACATCGATGTGAGAAGTGAGCAGTGTGAGCAGCTCACATCAATGTGCCTGCTGTGACTGCAGTCTGCCTGTGCCAAGGCACAATACAGAGCCCGATAGAGACCCATTTTGAGGCCTCCTTTAAAAAACTGCTGGTGCTCACCAGCGAGACCCGGCCCACTTAAAGCCCTGACTCTAAAGAATTATTGCTGAAACTATTAAAAACAGCATTCACTCCTAGTTTTACACTGACCTGTCTGGTAGATAGTTTTGATAGGAATGTTTCATCTGGGCCTACATTCACCCCCCTCCCCTTCTCCCCCACTGCAACCAATGAATAGACGCAGCTGGATGTAGGCACCCGTAATCTACAGGAAATGAAACTTATGGCAGCAGAAGGAGACTTCTTTGGGGACATTTTCCTACTCCGTGTACTCGGGGTGCTGATACCGTCTAAAACAGGCTTCAGAGAGCGGACCCTAAAACCTGCATGTAAGACTAACATATGGAGGAGAGAGGCTGCACTCAGAGTCAATGAATACAGAAGAAAATACAAAATGCAGATGATTCAGACAAGGCCCCCCCTCCACACCCCCTGCTCCTCACCGGATCTTCTGCAGCCGGGTGTCCGGGTGCTTCAGGGCGTCACAGAGCAGGGCTACACCAGGATCACCCAGTTTATTGTCCCTCAAGACCAGGTCCAGCAAAAAGCGGTTGAAGCGAAGGGCGGCGGCCAGAGCTGCACAGGAAGCACCGGTTATCCCACAGCCACTGAGGCTAAGAAGAGGCGAGAAAGAGAGATAGAGAGAGAGAGAGGGGATTAAAACATTAACGATTCGAAGGATTTGTTACTAACAGTATTAAAAACAAGGTATAAACAACAAGAACAGCAGCTGTGCTGGCCCAGAACTCTCTGATCTGAGGTGGACAAGAAACACTTTAACTCCTCCCACTACATGAATTTATGGGGGACCTTGGGCCCACTTATAAAAGCACATATACAATCTCTTAGTAGGGCAGCTCATGGGATAGATTCCTTTAGAAGACGTTTCGGTCACAGTCATATTAAATCAGTTATACACATTTACAATGCAAAGTGTGTCCCCACGGTGGAGTTTGGTGCGGAAATCTGGGGATACAAGCCTTGCCGTTCAATTCAAGTTCCTGAAAACAAAATGTAAAGAAAGCTATCACGAATACCCCAGAGTGTCCCAGAGGAAATTGTCCATGAAGAAATGGGGACAGATTTTATAACTGATTTTGTTTGACTCCGTCCAACACTTCTTTGGCTCTCAATATGGCTTAAGAGTGAATTAGAATTTAACAGGATAATTGTGCCTGATTGGATACATTTGGAACTAAGTCATCGCATTCCTTGGGTAAAACAACTCTGGGGGAGTTGGGTAAACCACAGTTGTTTAGTCCCCCAGAGCTAATTAGTAAATCAGAAATAGGCGGGTGGAAGAGGCTTTTAGATTAACTACTGGTGAAGCGAGGCTACAAGTGGCTCAATCCAAAGATGGTTATAAGCACTTTATAATTGTGAAATCCCACCGTAGAAGACTACTGTAGGAGGCTTTCTTAGTATATGGTGCACACTTATTTAAGTGAAGCACCCTGCACTAATCCAGACAACCCTTACGGTCATTTTAGTGGTTTGGACAACCTTAAAAAGCTCTCTAAGAGGTCGCTGTGGAGAGCAGCCTTCAGGCTTAGTCCAGAAAGAGTGTAAAGCAGCTTGTTTTACCAGAACTAATCATATCATCTCACCAGAATAGGAGCCTGTGAGCTGAAGGTTGAGCACAGTCCCCTGGGATAGGTGCATTTGCTCGCTGAGCCATCTCACCAGAATAGGAGACCGTGACCGGAAGGTTGAGCACAGTCCCCTGGGATAGGTGCATTTGCTCTCTTAGTCATTTCACTAGAAAAGGAGCCCATGACCGGAAGGTTGAGCACTGACCCCTGGGATAGGTGCATTTGCTCTCTGAGTCATTTCACTAGAACAGGAGCCCATGACCGGAAGGTTGAGCACAGTCTCCTGGGATAGGTGCATTTGCTGGTTGAGCCATCTCACAAGAATAGGAGCCCGTGACCGGAAGGTTGAGCACTGACCCCTGGGATAGGTGCATTTGCTCGCTGAGCCATCTCACCAGAATATGAGCCCGTGACCGGAAGGTTGAGCACAGTCCCCTGGGATAGGTGCATTTGCTCTCTGAGTCATTTCACTAGAAAAGGAGCCCATGACCGGAAGGTTGAGCACTGACCCCTGGGATAGGTGCATTTGCTCTCTGAGTCATTTCACTAGAACAGGAGCCCGTGACCGGATGTTTGAGCACTGACCCCTGGGATAGGTGCATTTGCTCTCTGAGTCATTTCACTAGAATAGGAGCCCGTGACCGGAAGGTTGAGCACAGTCCCCTGGGATAGGTACATTTGCTCGCTGAGTCATTTCACTAGAACAGGAGCCCGTGACCGGAAGGTTGAGCACAGTCCCCTGGGATAGGTGCATTTGCTCGCTGAGCCATCTCACCAGAATAGGAGCCCGGACCGGAAGGTTGAGCACAGTCCCCTGGGATAGGCGCATTTGCTCTCTGAGTCATTTCACTAGAATAGGAGCCCGTGACCGGAAGGTTGAGCACAGTCCCCTGGGATAGGTGCATTTGCTCTCTGAGTCATTTCACTAGAACAGGAGCCCATGACCGGAAGGTTGAGCACAATCTCCTGGGATAGGTGCATTTGCTGGTTGAGCCATCTCACAAGAATAGGAGCCCGTGACCGGAAGGTTGAGCACTGACCCCTGGGATAGGTGCATTTGCTCGCTGAGCCATCTCACCAGAATATGAGCCCGTGACCGGAAGGTTGAGCACAGTCCCCTGGGATAGGTGCATTTGCTCTCTGAGTCATTTCACTAGAACAGGAGCCCGTGACCGGAAGGTTGAGCACAGTCCCCTGGGATAGGTGCATTTGCTCGCTGAGCCATCTCACCAGAATAGGAGCCCATGACCGGAAGGTTGAGCACAGTCTCCTGGGATAGGTGCATTTGCTCTCTGAGTCATTTCACTAGAATAGGAGCCCGTGACTGGAAGGTTGAGCACAGTCCTCTGGGAAAGGTGCATTTGCTCTCTGAGTCATTTCACTAGAACAGGAGCCCGTGACCGGAAGGTTGAGCACAGTCCCCTGGGATTGGTGCATTTGCTCTCTGAGTCATTTCACTAGAACAGGAGCCCGTGACCGGAAGGTTGAGCACTGACCCCTGGGATAGGTGCATTTGCTCGTTGAGCCATCTCACAAGAATAGGTCCTGTGACCGGAAGGTTGAGCACAGTCCCCTGGGATAGGTGCATTTGCTCTCTGAGTCATTTCAATAGAATAGGAGCCCGTGACCGGAAGGTTGAGCACAGTCCCCTGGGATAGGTGCATTTGCTCTCTGAGTCATTTCACTAGACCAGGAGCCATTGACCGGAAGGTTGAGCACTGACCCCTGGGATAGGTGCATTTGCTCGTTGAGCCATCTCACAAGAATAGGAGACCGTGACTGGAAGGTTGAGCACAGTCCCCTGGGATAGGTGCATTTGCTCTCTGAGTCATTTCACTAGAATAGGAGCCCGTGACCGGAAGGTTGAGCACAGTCCCCTGGGATAGGTGCATTTGCTCTCTGAGTCATTTCACTAGAACAGGAGCCATTGACCGGAAGGTTGAGCACTGACCCCTGGGATAGGTGCATTTGCTCGTTGAGCCATCTCACAAGAATAGGAGCCCGTGACCGGAAGGTTGAGCACAGTCCCCTGGGATAGGTGCATTTGCTCTCTGAGTCATTTCACTAGAACAGGAGCCCGTGACCGGAAGGTTGAGCACTGACCCCTGGGATAGGTGCATTTGCTCGGTGAGCCATCTCACAAGAATAGGAGACCGTGACCGGAAGGTTGAGCACAGTCCCCTGGGATAGGTGCATTTGCTCGCTGAGCCTTCTCACCAGAATAGGAGCCCATGACCGGAAGGTTGAGCACAGTCCCCTGGGATAGGTGCATTTGCTCTCTGAGTCATTTCACTAGAACAGGAGCCCGTGACCGGAAGGTTGAGCACAGTCCCCTGGGATAGGTGCATTTGCTCTCTGAGTCATTTCACTAGAACAGGAGCCCGTGACTGGAAGGTTGAGCACTGACCCCTGGGATAGGTGCATTTGCTCTCTGAGTCATTTCACTAGAATAGGAGCCCGTGACCGGAAGGTTGAGCACAGTCCCCTGGAATAGGTGCATTTTCTCGCTGAGCCATCTTACCAGAATAGGAGCCCGTGACCGGAAGGTTGAGTACAGTCCCCTGGGATAGGTGCATTTTCTCGCTGAGCCATCTCACTGGAGCAGACAGGTGACACTCACTGCATCTTATACCTTCATACCCGTAAGAGGAGCCCCCACGTCTGGACCTAACATGGTCTCGGTGAGAATGACGTAACCCCCCCCACCTCCCCAGGGACCTGAGGAAGAAAGACTCTGGACTCACCTGAGCTCCTTGAGGCGGCTCAGCGGATCCCTCAACGCCTCACACAGCATGGATAAGTCTGGCTTCGGCTTCTCCTCGAACAAGGAGAAGGAATACGATGGAAAAACCTCATCCCACATCTCACAGCTGCTGAATCTGTGCAGGAAAGAGCAGCCATGAGCCTCACAGGTGGATGCAGGGGTCAGTGCAGGGGTCAGTGCAGAGTCAGGGCAGGGGTCGGGCAGGAGTCAGGGCAGGGGTCAGGTCAGGGGTCAGGGCAGGGGTCAGTGCAGGGCTCAGTGCAGGGATCAGTGCAGGGCTCAGTACAGGGCTCAGTGCAGGGGTCAGTGCAGGGGTCAGTGCAGGGGTCAGTGCAGGAGTCAGTGCAGGAGTCAGTGCAGGGGTTAGTGCAGGGGTCAGTGCAGGGGTCAGTGCAGGGGACGGGACAGGGGTCAGTGCAGGGGTCGAGACAGGGGTCAGGTTAGGGGTCAGTGTAGGGGTCAGTGCAGGGGTAAGTGCAGGGGTCAGTGCAGGGGTCGGGACAGGGGCCAGTGCAGGGGTCGGAACAGGGGTCGGGACAGGGGTCAGGACAGGCGTCAGGACAGGGGTCAATGCAGGGGTCAGTGCAAGAGTCAGTGCAGGGGTCAGTGCAGGGGTCAGAGCAGGGGTCACCAATGCAAGGTTTGCTTCACAGGTGTCTTTTTTCTTCACAATTAAAAGGTTATTTCTTGTTAATAAGGACAGTAAACAACTAAACAGTAACAGGTATGATTTAAAGTCCTCAGGAAATAAATATTGAGGGATTATTTACAAATTATTCAACACCAAAGAAGCTCCCAGTGGTGAAGAAAAGAATAAATGAATAAACCACATCTGTAACTGCCACCAGGGAGCTACAGAATGAATGAATGAATGAAGCACACCCAGAGCTCCAAGAAGGGAACTACACAATGAATGAATGAACCACACACTGGGCTCTAATGAGGGAACTACACAATGAATGAATGAAGCACACCCAGGGCTCCAATTAGGGAACTACACACTGAATGAATGAATGAAGCACACCCAGGGCTCCAATGAGGGAACTGCACAATGAATGAATGAAGCACACAAATGGCTCCAATGAGGGAACTACACAATGAATGAATGAAGCACACCCAGGGCTCCAATGAGGAAACTACACAAAGAATGAATGAAGCACACCCAGGGCTCCAATGAGGGAACGACACAATGAATGAATGAAGCACACCCATGGCTCCAATGAGGGAATGACACAATGAATGAATGAATGAATGCAGAACACACTGGGCTCCAATGACGGAACTACACAATGAATGAATGAATGAATGAAGCACACACTGGGCTCTAATTAGGGAACTACGCAATGAATGAATGAATGAAGCACACACAGGGCTCCAATCAGGGAACTACACAATGAATGAATGAATGAAGCACACACTGGGCTCCAATGAGGGAACTACACAAAGAATGAATGAATGAAGCTCACACAGGGCTCCAATGAGGGAACTACACAATGAATGAATGAAGCACACCCAGGGCTCCAATGAGGAAACTACACAATGAATGAATGAAGCACACAAATGGCTCCAATGAGGGAACTACACAATGAATGAATGAAGCACACCCAGGGCTCCAATGAGGGAACTACACAATGAATGAATGAAGCACACCCAGGGCTCCAATGAGAGAACTACACAATGAATGAATGAAGCACACCCAGGGCTCCAATGAGGGAACTACACAATGAATGAATGAAGCACACCCAGGGCTCCAATGAGGGAACTACACAATGAATGAATGAAGCACACACAGGGCTCCAATGAAAGAACTACACAATGAATGAATAAAGCACACCCAGGGCTCCAATGAGGGAACTACACAATGAATACCTAACACGCCGTTTGCTGACTGTGGAGGGAGCATTGACCCTGGGCAGATAAGCTCCGTTGTTGCCACACTGACCCCTCGCCGCCACCGCACTTTGGACCTGTGCGTGGCCGCTGAGAAGGGGTAAAAACTACACATCCCAGCATTCCCGGCCAGAGGAGTGCAGCGGGACCACGCCCACAACCGCGCCTGGCCGCTCTAAAAGCGCAAGACTCTTCCCGCGTTGCAGGAGCACGCGGGAACAGCCCGTGAGAAGCCCGGGACAAGGGCGGGACAGTCTATGACAGTCATAGACAGGAAGAGGCAGGGCTGGGCCATACCCCCTGGACCATTTTGTACCAGACTATTTGGATTCTGAAGATTTCTTACCCGCTAAAGTGTTCCCCCTATTATATTGCTTATAATTTAGGTAGCATTGCAACAGATATCCCCGAGGGCTCATCCCCATCCTAGTAACTGATTTTTGATATCAGGATAAACCATGCCAAGTGGCTCAAAGGAAACATTTACTTCGGGGGCCAGGTCCCCTTGATAATTATCTGGTGAAGATGGTAAATAAAATAAACAATGATAGGAGGGCCTCTTTGGGAAGGGATAGCCCTCCCATTAGTACTCCAGTTCCCCTGATTCCTGTGGTGAGCCCCCCAGAGCTTGCTACCCTCGAGCCGGATCCCATAGTGGTCTCCACGGTCATAGCCCAGGTTCATACTGAACCCCCTGTACCAGATATACACATAGTGAGTGAAGATAACGATGAAACTCTCCCTGCTGCTAGACCGGTTAGAAACTGTAGGAAGCAACAAAACAAAAGGGGGGGGGGGGTAGCACTCTAAAAAAAGGGTTGACATCCCTGTACAAGTTCAGATCAATACAGATGAGCCCACTAAAGTACAAGAAGATAACGATGTTGCTAACATTTTAAGCCCTGACCAATTTTCCCAACTACTTAGCTCCTTGGAAGCCAGGTTTGAAGCCAAACTAGAGCAGTTTGTACAACCCCTAGTGCGGAAACTCGACAGCGTGACTGCTGAAGTTAAGAGGTTAGGAGGACTGCTAGCAAAACACTTAGCAACGGCTGACAGTAACAAACAGGTGGATATGGGCACAGGAGGGCTAGTGCAGGTAGCTAGAGTAGACAATCAGCAACAAGAAAATCAGCAACAAGTTACCCAGCATCTAAAAAATATTAAGCCAGCTATAATAGCCCCCACCACTGTAGAGAGAGAAGCTACTCGGTCATCAATAGGGACCGATTGTTTATCTAACAATAACTTGGTAAGGAGAAGTAGATTTATAAATCTACCCCCAGCATGTACTCCCTATGTTGTTGTCTTAACAAACGTACCGCCCCAAGATATGCAATCAGCCCAGACACATAAGGAATCGCATGATTCCCTTAAAAATAAAACTGTGTCATGGTTAAATAGGAATTGTGGTTTCCCCACTAAATTTGCCCCTGATATCATAAGTAGTAGAAGGGCAAATTGGATTGGGCCCTCTAAAAAGACCTGTAATGGGGACTGTATAATTGTTAACTTCAGACATCCACAACATGTGGCCACAGTCCTACTAAGGGCAGCCTCACTGACGTACTATGTCAACAGCATCTGGGTGCGTCCTCTTGGGTTTTTTTTATAATCAGCTTACTAGAGTGCCCCCACATAGCGCTAGATTGAGACCTTACACTCCTGTTATAGCTCAGATGCCGCTTACACACCAGGGTCCTGGTGGAGAAAATTATTTTAATTTTGGGCTTAACATCCCCACACATAATAGATTTGATGTACTTTCTACCTTGGAGTTGTGTGATTGATGAGAGGCTACCATGGGAACTGGGGAAGAGTCTCACCTTGGTTTGGTCCCACAGGCACCGGATTATTCCACTTTGATTCCTCTTGCTACCCACTGTAACCCTGTAACTCTGCGTAACGCTAATGGGTCAATGGTTAAGATGTTAAGTTGGAACGTGGCTGGACCACGTTCCAAGAGAGAAGATACCAACTGGCTAAACTTTGTGAAACAATATGATATTGTGGCTCTCCAAGAGACCTGGGACATAGACTGTGACTTTTGGATGGATGGTTTCACTTCATATTTTGTCCAAGCATTAAAATCGTTGGCGGGAGAGATATAGGGGGACTTATGGTTCTGGTTTCTGTGAACATAAGAGGGAAAGTTACCAGGATAGACTGCGCATCTAATAATTTTCTCATCCTGGAATTTAATCTTACTAACAACACCAAATTAATTCTAGTGAATTGTTATAATTCACAGCAAGGGGACTCCCCGAATGTTAACTTGGTATGGTTGTCCAACTTTTTAAATACTTACACCTTAAAGCAAACCACTTTCTGCCAATATATCTTGTTGGGTGATTTTAATGTGCACCTATGTAGTCATAACTGTTTACTAACTGATAATGATGGGTCAGACTTCACATCCCCGCAACATTTTGAGCATACAAGTAAGGGGGAAGCACTGGAAAAAATCTTATCTAATAATGACTTGTTTGAACCAGGGTTTTTTTATAAAAGTTCCCGTGTTCCCACATTTATAGGCAGGGATTGTGAAACAATAATTGACTACATATTTCTTTCCTCTGGACTTTTAAAATAAGTAGTTTTTTATAATGCTATACCCTCACCTTTTAGCGACCATAATCCAGTGGTAATTGAACTGGTAAATGGTTTTTCTTTCTTAACCCCTTCGATGCTCATAACGGAACGGTTCCGTCATGAGCATCGGTTGAGCTGTGCTCATGACGGAACCGTTCCGTCATGACCACACCCATTTTCATTATGGGTCAGCACCAGGGATAAATCTGGGCAGCAGCCAAGGTGTTAAATAAATCCACTCCATCTACGGAGGTAGTTGAAGTGAGAGTAAAAGATCAGGGGAGGAAGCTCATTTGGAGTAAGGTCATGCCAGAGGATTTCTTTAATATTATCACTACAAAGGCTGCTCAGGATTTAGAAACCTGTGGAGATCCCCTTTTTATTGGGGACCAAATAATATCCTCCTATGAAGATATCTGCTCCCAAGTGGCCAAAGAACTTACCTCTAAAAACCGACCAGCCATAAATAACTCGCTCTCAGGCTGGTTTGACCACAAATGCTCCAAATCTCATAATCTCCTCAAAAAAGCCCTCCAGGAGCGTCCAAGGAATAAAGCTTTGGTTGCACAGCTCAGAAGTGAGTACAAAAAAGCAGTACAGGATAGGAAAAACGAAATCAAATACAATGCCTGGGTTGAGCTTATAATAAAGCTACCTTAAAAGATAGTGCAAAATTCTGGTCTATCATTAATACGCCCCTATTTTCTAACAGCAAAAATAAAGTCTTAGAAGCAAATATTGCAGAGGAGGACTGGTTGAGCCACTTTGAAAAGATATATGGTAGCCATCTTGAGTTAGAAACCTTTGTGGCCCCAGCCTCAGAACCTCCCGCCATGCCAGTTAGGTTTCTCCTAGGGGAGGTTGTTAAAGCAATCGAAGACTCTGTAGGGCGAAAGGCACCAGGACCAGATGGGGTCCCCACAGACATGTATAAGGCTAACCCATTGTACTGGGCTAACATCCTGACTAACGTTTTTAATTCCTCAGCCTTTGTAGGATTCCCTAAATCCTGGTCCTGATCAACAATAATCCCGGTGTTCAAGAAGGGCCAAAGGGCTGACCCTAGATGCTATAGGCGCATATCCTTGCCAGATTCCTCTATAAAAATTCTGGGGAAGGTTATCCTAGCAAGGATAACAGGGTGGGTCTCCGACAATAACATACTGTCAGATGCCCAATATGGCTTTAGAGCGGGGAGGAGTACGGAGGACCAATGTCTGAACCTACACTTAATAATAGCTAAATACACCAAGGCTGCCAGGGGCTCCATTTATCTGGGCTTTATGGACTTGTCCACAGCTTTTGATCTAGTCAATAGGTCGAAGCTGTGGACAATGCTCCTGGAGCTGGGACTTGATCGGCCCCTTGTGTATTTCTTGGCCGAATTGCATAAAGACTTGAACGCTTCAATCAGGATGACGACCGAGGGGAAGTGTACGTCCAGTTTTAAGTCCAGTAGAGGGGTGCGTCAGGGATGCATCCTGGCCCCTATGCTGTTTACGCTATATATAAATTCACTGGAGGTAAACTTGCTAGCAGCGACTCTGGACATTCCGCGTATGGGAGACACACCGGTTCCGGTGCTCCTATATGCAGATGGCGCTGTCCTACTGGCAAGGACCCCTCTGGGCCTGCAAAGATTGCTGGATTCGTTCGGGGATTTTATGAAAAACCTGGATCTGGTAGTAAATAATGGTAAATCGCATGTTATGTCATTGGGGCCCACAAAAAATAAAGTTAAGACCTTCTTCTGTGGTAGTGAAGAAATCACTAGAGTGAAGGTATTTACATACTTGGGAGTAGTCTTCGATGACAAGAGCTTATGGTCCCCTCAGCTTTTATTAAAGGTAAACTCGGCGAGAAATTCTTCAGCCGCAGTGCTAGGTTTTGCCAAAAGATTGGGAGGGAAACCCTTTGAGGCAATTTTAACAATCTACAAAGCTAAGACTATTTCCATCATAAGGTACGGGGCAGCAATATGGGGATTTATCAAACCCGACGCTATTCAAACGGAAGAAAACAAATTCCTACGCTCCCTCCTAGGTCTTCCGCAATCTACTGCTTCCCACTCGGTCCATCTGGAATTGGGGATTGGTTACATAGCAGACATAATTACATTAGCCCCAATGCTGCTATGGATTAAAATCTGGTTAAATCTGAACCTCTCCCTAAATCATAAGATCTTAAAGGACTGTATTATGCTTGACAATATGAATAAAATCCAGTGGTTGTCTAACATAAAACTGTTAGCTATATATATGGGGAGACCAGAGATCTTCTCTAACCCAGAATCTCTCTGTAAGGCTGACATTGAGTGGGTAAAAACTAATTTCATCAAGTTAAGGGAGGCAGAGCGGGAAGGAGTAGAACTATGTGAACCATCAGTTAGGGGCCATGTCTTGGTTACTCAGTCACTTGCAATGTCACCGTATCTGATCGTAGTGACAAATTCATTCCATAGATGGCTATTGACTAAACTGTGGTTTAATCAAATACACACAGTTCTTTGGGATTTGGAGGGTTGGAGTAGACCTGAAGATGCTGCTCTGTGCAAATGCAATGATTTTTCATCGCAAGACACTATGCACTTTATCTTTTTTTGCCCAATGTACCAAGACGCCAGGAAAAGGTTTATTTTCCCATTATTAAAAAAAAATGAATTTTATTCAGTGTAAACCTGCCTTGATGCTTTTACAATTGTTAGAATCCCCAGTAACTATGTTTTGTGTTGCCAGCTTTCTTGCCGCATCAGTTAGAAATAAAAGGGATAGACAGAAAGCTGTATAAGATAAGAAATTGAATCCTCTCAATAACAGAAATTGTATCCCTATTAACTGCTTAAACGTGGGCACGATTGATCACGCATTTTAATTGATTATGAATTGCGATTTTATCTTGTATAACAGATTTTTAAGGGATTTTTTAATGTTTGTGTATATGTATAGCATACTTTTATGATTTTAAATAATCGAATAAAGTGTTTTTTGACTTGACTTGACACTTGACTTGGGCTCCAATGAGGGAACAACACAATGAATGAATGAATGAAGCACACCCAGGGCTCCAATTAGGGAACTACACAATGAATGAATGAAGCACACCCAGGGCTCCAATGAGGGAACTACACAATGAATGAATGAAGCACACCCAGGGCTCCAATGAGGAAACTACACAATGAATGAATGAAGCACACCCAGGGCTCCAATGAGGGAACTACACAATGAATGAATGAAGGAAGCACACCCAGGGCTCCAATGAGGGAACTGCACAATGAATGAATGAAGCACACCCAGGGCTCCAATGAGGGAACTACACAATGAATGAATGAAGCACACCCAGGGCTCCAATGAAAGAACTACACAATGAACGAATGAAGCACACACAGGGCTCCAATGAGGGAACTACACAATGAATGAATGAAGCACACCCAGGGCTCCAATGAGGGAACTACACAATGAATGAATAAAGCACTCCCAGGGCTCCAATGAGGGAACTACACAATAAATGAATGAATCACACCCAGGGCTCCAATGAGGGAACTACACAATGAATGAATGAAGCACACACTGGGCTCCAATGAGGGAACTACACAATGAATGAATGAATTAATGAAACACACACTGGGCTTCAATTAGGGAACTACGCAATGAATGAATGAATGAAGCACACCCAGGGCTCCAATTAGGGAACTACACAATGAATGAATGAAGCACACCCAGGGCTCCAATGAGGAAACTACACAATGAATGAATGAAGCACACCCAGGGCTCCAATGAGGGAACTACACAATGAATGAATGAAGGAACCACACCCAGGGCTCCAATGAGGGAACTGCACAATGAATGAATGAAGCACACCCAGGGCTCCAATGAGGGAACTACACAATGAATGAATGAAGCACATCCAGGGCTCCAATGAAAGAACTACACAATGAACGAATGAAGCACACACAGGGCTCCAATGAGGGAACTACACAATGAATGAATGAAGCACACCCAGGGCTCCAATGAGGGAACTACACAATGAATGAATGAAGCACTCCCAGGGCTCCAATGAGGGAACTACACAATAAATGAATGAATCACACCCAGGGCTCCAATGAGGGAACTACACAATGAATGAATGAAGCACACACTGGGCTCCAATGAGGGAACTACACAATGAATGAATGAATTAATGAAACACACACTGGGCTTCAATTAGGGAACTACACAATGAATGAATGAATGAAGCACACCCAGGACTCAAATTAGGGAACTACACAATGAATGAATGAAGCACACACAGGGCTCCAATGAAAGAACTACACAATGAATGAATGAAGCACACCCAGGGCTCCAATGAGGGAACTACACAATGAATGAATGAAGCACACCCAGGGCTCCAATGAGGGAACTACACAATGAATGAATGAAGCACCCATGCAGCCATCGCACGCTAACACAACCTCAACATCATCTCCTACGCCGACGACACCCAGCTGATCCTCTCCCTCACCAGAGACCCCGACACTGCCAGAACTAGCCTCCACGAAGGGATGAAAGACGTCGCAGAGTGGATGAAGGACAGCCGCCTGAAACTGAACTCAGACAAGACGGAGGTCCTCATCCTTGGACCATCACCCACCGCCTGGGACGACTCCTGGTGGCCCCCAGCCCTGGGCACTGCCCCCAAGCCGACAGACCACGCACGCAACCTGGGCTTCATCCTGGACTCCTCCCTCTCGATGACCAGACAAGTCAACACGTCTCCTCTTCATGATTTCACACCCTCCGCATGCTCCGCAAGATCTTCCGATGGATCCCGATCGAAACCAGGAAGACGGTCACCCAGGCCCTCGTCACCAGCTGGCTGGACTACGGAAACGCCCACTACGCCGGAACCACAGCCAAGCTGCAGAAAAGACTACAACGCATCCAGAACGCCTCCGCCCATCTCATCCTAGACATCCCTCGACACTGCCACATCTCCAGCCACCTGAGGAACCTGCACTGGCTCCCCGTCAACAAGGATCACGTTCAGGCTCCTCACCCATGCACACAAGTCCCTCCACAACCTGGGCCCCAAGTACCTCAACGACCGCCTGACCTTCCACACGCCCACCCGCCAACTACGTTCTGCCAGCCTCGCCCTCGCCACCGTACCACGAATCCGAAGAGCCACCACCGGAGGCAGATCCTTCTCCTACCTGGCGGCCAAGACATGGAACTCCCTCCCCATCCACCTCCGGCTGACCCAAGACCACCTCGCCTTCAGGAGACAACTCAAGACCTGGCTGTTCGAGCAGTAGCGGCCCCCTTTCCCCTAGCGCCTTGAGACCCTTCCTGGTGAGTAGCGCGCTATACAAATGCTATGATTGATTGATTGAAGCACACACAGGGCTTCAATGAGGAAACTACACAATGAATGAATGAAGCACACCCAGGGCTCCAATGAGGAAACTACACAATGAATGAATGAAGCACACAATGGGCTCCAATGAGGGAACTACACAATGAATGAATGAAGGAAGCACACCCAGGGCTCCAATGAGGGAACTACACAATGAATGAATGAAGCACACCCAGGGCTCCAATGAGGGAACTACACAATGAATGAATGAAGCACACCCAGGGCTCCAATGAGGGAACTACACCATGAATGAATTAAGTACACACAGGGCTCCAAGGAAATAACACCACAATGAATGAATGAAGCACACACTGGGCTCCAAGGAAAGAACACCACAATGAATGAATGAAGCACACACTGGGCTCCAATAAGGGAACTACACAATGAATGAATGAATGAATGAATGAATGAATGAATGAATGAATGAATGAATGAATGAATGAATGGATGAATGAATGAATGAATGAATGAATGAAGCACACACTGGGCTCCAATTAGGGAACTGCACAATGAATGAATATATGAATGAAGCACACCCACGGCTCCAGTTAGGGAACTACACAATGAATGAATGAAGCACACACAGGGTTACAATGAAAGAACTACACAATGAATGAATGAAGCACACACAGTGCTCCAATGAGGGAACTACATAATGAATGAATGAATGAATGAAACACACACAGGGCTCCAATTAGAGAATGACACAATGAATGAATGAATGAAGCACAAACTGGGCTCTAATGAGGGAACTACACAATGACTGAATGAATGAAGTACACACTGGGCTCCAATGAGGGAACTACACAATGAATGAATGAAGCGCACACAGGGCTCCAATGAGGGAACTACACAATGAATGAATGAAGCACACCCAGGGCTCCAATGAGGGAACTACACAATGAATGAATGAAGCACACCCAGGGCTCCAGTGAGGGAACTACACAATGAATGAATAAAGCACACACTGAGCTCCAATGAGGGAACTATACAATGAATGAATGAATGAATGAATGAAGCACACCCTGTGCTCCAATTAGGGAACTACACAATGAATGAATGAATGAAGCACACCCAGGGCTCCAATTAGGGAACTACACGATGAATGAATGAAGCACACCCAGGGCTCCAACTAGGGAACTACACAATGAATCAATGAAGCACACACAGGGCTCCAATGAAAGAACTACACAATGAATGAATGAAGCACACCCAGGGCTCCAACTAGGGAACTACACAATGAATCAATGAAGCACACACAGGGCTCCAATGAGGGAACTACACAATGAATGAATGAAGCACACCCAGGGCTCCAATGAGGGAACTACACAATGAATGAATGAAGCACACATTGGGCTTCAATGAGGGAACTACACAATGAATGAATGAATGAAGCACACCCAGGGCTCCAATGAGGGAACTACACAATGAATGAATGAAGCACACCCAGGGCTCCAATGAGGGAACTACACAATGAATGAATGAAGCACACCCAGGGTTCCAATGAGGGAACTACACAATTAATGAATGAAGCACACACTGGGCTCCAATGAGGGAACGACACAATGAATGAATGAATTAATTAATTAGTGAATGAATGAATGAAGCACAAACTGGGCTCCAATTTGGGAACCACACAATGAATGAATAAACGAAGCACACCCAGGTCTCCAATTAGAGAACTACACACTGAATGAATGAAGCACACTTTGGGCTCCAATTAAGGAACTTCGCAATGAATAAATGAAGCACACACTGGGCTCCAATTAGGGAACTACACACTGAATAAATGAAGCACACCCATGGCTCCAATTAGGGAACTACACAATGAATGAATGAAGCACACACTGGGCTCCAATTAGGGAACTACACAATGAATGAATGAAGCACACCCAGGGCTGCAATTAGGGAACTACACAATGAATGAATGGAGCACACACTGGGCTCCAATGAGAGAACTACACACTGAATGAATGAATGAATGAAGCACACACTGGGCTCCAATTGAGAACTACACAATACATGAATGAAGCACACACTGGGCTCCAATTAGGGAACTACACACTTAATGAATGAAGCACACCCAGGGCTCCAATTAGGGAACTACACACTGAATGAATGAAACGCACACTGGGCTACAATTAGGGAACTGCACACTGAATGAATGAAGCACACCCAGGGCTCCAATTAGGAAACTACGCAATCAATGAATGAAGCACACTCTGGGCTCCAACTAGGGAACTACACACTGAATGAATGAAGCACACCCAGGGATCCAATTAGGGAACTACACAATGAATGAATGAAGCACACCCAGGGCTCCAATTAGGGAACTACACAATAAATGAATGAAGCACACCCAGTGCTCCAATTAGGGAACTACAGAATGAATGAATGAAGCACGCCCAGGGATCCAATTAGGGAACTACACTCAGAATGAATGAAGCACACCCAGGGCTCCAATTAGGGAACTACACACTGAATGAACGAATGAAGCACACCTAGGGCTCCAACTAGGGAAATACACACTGAATGAATGAAGCACACCCAGGGCTCTAATTAGGGAACTACACAATGAATGAATGAATGAAGCACACCCAGGGCTCCAATTAGGGAACTACACACTGCATGAATGAATGAATGAAGCACACCCAGGGCTCCAATTAAAGAACTACACACTGAATGAATGAAGCTCACACTGGGCTCCAATTAGGGAACTACACAATGAATGAATGAATGAATGAAGCACACACGAGGCTCCAATTAGGGAACTACACAATGAATGAATGAAGCACACCCAGTACTCCAATTAGGGAACTACAGAATGAATGAATGAAGCACACCCAGGGCTCCAATTAGGGAACTACACTCAGAATGAATGAAGGACACCCAGGTCTCCAATTAGGGAACTACACACTGAATGAACAAATGAAGCACACCTAGGGCTCCAAATAGGGAACTGCACACTGAATGAATGAAGCACACCCAGGGCTCTAATTAGGGAACTACACAATGAATGAATGAATGAATGAATGAATGAATGAATGAATGAATGAAGCACACCCAGGGCTCCAATTAGGGAACTACACAATGAATGAATGAAGCACACACTGGGCTCCAATTAGGGAACTACACACTGAATGAATGAAGCACACCCAGGTCTCCAATTAGGGAACTACACAATGAATGAATGAATGAAGCACACCCAGGTCTCCAATTAGGGAACTACACACTGAATGAATGAATGAATTAATTATTCACACCCAGGGCTCCAATTAGAGAACTACACACTGAATGAATGAAGCACACACTGGGCTCCAATTAGGGAACTACACAATGAATGAATGAATGAAGCACACACTAGGCTCCAATAAGGGAACTACAATCTGAATGAATGAAGCACACACCCAGGGCTCCAATTAGGGACTACACACTGAATGAATGAATGAAGCACACCCTGGGCTCCAATTAGGGAACTACACAATGAATGAATGAATGAAGCACACCCAGGGCTCCAATTAGGTAACTACAGAATGAATGAATAAAGCACACACAGGACTACAATTAGGGAACTACACACTGATTGAATGAAGCACACCCTGGGCTCCAATTAGGGAACTAAACACTGAATGAGTGAAGCACACCCTGGGCTCCAATTAAGGAACTTCACAATGAATGAATGAAGCACACACTGGGATCCATTAAGGGAACTACACACTGAATAAATGAAGCACACCCATGGCTCTAATTACGGAACTACACAATGAATGAATGAAGCACACACTGGGGTCCAATTAGGGAACTATACAATGAATGAATGAAGCACACCCAGGGCTCCAGTTAGGGAACTACACAATGAATGAATGAAGCACACACTGGGCTCCAATGAGGGAACTACACACTGAATGAATAAATGAATGAAGCACACACTGGGCTCCATTTAGGGAACTACACAATACATGAATAAAGCACACACTGGGCTCCAATTAGGGAAATACACACTTAATGAATGAAGCACACCCAGGGCTCCAATTAGGGAACTACACGCTGAATGAATGAAACGCACACTGGGCTCCAATTAGGGAACTACACACTGAATGAATGAAGCACACCCAGGGCTCCAATTAGGGAACTACACAATGAATGAATGAAGCACACACTGGTCTCGAACTAGGGAACTACACACTGAATGAATGAAGCACACCCAGGGCTCCAATTAGGGAACTACACAATGAATGAATGAATGAAGCAAACCCAGGGCTCCAATTAGGGAACTACACAATGAATGAATGAAGCACACCCAGTGCTCCAATTAGGGAACTACAGAATGAATGAATGAAGCACACCCAGGGCTCCAATTAGGGAACTACACTCAGAATGAATGAAGCACACCCAGGGCTCCAATTAGGGAACTACACACTGAATGAACGAATGAAGCACATCTAGGGCTCCAAATAGGGAACTACACACTGAATGAATGAAGCACACCCAGGGCTCTAATTAGGGAACTACACAATGAATGAATGAATGAAGCACACCCAGGGCTCCAATTAGGGAACTACACACTGAATGAATGAATGAATGAATGAATGAATGAAGCACACCCAGGGCTCCAATTAGAGAACTACACACTGAATGAATGAAGCACACACTGGGCTCCAATTAGGGAACTACACAATGAATGAATGAATGAAGCACACACTAGGCTCTAATTAGGGAACTACAATCTGAATGAATGAAGAGCACACAGGGCTCCAATTAGGGAACTACACACTAAATGAATAAATGAAGCACACCCAGGGATCTAATTAGGGAACTACACAATGAATGAATGAAGCACACCCTGGGCTCCAATTAGGGAACTACATACTGAAAGAATGAAGCACACCCTGGGCTCCAATTAGGGAACTACACACTGAATGAATGAAGCACACCCGGCTCCAATTAAGGAACTTCACAATGAATGAATGAAGCACACACTGGGCTCCAATTAGGAAACTACACACCGAATGAATGAAGCACACCCATGGCTCCAATTAGGGAACTACACAATCAATGAATTAAGCACACCCTGGGCTCCAATTAGGGAACTACACAATGAATGAATGAAGCACATCCAGGGCTCCAATTAGGGAACTATACAATGAATGAATGAAGCACACCCATGGCTCCAATGAGGGAACTACACACTGAATGAATGAAGCACACACTGGAGTTGTTACAAAAGGGGGGTTAAACCCATGCAGTCGCGGGGACCTGGGCGCTATATGGTACATATAAAGAGGGGGTCCCCGCAAGGGAAGCGTGTTGTATGCTACACACACTAACACTACTTTTAGACTAACAAACAAAAATATCACAAGGGATACACAGGTATTTTCATTTATTTTCAACACCAGAAACCTATCACTGTAGAATCGCTTCACATTCAATGAATAGCCCCAAACGGGGGGAGGGAAGGAAGGGGGAGGGGTGGTGCTCAAAGGAGTGTAAAGTCAAAGAAGATAAGCACAGTCGAAGACAAACATTTGATGAATACAATACTCAAAACAAAATCGGAACAATTCAAATACGCAAGCCAAGGATCAAGGCCTCCATTGATAAACTAATAAACAGTGACATTCAACGGTCACACACTGAAATCAAAAAATGTAAGGGGCATGTGCCGGATGTCCGAGGGAAAGAGCCGTCGATGTTTCGACCCCTATCTGTAGGCTACGTTAAGTCCTTTAGCGGGGTCTTCATCAGGACATATACAGGAGAGAAGTGGAGAGGGGCAATCTAATCTGAAAAGTTATAACAAGAAGTCAGACTTCTACATAGTGAACTTAAATAGAAACCGTCGCGCACGACAGTAGTGAATTCATTATAATTAATAATCAATTACCATGGAGCCTAGGCCCAGCTGGGCTCTAAACGTGGAAAGTGAGTAAGCCACGTCAAAAGTCGTGGTCTGTCTCAGCGCTATTATTTCGCAACTACAGAGGAGAAAGAATAAAACATGCAACCAGTTTAGAAGGGGAGTGTTAAACCTAATCTACATGATTCAAATCAAATCAAAGGAGCAAACTTACAAAAACTACAACCATTCAGCCGGATGGTGAGTTTAATGTTGCGCCCCAGTTGTTGTACGCCGTATCACAGGTGTCTGGAAAGGCGAGGGAGCAAGCAAGGTGCACACACTGCAAGTTAAAAGGTCGAAATGACTCAAAGGTCTGTACATTGCTGGTGAATCTGCACTAAGTCATGACCCTTACTAAAAGAACTTACATCAATATCCACGGTGGTGGCTCAATTAACTTGGTGAAGGGTGCCGCCTGTAGGAAAAACATAATGCGGCCAGTAATTACATTGAAGAATATGCTGGGCCCTAAGCCACTGGTAATCTACAGCCAAGGGACAATATTACTTACATTAATCGGTAACAAACGAAGTCTGTGGCACCGTGTTCTCAATACTGAGGGGCGCTGTAAAAGGGGCGCTGTAAAATATAAACCAGAGACCCCATTGTCAGCTTACCAAAGTTAGATATCTATCCCAACCTCGTGAAAGAATGGTCAGAAGTTATCACATACCTCCCGGGTTCTACAACTGAAGAGAACCCTATTTGAGCAGCCGATTCTTATGCAGCAACAACAATGATCTGCGGTACTAAAAATATAAAAAGAGAAAGAAACCACGAGTCGGTTTCAAATTGCACCATGCGGTGAGCTTGCTAGCCATATATTGTATAGACAACGAAAGGCAAAGTGTACTTACATGTGAACCACATAATGGAGCGACAGTTCATCTGCCAGCCCGAAATGGGAACAAAACGAGGGTGAATAGACGGGCAGCCGCTCCGCCAAACCCCGATGCGTAGTAATTCTGAAAGAAGGAAACGGGAATTCCCGTCAGATATGTAGTGTGTCACCTAATGGATAAAGTCCTCATGTGCCTCCTAAGGTGCAAACACACTTACGAGAAAACTGGAGCCAGTCGATTGTACCGCAGCCGGTCAGCACAAAGCTCCGCAGACACTGCTACACGGAGTTAGTTTGGCAGAATCACGTGATGTATCACGCAAAAGAAATAGAAGAGTTACTACATGGCTGGGTCTTAACAAGCTCGTATCGCAATGCCAAGGAGCATTTTGGATAGTTGTTGCAGTTCATTCAAAGGGAATCATATAAAATTCGTAAACCATGCAAAGGAGCATATTAATTGAAAATCAGAATTTAGGGGAAATGCAAGGTTAATTGCCACTGAAGCCAATAGTTGAGGTTTGCTCAAACCTAATGTAAGGTGGCTCATTTAGGGGCACCTCAAAAAACACACTTTTAATTTTAACCGGTGTGAGAATACCATAATGAACAGGTCCTTGTGCAACACTCAAACAAGAGGTTGAAAACGAGTCGCAAGACTTGTCAACATGCAACTTAGTGCTCAGGCTAAAAAACAAATTGTAAATTCATAACAAACAAATGCAACAACAGTCACTAAATACAAATACTCACGCAACTCTCTATCAAGAGGTTGTAAGCGAGTCACATTGGGTGTAACATCCCAGGCTCATTAGTCACATTACTAGAAAACAGATGGAACACTTAGGATACCCTATATAAAGTGTAAATGAACTCACTCCATAGTAAGGAAGACACAACAGTGTCTCGTGCACTTCTCCAGCATGAGAGTGTAAACGAGTCCTGTGTTACCAAGCATTACTGAGAGATATGGGACCCATCAAGTATTGTCTAAAGGATATAGATATTGCTCTTTAACAAGCCCATTTACCCAAGTGCTGCCATTTGCGCCAAACTACTGTCTTGTTCATTAAGGCCATTTTTGATCAAATCTAGAAGGAACATCCATTTGGATTCCCGTGTGTTCAACACTTTCAATACATTGCCCCCTCTTCTGCCCAATGTCACCTTTTCAATAACCAGCCATCTCAAATCAGACACTGTGTGACCTGCCTTCTGCCAATGCTCTACTAGAGGAGCACCCACCACTTTACAACGCAGTCTGCTGCTGTGAGATGAAATTCGAGATTTGATTTTTTGTTGGGTTTGTCCCACGTACACATGTTTGCATGGGCATTGGATAATATAAATAACACAGGTCGTGTTGCAATTTGTGTAGTGTTTTAAGTTATAGGTTCGTCCAGCATGATCAAAGGTCTTAGTCTGGATTGTGGTATCACACGCAGTGCATGTGCCACATCTATGATGTCCTACCAATGGGGGCAAATTCCACAAGGTCGTAAGGGTTGGTTGACTTGCTGGTTCCAAATACGAGTGGACCACCATGTCCCGTATATTTTTCGCCCTCTTGAAGGAATGGAGAGGGGGATGAGTTTGCTCAATCTCATCTGCCACCAGAGACCAGTTCTTGTTAATTATTTGTTTAATTTCGTTGCTCCGTGTGGAGAAAGTGGTGACACATATAATACGATCTGTCTCCGTCTGCTTGGTATTTTCTGGGTTCAGCAAAATGTCCCTTGGATTGTACCATGCCCGTTTCCTGGCTCGTTTGACCATCCGGACAGGGTAACCACGTGAGATGAGACGCTCGCAGAGGACCTCGGATTCCTGGATGTAGTTTGCTCTAGTGGAACAATTTCTCCTAATTCTGAGAAATTGCCCGACCGGTAGGTTATCTTTGTAAATGTAAATGTATTGGCATTTATATAGCGCACTACTTACCCGTAGGGTCCCAAGGCGCTTCGACCGCTGCGAAACCCTTCCTGGCTTCCCTGAGAGATGGTCCCTTAATGGGTATCTCCAGGGTGAGACCAGGCATCCCCGGCGGTCTGGTGGGGCCGTTAGTGAAGATGAGGCAAGCTAATGCCCAGAGTTGCCGAGTGTGAACGCTGATCAGAGTGGGCACCGAGGCGAGAGAATTATCGAGTCCGCTGACCCTGGTCCAGAAACCTGCCGCGCCGGGAATCGAACCCTGGTCCCGGGCCGTCCTCTGCTCTCGGGTCTGCCGCCTCTAACCAGTGAGCCACACTACTTGAGACCTCTGGGATGATGACTCCCATATTGCAACAAGGAGTTGCGCTCAGTTGGTTTCCTATACAAGGTTGTCTGTAAACGGTCTTCATCCACATAGATGGAAATATCCAAAAAGGGGATGACCTCGTTACTGGATTCCATCGTGAATTGAATATGGGGGTTCCTTGAGTTGAGCCAATCATAGAACTCTTGCAGTTGTTCTTTGCTACCCTCCCAGATACACAGGACATCATCAATATATCTGACCCAAAGGATCAACCTGGTCTGGAAGGGATTATCAGTTGAAAAAATGTGTTGTTGTTCAAAATGGTCCATGTATATGATGGCCAGATTCGGAGCGAAGGTAGCCCCCATAGCTACCCCCTTCGTCTGCAGGTAGAATTCATCTTGGAAGATAAAAAATTTTTGCATCATGGCGATGCTCAACAACTCAATTATGAAGTCGGTTGGCACTGGTACAGGTGCCGGTCTCTTATCCAATGCTTCTCTCATCACCAGCGCGTCCAGTTGAGGAATGCTGGTGTAGAGCGATACTATATCGCAAGTTACCAAAAGTTCACTTTCGGGGTTGAATGGTCTTTCATCTATTCGATTGATCGTTTGTGTTGTATCACGAAGGTACGCCCTGGTGTTGAGGGCAAGAGGCTTTAAGAAAAAGTCAACATATTTACATAAGGGCTCTAGCATAGACCCACAGCCTGACGCAATCGGGCACCCGGGGGGGCTATCTAAGTTCTTATGCACCTTCGGTAAGGTGTATATCGTTGCCAATCTCGGAAATTTTTGATTAAGGAATTTAAATTCCTGCTCACTCAGGAAACCAGCATCCAATCCCTTCTGTGAAGCTACCAAAATGGTCAGTGCAAGTTCTCGAGAAGGATCACTTGGTAGTTGACGATAGCTCACTCCATCTGACAGTTGCCTATTTATTTCTTCTTTATATTTACACAGGTCCTGCACAACAATCACCCCGCCTTTGTCGGCGGGCTTGATGACGACCTCCTTGTTGGTACACAATCCCGTTAGCGCCTTTTTCTCCATTTTACTTAAATTCACTCTAGTGAATTTCCGTTGGTCAAGTGCTTGATCTACTGACGTAGTCACAATTTCCTCAAAGGCCAGGATCTTATGGCTCATGGCATACGTGGGTGGGAAAAAGGTAGAGCGTTCTCTAAGTCCAGTAATGGAACTGCATTGCCTAGTTGTTTGGTTACGAAAGAAATATCTTAGTCTAATCTCCCTGAAGAATCTATATAATTCTGTCTTTAGCAGAAATTTATTTGCTGGAGCCGTTGGGACATATGAGAGGCCTCTACTCAACACCTTTATCTCTTCTTCCTGTAGGTTATGCTTGGAGATGTTGATCACAGGGTTACTGGTAGGGCTGCTGGTGCTAAGTATATTCGATCCAGTGGTATGTTCTGGAATGAATGCATGGTTCACCATCTGTAGGTGTTCCTCCTCGTCGAGATTTCGCCGTGGACTTCGGGGCGGAATGTCACCCATTTCTGCTGCTTGCCTCTGTTGCCCTCCCATCCGCCGGGATTTTGTTGTTGGCCTCTTGCTTGTCCTCTCGTCCAATTGTTGCAGCGTCCCCGCGGAGGCCGCCATTGTCCACGGCCCTAGTCTAAAAAATGAGGCTGGTATTGGGGAGGATATTGTTGATATCCCGACTCTTGAGGTGGATAATTGTAGGAGGTGCTAGGTCCCGCTTCGCTGTCACTCCCTGAGCTGTAGGAAGAATCTGAGAATGTCGTAAAGTTGCGCCTTCCTCGATATCCACCACGGTTGCGGTTGGTGAATCGCCCCTGATTGTCCTGCTTATAATAGTCGGGTTGGAGGTAAGGGTAGACGGTCTTTTGTCAAATAATCTCAGGTCTCTGGCTAATTTTTCCAATTTCTTAGTTTGAGCTGTTATGTCAAAGTCTTTAATTGTGGCTTCCAAATTATCCAAAGCTTCCTTCGCTTTCGTGAGAGTACTGTCTCCCAAGATTTCAGCTTTATGATCAGCAATTTCCTTGCTGAGAGAGACGACTTGCTCTGCAGCAGTCTCAACCCCCAGCACCATCCAGTGCCGGGAGCAGTTGTTTGCCACGTAACTGAAACCTTCTTTGAACTTGGGCACGTCTACAAAGATTGCTGGTTCTATCTTAATTTGTAGACCCACCGGGATGATGTTTTCCGTGAGGTATCTCGTGAACAAATGCCCATGTAGCCGTGTTCTTATAAGTTTTTTCTCTAGTCTCTCTAGACGGGATATTTTATCATTTAGAGAGAAATCAATCGTGGGGACAGATGTAGACAAAAAGGTAGTAGACAAATCCTTTGTCAACTGGTTGATGTACTCCTCTGTATAGGACAACAATTCTGATTCCACCATGGTCTACTTGAAATCAATTTATAAGAAGAGAAACCTCGAAGGTCAGCACCTGCTCAGAAGTAGTTATAAATGGGGGGTTAAACCCATGCAGTTGCGGGGACCTGGGCGCTATATGGTACATATAAAGAGGGGGTCCCCGCAAGGGAAGCGTGTTGTATGCTACACACACTAACACTACTTTTAGACTAACAAACAAAAATATCACAAGGGATACACAGGTATTTTCATTTATTTTCAACACCAGAAACCTATCACTGTAGAATCGCTTCACATTCAATGAATAGCCCCAAACGGGGGGAGGGAAGGAAGGGGGAGGGGTGGTGCTCAAAGGAGTGTAAAGTCAAAGAAGATAAGCACAGTAGAAGACAAACATGTGATGAATACAATACTCAAAACAAAATCGGAACAATTCAAATACGCAAGCCAAAGATCAAGGCCTCCATTGATAAACTAATAAACAGTGACATTCAACGGTCACACACTGAAATCAAAAAATGTAAGGGGCATGTGCCGGATGTCCGAGGGAAAGAGCCGTCGATGTTTCGACCCCTATCTGTAGGCTACGTTAAGTCCTTTAGCGGGGTCTTCATCAGGACATATACAGGAGAGAAGTGGAGAGGGGCAATCTAATCTGAAAAGTTATAACAAGAAGTCAGACTTCTACATAGTGAACTTAAATAGAAACCGTCGCGCACGACAGTAGTGAATTCATTATAATTAATAATCAATTACCATGGAGCCTAGGCCCAGCTGGGCTCTAAACGTGGAAAGTGAGTAAGCCACGTCAAAAGTCGTGGTCTGTCTCAGCGCTATTATTTCGCAACTACAGAGGAGAAAGAATAAAACATGCAACCAGTTTAGAAGGGGAGTGTTAAACCTAATCTACATGATTCAAATCAAATCAAAGGGGCAAACTTACAAAAACTACAACCATTCAGCCGGATGGTGAGTTTAATGTTGCGCCCCAGTTGTTGTACGCCGTATCACAGGTGTCTGGAAAGGCGAGGGAGCAAGCAAGGTGCACACACTGCAAGTTAAAAGGTCGAAATGACTCAAAGGTCTGTACATTGCTGGTGAATCTGCACTAAGTCATGACCCTTACTAAAAGAACTTACATCAATATCCACGGTGGTGGCTCAATTAACTTGGTGAAGGGTGCCGCCTGTAGGAAAAACATAATGCGGCCAGTAATTACATTGAAGAATATGCTGGGCCCTAAGCCGCTGGTAATCTACAGCCAAGGGACAATATTACTTACATTAATCGGTAACAAACGAAGTCTGTGGCACCGTGTTCTCAATACTGAGGGGCGCTGTAAAAGGGGCGCTGTAAAATATAAACCAGAGACCCCATTGTCAGCTTACCAAAGTTAGATATCTATCCCAACCTCGTGAAAGAATGGTCAGAAGTTATCACATACCTCCCGGGTTCTACAACTGAAGAGAACCCTATTTGAGCAGCCGATTCTTATGCAGCAACAACAATGATCTGCGGTACTAAAAATATAAAAAGAGAAAGAAACCACGAGTCGGTTTCAAATTGCACCATGCGGTGAGCTTGCTAGCCATATATTGTATAGACAACGAAAGGCAAAGTGTACTTACATGTGAACCACATAATGGAGCGACAGTTCATCTGCCAGCCCGAAATGGGAACAAAACGAGGGTGAATAGACGGGCAGCCGCTCCGCCAAACCCCGATGCGTAGTAATTCTGAAAGAAGGAAACGGGAATTCCCGTCAGATATGTAGTGTGTCACCTAATGGATAAAGTCCTCATGTGCCTCCTAAGGTGCAAACACACTTACGAGAAAACTGGAGCCAGTCGATTGTACCGCAGCCGGTCAGCACAAAGCTCCGCAGACACTGCTACACGGAGTTAGTTTGGCAGAATCACGTGATGTATCACGCAAAAGAAATAGAAGAGTTACTACATGGCTGGGTCTTAACAAGCTCGTATCGCAATGCCAAGGAGCATTTTGGATAGTTGTTGCAGTTCATTCAAAGGGAATCATATAAAATTCGTAAACCATGCAAAGGAGCATATTAATTGAAAATCAGAATTTAGGGGAAATGCAAGGTTAATTGCCACTGAAGCCAATAGTTGAGGTTTGCTCAAACCTAATGTAAGGTGGCTCATTTAGGGGCACCTCAAAATACACACTTTTAATTTTAACCGGTGTGAGAATACCATAATGAACAGGTCCTTGTGCAACACTCAAACAAGAGGTTGAAAACGAGTTGCAAGACTTGTCAACATGCAACTTAGTGCTCAGGCTAAAAAACAAATTGTAAATTCATAACAAACAAATGCAACAACAGTCACTAAATACAAATACTCACGCAACTCTCTATCAAGAGGTTGTAAGCGAGTCACATTGGGTGTAACATCCCAGGCTCATTAGTCACATTACTAGAAAACAGATGGAACACTTAGGATACCCTATATAAAGTGTAAATGAACTCACTCCATAGTAAGGAAGACACAACAGTGTCTCGTGCACTTCTCCAGCATGAGAGTGTAAACGAGTCCTGTGTTACCAAGCATTACTGAGAGATATGGGACCCATCAAGTATTGTCTAAAGGATATAGATATTGCTCTTTAACAAGCCCATTTACCCAAGTGCTGCCATTTGCGCCAAACTACTGTCTTGTTCATTAAGGCCATTTTTGATCAAATCTAGAAGGAACATCCATTTGGATTCCCGTGTGTTCAACACTTTCAATACATTGCCCCCTCTTCTGCCCAATGTCACCTTTTCAATAACCAGCCATCTCAAATCAGACACTGTGTGACCTGCCTTCTGCCAATGCTCTACTAGAGGAGCACCCACCACTTTACAACGCAGTCTGCTGCTGTGAGATGAAATTCAGATTTGATTTTTTGTTGGGTTTGTCCCACGTACACATGTTTGCATGGGCATTGGATAATATAAATAACACAGGTCGTGTTGCAATTTGTGTAGTGTTTTAAGTTATAGGTTCGTCCAGCATGATCAAAGGTCTTAGTCTGGATTGTGGTATCACACGCAGTGCATGTGCCACATCTATGATGTCCTACCAATGGGGGCAAATTCCACAAGGTCGTAAGGGTTGGTTGACTTGCTGGTTCCAAATACGAGTGGACCACCATGTCCCGTATATTTTTCGCCCTCTTGAAGGAATGGAGAGGGGGATGAGTTTGCTCAATCTCATCTGCCACCAGAGACCAGTTCTTGTTAATTATTTGTTTAATTTCGTTGCTCCGTGTGGAGAAAGTGGTGACACATATAATACGATCTGTCTCCGTCTGCTTGGTATTTTCTGGGTTCAGCAAAATGTCCCTTGGATTGTACCATGCCCGTTTCCTGGCTCGTTTGACCATCCGGACAGGGTAACCACGTGAGATGAGACGCTCGCAGAGGACCTCGGATTCCTGGATGTAGTTTGCTCTAGTGGAACAATTTCTCCTAATTCTGAGAAATTGCCCGACCGGTAGGTTATCTTTGTAAATGTAAATGTATTGGCATTTATATAGCGCACTACTTACCCGTAGGGTCCCAAGGCGCTTCGACCGCTGCGAAACCCTTCCTGGCTTCCCTGAGAGATGGTCCCTTAATGGGTATCTCCAGGGTGAGACCAGGCATCCCCGGCGGTCTGGTGGGGCCGTTAGTGAAGATGAGGCAAGCTAATGCCCAGAGTTGCCGAGTGTGAACGCTGATCAGAGTGGGCACCGAGGCGAGAGAATTATCGAGTCCGCTGACCCTGGTCCAGAAACCTGCCGCGCCGGGAATCGAACCCTGGTCCCGGGCCGTCCTCTGCTCTCGGGTCTGCCGCCTCTAACCAGTGAGCCACACTACTTGAGACCTCTGGGATGATGACTCCCATATTGCAACAAGGAGTTGCGCTCAGTTGGTTTCCTATACAAGGTTGTCTGTAAACGGTCTTCATCCACATAGATGGAAATATCCAAAAAGGGGATGACCTCGTTACTGGATTCCATCGTGAATTGAATATGGGGGTTCCTTGAGTTGAGCCAATCATAGAACTCTTGCAGTTGTTCTTTGCTACCCTCCCAGATACACAGGACATCATCAATATATCTGACCCAAAGGATCAACCTGGTCTGGAAGGGATTATCAGTTGAAAAAATGTGTTGTTGTTCAAAATGGTCCATGTATATGATGGCCAGATTCGGAGCGAAGGTAGCCCCCATAGCTACCCCCTTCGTCTGCAGGTAGAATTCATCTTGGAAGATAAAAAAATTTTGCATCATGGCGATGCTCAACAACTCAATTATGAAGTCGGTTGGCACTGGTACAGGTGCCGGTCTCTTATCCAATGCTTCTCTCATCACCAGCGCGTCCAGTTGAGGAATGCTGGTGTAGAGCGATACTATATCGCAAGTTACCAAAAGTTCACTTTCGGGGTTGAATGGTCTTTCATCTATTCGATTGATCGTTTGTGTTGTATCACGAAGGTACGCCCTGGTGTTGAGGGCAAGAGGCTTTAAGAAAAAGTCAACATATTTACATAAGGGCTCTAGCATAGACCCACAGCCTGACGCAATCGGGCACCCGGGGGGGCTATCTAAGTTCTTATGCACCTTCGGTAAGGTGTATATCGTTGCCAATCTCGGAAATTTTTGATTAAGGAATTTAAATTCCTGCTCACTCAGGAAACCAGCATCCAATCCCTTCTGTGAAGCTACCAAAATGGTCAGTGCAAGTTCTCGAGAAGGATCACTTGGTAGTTGACGATAGCTCACTCCATCTGACAGTTGCCTATTTATTTCTTCTTTATATTTACACAGGTCCTGCACAACAATCACCCCGCCTTTGTCGGCGGGCTTGATGACGACCTCCTTGTTGGTACACAATCCCGTTAGCGCCTTTTTCTCCATTTTACTTAAATTCACTCTAGTGAATTTCCGTTGGTCAAGTGCTTGATCTACTGACGTAGTCACAATTTCCTCAAAGGCCAGGATCTTATGGCTCATGGCATACGTGGGTGGGAAAAAGGTAGAGCGTTCTCTAAGTCCAGTAATGGAACTGCATTGCCTAGTTGTTTGGTTACGAAAGAAATATCTTAGTCTAATCTCCCTGAAGAATCTATATAATTCTGTCTTTAGCAGAAATTTATTTGCTGGAGCCGTTGGGACATATGAGAGGCCTCTACTCAACACCTTTATCTCTTCTTCCTGTAGGTTATGCTTGGAGATGTTGATCACAGGGTTACTGGTAGGGCTGCTGGTGCTAAGTATATTCGATCCAGTGGTATGTTCTGGAATGAATGCATGGTTCACCATCTGTAGGTGTTCCTCCTCGTCGAGATTTCGCCGTGGACTTCGGGGCGGAATGTCACCCATTTCTGCTGCTTGCCTCTGTTGCCCTCCCATCCGCCGGGATTTTGTTGTTGGCCTCTTGCTTGTCCTCTCGTCCAATTGTTGCAGCGTCCCCGCGGAGGCCGCCATTGTCCACGGCCCTAGTCTAAAAAATGAGGCTGGTATTGGGGAGGATATTGTTGATATCCCGACTCTTGAGGTGGATAATTGTAGGAGGTGCTAGGTCCCGCTTCGCTGTCACTCCCTGAGCTGTAGGAAGAATCTGAGAATGTCGTAAAGTTGCGCCTTCCTCGATATCCACCACGGTTGCGGTTGGTGAATCGCCCCTGATTGTCCTGCTTATAATAGTCGGGTTGGAGGTAAGGGTAGACGGTCTTTTGTCAAATAATCTCAGGTCTCTGGCTAATTTTTCCAATTTCTTAGTTTGAGCTGTTATGTCAAAGTCTTTAATTGTGGCTTCCAAATTATCCAAAGCTTCCTTCGCTTTCGTGAGAGTACTGTCTCCCAAGATTTCAGCTTTATGATCAGCAATTTCCTTGCTGAGAGAGACGACTTGCTCTGCAGCAGTCTCAACCCCCAGCACCATCCAGTGCCGGGAGCAGTTGTTTGCCACGTAACTGAAACCTTCTTTGAACTTGGGCACGTCTACAAAGATTGCTGGTTCTATCTTAATTTGTAGACCCACCGGGATGATGTTTTCCGTGAGGTATCTCGTGAACAAATGCCCATGTAGCCGTGTTCTTATAAGTTTTTTCTCTAGTCTCTCTAGACGGGATATTTTATCATTTAGAGAGAAATCAATCGTGGGGACAGATGTAGACAAAAAGGTAGTAGACAAATCCTTTGTCAACTGGTTGATGTACTCCTCTGTATAGGACAACAATTCTGATTCCACCATGGTCTACTTGAAATCAATTTATAAGAAGAGAAACCTCGAAGGTCAGCACCTGCTCAGAAGTAGTTATAAATGGGGGGTTAAACCCATGCAGTCGCGGGGACCTGGGCGCTATATGGTACATATAAAGAGGGGGTCCCCGCAAGGGAAGCGTGTTGTATGCTACACACACTAACACTACTTTTAGACTAACAAACAAAAATATCACAAGGGATACACAGGTATTTTCATTTATTTTCAACACCAGAAACCTATCACTGTAGAATCGCTTCACATTCAATGAATAGCCCCAAACGGGGGGAGGGAAGGAAGGGGGAGGGGTGGTGCTCAAAGGAGTGTAAAGTCAAAGAAGATAAGCACAGTAGAAGACAAACATGTGATGAATACAATACTCAAAACAAAATCGGAACAATTCAAATACGCAAGCCAAAGATCAAGGCCTCCATTGATAAACTAATAAACAGTGACATTCAACGGTCACACACTGAAATCAAAAAATGTAAGGGGCATGTGCCGGATGTCCGAGGGAAAGAGCCGTCGATGTTTCGACCCCTATCTGTAGGCTACGTTAAGTCCCTTAGCGGGGTCTTCATCAGGACATATACAGGAGAGAAGTGGAGAGGGGCAATCTAATCTGAAAAGTTATAACAAGAAGTCAGACTTCTACATAGTGAACTTAAATAGAAACCGTCGCGCACGACAGTAGTGAATTCATTATAATTAATAATCAATTACCATGGAGCCTAGGCCCAGCTGGGCTCTAAACGTGGAAAGTGAGTAAGCCACGTCAAAAGTCGTGGTCTGTCTCAGCGCTATTATTTCGCAACTACAGAGGAGAAAGAATAAAACATGCAACCAGTTTAGAAGGGGAGTGTTAAACCTAATCTACATGATTCAAATCAAATCAAAGGGGCAAACTTACAAAAACTACAACCATTCAGCCGGATGGTGAGTTTAATGTTGCGCCCCAGTTGTTGTACGCCGTATCACAGGTGTCTGGAAAGGCGAGGGAGCAAGCAAGGTGCACACACTGCAAGTTAAAAGGTCGAAATGACTCAAAGGTCTGTACATTGCTGGTGAATCTGCACTAAGTCATGACCCTTACTAAAAGAACTTACATCAATATCCACGGTGGTGGCTCAATTAACTTGGTGAAGGGTGCCGCCTGTAGGAAAAACATAATGCGGCCAGTAATTACATTGAAGAATATGCTGGGCCCTAAGCCGCTGGTAATCTACAGCCAAGGGACAATATTACTTACATTAATCGGTAACAAACGAAGTCTGTGGCACCGTGTTCTCAATACTGAGGGGCGCTGTAAAAGGGGCGCTGTAAAATATAAACCAGAGACCCCATTGTCAGCTTACCAAAGTTAGATATCTATCCCAACCTCGTGAAAGAATGGTCAGAAGTTATCACATACCTCCCGGGTTCTACAACTGAAGAGAACCCTATTTGAGCAGCCGATTCTTATGCAGCAACAACAATGATCTGCGGTACTAAAAATATAAAAAGAGAAAGAAACCACGAGTCGGTTTCAAATTGCACCATGCGGTGAGCTTGCTAGCCATATATTGTATAGACAACGAAAGGCAAAGTGTACTTACATGTGAACCACATAATGGAGCGACAGTTCATCTGCCAGCCCGAAATGGGAACAAAACGAGGGTGAATAGACGGGCAGCCGCTCCGCCAAACCCCGATGCGTAGTAATTCTGAAAGAAGGAAACGGGAATTCCCGTCAGATATGTAGTGTGTCACCTAATGGATAAAGTCCTCATGTGCCTCCTAAGGTGCAAACACACTTACGAGAAAACTGGAGCCAGTCGATTGTACCGCAGCCGGTCAGCACAAAGCTCCGCAGACACTGCTACACGGAGTTAGTTTGGCAGAATCACGTGATGTATCACGCAAAAGAAATAGAAGAGTTACTACATGGCTGGGTCTTAACAAGCTCGTATCGCAATGCCAAGGAGCATTTTGGATAGTTGTTGCAGTTCATTCAAAGGGAATCATATAAAATTCGTAAACCATGCAAAGGAGCATATTAATTGAAAATCAGAATTTAGGGGAAATGCAAGGTTAATTGCCACTGAAGCCAATAGTTGAGGTTTGCTCAAACCTAATGTAAGGTGGCTCATTTAGGGGCACCTCAAAATACACACTTTTAATTTTAACCGGTGTGAGAATACCATAATGAACAGGTCCTTGTGCAACACTCAAACAAGAGGTTGAAAACGAGTTGCAAGACTTGTCAACATGCAACTTAGTGCTCAGGCTAAAAAACAAATTGTAAATTCATAACAAACAAATGCAACAACAGTCACTAAATACAAATACTCACGCAACTCTCTATCAAGAGGTTGTAAGCGAGTCACATTGGGTGTAACATCCCAGGCTCATTAGTCACATTACTAGAAAACAGATGGAACACTTAGGATACCCTATATAAAGTGTAAATGAACTCACTCCATAGTAAGGAAGACACAACAGTGTCTCGTGCACTTCTCCAGCATGAGAGTGTAAACGAGTCCTGTGTTACCAAGCATTACTGAGAGATATGGGACCCATCAAGTATTGTCTAAAGGATATAGATATTGCTCTTTAACAAGCCCATTTACCCAAGTGCTGCCATTTGCGCCAAACTACTGTCTTGTTCATTAAGGCCATTTTTGATCAAATCTAGAAGGAACATCCATTTGGATTCCCGTGTGTTCAACACTTTCAATACATTGCCCCCTCTTCTGCCCAATGTCACCTTTTCAATAACCAGCCATCTCAAATCAGACACTGTGTGACCTGCCTTCTGCCAATGCTCTACTAGAGGAGCACCCACCACTTTACAACGCAGTCTGCTGCTGTGAGATGAAATTCAGATTTGATTTTTTGTTGGGTTTGTCCCACGTACACATGTTTGCATGGGCATTGGATAATATAAATAACACAGGTCGTGTTGCAATTTGTGTAGTGTTTTAAGTTATAGGTTCGTCCAGCATGATCAAAGGTCTTAGTCTGGATTGTGGTATCACACGCAGTGCATGTGCCACATCTATGATGTCCTACCAATGGGGGCAAATTCCACAAGGTCGTAAGGGTTGGTTGACTTGCTGGTTCCAAATACGAGTGGACCACCATGTCCCGTATATTTTTCGCCCTCTTGAAGGAATGGAGAGGGGGATGAGTTTGCTCAATCTCATCTGCCACCAGAGACCAGTTCTTGTTAATTATTTGTTTAATTTCGTTGCTCCGTGTGGAGAAAGTGGTGACACATATAATACGATCTGTCTCCGTCTGCTTGGTATTTTCTGGGTTCAGCAAAATGTCCCTTGGATTGTACCATGCCCGTTTCCTGGCTCGTTTGACCATCCGGACAGGGTAACCACGTGAGATGAGACGCTCGCAGAGGACCTCGGATTCCTGGATGTAGTTTGCTCTAGTGGAACAATTTCTCCTAATTCTGAGAAATTGCCCGACCGGTAGGTTATCTTTGTAAATGTAAATGTATTGGCATTTATATAGCGCACTACTTACCCGTAGGGTCCCAAGGCACTTCGACCGCTGCGAAACCCTTCCTGGCTTCCCTGAGAGATGGTCCCTTAATGGGTATCTCCAGGGTGAGACCAGGCATCCCCGGCGGTCTGGTGGGGCCGTTAGTGAAGATGAGGCAAGCTAATGCCCAGAGTTGCCGAGTGTGAACGCTGATCAGAGTGGGCACCGAGGCGAGAGAATTATCGAGTCCGCTGACCCTGGTCCAGAAACCTGCCGCGCCGGGAATCGAACCCTGGTCCCGGGCCGTCCTCTGCTCTCGGGTCTGCCGCCTCTAACCAGTGAGCCACACTACTTGAGACCTCTGGGATGATGACTCCCATATTGCAACAAGGAGTTGCGCTCAGTTGGTTTCCTATACAAGGTTGTCTGTAAACGGTCTTCATCCACATAGATGGAAATATCCAAAAAGGGGATGACCTCGTTACTGGATTCCATCGTGAATTGAATATGGGGGTTCCTTGAGTTGAGCCAATCATAGAACTCTTGCAGTTGTTCTTTGCTACCCTCCCAGATACACAGGACATCATCAATATATCTGACCCAAAGGGTCAACCTGGTCTGTAGGTTAGGGAACTAGAGAATGAATGAATGAAGCACACCCAGGGCTCCAATTAGAAAACTACACACAGAATGAATGAAGCACACCCAGGGCTCCAATAAGGGAACTACACACTTAATGAAAGGAAGCACACCCAGGGCTCCAATTAGGGAACTACACACTGAAGAAACCAACAGCGGACCCCACCGACCTCAAAAACTTCCGCCCCATCTCGCTCCTCCCTTTTCCTGCCAAAGTCATCGAGAAGATCGTCAACAAACAGCTTGCCGCCTTCCTCGAGACGAACGGATCCCTCGACCCCTCGCAGTCCGGTTTTAGAGCCAACCACAGCACCGAGACCGCCCTCATTGCAGCCACCGACGACATCCGAGCCCTGCTCGACAACGGGGAAACAGCAGCACTCATCCTCCTGGACCTCTCCGCAGCATTCGACACTGTCTGCCACCGCACCCTAGTCCAACGCCTCGGCAACACCGGCATCCAAGAGAAGGTACTGAAGTGGAACATCTCATTCCTCGCCGGAAGAACACAGAGAGTCCGCCTCCCCCCGTTTCGATCCGAGGCCACCGAAGTCATCTGTGGCGTCCCGCAAGGATCATCACTCAGCCCCACCCTCTTCAACGTCTACATGAGACCTCTTGCTGCCATCGCACGCCAACACAACCTCAACATCATCTACTACGCCGACGACACCCAGCTGATCCTCTCCCTCACCAGAGACCCCGACACCACCAGAACCAGCCTACACAAAGGGATGAAAGACGTCGCCGAGTGGATGAAGAACAGCCACCTGAAACTGAACTCAGACAAGACGGAAGTCCTCATCCTGGGACCATCACCCTCCGCCTGGGATGACTCCTGGTGGCCCCCAACCCTGGGCACCGCCCCCAAGCCAACAGACCACCCATGCAACCTGGGCTTCATCCTGGACTCCTCCCTCTTGATGACCAGACAAGTCAACGCCGTATCATCATCATGCTTTCACACCCTTCGCATGCTTCGCAAGATCTTCCGATGGATCCCGACCGAAACCAGGAAGACGGTCACCCAGGCCCTCGTCACCAGCCGACTGGACTACGGAAACACCCTCTACGCCGGAACCACAGCTAAGATACAGAAAAGACTCCAACGAATCCAGAACGCTTCCGCCCGACTCATTCTGGACATCCCCGTCGCAGCCACATCTCCGGCCACCTGAGGGACCTGCACTGGCTCCCCGTCGACAAGAGGATCATGTTCAGGCTCCTCACCCACGCACACAAGTCTCTCAACGACCTGGGCCCCAAGTACCTCAACGACCGCCTGACCTTCTACACGCCCACCCGCCAGCTACGGTCTACCAGCCTCGCCCTCGCCACCGTACCACGCATCCGAAGAGCCACCGCCGGAGGCAGATCCTTCTCCTACCTGGCGGCCAAGACATGGAACTCCCTCCCCATCCACCTTCGGCTGACCCAGGACCACCTCGCCTTCAGGAGACAACTCAAGACCTGGCTGTTCGAGCAGTAGCAGAGCCCTTCCCCCAAGCGCCTTGAGACTCTTCCAGGTGAGTAGCGCGCTATACAAATGCTGTGATTGATTGATTGATTGATTGATTGATTGATGAATGAAGCGCACACTGGGCTCTAATTAGGGAACTACACACTGAATGAATGAAGCACACTCAGGGCTCCATTTAGGGAACTACACACTGAATGAATGAATGAAGCACACCCAGGGCTCCAATTAAGGAACTACACACTGAATGAATGAAGCACAACCAGGTCTCCAATTAGGGAACTACACAATGAATGAATGAATGAAGCACACCCAGGGCTCTAATTAGGGAACTACACAATGAATGAATGAATGAAGCACACCCAGGTCTCCAATTAGGGAACTACGCACTGAATGAATGAAGAACAACCAGGGCTCCAATTAGAGAACTACACACTGAAAGAATGAAGCACACCCAGGTCTCCAATTAAGGAACTACACACCGAATGAATGAATGAAGCATGCCCAGGGCTCCAATTAGGGAACTACACACTGAATGAATGAAGCACACCCAGGGCTCCAATTAGGGTACTACACACTGAATGAATGAAGCACACCCAGGGCTCCAATTAGGTAACTACACACTGAATGAATGAAGCACACCCAGAGCTCCAAGTAGGGAACTACACAATGAATGAATGAAGAACACCCAGGGCTCCAATTAGGGAACTACACAATGAATGAATGAAGCACACATAGGGCTCCAATTAGGGAACTACACAATGAATGAATGAAGCACACCCAGGGCTCCAATTAGGGAACAACACAATGAATGAATGAAGCACACCCAGGGCTCCAATTAGGGAACTACACAATGAATGAATGAAGCACACACAGGGCTCCAATTAGGGAACTACAAAATGAATGAATGAAGAACACCCAGGGCTCCAATTAGGGAACAACACAATGAATGAATGAAGCACACCCAGGGCTCCAATTAGGGAACTACACAATGAATGAATGAAGCACACACAGGGCTCCAATTAGGGAACTACAAACTTAATGAATGAAGCACACCCAGGGCTCCAATTAGGGAACTACACACTGAATGAATGGAGCGCACACTGGGCTCCAATTAGGGAACTACACACTGAATGAATGAAGCACACCCAGGGCTCCAATCAGGGAACTACACAATGAAAGAATGAAGCACATACTGGGCTCCAACTAGGGAACTACACACTGAATGAATGAAGCACACAAAGGGCTCCAATTAGGGAACTACACAATGAATGAATGAATGAAGCACACCCTGGGCTCCAATTAGGGAACTACACAATGAATGAATGAATGAAGCACACCCAGGGCTCCAATTAGGGAACTACACACTGAATGAATGAATGAAGCGCAACCAGGGGTCCAATTAGAGAACTACACACTGAAAGAATGAAGCACACCCAGGGCTCCAATTGGGGAACTACACAATGAATGAATAAATGAAGCACACCCAGGTCTCCAATTAGAGAACTACACACTGAATGAATGAAGCACACACTGGGGCTCCAGTTAGGGAACTACACAATGAATGAATGAATGAATGAAGCACACCCAGGGCTACAATTAGATAACTACACTCTGAATCGATGAAGCACACCCAGTGCTCCAATTAGGGAATTACAGAATGAATGAATGAAGCACACCCAGGGCTCCAATTAGGGAACTACACACAGAATAAATGAAGCACACCCAGGGCTCCAATTAGGGAACTACACACTGAATGAACTAATGAAGCACACCTAGGGGTCCAAATAGGGAACTACACACTGAATGAATGAAGCAAACCCAGGGCTCTAATTAGGGAACTACACAATGAATGAATGAATGAAGCACACCCAGGGCTCCAATTAGGGAACTACACACTGAATAAATGAATGATTGAAGCACACCCCGGGCTCCAATTAGAGAACTACACACTGAATGAATGAAGCACACACTGGGCTCAAATTAGGGAACTACACAATGAATGAATGAATGAAGCACACACTAGGCTCCAATTAGGGAACTACAATCTGAATGAATGAAGCACACACCCAGGGCTCCAATTAGGGAACTACACACTGAATGAATGAATGAAGCACACCCAGGGCTCCAATTAGGGAACTACACAATGAATGAATGAAGCACACCCTGGGCTGCAATTAGGGAACTACACGCTGAATGAATAAAGCACACCCTGGGCTCCAATTAGGGAACTTCACAATGAATGAATGAAGCACACACTGGGCTCCAATTAGGGAACTACACACTGAATGAATGAAGCACATCCATGGCTCCAACTAGGGAACTACACAATGAATGAATGAAGCACACACTGGGCTCCAATTAGGGAACTACACAATGAATGAATGAAGCACACCCAGGGCTCCAATTAGGGAACTACACACTGAATGAATGAATGAAGCACACTCTGGGCTCCAATTAGGGAACTACACAATACATGAATGAAGCACACACTGAGCTCCAATTAGGGAACTACACACTTAATGAATGAAGCACACCCAGGGCTCCAATTAGGGAATTACACACTGAATGAATGAAGCGCACACTGGGCTCCAATTAGGGAACTACACACTTTATGAATGAAGTACACCCAGGGCTCCGATTAGGGAACTACACAATGAATGAATGAAGCACACACTGGGCTCCAATTAGGGAACTACACACTGAATGAATGAAGCATACCCAGGGCTCCAATTAGGGAACTACACAATGAATGAATGAATGAAGCACACCCAGGGCTCCAATTAGGGAACTACACACTGAATGAATGAATGAATGAATGAATGAAGCACACCCAGGGCTCCAATTAGAGAACTACACACTGAATGAATGGAGCACACACTGGGCTCCAATTAGGGAACTACACAATGAATGAATGAATGAATGAAGCACACACTAGGCTCCAATTAGAGAACTACAATCTGAATGAATGAAGCACACAACCAGGGCTCCAATTAGGGAACTACACTCCAATTAGGGAACTACACAATGAATGAATGAATGAAGCACACCTAGGGCTCCAATTAGGTAACTACAGAATGAATGAATAAACTACACACAGGGCTCCAATTAGGGAACTACACACTGAATGAATGAAGCACACCCTGGGCTCCAATTAGGGAACTAATTACTGAATGAATGAAGCACACCCTGAGCTCCAATTAAGGAACTTCACAATGAATGAATGAAGCAAACACTGGGCTCCAATTAGGGAACTACACACTGAATAAATGAAGCACACCCATCGCTCCAATTAGGGAACTACACAATGAATGAATGAAGCACACACTGGGCTCCAATTAGGGAACTACACAATGAATGTATGAAGCACACCCAGGGCTCCAATTAAGGAACTACACAATAAATGAATGAAGCACACACTGGGCTCCAATGAGGGAACTACACACTGAATGAATGAATGAATGAAGCACACACTGGGCTCCAATTAGGGAACTACACAATACATGAATGAAGCACACACTGGGCTCCAATTAGGGAACTACACACCTAATGAATGAAGCACACCCAGGGCTCCAATTAGGGAACTACACACTGAATGAATGAAGCACACATTGGGCTCCAATTAGGGAACTACACACTGAATGAATGAAGCACACCCAGGGCTCCAATTAGGGAACTACACAATCAATGAATGAAGCACACACTGGGCTCCAATTAGGGAACTACACACTGAATGAATGAAGCACACCCAGGGCTCCAATTAGGGAACTACACAATCAATGAATGAAGCACACACTGGGCTCCAATTAGGGAACTACACACTGAATGAATGAAGCACACCCAGGGCTCCAATTAGGGAACTACACAATCAATGAATGAAGCACACACTGGGCTCCAACTAGGGAACTATACACTGAATGAATGAAGCACACCCAGGGCTCCAATTAGGGAACTGCACAATGAATGAATGAATGAAGCACACCCAGGGCTCCAATTAGGGAACTACACAATGAATGAATGAATGAAGCACACCCAGCGCTCCAATTAGGGAACTACACAATGAATGAATGAAGCACACCCAGGGCTCCAATTAGGGAACAACACAATGAATGAATGAAGCACACCCAGGGCTCCAATTAGAGAACTACACAATGAATGAATGAAGCACACACAGGGCTCCAATTAGGGAACTACTCAATGAATGAATGAAGCACACCCAGGGCTCCAATTAGGGAACTACACACTGAATGCATGAAGCACACCAAGGGCTCCAATTAGGGAACTACACAATGAATGAATGAATGAAGCACACCCAGGGCTCCAATTATGTAAATACAGAATGAATGAATAAAGCACACATAGGGCTCCAATTAGTGAACTACACAATGAATGAATGAAGCACGCACAGGGCTCCAATTAGGGAACTACACAATAAATGAATGAAGCACACCCAGAGCTCCAAGTAAGGAACTACACAATGAATGAATGAAGCACACCCAGGGCTCCAATTAGGGAACGACACACTGAATGAATGAAGCACACCCAGAGCTCCAAGTAAGGAACTACACAATGAATGAATGAAGCACACCCAGGGCTCCAATTAGGGAACTACACACTGAATGAATGAAGTACACCCAGAGATCCAATTCTGTAAATACAGCATGAATGAATAAAGCACACATAGGGCTCCAATTAGTGAACTACACAATGAATGAATGGGGCACACCCAGGGCTCCAATTAGGGAACTACACAATGAATGAATGAAGCACACCCAGAGCTCCAAGTAAGGAACTACACAATGAATGAATGAAGCACACCCAGGGCTCCAATTAGGGAACTACACACTGAATGAATGAAGTACACCCAGAGATCCAATTATGTAAATACAGAATGAATGAATAAAGCACACATAGGGCTCCAATTAGGGAACTACACAATGAATGAATGAAGCACACCCAGGGCTCCAATTAGAGAACTACACAATGAATGAATGAAGCACACCCAGGGCTCCAATTAGGGAACTACACACTGAATGAATGAAGCACACACTGGGCTCCAATTAGGGAACTACACACTGAATGAATGAAGCACACCCTGGGCTCCAATTAGGGAACTACACACTGAATGAATGAAGCACACCCTGGGCTACAATAAGGAACTTCACAATGAATAAATGAAGCACACCCAGGGCTCCAATTATGGAACTACACACTGAATGAATGGAACACACTTATGGCTCCAATTAGGGAACTACACAATGAATGAATGAAGCACACAATGGGCTCCAATTAGGGAACTACACAATGAATGAATGAAGCACACCCAGGGCTCCAATTAGGGAACAACACAATGAATGAATGAAGCACACCCAGGGCTCCAATTAGGGAACTACTCAATGAATGAATGAAGCACACCCAGGGCTCCAATTAGGGAACTACACCATGAATGAATGAAGCACACACAGGGCTCCAATTAGGGAACTACACAATGAATGAATGAAGCACACACAGGGCTCCAATTAGGGAACTACTCAATGAATGAATGAAGCACACCCAGGGCTCCAATTAGGGAACTACACACTGAATGCATGAAGCACACCAAGGGCTCCAATTAGGGAACTACACAATGAATGAATGAAGCACACCCAGGGCTCCAATTATGTAAATACAGAATGAATGAATAAAGCACACATAGGGCTCCAATTAGTGAACTACACAATGAATGAATGAAGCACACCCAGGGCTCCAATTAGGGAACTACACACTGAATGAATGAAGCACACCCAGAGCTCCAAGTAAGGAACTACACAATGAATGAATGAAGCTCACCCATGGCTCCAATTAGGGAACTACACACTGAATGAATGAAGTACACCCAGAGATCCAATTATGTAAATACAGAATGAATGAATAAAGCACACCCAGGGCTCCAATTAGGGAACTACACAATGAATGAATGAAGCACACCCAGGGCTCCAATTAGGGAACTACACAATGAATGAATGAAGCACACACTGGGCTCCAATGTGGGAACTACACACTGAATGAATGAATGAAGCACACACTGGGCTCCAATTAGGGAACTACACAATATATGAATGAAGCACACACTGGGGTCCAATTAGGGAACTACACACTTAATGAATGAAGCACACCCAGAGCTCCAAGTAAGGAACTACACAATGAATGAATGAAGCACACCCAGGGCTCCAATTCGAGAACTACACACTGAATGAATGGAGCACACAATGGGCTCCAATTAGGGAACTACACAATGAATGAATGAATGAAGCACACACTAGGCTCCAATTAGAGAACTACAATCTGAATGAATGAAGCACACAACCAGGGCTCCAATTAGGGAACTACACTCCAATTAGGGAACTACACAATGAATGAATGAATGAAGCACACCTAGGGCTCCAATTAGATAACTACAGAATGAATGAATAAAGCACACACAGGGCTCCAATTAGGGAACTACACACTGAATGAATGAAGCACACCCTAGGCTCCAATTAGGGAACTAAACACTGAATGAATGAAGCACACCCTGAGCTCCAATTAAGGAACTTCACAATGAATGAATGAAGCAAACACTGGGCTCCAATTAGGGAACTACACACTGAATAAATGAAGCACACCCATGGCTCCAATTAGGGAACTACACAATGAATGAATGAAGCACACGCTGGGCTCCAATTAGGGAACTACACAATGAATGTATGAAGCACACCCAGGGCTCCAATTAAGGAACTACACAATGAATGAATGAAGCACACACTGGGCTCCAATGAGGGAACTACACACTGAATGAATGAATGAATGAAGCACACACTGGGCTCCAATTAGGGAACTACACAATACATGAATGAAGCACACACTGGGCTCCAATTAGGGAACTACACACTTAATGAATGAAGCACACCCAGGGCTCCAATTAGGGAACTACACACTGAATGAATGAAGCACACATTGGGCTCCAATTAGGGAACTACACACTGAATGAATGAAGCACACCCAGGGCTCCAATTAGGGAACTACACAATCAATGAATGAAGCACACACTGAGCTCCAACTAGGGAACTATACACTGAATGAATGAAGCACACCCAGGGCTCCAATTAGGGAACTGCACAATGAATGAATGAATGAAGCACACCCAGGGCTCCAATTAGGGAACTACACAATGAATGAATGAATGAAGCACACCCAGCGCTCCAATTAGGGAACTACACAATGAATGAATGAAGCACACCCAGGGCTCCAATTAGGGAACAACACAATGAATGAATGAAGCACACCCATGGCTCCAATTAGGGAACTACACAATGAATGAATGAAGCACACACAGGGCTCCAATTAGGGAACTACTCAATGAATGAATGAAGCACACCCAGGGCTCCAATTAGGGAACTACACACTGAATGCATGAAGCACACCAAGGGCTCCAATGAGGGAACTACACAATGAATGAATGAATGAAGCACACCCAGGGCTCCAATTATGTAAATACAGAATGAATGAATAAAGCACACATAGGGCTCCAATTAGTGAACTACACAATGAATGAATGAAGCACGCACAGGGCTCCAATTAGGGAACTACACAATGAATGAATGAAGCACACCCAGAGCTCCAAGTAAGGAACTACACAATGAATGAATGAAGCACACCCAGGGCTCCAATTAGGGAACTACACACTGAATGAATGAAGCACACACTGGGGTCCAATTAGGGAACTACACACTTAATGAATGAAGCACACCCAGAGCTCCAAGTAAGGAACTACACAATGAATGAATGAAGCACACCCAGGGCTCCAATTCGAGAACTACACACTGAATGAATGGAGCACACAATGGGCTCCAATTAGGGAACTACACAATGAATGAATGAATGAAGCACACACTAGGCTCCAATTAGAGAACTACAATCTGAATGAATGAAGCACACAACCAGGGCTCCAATTAGGGAACTACACTCCAATTAGGGAACTACACAATGAATGAATGAATGAAGCACACCTAGGGCTCCAATTAGATAACTACAGAATGAATGAATAAAGCACACACAGGGCTCCAATTAGGGAACTACACACTGAATGAATGAAGCACACCCTAGGCTCCAATTAGGGAACTAAACACTGAATGAATGAAGCACACCCTGAGCTCCAATTAAGGAACTTCACAATGAATGAATGAAGCAAACACTGGGCTCCAATTAGGGAACTACACACTGAATAAATGAAGCACACCCATGGCTCCAATTAGGGAACTACACAATGAATGAATGAAGCACACGCTGGGCTCCAATTAGGGAACTACACAATGAATGTATGAAGCACACCCAGGGCTCCAATTAAGGAACTACACAATGAATGAATGAAGCACACACTGGGCTCCAATGAGGGAACTACACAATGAATGAATGAAGCACACCCAGGGCTCCAATTATGTAAATACAGAATGAATGAATAAAGCACACACAGGGCTCCAATTAGGGAACTACTCAATGAATGAATGAAGCACACCCAGGGCTCCAATTAGGGAACTACACACTGAATGCATGAAGCACACCAAGGGCTCCAATTAGGGAACTACACAATGAATGAATGAAGCACACCCAGGGCTCCAATTATGTAAATACAGAATGAATGAATAAAGCACACATAGGGCTCCAATTAGTGAACTACACAATGAATGAATGAAGCACACCCAGGGCTCCAATTAGGGAACTACACACTGAATGAATGAAGCACACCCAGAGCTCCAAGTAAGGAACTACACAATGAATGAATGAAGCTCACCCATGGCTCCAATTAGGGAACTACACACTGAATGAATGAAGTACACCCAGAGATCCAATTATGTAAATACAGAATGAATGAATAAAGCACACCCAGGGCTCCAATTAGGGAACTACACAATGAATGAATGAAGCACACCCAGGGCTCCAATTAGGGAACTACACAATGAATGAATGAAGCACACACTGGGCTCCAATGTGGGAACTACACACTGAATGAATGAATGAAGCACACACTGGGCTCCAATTAGGGAACTACACAATATATGAATGAAGCACACACTGGGGTCCAATTAGGGAACTACACACTTAATGAATGAAGCACACCCAGAGCTCCAAGTAAGGAACTACACAATGAATGAATGAAGCACACCCAGGGCTCCAATTCGAGAACTACACACTGAATGAATGGAGCACACAATGGGCTCCAATTAGGGAACTACACAATGAATGAATGAATGAAGCACACACTAGGCTCCAATTAGAGAACTACAATCTGAATGAATGAAGCACACAACCAGGGCTCCAATTAGGGAACTACACTCCAATTAGGGAACTACACAATGAATGAATGAATGAAGCACACCTAGGGCTCCAATTAGATAACTACAGAATGAATGAATAAAGCACACACAGGGCTCCAATTAGGGAACTACACACTGAATGAATGAAGCACACCCTAGGCTCCAATTAGGGAACTAAACACTGAATGAATGAAGCACACCCTGAGCTCCAATTAAGGAACTTCACAATGAATGAATGAAGCAAACACTGGGCTCCAATTAGGGAACTACACACTGAATAAATGAAGCACACCCATGGCTCCAATTAGGGAACTACACAATGAATGAATGAAGCACACGCTGGGCTCCAATTAGGGAACTACACAATGAATGTATGAAGCACACCCAGGGCTCCAATTAAGGAACTACACAATGAATGAATGAAGCACACACTGGGCTCCAATGAGGGAACTACACACTGAATGAATGAATGAATGAAGCACACACTGGGCTCCAATTAGGGAACTACACAATACATGAATGAAGCACACACTGGGCTCCAATTAGGGAACTACACACTTAATGAATGAAGCACACCCAGGGCTCCAATTAGGGAACTACACACTGAATGAATGAAGCACACATTGGGCTCCAATTAGGGAACTACACACTGAATGAATGAAGCACACCCAGGGCTCCAATTAGGGAACTACACAATCAATGAATGAAGCACACACTGAGCTCCAACTAGGGAACTATACACTGAATGAATGAAGCACACCCAGGGCTCCAATTAGGGAACTGCACAATGAATGAATGAATGAAGCACACCCAGGGCTCCAATTAGGGAACTACACAATGAATGAATGAATGAAGCACACCCAGCGCTCCAATTAGGGAACTACACAATGAATGAATGAAGCACACCCAGGGCTCCAATTAGGGAACAACACAATGAATGAATGAAGCACACCCATGGCTCCAATTAGGGAACTACACAATGAATGAATGAAGCACACACAGGGCTCCAATTAGGGAACTACTCAATGAATGAATGAAGCACACCCAGGGCTCCAATTAGGGAACTACACACTGAATGCATGAAGCACACCAAGGGCTCCAATGAGGGAACTACACAATGAATGAATGAATGAAGCACACCCAGGGCTCCAATTATGTAAATACAGAATGAATGAATAAAGCACACATAGGGCTCCAATTAGTGAACTACACAATGAATGAATGAAGCACGCACAGGGCTCCAATTAGGGAACTACACAATGAATGAATGAAGCACACCCAGAGCTCCAAGTAAGGAACTACACAATGAATGAATGAAGCACACCCAGGGCTCCAATTAGGGAACTACACACTGAATGAATGAAGCACACACTGGGGTCCAATTAGGGAACTACACACTTAATGAATGAAGCACACCCAGAGCTCCAAGTAAGGAACTACACAATGAATGAATGAAGCACACCCAGGGCTCCAATTCGAGAACTACACACTGAATGAATGGAGCACACAATGGGCTCCAATTAGGGAACTACACAATGAATGAATGAATGAAGCACACACTAGGCTCCAATTAGAGAACTACAATCTGAATGAATGAAGCACACAACCAGGGCTCCAATTAGGGAACTACACTCCAATTAGGGAACTACACAATGAATGAATGAATGAAGCACACCTAGGGCTCCAATTAGATAACTACAGAATGAATGAATAAAGCACACACAGGGCTCCAATTAGGGAACTACACACTGAATGAATGAAGCACACCCTAGGCTCCAATTAGGGAACTAAACACTGAATGAATGAAGCACACCCTGAGCTCCAATTAAGGAACTTCACAATGAATGAATGAAGCAAACACTGGGCTCCAATTAGGGAACTACACACTGAATAAATGAAGCACACCCATGGCTCCAATTAGGGAACTACACAATGAATGAATGAAGCACACGCTGGGCTCCAATTAGGGAACTACACAATGAATGTATGAAGCACACCCAGGGCTCCAATTAAGGAACTACACAATGAATGAATGAAGCACACACTGGGCTCCAATGAGGGAACTACACACTGAATGAATGAATGAATGAAGCACACACTGGGCTCCAATTAGGGAACTACACAATACATGAATGAAGCACACACTGGGCTCCAATTAGGGAACTACACACTTAATGAATGAAGCACACCCAGGGCTCCAATTAGGGAACTACACACTGAATGAATGAAGCACACATTGGGCTCCAATTAGGGAACTACACACTGAATGAATGAAGCACACCCAGGGCTCCAATTAGGGAACTACACAATCAATGAATGAAGCACACACTGAGCTCCAACTAGGGAACTATACACTGAATGAATGAAGCACACCCAGGGCTCCAATTAGGGAACTGCACAATGAATGAATGAATGAAGCACACCCAGGGCTCCAATTAGGGAACTACACAATGAATGAATGAATGAAGCACACCCAGCGCTCCAATTAGGGAACTACACAATGAATGAATGAAGCACACCCAGGGCTCCAATTAGGGAACAACACAATGAATGAATGAAGCACACCCATGGCTCCAATTAGGGAACTACACAATGAATGAATGAAGCACACACAGGGCTCCAATTAGGGAACTACTCAATGAATGAATGAAGCACACCCAGGGCTCCAATTAGGGAACTACACACTGAATGCATGAAGCACACCAAGGGCTCCAATGAGGGAACTACACAATGAATGAATGAATGAAGCACACCCAGGGCTCCAATTATGTAAATACAGAATGAATGAATAAAGCACACATAGGGCTCCAATTAGTGAACTACACAATGAATGAATGAAGCACGCACAGGGCTCCAATTAGGGAACTACACAATGAATGAATGAAGCACACCCAGAGCTCCAAGTAAGGAACTACACAATGAATGAATGAAGCACACCCAGGGCTCCAATTAGGGAACTACACACTGAATGAATGAAGCACACCCAGAGCTCCAAGTAAGGAACTACACAATGAATGAATGAAGCACACCCAGGGCTCCAATTAGGGAACTACACACTGAATGAATGAAGTACACCCAGAGATCCAATTATGTAAATACAGAATGAATGAATAAAGCACACATAGGGCTCCAATTAGTGAACTACACAATGAATGAATGAAGCACACCCAGGGCTCCAATTAGGGAACTACACACTGAATGAATGAAGCACACACTGGGCTCCAATTAGGGAACTACACACTGAATGAATGAAGCACACCCTGGGCTTCAATTAGGGAACTACACACTGAATGAATGAAGCACACCCTGGGCTACAATTAAGGAACTTCACAATGAATAAATGAAGCACACCCAGGGCTCCAATTATGGAACTACACACTGAATGAATGGAACACACTTATGGCTCCAATTAGGGAACTACACAATGAATGAATGAAGCACACAATGGGCTCCAATTAGGGAACTACACAATGAATGAATGAAGCACACCCAGGGCTCCAATTAGGGAACAACACAATGAATGAATGAAGCACACCCAGGGCTCCAATTAGGGAACTACACAATGAATGAATGAATCACACACAGGGCTCCAATTAGGGAACTACTCAATGAATGAATGAAGCACACCCAGGGCTCCAATTAGGGAACTACACACTGAATGCATGAAGCACACCAAGGGCTCCAATTAGGGAACTACACAATGAATGAATGAATGAAGCACACCCAGGGCTCCAATTATGTAAATACAGAATGAATGAATAAAGCACACATAGGGCTCCAATTAGTGAACTACACAATGAATGAATGAAGCACACCCAGGGCTCCAATTAGGGAACTACACACTGAATGAATGAAGCACACCCAGAGCTCCAAGTAAGGAACTACACAATGAATGAATGAAGCACACCCAGGGCTCCAATTAGGGAACTACACACTGAATGAATGAAGTACACCCAGAGATCCAATTATGTAAATACAGAATGAATGAATAAAGCACACCCAGGGCTCCAATTAGGGAACTACACACTGAATGAATGAAGTACACCCAGAGATCCAATTATGTAAATACAGAATGAATGAATAAAGCACACCCAGGGCTCCAATTAGGGAACTACACAATGAATGAATGAAGCACACCCAGGGCTCCAATTAGGGAACTACACAATGAATGAATGAAGCACACACTGGGCTCCAATGTGGGAACTACACACTGAATGAATGAATAAAGCACACACTGGGCTCCAATTAGGGAACTACACAATATATGAATGAAGCACACACTGGGGTCGAATTAGGGAACTACACACTTAATGAATGAAGCACACCCAGGGCTCCAATTAGGGAACTACACACTGAATGAATGAAGCGCACACTGGGCTCCAATTAGGGAACTACACACTGAATGAATGAAGCACACCCAGGGCTCCAATTAGGGAACTACACACTGAATGAATGAAGCAGACCCAGGGCTCCAATTAGGGAACTACACAATGAATGAATGAATGAAGCACAACCAGTGCTCCAATTAGGGAACTACACAATGAATGAATGAATGAAGCACACCCAGGGCTCCAATTAGGGAACTACACAATGCATGAATGAATGAAGCACACCCAGGGCTCCAATTTGGGAACTACAGAATGAATGAATGAAGCACACACTGGGCTCCAATTAGGGAACTACACACTTAATGAATGAAGCACACCCAGGGCTCCAATTAGGGAACTACACAATGAATGAATGAAGCACACACAGGGCTCCAATTAGGGAACTATACACTGAATGCATGAAGCACACCAAGGGCTCCAATTAGGGAACTACACAATGAATGAATGAATGAAGCACACCCAGGGCTCCAATTAGGGAACTACACAATGAATGAATGAAGCACACCCAGGGCTCCAATTAGGGAACTACACAGTGAATGAATGAAGCACACACAGGGCTCCAATTAGGGAACTACTCAATGAATAAATGAAGCACACCCAGGGCTCCAATTAGGGAACTACACGCTGAATGCATGAAGCACACCAAGGGCTCCAATTAGGGAACTACACAATGAAAGAATGAATGATAGCACACCCAGGGCTCCAATTATGTAAATACAGAATGAATGAATAAAGCACACATAGGGCTCCAATTAGTGAACTACACAATGAATGAATGAAGCACACCCAGGGCTCCAATTAGGGAACTACACAATGAATGAATGAAGCACACACTGGGCTCCAATGTGGGAACTACACACTGAATGAATGAATGAAGCACACACTGGGCTCCAATTAGGGAACTACACAATATAGGAATGAAGCACACACTGGGGTCCAATTAGGGAACTACACACTTAATGAATGAAGCACACCCAGGGCTCCAATTAGGGAACTACACACTGAATGAATGAAGCGCACACTGGGCTCCAATTAGGGAACTACACACTGAATGAATGAAGCACACCCAGGGCTCCAATTAGGGAACTACACAATGAATGAATGAAGCACACACTGGGCTCCAAATAGGGAACTACATACTGAATGAATGAAGCAGACCCAGGGCTCCAATTAGGGAACTACACAATGAATGAATGAATGAAGCACAACCAGTGCTCCAATTAGGGAACTACACAATGAATGAATGAATGAAGCAGACCCAGGGCTCCAATTAGGGAACTACACAATGCATGAATGAATGAAGCACACCCAGGGCTCCAATTTGGGAACTACAGAATGAATGAATGAAGCACACCCAGGGCTCCAATTAGGGAACTACACACTGAATGAATGAAGCACACCCAGAGCTCCAAGTAAGGAACTACACAATGAATGAATGAAGCACACCCAGGGCTCCAATTAGGGAACTACACACTGAATGAATGAAGCACACCCAGAGATCCAATTATGTAAATACAGAATGAATGAATAAAGCACACATAGGGCTCCAATTAGTGAACTACACAATGATTGAATGAAGCACACCCAGGGCTCCAATTAGGGAACTACACAATGAATGAATGAAGCACACACTGGGCTCCAATGTGGGAACTACACACTGAATGAATGAATGAATCACACACTGGGCTCCAATTAGGGAACTACACAATATATGAATGAAGCACACACTGGGCTCCAATTAGGGAACTACACACTTAATGAATGAAGCACACCCAGGGCTCCAATTAGGGAACTACACACTGAATGAATGAAGCGCACACTGGGCTCCAATTAGGGAACTACACACTGAATGAATGAAGCACACCCAGGGCTCCAATTGGGGAACTACACAATGAATGAATGAAGCACACACTGGGCTCCAACTAGGGAACTACACACTGAATGAATGAAGCAGACCCAGGGCTCCAATTAGGGAACTACACAATGAATGAATGAATGAAGCACAACCAGTGCTCCAATTAGGGAACTACACAATGAATAAATGAATGAAGCACACCCAGAGATCCAATTATGTAAATACAGAATGAATGAATAAAGCACACATAGGGCTCCAATTAGTGAACTACACAATGAATGAATGAAGCACACCCAGGGCTCCAATTAGGGAACTACACAATGAATGAATGAAGCACACCCAGAGCTCCAAGTAAGGAACTACACAATGAATGAATGAAGCACACCCAGGGCTCCAATTAGGGAACTACACACTGAATGAATGAAGTACACCCAGAGATCCAATTATGTAAATACAGAATGGATGAATAAAGCACACATAGGGCTCCAATTAGGGAACTACACAATGAATGAATGAAGCACACCCAGGGCTCCAATTAGAGAACTACACAATGAATGAATGAAGCACACCCAGGGCTCCAATTAGGGAACTACACACTGAATGAATGAAGCACACACTGGGCTCCAATTAGGGAACTACACACTGAATGAATGAAGCACACCCGGGGCTCCAATTAGGGAACTACACACTGAATGAATGAAGCACACCCTGGGCTACAATAAGGAACTTCACAATGAATAAATGAAGCACACCCAGGGCTCCAATTATGGAACTACACACTGAATGAATGGAACACACTTATGGCTCCAATTAGGGAACTACACAATGAATGAATGAAGCACACAATGGGCTCCAATTAGGGAACTACACAATGAATGAATGAAGCACACCCAGGGCTCCAATTAGGGAACAACACAATGAATGAATGAAGCACACCCAGGGCTCCAATTAGGGAACTACTCAATGAATGAATGAAGCACACCCAGGGCTCCAATTAGGGAACTACACCATGAATGAATGAAGCACACACAGGGCTCCAATTAGGGAACTACACAATGAATGAATGAAGCACACACAGGGCTCCAATTAGGGAACTACTCAATGAATGAATGAAGCACACCCAGGGCTCCAATTAGGGAACTACACACTGAATGCATGAAGCACACCAAGGGCTCCAATTAGGGAACTACACAATGAATGAATGAAGCACACCCAGGGCTCCAATTATGTAAATACAGAATGAATGAATAAAGCACACATAGGGCTCCAATTAGTGAACTACACAATGAATGAATGAAGCACACCCAGGGCTCCAATTAGGGAACTACACACTGAATGAATGAAGCACACCCAGAGCTCCAAGTAAGGAACTACACAATGAATGAATGAAGCACACCCATGGCTCCAATTAGGGAACTACACACTGAATGAATGAAGTACACCCAGAGATCCAATTATGTAAATACAGAATGAATGAATAAAGCACACCCAGGGCTCCAATTAGGGAACTACACAATGAATGAATGAAGCACACCCAGGGCTCCAATTAGGGAACTACACAATGAATGAATGAAGCACACACTGGGCTCCAATGTGGGAACTACACACTGAATGAATGAATGAAGCACACACTGGGCTCCAATTAGGGAACTACACAATATATGAATGAAGCACACACTGGGGTCCAATTAGGGAACTACACACTTAATGAATGAAGCACACCCAGAGCTCCAAGTAAGGAACTACACAATGAATGAATGAAGCACACCCAGGGCTCCAATTCGAGAACTACACACTGAATGAATGGAGCACACACTGGGCTCCAATTAGGGAACTACACAATGAATGAATGAATGAAGCACACACTAGGCTCCAATTAGAGAACTACAATCTGAATGAATGAAGCACACAACCAGGGCTCCAATTAGGGAACTACACTCCAATTAGGGAACTACACAATGAATGAATGAATGAAGCACACCTAGGGCTCCAATTAGATAACTACAGAATGAATGAATAAAGCACACACAGGGCTCCAATTAGGGAACTACACACTGAATGAATGAAGCACACCCTAGGCTCCAATTAGGGAACTAAACACTGAATGAATGAAGCACACCCTGAGCTCCAATTAAGGAACTTCACAATGAATGAATGAAGCAAACACTGGGCTCCAATTAGGGAACTACACACTGAATAAATGAAGCACACCCATGGCTCCAATTAGGGAACTACACAATGAATGAATGAAGCACACACTGGGCTCCAATTAGGGAACTACACAATGAATGTATGAAGCACACCCAGGGCTCCAATTAAGGAACTACACAATGAATGAATGAAGCACACACTGGGCTCCAATGAGGGAACTACACACTGAATGAATGAATGAATGAAGCACACACTGGGCTCCAATTAGGGAACTACACAATACATGAATGAAGCACACACTGGGCTCCAATTAGGGAACTACACACTTAATGAATGAAGCACACCCAGGGCTCCAATTAGGGAACTACACACTGAATGAATGAAGCACACATTGGGCTCCAATTAGGGAACTACACACTGAATGAATGAAGCACACCCAGGGCTCCAATTAGGGAACTACACAATCAATGAATGAAGCACACACTGAGCTCCAACTAGGGAACTATACACTGAATGAATGAAGCACACCCAGGGCTCCAATTAGGGAACTGCACAATGAATGAATGAATGAAGCACACCCAGGGCTCCAATTAGGGAACTACACAATGAATGAATGAATGAAGCACACCCAGCGCTCCAATTAGGGAACTACACAATGAATGAATGAAGCACACCCAGGGCTCCAATTAGGGAACAACACAATGAATGAATGAAGCACACCCATGGCTCCAATTAGGGAACTACACAATGAATGAATGAAGCACACACAGGGCTCCAATTAGGGAACTACTCAATGAATGAATGAAGCACACCCAGGGCTCCAATTAGGGAACTACACACTGAATGCATGAAGCACACCAAGGGCTCCAATGAGGGAACTACACAATGAATGAATGAATGAAGCACACCCAGGGCTCCAATTATGTAAATACAGAATGAATGAATAAAGCACACATAGGGCTCCAATTAGTGAACTACACAATGAATGAATGAAGCACGCACAGGGCTCCAATTAGGGAACTACACAATGAATGAATGAAGCACACCCAGAGCTCCAAGTAAGGAACTACACAATGAATGAATGAAGCACACCCAGGGCTCCAATTAGGGAACTACACACTGAATGAATGAAGCACACCCAGAGCTCCAAGTAAGGAACTACACAATGAATGAATGAAGCACACCCAGGGCTCCAATTAGGGAACTACACACTGAATGAATGAAGTACACCCAGAGATCCAATTATGTAAATACAGAATGAATGAATAAAGCACACATAGGGCTCCAATTAGTGAACTACACAATGAATGAATGAAGCACACCCAGGGCTCCAATTAGGGAACTACACACTGAATGAATGAAGCACACACTGGGCTCCAATTAGGGAACTACACACTGAATGAATGAAGCACACCCTGGGCTTCAATTAGGGAACTACACACTGAATGAATGAAGCACACCCTGGGCTACAATTAAGGAACTTCACAATGAATAAATGAAGCACACCCAGGGCTCCAATTATGGAACTACACACTGAATGAATGGAACACACTTATGGCTCCAATTAGGGAACTACACAATGAATGAATGAAGCACACAATGGGCTCCAATTAGGGAACTACACAATGAATGAATGAAGCACACCCAGGGCTCCAATTAGGGAACAACACAATGAATGAATGAAGCACACCCAGGGCTCCAATTAGGGAACTACACAATGAATGAATGAAGCACACACAGGGCTCCAATTAGGGAACTACTCAATGAATGAATGAAGCACACCCAGGGCTCCAATTAGGGAACTACACACTGAATGCATGAAGCACACCAAGGGCTCCAATTAGGGAACTACACAATGAATGAATGAATGAAGCACACCCAGGGCTCCAATTATGTAAATACAGAATGAATGAATAAAGCACACATAGGGCTCCAATTAGTGAACTACACAATGAATGAATGAAGCACACCCAGGGCTCCAATTAGGGAACTACACACTGAATGAATGAAGCACACCCAGAGCTCCAAGTAAGGAACTACACAATGAATGAATGAAGCACACCCAGGGCTCCAATTAGGGAACTACACACTGAATGAATGAAGTACACCCAGAGATCCAATTATGTAAATACAGAATGAATGAATAAAGCACACCCAGGGCTCCAATTAGGGAACTACACACTGAATGAATGAAGTACACCCAGAGATCCAATTATGTAAATACAGAATGAATGAATAAAGCACACCCAGGGCTCCAATTAGGGAACTACACAATGAATGAATGAAGCACACCCAGGGCTCCAATTAGGGAACTACACAATGAATGAATGAAGCACACACTGGGCTCCAATGTGGGAACTACACACTGAATGAATGAATGAAGCACACACTGGGCTCCAATTAGGGAACTACACAATATATGAATGAAGCACACACTGGGGTCGAATTAGGGAACTACACACTTAATGAATGAAGCACACCCAGGGCTCCAATTAGGGAACTACACACTGAATGAATGAAGCGCACACTGGGCTCCAATTAGGGAACTACACACTGAATGAATGAAGCACACCCAGGGCTCCAATTAGGGAACTACACACTGAATGAATGAAGCAGACCCAGGGCTCCAATTAGGGAACTACACAATGAATGAATGAATGAAGCACAACCAGTGCTCCAATTAGGGAACTACACAATGAATGAATGAATGAAGCACACCCAGGGCTCCAATTAGGGAACTACACAATGCATGAATGAATGAAGCACACCCAGGGCTCCAATTTGGGAACTACAGAATGAATGAATGAAGCACACACTGGGCTCCAATTAGGGAACTACACACTTAATGATTGAAGCACACCCAGGGCTCCAATTAGGGAACTACACAATGAATGAATGAAGCACACACAGGGCTCCAATTAGGGAACTATACACTGAATGCATGAAGCACACCAAGGGCTCCAATTAGGGAACTACACAATGAATGAATGAATGAAGCACACCCAGGGCTCCAATTAGGGAACTACACAATGAATGAATGAAGCACACCCAGGGCTCCAATTAGGGAACTACACATTGAATGAATGAAGCACACACAGGGCTCCAATTAGGGAACTACTCAATGAATGAATGAAGCACACCCAGGGCTCCAATTAGGGAACTACACGCTGAATGCATGAAGCACACCAAGGGCTCCAATTAGGGAACTACACAATGAAAGAATGAATGATAGCACACCCAGGGCTCCAATTATGTAAATACAGAATGAATGAATAAAGCACACATAGGGCTCCAATTAGTGAACTACACAATGAATGAATGAAGCACACCCAGGGCTCCAATTAGGGAACTACACAATGAATGAATGAAGCACACACTGGGCTCCAATGTGGGAACTACACACTGAATGAATGAATGAAGCACACACTGGGCTCCAATTAGGGAACTACACAATATATGAATGAAGCACACACTGGGGTCCAATTAGGGAACAACACACTTAATGAATGAAGCACACCCAGGGCTCCAATTAGGGAACTACACACTGAATGAATGAAGCGCACACTGGGCTCCAATTAGGGAACTACACACTGAATGAATGAAGCACACCCAGGGCTCCAATTAGGGAACTACACAATGAATGAATGAAGCACACACTGGGCTCCAAATAGGGAACTACATACTGAATGAATGAAGCAGACCCAGGGCTCCAATTAGGGAACTACACAATGAATGAATGAATGAAGCACAACCAGTGCTCCAATTAGGGAACTACACAATGAATGAATGAATAAAGCAGACCCAGGGCTCCAATTAGGGAACTACACAATGCATGAATGAATGAAGCACACCCAGGGCTCCAATTTGGGAAATACAGAATGAATGAATGAAGCACACCCAGGGCTCCAATTAGGGAACTACACACTGAATGAATGAAGCACACCCAGAGCTCCAAGTAAGGAACTACACAATGAATGAATGAAGCACACCCAGGGCTCCAATTAGGGAACTACACACTGAATGAATGAAGCACACCCAGAGATCCAATTATGTAAATACAGAATGAATGAATAAAGCACACATAGGGCTCCAATTAGTGAACTACACAATGATTGAATGAAGCACACCCAGGGCTCCAATTAGGGAACTACACAATGAATGAATGAAGCACACACTGGGCTCCAATGTGGGAACTACACACTGAATGAATGAATGAATCACACACTGGGCTCCAATTAGGGAACTACACAATATATGAATGAAGCACACACTGGGCTCCAATTAGGGAACTACACACTTAATGAATGAAGCACACCCAGGGCTCCAATTAGGGAACTACACACTGAATGAATGAAGCGCACACTGGGCTCCAATTAGGGAACTACACACTGAATGAATGAAGCACACCCAGGGCTCCAATTAGGGAACTACACAATGAATGAATGAAGCACACACTGGGCTCCAACTAGGGAACTACACACTGAATGAATGAAGCAGACCCAGGGCTCCAATTAGGGAACTACACAATGAATGAATGAATGAAGCACAACCAGTGCTCCAATTAGGGAACTACACAATGAATAAATGAATGAAGCACACCCAGGGCTCCAATTAAGGAACTACACAATGCATGAATGAATGAAGCACACCCAGGGCTCCAATTTGGGAACTAAAGAATGAATGAATGAAGCACACACTGGGCTCCAATTAGGGAACTACACAATACATGAATGAAGCACACACTGGGCTCCAATTAGGGAACTACACACTTAATGAATGAAGCACACCCAGGGCTCCAATTAGGGAACTACACAATGAATGAATGAAGCACACACAGGGCTCCAATTAGGGAACTACTCAATGAATGAATGAAGCACACCCAGAGCTCCAATTAGGGAACTACACATTGAATGCATGAAGCACACCAAGGGCTCCAATTAGGGAACTACACAATGAATGAATGAATGAAGCACACCCAGGGCTCCAATTATGTAAATACAGAATGAATGAATAAAGCACACATAGGGCTCCAATTAGTGAACTACACAATGAATGAATGAATGAAGCACACCCAGGGCTCCAATTAGGGAACTACACAATGAATGAATGAAGCACACACTGGGCTCCAATGTGGGAACTACACACTGAATGAATGAATGAAGCACACACTGGGCTCCAATTAGGGAACTACACAATATATGAATGAAGCACACACTGGGGTCCAATTAGGGTACTACACACTTAATGAATGAAGCACACCCAGTGCTCCAATTAGGGAACTACACACTGAATGAATGAAGCGCACACCGGGCTCCAATTAGGGAACTACACACTGAATGAATGAAGCACACCCAGGGCTCCAATTAGGGAACTACACAATGAATGAATGAAGCACACACTGGGCTCCAACTAGGGAACTACACACTGAATGAATGAAGCAGACCCAGGGCTCCAATTAAGGAACTACACAATGAATGAATGAATGAAGCACAACCAGTGCTCCAATTAGGGAACTACACAATGAATGAATGAAGCACACCCAGAGATCCAAGTAGGGAACTACACAATGAATGAATGAAGCACACCCAGGGCTCCAATTAGGGAACTACACAATGAATGAATGAAGCACGCACAGGGCTCCAATTAGGGAACTGCACAATGAATGAATGAAGCACACCCAGGGCTCCAATTAGGGAACTACAGAATGAATGAATGAATGAAGCACACTCAGGGCTCCAATTAGGGAACTACAGAATGAATGAATGAAGCACACCCAGGGCTCCAATTAGGGAACTACACACTGAATGAATAAAGCACACACTGGGCTCCAATTAGGGCACTACACACTGAATGAATGAAGCACACCCAGGGCTCCAATTAGGGAACTACACACTGAATGAATGAATGAATGAATGAAGCACACCCAGGGCTCCAATTAGAGTACTACACACTGAATGAATGAAGCACACACTGGGCTCCAATTAGGGAACTACACAATGAATGAATGAATGAAGCACACACTAGGCTCCAATTAGGGAACTACAATCTGAATGAATGAAGCACACACCCAGGGCTCCAATTAGGGAACTACACACTGAATGAATGAATGAAGCACACCCAGGGCTCCAATTAGGGAACTACACAATCAATGAATGAATGAAGCACACTCAGGGCTCCAATTAGGTAACTACAGAATGAATGAATAAAGCACACACAGGGCTCCAATTAGGGAACTACACACTGAATGAATGAAGCACACCCTGGGCTCCAATTAGGGAACTAAACACTGAATGAATGAAGCACACCCTGGGCTCCAATTAAGGAACTTCACAATGAATGAATGAAGCACACACTGGGCTCCAATTAGGGAACTACACACACTGAATAAACGAAGCACATCCATGGCTCCAATTAGGGAACTACACAATGAATGAATGAAGCACACCCAGGGCTCCAATTAGGGAATTACACAATGAATGAATGAAGCACACACTGGGCTCCAATGAGGGAACTACAAACTGAATGAATGAATGAATGAAGCACACACTGGGCTCCAATTAGGGAACTACACAATACATGAATGAAGCACACACTGGGCTCCAAAAGGGAACTACACACTTAATGAATGAAGCACACCCAGGGCTCCAATTAGGGAACTACACACTGAATGAATGAAGCGCACACTGGGCTCCAATTAGAGAACTCCACACTGAATGAATGAAGCACACCCAGGGCTCCAATTAGGGAACTACACAATGAATGAATGAACCACACACTGGGCTCCAACTAGGGAACTACACACTGAATGAATGAAGCACACCCAGGGCTCCACTTAGGGAACTACACAATGAATGAATGAATGAAGCACACCCAGGGCTCCAATTAGGGAACTACACAATGAATGAATGAATGAAGCACACCCAGGGCTCCAATTAGGGAACTACACAATGAATGAATGAATGAAGCACATCCAGGGCTCCAATTAGGGAACTACACACTGAATGAATGAAGCACACCCAGAGCTCCAAGTAGGGAACTACGCAATGAATGAATGAACCACACCCGGGGCTCCAATTAGGGAACTACGCACTGAATGAATGAAGCACACCCAGAGCTCCAAGTAGGGAACTACACAATGAATGAATGAAGCACACCCAGGGCTCCAATTAGGGAACTACACAATGAATGAATGAAGCACACACTGGGCTCCAATTAGGGAACTACACAATGAATGAATGAAGCACACCCAGGGCTCCAATTAGGGTACTACACAATGAATGAATTAAGCACACCCAGGGCTCCAATTAGGGAACTACACAATGAATGAATGAAGCACACACAGGGCTCCAATTAGGGAACTACACAATGAATGAATGAAGCACACACAGGGCTCCAATTAGGGACCTGCACAATGAATGAATGAAGCACACCCAGGGCTCCAATTAGGAAACTACAGAATGAATGAATGAAACATACCCAGGGCTCCAATTAGGGAACTACAGAATGAATGAATGAAGCACACCCAGGGCTCCAATTAGGGAACTACACACTGACTGAATGAAGAACACACGGGGCTCCAATTAGGGAACTACACACTGAATGAATGAAGCACACACTGGGCTCCAATTAGGGAACTACACAATGAATGAATGAAGCACACCCAGGGCTCCAATTAGGGAACTACAAACTTAATGAAAGGAAGCACACCCAGGGCTCCAATTAGGGAACTACACACTGAATGAATGAAGCGCACACTGGGCTCCAATTAGGGAACTACACACTGAATGAATGAAGCACACTCAGGGATCCATTTAGGGAACTACACACTGAATGAATGAATGAATGAAGCACACCCAGGGCTCCAATGAAGGAACTACACACTGAATGAATGGAGCACACCCATTGCTCCAATTAGGGAACTACACAATGAATAAATGAAGCACACCGACGACATCAGGACCCTGATGGACAACAGGGAAACAACCGCTCTCATCTTCCTGGGCCTCTTGGCCGCCTTCAACACCGTCTGCCACCGTACCCTAACAACCCGCCTCTACATCTACAAGGAACAGGCCTTGGACTGGATCACCTTGTTCCTCTCCGACAGAACCCAGAGAGTCCGCCTCCCTCCCTTCCACTCCGCGGCCACCAAGATCATCTGCGGCGTACCCCAAGGATCCTCGCTCCGCCCAACCCTCTTCAATACCTACATGAGCCCACTCACCGCCATTGCACACCAACACAACCTAAACATCATCTCCTACGCCGACGACACCCAGCTGATACTCTCCCTCACCAAAGACCCAGCCACCGCCAAATCCAACCTCCAGGAAGGAATGAAAAATGTCGAGGAATGGATGAAGCTCAGCCGTTTGAAACTGAACTCAGACAAGACGGAGGTCCTCATCCTCGGACACACCCCATCTGCCTGGGACGACTCCTGGTGGCCCACTGCGCTGGACACCCATGGACCACGCACGCAACCTGGGATTCATCCTGGACTCCTCCCTCACAATGACCAGACAAGTCAACGCCATCTCATCGTCATGCCTCAACACCCTGCGCATGCTCCGAAAGATCTTCTGATGGATCCCCACCGAAACCAGAAAGACGGTCACCCAGGCCCTTGTCACCAGCCGCCTGGACTACGGGAACGCCTTATTCGCAGGAACCACAGCCAAACTTCAGAAACTACTTCAGCGCATACAGAACGTCTCTGCACGTCTCATTCTCGACATACACCGCAACAGCCACATAAAACCCCACCTGAAAAACCTGCACTGGCTCCCCGTCAGCAAGAGGATCACTTTCAGGCTCCTCACCCACGCACACCAAGCTCTACACGACATGGGCCCGAATACCTCAACAACCGCCTATCGTTCTACACTCTGCTCCACCAGACTCGCCCTCACCACCGTCCCATGGATCTGCAGAAACACAACAGGAGGAAGATCGTTCTCCTACCTGGCCGCCAAGACATGGAACTCCCTCCCCGCATACCTACGACTGACCCAGGACCATCTCACCTTCAGGAAGAACCTCAAGACCTGGCTATTCGAGCAGTAGCGGACCCCCCCTTCCCCAAGCGCCTTGAGACCCTCGCGGGTGAGTAGCGCGCTCTACAAATGCACTGATTGACTGATTGATTGACAAGTGCACCCACTTGCCAGTCCCTAAAGCTTCCCTTTTCTTAATATCAAACACCCCTATGGTAGACCCAAGGGCAGGGTGCATTGTAAGTATAAGGTAGGACATGCCCTGGTGTGTGTGGCATGTCCTAATAGTGAACTACAGCCTTTTTCGTTTTTCACTATTGCAAGACTACCTGTTACTCATAGGCCAGAATGGGCAGTTTATTATTACATCTTATAATACTAACTGACTCAGAATGATAAAATACATCTTTTAGTGAAGTTGGTTTTAACATTCTGTGTTTGAAAATACCACTTTTAGAAAGTATGTATTTTCGTGTCTAACCATCCAATGCTGCCTCTGCTAGGTTGTGTATTCCTTGTCTGGAGTTTGAGTGACAGGGGCAGGGGGACTCTAGGAGACAGAGTGAGCCAGCACAGGGCTGAATAGAGAGATCTGCATCTAGATGGGTGGGAGGAGGTGCACCTGGGACCTGATTAGGGCTGTGCCTGCCCCCACAGTACTGGCTCCATCCCCTGTGGTGCATCTGATGTCCCTGCCCTACACTTTGAAGGGAAAGAAGGAGTCATGTAAACAGAGTGCTCTAGGACTAACCCGAACTAGTTTGTATTAGGCAAAGGCATCTCTGCCTTCAGAGAACAAAGAGATACTGTGTATAAAAGAGGGGACCCAAACCCCAGAGAATTAGATCACTTTTGGACAAGAAGAAACCTTTGCTGAGGAGTGGAACCAGAGAGACTGAGGAGAGACTATTCTTAAGCTGAAGTGCTGCTTGGGGAATTGGCCTGCAGTGGTTTCCTGACTGCCATAGAAAGGAGAAAGGAACTATGTGTGCTTTATCTCAACTTGTGAAGGATCTCCAAGGGCGTGGAACAGAGCTTGCCTCTTGCTGAATTCTCAGGGACAACAGACTTCACCCACCAGCTTCCCAAGAGTTCCCTGGAAGTGCCTGCATTTGTGCTAGACTTTTTGGGGACTTGCGTGTCGCAAGGAGCTAGAAGTGCGACTCAAGAACAAGAAGCTTGTCGCTGAACTGCTGCTGCCGCTTCACAACACAAAGCGCCTCTCATCGCCGGAGAAGTGGATCGACATCAAAGCAGATGCCGCCACATCACCGGAAAGCGTGTCGCAGGAGAAGAGGATCGACGTCGCATCAGATGTCGCTGCATCTCCAAGAAGCCTGTCGCAGTGCCTGTCGCGGCTCGCATCGTTGTGGAAGGAACTCGCATCACTAGGGGAGAGGATCGACGTTGCAGCAGATGCCGCCGCATCACTGGGAAGCGTTTCACAGGGCCTGTCGCGGCCCGCATCGTGGAAATCATCTCGCATCGCCGGAGAAGGGGATCGACGTCGCAGCAGATGCCACCGCATCACCGGGAAGCGTGTTTGCATCAAGAAGAAAGCGCAATCTTTATTTCTTTGCACCAGATCTTCGACGCATCACCGTCCTTGCGTGGCAGGGGCTACCACATCACCTTTCGTTGCCCTGCGTGTCGCATCTTAAGGTACATTGACTCAAAGTGTCGCATTTCAAGATCTAAAGAGAAATAAGCTAATTCTACCATTTTAAGTACAGTATTGTGGATTTTTGTTGTTTCTGGTCTTGTGATGTCTATATAAAGAATACCTATTTTTGATATAAAACCTGTGTGGTGTCCATCTGTAGTGACGTCACTTGATTACTGTATGTATCCACAAATGTTTTCCACAAAGCCTCTGAGATAAGCCTGTCTGCTCATGCCAAGCAACCAAGGGGTGAACACAGGTTATTTTAGGTGTGTAATCCCCCTTACCCTGACTAGAGGCAAGGGTCCCTATTTGTCACAAGTACCTACCTGTGCCAACTAGAGACCCCCAAATCTAACACAGTTCATCAGCTAAAATGTGCTGATACACCCATAAAACCCTCATGGTTATAAGACTGGTAGTGTTTGACTTTTTACTTCTCCTCACAATCAGAGTCTTAAGGTCTGATTTAAAATTGAGTTTTTGCTGAAGAATCCCCCAAAAATGCAGGTGTCCTGTGGCCTTCGACGACCTCCACACATTCAGCCTCATGCTGAACATAGAGGTAGGTGGTGTTTCTGGGGGTGGGGCTATCGTTGCCTTTACAATGATCAAGACCAATCGCTTGGGCCTGATGGGAATGGCACATGACCAGATCCCCAATCTACAATGGCTGGCTAATATCATTTCTGACTGCGCCACCCACGAAAAAGAACGCCGCTGTAAAACGAGGGCAGTCTTTCACAATAAATGGTGACTATGCCCCTGAAAACTCCCACCACTCCTAACGTGGCTACTGAAAATATACCAGTTCCAGTCTGCACATTCATGACACAAGTTCCTCCATGTTTATTGGGGTCATATTCCTGCCACTATCAAGAATTGACCCTGAGGCAGAGAAATCAAAATGACACAGATTCACTGCAGACATGGCAGGTGCGTTTCTTCTCTCAAGGATACAAAATGCAAAAATGTTTACTGAGAAGGAAATGGTAGTGGGTGGATAACACATTTGAATTGAGGTGCTCCTTATGGAATGAATGATAACATGGATTATAACTGTTTCTTTAAAGTACAGAACAATACTTGACCTCTAAAAAATTGCCATGGATTTATCCCATCATTACACAAGAGGTCAACAGCACTCATTTAAATGGACCTGGAAATATGAGGACACGGTCAGTGAAGTAGATGGAACTAACAGGTACCGGGTGATGGGCACTTCGTGGATGGAGACACCACCATTGTTTAAAAGCTTTCTGATAACAATAGAAATTGAGCTATAATTTGTCTACTGCAGATGTCAAAGTGGGTTCGATCAGAGAGGCAAGAAGTGCCCATTCTTTGTTTTTGGATGAAAAACTGTTCCCCTACTTTTTGTGAAAAGACAACTGTCCAAGGATGATTCATTCTGACAAGTTAAATGCTTCAGCCAGACTGTCATTCAGGGAGTCCCCTGTGCTGTGAAACTGAAGGCTGGCAGACAGCAAAATAATAAACAAGCCTTCTTGCCAGGGTGCCTGCTGCCTGAAAGAAATGCAAAAGTGCAACTTGTTCATCTGCAAATGTAAAGGGTGCTTGGAAACCGGTCAACAACAAAAAAAATCCCTGTCCCTCGGGCGTAAATTATGTCAGTAAATTTTATAACAGACCAGTCACGTGATCCTGATCGCTGTTACACTCCCCTATATACCGTCTTTCTCTTCGGGGGTATTAACTGCAATACGTCCAATGTTATTTGAAAAGTTAAAAAGAGAACCTATTAGCCAACAATTCTTGACAGTCATATAAAACAACAAACAGCTGTCTGAGACCTTGATCAGTGCCAAGTATCCACCACATAGGATTGAAAGCAGACAGATTTCTGCAACAAAAGTGTGTGAAGAACCAAATGACACCTCACGGGAACACCACCCTCGGGCAACTGGCACGTAATCTCCAGACTGGGCCCCTTTCTCATCACTGGTCGTCATTGAGTTCAAAAGAAAAGTGTGTCCAAACAACAAACCAAAAAGTGAAAGAAAACGTGGTAGCAGATCCAATCTGCATGTGACAAACAAATGTGCTTAAAATCAGCAGGCACACCGACCTGCACACATGGCATGCCTTCAGGGGATTCTCAGATATGACAATCTTATCACAACATGTCTGAGGCACAGACAGTTGTATTCCTTGGAAGGCATGCACCAGCACCTCTGGGCTTATCTCACCATGAAGGATGAGATGACAGGGTAGGGCTGAAGGAGTAATGCTGCAGAGGAGAGGGACATTATGCAACAGACAAATATACATTATGTGGCACATTATCCAATAAAGTGCAGCAACCTCACAGTGTGCAGCACATTATGCACAATGTTATCTAGATATTTAACATTTTAAGACACATTGACAGAAAGGGATTCAAATGGCAAAACCAATCCACAGGAGCCTTTCTAAAACACTGCACACATGCACAGGCTTTGTCAAGATGGTACTTACGCACACTTATTGTGTCCACCACAGAGGGACATAAACACCACTTTATTCATACATAAACATCTTTCTGTCTACTAAATTGGTTTCTATAAAACATGTATTATATTGCAATCAATGAAAAAGAAGTCTGGATGAATATATTTCTATTAATTAAAGCTGCACCTTTTTTATTCCACATGTTCAGGTTATGATTAAAAGTTGTCCCATATGTTCCTACTGTAGTGTCCGTCCCTTATGAAACAGCCTTGCACAACAATCTGGTGCACAGCTCAGTATCACATCAAAGCCTCAAGACACCAGACATTAGAAGGAAGCACAATATCTGTAGGATTCTCTTAAACTCCAAAGGCCCAATTCGCAGAACTAACTTAGGACAAAATCCTAAACTTACTACCATTTTGGTATTCACAGAAGGCACTTACTTATTTCAGTATTCACAAAAGACAAGAGGGTGACTGAATGTAAAACAAGACAGTGTGCTGTAATGCGTGTGTGGGTGTCTTTCTGAGGGGAAAGGAAGGGAGGCCCAACCCAAGGTCTTCAATTCGACCCATCTACATGGTGAAATGGGCTAAACAAAAGCCGTGCGATTCACACGCGTATTCTCCATGTCCAAAGCACACTATATCATTGTTTAGGAGACTCTCTCCAGCTGCGAGCTCTCACTTCTCCTTAATCTCATCTAAGGATGTGATTCTGCTGCTCCAAAGACGACAACTGTTGTACTCCGTCGGAAACACTAATCCCTCAGGTGGAGGCTTTCCTTAGAGTCATGGATTTTCCTCTAAGTGCTGGAAATTGTCTTCTGCTAACACAGGAGGCCAGGTCCTGTCCAAGAAACACTGCCAGGACGTCCATGGAGGTGGGAAGGAGGGGGCGGGGACAATTACTGCATATACTGCCAGAAGGAAGCATACAATGCTGCTGAATTTGAGACGGGCGCTGCTGCAAATATTATACAAAACCAGAACGCAAAAGCATCCCGACCCTGCTCCAGCCATGGTACGAGGCGCTCAGGAGCAGACAGCAAAAACGGTATTAATGTTTACATCAAATACTGTTGCTCCCAGTGGGCATTTTGTTGTCTTTATTCATAAGTTGCTAAGGAGATGCCATCATTTTCATGTTTCAATTGAGTATCACTCTTTCAAATCATTACATTATTGCCGTGATCCCTTCCAAAAGTCCTATAAAATGAAAGGCCAATAAAACCCGATAGATGTGGTCCGAGCTTTGAGTGGGATGAAAAAACTTGGGTGTCTCTCAACGGGGCGTGGCCTATGTAATTAAGGATGTAGCATAGAACACCCTAAGCTAAACATCTGTGCTTGGCATACTGTGCTGCTGGACTGGTCTTTTGCTGTCTCTGTCTTTGCATCCAGATATAAAATACAACAAGTAACATTACACTTACGGCAAGTGAAGGCTATTGGCTTTGTCAATTGTTGTTTGTTGCAAAAGATTAAAAAAACGCACCAAGTACTGCTTTGTTGTATATAATATTGAAAATGCTTCAGTTCTGAAATGATAAGACTGAAAGAACTATAGAGAGTGTATTTGAAGTTACGTCAAAGGCAGTGAAGGGTGGCACTACTTCTGAGTGAAGTGAAGTAGTGTGGCTCAATGGTTAGAGGCGGCAGACCTGAGAGCAGAGGACGGCCCGGGACCAGGGTTCGATTCCCGGCGCGGCAGGTTTCTGGACCAGGGTCAGCAGACTCGATAATTCTCTCGCCTCGGTGCCCACTCTGATCAGCGTTCACACTCGGCAACTCTGGGCATTAGCTTGCCTCATCTTCACTAACGGCCCCACCAGACCGCCGGGGATGCCTGGTCTCACCCTGGAGATACCCATTAAGGGACCATCTCTCAGGGAAGCCAGGAAGGGTTTCGCAGCGGTCGAAGCGCCTTGGGACCCTACGGGTAAGTAGTGCGCTATATAAATGCCTATACATTTACATTTACATTTACTTGAGTTAAAAAAAAAATCTCACCGAGGGTGAGAGCAAAAATAGAGAGCCTGTTTGTGCATCATACCTGCTTAAATTGTGTGATTTTAGGCAAACATTTTATTTAACCATTATGAAACCACTTTAAAAAAATGTGATTTCAGAGCACCTGTTGTACAAAGTCCGATTGTGTTTGATTGACAACTACAAGTGGGCAAGGGTTCTGCTCCCGCCCTGTCTGAGCCACGCATGTGTCATTGGAATGCTTTTCCAAGTCTGCACTGCACCGAGGACATATTTCCATAAAACACTTTTATGGCGAAACCAATTGGCATGGCCAATGTTGTTATATTAGCCGTCTTTTATTTTATCTCCAAAATGCTGGATGTTTCTTTAATTCTTATGCGGATGACACGCAGCTTACATTTCAGCCTAATGGAGATGTGTGAGTCTTTAAAAATCTTCCTCCTTGCCTACAATGTTTTAAAGGCTGAATGGACATAAAATGGCTTAAGATAAATATGCGAAAAAACAGAGGTTTTATTGGTGCTGAGGGATCCGTCGATCTGGTCTCATGTCGCGCGGCCTTCGAACAGAGTCCCATTCAAACCCTCAATCTGTAGTTAAGCGTCTTCGTGTCGGACTTGGCCCATCTCTCAAACTGGATCCTCAGGTCAACTCAGTTGTGTCCCATATGCTTTTAAATCCTTTAACCTTTAACATTGGGATTGCTGTCAGAGGAGGCTAGAAGGACAGAGATTGCAGCCACTACAGGCTCACAACCAGATAGTTGTAATGCTTTGTATTTAGATATATTCAAACAACAAACACAAGGTCTGCAAAAAGTGGTCAATCTGGTAGGAAGGGCTATAATGTAGCCTCTAAACCCTCTCCAAGGCCTGACAGACTCCACTGACTTCCATTTAGCAAGTAGGATTCCCTTCAAAGTATCGTGCATCATTCTTCAGTGTATATATGGATCAGCCCCACCATTGTAAACACGCATTTGCAATGCAATCGGTATCGCATTTTGTGAGAGTTTTAGCTATTGGCATTGTAAATGATAATGTCTTTTACCCATGTGTTTTGTTTTGTTTTTGAGTGTAGTGGTTGTATGTGGTTTTTGAATTTTTATTATGTGGTTTGAATTGCAATTGTTAGTTGTGGAATTGTGTGAGGTGGAATTGTGTGTTGTGTAGTGTATTTGTGTAATGCTATTAAGAGGCGTGGTGAATAGATCTGGGTGAGAGCTGCACAGTACAGATAGAAAGTAAGATAGAGAGGGACAGGTAGTTTGTGTACCAAATGGTGAAAGAACTCCGAATAGAGTATCAGAAAGACAGTGTGAGAAAGAAGTGGACAGCAGGCCACAGAGACATAAAAAGTGTGTGCCTGTGATCGTCGAAGAAACCCCAAGAAGGAGGAGAGTGTGGGTTTAAGGGACAGAAATCTTGTAAAGGTACATGAAAAAACATCATTTGGAGCTCTAGAGAAGATCATGCTTGCATTTTTGTAACCCTGATCTTGATTGGAAAGAATTTTATAGACAAGATTCAGTAAAGTTGAGGGAGTAGAGGCTGATTTTGAGCGTCAACTGCAGCAGAACCTCTTAGGGCGCTAAACTTGCTATTTTATCTGCTAGTTTCACTGGTTCTATAATGTCTTTCATACAATAAACAGTCCAATGTTAAACAGAAAGGTCTGATGATAAAAAAGAAATCCCCACTATAGCTGGCTTCTGAAACACTAGAGACAGGCTGTCGGTGGGTGATATGAGCATGCCAGATTATGGATTAAGGACCATACCATTACCTACAATATAGTGCATGGAATCTGCTGCCTTGTGCTCCTGGTATGGACTCTAATATTATATCACTTTAAAAATCTTTCACACCTTAACTATTTTAATATTGGCCAGCCGTCCCAGTCTCAGCTGACCCATCTAGATGACTTGAAAGTTTACAGCAATTCTTCATTGGCCAACGCCTGATTCTGTAACAGACCTGAAGTGAACCAATATGAAAGAGACAGGACGCGAATGCGAGAGAGAGGGACGAGTGGGGGGGGCATCTATAGAGGAAGGGGGAGAAGGCGAGAGGGGGACCAGTACAAAGATAACTGCATTTGTGACTGCATGTTAGAAGTAATGTTCTGCAATATTAGGTGTTTCGTGGGTGTCTAGATCGTTGGCCCGGTACTGCTGCACCTGCTGCACCATTCAAATCATGACCCTAGTGCCTGAAAGATAACTGCACTTGGGACTGCTTGTTTAGATATAAAACATAGCAATAATCGAAGTTTAGAGGGGTGCCTGGAACTTTTGCACCTGCTGCCCAGTGACATCGCAACCGTAGGGCCTGAAGGTTATGGATAAAGCTCAATGAGAACATAATAGGTGGAGATGATTCCTTTCATATCATCTGCCAACTGATTTAATGCCATGTAGATGGTGAAAACCAGCCTCGGCTGGAAATAGGGTGTCAATAGACTCGACTAAAGAAATGTGTTTGGCTGCTGCACAATAATGCCTGCCTAGGTTTAGTAAAGCCAGACATCTTAACATTTTATGGGAATTAACTTTGGGCTTCTTCAGAAGGGAGCATAAGCTGTGTCAACCAGCCTTCATTTAACTTTGGATGTTTCTGTGCTTTTTGTTATGGCCTCAGCAATGCGACCGCCAGACCACGAGACTCAACTTGTCAGTAGGTGCATCCCAAAAATACCCCTATAACTGAAGCTGGTTACCTCATCGTTCCACCACTGGACTATAAGTAGAAGCTGCAGGCTGGTGGGAATATACTCCTTTACAAGGGCAGAACTATTTTACCGTTATTCATGGATGTGATCCCACATAACCAGTGCCCTTGCTTTGCTCCCATGAGTGTACATTCTACTAACCCTGGGCGTAGTTCACGTAGAAGTGCTACGTGTTGCTACGCGAAGTGCACTTCCCACTACGCAAGCTACGTGTATCACTACGCGAACTGCGTCGTGCGGTAGGCAAATGCTGTTCGCAATGAGTGCACAGTGCCAGATACTTGTCCGCACTGTGCAATCATTGCAAACGGCATCTTGCACAGTGCAAGCAGTCATTTTCTGCCGCTCAAGTAGATTTGTACTTGAGCTGCAGTTTTATGAATGCGGACTTGTAGTTTCTCATCGTGAGCAGTCGCGAGCATACGCGACCATTTGCAATGAGAAACCCGACCTCCCCGCGTTGAGAATCTCGCAAGGAGGTTTATTTTCCATGCTCGCTATCGGCAACTTGATGTCGCTGATCGCGAAGGAGGGAAAAGTCTTGCCAGGATGTCATTTTGCTCGCTTGCGGTCGCCAACTTGACGATGAAGACAGCGAGCAAGCAAAAAATGCCTGCTGCGCTATGTGTTTTAGCACTGTAATACGTGCTATTCGCATAGCACGTAGTTGCACAAACTACGTGAGCGTAGGCCTACCTTCTACTATATTTGTGGTCTATTAAAAGTGTGGGAGAGTTCATGGTGCGAAGACAGTTATGCCTGCTTTATGGAGAGCTGCAGAGGGCAGGGTATTGCTATAAACATGTTTTTCTTTGGCCCATTTAAATTAGAGTGTGAGCAGCACATCTGTAGCCTACAAGATGACGCTGTGCTGAATCCATTATAAACAGTGTCAGAAAAAGCAACATTTTAGACAGCTAGAGGTTAGTTACTTTGACACATCAGTCCTAGGGGCAGGCTGGGGTGGTCTACAGAATATTAAGCTTACTTGTTTGGCAGTAGTAAGCCTCAAGTTCAATCCTAGACGTGTGCTAAATTTCTCTGAGTGAGAAAAAAACTGAACCAGTTTGTAAGAAAAAAAATCCTGCTTGTTTTCAAAACACCTGGTGTTCTGTGGTCGTCCACCCCCAAAACCTGAAGGACAGACAGGGATCATTTTGTATGGGAAAGCAAGGGGTCAGGAATAGAGCCCAGATGAGTTGGCATCCGTCTGGTACTATTAAATGTTGTACGAAATCATCTGCCAACACAGAACCCGCCTCAGATGTAACACACCCAAAGCTCCGCTGGTGGATCATTACACAGGTCACACAGGTCTTGGACACACGAGGTGCACGCACAGTGTCTTCCCTTGTCTGCTCCTTACTCGGACACTCATGGGCTGCGGATATTCTGCTCATCACGCAACTTCGCGCATTGGTAAGACCCATTGCTGAGCATAATACCAGCATTTTTAGTCGTCAACACTGACCCACGGTGTTTAAGCCTGATAGTATTCATCCAATTTTCTTCACAGGCCCCCAATCCTCAATCGGGGCTCCAGTGAAGTCTCCCCACTTCGCAACCACTTGCTAACAACGTCTACACTAAGTTGAACCCCGCTCGTGCTATGAACACTCACCAGAGCTCCTAACACTCTGGGTATAACTACTCTTTAATTGATCCCTAGATCGGCGTACAATTTAACTGCCTCTGGCCCTTCAGCGCCCTCACAGGTAGCATCTGCTACCGCGTACTCCCTCCAGGGATTTTGACTTTATCTCAGGTCAGTTTTTAGTACATGAAGTGACCTTCAAGTTTCATAATGCTGTAATACGTATGGGACCTGCCATAATCACTTTTCTTCTAAATACCTAGGTCACACAATTTCCTCCCACCTACGCGTCATAGTGGCACATAGCTCATTATGTTTTTCACTCTTATCATAGGTAATTCAGCACTACACATTAGGTATTGTTCACATGTACTTAATATTATTATTTTTTGTGACCGGTATAATACTTTTCTTCTCCTTTTTACTTCATCTTCTTTTTTCAATGTATAGACTATCTCTCGGGGATTATACTTTATTTCCTAATGATGATCCCCCCATTCTAGTGGGTATTGAAACGTTGTCAACCATTTCATCTTGACTACATATCATTTTACCTATAATTGTCCTATGGCCTTTTTCCGCCTCTGGAACCAGAGAACAGCGCCCTTTTTCAGCAACATGCCCACTCCAGACAACATAGCAGACCTCCTCATAAGGACTCTTCACAACGTTGCAAAGTGTCGGAAAAGTTTGTATGCATGGAACGCTTTACATATTTTGAAAGGAAAACTTTATTCACTTCTTCACTGCTGAGGGACATTTCAGCTGTTAAACATCGCACATCCACGGCATCTGTTCCTGAATATACTCCACAAGGCAAAGTTTATTTGAAAATAAGACTTTTATGTTATTGGGGCTGTTAAATAATTATAACTAGACCTCTTGTGTACAATGATGTTTAAAACATTTAAGTTGGGTTTTCTAATTCATTGAGATGTATTGCCTTCAGTCAAATCTCAAGCTCCTACACATAATTATTTTCTTTTTTTTTTAAAAAAGGTTGAGAGTGATTTATTCATAATAATTTAACTACATTTCAGGTGTGCTAATTTATAGATTTCTTTGCTTGTAATTCAATTTTAGGAAAGTTATAGTTTATATATTTATTCATTCTCACGCTTTAACATTTACAAAGTGAGTCATGCAAAATGTAACTGCGCCCCAATTTTTTTAAGCTCACCCGGAGAGCCTCTTGTTAAATGAAACAAATTTAAAAAGATTTTTGCACACCAGGCACATGTTTGTGTAACAAATCTTAGTGCAGAAAAAACACATTCATTACTTTTACACTGTTTAGGTGGTGAAGGTCAAGAAGTGTTAGAAAACTTACCAGATTTATCTACAGAGGAACAAAGAGGGCTAAATGAATATGAGATATGTATTTTACAGTTGGATGAACACTATTTGCTCCGAGTCAGCACCATCATGGAACGATACTATTTTGGCCTGAGAGAACAAGGGAAAGAAGAAACAGTAGAGGATTTTTTCAACTGATTTAAGGAAGTTAGCTTCAAGTTGCAAGTTTGGGGGTGCCAATGAAGAAAGAATCCGAGATCAATTTGCGTTAAAATGTAGGAAAGATAAAATTAGGACGGAGTTATGGCTTAAGGACGAACCACCTTTGGAGGAAGTAGTTACAATAGTTAAAGGGTTGAACACATGTGAAAATGTGTTAATGAATTAAAGTGTGAAAAAAATAAATGTCAACCCACTGTGGAAGAAATACAAGAAAGTGTATGTCTTGTCAAGAATGTGAAACCTGGTACTAAAGAGTTAGCTAAAGAAGAATCTGCGAAAGATACGTTTGAATGTTTTAGTTGTGGAAGGTCTGGGCACAAAGCTAATTCAAAATCATGCCCTGCTTTGAGTTTTGCATGTCATGGTTGTGGCATGGTTTGTGATATAAACAAAAGAAATTTCAAAATGAGGATATAAAAGAAGTAATTTGTCAAATTGGTGACAGTGAATGTAACAATCATCCCATAGGAAGTGTTAAGGTTGATGGTATCAATCTTGAGATGAATATTTGACTCATGCTCACATCTTAACTTAATTTCAAAAGATATAATCTGAAAATGGTTTCAACACAAAAATAATCTATGTAAGATGGATGGATGTGGTTATGGTGGTCAACCCATTAGTATGGTGGGGTATTTTAATGCTTGTATATATACGGAAAGGAAATTAATTGTTGGGAAAATGTTTGTCTCAAAAATAGGAGATAGTTTACTTGGCTGGCCACATCAACGCTTGTTAGGGGTTACATTGAATCCTATTGCAGAACCTCAAGTTCGGATTCAGAAGATTGAAGGTAAAATAAATCACTTTCTGTCTGAATTTCCGGGTTTGTTAAAAAATTAATTAGGTTGCCTAAAGGGTTATAAACATTTCATCAAACTTAAAAATGGAGCTGCACCATCCGTGGCCAAAGTGAGAAGGATGCCTATGGCCCTACAAGAAAAGGTAGAACAGGAGCTTGATAGGTTATTCAAACAAGGAGTAATTTCTCCTGTGGACCAGTTGTGGTCGTGAACAAACCCAATGGTGACATAAGACTTTGTTTGGACTTGAGGTCCCTTAATGAGGAGGTGGTCGTTGACAAATCTCCCTTGCCTAACATTCATGAACTAATGTCTACTTTGAGTTGTGCAAAGTTTTTTTCAATGTTGGATTTCCCATAGGCCTATCACCAAATTGAACTGATGCAGTACTCACAAGACTTAACATCACTCCCATGGGTGCTTTCAAATATAAAAGAATGCTGTTTGGTCTTGTGTCTGCTGCATCAGTCTTTCAAAGGGTTATGTCCACAATTTTAAAAGGTGTAAAAAAAATTAAATGTTATCAAGATGACATATTGATATTTGGTTCGTGTCAACAGGAACATGACATGTATGTGAGATTGGTACTTGGGAAACTTGAAAAAGCAGGTCTCACATTACAATTTGAGAAATGTAAGTTTTCTGTACAACAGGTTAACTATTTAGGTCATTGCATCACAGCATAAGGTATTATTCCCAAGAAAGAATGGGTTGATACCATTCTCAATTTAGCAACTCCAAAATCTAAAGAGAAAGTTGTCTCCTTCTTGGGAATGATTGAGTATTATGGGAAATTTGTAAACAATTTAGAAAGCAAATTAAGTAACATGAGACAGTTGCTTGTAAAAAATAAAGAGTTTATTTGGTCGAACGACTGTCAAAAGGAATTTGTGGAGTTAAAAGAAGATTTAAAAAATGCACCCAGTTTACAAGCATTTATTCCATATGGAGGCACTACTGTGGTGACTGATGCAAGCTCGAAAGGGTTAGGTGCCATTTTAAAACAAACTAGAGATGGTGAAGAACATTTGAGTGGATGTGCATCAAGGAGCTTATGTGGGCCAGAATTAAATCACTCTATAATTGAGAAGGAGGTGTTGGCTATCTACTGGGCACTTAATAAGTTTAGAAACTTTGTTTGGGGAACATATTTTAAGGTATGTTCAGACAACAAACCGTTAAAATAATTTTTTACAAAGAAGGGCATTGATTTCATTTCCTCTTGTATAAGGCGATGGGTTGAGGGTCTTCAGGATTTTAATTTTGGTGTAGAAAATCTCCCTGACGTTGATAATGTTTCAGCTGACTGCCTCTCTTGATTGGTTAGTGATGTAGGAGATGAACAGTTCGTGGATGATTTCTTGGAAGAGGAAATCAGTGTTTGTGAAATAACCTCAGGTGTCATAAAAGGGAATGGGTGGAAAGAGGAAGTTCAAAAGGATAGTGAGTTGTTGAAAGTTATGAATATGATTTAAATAAAAGTTTTAAATGATGATTCCTTCCCAAAAATGTGCCGAACAGTTGTTGATGAGTTATCTTTAGACAAAGAAATTTTGCTGAGAGGGACTAAACTGGTTCCTCCTTCACCTCTAAGAAAAAAAATAATGGAGGAGGCGCATCAGGATCACTTAGGAATTGTGAAAACAAAGGAAATATTGAGAGCTTGTTTCTGGTGGCCTGCTATGGATTTGGATATTGAGCGTGAGGTTAGAGAGTGTTTTCAATGTAAGATCAGTGATAAGGTAATTATCACTCTCACTGCTCCTATGGTATGTCGAAGACTTCCTAATGATCTTTGGGAAGATATTGCTATTGATAAAGTTGGACCCCTTAATGGTGAACATCGTATACCTTATTTGATTGATTTGATTGATCTTTATTCCAGATGGGTTGAGATTTTGTGTGTATCAGATGTTACCTCTAGTTGTTTCATCTCTTTTTTACGAGTTATTTTTAAGAGAGAAGGCTTTCCAAAAACTCTCTTATCGGACAATGGCCATCAGTTCTGCTCTGGACAAATGAATGATTATCTTTTATCTTGTGGCATTATTCATAACAAATATTCTGCTTATTATCCAGAAGGAAGTGGAGCAGTTGAAAGATTTAATAGGGTTATAGAAGAAAATATTCAATTATCCAAGATGAATTACTTGAATTGGAAGAATGAGTTACAAAAATGTATTCTAGCGCATTGATTCACCCTTCACACCTCTCCTAGCAAATTGCCTTTTGAGTTATTTAAAGGCAGAACTCCTCACACGGGACTGTGTCCAGGTTGTATAACTTGGGGTAAAGGTGTAAAAGATAATAGCATTGGTGTTTGGAGAAAAAGAGAGGAAAATCTACAGCTTAAAAACACATTTTAATTTGATAAAAGGAAAAAGGTGAAAGAACTACATGTAAAGGTGGGTGATCTGGTATGTGCGAAGTCTCCTGTAGTCCAATTCTGAAATAAATAAGTTGTGCATTGATTTGCCTAGTGGTTCAGATGAGTTACCTAAGTCTTGTTCGAGACGTAGTGGTCGGAAGACTTCGGCACCTGTTTATATGAAAGACTATGTTAATGAGAGTTTATGTTAACTCATGACTTTCCTTTGTAAAATCTCGCTTATTTCTCATATTGTATCTCATGTTCACTTCATTATCGGAAGGGAGATGTGTGGTGTCATTCTTTCTCTCTTCTCTGGGATCTAGGTTCTATAGAACATGGAACTTGGAATCCAGATCATGTCTTATGTGTCAGTTACTCCTGGGTGGCTGATTTATGAGGTGTTAAGAATAAACCTCTGTATTAACTTCCACGCGTGTTCCTGTTTCATTTAAGAACATTACAGTACCCGTGACCAATGACCAACAGAACCCACTGGTCAGAAATCAGAGTTCACCAATGATCCAGAAACCAATGGAGCCGAGCCCCCACCTTGGCATAGTCACCCAGCACCCTGAGGCTCCTCCTGCTGTCGGGACATGTAATGGAATTCAGCCCCCTCCCCCCAACCCTGGGTCTGTTCACGAAAGGACTGAGAAGAGAACTTTCTGAACTCCCTGCTTATGAAAAAAGTATTTCTTCTTCTGCATACTTTGAAAAGGCTTCAACAACTTCTTCTACTCACAGATCGCTGCACCATAGTGTTCAAAACATCCCCAAAAAGCCGGGGACCATTAAAAGGCAGTTGAATCGAGGCCTTCTGAGCAACCTCAAGACGCCAAGGCTTGGTCTACAGAGACCGCCAACCAGCCACCGCTGCCCCGGCATCAGACAGAAACTGCTCCAAGAACTCCATCTGCACCAAGATAGGAGTAGGATCCCCCTGATCCTGAAGACAGTCAAACAACTTCTCAAAATCCTTGATAAGGGCCTGGGAGGCATGGGCAGAGTAAGAGCTAGCCAGAATCCCAAACTGAGATGCAGCATAAGAGTGCTTCAAGGCCGTCTCCACTTTCCGCTCAACTCAATCAGCAAGGGAAGCCTCCTCAGGAGACTAAGAAGAGGAAGAAGCCATCGAGGGCAAAATAGAATTTACCTTAGGAACCTGAGGAAACTGGACATCAAACTTTTCTGAAAAGATGGGACATCCACCAACCATTAGCCAATCGGAGGCTACAATTTTTAAATAACAAAGCCATTTCAAATCATGGGACGAGTCAAAATCCACAAAACAGATGCAACAGATCACCTAACAGTGTACGCACTGTATTGGCTCGACCTCAAATGGACAGTACATTTCATACCACTCCAAAGCGACTGCTCTTCTAACACAAATATTCTCCATAAGCCTCGGTTTAAAGAGCTGGACCAGGTGGAAGATCCCTTTTTGTGCCTGCTGCTCACCCACTGCATTTTCTTAGACTCATTTCTTCACTGTCACTGTTTAGGGAAAGGCTACAAGCTTTCTTTCTTCGACCTATCCGTAGTGTGTGGTCTTCTCAATTAACGCCAGTGTTTGAGCCTCAGCATCGTGAGACCTTCAGGTGTAAGTGCGCTCTATAAATCCGCGTAACATAGCATAGCATAAAATAACATACCATCTCGAGCCTGATGTGCTAAATGTTTGACATGCCTAAGCTCAGTTTAGGGAAGCATAGTATTTCCAAACCTGAACTGACTGCATTTTCAGTGGCAATGCACATTTACCAATGCAGAAATTCTCCCAGTGTGGGAGAATCACCATTTCACAAACCTAGTTGTCTAATGCGTTTGTAGGTATTGTTGGGTGGAACTCCCTGTGAATATTGTTGACCAAAGATTCTTCATGTTTGGGAGCATCCTTCAATCATTTCCACCTAGGTGTGCACCTGGGTAACACATACATTTATTTATTTCAAGTGCAGAAGTGAAAACAAAAATAGCAAACATTGTGAAAGCTAAAATGGTCTGGCCTTTGTCGGGTAAAGCATACAAACGGAGAAATGCACAAGATGATGTGTTGGTGGTAATTGTGGTGGAGGTAATGGTGCTGGTGTGAGTATTGATAATGGTAAAGGTGGTGGTAATAATGGTAGTAGTACTGGTTCTATTAATGGTGGTTAAATGCTGGTGTTAATGGTGGTTTGGTAATTGTATGTTTGAAGAAATTTACAACAGGTGGTAATCCTGTAGATGGAAATCTTACATGTCTGAGTACCCCTGAAAAACATCTGCTGTTGTACTTTTTTCAGGCGTTATTAGTCAGGTCTATTGAGAACAAACATTTGTATGTGTTTTATCAAGTGCTTGACCCAACCATGGAAGGGATTGTGTGCACCTCTGAGGGAGTTTCAGATATTGGGAAAATTTGCAGTGAAGGAGCTTGAGAATGATCTTTCTTTATTGAGTCTAAGCGCTGTAAGTAGGAGTGAGTCTGAGCCACGCAGAGTGGAACTCGACAGCCCGACCCCCGACATACTGAAGCCCTGAGCGTGGTTTGTCAAGCACCAGAGGCCTGCATCACGTCAGAGGCTGATCGCCTGTGAGCAGTCGGGGAGGACTAGTCCTCTGCACCGGCTGCGGCCATGCTGAATGGAGTAGGGATCTCCAGCTGGTGTGTCTCCTACCAATGGCGTAAAGAAACTTGAGGGGGTCCCCTGCAAAGTACATGTAGTGGGCCACCTATGCTCTGGATCCAGTCTGGAGTTCTTATGCCAGGGACCTGCCAGTGTGGGAGGGGACCCCCAGAGCTCAGGACCCCACGCACCATGTGGTCCTGCGGGGACTTTTGTTACACCAATGTCCCCTACCAGAAGAGGGAGCAAGAAGAAAGCATGCTGCAGGCCCCCACTGACTGCTTAGAAAGGACTGAAGTAACACTGCTAGGGTGAGAACTAAGAAACAGGGAGCATTTTGGAATAACTGAGTGCCCAAATGTTTGCAAGGGGTAATCTGTAGCCGGACCTTGATACCCACCTTGGAATGCAAACCTGAGAGGGGGACCTGCTTAGTACAATGGAAGGACATCATGGAAAAGGGGGAAGGAAGCCCAGGGCCTTACAAGCACAGTAGGCCAAGTGCAAGGAAAGTAATTGCACCTGTTGTGTGTAATATTACCTTGTATATGTGTCTTAAATTACCTTTTCTTCATCAAAGTAAAGCACTGGGTTGGGTAGTAAGTTATTGTGCTGTTGGCTGATTTTTCAGTTCTGAGCTTTCAGCACCCACACCTACCTCAACGGGGGGTCTGACCGACAGCTTACCGGCTCCAGGAGGGGTCGCAGAGACGCTGTCTACACTGCCGCTTGCCACACAGCGCCGCTGGCTTCCTGACGTTGTGGCCGCCCCCGCCGCTGTGCAGCGCCATCGCACGGCCGCGGAGCGGAGCGGACCACAACTCCCAGCGAGCCCTGCAGCATCATCCTCCGCCCACTTCCTGCACAAGCGCCAGGAGGCGCTACTAAAGGCGAGAGCTCCCGGAGAGGAGCGGGGGTCTGACCGACAGCTTACCGGCTCCAGGAGGGGTCGCAGAGACGCTGTCTACACTGCCGCTTGCCACACAGCGCCGCTGGGTTCCTGACGTTGTGGCCGCCCCCGCCGCTGTGCAGCGCCATCGCACGGCCGCGGAGCGGAGCGGACCACAACTCCCAGCGAGCCCTGCAGCATCATCCTCCGCCCACTTCCTGCACAAGCGCCAGGAGGCGCTACTAAAGGCGAGAGCTCCCGGAGAGGAGCGGGGGTCTGACCGACAGCTTACCGGCTCCAGGAGGGGTCGCAGAGACGCTGTCTACACTGCCGCTTGCCACACAGCGCCGCTGGGTTCCTGACGTTGTGGCCGCCCCCGCCGCTGTGCAGCGCCATCGCACAGCCGCGGAGCGGACCACAACTCCCAGCGAGCCCTGCAGCATCATCCTCCGCCCACTTCCTGCACAAGCGCCAGGAGGCGCTACTAAAGGCGAGAGCTCCCTGAGAGGAGCGGGGGTCTGACCGACAGCTTACCGGCTCCAGGAGGGGTCGCAGAGACGCTGTCTACACTGCCGCTTGCCACACAGCGCCGCTGGCTTCCTGACGTTGTGGCCGCCCCCGCCGCTGTGCAGCGCCATCGCACGGCCGCGGAGCGGAGCGGACCACAACTCCCAGCGAGCCCTGCAGCATCATCCTCCGCCCACTTCCTGCACAAGCGCCAGGAGGCGCTACTAAAGGCGAGAGCTCCCGGAGAGGAGCGGGGGTCTGACCGACAGTTTACCGGCTCCAGGAGTGGTCGCAGAGACGCTGTCTACACTGCCGCTTGCCACACAGCGCCGCTGGGTTCCTGACGTTGTGGCCGCCCCCGCCGCTGTGCAGCGCCATCGCACGGCCGCGGAGCGGAGCGGACCACAACTCCCAGCGAGCCCTGCAGCATCATCCTCCGCCCACTTCCTGCACAAGCGCCAGGAGGCGCTACTAAAGGCGAGAGCTCCCTGAGAGGAGCGGGGGTCTGACCGACAGCTTACCGGCTCCAGGAGGGGTCGCAGAGACGCTGTCTACACTGCCGCTTGCCACACAGCGCCGCTGGCTTCCTGACGTTGTGGCCGCCCCCGCCGCTGTGCAGCGCCATCGCACGGCCGCGGAGCGGAGCGGACCACAACTCCCAGCGAGCCCTGCAGCATCATCCTCCGCCCACTTCCTGCACAAGCGCCAGGAGGCGCTACTAAAGGCGAGAGCTCCCGGAGAGGAGCGGGGGTCTGACCGACAGTTTACCGGCTCCAGGAGGGGTCGCAGAGACGCTGTCTACACTGCCGCTTGCCACACAGCGCCGCTGGGTTCCTGACGTTGTGGCCGCCCCCGCCGCTGTGCAGCGCCATCGCACGACCGCGGAGCGGAGCGGACCACAACTCCCAGCGAGCCCTGCAGCATCATCCTCCGCCCACTTCCTGCACAAGCGCCAGGAGGCGCTACTAAAGACGAGAGCTACCTCCGCGTCGCGGACGCGCGCGGGCGGCGCCGGGCGGAGCCCGGGCAGAGGGCGGGCCGTCTAAGGCCGTCCGAGGACGACCAGGGACGGGACGGGCCACGTCCTTAACATCACTCATCATGGGTAAGCGCAAATTGGTGTCATCAACGGCAGATGAAGCTAAAGCGAAAGTGCCTAAGTACACTACCAGTATAATAACTTATTTAACAACAAAGGTGGGGGAACTATCATCACAGATTGCGGAGTCTGAGCGTGAATTAGGCCTTGCTCCTAGCCCTGGTATTGTTGATATATCCAATTCCTCTGCTATAAACTGTATTCCGTTGGAGCCTCGGGTTATTATTGAGGCCTGTAGACCTACTTTGTCACAATCCGCCACAGTTCTTCCATGTCCGGCTTTACCTGAAACTGTGATTCCTAACTTTCCAGTGAACTCTGTGGATATTGGAAGTTCTGCTCCGAGTATGGCTGGCACTCCCCAGCCAGCTTTTGTAACGGAGGAGGGCATCATGACATTACTGGAAAAACTGTTCTCTGAAAGACTGGAGACTGCTTTAATTCAGATTGCCTCGGACATTACTGAAACTTTGAAGGACTGTGTCAAGAATCTCATGGCAAAATGTGATCGCATAAATGATGCACTTAACACTCGGGCCCCTCCTTCTTTTATGTCTTTGGCATCATGCCCTACAGTTATGCAGGTGCCCGCCCCTAAAGTGGGGGACCCACTTACATTTAGGCCGGCTGTTACCCCTCTTTTGCCCATTGTTAACCCCGTGCCACAAAAAGGGAAAGTGGATAATGAGATATATATTCCCATAGCGGAGAAAGCCCACAGTGTTAGCTCCTCCACAAGGCCTAGCGGCCAGCTGGGGGTTGTGGAAAAAAGGGTACCCCCAATAAACTTACCTCCGGACGCAATACCCTTTGTTGCAATTTTGGTTAACGTGCCTAAACTAGAAGAAGGGGTGGTGGAACATCATGAAACCCTTCTCAGGCACGTTAAGAAATGGTGTAATGCTAACTGCACGGGAGAAAGTAACATTGCTGACAATATTGTAACAAGTAGACGGGTGAATTGGGTGGGCAGAAGCAAGAAAGAGGTATCTGGTGATTGCGTCATTGTTAATTTTAAATCCAGGAATGTCGCTAGTCGACTTTTCTGGGATGACTCTCCTCTGGATCCTGTAAATAAAGGGGTTCGGGCGATGCCCCTTGGCTTCTTTTATCGCCGACCTTACAGACCAAGTGCAGTGGAGAACAATAAGTCACAGTTTACTGATAATACTTGGGCAGAAGACAAAGTTATATTACCTATGCCTATTAATGTCTGGAAGACTAAGCCAATCAAGGGCAATGGGGTTGTAAATGCTGTAAGGATCACATCCCCTAATGAGTTACCACTGTCTAACATGTTTTCAGCTTTAGCTGATAGAATTGACATTGAATGACTAGAACCTGAACACGAGAACCTGACTCGCCTATCCCCAGGCAATGCTGAGGCTGCCCCATCCACTGTCAGGGTTGAGACGGTTATTAATGACCCATTACAACTAGGTGGAGGGCATATTCGGTTATTATCATGGAATATTGCGGGCCTACGGGCAAAACAGGATGACCAGATTTGGCTAAAATTAGTGAAGAACCATGATATAGTTGCCTTACAAGAAACTTGGACGAAAGAAAAAGTTTTTTGGGTAGATGGATTCATCTCCTTCTTTGTTGATGCCCAGAGCTCCATATCGGGAAGGGATAGAGGGGGTTTGCTATTTCTTGTTTCAGTTAAAATTGCAGGGAATGTTAGAGAAATCCCCAGTTCTTCGCACTATTTTCAATTGGTGGAAATTTGCTCTGTAGACAAAAACAAGATTGTATTAATAAATTGTTATAACTCTATGCAGGGGGGACCCCCAAATTTTGTTTTAAACGGTTTATCAGCCTTTTTAACCAAATATATGTCAAAACAAACCACTTTTGTTCAGTTTATAATGATGGGTGATTTTAATGTTCATCTGTGTGAGTCCCATTGCCAGATTATTGATGATACCGGTCCTGATTATACTTCGCTGCCACACTTTGAACATAGCCCTAAGGGTGTGGCAATGGAAAACCTGTTATCATCAAATGACTTATATGAACCAGGGTTTGCAGATCCTATAAACCGTGTGGTCACTTATAACGCAAGGGGCAGTGAATCGATTATCGATAATTTTTTTATGTCTTCAGGGCTCCTTCGTTATGTATTGTTTTATAATGCATTTGTAAGTGGGTTTAGTGACCACAACCCTGTGCTGTTGGTTCTGGACGCTCTCTCTGGTTTGCATAAAGGAGAACTAAGGGCTACCTCTACGAGGGACGCAAGGAGCAAAGATCAGGGGAGACGCCTCAAATGGTGTAAAGTCTGTCCAGAGGATTTCCATGGTCAAATTGTACAAGATATGTCAGCCGAAATTGAGAAATGTAGGGATGGCGAGAGGAGTGGGGGTGAGGTTGTGAGTGCCTTTGAAACTATTTGTGCTAGAATAGAAAAAGAGCTTAGAGCTAAACCAGTGAGGGGTTCTGCACCAGTATGTAGATGGTTTGACCGCTCTTGCTCACAGGCACATTCAGCTCTGCTGAAAGCTCTTAAACAATCCCCTAGAGACAGGTCTTTGGTGGCACAGTTAAGAAGAAAATATGCCTTGGTAGTTAAAATTCGGAAAAAAGCCATCAAAGATGAAGCATGGGATTCTTTAATGGATCCCACAACCCTTAAACATAGCTCCAAATTTTGGGCCACAATAAATAATCCCTTGTTCTCTAACACTAACAACTTGGATCTTGATATTAATATCTCTGAAGCTGACTGGATCAACCATTTTTCTAATATATATGGTTCAAATGAATCAGTTGAGGCGTTTAAATTACCCCACTCCCTACCGTCTCCAACTAACTTAAATTTCAGTAAATCGGAAGTAGAGCTGGCAATTCTAGGCTCTGCTGCAAATAAAGCCCCGGGCCCAGATGGGGTACCCCTGGATCTATACAAACTCAACTCTGAGATGTGGGCTGAGATTTTAGCTAATGTTTTTAACTGTGTGTATGAGGGGGGTCTGCCAAAAACGTGGGCTTGTTCTATTATTGTACCCATTTTTAAAAAGGGGCAAAGAACTGACCCTAAGTGTTTTCGACCAATTTCATTATTGGATTCTTCTATGAAGATTTTGGGCAAAGTCCTGCTAGCTAGAATAAACACCTGGTCCCTAGATAATGATATTCTAGTAGATGCTCAGTATGGGTTCTGTGCTGGTAGGGGGACTGAGGACCAATGCTTAAATCTTCATATGTTAATCTCGAAATACACATCTGTTAAAAAAGGGTCAATTTTTGTTGCTTTTATGGACCTGTCCACGGCTTTGGATTTGGTGAATAGAGCCCGGCTGTGGACTATGTTATTAAAACTGGGTCTTGATCCTCCCCTTGTATATTTTTTGGCAGAACTACATAAGGACTTAAAAGCCTCAATTAGAATGGACCAAGATGGCAATTGTACTGCCTGGTTCAAATCCAGTAGGGGCGTGCGGCAGGGCTGCATCCTTGCTCCCTTGCTATTCACTTTGTACATAAATTCACTTGAGGAGACTCTTTTAACTGCTACCTTAGATACTCCGCGTGCAGGGGACACTCGTATTCCTGTTCTCCTGTACGCGGATGACGCAGCTTTAATAGCTCGGACTCCCATAGGTTTGCAAAAACTATTAAATGCTTTCAATGATTTTATGTCATCATTAGACTTAGTGATAAATAACTCTAAATCCCACGTCATGGCTTTTGGGGCTGGTAAAAATAACTCTAAACAGTTCTACTGCAATGGTGACGTTATCACTAATGTCAAAATTTTTACGTACCTGGGTGTAATTTTTGACACTAAGGGGAGCTGGGCTCCACAAATTGTAGCCAAAACTAAAGCGGTCAGGAGCTCAGCCAACGCCATTTTAAGTTTTTCTAGGAGACTGGGCGGGAAGCCAACGGGTGCTTTACTTAACCTGTACAGGGCGAAATCAGTAGCAATAGCCAGGTACGTCTCGGGTTTGTGGGGCCATGTAAATAGTGATTCTGTCCAAAGGGAAGAAAATAAGTTTCTACGTTCCACCTTAGGGCTTCCCCAATCGACAGCCACGTTCTCAGTTCACCAGGAAGTTGGTCTTGGGTACATATCTGACATCCTTCAAATGGCCCCTATCTTGCTATGGATAAGGCTCTGGACCAATAATAACCTAGGTCTGAACCACAAAATATTGGTGGACTGTCTAAAATTGGACAATTACAAAAATATCACTTGGCTCTCATACATACAAAAGTGTTCAGTGGACATGGGACGTCCTGATATTTTTTGGGCCCCTCAGGGTCTAAAGAAATCGGACCTAGACTGGGTGAAGGTCAATTTTATTAAACTGAAAAGTGTGGAGAGGGAGGAACGCCAATTACTTAAGCCCACGGTCAGAGCCCATTACCTGACTATTACCAGCCTTACTATCCAACCGTACCTTACCATCGTCAATATCCCCTTTCATAGGTGGCTCCTGGTTAAACTTCGGTTTAACCAGATTTATACAGTTTTGTGTGATAGTCAAGGCTGGTACAAGGAGGAGGACGCTCCTGTCTGCAATTGCGATAATTTCTCTGCACAAGATAATATGCACTTTATGTTGTTTTGTAATTTTTACACTACGCCCAGACAGAAATACCTGGTTCCATTACTGAAGGATAAAGCCTTCCATCAGGCTAAACCTGCCCTCCTGTATCTCCAATTATTGGACTCTGTGTTGGCTATGTTTAGCGTGGCCAATTATCTAGTTGCTGCTGTTAGGATCAGGAGGAGAAGACTTAAAAACGCAACACTAGGGTTTTGTATAGAAGACTAAAATGGAAATGTTGTTTATATCAAAAAATATTTTGTATTTTTATTGAGTATTTACTCTTTTTATGATGTATCTTTTTTATACTGTATATCAATTAATTATTATCGATGTTTCCTCATATCATCTTTTTTACCACGAATATGTAAATAGTATTGATTGTTGATTACTGTATTTCCCCATGAATTTGCATTGCCCCTTTTTGATGTGATTGTAGAATGCTTTTATGATTTTTAACTAAATCGAATAAAGTGGTTTTGACTTGACTTGACTACCTCAACGGAGAGCCTGAGACTTGTCACCAGAACTACCATGGAGAGTCAAGTGCTGACGGGGTTGCAGTTGACTCAGTTTGTAGAACCACTGTTGAATAGACCCGGGGAATCACAGGCAAACAATCCCACCCTCAAAGGCTGAAGCCAGGGGGCCCCTTCTTGTTCCGTGGCCCCTCTAACAGGGTTTGACAGGGGTACTTATCAATAAGATGCCTTCTCCACAGCATAGAATACGGAACAAACACAGGCACAAAACTGAATGTAGAGTCTGTGTGTTTAACACAAAGAGGCACAAACCTGAATGTAGAGTCTGAAGGTTTAACACAAAGAGGCACAAACCTGAATGTAGAGTCTGAAGGTTTAACACAAAGAGGCACAAACCTGAATGTAGAGTCTGTAGGTTTAACACAAAGAGGCACAAACCTGAATGTAGAGTCTGTGGGTTTAACACAAAGAGACACAAACCTGAATGTAGAGTCTGGGGGTTTAACACAGAGAGGCACAAACCTGAATGTAGAGTCTGTGGGATTAACACAAAGAGGCACAAACCAGAATGTAAAGTCTGTAGGTTTAACACAAAGAGGCACAAACCTGAATGTAGAGTCTGAGGGATTAACACAAAGAGGCACAAACCAGAATGTAGAGTCTGAGGGATTAACACAAAGAGGCACAAACCTGAATGTAGAGTCTGTAGGTTTAACAGAAAGAGGCACAAACCTGAATGTAGAGTCTGGGGGTTTAACACAGAGAGGCACAAACCTGAATGTAGAGGCTGTGGGTTTAACACAGAGAGAACAAACCTGAATGTAGAGTCTGAAGATTTAACACAAAGAGGCACAAACCTGAATGTAGAGGCTGTGGGTTTAACACAAAGAGGCACAAACCTGAATGTAGAGTCTGTAGGTTTAACACAAAGAGGCACAAACCAGAATGTAGAGTCTGAGGGATTAACACAAAGAGACACAAACCTGAATGTAGAGTCTGAGGGTTTAACACAAAGAGGCACAAACCAGAATGTAGAGTCTGAGGGATTAACACAAAGAGACACAAACCTGAATGTAGAGTCTGAGGGTTTAACACAAAGAGGCACAAACCAGAATGTAGAGTCTGAGGGATTAATACAAAGAGACACAAACCAGAATGTAGAGTCTGAGGGTTTAACACAAAGAGGCACAAACCTGAATGTAGAGTCTGTAGGTTTAACACAAAGAGGCACAAACCTGAATGTAGAGTCTGTAGGTTTAGACAAAGAGGCACAAACCAGAATGTAGAGTCTGGGGGTTTAACACAAAGAGACACAAACCTGAATGTAGAGGCTGTGGGTTTAACACAGAGAGGCACAAACATGAATGCAGAGTCTGAGGGATTAACACAAAGAGACACAAACCTGAATGTACAGTCTGTGGGTTTAACACAGAGAGGCATAAACCAGAATGTAGAGTCTGAAGGTTTAACACAAAGAGGCACAAACCTGAATGTAGAGGCTGTGGGTTTAACACAAAGAGGCACAACCCTGAATGTAGAGTCTGTAGGTTTAACACAAAGAGGCACAAACCAGAATGTAGAGTCTGAGGGATTAACACAAAGAGGCACAAACCTGAATGTAGAGTCTGAGGGTTTAACACAAAGAGGCACAAACCAGAATGTAGAGTCTGAAGATTTAACACAAAGAGGCACAAACCTGAATGTAGAGTCTGAGGGTTTAACACAAAGAGGCACAAACCTGCATGTAGAGTCTGAGGGTTTAACACAAAGAGGCACAAACCTGAATTTAGTGTCTGTGGGTTTAACACAAAGAGGCACAAACCTGAATGTAGAGTCTGTAGGTTTAACACAAAGAGGCACAAACCTGAATGTACAGTCTGTGGGTTTATCACAAAGAGGCACAAACCAGAATGTAGAGTCTGTGGGTTTAACACAGAGTAGCACAAACCTGAATGTAGAGTCTGAAGGTTTAACAGAAAGAGGCACAAACCTGAATGTAGAGGCTGTGGGTTTAACACAAAGAGGCACACACCTGAATGTAGAGTCTGAGGGTTTAACACAAAGAGGCACAAACCAGAATGTAGAGTCTGAGGGATTAACACAAAGAGACACAAACAAAGAATGTAGAGTCTGAGGGATTAACACAAAGAGGCACAAACCTGAATGTAGAGTCTGAAGGTTTAACACAAAGAGGCACACACCTGAATGTAGAGTCTGGGGGTTTAACACAAAGAGACACAAACCTGAATGTAGAGGGTGTGGGTTTAACACAGAGAGGCACAAACATGAATGTACAGTCTGTGGGTTTAACACAGAGAGGCACAAACCAGAATGTAGAGTCTGAAGGTTTAACACAAAGAGGCACAGACCTGAATGTAGAGGCTGTGGGTTTAACACAAAGAGGCACAAACCTGAATGTAGAGTCTGTAGGTTTAACACAAAGAGGCACAAACCAGAATGTAGAGTCTGAGGGATTAACACAAAGAGGCACAAACCTGAATGTAGAGTCTGAGGGTTTAACACAAAGAATGTAGAGTCTGAGGGTTTAACACAAAGAGGCACAAACCAGAATGTAGAGTCTGAAGGTTTAACACAAAGAGGCACAAACCAGAATGTAGAGTCTGAGGGTTTAACACAAAGAGGCACAAACCTGAATGTAGAGTCTGAGGGTTTAACACAAAGAGGCACAAACCTGAATTTAGTGTCTGTGGGTTTAACACAAAGAGGCACAAACCTGAATGTAGAGTCTGTAGGTTTAACACAAAGAGGCACAAACCTGAATGTACAGTCTGTGGGTTTATCACAAAGAGGCACAAACCAGAATGTAGAGTCTGTGGGTTTAACACAGAGTAGCACAAACCTGAATGTAGAGTCTGAAGGTTTAACAGAAAGAGGCACAAACCTGAATGTAGAGGCTGTGGGTTTAACACAAGAGGCACACACCTGAATGTAGAGTCTGAAGGTTTAACACAAAGAGGCACAAACCTGAATGTAGAATCTGTAGGTTTAACACAAAGAGGCACAAACCTGAATGTACAGTCTGTGGGTTTATCACAAAGAGGCACAAACCAGAATGTAGAGTCTGTGGGTTTAACACAAAGAGACACAAACCTGAATGTAGAGGCTGTGGGTTTAACACAGAGAGGCACAAACATGAATGTAGAGTCTGTGGGTTTAACACAAAGAGACACAAACCTGAATGTAGAGTCTGTGGGTTTAACACAAAGAGACACAAACCAGAATGTAGAGGCTGTGGGCTTAACACAGAGAGGCACAAACATGAATGTAGAGTCTGTAGGTTTAACACAAATAGGCACAAACCTGAATGTAGAGTCTGAAGGTTTAACACAAAGAGGCACAAAAATGAATGTTGATTGTATCTCTGTCTTTGACTCTGTACCGCACCCCACTCTCTCTGGCTAGGAGTGTGTTACACAAACACTACATAGGTGGAACATTTACATGTAATACACAGAGCCACATACCTGCACATAAAACATTTATTAGTAACATACAGAGGCACATACCTGAGAGTAGAGCAATTTATCACCCCGGGCCTCATGATTTCTTGAGCTTTTGGTCCGAAGTTTACGCCTGACATGTTGAGAGTCTTGTCTCCTTGGCAATGCTTTAAACAAAATGAAATCGCTCTCAAATTGTCTATACTATAATTGTGCTTTGTTATTTTAATGCTCTGAATATTGTCCATGGCCCTGGAAGTGATCTTTTCATCTTGAGACTCATGCAAGCAGTGGAAAACATCCATTAGCAGTCTTTCCTCTTTTGGCTCCTGAAGCCAAACTACCAGGCCAGCTCTGGTGCTGGGAGATATTTTACACCCTAGGACATTCTCCACATGGCGCACTTGGTCCTTGTTGATCAGGCCAAATAAGAATCGCACTGTCAGCATTAAATGGCCTTTTGTCTGTTCACTATATTCCTTCAATAAATGCTTTAAATCTCTCTGAGGGTTTGGTGAGCCCACATCCAAGTCAAGGATGTAGAACATGGCTGCAAAAAACTCCTGAAAGCTGAGGTGGATGAAGCTGTAGGCTGAGTAGACGTCAATGTCTTGGGGGAAGATTGTCTGATTCAGAAACAGCGACTGGATGTCTGACACTTCGAGGCCTGACTGGTTAAGGTCCTCCTCATCGAAGAGGATTCTTTGCTCAAAGATGCCGTTGAGTGCCAGGGAGCAGAGCCTCTTCAGGCTCCTTTGTATGGTCTGTACGGAAGCACCACTGTGGTCCCTCAACAAAGTGGACAAGAAGAACAGATAGACCGATGTTGAGTTCTTTGAAGAATTAGTAATGTCCTGGCATCTGTCCAGCTGCTGCTTCATGACCGTGCACACAACCCAGCAGACGATGGGGAGGAAGCACATGGTGTACAGGATGTCATTTTCTTTCACCACGGCAAGGGCTCGGGACGCCTGTTCATCATTGGCAAAGAAACCACTGAAGTAAGCCTTCCTGTCCTCTTCTGTAAATCCCATTATCTCAGCGCAAAGATCAGCCTTTATGCACTGCTTGAGCTGTGCCAGAGCCGTCAGACGTGTGGTGATGATGATGGTGCACCGTGGCAGGATATTTCTTCTCAACAGGTTGCTGAGGGTGACTTCCACAGGATTCTTCTGCCATGGATCCCTGCAGAGCTGGTCCTTCTTCAAGTCAAGAGAGAACTTCAGCTCATCAAAGCCATCAAGGATGAGCAGTATCTTGCTGGGATCCGCCAGCAGCGCGCTCGCTGGTACCGTCCTGTCCGGGCAGCCAGCTGCAATCACATCCACAACGCTTCTGTGGCTTTTGACCTCGTTGATTTCTCTGCATCTGAGGTAGAACACATAATCAAACAGTCCCTGGTAGATCTCTCCTAAAGCCCAGGCCAGCATGAGTTTTTGGGCTGTGATGGTCTTCCCGATGCCCGCTGGCCCCTGTAGGACTACAGTCCTGGGTCTGTGCCTGTCCTCCATGGAGTCAAAGAGAGTGTCTAAACCAATGTAATGCTTGTAGGCCAGGCCATCCATCATCTTAGCGTGCTTCTTTCCACAGGACATGACCTCGTGCTGACGCTCCTCCTTGTCGCGAGGCTTCTGGACAATCAGCAGCTTTGTGTACCTTTTCTTCAGTGGAACCCTCTCACCCACCCGGGCGTTCCTGTCTTCTATCAGTCTGCACTGCTCTGCAACATGCTCCATGTATCTCCTCCTGAAATCTGAGAATCAGAGCATGGTCAATATCTCATGGACACAGATTCAAATTCATAAACATCAGCAAAGCAACTTGCAGAAGGATATTTCAGTTTCTTTGTCTTTAGAAATTTACAGAGCGCAAACTGCTGCCCCAAAGGAACTCCTGGCGCCAGCAAAGACAGAGCAGACAGGAAATAAAAGGGAGAACTATCCTAGGTCAGCGTTTAACAATTCAATTTACAAGTGACTGTTCTACAAGTGATGCAGATGTAGGGGGGAGCGCATTCCCAGCCTTTGGTGCCCAATGTGACAGAGCTCCAAGACCTGCAACCATGAGGAGGCTTCTGGGAATCATGGGAAGGCTTCTGGGAATCATGGGAAGGCTTCTGGGAATCATGAGGAGGCTTCTAGGAATCATGAGGAGGCTTCTGGGAATCATGAGAAGGCTTCTGGGAATCATGAGGAGGCTTCTGGGAATCATGAGGAGGCTTCTGGGAATCATGAGAAGGCTTCTGGGAATCATGAGAAGGCTTCTGGGAATCATGAGAATGCTTCTGGGAATCACGAGGAGGCTTCTGAGAATCATGAGGAGGCTTCTGGGAATCATGAGAAGGCTTCTGGGAATTATGAGGAGGCTTCTGGGAATCATGAGGAGGCTTCTGGGAATCATGAGAAGGCTTCTGGGAATCATGAGAAGGCTTCTGGGAATCATGAGGAGGCTTCTGGGAATCATGAGAATGCTTCTAGGAATCATGAGGAGGATTCTGGGAATCATGAGAAGGCTTCTGGGAATCGTGAGAAGGCTTCTGGGAATCTTGAGAAGGCTTCTGGGAATCATGAGGAGGCTTCTGGGAATCATGAGAAGGCTTCTGGGAATCATGAGAATGCTTCTGGGAATCACGAGGAGGCTTCTGAGAATCATGAGGAGGCTTCTGGGAATCATGAGAAGGCTTCTGGGAATTATGAGGAGGTTTCTGGGAACCATGAGGAGGCTTCTGGGAATCATGAGAAGGCTTCTGGGAATCATGAGAAGGCTTCTGGGAATCATGAGGAGGCTTCTGGGAATCATGAGGAGGCTTCTGGGAACATCATCAGGTCAGGATGTGAGGGGCTCAGTAAACAAGAGCAGGAGCATCACTTGAGCTTCAATTGGAGAAAGGCAAGGCCCGGCCTGAGCCTTGAAAACACACCTCTTGGCCTCAAAAGACAATGAGTATTTTAGGCGTGTCCAGAAAAACATCTGTAGCAGAACTTTCTTTGCTCTACAGGTGAGTTAGGAAAACTCTGAACCTCCTTGCTGAGGGAAATCCTAGAGCCAAAGGGACAAATGTACCTGCCGGGATTACAGATTTTAGGAACTCAGAGGGGATACTAAAAGTAGCTTTCTAGAGATGTCAAACTCCAAATGTACTTATGTTTGATTGAATACTTGCAATCATTACACAATAAAGCATTGATATTAAAAAACAAAGCGCCAACACACAGCTGGTTGTACTATAAACCTTTATGATGGCTTCTTTCCCATTCACTCAGCTTCCTTACGGCCAACAAGAGAGATTTTACGAAACTGGGGGCTTATTCACAAGCCCCTTGAGGCGCTGGCTTTTTTCCTTGTTGAAAGTGATGCACTGGCGGCGCAAGAAGCTTGTAAATAAGCCCCTTAGGGGCACATGCATCAATATTGCATTTTGTGAATCCTTAATTGCGAAAAATAAGGAATCGCAATTAAGGAATTGCAAACTGCAATGCATCAAGAAATCGCTAAAAAAATAGCGATTTCTTAAAATTCCTTAATTGTGATTCTCTAATTGAGAATCGCAATTAAGGAATAACTCCCCATCCGTTCCTATGCACCCCTGAAATCTGCCTATAAGTACATATTGCACACACGCATGCCCCAAGGGCATGTGTGTGTGTAAAATGGAACTTTGAAAAATGCACTTTAGTGCATTTTTCAAAGTTTTCGCAAATTACCATGAAGGTCAATTTCAGGGTAATTCGCTCCCCTTATTTGCGAATTCGCAAATTTTTTAAGTTTGAAGCATTGCATTCAAGGAATCTCAATTTGAGATTCCTTAAATGCAATCGCAATTTAAGAAATCGCAATTTTGCGCTTTCTTAAATTGCGAAAATTACAAAAATTATAATGCATCCCAAAAATTGCAATTGCATTCGCAAACGGCCGAATTTTGCGATTCACACCATTTGTGAATGCAATTTCCATTGATGCATGTGCCCCTTAGTGTTTAAACCGAGTCCTGAGGATTTAGGCAACTAATGACGGCCTGATGATGAGTTCTTATGTGTCGTAAATGTAACATATTTTTAAGGCATTCCTTTTTTTCAATCAGTAAGGCCGGACACATGCAGAGTACATGTGTCAATGTTTCTTCGGCATGATGGCAGGAGGTTTACCCCCCCCTCCCCCCCTTCCCTGTTTCCCACCTCGGACGGGGCCACAAGAGACAACAGAAGGCCGAAGTGACAGGACTTTAAACTGTGGGGCCGATTTACAAGAAACGTATTCATCTCTAGAGATGCGTCGGTTTCTCTGTGCGAGCCTGCGATACCCTTGCGCTACCATGGTTGCGCCGTATTTACAATACGGCACACCATGGCACAAGGATTGATAGATGCGTCAGAAATTCTGACACATCTGTTAGGCCAAAAGTCACGCATTGCTGAAGTCGTGTCGCAAGCACAACGCAAGTCCAGCAATGCATGTTGAGGCCTAATCTTAATGTACTGCATCGCTCCTTACGCCTGCTTAAAGCAGGTGTAAGGTTTTGACGCAGTGGCGTCCTAGAAGTGACGCAGTGAAGTCATGTAGATTTCACTGTGTCACTTTTCAAGGCTTTCCTGCGAGGGACCGCACACCCTGCATACATTGTACCTGACGCGAGTATAATGTGACCCAGGGTTTACAAAGTGACACATGTCCCTAGATGCGCCAATTTGTAAATTTACTACATTTTTTACGCCACTGCTGCAAACCAAAAGTGACTCAATGGTGGCGTAAAAGTGTCGCAAGTAGGTTGTAAATCTGATCCTGAGAAATTAGGACCATCAGGGGTGTGCTTGCAGATCCTGACAGCTCCACAGATCCTGTTTTATTCAGGAGTTTTTTAAAAACCTGTGAAGTTACTTGGAAGATGTGCGTCACAGCTGGTTATTTCAGCCCACAGCAGTTTATTTCGAGACTGTTCTTGCGTGGAGCTAAGCTTAACACAACATTTTAAGAAAGCTCCTTGCCTTGGTACATCTTGCTTTGTTTTATAGCATTTTAGGACACCTAGTCTAATTTTACAGATTCATGCCCTTATATAGGTATAAATCAATTGCCCTTATATAGGCATAGAAATCACAACCATATTTAGACATAGCCCATGCAGTCCAAATACAGGCTTGGGTACTTCCACCCGTTCCAAAATCCCACAACGAATTCTTGGAAAACTCTCCTTCAGCAGTCAGGGACATCCCCTTTCTTGAATATTGATTTGTCCTAGAAATCATGGCGTTTTCAAAGAACAACCATTCCCTCTGGGTTTTTTGATGACGTTATTATGTCGGACTTTACGTCAAACCAGGCACCTTCAAGGTATAAGTATGTCCACACTTGCCCTAGCAAACACACAGTGGTTTGGAGCAGTTCGCCTATCTACTTGCCCGACGCAGCTTCCGACAGCAAGTGCCGAAGGAAGCCGACCCTCCAGCTGACGCACTGACAGAGAGGCTGCCTTTCTCTTGTTGAGATTCTAGCTCCAGCGTTTCCAACCTTCCCTCGAGGGGTGTTGGAAAATCGAGACAAGATATCAGACCTCCTTCATTCTAAACCAAGGCACGGAGCTGAATAGACCCTAAGAGAAATCTAGGATAGATTCTTGGCAAAGAATACTAAACCTATGCTATACAATACTTACTTCTTCCCTCGTACAAGACTTAGGTTAGGTACATTGGGGTAGGCGTATTTTAGAAGCACCAGTTGAGTACTTTTAGTCTTTGTTACAGTATTATTTCATAATACTCTTCTTGCTGTACGTATTATACTTTACAGCCATTATTACAATTGTAGCAGTTAATTTCTTTTGCATGAGAAAGAAGACTGTTCAATATACCTTTTACTGAAACCGCCCATCTCTCTATTTCTCTGCATCTCTGATGAAACGAAGCATGCACGATTGACTGAGTAAAATATCTATCTATTGTTTCCACGACTGAAGATACATTTTATTCTTGGGAAACAAAGTTGTCATGTTTAAGCGGTTGTCAGAAACTAATCCCATCTTGTTTATTCGAGAAAGTTTCTAGTGACCTTTGAGCTAGCTGGCACTCACAATTAAGTCTAATATATTAGATAGAGACCTAGTCGACCTAAGTCCTACGTCAATTCTATAGGATATATTATTCCAATGCGCAGAGCCTATTGGGAATATAGGAACGACACTACATGGGGCCAAACATTTGGTAAGGCACTAATTTGACGCTAGATACTAGAGTAACTCAGTCGTGCTTTTCACAGAGACCCCCTTTTCCCGTAAAATACTCCAATAGACATCTGGAGTGGGTGAAAGGATAATATCCACCATAACTGAGTAGGATGAAAATCCTATGAATTCGTTTTTGGTTTGTTCAACGTTGAAGGATACAGTGTTCCAAAATATCGTGCACCTTATCTTTGTTTCCTTGAAACTTGCTCTGCAAACTTTAATTAAACAATGTCGCTTAATGGCAACAACAATGCAACCAGTGGCGCTGCAGTAGCTGCAGCTCGACTAGGCTTTGACGTTACAGTGTTTAATGAAGACGACTTGGATGCTATAATCATCCCGGAAAACTTAAGGAAAACCATCACTATAAAGCTTATAACAAATGGCCTATCACCAAGAGGTGGTAGGGTAATTTTTGTCATAGAGGCGCATGACTATCGGCAGACAGAGGTATTCTATTAATGGATTATTTTCCCAGAAGCAAATCCATTAACACATGTCTTCCTCTTCTACAAAGTAGAGGAACCTCCAGCGGAATACACTCCTTTCGAGGATGTTGAAATTCCATTAACATACCAAGAGCATGCGCTCTGGTTTGAAGGTGCCCTACAACATCAAAATCACATTACCAGGCTCGGTCCACTAGGTAGACCAGGAGTAACATGGCCGGTATTATGCAGCTATACACCGCATCCTGCCATTGAAGAAATGTCAGGTCCAGAACTATTAGTTCAACTAAAACAATTAATCAAAATACATAGACAATTGGTTCAATATGTCATGCGGACTCTAACAGTCCTACCTCCTATAAGGATTCCACAACACACCCCTCACCAGGGGAACACTAATAAAATTACACCACAGACTATACAATCAGTCAATTGGTAAATTGCCCTCAAAAAGGGAACACATTCCATTCTGGATAGCTAAATAAAATAACTCAAATCGAGGCAGTATTTCCCGACAGTACACCTCATGAGAAACACAGGATTTTAACAATCTGTTTACCAATGGGGATCGCACCACACCTGGAGGACTGCGACACTTGGGGTACAGTCTTTGCTGCAATCTACACAAAAACAAATGGTGTTCCGTCTATGGCTTTTATACCAGACGTCCTGAAACAGATTCAAAATGAATACGGGGCAGAGCCTGCTTTAAATCTGGGTATGAAATTACTTAAAGATTTCAAACAGGTCTCAGCTATAATATTAGCTAATATTAAAGGTGAAGCAGCATCAGTGGCGATCCGCCAAAAAATAAGAGAATACGATATAACTGAGCAACCATATGAACTGGCCACAATAATAGAAAAATCCTATGAAGAACTAGGTAGAGATAGTTTGGGTGGGAAACCAGTAAAGCCCCCACTAACATAAAGTCCTGAAAAGGTCTTTATTAAAAATACTCTCACTACTCCTGAAAAGAAGTGGGAAAACGCTAAACAGACACTTCCTAAAGAGAAGCGTTCTCAATCCAGAGGTAGGTCTTCCCAAAAGGAGCCCCCTGAAAAGAGATATAACCTCAGGAACAGGGATAATTTGAGAAAACCTGATAGATTTCAAGATACTGATACACATTCCTCTCGTACCTTTCGACTTCCTCACAGAAATCGGAAAGAAGAGGACGGTCAGAACACAAGGAAGAACGTGTGAAGTCCAAAGACGATACACCCGTTCCAAAAAATAAGAAAACCCAATTCACCAAGAAGAAGGTAGCAGATCTAAAAATCAGACATGCCGAGGATCTTGAGGACACAACTCAAGAACGGGGAGTGGGCTCAGACAATGCTGGACAGTGCAGCAGAAGTTACCATAGCTCGCAAGATCCTGAAGGATCATCTGGAGACAGTGGACTTAAATGAGTACATTCAAGTTGAAACTGCCAATACCAGGGTTAGTGTACCCCATAAGTTATATGAAGTATCACTCCAGATGGAGGGGGACATAACTAGGAAAATAAGAGCACTCTTTTGGGAGAAGCTCTCTAAGGGTTATGACATTCTTCTAGCTGAAAAAGACAGGCCACCTAAATTTGTCAGGGAGTGCCCACATGGCAAAGACATCATTATGCCAGCCTTCTCAAATCATATTCCAATTCATAAGAAATACACCTATGCCAGAAAATGGGCTGTAGCCCAAGCTCCAGCATTATGTAAAAATCATGTAGGATGGGATGGAGATTCTCCTTCACCATAAAATCCAGTTAAAAAATCAACCAACTGCTCAGAGGCAATATCCAGTTAAGCAAGAAGCTAAAAAAACAGGTCAGGGAGATATTAGATCAACTTGAATACCAGGGGTGATTGAAACATGCACCTCGTCAATGAACAATCCTTTGTTTCCTGTCTCCAAACCAGATAATACATATCGTCTTGATTTAGACTACAGACATTTAAACTCATGTTGCAAAACCTTTCCAGTACAAAATGCACACAGTGCAGCAGTGATGAATAACATTGTACGCAAAAAATATAAAACAACATTAGATATTTCTAACGGTTTCTTCTGTCAAATTATTGCACCAGAAAGCAGGTACTTGACCGCTTTCTCAATTATGGGGACACGCGTCACTTCTGTTGTCTCCCCCAGGGATTCAAGAATAGTCCAGGGTTATTTACAGCCAGAGTAACAGAGTTACTACAAACGTATGATGATGAGGCATTATCTTATGTCGATGACATCTATCTAACAGACGATGACTTGGACAGGAACTTGAACAGAGTAAACACTATAATACTTGGCTTTTCATCTGAAGGGTATAAATTAAATGCTAAGAAATCGAGAATCGCCCACCTCAACGTCCTTTTTCTAGGATACGAACTGTCAAGTGAAGGCAAATGCCTGGCAGCTAACTTTTCAGAAAAGTGTGCGCTGCTCCAACCTCCAAAAATGCTGAAAAACTTACAGTCAATTCTAGGTTTCCTGAATTTTGGAAGAACTTACATTCTAAATTACGCAGAAAGGGTTAAACCTCTCTACGAACTAATCAAACCTGGTTTCAAAACAGTTAATTGGACTCAAAAACACACAGAAATTTTGCATTCAGTGCAAACAGACATGTTAACAACATCACATTAACAGACACGTGTAAACCTTGTAATCTGAATCATCCCAGGAAGATGCGGATTCACGTGCATAACCTTTAATGAAGGTGAAAAGGTACCAATAGCTTTTAAATCACTTTTACATCAATACTGGCATTCCTAAACACCTTCAAGGTATAAATATACCTGCACTTGCCATGGCAAACTATGGCTCGGCTCAGCTACACAGCTCGATACGGCTAGCCACAGCAAGTTCGAAAGGAATTCAAGTCCCCGCCTGACGCACCGACCAGACGCTGTCGCAGAGAATCCAGCTCCAGTGTTTCTGACTCCCTTCACGGGGTGTTAGAGATCGAGACCCAGAAAGAGATTCCAACCTCTCTCATTCTAAGGTATGGAGCAGACTAGAACCTAGAGGGACTCTTGGCAATTCTGACAAATACTAAATATAGCTAAACAGCACCTACTTCTTACCTCGTACTACACTTAGGTTAGGTACACTGGGGTAGAACTATTTAGAAGCACCGGACGAGTATTCACATTTTAGCCTGTGTTATTTATGTATGTATTTTATGAATATATGTTATAGCTACAAACCATGCTATTGCAGTATTATCTTATCTTACTGCTAACTCTGTTTGGATTATACTTCGCACTCTGTCTTACGGTTGTAGCAGTTTATATCTCTTGCATGAGAAACAAGAATGTTCAATAAACCCTTTTTATTGAAACGTCCATCTATCTATTTCTGTGTAACTCTGTAGAAACGAAGCATGCACGATTGACTTAGTGAAACTGTTATCGATTGTTTCCACAATCCTGATAACTGTTCCGATTCCAAAAGGAAACAATTTAGTCATGTTTATGCGGTTGTCAGAAACAAATCCCTTCTTGTTCATTTGAGAAGTGTCTAGTGACCTCTGAGTTAGCTGGCACACACAAGCAATTCATTTTAATGTACTCAATAGAGCTATACTGACCTCAGTCCTATGTCAAAACTATAGTGTATATTATTCCAATGTGCAGAACCTATAAGAGAAATAGGAACTACACTACTTGGCGCCCAAAGCAACGGTTTGGTAAGGCACTAATTTAACGCTAGATACTGAAGTAACTTAGTCGTGCTTTTCTGAGGGACCCTCTATTCATAAATCTCCATAAGACATCTGGAGTGGTAGGGATAATATCTGCCATAGTTGACTAGGACGAAAATCCTATGTATTAGCTGTTTGGTTTGTTCAACGTTGAAGGATACAGTGTTCCAAAATATCATGCACCTTATCTTTGTTCCCTTGAAACTTGCTCTGCATTTTTCATTAAACAATGTCCAAGGACAACAACACCAGGGCCGGTGGAACTGTAACCGACGAAGTCGCAGCAGCTTTTGATTACACAGGTTTTAATGAAACCGATGAGGATGCTATAGTCATCCCTACAAATTTAAGGAAAGCCATCACTCTAAAACGTATATTACATGGCCTAACACCAAGAGGTGGTAGAACAATTTTTGTGAGAGAGGCCGTGAATCTTATTAGACAGAGGTATTCTATTCATGGATAGTATTCCCAGAATCACATCCAGTGACACAAATGTTTCACTTCTACAAAGAAGATGATCCACCAGAGAAATGTATTCCTTTCGAGGATGTTGAAATTCCTTTCACATACCAGCTGCACGATCTCTGGTTTAAAGGCCTCTTAAAATATTTCAATCACATTACCAGGCTCGGTCCACTAGGTAGACTAGGAGCAACAGGGCCAATGTTAGCCTGTTACACACATCATCCTGACATCGAAGACATGTCAAATGATGAATTACTCACTCAACTCAAAGAGTTAATCAAAATCTATGGACAATTGGTCCAATATGTCATGCAGACTTTCACAGTCCAACCACCATTAGTTATTCCAAAACAAACCTCTAACCAGGGGAATACACTAAAAATCTCTCCACAGACTTTACACGCAGTCATGGGTAAATTGCCCAGAAAACATGAACAAATTCAATTCTGGATAGCTCAAAAAATTACTCAAATCGACACAGTATTTCACGATACTAGCCCCTATGAGAAACACAGAATCCTAACAGTCTGTTTACCAATGGAGATCACACCACATCTGGAAGACTGCAACTCTTGGGGTCTTTGCTGCCGTCTACACTAAAACACATGGTATTCAGTCTATGGCGGTACTACCTGATGTTCTGAAACAAATTCAAAATGAATACGGGGCAGAGCCTGCTTTAAATTTCGGTATGAAGTTACTGAAAAATTTCAACCAGGTCTCAACAATAATATTATCTAATATTAAAGGAGAAGCAGCATCAGTGGCGATCCACCAGAAATTAAGGGAATTTGATGTAACAGAACAACAAGTATTACCCAGAATAATTGAAAAATCCTATGAAGAATTAGGCAGAGACAGTTTGGGGGGGGGGGGAAACCAGTTAAACCACAACTGTCTGCAGGTCCTGAAAAAGACTCTTTTAAACATAATCCTACATCTTCTAAATAGAAGTGAGAAAATAACAAACCACATTCAAAAGAGAAACTTTCTTTATCCTGAGGTAGTGTCCTCAAAATGAACCCTCTGAAAGGAGGTATAACCTCAGGAATAGGGATAATTTGAAAAAACCTGACAGGTATCAAGATACTGATACACGTTCTTCTCGTATCTTTCAGATATCGTCACAGACATCTGAAAGAAGAGGACGGTCATATCAAAAAGAAGAACGCGTGAAGTCCAAAGACGATCAACTCGTTCAGAAAAACAAACCAAAACCTCTATTCAGCCAAAAAGAAGGTAGCAGGTCTGAAGATCAGACATGCCGAGAATTCTGAGAACACAACTCAAGAACGGAAAATGGGCTCAGACAATGCTGGACAGCGCAGCAGAAGTAACAATAGCTCACCAGAACCTGAAGGGACTTCTGGAGACAGTGGACTTGAATGAAGAACTTCAAGTTGAAACTGCAGACACCAGGGTTAGCTCTCCACGTAGGTTAAATGAAATAACACTCTGGATGGAGAGAGACATGCCAAGAAGAGTGAAAGCACTCTTTTGGGAGCGACTATCAAAGGGTTATGATATACTTCTAGCAGATCAGGACTGGCCACCAGAATTTGTCAGGGAGTGCCCACATGGCGAAGACATCATTATGCCAGCCTTCTCCAACCATGTTCTGGTACATTTAAAATATACTTATGCCAAGAAATGGGCAGTGGCCCAAGCCCCAGCGTTATACAAAAATCATGTAGGAATCGGATGAGGACTCACCTCACCACAAGATCCAGTTAAAAAATCAACCAACTGCACAAAGGCAGTATCCAATTAAGCAAGAAGCTAAAAAACAGGTCAGGGAGATCTTAGGTCAACTTGAATACCAAAGGGTTTTGTAAACATGCCCCTCATCAATGAACAATCCTTTGTTTCCTATTTCCAAACCAGACAATACATATTGTCTAGTTTTGGATTACAGACACCTGAACTCTTGTTCTAAAACATTTGCAGTGCAAAATGCACACAGTACAGAATTAATGAATAACATTGTGCGTAAAAAATACAAAACCACATTAGACATTTCTAACAGTTTCTTTTGTCAAAACATAGCACCTGAAAGTAGGTATTTGACAGTTTTCTCAATAAGGGGGACCCAGCGTCACTTCTGCTGACTCCCTCAAGGGTTCAAGAACAGCCCGGGGTTATTCTCAGCAAGAGTAACAGAGTTACTACAAATTTACGATTACGAGGCATTGTCATATGTCGATGATATCTATCTGACAGACATTGACCTGGATTGGCACTTGAACAGGGGGAATACCATTATGGGCTTCGCCTTTGAGGGCTACAAATTCAATTTCAAGAAATCAAGAATTGCCCATCTCTATGTCCTTTTCCTAGGATATGAGCTATCATGTAAAGGCTAAAGCCTGGTAGCTAACTTTTTTAAAAGTGTGTGCTGCTCCAACCTCTAAAAACGCTGAAAAACGTAGTTGATTCTAGGTTTCCTGAATTTTGGAAGAGCTTACATTCCTAATTATTCAGAAAGGGTTAAACCTCTCTACGAATTAATCAAACCTGATTTTAAAATCATGCAATGGACACAGGAACACACAGATATTCTGCGTTTACTTCAAGCTGACATGTTAGCAACAAATCACTTACAAACACACATAAACGTACGCAATCTAGTGATCCGAATCATTCCAGGTCAATGTGGATTCACCTACTTAACTTTTAAGGAAGGTGAAATAGTACTAATTGCATACAAATCACATTTGTATACACAAGCAGAAATGAAATTTACCTCAACAGAAAAAATTCTGACAGCAGTTCAAACTGCTGTAGCAAAAGAAAGAGCACTAGTTCAGGGGAAACGCATTATGGCCGTAACCCCTGTACCGGCCTTAGAGGCAGTTACAAAAGTGAGCATTCCGAATCCAAAAGCTTTGCATCTGAGATGGATACAATGGGTTAATTCTCTTGCTGCAACTGATGTTGAATATGTTGTTGATCCTTATTTGAAAACACAGGCATTCCTGTAATACGAACACAAATGTCCTCTACCTACTGAGATTCTCCCTCTTGACCAGTAAGAATTAATATTTATACTGAAAGATCATCACAACCTGCCAGGGGTAGTAAGCAAGCTTACAGTGGAGCATGCGCTATCGTTAAACGTCTTATGCGCGATGGTAAATTCCAACGAATGGTCACTAAAGTTCAGTCTCTAGGATATTGTACAGCTCTGAGAGCTGAACTACATGCATTCCAATTGGCACTAGAAAATACAGATTGCAAATTCCCCACACTCCTAGTGTGCGATTCTTTTTACTATGTTAAATCATACAATGAATATTTACGGAATTGGCTTCAAAATGGTTTCAAAGATCAAGCATAAAACACTTTGGGAACAAGTGGTTCAGTTGCAAAACGGACTACAAAACACTCACGTGATACACACGCTGAGTCATCAACGTGATGGCGTTCACGTTGAAGGGAATTCATTGGCTGATGAAGCCGCGAATGGGGCTGGTCAAACTGCTTCCGTAGCTGCAATCACTTGTTCAAAAACAAAAATAGACAGTGAAATATTACTGGCTGTCAACGCTTCAAGCAAAGGCAGCGGTGCAGCATTACCTAAAAAGTTTCCACTTAAATACTTGTATATAATTGATGCAAACAATGTTCCGTTTGCCCGAATCCCTGGAGTTGGGGATAGGTTAATTCCAAACATGGTACATAGATTAGGACTAATCCTAGCAGCACATGAAGGTGTTTCCGCCACAGTATCATTATTAAAACAGAGATACTGGTGGCCCGGTATTAGGAAACAGATGTTTTGGACTGTGAAATATGTCAGAAGATGAAAGTCTCTACTATGAAACGTCCTGCGCAGACACCCCTTTTAATTTCAGATATTCCATTAGCGTGTGTTTACCTGGACCACTGTGGTCCCTTACAAAGGGATGGTAACTATAAATATATTATGGTTGCAGTGAATTTGTGTTCAAGGTTCCTATGGATGTGGCCTCTGTGTTCGGCTGACGCTCCAACTGTTATAAAAGATTTGCGAGTCTTTTTCGGCACATATGCAATTGGCACACTACACTCTGACCAGGGCCCTGTGTTTAGCTCTCGAGCTTACAAAGAAGCCATGGCCAGTTTGGGCGTAGCATTGCAGTATTCTTCTCCATTCCATTCTGAGGGAAATGTTACTGTGGAAAGAAGAAACTGGGACAAAAACAGTTTATAACATCTAGGATATTAGGTTCGGGTGATGGGTGGGTCAAACATCTTTATGGGGTCCAACGGTCATTAATTAATTTGCCAAGAAGTTCTCTATGGGGTGTCACTCCGGTTGAGGTCCTATTTGGAACTAGAATGTTGGTACCGGACCTTGACATGGAAAGCACAGTGGTGGAAAATAAACAATTTGATATCAAAGATCGTTTGGCTATTTTACAGGACTTAAATAAACAAAGATCAGCAACGTGTTCCTGAAGCCAAACACCACTGCGGAAAGAACAGCCGTCCCAGCAAGGCCTGTCTGGATCCCAAAGCTTGGCGATCTAGTCAGTCAGAGAGAAGATCGTGGACAAGAAAGAATTTGGCCCTTCTTACAGACAACCAGATCCTGTCCTAGCAATCCACGAATCAAGAACAATATTTCTGCCGCCCCTTGCTGGTAAAAAGGAGAAAAGATTGGGTCCATTGACCTGATAAAACCTCACCATGTGGCTGATACTGAGCTATAGACCAAGTGGACTCCGACAATGTAGCAGACGCACTCCTCTAGCTACTATCCAAGAGGTTCACACTGAGAGACTCATCACCTTTGAAGATTCTACAATAAGAAATGTAGGACTAAGCAACAAGGCTATGGAACTTATTCCTCTTGAAACCCAAATATCAGTTCATCTAGATACACATGTCTACAATGAAGTAACAAAGTGATCAACTGTTTGCAGCGATTTCAACAAATCTTGATGCAATTCCAACAATTGACAGAACTGCCTCTGGCTATTTCATTAATTTTGATACGTTTTCCGAGGATCCCGGCGAACCTGAAATGATGCCAGAACAAAGAACTTTCAAAGAACAAGCAACAACCTTTCATCATCTTCTGAAAAAAACTTCTCTGGTTTCACCATGGATTGAGCTATGGATTGTTTTGGGAATATTTTTATTTCTACTACTAGCAAGTAAAAGAGTGAACTTACTTCTCCAGCCACACAAATCATCCCATCATGAATCAAGAGACTTGTCATCAGTGAAGATCACAGCCGTTCCTGTACCGGTTTGTGACAGAACTGAATATGACATTTTTGGTCCGTCAGAACTTTTGAAGATTCTACACTTATTTAAAGTTTTATTAAGTGACTTTATTACCTCTAATACCTTTTCTGATGATTGGGACTTTGAGACTGTTAATAACATGATGTCTGATCTAGAAATGTCAGCTGCATTCTCTAATCATGAAGCTTTATTGTTACAACCACTATGGTCATCATTTCTTGCATAAATCTGCATCATCTGGAAATGTATTTATGTATAACCAATTGAAACATTGTCCAACACCTCCAAAGGGTAGCTCAAAAACATTTGCAATGAAGTTCTCATAATTTTCAGGGTTCAATGTATCCAATCCAGAAACGTTTTACTTTAAAAATGTGAACAAAACAGGAATGAAAAATATGTTAACACATTTGAAACAGATTTATTCTGTAGCCTTTATTGCCCAACTGTCTAGACAGGGTTTCGACTTTTGGAAAAACACAATTGACAAAAAATCTATCTGGGATACAAAAGATTGGCAAGTGAAGGGGTAGAAGCTTTGTTTAGAGCCTGTATCATCCCTGAGCAAATAATGTTTTTAAATTACACTGTCCAACAAACGTCTTGCCTTGGCATAGCCAAGATCAAAAACATGAACACTCCGTCCATACCTGCACCTGCAAGTAATTGCACTACACAGGGGGAGGTCGACGTACATACTATTTTACATCACAACAGATCAGATCCTGAATGGGAAAAATGGTTGCTCTGGCCCATAGACACAAACAACTGTCAAGATCGATTCCTGAAAAAACACAGAGTTTCATTATCAATAGGCCAGACTCACAATATGTTCAAAGACAGTATCCAGGGGTAATAACAACATAGAGTGTAGGGTAACTATGCCTTGATTGGCTACAGAAAGCTACGCTAGAGGATGTGAAACAACACTTATCTTTACTTAAAGAAGGCACGGACCGTAGGGAATTCTTGCTAGGACCAAGAAGTCTCCATCAAAATGTTTCATATATGCCGGAATCTACGCTGCTTATAATCAAATATGGAAGGTTACCCAAGCAGAAACTGCAGAAAGAATATGAGAAATATATCATATTAATTTAGAGAAATCTCTCTCTCTAGTAGACAATCGATTAACGACTCTGTCATCCAGGATATATTCATTGGACAGCATTGTAACTTCTGCCATAGACATCATGGAACAAGACTTGGTCATGTTGCAACATGGTCAGTCTCAATTACGTTCTATCATGCTATTAGGCTGGACGCTACAAAACCTGCGTTCAGGCTATGTGCCTTGGCGTTTAATCAACACAACTCACTGTTTTCAGAAAACAATCTCACTGATAAACAAATCACACTGGCACAAAGTGGAGCAGAGTATACACTGCTGAGAATTGAAAAACTAGAGAAGTTACCATTCACAGTGGCAGAAAAAAACAGCTACTGAGTGGATCATACATGAAAAATTACTCTGCCTTTACAACTTTCCATTTTCAGTATTGCCTAAAACATATACCAGCAGGCAAATATGAAAGGTTGGGTAAAGAATACATCAAAACATCCTGGGATTTACCTTACACACACAGATGTTGGAGTGGGGGGGGGTGAAGTTTTTCTTAGTGGTACAAACTGTGAAACCGCACTAAGCGGTTCTCTCCTATGTCAGGGTATTAATTAAAACGGGGCCTGTAATGGTTCCACTGCAAACTTTTCCTGCCACTTGCAAGGGTCACCAGCCATGGTGATTAATCCAATTTTTGGACAACTTTCAAATGGAAGTTAAATTATGTTGAATGATCACAGCTGCTGTGGCATATTGCCAGGCATCCCATATCTTGTAACTGTTACATCTAGGGTCACACGCTGTATGCAAGTCTTGTTCCCCCAAATAGACAAAGCCAGGTCATTGCCTTCATGGCCTTCACTGAATATCTCTTCTTTACGAATTGATACTCTGAGCAGAACAGTAGAACAAACCGTGCCTCTTACCTCGGCCAAAGAAACCTATGATCTACAAGTCGCAAGGACTTCTGCCGAGATACATGCCCTTCTGAATACAAACTGCCCTATACATTTCTCAGGAATGTTGGGCTGTATCTTAAACATGTCTGATATGAGCGGTATTGGACATGTATTTAAGAACGTGTGTGCAGGACTGTTAGCACCTTTTCAAGCAGTCCTCTGAATCGTTCAAACTTCGTGCACTCTGTGTTTGACGGACTGCCACTACTTCTAGCACTTGTTTAAGGGAATCCTGTTTTTATTCCTACTGCTACGATATGGCAAGCCAAATCACCAGCGACACTCACAGCACAGTGGAGAAAGCTCTACTGGAAAGGATGTGTCGTGAGCGCATTGTCCAAATTTTGAGTTTACCTCGTCTACGAGAATTAAATACTACATGGTTTCTGTCATTCAGACCAATCTGGCAAGATTGCAACTTACCTGGTCTACACTGCCGGCTTTGCGGTGAAGAATACGTGCTAGACATCTGTCTACTACTTCCATCAGTCATGCCAACGGATGCCGATACTCTGCTGGACCCGGTAATGGCCCATGCTGTGTGTTGTCCGCAACGGCTATCAATCCTGATGATGGCATTCATTGAGATCTCACAGACAACATGCTACTGCTGAGGCACAAGAGGAAACAACAGGCCCGCAGGTAAAATCGGAATCAAACATTGCTGATGCTTCGAATGCTGAAGGCGATGCTTCTCATCTATGTGCAGTTAATCTTCTAAACGAGGTAATCCAACTTTTACCTACAACGGTAGACAACTTTTTGTCTACAGGATTAGAAGATTTCATGTTTTCTCCATCCCCATACACTGGCTTTTGATTCAGCACACAGTGTACCTGGAAGACTCTGAATTTGGCCTTAATTTTTCAAAACAAAGACTAAACCTAGAACTTTTTCCTATGATTATTTTTTTTTCAAAATTTGTATTTTTCTTTTTTTTGGCAAAGTAGTCTGCTTACAGTAGAACTTTTCATAGAGAACAGAATTCTTTGAACACTTCCAGAGACAATACGTCACCTTCTCAGCAACCAATTGATTTAGGTAACTTGACATGAAATGCTTTCAGACTTTTTCTTCTGTATTTACAAGCCATTCCATCATGTTTATATATTAAACATTGCTTTAATATGTACAGTACCATTGCATTTCATGCATAGCAACAGTTTTAAAATGCATTTTTAGAAATATGTTTTAGCCATAGTTTTGCGAATCATGTGTAACTAAATTTTAGATATGTTTAGCATTTAGTAATGTTGTTCATATGAAACAGGAGTGGGTGTTGTGTGTCGATTTAGATACCTGTACATAGGTTTCCCGAATCATGCCCTTGTATAGGCACAACTCTCATTGCCCTTGTACAGGCATAGAATTCAAGCCCTTATTTAGGCAATATCCATGCAAACCAACTATAGGCATGGTCACCTACATCCGTCCATCCACGTCACAATGAGTTCTTGGAAAACCAGACTCTAAAGCCTTTAGGGCTTCCCCTGCTTGGATTATTGATTTCTGTCAGAATTCATCTATTATGCATGAATATCTATTTCTTAGGGGTTCATTCATGATGTTCCTCTGCCCGACTTTTACGTCAATGCTGGCATTTCTAAACACCTTCAAGGTATAAATATACCTGCACTTACCACGGAAAACCACGGCTCCGCTCAGATACACAGCTCGACACGGCTCACCAAGGCAAGATTGGAAGGAATTTGAGACCGTGCCTGACGCACTGACCAGACGCTGTCATCCTCCTCACCGAGAATCCAGCTCCAGTGTTTCTGACTCCCTTTGCAGGGTGTAAGAGATTGAGACCCTGAAAGAGATTCCAACCTCTCTCATTCTCAGGTATGGAGCAGACTAGAACCTAGAGGGACTCTTGGCAATTCGGACAAATACTAAATATAGCTAAACAGCACCTACTTCTTACCTCGTACTACACTTAGGTTAGGTACACTGGGGTAGAACTATTAAGAAGCACCAGAAAAGTTTTCACATTTTAGCCTGTGTTATTTATGCATGTATTTTATGGATATATGTCATAGCTACAAACCATGCTATTGCAGTATTATCTTATTTTACTGCTAATGCTGTACAGATTATACATCGCATTCTGTCTTACAATTGTAGCAGTTCATATCTCTTACACGAGAAATAAGACTGTTCAATAAACCCTTTTTATTGAACCGCTGGTCTACCTATTTCTGTTTAACTCTGTAGAAACGAAGCATGCACGATTGACTGATGGAAACTGATATCTATTGTTTCCACGATTCTGAGAACTGTTCCAATTCTAAAAGGAAATAAAGTAGTCATGTTTATGCAGTTGTCAGAAACTAATCCCTTCTTGTTCATTTGAGAAGTTTCTAGTGACCTCTGAGTTAGCTGGCACACGCAAGTAATTAAGTTTAATGTACTCGATAGAGACATACTGACCTCAGTCCTATGTCAAAACGATAGTGTATATTATTCTAATGCGCAGAGCCTAAAAGGGAAATAGGAACTACACTTCAGTTCCTCCAAGCAATACTCCCACTCCTCCTGGTACTACAAGTAGTAATCCCCCAGTTGGTAGTAGTGCGCTCAAAAAGTTAGGTGCATTCTAATGGGGAACAGAGGTGGACCACAATTTAGAGAGGTCCCCCTCACAAGCCTCCTCAGTCTGTGATGGTGGCAAGGGATGGATTTGCCACTTTTACTATGAGTCCCAATACTTTGGGCAAGAACAGACAGGAGCCCATAATAAATGGTCAGAAAGCTGTGGCACAGGGGCTAGGTTTACCATGGTGACAGGAAAACTAGTCCCCCCTCATCAGATTTTACCTGAGCTAAAGTACCAGGTGACCAACATTGATGGTATCAGAACAGGTCACCCCATTGCCATAGTCAATCTCAGCTGGGGAGGGGGTCACTGGCCCAAAGAGAGTGGCAGCGTCCCCAAACTTGCCTCTAGATTGTCTGAAGGGCAAAGATCTGGAGATTTCAGCCTGGGCTGAAGTTGAGTACCAGGCCCATTTAAGAATGTTGGGCCTTCCTGAGAGGGTTAGTGGGGCTATGAGGGCCACAGCCCAAACCCAGGGAAATTTTGGAGTGATGGAGCCTGAAAGAATGGCCCACTCTCCTCCACCAGAGAGCATAAGGGTTGAGAAAAAGTCTTCTTCCCCCCAGACTATAGGTAAAGAACAGCCTCCTCAGGAAACTCATCCTACCCCTAGTGGAGTAACTGCCCCAAAGGTGGTCATGCCTTTCCTGGCAACACCCCTGATGGCAGGGGACCTTTCCAAGGTGGTACCCAGTCTGGAGCAGGTAACCTGCCCCTTTCTACCCTACTTCAATCAGCCCAGGGCTATAGAGGTCAGGGAGGTCAGAGGCCCCCTCAGGGTCCACTGCCCAGAAGAACCCCCCATCAGCAGATTAGGGGCACCCAGTCTAGTTACCCTTGCCAGGTGAAAATTCCTCAACACCCTGAGGGATCCCTTTTATCACTGAATACACCCCACCCCTCCCCCAGATGGACTCTGTTGGGAAAAGGCAAACTGGGGCCCAAAAGGTTCCAAACCTACCATGTCCCTCCAGTGTTCCAACTGAAGGGATCCAACCCCCAGATGTAGAAAGCCAAAGGTTAACCCTTAGGGCCAGATACAACTCAGTCATGGAAAGAAAGGCCTCCATGGTAACCAGTGATCTGAGGAAGCCGAGACCAACTTTATTAGGGCCTCACATCTCTACTCAGACACCCCACCAGCTTTTTACTTTGACAAAACACACTACAGGTAAATAACTCTAAATGGTGCAGCTCATCCTATACCCATGGGGTTAGGGATTGCTTAGTGGACCACAATACAGGGGGTAACTATGCTAGTGCAGGTTCTTCCTTATATGGCTACTTGTCAATAAAGGCTCAACTGGACAAGGTTACCCTTATCTCCTTTCGTTTGAGGGGGTAATGCAGGAAGGTGGAATTTGAATGCATGGTTGCCCCCACTTTTTTTCCTGGTGTTTTGCTGGTTTTCGACTTAGTTTGGCTGGGATCCTGTAATTCAGGACCCCAGCCTATCTGCTTTTCCCTTTAAATTGATTCCAGGTACTTTAGGTACACTCCAGATTGGATTCTGGGATAGCCTTATAAGTCCCTAGTATATGGTATACTATGTTCCCAGGGCATTTAGTGTTGAAGATTGCAGGGATTTGTTAGCATGTGCTCAAAGCCATTTTGTTCTTGACAGCCATTTTAGGTATCCATGTGCTCGCCATGTGCTGTTTCCCTCTTCCAGAGGCTTGCACATGCTCAGAGAGGCCTAGCTAGTAGAAAGCCCCTGCTCCTAGTATAGAACTGTCAGGCTATTCTTGTTGATGTAAGGATAAATGACTCTCCTCCCACTTTGTTAAGCAAGCAGATCTTGCATGCCCATATTAGTCATTTTGCATGCTTACATGAGCCAGGACCTCCCCTTGGTTTTATGCTGACTAATGTAACCCTAAGCAAATATAAGGCCCCTGTTTTCTGTACTGTGTGACGTAGTCTCCCTCATCTGAGGTTAATAAATGCATTATTTTATAATACAGCTATGTGCCACTCTCTGCTTTTTGGAGTTGTATCAGAAAGTTAAACAGAGCCCCAGCATCACAAAATTAATGCTGCTGCCACAAACATAAGTCTGACCTCCTGCTGCTGGACAAGACTCCGGCAGGGGAGGCCTGGACAATAGGTTTCCTGCCTTACGAGGTGCTAGCACCTCCCCAGACAGGCTTTTAGTGTATTGGGGCAGGGAGGGTTGCACAACGAGACATTACCTGGAGCACACAAGGTGCTCCATGCATAGCCCGGTTCAAACCAGTCGCTGGGGCACTCCAGCCCTGCTCTGGCGGGAAACTGGACAAAGGGAAAGGGGTGTAACCACCCCCTTCCCAGGTCCCACCCATAGGAGGGACCTAGCAGGTAATCCAGCCCCTTAGTTTGTTATAAAGATAGGAGCTGTGCCCATAGGAATTAGATTATCCTGGAACAAAACTCTGAAATGAAACTCTTGGACCTTCGACGTTCCATATCGACTGGAAGACTGAAGACATCTCCCTTGTGGTCAAGGAGTAACCACCCTGTGCAAACAGGCACCCCCAGTAACTTGCTGGTTTGCTTTGTTGTCGCTCCTGCCGGAACCCAAAGACTCAGCTACTCAGGACTGGACTTCCAGACTTCTCTGACTCTTGACCCACATCCACACCAAAGCTGAGACCCGTGGCGGACACGAGAGACGTGGGATCAGATTCCCTGACATCCTGCTTTTTTGCTAACAGTGCAACTACCAAGGCAGCCTCACAGTTGTGCATTGGGATTTGAGAAGATCCATATCCATGCGCCATTTGCACCGAAGCTCTGCCCTCCACACTCCACAAGTACCGCGTGGGGCCTGCTCTTGCATTTCAGCTCGACGTGTCTTCCCGGTTGCTAGCCCATTGGCTAGTTAGCCCCCTGAAGACTTTTATTTGAATCAACACCACTGGCCCTGTTGGTGTTTCCCTCGTCAGAACCTTGCACATGCTCAGAGAGGCCTAGCTAGTAGAATGCACCTGCTCCTAGTATAGAACTGTCAGGCTATTCTTGTTGATGTAAGGAGAAATGACTCTCCACCCACTTTGTAGAGCAAGCAGATCTTGCATGCCCATATTAGTCATTTTGCATGCTTACATGTGCCAGGACCTCCCCTTGGTTTTATGCTGACTAATGTAACCCTAAGCATATATAAGGCCCCTGTTTTCTGTACTCCTTAGAATGCCTCCTGCAGTTCCTGAGGGTACTGTGTGACGTAGTCTCCCTCATCTGAGTTTAATAAATGCATTCTTTTATATTACAGCTTCTGTGCCAATCTCTGCTTTTTGGAGGTGTATCAGTGAGGCCCCTGAGAAGGTTTCTATGTTCTACATAAGTACCCCAGAGGGCTACCAGTAACTCTAGCATGTATTGCGCCACTCCTGGGAAGCCATCCAAAATGACACAACAGGACTGCTACAGCAGCCTGTGTAAGGTGGTGTATGTACTCCTTACTGAGATATAGGTTCACCATATCTATCCATATCACTGCACATATAAACCTATCAGTCACCCTATGGCAGGCCGTATCAATTCTGAAGGCAGGGTGCTGGGTTTTACGTGAGAAGGTGTCCATGCATGAGGAGCCCCTCTGCAGCTTTCTGAACCTTTATTCCAGGGTTGTTTGTGATCCAGCCAACCATGTAATCTTTAGGGGTGGGGGTAGTTCGCGAAGTAGCGCTACGCGTAGCTACGCAAAGTGCACTTTGCACTACGCGAGCAACGCGTATCACTACGCGAACTGTGTAGTAGCATGTTCGCACTGTGCAAGATGTTGTTTTCAATGATTGCACAGTGCGGACAAGCATCCGGCACTGTGCAATCATTGAAAACGGCATCTTTTTACTCGAGCTGCAGCTTTCTCAACGCGGACTGGTAGTTTGTCATCGCGACCGGTCGCGAGCACGCGCGACCACTCACAATGAGAAACCTGACCTCCCCGCATTGAGAATATTAGCGGGAGGTTTATTTTCCATGTTCGTGATCGGCAACTTGATGTTGCTGATCACGAACAAGGAAAAAGTCTCGAGAGGATGTCATTTTGCATGATCGCGGTTGCCAACTTGAGGTTGAGGACAGCGAGCAAGCAAAAAATGACCGCTGCACTACGCTACGCATGTTTGTACTGTGCTATGTGCAGTTCGCGTAGTGTGAAGTTGCACGAACTTCGCAAACTACGCGAGCGTAGCATAGTGCTTTGCCAAGGGTTAATTATAACCTTGCGGTAAATGCTAACTTTAAAACGGATGCATGGAAACATGTTGTATTTGGTGTCAAACACCTAGGAATCATACCTCCCCGCCAGTAACTGTCAGGGGAGGTATGATTCCACCCTACTAGAGGGAGAAATATGACAGCAACGGTACACCCGGTACCAGCTTTGCAAAACCCTAGCATCACAAAATGGATGCTGCCAGCCACAGACAAGAGTCTGCCCTCCTGCTGCTGGATGAAACTCCGGCAGGGGAGGCCTGGACAATAGGTTTCCTGTCACAGGGAGGTGTGACCACCTCCCATAAAGGCATTAGAGTTTAGGGGCTGGGTGGGTGCACTCCTAGAGTGCTTTGAAGTCCGCACTGGGGACACATTTGGTGTCCTTGTGCATAGCCCAGTTCAAACCGGTTGCAGGGGCTACCGGCTCTGGCATGAAACTGGACAAAGGAAATGGGTGAAGCCACCCCTCTTTCCAAACCCTCCCATAGGGAGGTCCCCAGCGCTTGTCCCACCTCTTCCTTGGGTATAAAGTAGGTACCCCTGACTACAGGACTTTAGATTTACCTGGATGAAACTCCTACACTGAATCCTGGAACTTCGACGATCTGTACAACGCTGGATGACTAAGGAATCTCCCTTGCAGAAGTTACTCCCCTGCGTGGCTGGCAACAAAGACGCATCTGACCCATTTTCATCTCCGAAGCTCCCGCCGGTGTCCGAAGTAATTGCAACACAGGAGGTGGGTTCCCAGACTTCCCAGAGGCTGCAAAGCTGAGACCCGTAGCGCTCATTGGGACCGTGGAACCGGAACCCCTGGACACTGTGCACATTTTCAAGTGCATCTGCTTCTCGACGATCCTTGAGGTAGTGCATTGGGTTACTTGTAGCCAAAACCCAGAGTAGCATTTCCAATGAAGATTGCTGGCCTACACACCACTAGTTTTCCGTGAGCCAGCCCTTTGTGTTATATCTTGAGGTACCTTTGCGATCCCTGGTCCGTCGACTGGTGGGTCCCTGAGAAGGCAACTTTAACTTTCCATGGGATTCCCTGGTTGCTCCAGATGTGCCCTGACTTTCCATTGGTTGGAGAGTCCCATGGACCTTGCTGGTCCACACTGAAGCATCTTTTCTCTTCCTGCGTGTGTTGCTGTTGCCAAGGCTTGTTGTGTTCAATTTGAGCACCGACACCACAGCACTCGACATCCTTTGTGGGACAGCTCGAATCCAGCTCCTGGTCATCGTCAATACCTCCTGGTCCTCGTGGCTGCAGAGTCAAGCTTCACCTCTTCGCACCTGAAGTACCTGACATCGGTGGGCATTTGTCTATCGTGCCTCTGGTCACTGGCAAGTGTCCCAGGCTCTGTCCCCTCTGCTTTCAGGTTCCTCACATCTTCGATCGAGGCTTGTATCACACTAGACACTTTTCTTCTTCACGGCAGCAATACTTTGCAGCAGGTCACCATTGAAAACGACAATGATTCCCAACACCATTTGGCACGTATGGACCCAGATTTCTTGGGTGAGGTAACTTACTCGAGTACTGCCATGCGCCTGTGGGTGTTGGCCCTAGAACCCCTTAAGTCTAGAGGTGTTTTCTCATACTCCTCTCCTAAGTGTCCTTAAACTTTGAAATTCCAACCCTGACTTTCCCCATAGAAGCTAACGGAGCTCGCGGCTGTGTTCACACACTGCATACGTCCTCCGTGGGTCCCCTGTGTCTCTACTTTGGGTGGTTCCTTCGGGTCCCAGCGATTCTACGTGCTCTATGCACTGTATCTAGTCAAGTCGTGGTTCTTATACCACTTTTTTAATATATGGTTTGGTCTCCCCGTGGGGCCCATTGTATACTGTGTTATTTACTTAAGTTCTATTGTGTTTATATTGTGTACCTGGCTCAGTGATCTCATAAAGAGATTACTAGAGAGTGTTTACTAATAAATACATATATTTTATATATATATATATATATATATATATATATATACCTTGTGTGGATCTCTTCATTTAGGCATTCAAGAGGTTATAATCTTGTAAACCAAGCTGCTTTACACTCCTTCAAGACTTAGCCTGACGGCTGCTCTCCATAGCTACCACTAGGAGAGCTTTCAATAAAGGTTGTCTTAACCATCAATGAGGGTTGTTTGGACGGGTGCAAGGTGCCCACTTGAATTGTGGACAGCATATTTCAGGCCAACTTCTCACATTGGTGTGCAGGGGTGGGATTCAAGCTTGCTATTGCTTTATCACATAATCTCATTGAGTGACTAACTGAAAACTACTACTACTACTACTGTACTCTGGTACATATAAATCAAGAATAGAATAAAGTACCTTCCACTGAACTTAGAATTGTGTGTCAAGGGTCTAGCACACCCTTTCTATAACTCAAGAGAAAGCTTAGTAGTCCCCCTAGAGTAGATATAGGCAGACAACACACCACACTAGCATGTCTTCAAAGGCTGAAGCCAGTGGCTCCAGAATAACTAAGTATTACCATGTCCCATTCCAAGAATTGAGGAACATGTGTGCATCTAGGAAATTGAAGACAGGGAAAAACCCTAAGGCCCAATGCCTCATAGAGGCCCTGCTTTTAGATGACTTCAGAAAGACTCCAGAGTCTTATGAGACAGGCAGGTTGGGTGGGGCAGCAGAAGAGGAAAGGCAAGGGGGTGAGAACCTCCAGGAGCTGGACTCTGAAGCTGACCAGGAAGAACATGATGATTCTAACCTGGACAATCCAATTCTCCCTGGGAATGAAGAAGAGAACCCCAGTGGGCCTCTCTTCACCCCTCCAGGAAGAGTTAGCAGTTTACCTAGATGGTCTAGATCTCCTTCTCAGGAATCTAATCATTCTGGTACATCTGTAGGGACATCTGTCTCTCATAGGACCTCAGTCTCCCACAGGAGAGAGTCTTCCCATGATAAAAACTGCAGATGCCTTGCATTTGAGGAAGTCAAACTCAGAATCAGGAAAGAACAGTTGGCTTTAGACAGGGAATCCCTGGAGCTCCAGAGAGCTTCTAAAAAGTTAGGACTAGAGTCCCATGGTGGCAGCATCATTGTCCATAGAGTTAGAAAACATACTTATGACCATAGGAACCTGAACAAGAGTGTCCCTCCCTACTAGAGTGGGGATGACATCCACAAATGGATAACTGCACTTGAAAGGGCCTGCAAAGTACAGAGGGTCCCCGAGGAACAGTGGGCAGTAATCGGGCGGCTTTTCTTTGCAGACAAAGGAAGAGACAAGCTCCTCACTGTAAGAAAAGAGTATGCTGATAATATACTGTCTTGAAGAGTGCTCTGATTGAAGGGTTTGGCCTAACAACTGAACAATACAGGATTAAGTTCAAAGATACCCAAAAGGCACAGACTTAAGACTGGGTTGACTTTGTTGATTGTGCTACTAAGGCTCTGGAAGGCTGGTTACTTGGCAGTAAAGTATGTGAATTTAAAGGATTGTACAATTTGATTATGAGGGAGCAGATCCTTAATAATTGTCAAAATCAGCTGTTGCATCAGTACCTGGTGTTCTCTGATCTGACCTCTGCCAAGAATTGGGTCAGAAGGCAGACAAATGGGTCAGAGCCAGGGTGACTCCAAGAAGCAAGATTCAAAACCCTCAAACAAGGGTGGGGGAAAAGTAAATACCAGAAGTCTTCTCCAGGTCCCCACAAATGTGCATCTAGTGGTGAGTCCCAATCTAACAAAGGAAAAGGGCAAAAGAAACCATGGTGTAAAATCTGTAAACAGAAACCCTATTGGACTAGTGATTGTACCAAGTCCAAAGACTCAACTCTAGCCAGCATTGCCCCTAAGGCAACTGTTCCCCCTAGTTCAGCTCCAAGTGGTGGTACTCAGAATAAGGGTGTAGTAGGGTTAATCCAGGGTTCTGAGATGGACTTTGGCCTAGTCAGAGTTCCAACTCAGGCTGTACTAATCTGTGATGGAGGCATGGATATGTTCTCCTTTGTCAGTCCCAGTAATCTGGGCAAATACAGACAGCAGTCTTTGATTAATGGAAAAGAGGCTTTGCCATTCAGGGACACCGTAGCAAGTGTCAACATGTTAACACAAGACCTTGTGGCTCCTGTGCAGATCATACTTGTTGAAAAGTACCAAGTGACCAATGCTAGCAATGTCAGGCTTGACCATTCCTTGTCAGTTGTTAATCTCTCCTAGGGAGGGGTAACTGGCCTTAAGAAGGCTGTGGTAAGTGCAGGCATCCCTGTTGAATGCTTGCTTGGCAATGATTTAGAGATTTCAGCATGGAGTCAAGTGGAGCTCAGGACTCATGCAGATATGTTAGGAATCCCTGTACATGTGTTTGCTGTGACTAGGTCATAGGCAAAAAATGTTTAAAACTGAACAGGCCCTGGATTCTGGAAGAATGGACCAGGTGCCTCTCAAGAGGAGGAACAGTAGGGTTAAGGCAGTGCCTTCCCCCCTGACTCAGAGTACAGATCAGTCTCTTGAGGGGGATGATCTTAGTCCTGAAGAAGGAACTGTCCCAGAGGAGCTTGAGCCTGATCAGGTTGAGTTCTTAGGGACAGGGGGCCCTTCTATGGCAGATCTGAGTCAGGCCCAGTTGAGCTGCCTCTCTCGTGAACCCCTCAGGCAGCAAGCAGCTGCTGAGGCTGCTGGGAATGCTAGTGGAACCCATAAGATGTATTGATATGATGGACTCCTGTACTCAGACAGTAGAGACCCCAAGCCTGGTACAGCCAGGAGGTTGGTTATACCTCTGATGTTTAGTGGCTTCCTATTAACACTAGTCAATGATATTCCCTTAGCAGGTCACCAGGGCCAAAACAAGACTTGGGACAGGATTGTCCCTCACTTTCATTGTCCACACATGTCTGAAGACACCAAGGAGTTTTGTTGCTCCTGTGTCACCTGTCAAGCCAGTGGTAAGGCAGGTGGTACCACAAAGCCCCCCGCCCCCCCTGATACCACTACCTGTAGTGGGGGTTCCCTTTGAGAGGGTGTGGATTGATATATTGTTATTTACTTAAGTTCTATTGTGTTCATATTGTGTACCTGGCTCAGTGATCTCATAAAGAGATTACTAGAGAGTGTTTAGTAATAAATACATATATTTTATATATATCTATATACCTTGTGTGGATCGCTGGATCCCATGGATCCTCAGACAGCTTCTGGGCACAGATTTATCCTGGTGGTGGTGGACCATGCCACTAGGTACCCAGGCGTTATTCCAATTAGGACCACCACAGCTCCTGTGGTGGCAAGGGCCCTCTTGGGAGTGTTCTCAAGAGTGGGTTTCCCTAAGGAGGTAGTATCAGACAGAGGTACTAACTTCATGTCTAGGTACTTGACTGCAATGTGGAAGGAGTATGGTGTGAATTAGAAATCCACCAAACCCTATCACCCACAATGCAATGGTTTAGGTCAGAGATTCAATAAAACCTTAAAGGGCATGATTAAAGGTCTCCCAGAAAAAGCTTAGGCACAGATGGGACATCCTTTTGCCCTGCCTTTTGTTTGCATACAGGGAGGCTCCTCAGAAGGGGATTGGTTACAGCCCTTTTGAACTTCTGTTTGGACATCCAGTTAGGGGTCCATTGTGTCTATTGAAGGAGGGATGGGAGTTACCTCTCAAACCTCCCAAACAGGACATAGTGGACTATGTACTTGGTGTCTGTTCCCGGATGGCTGAGTATATGAAAAAGGCACTAAAAACCTTGAGTCTAGCCAGGAATTACAGAAAACCTGGCATGACCAAAAGGCTTTACTGTCTGTTTACCAGCCAGGACAGAAAGTGTGGGCGTTGGAACCTGTGGCCCCAGCAGCCCTCCAGGACAAGTGGAGTGGGCCCCATACAATTGTTGAACAGAAGGGAGAGGATACCTATTTGGTAGACATTGTAACTCCCAGGAGCCCCCTTAGGGTGCTTCATGTCAACAGACTGAAACCATATATTGACAGGGCAGACATGGCCTTGCTCATGGCTACTGATGAGGGACAGGAGGAAGAGAGTGACCCTCTCCATGACTTGCTTTCACAAAACCCTGATGATGGTTCAGTAGATGGTGTAGCCTTGGCAGGCAGCCTCACTGCCCAGCAGCAAGCTGATTGTAGACAGGTACTTAATCAGTATTGGAACATGTTCTCACTGACTCCAAGTCAGACTACCCTGTACACTCATGAAGTGGACACTGGGGACAGTCTGCCTGTTAAAAATAAGATTTGCAGGCAGCCTGACCATGTCAGGGACAGTATTAGGCCTGAAGTCCAGAAGATGTTGGATTCTGGAGTTATTGAGCCCTCAGAGAGCCCTTGGGCTAGTCCAGTAGTCTCAGTCCCCAAACCTCACACCCAGGGCAATGGGGCATTAACTGTTAACACACAATGTTAGGTGCGGGGTAATAGGGTCCGGGAAATAAGGGTAAGAGGTGTATTCATTTTAGGGTATTATTTGTGGGGGTTGGCGGTGTGTATTTCTTTTTGGGACTGAGTATTTTTTTCAGGGTACTTATAAATATGCACTTTATCTGTGCATGCACAGTGTTAGGATCGTGATGTCAGGGTTATAAGGAGTAAGAGTAGGAAGAGTATTACGTTTTATTATTTTTCGATGCGTTAAGTAGTTTTAGGGGTTGTTGCTATTTATGTTTTAGGATGTTGTTTTTTGTTTTAAGTTTTGTTAGTAGCTGTACAAGTAGTGTTCTAGAAGTGGAATGTTAAGGCTACAGGGTACGGTTATTCAGTCTTTGAATAGACTCCATCACATCAACTCCAGCCTCCACATCCTTCAGCATCATCAACATCGACTAACCTAGCCTCCACATCCTTCACCATCATCAGCATCGACAAACTCAGCCTCCACATCCTTCACCATCATCAACATCGACAAACCCAGCCTCCAAATCCTTCACCATCAACATTGACAAACCTAGCCACCGCATCCTTCTGCATCATCAGCATCAGCAAACCCAGCCTTCACATCCTTCTGCATCATCAGCATGCACAAATAAAGCCTTCACATCCACAGTAGTTGCCCACAAAACAGGTCCCTGCAGCATTTTGTGCTTCATAGTGAAGTTCAAGTTCCATCGAAGTGAGAAGTCTCTTCCCGGAGTTTAGAATCCTATTCATCATCTGCGTGGAAGCATCACATACCTGAAGTCTCTCCTGGAACCTCTTGGGCTTCATGAGGATCCGAAACTGAAAATGAAACACTTATTAATATCAAGGCTTTCACAAACAAGTAGAGTAATCCAAAAACAGTTTCCACTTTAAAGTGATTTCATGAATTATTCTTAGGTCGCCGTGATGTGGGACGTTAAGTAGCCACCAAAATCTTAGTCAGAATGTACAGGAATGATTCATTTATGTGCCAGGGTTTATTACCGAGATATTGATTATGATGGACTCAGGGCTTTGTCAATTCATTGAACATGGTAGGGGGTGGGGGTTGGGCTCTTGAATAGCCAAAACACATTGGCTAATCAAGATCTACCATCCGATGAGGGAAGGAAAGGATATCAGCCATCAGACAGATACCACATCAATGCCAGGATGTAGGAAATAGAGTAGAAAGGTGTTCCTGAACACTGTTGAACAGATGCTAGAGTTACAACAGGATATACCAATATAGTATACAAACCTGCATGAGAGGACCAGCTACGGAATGATCACAAGAGGTATGCTATTTCTAGAATGTTCTAATGGTGGGCATGCCATCTACTGAACTTGCGGTTCCGTGTCTGGTTTACAATGGGAACCAGTGGGTTTCTGAAAACGGAGTCTCAGATTACTCTTACATCATCAATCAATCAATCAAGCATGGCTCTTCTAGGGTGTCAAGTAGGCCTGGGCTTGGCCAGAGTTTTCGGAGTGCCACTACGAACTCCTCAAAGTGCAAAAAAGTATCCGTCACACTACGGAGTATAATAGAAAAATGCAGTTTGCAGTGATTTTCAGTGCCGGATGCTTGTCCACACTATGCAGTCATGACGAACGGCACCATGCACAGCTCAAGCGGGTGCTGCTTTCCTTTCTGCCGCTCGTGTAGATCTATACTCGAACCTACAGTTTCTCAACACGAGCGGTCACGAGCCTACGCAACCACTCGCAATGAGAAATCTGCCCCCCGCGTTGAGAAATCTCGCCGGGAGGTTGATTTTCCACGCTCATGCTTTCTAACTTGATGTTGACAATCACGAACAAGGAAAAATCTTGCCGGGAGGTGGATTTTACTTGCTCGCCAACTTGACATTGACGAACGTGAGCGAGGAAAAAAACTACGATCCGCTACTCGGATATGCAGAGGCAGGGAGTTCCTGGTCTTTGCAGGGAGATAGCAGAAGGATTTTCTTCCAGCCTTGGTCTTGTCGATCCGTTGGATAGTAGCCAGGGCCAGTTGGGTGGAGCGGAGATGTCTGATGGGTGTGTGGAGGGAGAGGTGGCGGTTAAGGTATACAGGTCTAGCGTTGTGGAGGGATTTGCAGGTGTGCGTGAGGAGCTTGAAGGTAAATATTTTTTGATTGGGAGCCCGTTTGGGTCTTTCTGGTGAAAGGTGATGTGACTGCAATGGGGGATGTTCAGGATGAGTCTGGCAGATGCATTCTGGATGTTCTGTAGTTTCTTTAGGAGGTTATTGGTGGTACTGGCGTAGAGTGCGTTGCTGTACTCCAGTCTGCTGCTGACAAGTGCATGGGTGACCATTTTCCTGGGCACGGTGGGAAACCACTTGAAAATGTTCTAAAACATATGGAGCTTGTGAAAGGAGGAGGATGAGACGGCATTGATTCATAGAGAGCGAGGAGTCCAGGATGATGCCAAGGTTATGTGCATTGTCTGTGGGTGTGGTGTGGGTTCCGAGGGCTGCGGGCCACCACGAGTCATTCCAAGCGGAAGGGGTGGAGCCCAGGATCAGGTGTTTGGTCTTGTCTGAGTGGAGCTTGAGGCAGCTGTCCTTCATTGAGGTGGCGACTGCCTTCAGCACGTTGTAGAAGTTGCTCTAGGAGGCTGTGGACTTGTTTGAGGGAGAGAATCATTAGGTTGTCGCCTTGGTAGGAGATGATGTTGAGTCTGTGGCCTCTGACGATGGCTGCAAGCGAAGCCATGTAGATGTTGAAGAGTTTGGGGCTCAGGGGGGATCCCTGGGGCACTATACAGCTGATCTCTGTGGGTTCTGGTTAGAATGGTGAAAGTCTGACTCTGTGTTTTGCCGGTGAGGAAAGAGTGGGACTATTTTAGGGTCTCTTCACGGATGCCGGTGTCATGGAGTCTGGTGCAGAGGGTGTGATGGGAGACGGTGTCGAAGGCTGCAGAGAGGTCCAGTAGGATGAGGGCTGCATTTTTGCCTCAGTCGGGCAGGGTGCGGATGTTCTCTGTAGCAGCAAGGAGGGTGGTATCGGTGCTGTGGTTGCTTCTGTGGCCAACATGGAGAAGTCTAGTATGTGGTTCATTTTGATGAACTCAGAGAGTTGGGTGTTAATGACCTTCTCTATTACTTTGGATGGGAAGGGGAGCAGAGAGATAGGTCTGTAGTTATTGAGGTGCGTCGGGTCTTCACAGGGTTTCTTCAGCAGGGGGTTGATCTCTGCATGTGTCCAGTCTTTGGGGAAGGTGGCTAACCCGATGGAGCAGTTGATGGTGCAGTAGTGTTGGGGGGCAATGGAGGTGCCGGCCTTGTTGAAGATGTGGGAGAGCAGTGATCTGAGGGGGCTCCGGAGTGGATGCTCTTCATGATCCTAAGGGTATATTCAGAGGTGAGAATGGTCCAGTTGGGCAGGGTTGGCTGGGGTTTGGAGCCATTGGGTGCAAGGCTTATTCATGGATCTTGGTTGCAAAACTGTCGTAGATCTTCTTGATCTTGCAGTGGAAGAAAGTGGCGAGGTTGTGGCAGAGGTCTTGAGAGGGGAAAATGTCTGCTGCCTCTGTGCTGGGTTTGACAAATTCTTTGACCATGGCGAAGAGTTTGTTGCTGTTGATTGCATTGGCATTGATGTGTTTCTGTATAGCAGATTTCTTTGCTTATGCTGATGAGGCGGTGTGCAGTGATGGCAGTTTTGAAGGCAGCAGGGTCTGCCAAGATCTTGCTACTCCTCCATTTTTTGGAGTGCATGGAGACAGTGTGTTGGTGCAGTTGGCGATCCAGCAGTGGAGGTTGCGTGTTGAGGCATTGACGTCCGTGATTGTTGGTGGTGGAGTTTTGCTGAGGGATGTGGTGAGCTGGTCTTCAGTGAGTTTGTTCTAGCTTCTGTGAGGATGGCGTTGCGCATGGTACTGTATAGTGAGTTTGGGAAAGGAAGCGTGGACACAGTGGTGGTTGGTCCAATGTAGCTCAGTGGTGTGGCTGACAGAGATGTTGTTGCTTGTGGAGAAGATGGGGGTCATGCATTTGTCCTGCTGAGTGGGTTAGAAAGGTGACCAGTTGTTTGAGTCCGGTGGTGGCAAGGTTCTTCAGCAGGGAAGAGGTGTTGTGGTCGATTAGGTTGTCCAGGTGGAAATTGACATCACCAAGGAGGATGTAGCCTGTTGAGGCAAGAGCACGATGAGCGATAAAGTCGGCTATGGCTTTGCTGAAGGGGGGAGATGGGGCCTGGGGGTCTGTAGACGATGGTGCCACGGAGGGTGGTGTATGGTTGGTCTGGATCTGTAAGTAGAGGTATTCCATGTCGTATGTGTGGTCGTCTGAGCTGGTTGTGAGGCTGAGGGTGTTATGGTGTACGATGGCAATGCCTCCTCCGAGCCGGTTGGCGCTGCCCTTGTGGATGAGTTTGTAGCTGTCATAGATGTCTGTTGCAATGTTCGGGGCTGAGGCGGGGTTCATCCATGTTTTTATGAAGAAGGCGATGTCGGGGAAGATGGAGTCGAGGAGGTCCTAGATCTCTATGGCGTGTTTTCTGAGAAAGCGAGTGTTGAGTAGGATGCAGCTAAAGTTATCCAGTTCTTGATGGTTGTGCGGTCGGTGGGCCCGGTGTGCGGAGGCAGCATAAGACGCAGTTGCAGAGGTGAACAGGCATTGGGTATCCTTCGGAGATGTGAGATGGCAACAAGCAGTGGGGCGTCTTTGGTTGAGTACGTCGAGGGTACTGGTGTTGCAGAAGTGGGAGCCACGAGAACCAAGATCCCTGTTGGTGGGCGCGGTCCAGGCTTGAACAGGTGAAAGTAGGCTTGTCTTTGGTATGACCGTGCAGCTGCTGGCATTAATTAGTGGTGGAGAGGCGAGAGGTGCTGGTCAGCTGGGAGGTGGAAAGCCATGCTGGGAGGGGGCAGAGATGCAGAAGCAGGTAGCGGCGAGGGTAGAAAACAAGAAGGGGGCACAGAGAACGGCACAGAAAGAGAGATAAAACAAGAGAAATACAAAAAATAAAGGAAACCTAAATAAGTACAGAGAACAGAAAGACAGACACTAGTCACCACTGGACCACCAGGGATGATGCACAGGCGGGAGCCGCTGGGTGGAGGAGGGCCTGGAATTAAGGATCTGGGCACAGGAGGACAGACCAATATTAGGTGAAGCTGCATGGAGGTAGAACAACGCATACTGACAAGGTCAGTGAAGTCATAACATCTTGGCCTGTGGCCATCAGCTTCTGGACAGCTGGGCTGCAATCACTGCACCATATTGATAGCAGATCTACTGAAGGGCTTTGCTCACTACAGACTCTATGGAGGGGCTTTTACCAGAATTGATGTTTACTTTTCCTGACTGGCACATAAACCCTGGCAGTGAAGGGTAGAGACAGCTATTAGGAAGTACTGATGTTCCCCTGACAGCAAATATCTTTATTGAGCTACTGATGAAGATGAGGGTAAATGAAATCATTGGCCTTCTGAGAAACTTTACAAACACTGCTATGAACTCTTTAAAGGTTATTGGTGGGACTGAACCTCAGCACCTTGTGTGAGAAGTTGTTCTGGTATACGACCCTTATTGATGATTAGGCTAAAGACAACCTTAATTGAAAGCTATCCTAGTGGTAGCTATGGAGAGCAGTCTCCAGGCTAAGTTTCAAAGGAATGTAAAGCTGCTTGTTTTACCAGTCTATAATCTCGTGAATGACCAAATGAAAGGAGAACCGCACAACAGATATATAAAAAATATATATTTATTTCGAAAAACTCTCTACTAACCTCTTTATGAGATTAGAGCACAAAGCTCAAAATATTTTTACATTTTACAATATTAAAGCACTAGAACGCCAGTAAATAGCACAATAAACAGTGGGCTCCAGGTAGAAACAAAACCATATACGAAGAAAGTGGTATAACAACCACAACTTAACTAGACACAGTGCCTAGAGAATGTAGAGCGGGTAAAAAACAGGGGAATGATTCGGTTTAGGACAGAACAGAGGCCAGAATCTTAGTACAAATCGAAAAAACAAAATACCTCTTACACCATAAATCACAAAATCAATATTTTGCCCAAAGGATTGTTTAATTATCCTTGGGTTTTATTCATTCAAATTATCTTACTTTTTTTCTTTTTTGTTATGCAAAAACAACAATCCTGTCATAAGACAAGCTAGATCAAGGCCCCAATTGCCTTCTCTCTATATGTATACACATACATTAAAGGTGCAAGAACATTTTTCCGAAATACTTGTGCTCACAAATATATACAGTGCAAATAAGGAAAACTTGAATATACAGTACATTTAGCAATAAAATATATATATGTCTCACAAAGGCAATGATGCCTGACAATAAATCTAAAAGTATATATAATGTCCTAAAACATTCTTCAGGCAAGAGGTAGTCCTACTAAATTCTGTTGTGGTGAAATAGAGTCAAGGTGGGTTGTTGTTTCCCCGTCCTCAACCTAATTTACTTATCCAACCAAGGGAGAGGTCAACAGTGATAGTCAGAACTCAAGAACAGAACCCTAATTCATGGCTTCTGTGTTGTCCAATTTTAGGACCTAACTACAACTTGGTTCTGTGTCAAACCTCTCTGTTGATAGAGCCAACGCGTTTCGACTTTCTGAATGGCGATTCTTCAAAAGAGTACTTGTGTACCTGAATAAATTAAAAACATGAAAACTATCATAATTCTCAATGTGGTGTAAGCTGAATAATACGTGTATATCTAATCTGAAATGTGAACAGACACATACCATCTGTATGTCTTGAAAACTCAAGGACTTGGAGTCTGTGGTCTTAAATTGCTTCAAGGTAGGGCATGGCTGGAAAGCAAGCAAAGAACTCTGTGTTACCTTCACATGGGGTTTCCTGTTCTAACTGGTGTTAGGGAATTGGTGACGCTCCTTCACCATTGGTTAATCAGGGTCTTATCATAAGTCAAGCAACCCAGTGTCTAAACAGAGTTTTTCCCAGGAGGGTGCGGGAAGTGACTGTAATGGGCATTGTCTCTTTCTTGTTGTTGTTCACATAAACTGACCTCAGGCCAACATTATGTCCACTTTGGCACTGTGACAGTCACCGGGGTGCCTTACATTTGTGCAGTGTCCCATTTGGGCTGATTTAAAATCGTGCGTCTGAGCCGTGCACGATTACTGTTGTCATTACATTGGACTCCCCCTCAAGTGATACATGCACTGTGCATATTCAAGTAAGGATCGGCAAGGTACTTTGGCGCGTCATCTTCAGTGATGGAATACTGCTCCCCAGCAATCCTCCGTCAGAGGTTCTGGTCCTGGACAGTCTGGTGTTGCGAGACAGGCGTTATTGTGCGCCTTCGTTATTTCGGGTTAGAGATTTGCTTTCTCCGCTTGTCTATTTGACTCTTAGACGGGGAACAGCCTTTACAACGCGGGTATTACCATGCGCTACCATTACAATGCTGCTATTACAACGCAAGTCGTTACAATGACTTGCGCTGGACGCCGCTGTTGGATAGGGAATAGTTTAATTATCTCTTCCAACACCTTCCCTACTGTTACGTGGGCTCAAGTTGGAATAGAAAATTAAACTATTCCACTATCCAGCGCTTACAGCGCAAGTTGTTGTAACGACTTGCGTTGTAAAACCGCGTTGTAATGGCACGAGTGTTAAAAGCCTGCGTTGTAATGCCATACAACCCTCTTAGACGCCTGAGTCCTGCTTCTATTTCTGTGACAACTCCAAGGATCGGACGTGATGTCACTTCCAGTTCTGGTGCCCATACTCCAATTTGCCTGGCCTTGTCTCACTTCCGAGCAAGTATCGCTGCATGCACTGGTTCGATTCTGCGTGATTGAAAAAAAAGCAGGGTTTTGAAAAAAAAATCAGTTGTAAACAAGAATAGTCGCGGGGGACAACTGATCTCGTGTGTAAGTTATTACATTCCTAGTGTTGTCTACGATGTTTTGTTTTTTAGAGGGTTTGTAGGTCTGGACTTCAGGCAAAGTGTGGTCCATGGAAATGAATTAAAAATGGAAGAATGAAGATGTCTGAGTGTACGGCTGTAAATAATGAGGCACCTCCATCCACTGGTTTCATATTTCCATTCTTTATCATAAGGAACCATGTATTTTTTTGGAATGAAAATATATCCTTCTATGTCTCTTTCACCATGGGGGAAGATGTATGTATCAGGTAATCACAGAACATTGCTTACTTCACTCATCTCATTGAGCCCGTTGTCGAATGTGTCAGGTTTCGTTGGTCAAAGCTCGAAAAAAGGAGTAGGGTGTTTTTATCCGTTGTCTTTGTGTACAAAGTTGTGTACAATGTGCCATTTTCATGTTTAATTAAGAGGTCTAAGAAATTCATCTCTACATTGTTAACATTGATCGTAAATTGGATGTCTTTGTTCCTGTTGTTAAGCCAAGTTTGGAATTCCATCAGATGTTCTAGTGTCCCTCTCCACTACATGAAGATATTGTCTATATAACGGTACCACATTTTTATGTGGCCGTCAAATGGATTGTGGCTATAAATCCAGTTATCTTCAAATAGCGCCATGAACATGATTGCCATTTCAGGAGCAAAGGGACAGCCCATGGCTACTTCCTTTATTTGTAAAAATTGGGACTCATTAAATCTGAAAAAGTTGTATTTTAAACATATTCCCGCCAGTTGGAGTAAAAATTTGGTTGGCACGTTATGTGGTCTTGGTCTTTTTTTTAAGAAGAATTCCATGGCTTCCAGTCCTGCCTCCTGAGGGACATTGGTATACAGACTGGTGATGTCCAATGTTACCAGGTATTCTTCATCTTTGTCAAAACACTGTCCTTACAGCAGGGTTATGGCCTGCATTGTGTCCTTTATGGAACTAGCTGTTGATGGCCACATAAAAATGTGGTACAGTTATATAGACGATGTCTTAATGTTGTGGAGAGGGACACTACAACATCTGATGGAGTTCCAAACTTGGCTTAACAACAGGAAAAAAGACACCCAATTTACGATCAATGTTAACAATGTAGAGATGAATTTCTTAGACCTCTTAATTAATGGCTATGGCAAGCAGTCTTCAGGCTAAGACTTCAGACAGCGAATTAAGCTAGTTGTTTTGCCAATTATAATCTCTTGAGTACCAAATGAAAGCACACCACACAAGGTATATATCAAATATATATGTATTTATTCTAAACACAACCCCTCTGCACTGATTATGAGGTCAGAGGTAAAAGTACAATACAAGAAACTTAAATTGCATACCTACGTTATGCCGTAGGGGCCTGACAAACCATATACTAAAATAGTGGTATAAAAACCAAGTCTGGGATAGAAAGCAGGCGTAGGGCCTGTGGAATCTCTGGGGCTTCTAGGAACAACCAAAGGTTAGGATGGAGGAGGCCCACGGAAGACGCGTGCAGTGTCTAAACACAGCCGTGGGTTACCATTGACTTTCTGTGGGAAACGAACAAGTTACAAATCAACAATTTAAGGACACTTCCGGATAGACTACGATGGAACCCTTTTAGACTGGAACACTTTGAGAATCAAGACCCACAGGAGCACCGGAGTACTCGTGTTACCTCAAGCACGGAAGCCGGGAGCATAGGTGCCTTTTTGTGTTCGGTTTCTTCGTCTTTTTCAATGGAGAGCTGCAAAGAAGTGCTGCAGGCGACCAGAGGAAAAGTGTCCGGGTGGATCCAAGGGTGGATCAAAGATCTGAAGAACCTGGAAGCAGAAGGGACAGAGTCTGGGTCACTTCCCAGTGACCAGGATGGCGATGGAAAGCTGCCAGACAATGTTGGGTGATTTCAGGTGAAAAGGTGAAGTTTGTCTCTTCAGCCACGAGGTCCAGGAGGTGTCAACTACTACCAGGAGCTGGATTCGAGCAGTGCTAGGAAGGAACTAGTTGACTGCGATGTCGATATCCAGATTGGACCCAACAAGCCTTAGGAAATGCAAACCATACAAGATGTCGAGATTGGCTTTGTTGCAGACCAGCAAGTTATGTGGCACTTCTCGTTTGCAGGGAAGCTGGAGCAACCCTGGAGCAACCAGGAAAGCAAAGTAGTTTCAAGAGAAGTCTTCTTGGGGGCTCACTAGCCAACGGACTAGAAACCGCGAAGATGCATTGATTGGAAATGTCAAGTCAAGTCAAGTCAGAGAATTTATATAGCGCACTACATACCCAGAGGGTCTCAAGGCGCTAAGGGAGGGGGGGAGGATTACTTGTCAAATATCCACGTTTTAAGTTGCTTTCTGAATGCTAGGTGGTTCTGGGTAAGGCGAAGGTAAGTGGGGAGTGAGTTCCATGTTTTAGCTGCTAGGTATGAGAAGGATCTGCCTCCCATGGTGGTCTTGTTGATGCGAGGTACAGTGGCTTGGCTTGGCTGGAAGAACGTAGTTGGCGGGAGGGGGTGTAGAAGGACAGTCGTGAGTTGAGGCATTCTGGTCCGATGTCGTAGAGTGATTTGTGTGCGTGGGTTAGCAGTCGGAAAGTGATCCTCTTATTGACGGGTAGCCAGTGGAGGTCTTTCAGGTGACCAGAGATGTGTTCGTTACGCGGGATGTCTAATATGATCCTGGCTGAGGCGTTTTGGATTCGTTGGAGTTTCTTCTGGAGTTTAGCGGTAGTACCTGCGTAGAGGGTGTTTCCGTAGTCCAGTCGGCTCGTGACCAGAGCATGGGTGACTGTTTTTCTGGTTTCGGTGGGGATCCAGCGAAATGTTTTTTGGAGCATGCGAAGAATGTTGAAGCAGGATGAGGAGACGGCGCTGACTTGTCTGTTCATTGAAAGTGAGGAATCCAGGATAACGCCTAGGTTCCGTGCGTGGTCTGTCGGGATGGGTGCCTTTCCAAGGGCTTCCGGCCACCAAGAGTCGTCCCATGCAGAGGGGGATGTACCTAAGATGAGGACTTCTGTTTTATCTGAGTTCAGTTTCAGACGGCTGTGTTTCATCCATTCGGCCACTTCTTTCATTCCTTCGTGTAGGTTAGTTTTGGCGGTGCTGGGGTCATTGGTGAGAGAAAGGATTAGTTGAGTGTCATCCGCGTAAGAGATGATGTTGAGGTTGTGTTGGCGGGCGATGGCCGCGAGGGGGCTCATGTATACGTTGAAGAGGGTGGAACTGAGTGAGGATCCTTGTGGAACGCCACAGATGACTTCAGTGGCCTCGGACTTGAATGGTGGAAGGCGGACTCTCTGGGTTCTTCCGGTGAGGAACGAGGTGATCCATTCCAGTGCTTTACCTTGTATTCCGATGTTTCTGAGGCGTTGTAAAAGGGTGCTGTGGCAGACTGTGTCGAAGGCTGCAGAGAGGTCGAGGAGGATGAGGGCGACTGTGTCTCCATTGTCCAGTAGAGTTCGAATGTCGTCTGTTGCTGCGATGAGGGCGGTCTCAGTGCTGTGTTTTGTTCGGAAGCCAGACTGTGAGGAGTCGAGGGATTTGTTGGCTTCGAGGAAGGCGGCGAGCTGGTTGTTGACAGCTTTCTCGATGACTTTGGCCGGGAAAGGAAGGAGCGAGATGGGGCGGTAATTTTTGAGTTCGGTGGGGTCCGCTGTGGGTTTTTTCAGAAGGGCGGTGAGTTCAGCGTGTTTCCAGCTTTCCGGGAAGGTGGCGGAGTTGAAGGAGCAGTTGATGACGTTTCGGAGGTGCGGTGCTATGGTGGAGTCTGCTTTGTTGAAGATGTGGTGAGGACATGGGTCTGTGGGGGATCCTGAGTGGATGGAGTTCATCAGGCGGATGGTGTCCTCAGTGGAGATTGGGTTCCAGTCGTTAAGGGTGTTCAAGGGGGGTGAATGATCAGCATATGGTTGGGTGGGTTGGTCTCCGGGTTGGTTGTCGAAGCTGTTGTGGATGTCTGCAATTTTTTTGTGGAAGAATAAAGCCAGGGAGTCGCAGAGGGCTTGAGAGGGGGTGATGTCATTGGAGTTGCCCGAGGGATTGGTAAATTCCTTGACGATGTTGAAAAGTTCCTTGCTGTTGTGGGCGTTGTTGTCTAGTCGATCCTTGAATGCTGTTTTCTTGGCCTTTCGGATTAGTTGGTGGTGTGTGCGGGTGGCGTTTTTGAAGGCGTCCTTGGTGCTAGTGGTTGGGTCTTTTTTCCAGGCCTTTTCAAGGGAGCGGCAGAGTTTCTTGGACTTCTTAAGATCATCGTTGAACCATGAGGCCTTCTTGCTGCCAGGTTTGCGTTGACGTTTTTTCAGTGGTGCTAGGATGTCGGCGGTGTTGGATAACCATAGGGTGAAGTTGGTGGCGGCTTGGTCTGGGTTAGAAGAGTGGGCTGGGGTGTTTAGAAGGAGCGATGAGGAGATCTGGTCGATGGTGATTTTGTTCCAGTTTCTTTGCAGAGTTGGTTGGGGTGGTTGATGGGTTTCGGCTTGTTGTAGGTGAAGTGAACGCAGCTGTGGTCAGTCCAGAGGAGATCCGTAGTGTGGCTGAAGGAGACATGATTGCTGGAGGTGAAGATAGGGTCGAGTGTGTGACCTGCGATGTGGGTGGGGGAAGTGACCAGTTGTTTAAGTCTGAGGTTGGCGAGGTTGTCCAAGAGGGTGGTGGTGTTGCGGTCGTTGTTCTTTTCAAGGTGAAAGTTGAAGTCTCCCAGAAGGATGTAATCTTTGGAGGGGAGCGCGTGTGGAGTGATGAAGTCCGTGATGTCTTCACTGAATTTTGCGCGGGGTCCTGGTGGTCTGTAGAGGAGGGTGCCTCTGAGTGTGGTCTTGGGGTCGATGTGGATCTGGAAGTGAAGGTGTTCAGAGTTGGCGAGATTGACGTCAGAGCTGGTTGAGATGTGGATGGATTTCTTATGGACGATAGCGATTCCTCCTCCTGTGTGGCCGGTACGGTCTTTGCGTGTGATCTTATATTCTTCAGGGATGGCAATGGTGATGTCTGGGGCGGAGGAAGCGTTCATCCATGTTTCTGTTAGGAAGGCGACGTCTGGAGAGATGGTGTCTAGTAGATTCCATAGGTCAATGGCGTGCCTGTGGACCGATCGGGTGTTGAGAAGGATGCATTGTAGGTGGTTGGTGTCGGGAATCTGAGGTGTGGTCGTAGCGGAGTTGGTGACGGTACCGGTGAATTTGCAGGAGTAGCATGAGAAAGGTCCATGGGTGTGTCCAGGAGCGGCTTGGACGCAGTTGGGGGGACGGCCGGGGTTAAGGGCTAGGAGGGTGGTGGCATCGTAGGTGATGCGGGAGGGCTGGGCAGCGCGAGGGGCAGGGGGTCTGGCGCTGGGCGCGGTCCAGGCACGGACGGGCGTAGACGGGCTTACCTTTGGCGCACCTTAGGCGCGAATGGGGATGCGGTCGCTGCGCGTAAACGCTGCGCGTTAATGCAGTGGGCATATATGGATGGTGGAGGGGGAGGGGCGAGGGCGGCTCAGCTGGGAGGCGGGGCGGGCAACGTAGGAGGACAACAACAACAAAATGGAGGCAGAGGGGTCAGCACGGCAAGAGCGCCTGGGGGAAAACGCGAATGCAGCAATGAATAAACGCTACCAATTTTAAAATGCTAATAAGCAGAGCGCCAGACACAAGCAAACAGCAGGCAATATATTGAGATCAGTTTCCGTGAAAATGCGCTGCACAACGATACCATAAACAGCAATAGAGTAGCGCTGGCAGATTAAAAATGCTAATGAGTAAATAAGCAGATCGGCAGTTAAAAGCGCACAGCAGTTTTCACAAGCAGTTTTCAATGCGCTGCACAACGATACCATAAACAGCAATAGAGTAGCGCTGGCAGATTAAAAATGCTAATGAGTAAATAAGCAGATCGGCAGTTAAAAGCGCACAGCAGTTTTCACAAGCAGTTTTCAATGCGCTGCACAACGATACCAGGGCCAGAGGGGAGCGACCACTCAGCACTCCTGGAGTGTGGCCTCTGAGCTTGGTGCAAAAAGTGCTCGGGCTGGGGTTTCAAGCACTCCAATGCACAACTTCAGGATACTTCGGGAAGTCGATGCAGGTAGCAAAATGCATGATATACAGGAGTTCCAGTCCCACATCTCTTGTGTCTGCCACAGGTCTCAGCTTTGCTGGGAACGAAGGTCAGGATCAGAGATGTCTGGAAATCTTTGTATTGTGTTGCAGATTCTTCAAGGTCCGGCATGAGCCTCGAAAATGCAGACTGGCAAAGATGCTGTTGGTTCCTGTTTGAACAAGGTGGTCACTCCTTGACCACAAGGGAGATTTCTTACGTCTTTCAGTCGAAATGGAATGTTGAAGGTCCAGGATATATGTTGCCGATTTTCATCCAGGGTAATCTAATTTCCTAGATACAGGGGTTCTATACTTATAGTAAGTTTAGGGGTTGGACTAACTCTAAGGACCCTCTTATGGGTGAACCTGGGTTACACCCCTTTCCCTTTGTCCAGTTTTGCACCAGAGCTGGGGCTGAGTGTCCCAGCAACCAGTTTGAACTGAGAAATGCATGGAGCACCTTGTGTGCCCCAGCCAGTGTCTGGAAAGCATTCACTGAAGGCAACCCACCCTACCCCAATACACTAAAGCCTGTCTGGGGAGTAGTCAGCACCTCCCTAGACAGGAAACCTATTGTCCAGGCCTCCCCTGCTGGAGTTTTGTCCAGCAGCAGGAGGGCAGACTCGTGTCTGTGGCATCAGCATCCATTTTGTGAAGCTGGGGCTCTGTTTAACTTTAACCAGGTTTAACAGTAACTAGCATGCCTTCTCCCTCTAGAAGGGTGGAATGCTACCTCCGCTGCCAGAACTGGCAGGGGGTTGGTATTCCAAAGTTTTTGACACCTTCCACGGCATGTTTTGATAAAGCCAAACCAAAGTTAGCATTAACCGTGAGGATTATAATGCACTTAAGAGTATATGGTATGGCTATATCGTAGAACAGCTATAAGGAGATGGTTCTGAAAGCTGCAGAGGGGCTCAGCTCATGCTAGGGCACCCTCTCACACAGAACCAAGCACTCTGCCTCCAAGATTGTCGAGACCTGCCATAGGAGTGACCTATAGGTTAATATGTGTCTATATATATAGATATAGGTATACTATATCTAAGTAAGGGGTGTTTATGCCACCTTACCCAGGCTGTGATTACAGACCTGTAGTGTCAGTTTGGAAGGCTAACCAGGGGTGGCACAATACATGCTGCACCCCCTGGTAGGCCTAGGGTGCACCTATGCCCTGGTTACCTATGGCACACTACACAGGGGCTCACAAGGACGACCCTGTACCCAATCTGGTATGTACCTAATGTACATGGTATCAATTTATAGAGAGAACAGCTAGGCTGTGGGCCTGATTAGCAGGGCCACAGCCATACTAAAGTCGCAAAACCAGAGAATCACAGCAAAAAGTGGGGGTAACCATAGAAAGCAGACCCTACACTCCTACCTTACCCCCCCACACAACGCAGGGACATTAAACTAACCTTGACCAGTTGAGTCTTCATGTTCTAAGTGGAAATATCGGGAGAGTCCATCTGCATTGGCATGGTTACTCCCAGGTCTATGTTCCACTGTAAAGTCAATCCCCTGTAGGGAAATGGACCACCTAAGCAGTTTGGGATTTTCACCCTTCATCTGTTTTAGCCACAAGAGGGGCTTATGGTCTGTCTGAATCTTGAAGTGAGTACCAAACAAGTATGGCCCCAGCTTCTTCAGGGCCCAAACCACAGCAAAGGCCTCCCTCTCAATAGCTGACCAACGTTTCTCTCTAGGGGTCAGCCTTCTGCTAATTTAAAGCTATTGGCTGATCTTGACCATCTTTATTCAGTTGCGAAAGAAAAGCCCCTACCCCCAACTCAGAAGCATCTTTTTGGACAATGAATTCTTTGGAGTCATCTGGACTTTTCAGAATAGGTGCAGTGCACATGGCCTTCTTCAGGTCATCTAATGCCTTTTGACAGCTGACTGTCCACTGAACTTTCTTAGGCATTGTTTCCGTAGTTAAGTCATTCAGGAGTGTCACAATGGATCCATACCCCTTGACACATCTCCTATAGTACCCAGTCAGGCCCAAGAAAGCTCTGACCTGAGTCTGGGTGGTTGGAGCAACCCGGTCCATTATGGTCTGAATTTTGCCCTGTAGTGGTTGAAGCTGGCCTCCATCAATAAGGTGGCCCAGGTACACAACCTGACTCTGCCCTATCTGGCACTTGGTAGCCTTGATAGTTAGGGCCGCCTTTTGTAGGGACTCCAAAACATTTTTCAGGTGGATCAGGTGTGTAAAGGAATGTGGTTTTATTATTTGGCACATTGTAATGGTTTTAACTAACTATACAATAAAAAATGTAATTAAGGTGGATCGGGTGATCTTCCCATGTGGAGCTAAAGACAGCAATATCATCAAGATAAGCTACAGAGTAGTCATCCAGGCCTGAGAGGACTTTTTCTCACCAACCTTTGAAATGTGGCAGGTGCATTTCTCAGACATAGGGCATTACCACAAACTGATAATGTCCACCAGGGGTTGAAAATGCTGTCTTTGGCTTGGCCTCCTCAGCTAACCTGATTTGCCAATAGCGAGCTGTCAGATCAAATGTACTCAGATATTTGGCAGAGGCCAACTTATCAATAAGCTCATCTGCTCTGGGTATTGGATGGGCATATGTCTTAGTGACAGCCTTGAGACCTCTGTAGTCTACACAAAACCTCATCTCTCTCTTACCATCGTGGGTGTGAGGTTTTGGCACCAGGACTACTGGACTAGCCTAAGGGCTATCTGAAGGTTCTATAACTCCCAATTCCAACATTTTCTGGACTTCTGTCCCAATACAGTCTCTGACATGAGCAGGTTGCCTGTAAATCTTACTTTTAACAGGCAGACAGTCCAGTGTCCACTTCATGAGTGTACCAGTTAGTCTGACTTGGAGTCATGAAAACATATGTCTGTATGTCTGCAGAACTTGTCTGCAGTCACTCTGCTGTTGATCATTGAGGCTGCCTGCCAAGGCTACACCATCAACTGACCCATCATCAGGGTTCTGAGAGAGCAGGTCTGGGAGAGGGTCACTCTCTTCCTCCTGTCCTTCATCAGTAGCCACAAGCAAGCCCATGTCAGCCCTGTCAATATATGGTTTCAGTCTGTTGACATGAAACACCCTGTGGGGGCTCCTGGGAGTTCCAAGATCCAACAAATAGGTGACCTCTCCCTTCTGTTCAACAATAGTGTGGGGTCCACTCGTCTTGTCTTGGAGAGCTGATTGGGCCACTGGCTCCAACACCCACACTTTCTGTCCTGCTGGTAAACAGTCAGTGCAGCCTTTTGGTCATGCCAGGCCTTTTGCAATTCCTGACTAGCCTCAAGGTTTTTGGATGCCTTTTTCATGTACTCTGACATCCCGGAGCGGAGACCAAGTGCATAGTCCACAATATCTTGTTTGAGAGGTAACTCCCATCCTTCCTTCACCAGACAAAGGAGTCCTCTTACAGGATGCCCAAACAAAAGTTCAAAAGGGCTGTAGCCAACCCCCTTCAGTGGGACCTCTCTGTAAGCAAACAAAAGGCAGGGCAGTAGGATGTCCCTTCTCCGCCTGAACTTTTCAGGCAGACCCTTAATCATGCCCTTTAAGGTCTTGTTGAACCTTTCAACTAGACCATTGCATTGTGGGTGATAGGGTGTGGTGTACTTATAGTTCATTCCACACTCCTTTCACATTGCAGTCAGGTAACTAGGCATGAAGTTTGCTCCTCTGTCTGATAAAACCTCCTTAGGGAAACCCACTCTTGAGAAAACTCCCAGGAGGGCTCTTGCCACAACAGGTGCTGTAGTGGTCCTAAGTGGTATAGTTTCTGGGTATCTGGTGGCATAATCCACTACCACCAGAATAAACCTGTGCCCAGAGCCTGTTTGAGATCCATTGGTCTAACAATGTCAATCCCAACTCTTTCAAATGAAACCCCCACCACAGGTAGTGGTATAAGGGGGGCCTTTGTAGTGCTGCCTGCTTTGCCACTGGTTTGGCAGGTTACACAGGAGCGACAAAACTCCTTGGTGTTTTCTGACATGTGAGGCCAGTGAAAGTGAGGGACAAGCCTGTCCCAAGTTTTGTTTTGGCCAAGATGTCATGCTAAGGGAATATCATGGGCTAGTGTCAAAAGGAAGCCCCTGAATGCCAAAGGTATGACCAACCTCCTGGAAGCACCAGGCTTGGGGTCTCTAGCCTCTGAATATAGGAGCCCTGTATCCCAATTGACTCTATGGGTTCCACTAGCATTCCCTGCAGCCTTAGTAGCAGCTTGCTGTCTGAGGGGTTCAAGAGAAGGGCAGTCTAACTGTGCCTGCCTCGGATCTGCACTGGAGGGTCCCCCTGTCCCAAGAATCTCAACCTGATCAGGCTCAAGCTCTTCTAGGGCAATTCCTTATTCAGGCTCACAACCAGCTTCCTCAAAAGGCTGATCCTCATCCTGAGGCAGGGGGAAGGCACAGCCTTAATCCTACTATACCTTTTCCTGGTAGGCAACCGGTCCATTATTCCAGAATCCAGTGCCTGTTCAGTGTTACAATTTTTGACCTGCAACCTAGTCACAGCAAAAACATGTGCTGAGATGACCAACATTTCTGCATGTGTCCTAAACTCCACTTCAGACCAGGCTGAAGTCTCTAGGTCATTGTCAAGCAAACATTCTACAGGGAAGTCTGAACTAACAACAACCTTCTTAAGGCCAGTTACCCCTTCCCGGGAGAAATTAACAATTGCCATACTATGGGTGGTAGTGACATTAGTAGCATTGGTCACTAGTAAGTTTCACCTAGTATGATCTGTCCAGGGTCCACATAGTCAGGTATGACTATGGTGACACTAGCCCCTGTGTCCCTGTAGGCCTGATCCTTTTTTTCATTGACTAAAGGAGTTTGTCTGTACCTGCCCAAGTTATTGTGACTCACAGGAAAGGACATATCCATTCCTCCATCACAAATCAAAACAGCTTGGGTTGGTATTCTGACTAGGCCAGAGTCCATCTCAGTTTCCAGGTTAACCCTACTACACCCTTCTGTTGAGAACCATCACTTGGAGCTGAACTAGGGGGAAAAGTTGCCTTAGGGGCAATGGTGGTTGGAGCTGTCTCCTTTTTGGTGCAATCACTGGTCCAGTGAGAATTAACATTACAAATCTTGCACCAGGGTTTCTTTGGACCTTCTTTCTTTTTGGATTGGGGACCCCCACCATTAGAATCTTTTTGGGGACCTTGAGAATACTTCTGGTCTTTCGCTTTTTCCCCACCCTTTTGGTCTTGCTTCTTCTGGTCACCACCTTGGTTCTGTACCCTCTGCTTCACCCTGGTTCTGACCCATTTATTTGCCCTCTTACCCAATTCTTGTGGAGAGGTCAAATCAGAGTCAATCAGGTGTTGATGCAATAACTGGTTCTGACAATTATTAAGAATTTGTTCTCTCAATATAATATTATACAATTCTGTATAGTCACTTACTTTACTGCCCAGTAACCAGCCTTCCAGAGACTTGGGGCCATATGTATCAAGCACTAATTCGTTCACAAACGCCGAAATTCTCAGTATTTCAGTGTTTGCGAACGCATTAGTGTAAAATGGTATGTATCAAAGAATTCTGCGTGCAAAATAAGGAATCGCAAAATTCCTTGTTTTGCGATTGCATTTAAATTATTGATTGCAAATTATCCTAGGGGTAGCAATGGCGAGCCGTCTTCAGGTTAAGACTTCAGAGAGCAAATTAAGCTCGTTGTTTTACCAATTATAATCTCTTGAGTAACAAATGAAAGCACACCACGCAAGGTATAAGAACAAATATATATGTATTTATTCTAAACACAACCCTTCTGCACTCTTTATGAGGTCAGAGGTAAACGTACAATACAAGGAACTTAATTAGCATACGATAAGTTCCACAGTATACGTTATGCCCTAGGGGCCTCACAATGTTTGGAAAAAAGGTTAATTAGGAACTGGTTTAACTAAAGGACAAAACCTGACAAGTGACAGCAATGACTATAGGGAAACAAAGTGCATGGTACAAAAATATAGACTTTATTTTATTAGTTTATGGCAATTTCTTTATAGTTATTATAAAACATTTTTACTTTGTTGCAAATTTTGCTGTGTGTGTGCCTCCACTATACATGTGATGGTTGATCTACATATATATATACATCATTAGATTCTTAGTGCAGTTCAATACATTTCAAAAGAAATTATGATTTGAGAACTGTATGGAGGCTTGTTTCAACACACTGTACATAAAAACATGGCTAAATATGACATCTACGCGCGTTTCGGCTGAGGGCCTTCATCAGGGAGCCATGTGAATGTCCAAGTAAACCTGGATGAAAATGGTGCAGATTCTCACAGGAAAGGGAGTCAAATTTGTCTGAAATGCAGGACTGTCTGTCTTGAGATGCAGGTACTTTATTAAATGTTTTACTCGTTTTTCCTTTGATGGGGTTTTCTGGTATTTATATATCCAGTGGGATTTGAGGGCTGCTGTGGAATTGGTCCTACACAATTGAAGGGCTACGAGCTCCTGTCGCCAATGAGGTAATGTGCAGATAATCTTTGGGTTATGTCCAATAGTTCTCCAAATGGGGGTCTGTGGGCGGCTCTGCAAGCGCTGACAATCTTTGGGTTGTGTCCACTAGTTCTCAAATGGGGGTCTGTGGGCTTCTCCACGAGCGCTGACAATTACCGGACGGGTGCCGTCATGACGGTAGTGATTCGGTAAAGTTCTGATAGAAGGATTTCGTTCGCCTTCCAATGAGGGGATCTGCCGACGTCTTTGCGGATAAAGCCAGGTATGGGGCCTCACAAACCATATACTAAAATAGTGGTATAAGAACCACGTCTGGGATAGAAAGCAGGTCTAGGGCCTGTGGAATTGCTGGGGCTTCTAGGAACAACCAAAGGTTAGGAAGTAGGAGGCCCAAGGGAGACGTGTGCAGTGTCTAAACACAGCCACGGATTACCATTGACTTTCTATGGGAAACAAACAAGTTACAAATTTACAATTTAAGGACAGTTCCGGAAGGACTACGATGGAACCCTTTTAGACTAAAACACTTCGAGAGTCAAGACCCATGGGAACACCGGAGTACTCGTGTTACCTCACCCATGGAAGCCGGGTGCATAGGTGCCTTTTGGTGTTGGGTTTCGTCGTCGTTTTCAATGGAGAGCTGCAAAGAAGTGCTGCAGGCGACAAGAGGAAAAGTGTCCGGGTGGATCCAAGGGTGGATTGACGATCTGAAGAACCTGCAAGCAGAAGGGACAGAGTCTGGGTCACTTGCCAGTGACCAGGATGGCGATGGAAAGCTGCCAGCCAATGTCGGGTGATTTCAGATGAAAAGGTGAAGTTTGTCTCTTCAGCCACGAGGTCCAGGAGGTGTTTATGACAACCAAGAGCTGCATTTGAGCTGTCCCACAAAGGATCTAGTTGACTGCAGTGTTGGTATCTGGATTGGACCCAACAAGCCTTGACAAATGCAATCCAAGCAAGATGTCAAGATTGGCTTTGTTGCATATCAGCAAGGTGTGTGTGGCATCTCCATTGCAGGGAAGCTGGAGCAGGCCTGGAGCAATCTGTAAAGCAAAGTAGTTTCAAGAGTAGTCTTCTTGGCGGCTTACTAGCCAATGGACTAGGAACCGCAAAGACGCGTTGAGCGGAAATGCACAAAGCGGGCCCACAGGACACTCGTGGAGTGTGGGCCTCTGACCTAAGGATTATAATGCACTTAAGAGTATATGGTATGGCTGTATCATAGAACAGCTATAAGGAGATGGTTCCAAAAGCTGCAGAGGGGCTCAGCTCATGCTAGGGCACCCTCTCACACAAAACCATGCACTCTGCCTCCAGGATTGTCGAGGCCTGCCATAGGAGTGACTTATAGGTTAATATGTGTATATATATATATATATATATATATATATATATATATATATATATCCTCGAAAAACTCCTTGCATCCGGACACGAAAAACCAGGAGACAGACCACAGGACCAGATATTAGCTTTCTTCTTTTTTATTGCTCAAGTTGTGCGAGAGTGCATAACGCGTTTCGGGCTCCCAGAGCCCTTGTTCACATGCAATTTGTGTTTTGTACATTTTCTATTTTTATAGTGCACTTAACACCCAAACTTTACCACCTCCTCCATGTGTCACATGTTCATGGAAATAAAAGACACATTCAAGATGTAACTAAAGTGTCTATATGTCCGTATAAATACATTTGCATAAGAAATAGAATCACTTGAATAAACAAGTTTTCATCTGCAGTCTCTGGATGAATCCATCAAATATTTGTATCTAAAGGGGAACAAGAAAAAAACGGGAGGGGAGTATGTTAAAAAAGTTTCCATCTTTAAATAGTTAGAATTAATAGATTATTCAATGAGATCAAGCTGGTGGATGGGTAAGATCTTAAAGTGCTATTTTTAAAGTGCAAACAGTGCATGTCCTAAAAGTGCAAAAGATTAATTATGACCTATGTTTTGTCTGGAGGAAGAGAAAGTGACCATGTGCATGAAAAACCAACTTGTAAACAAATTTGCCTTATCTCAATATTTTCAACAATTGGGTTAAAACCACATTTTGCTTCAATTAAAATTCATGATAAAAGCATTTGACAATCCAAGCAAGTATAATCATGAATAAATAATTCTTATAAAAACACCCTGTGTGTAAAAATTATGTAGAAAAAAATAATAAGTACAAGTAATATGTTACATATATTTACAAAATAGCGAATGATTCAAGAGGATTCATTAGTTTCCGCCTAACAGGGAACCTGACTAGACGGAACGGAAATTTGAAAAAATGTGAGAAAATGTTTAGGAAAATCATTGTTATATGTACAAACAGATAAAGCATACTCCAGGCAACAGGGAACCTGATTGCCTGAGAGCAAAGAATCCAAACTTGTTTAATAACACATAGACCACTTGTAGATAATTCCAGAATTACAGAATAGAGTATTTGAGGGATATTAGAGGAAGGTATGTAAATCCTCTGTATTATTAAGGCCATTAGGGCTTTTACTGTCGAATTCCAATATCATATTGGATTCCAACTGCCTTAATTTCAAATCCCTATTGCCACCTCTTCTTAGTTTTGGTATTGCTCCCACTACATAATAAGATAAACAATTTACATCTCTATTATGGGTAGACTCAAAGTGGCGTGCCACTGGGTAGTTTGAGTCATTGTGTAAAATTGCCCGTAGATGTTGTAGGATCCTGACATGCACTTGTTTGCTGGTGCTGCCGATGTAATTAAGACCACAAGTGCACGTCAGGACATATACCGCGAATTCAGTTTTGCATGTATATTGACCTACAATTGGGATTGCGGTCTCACTGAATGGGGTATGGTAGTGGGTTTTATTAACACCAAATCTGCATGCCCTGCAGGTGGAACATTTGCGAAATCCTCCTGCGGTCTGCATCCAATTCCTCTTTTGTTTAAGTTCAGGACTTGGTTGGTCCAAAATAGCTCCCATACTCCGTGCCCTGCGAAAGGTAATCGTGGGTTTAGGTGGTAACAATGCTCCTAGGACCGAATCTGTCATTATAATGGGCCAATTTTTGGTGATAATTTTCCTGATTGTGTTATCCTGGTCACTGAATGCTGTGATGAACCTGGGGCATGTATCATTATCGATGTCAACATTTGAAGAGGAGTTCTCTTCCATATTGTCATCTAACGGAAAAAGGCTATCTCGGGTTCTAAGACTAGCTTTTTTCAAAGCCTGGTCAAAGATCTTCTTGGAATAGCCTCGTTCCCTTAATCTAGTTTCCAAGTCCCTCACACAGTTAGTAAAATCCTCATTGGTGCTGCAGATTCTTTTCAATCTAAGGATTTCTCCATACGGGATGCTATGGATGGTATGTTTGGGATGCAGACTTGAGGCGTGTAGGGTGGTGTTCCCGGCGGTTGGTTTCCTAAAAAGTGTTGTTTGAATCCTGTTATCATTATCTATGTACACTTTAACATCTAGAAACTCAACCTCCTTTTTACTAATGTGGGATGTGAATTTCAGATTTAAGTGATTAACATTAATTTCCTTAACAAAGTTAATCGCTTCATCAATTTCACCTTGCCACACAATGAATACATCGTCAATGTATCTGAGGAATTTGATGATTTTTTCATCCACCCAGGTCTTATGTATCCTGTTGAGGACCTGCTCCTCCCACCAGCCGACGTGTAAACACGCGTAGCTGGGTGAGAAGCAGGCCCCCATTGCTACACCTCTCACTTGACGCCAAACATCTTTTTCAAAGGCAAAAAAGTTATTGCATAAACTCCATTCTATTAGGCTTAATATTGCCTTGTTATGTTCATAGAAATGTGCAGGTCTGAGTCCCAAAAAGTGTTTAACTGCATTGAGACCATCAATATGGGCGATGCTAGTGTATAATGATTCGACATCTAGCGTCATTAGTACCATATCTTCCTGCCATTCTACTGTTTCAAGTTTTTTCAGAAAGTCAGTAGTGTCTCTTACATAACTTGGTAGTTGTTTCACTGGTTCTTGCAAGAAGAAGTCTATATATTGGCCCACTTTCTCACCCACACTATTTATTGCTGAGATAATTGGTCTCCCAGATAACGGCGAGATACCTTTGTGGATATATATATATATATATATATATATATATATATATATATATATATATATATATATATATTACCTACTGGCGGTCGCCAGTAGGTATATATAGTTAGGATTTTTTCTCTATGGGATTTTTGAAAATTCTATGTCTAATAACTTTGGCGTTTGTGGACGGAATTGGCTGAAATTTTCAGGAAAATGGAACATTTTGTTTCTGAGCAGCCCCTGACAATTTGGGGGGGTTTCATCAAGGGGGGGCCGAGAAAAAAGGGGGGTCCCAAAACGCATTTTTCCCATGTTAATTTCCATAGGGCGGTTGGCCTCACTTTTAGCTCGAACGGCTGAATGGATTTGCACGAAACTTGGCAAAATTGTAGGGACTGTTAGCCTGATGTGCCTTTGCTAGGTCTCAATATATGTGCTCCAGTGGATTTTGAGTAATTTAGGTTCAAAAAAATATATATATCTGGGCGGAGCCTAACCACACATCTGATCTGATTGGCTGTCAGCACTTCATCCAAGAAGTGTTGGCAGCCATCTTGGGACCAATATACATGATAGCACCTCATTAAAAAGCATTGTAGTTAATAGAGGGTTTTAGGACTTTAGTTACATTATCAATCATTTGTTGATGGTACCATACTCGTTTTAGGAATTGTGGTGGGTTCTAAGGTGATTTTACCATGTGAAAAAACCTTCTGCTGTGATATCATGAATATTGTTTGAAAGAAAACTAATATCTCATGATTTTCCCACAGTGGTTTGGAAGGGGATCTATAAGCTAAACTGAAAGCATATTTTCTGTAAATTCACATTATCTTTCTCAGTCATGTGAAAATGAAGTCTGACAATCTCAGTAAAACATGTACATCCAACAAGGACAGAGACTGTCAGTTGATTCCTTTGTGTTCTACTGCAGCCTCCTAGAGTGTTCTAAAGAACAACTAGAGCGCTAACAGTCCTACTTATTACAAAGGTATGGCACACCTGAAGCCATCTTGATTGGAATAAAGTGGTAACTCTTAAAACATTTAATTTAAAAAGAAACAACATGAAGGGGTATATTTTGCCATAGAAAGTATGATTAGTGCTGCAGAATGAAAAATTAGGGCACATTTTGAGTGACTTCTCAAATCCTTTTCTATTTCATTAAAACATTCTGACATGCAGTCTCCCAAAATGGCCACCAGAGACAAAAGAGCCCAAATGTAGCCCAAATATCACCCAGATGTAGCCCAAGTGTAGCCCAATGACAGAATGTCCCAGAGTGTTCTAAAGAACAACTAGAGCGCTAACAGTCCTACATATTACAAAGGTATGGCACACCTGAAGCCATCTTGATTGGAATAAAGTGGTAACTCTTAAAACATTTAATTTAAAAAGAAACAACATGAGGGGGTATATTTTGCCATAGAAAGTATGATTAGTGCTGCAGAATGAAAAATTAGGGCACATTTTGAGTGACTTCTCAAATCCTTTTCTATTTCATTAAACCATTCTGACATGCAGTCTCCCAAAATGGCCACCAGAGACAAAAGAGCCCAAATATCACCCAGATGTAGCCCAAGTATAGCCCAATGACAGAATGTCCCAGAGTGTTCTAAAGAACAACTAGAGCGCTAACAGTCCTACTTATTACAAAGGTATAGCACACCTGGAGCCATCGTGATGGGAATAAAGTGGTAACTCTTAAGACATTTAATTTAAAAAGGAACAAAATGAGGGGGTATATTATGCAATAGAAGGTATTATTAGTGCTGCAGAAAGAAAAATTAGGGCACATTTTGAGTGACTTTTCAAATCCTCTTCTATTTCATTAAAAAATTCTGACATGCAGTCTCCCAAAATGGCCACCAGAGACAAAAGAGCCCAAATGTAGCCCAAATATCACCCAGATGTAGCCCAAGTATAGCCCAATGACAGAATGTCCCAGAGTGTTCTAAAGAACAACTAGAGCGCTAACAGTCCTACTTATTACAAAGGTATGGCACACCTGAAGCCATCTTGATTGGAATAAAGTGGTAACTCTTAAAACATTTAATTTAAAAAGGAACAAAATGAGGGGGTATATTTTGCCATATGAATTATGATTAGTGCTGCAGAAAGAAAAATTAGGGCACATTTTGAGTGACTTCTCAAACCCTCTTCAATTTCATTAAAAAATTCTGACATAGTCTCGCAAGATGGCCACCAGAGACAAAAGAGCCTAAATGTAGCCCAAATATCACCCAGATGTAGCCCAAGTATAGCCCAATGACAGAATGTCCCAGAGTGTTCTAAAGAACAACTAGAGCGCTAACAGTCTTACTTATGACAAAAGTATGGCACACCAGAAGCCATCTTGATTGGAATGAAGTGGTAAGTCTGAAAACACTCAATTTTAAAAGGAACAACATGAGGGGGTTAATTTTGCCATAGAAAGTATGATTAGTGCTTCAGAAAGAAAAATTAGGGATCATTTTGAGTGACTTCTCAAATCCTCTTCTATTTCATTAAAAAAATTCTGACATGCAGACTGAAACATGCACTTTGAATACCAGCAGCAGACGTCCCTGGTGAGCAGTAGCTTTACTACAGTGATCTAATGTGCAACTAGAGTGCTAACATTCAGAATTTATGGCAAATGTGTGACACATCTGAATGCCTTCTTGATGGAACCAAAGTAAACAAGCATTGAAAATGCAATAGATCTCGCCCTCATTTAAGTTAAAGCCATTCTGTTTGTAATGAGGTGGCTTTTTAGCTTTGCTTTTATTAGTGTTTTTTCAACTTTCATGTAAATAACGCACCGTTTTCACCAAATCGACTTTGCCCAAGCACACCCTTCCCTTCGGCCAACAAATCCCAAAAATTCGGCACACCTGCCGATCCACTCTCCCTACAGCTCACCCAAGCCCCGTCCCTCTAGCGCAACTGGAACACCCCAAATTCACCTTCTCCATGCGCACCAAAAACTCCCATTGAATAACATGACAATTCGCTACTCCGCACAAAAATTGCTCTTTAAAGCACTTCCACTGCTCCGATCCGCTTCAAACTTGGCTGGACACTAGTTCCAGCGATTCCCTAACATCTCACCAAAAATCAGCCCAATCCATCCACTGGAACGGGGACGAATTTCAACCCGAATACGCGCCCCCCGCAAACACAAAAAAAAGCCATAAAACGGCCAAATCTCGACCAAAAACCGCCAAAATCCCTCAAAACCTTGCCAACACCAATACGCACGAAACTGAACCGGCCCCTCAGCCCTAGGCTCCGGGAACCCTACTTAATTGACCCAAAAGCCCTAAAAAAGCAACATAATACACATGAAAACGCCCTAACAACCCTAAAATGCATATAAGTATATGTATGCATGCATTTATGTTTGTATTTATATGTAGATATACAGATGATATATGTTTATATATGTATGTATATATATATATTCACTGAAAAAACCATAGGCTATAGACCATATATAGTTAGGAATTAGCATTTACAAAACCTTGAAAATTCACTGAAAAAACCGTAGGTTATAGACCATATATAGTTAGGAATTAGCATTTACAAAACCTTGAAAATTCACTGAAAAAACCATAGGTTATAGACCATATATAGTTAGGAATTCGCATTTACAAAACCTTATTTTACTCACACAAAACCATTGAAATTCCATATATAGTTAGTTGCACTAACTATATATCGCGCACCCGCAATCCACTGCTGATGATGTCACATATTACATCATTCATGACATGGTCAGTGACATCACTGATGACATCACTGATGACATCTCAAATGACATCACTGATGACATCACTGATGACAACATCCAGTGACTGTATGTTTCTGTAAAGTTAAAATATGTCTTACATATTGAAGAATGAGTGGATGTATAAGTGTCTGGATGAAGGATTTAGTAGGTGCATGACTGACTGTATGAGTGAGTGATTAAATGTGTCTCACTGAGTGCATGGGTTAGTGACTAAACTGTCTTAATTTGTGCATCATTATGTCTGTTGTTCTGTAAACTGTTGCATGTGTTGATAAGTAGCTATATGAGTAACTATATGGGTTATTGATTGGTTGCCCAAGTATTTGTATGGGATACTGAGTGTGTGTGTGGGTGGCTGGGAGGTGTATGACTCTGTGCATAGATGTGTGAGCAGTTGATTCACTAGATGTATGGTTTCAAAAGTGCATGTGGAAACAGCTGTATGGGCGGTTGACTGTGTGCATGAGTGTATTGGTGAATGAATGGATATCTCAGTGCTACATGTCAAAGTAAGTACATATGTAAAACACAGTACATGTGAGAGTTGACATATATAAATAACTGTGCATAAGAGCCAGTGAATGTGTGAGTGGCTGTATGGATCATTGTGAACTTGTATCAGGGATTGTATAAGAGAGTTAATATGTGTTAGTATATGTTTGAATAAGTAAAGTTTGTATAACTGTATAGTTGAGGAAATGGAGGTGTGATTGATTCTTTGATTGACTGACTAGGTGTGTGAGTAACTCCATGGATGAGTGACAGTCTGTGAGTGTCTGTTTACACTGATTGTATCTAAGGTTATATTAGAGTCTGAAGAGGTTCATCGTATTATCACATGAATGATATCATCAGTGATGTGATCAGTAATGTCAAATGAGATGTCATCAGTGATGTCATCAGTGATGTCATTTGAGATGTCATCAGTGATGTCATTTGAGATGTCATCAGTGATGTCATCAGTGATGTCACTGACCATGTCATGAATGATGTAATATGTGACATCATCAGCAGTGGATTGCGGGTGCGCGATATATAGTTAGTGCAACTAACTATATATGGAATTTCAATGGTTTTGTGTGAGTAAAATAAGGTTTTGTAAATGCGAATTCCTAACTATATATGGTCTATAACCTATGGTTTTTTCAGTGAATATATATATATATATATATATATATATATAGATATATATTACCTACTGGCGGTCGCCAGTAGGTAGTTATAGTTAGGACCTAGCTACCATAGGAAATCCACAACATTCTATTGGGAATAACTTTGGCGCGGGTTAAGGAATTTGCGTGCAATTTTCCAAAATTTTGGCCAGCTCATGAAGTGGGGGCTGAGAAAAAAGGGGGGTCCCAAAACGTGTTTTCCCGATGTTAATTTCCATAGGACGTTCTGACACGGCTACAGCCCGAACCGCTGAACGGAATTACGCTAAACTTTGCAAAATTGTAGGGACTGGTACGCAGATGTCCCTTTGCTATATTTGGTGAAAATTGCTCCAGTGGTTTTTTCGAAAATTAACTTCAAAAACACATATATATCTATAGGCGCGCTCTGAGCGCTCACAGGTACACGTACCGGGGAGCGCACCCGGCGTGCTACGGGAGTCCACGAGCGGAAAGCTGATTGGCTGCCGGATGTCTGTCAACATTCTAAACAGTCTGGAGAGTCTGCCATCTTGTTTCTCAGTAGAATCGAGACACAAGAGGTGAAAATAAAAAGGGGGAAATGATTAAAAGTGGGCAGGGTAGACACCCCCTGACCCCCTAGGTTTCCTGAGGGGGGCCTAGAAGAACCCTGAAGGGCAAAAAAAGTTTTGTTTTTTTAATTTTCGCGTGGTAAGCGCTGAGTGCGTTCCCATGTACGCTCACCGGTACGCGCACCCTGACCGCACCACGGAGAAAAACAGTGTAAAAAATTAGAGTAAAAAAATATTTAGAGTGCTTAGAGGTAGGGTAGCTCTGAAAAGAGCTTTAGTGTTATGTGGGTGTTTTTTGTACCTACAAGTAGGTACCAATGCAGAGTCTCAAATTCAAGAGGAAGACTCTATTCCCCTCATCTGTAAAATGTACACCATCTCTCCTATAGATGCCTTGCATGTTGTAACACAAGTTGTTGTGGTAAATGGAACCCATACCACAGTCTCGGAGGGAAGCAGAAACAGTTTTATTCACATGTTTCCTTGCTTTCTCAATCTGTGGACAAAATTGGTTGGACCAGTTCCATTTTTGCCTTTGGCATATATTAGAAAATAACAAGCCGTTTTTGGAAAAAGTGACATCAATTGCCCAAATATGTCCTTTAAAAGCATTTCCAGACCTACCCCAGTCAAAGTGCCCAGGTCATTGACACCACAGTGCACAATTATGAGGTCAGGGTGTGGTAGATGCATAAAGGATTTTACTAATGGTATCAATTGGTGACTTCTTAATCCTCTCTGTCCAATCCACACAATGTCCACATTTGGTAAATCAAGGTTGTAAATACCTCTGTTACTTGCAAATTTTTCACTCCAGTAGACAAAGCTATGACCCACAAACCAGACGTTTGGCATCTTGAAGGTAGATGTGCTTGTATTCAGATGAGTTGTGGAAATGAAATGGCAGTTTGAATGTAGGAATTATGAAAAAAAGTGGTTGAGATTCAGTGTACTTGAAAAACAAGAAATGATTGGTGCTTCTTAAAATTCACCACTGAAAATTAGGGTGCATTCTTTTTTTTTTTTTAAAGAAGTCATTTTAATGGTTGAGAAAAAGTCATTGAAAGAAACATTGCACATGATTAGCTAGTACATTGAGAGGTCAAACACCCTTACTGGATTCTTTTGCAACATAGTATGATGAACTTTTCAACTGTGTGCTGGGTTAGGAGGGAGTTACCATGGTAACAGGGTGAATGAGCACTGGGGGGATGGGTGAATATTATGTGAGTTTCAAAGTGTTGAAATGTACAACCAATTAAAATGTGCAGTTTGGTTTTGAATTTGTGTGGGAAGAATTTTGATTGGTTATGTACAAGAATATGGGTCTGAAATGAGAAAGAATCTGTGCCATTATTCTGAGGCTCCAGTGACAGAAGCATTATTCAGAGATTCTCCTTAAGAAAATCTGGTGTGTGTGACTGACACTGTTCTACATCTTCCAAAGCATTTTTAAAGGTGAGTAATGATTCTTTTAATAAAGATAGACTGCTGTATGCACTATGGGGAAGATTAAGAAGCATATTGTGCTTCTTTATTCTTGCATTGTGTGTCATTTTTTTGTAATGCTGTTTAAAAATGGAAAGGTGCATATTGGAAATGTATTTTGAAAATGAGTTAGGTTTCTGCTTTGTTTTTGTAGTGGTCATTGAAATGGGCTGTGCTTTGTCTCAAAAACGATTTACTATGGAAAATGTTTTCTGGTAAAATGTCTGGCTTTTAAATTTTGGTCAAGGATCACATTGAGTGTCTGTGTGAAATAAGGAATTAAATTTTCACATTTTTCAATAATGTCACCTGTGCCTTCTAACAGTTTGCCTCTCTTAGCTTAAAAGGTACCCTGTGCCTGTGTCTCATGTTACTTTGCACGTGCATAATCTCTCTTTTTCTGTGTGTCATTTCTCTACTTGTGTGTGTGTCATGACATGTGTCTCATGTGCCTAAGATCACACTGTGAGTCAAGCTTGATTTTAAATGGATCTGGGTGAATAATTTGCTTAGTTGATGAGTATAAAAATATGGAAATACATGTTTTCTTAAGGTCAGTCAGGCTTTAGACATAACATTAATTTCTCATTTCAACGGCACACCCTGGATCTTCATTGCACAGCTTATGAAGTACCAGGTTTTAAGAACCCCGCGGTGCCAGGGACACACCCGAAGACTTCGGGTCCTTCCTGTTTCGGACTACAGAAACACAGAGTCTTCTTGATGAAGTTAAGGATCGAGTTTATTGACTGCAGCCAGTAACAGATGTCCTAGAAGTACAACACGGTGTATATTCTCAGGAGACTGCTCAATCTTACAAAAGCTAGTCTTCTCTTTTACACATAATATTAGGCTCTAGGCAAACATTCCTTATTTTACAGTAGACAATTCACATATTTTCACCACAAAGGAAAAGCAGAGTCATGATGACAAGCCCACATTTCAGTTTGTCCAACCCATAATCAATCACCCTGCAAAGTCCAGTTTCTCATCAGATATCAACGAAACCCCAATAAAAGCGGGTACCTCCTTGTCGTAAAACTAGTCATAAAGAAAGAAGCAGGGACAGGTGTGTGTGAGATTAGACATAGTTTGTGTGCGATGAAAGGTTTACGATATGTTGTGCTTTGATACTAATCTCACTCGGCCACTGGGAATGGACCTGGCCGAACAGGTTTGGCTTCAGGCGGTGGAGTCAGCTTGCCCAGGTCACTGTGGAGTCAGCGAAGGTGTACGTGTCCTTAAGACTCGCTTCACCAGAGTCATCAGCTAGTCATCAGCCTAAACTGGCCTATGTAGAGGGCAACCACAAAATGGCTGCCATTCACAAAATGGAACCCGAGGGTTCAAGCGAAATCCCTGAATACGTAGTGTTCTCTTTGATCGATTTTGACGAAAACACTCATACACACTACACTTGTCATTTGCGGTCTGTAGATACCAAAATCGTCACGATACGACAATGTTTATGACACGAGTGCAACATTTTCATTACCAGAGACCCTCCTTTTGCCCTTACATAGGCAATAACCTACACTCACGCTAATCTGAGTCCAGGTCTATATTTCTAATGTCACTGAGATGTTGCTGCAGCATCATCCTATTACTCAATTCATCTCTCGATACAGGTTTCCTTACACACGATGTAGCACAGAGGCCACATATTGCAGGAGCACACTGTACACACAGACAGAAGAGAAAAAGAATGGCTAAGATCATCCCAATGACTATCAGAATCTTCCATCCCCAGGTATATATCAGTTTCCAGAACCAACCCATCAATGACCAATCTCCTTTATCCATGTGGATAGATTCAGAGATTCTATGTAATTTGGAAATGGCCTGGTAAACTGTCGGAGCGTTGTCGGGGATGAAAACGCAACAACTTGATTGGATCACTTTACATACCCCACCTCGGTCTGCAAGTACAACATCTAACGCAAACCTGTTCTGAAGCGTCATGAGGCGATCCGATTGGAGCTCAGCAGTCAAATTACTAAGGGCACCAGCAGTTTCAACTATAGTGGTTTCAACCAACCTTGTCAATTGCCTTATGTTCCTGCTGTTAACCATGGGCCCCCAAAACGGCAGAAAACCCTTCATAAAATCTCCAAATTCTTGTCCTGAAGTGTCCTCTTTACTAATGACACCTCTAGCTATTCATGTCTTGTGGTAATCTGCCGAGGCCGTATAGGTAGGAGGCAACAGGAACGAAACAAAACATGTGCCCGAGAAATCAGAGGGCAACCATGTATAGGCTCTGTCGTGGCAGATGAAATAGGTACCCTTAGCTGCTAAGAACGAAGGGGAAGTCCGTGATGTAAAAACATACGTTTCAGTACAGACACTGAGGTAATTGAAGTTTTTATGGTCAAGTGTGTCCCCTAACGTGTACCCCATCGACTCCATGTATGAGTTCAAAGTGCATGTAACTTCCCTCCACAACCGAATCTGATGACGCAAATACATTTGCGTCCAACGTTGACATGTCCTCTATCAGATCCACCATGAATGGATCAATAATTCAGTTACTAAGTATGCCGTGCCACCGTCTTTACATGGTGCACTTTCACATTTTTTCCTGGCTCTGCCGAGCTAGGCCCTGATTTCTGTCTTCAAGCCACTTCTGTCTCTGCCTCTGAAAGCTGCAGCATGGAGATGCATCCCTGACCTCTGCCTTACTTCCTGCCAAGCGAGCGGTGCCCGGCTCGGCCTGGTCTGCCTGCCAAAAACAGTATTTTACCTTCAAGTTATCAGCGTAGCCAGCTCAGCCTCCTCGAAAACACATTCCTGTCTAGCGAAATGGGTAAACATATCCCCGGCTGCAGAGCAAAGGGCCAAGCCTTCCTGTCTCCCTCATGAAATTCATTGCTCCCGTTACCATGGTAGGCCCCTGGCTCCGTGCATTGCACTTAGACATGCATACATTCAGTATAGAATAGCCTCTGCCCGAAAGATCTTTTACTCCAGATTAAACATCCTCCAAATATTAGATATCAGAAATGTTATAGGAACAGGTCGATCTGACATGCCAGACTTCTGTCTCTTCTACTAGTGTTAAAAGTCAGACCCTTAGCTTCCTCCCGATGTACGTCAATCACGCGTCATATTAGCTGCGCGCGCATTCAGGCCACAGGTTTCAGCTGACTCTGCAAGAATTCTCTAAGCATCCACCCACTTATGACACTTTTTGTGACGTTTCTAGTACACGCCTCTGTGCACACCCTTGTTCACGCCTTTTTGCTACGCACATGTGTTCTTATCATATACATTTCACTTGTCACGCCTACTGTATTCAATGCTATTGTGTCATTATACTATATATGTCATGTACTGTTAATAAATCGTTGAACATCTTTTCTGCCATCATTGCATACCCGAACCCTTGTATTGATGGAATAGATTTCCATGACTCGAGTCATTCTTGATTAAAGCCCTTAAGACTCAGACACCACGGACCCTGCCTCTCATTTGATTGAGCTATTCTTTTTACCTGTCTGAAATTATATGGCAAACTCGTATACGGTAAAATATTTACCACAACACTCTTCCCTAACTGAGCTTGGGGATTCTTGCCATTGCCTTGCAGACATAGGTGACCCTGATGGGTTACTATCCAAATCGGGGAAGATCTTTTTGCTCGCTGGTTCTCACTCAGAGTAATTCCATATCCTGTTACATTCCATCCAGTGTAAGCTTGCAACTCATCTCTGGGAATCGTTCTATACAAATCAATTGTTCTGCTCATATTTGTGATTGCCACTACCAATGCTTTGTTGCTCAAATCACTTCTCGTGGAACGTAGGGGATATGGTTCAATAGCATATATGAACATCGTTTGAAACGCCCACAAGGAACCATTTAGCTAAATGGTAAGACCAAGTAAGGGATACCCTTATCTGTCGTATGGGGCATAAGACCACACACCCAACAATTAGTTGTGTTGACTAAAAGAGTTATTGATAAATTCTAATCTTCTAGTGGACTCATGTTCAGGCAAAGGGTGAAAAGAATGCGAAGAAACAGTAGAAGGAGGTATGGGCTGTGTAGTGAATGTGAATGTCATTTGGAAAGAGAATAAAATAAAACATATCCAATTATAAATGTCATTGAACTCAATAGCAAAATTACACATGGTATTAGAAAACGTTTCTTTGAGATTAAATCACATATCTTTCTTCTAAAAATCATTATTTTTGCAGTTCTGTCCGACTCGAAGAAATCCATCCTAAACTAAATGTGCTGCTCGCGGTGGGAGGTTGATTCTGCTAAAGAATGCCTCTGTCAACCCAGGGCAACTCCCTTAGGCCAACCAGAACTTCGACCTATTGTCTCAAGCTTGCATTCAAAAGACTTTGAGCAACCGCGACCCTACAGCTGAACTCGGATGGCGGTTCAAAAAACAAAAAATGAGTAGATCCTCGTGGAGAGTTAACCTGCAAACCATAAAAAAATCATAAGAACTTTATTTTTATTAGTCCATAGTTCTCAGCCTCAAATTATAGCGGAGTCTTCCAGATAACTCTTGATCCTTGAATAGAAGCTCAGGCTCAGTAGTGATCAATCGTTTTGACGGTGGCACAGATTCCTGTAGAATATTATCACTCTCTTTCTCGGAAATTGTTCCTCTTACACGTGCATCGCTAAAAGACAGAAAACGAGGCACGGTCTCAGTTTCAGAGTCAGCTATTCCCTTCTGGACCCACCAGTCATATGGCAGAGGCAAAGGGACTTTTTTAATATGCACTCCATGAATCCAATGTTTCTTTCCTTCAACACGAACAGCCGATCTCGTTGAAAGGAGAACAAGGTATGGGCCGGTCCACCGGGGCTGATCATTCTTCGTTTGCTGGAAGTTTTTTACTAAAACCCATGTTCCAGGATCAATGGGATGTCCTGGAGCTTCATAAACTTGAGGCAGAGTATTGTTCACCTGTTGGTGTAAAACACGCAATTTAGTCGTCAGTTCATGTAAGTAATCAAGCAGTACAGGGTGTTCGATTTCGCTAAACTTCACTGGTCTCGGCACGCCCCAAATATTGGCCGGGCGGCCGAACACAATTTCATAGGGACTAAGTCCCACTCTAGAATGCACAGTCATTCTTGTTGATAGGAGTGCTAAAGGGAGAGCGTCAGGCCATTTAAGACCAGAGCTCGCTTGAATCTTGGCCAATTTCAGTTTTAACGTGCCATTATAGCACTCTACTAGTCCAGCTGATTGGGGGTGATTTGCAGCATGGAACTTTTGTTGAATGCCTAGCCCTTCACACACTCTCTTCATCACTTGACCCACAAATTCACTTCCATTGCCACTCCAAACCATTCTCGGCATTCCAAATCTAGGGAAGAATTCTTTGACAAGGACTTTAGCTGTGGACATGGCAGTGTTGTCCTTTAATGGGTATGCTTCCACCCATCTCGAAAAAGCACAAACAACAACAAGTACGTATTTCAAATTGTTGCACCTTTCCATGTGAATGAAATCTAGCTGCAAAACCTCGAACGGATACGTAGGAGGAGCAAAATGACCAGCTGGAGTTGGGGTCCCCCTACCAGGATTGTACTTCAGACACACCATGCAATTTTTGACCACATTCTCTGCACATTTGGGGATTCCAGTATTGTGCTGATATGAGCCGTTCCATGAGCCATTGTCACCACTGCAAGTACATACGCATCAGGTAGTAGCCATCTCTGATGCTCTGACAATTCAGTCCAACAACCATTCGAATCCAATCTACCCTTGCTTTCTCTCCATTCCTTCAACTCTTTCTCTGTAGCTTCAGCTTGAATGGATTTCACACTCTCAATCGTATCTTCACACATACTCTTCTCTGGAACCAATCTCGCCGGACCTGCAACATACATTTGACTCATCACATTTCTCGCAGTTTCTTTCGCAACTTCATCCGCAAACGCATTTCCCCGACCAACATCATCTGTAACCTTTTTATGAGCACTGCATTTCACAATCGCTATTTGGAACGGCAAAGTCAGTGATTCAAGAAGCTCATTCACCAACTGACCATGTTGAATCTTAGCTCCGTGCGAAGTTAAAAATCCACGTTCACGCCACAAACGTCCAAAACTGTGCGCTACTCCAAATGCATACTGGCTGTCAGTATACACAGTCACTCGTTTTCCTTTCGACAACACACATGCTCTCATGAGTGCAATCAATTCCGCTGCTTGTGCTGAATTACGTGGGATACGTGCAGCTTCAACAATCGTATGCAAAGTCGTAACAGCATATGCCGCAGTCGTATCACCATTCGGCAACTTAAAGCACGAACCATCAACCCACAAAGTACCATCACACTCAGGAAGAGGACTACTCCTCAGATCTATCCTTCCTTTCGTTTTTTCCTCAGTTCTCAGAAAACAGTTGTGCTGTTCCTCACTATCTGTCTCAACTGTGATTGGCAACAACGTGGCTGGATTCAATGTGTTGCATCTCTTAATATGCACATGACTAGCTAGCAACGTCAACTCATAACCCGACAACCGAGCACTAGTTAAGTGCTGTGTTTTCGTGCGGTTCAACAAGGTATCCACTGCATGTGGAACGATAACCACTAGCGTATTATCCATGACTAAACCAGCAGACTGTCGAATTGAAACGGCTGCTGCCGCTGTGGCTCTCAAGCAACTCGGCCATTTGGGGTCTGCGGACACCAAAATCGTCTATTTCCGACGATCTTTATTGAACGGGTTCGGAACCATCGAACCCAGTTCACTAACCACGAAACCACAGACCCTCCTTTTGCCCTTACATAGGCAATAAACCCAAACCCATGTTAATCTGAATCTGGATCTATATTCATCAGATCATCGATATGTTGCTGTAGCATCATGCTATTACTTAGTACCTCTCTCCGGACAGGTCTCCTTGTACACGAAGTAGCGCAAAGACTAAAAATAGCAGGAGCACACTGAACACAGAGACAGAACATAAAAAGGATTGCTAAAACCATCCCAATAACCATCAAAATCTTCCAACCCCAAGTGGATATCAATCCCCATAACCATCCCATTAACGACCAATCCCCTTTGTCCAGATGGACAGTATCGGAGATCTTATGCAATTGGGAAATGGCCTGGAAGACTGAAGGAGCGTTGTCTGGAATGAAAACGCAGCAGCTCGATTGAATCGGCTTACAAACTCCACCTCGATCTGCTAGAATAACATCAAGGGCAACTCTATTTTGGAGTGTCATAAGTCTATCCGACTGGAGCTCAGCAGTCAGGTTACCAAGGGCACCGGCAGTTTCAACTATGGTGGACTCAACCACTCTCGTCAACTGTCGAATATTCCTACTGTTAGCCATAGGTCCCCAAAACGGCAGAAAACCCTTAAAGAAATCTCCCAGTTCTTGTCCTGTAGTGTCTTCTTGACTAAAGACACCTCTAGAAACTCTTGTCTTATGGTAATCTGCTGCAGCTGTAAAAGTGGGAGGTAACAGAAAGGAAACAAAACATGTGCCCGAAAAATCAGGGGGCAACCATGTATACGCTTTGTCGTAGCAAACAAAGTAGGTACCCTTAGCAGCTAAGAACGCTGGGGAAGACTGAGACGCAAATACATCTGTCTCAGCGCAAACACTCTTCCCTAACTGAGCCTTCAGATTCTTACCATTGCCCTGCAGACAATAGTGGCCCTGATGGGGCACTATCCAAATCGGTGGAGAACTTTTCGCTCGCTGGTTAACACTCAGACTAACTCCGTATCCGGTAACGTTCCAACAGATGTAGGCTAGTGTCTCATCTCTCGGAATAGTCTCATACGAGCTAATCCCTCTGATCATGTCGACAATGCCTTTGACTATAGCACTATTCTTCGGGTTGTCTTTCAGTGAACGTTGGGGGTAGACACTATGGGCATAGATAAACATCATTCTATAAGCCCAAATTGAACCATTTAAACTAAAAGGTAAAACTAAATAGGGAATACCCTTATCTGTTGTATAGAGCATCAAACCACAGATCCAACAGTTTGTCGTGTTCATCACTAACTGGTGTTGGTGCAAAAGTTGGATGAAGGAATTGTTAGCAAATTCCAATCGTCTAACTACCTCATGCTCAGGCACAGGATGGAAAGAATGAGAAGAAATAGTAGGTGAAGGTGTAGGTTGCACAGTGGGATTAAACGTCATTTTAAAAGAAAATGTTACATAACCAGCTACAAATATCATCAAGCTCAATAGTAAAAATAGACATGGTATCAAAAACTTTTCTCTGATATTATTTTACATATTCGTTTTCTAAAAGTCAGTGTCTGTACAGGTCTCTCCAACTCAAAGAAATCCATCCTAAACTAAATGTGCTGCCCGCGGTGGTAGGTTGATTCTGCTCAGGAATGCCTCTGCTGACCCAGGAAGGCTGCCTTGGGCCAACAGAACCCTCGACCTAGTGTCGCAGGCTTGCACTCCAGAGACTGATGGCAACCGCGACCCTAGCAGCAAGAACCGGATGGCGGTTCAAGAAAAACAAAAATGAGTAGATCCTTGGTGGAGAGTTAACCTGCAAACAAAAAAATCATAAAGCTTTATTAGTCTTTATTTATTTGTCCGTGATTCTCGATCTCAGATTATAACATCTCTTTCCAGCTAATTCTTGATCAGTGAACAAAAGATGAGGTTCTGTAGTGTCCAACCGATCTGCAGGAGGTACTGATTCTTTCAAAATCCTGTCGCTCTCTTTCTCTGAGTTTGTTCCAATCAGTCGAGCATCGCTGAATGGTATGAACCGTGGGACAACTTCTGTTTCAGAGTCTGCAAGTCCCTGGTGGACCGACTTATCGTATGGCAAGGGCAGAGGAGCCCTTTTGGTATGGGATCCGTGGATCCAGTTTCGCTTGCCTTGCACTCGGACCACAGGTCTTGTTGACAGGAGCACCTGATAGGGTCCCGTCCAACGGGGCTGTTCGTTCTTGGTCCGCTGGAAGTTGCGCACAAACACCCACGCTCCAGGTTCAATAGAATGACATGGATCCTCTGAAGCTTGTGGAAGGCTGTCATGCACCTGTTGGCATAAAACACTCATTTTAGTTGTCAATTCACGTAAGTAGTCAAGCAACACAGGATGCTCAAGGTCACTGAACCTCGTTGGTCTTGGTACGCCCCAAATATTCGCTGGGCGACCAAACAACTTCATACGGACTCAAACCCATTTTCGAATGCACAGTCATTCTTGTAGACAGAAGTGCTAATGGCAAGGCATCTGGCCATTGCAAACCAGTGCTTGCTTGGATTTTGGCCAATTTTAACTTAAGAGTGCCGTTATAGCACTCGACTAAACCAGCTGATTGGGGGTGATTTGCAGCATGGCATTTCTGCCTAATTCTGAGACCATCACACACTCTCTTCATAACTTGACCCACAAATTCACTCCCATTATCACTCCAGATAATTCTCGGCATTCCGAACCTCGGAAAAAATTATTTTATCAAAACCTTCGCTGTGGACAAGGCAGTATTGTCCTTAAGGGGGTAAGCTTCTATCCATCTAGAAAAGGAGAAAACAACCACCAGCACATATTTCAAGTTGTTGCATTTCTCCATTTGGATGAAATCTATTTGCAAAGCCTCGAACGGATACGTAGGAGGAGCAAAATGACCAGCTGGTGTTGGAGTTCCCTTACCAGGATTATGCATCAAACACACCACACAGTTCTTGACCAAATTCTCTGCGCATTTGGGAATCCCCACATTCTGCCAAACCGGGGCCAACAGCTTGCAAATCCCTTTCACACTAATATGTGCCATTCCATGAGCCATTGTAACAACTGGAAGCACATATGCATTAGGCAACAACCATCTCTGATGCTCTGACAAATCAGTCCAACAACCATTTGAATCCAATCGACCCTTATTTTCTCTCCATTCATTCAACTCTTTCTCTGTGGCCTCACCTTGAATGGATTTCACACTCTCAATCGTATCTTCACACATACTCTTCTCTGGAACCCATTTCGCTGGACCCACAACATACATTCTACTCATCACGTTTCTCACAGTTTCTTTCGCAACTTCATCCGCAAACGCATTACCACGACCAACATCATCTGTAACCTTTTTATGGGCACTGCATTTCACAATCGCTACTTGCAATGGTAACGTAAGAGATTCAAGAAGTTCATTCACCAATTGTCCATGCTGGATTTTCGTCCCATCCAATGTCAAAAATCCACGTTCACGCCACAAACGTCCAAAGCTATGAGCCACACCAAACGCATACTGACTATCTGTGTACACATTCACTCGTTTTCCTTTTGCCAACACACATGCTCTCGTCAGTGCAATCAATTCCGCTGCTTGTGCTGAGTTATGTGGGACACGTGCAGCTTCAACAATCGTATGCAAAGTCGTCACAGCATATGCTCCGGTCGTATCACCATTCGGCAACTTAAAACACGAACCATCAACCCACAAAGCATTATCACAATCAGGGAGAGGAGTATCTCTGAGGTCTACTCTCCCTTTCGTCTCTTCTTCAGTTCTTAGAAAACAATCATGCTGTTCTTCACTATTATCATCTGTCTCAGGCGAAATCGGCAACAATGTGGCTGGGTTTAAGGTATTACACCTTTTTATGTGCACATGACTCGCTAACAGTGTAAGCTCATACCCTGACAACCGAGCAGTAGTTAAGTGCTGTGTCTTCGTACGATTCAACAAGGTATCCACTGCATGTGGAACCATTACCACTAACGTATTGTCCATAACCAAACCAGCAGATTGTCGAATTGAAACGGCTGCTGCTGCTGTTGCTTTCAAGCAACTCTGCAACGCTCTAGCTACAGGATCTAAGGTCAACAAAAAGTACGCACAAGGGCGTTGCTTATCGCCAAACTGCTGAGTCAAAACTGACAATGCACATTCCTCTCTCTCGTGGACATACAATGTGAAAGGCTTACTGTAGTCGGGAGTACCCAACACAGGAGCCGAACACAAAGCAATACGTAGTTCGGAAAAGTTCTTCTGACATTCGTCAGTCCAAGGAATAGGATTCGGAGTATCTTTAACAGTAAGAGCTATCAAAGGCTTCGCTAGTAAGGAAAAATTAGGGATCCACTGTCTACAGTACGACGTGATACCCAAAAACGCACGTACTTCTCTCTGTGTCGTAGGAACACTCATTTTCGCAATAGCCTGAATTCTTTCTGGCGTCAGTTTCCTTCCCTCCTTCGATAAGAGGTGACCTAAGTAGGTAACTTCTTGTCGACAGAATTGCAATTTCGAGAGAGAAACTTTGTGATGACAATCAGATAAGTGACGTAATAATGACAAGGTGGCATCCTGACAAATCTCCTCGGTATCGGCAGCGACTAGCAAATCATCAACATACTGAATAAGGGCTGCACCTTCAGGTAAAACCAACAGATCAAGTTGTGTCTTTAAAGCCTGACTATAAATCGATGGACTCTCGCAATAGCCTTGAGGAGCGCGCTTAAAGCGGAAACTTCGTCCTCCTAAAGAGAATCCAAAGATATCCCTACTCTCTATGGCAATCGGAATGCTGAAGAAAGCATTCTTCAAGTCGATTACCGAAAACCATGTGGCAGAAGCCGGAATCAAAGTCAATAATGCAGTAATGTCAGGCACAACGGGAAATTGCGGAACAACAATCTTGTTCACTTCACGAAGATCGATAACAAATCTATATACAGGAGGCTGTGAAGGGTCAGTTCTCTTTAAAACTGGCAAAACAGGACTATTGCACATGTTACCTCTCGTTTCTTCAATGACACCCTTGTCGATCAGATCATAAATGATCGCTAAAAGTGCACGCTCACCATCACTTGAGATACGGTATTGCGGAATGCGCGGTAACTTAGCATTCGCCTTCAGTGTCACAACATATGGGGGAATATCTAATAGGCCCACATCATTCGAACCGGTAGCCCACAATGAATCTGGTAATAGAGACAATTCAGATGGAAGACTATCTTTCGAGACGTACATCGGAGAGATCACATTCTCACCCAAAGTGAGATGTACTCCTGTCAGAGAGCAATACAAGGTTGCATACAATCTCTTCTACAAGTCCAATCCAAATAAATTCTCATTACAACCTGTAGTTAAAAGTAGGGGTGCTTCAAACTTACGAGGACCAACAGAAAGGGGCAATGGAACAGAAATCGGATTCGTAACGGGGGCGCCAGAAAACCCTACAGAAACATTATTAAAGCCAGACAAAGGTGCGCCAGGGAGTTTAGAATGCATAATAGAACTCTTTGTAGCACCAGTGTCTAGCAGAAAAGGCTCTGACACACCTGATGCAATCACTTCAACATAAGGTCCACTTTGATCTACTGGAACTGAAACAACTCCCTCTCTTTGTCCATGGCTGTCCTAACAATCATTGCCGTTTACTTCGTCACCTTCAACATAGTAATCGTCTACGTAGTACTGTGCTGTCCTCACAGACAAATTCTGCTGCTGGTCAAAACTATTCATCAAATTCTGTGGAGGCAAAGGACGCACGTTCTGTCCTGCGACCTCTACCTCTAGGCGCTTGTTGAGCACCTCTACCTCTTACACCAAGAGCACTATTTGCTCATTGTAGCAAGACCGGACAACTATTCTTGTAATGACCCTCTTCTCTACAATACGCACACTGATTAGGACCATACAGAAAACGCTGTTGAGAAACTTCATTCCTTTGCGAGTTTCTCGAATACTGTTGGGGTTGTTGATAATCATGCTGATTATTAACACGGGGTGGATAAGCTTGTTGTAGAAGAACTTTAGTCTTCAATTCCTTAGTCTTCTTATCCGCTTTCTCTAACTCATCCTTACGTCTATTCTCATAGTACTGAGCCGTAGCTAAAATCTGCGCTGACGTAGAAACAGGCCAAGCACTCTCAGAATCCTTCAATTTAGGGCATAACTCGGGGAGAAGATTGTGCACAAATTTGTCGACGAACAATCTCTGGCTACCCTCAGTAGCCATATCCTGACCACTATGATAGACAAAAGTTTCTTCAAAACGCGTGAAAAAATCTGACACAGTCTCATCTTTCTTCTGCTTACATGCAGACAATTTGTCCCAATTAACACGTACTTCGGGCATCAAGGTCTTCATAAAAGTGATTATCCTACCAGGGAGCTCTGTAATGATATTCTCAGGCTTAGCACCTCCAACTTGTCTATCGTTTGCAGCTACAAGATTAACCCACAAATCACCCAATTCATTATCATGATCTGTATGTCGAATGACATTCCAGATGGGCTGTGGAACAACATTCCCTAACAACATATCTATATCCGCCAAATTCATGACACACAAACTCACAGTTTGCGCAAGCTCTTTATAATATCCTGCTGGATTTTTCCGCGGATCAGGTAGAGTCTAAGCGCTAACACTTCAGCACGCTTCCACGGAACATGCACCCACACTCGCTGAAAGTGCGCAACAACAGGTGGCTGAGCAGTTGCATCAGCAGGTCTCCAAACTGGAGGAACCTCTCGCATCGGATACTGACGCTCTTTCCTTCCAACTGACGCATCGGACTCAAACAATCGTTCAGGAGAAGCATTATTTCGAAATGACAATATTGTTGACACCGCTTTCTCGATGTCGGGGAGACTCACAATCGTTCCCTTCACAAACTCAGAACGCAATTGAAACAACTCTTCAGGAGGTTTACCCACCTCGTCCATCCATTGGTCATGGAGGAACGCACACATAATCTCAAAAACATATCGTTGCTTAGGTTCTTCACATTGGCGGAAAACATCCATGATACCCTCAAGCTCATACTGAGACGTATACGTAACCCATCTACGCGCCATGTGATCTAGGACCACTCGTTCATCCGTATCAGGTAACTGACTACGCAACTGTCTACGATCACTCACAGGAGACAAACCCAATTGTCCCAACCAAGGAGTCAGAAAACCAGAAAAGGCAGTGGTCATCCGCTGTCTAGGAGAAGGAGTAGTCGGAAGAATAAGGGAAGCCGAAACAATAGTAGAAGAATCCAAAGTCGGAACTGAAGAAACATTAGGGACAGGTATAGAAGTAGCAGTCGAAGAAAAGGACAAAGTTGGCGGCCCCTGAGGAGGCAGCGCCAAAGGAACAGTAGCCAACTGAAGAGGAGCTGGCTGTGGAGGAATCGTAGGTGGCACAATAACAGGCAGTTGCACAGCTACCACTGGTAGCGGCGGCGCCGTAGCATTCTGCGCATAGGGTGGCGGTGAATTCAACAAATGCGACATTAAAGGATCTTTCGCAAGATCTCCCTCATCCTTCTGCTCTTTAGACGGCAAGACAGGGTAGTATCTATCTACCGCTAACTTCCTCACTCTAAGCATCTGCTCACTTTCTTGTTCTTTCTCATTATCTCTATACCCAAATGCAGCTTGCACCATTGACATACCTCGTTCTCGCTTATTCTTTTTCGCTAATTTTATTTCTTTCTGTTTGGCTTCTTTGCGCCATATGCGGAAAGAGTCAAACATCGCCGGCCGGTCTTTCTTCTTGAACAACTTCACTTCGAGGTTATCTAAAATTTCAGTTTCAAAACTACCGTAACAGGGCCATTGTAGGACACCGTCATTCTTCGTATATTTTACCCAAATCTCATTATAACTAATAGGGCCCACACCATGTTTCACATACAAATCGTATGTAGGAGTTCCGATCGGAGGAACCGGACACGAATCCTCTAACCGGGAATCCCTCGATAAACCACAACAAAACAAATTTCTAAAACTGCTAAAACCAGGCATCTTGCTCACTAGTCTAGTTTCAAACAACAAGGGAAATCTTAAAACGATAGTCTCGTGAATACACAAATCCCTTGGCTTTGGGGCCTGCAGGTACCAAATCAAACCTATCCACTAAAGGATACCAAACAAACTAAGGACTAGGAGAAGCTCCACTTATACTTAACTGAAATGTCGATGGCGTCACCAGAAGACCCGTCAATCGTCTCGCTCTACAAACGTCTAAGGCTCCAAAACAGGGCGACAGTCAGGGCAGCAGTCCTTCGTAGCCGTCAGAAAGCGGGAAACCTCGCAGCAAAGACTTTCGGACCACGACGACATACAGGGGTCGATGAAGTGGCTGGCCTTCCTCCAGAATTTTCACACGAAGCTTCTCACGAACCTCTGGCTTGGACCGGTACAGCTGAAGTCGCCCCACATTGGGCGCCAACTGAAGGACCGGGTTTTTAGAACCCAGCGGCGTCAGGGAGAACGCCTGAAACCTTAGAGTTCTCCTGTCTTGGCAAACAGAGGCACGGGATACTTCTTGATGACGTCAACGACCAAAGTTTATTGGTTGCAACCAGGAACAGAAATCTACGAAGCACACACGGGTGGTTCGTCAGGGACTGCACAATTTCAGTAAGTGGAGCATGGTCTTTTATGCCAAAAATCAAGCCTCAGGCAACATTTAAAATTAGCATTTGGTGCATACAAACTGACCAATGACAGTGTGACATTTTGAAAGTAGCGTGTGACAACAATCCCAGACAATCCCATATTCCGTTGTCCAGCCCACCAGAAATGACTACGCACATTCCCAAATTTCCTGTTCGATCAGGCCGGACAAGCCCATCATAAAGCCTTCAACCCAAATCAATGATTATGTCCTAATGGAAAGGCAGAATCAGATTAGAAGTGAGATAGAAAGGTGGGAGCAGTGTACCATAAACTCGGGCACGTCCTGCTCTTTGATCTTTATCAGACCAGCTGCTGAACAAGGAACTGGCTCCGCGAAATCGGCCTCGGGCAAGGAGTCAGTTCGGCCAGGTTACCCAAAAGTCAGCTAAGGCATACGTGTCTCAAGGACTCGTTCGGCCACAGTCATCGGGCCTATGTTAGGGCAACCATACAAAATGGCTGCCGCATACAAAATGGAACCCGGAGGTTCAAACTAAATCCTTGAATACAGAGTGTTCTCCTATATCGATTCATACAAAAACACTCAGGCATGCTACACTCGCCATTTGCGGTCTGCAGACACCAAAATCGTCTATTTCCGACGATCTTTATTGAACGGGTTCGGAACCATCGAACCCAGTTCACGAACCACGGAACAACAACTCTCGGAATCCTTCAACTTATTACATAATTCTGGAACCAAGTTATGTACGAATTTGTCAACGAACAATCTCTGGCCACCTTCTGTACACATATCCTGACCACTGTGATCTACAAAAGTCTCTTCGAACCGCGTGAAAAAGTCGGACACAGTCTCATCTTTCTTCTGCTTACACGCAGACAACTTGTCCCAATTAACACGCACTTCAGGCATCAAAGTCTTCATATAATCAATAATCCTACCAGGGAGTTCAGTAATGATATCTTCAGGCTTCGCACCTCCAACTTGTCTATCATTCGCAGCACGAAGATTAACCCATGTCTCACCTAATTCCGGTGCATGATCTGTATGTCGAATCTTACTCCATATAGGCTGTGGGACGACATTCCCAAACAACATGTATATGTCCGCTAAATTCATAATGCACAAACTCACAGTTTGAGTCAATTCTTTATAATACCCTGCTGGATTTTTGCGCGGATCAGGCAAAGACTGCTTCATCGCCAAAACTTCAACACGCTTCCAAGGAACATGTACCCATACTCGTTGAAAATGTGGCTGAATGGCTGGATTAGCATTAGCATCACCAGGTCTCCAAACTGGAGGAACCTCACGCATCGGATATTGACGCACTTTTCTCTTAACAGACGAATCTAACTCAAGCAATCGTTCAGGAGCAATATCACTACGAAACGACAAAAGGGTCGCAAGTGCTCTCTCAACGTCACGAGGACCCACAACGGTCCCTTTCGCGAACTCAGAACATATTCTGTACAACTCGTCAGGAGCTTTACCTACTTCTTCAATCCATTGTTCATGGAGGAACCTACACATCGTTTCAAAAACGTACCGTTGCTTTGGTTCCCATTGAAGAAAGGTATCCATAACACCCTCAAGATCATACTGAGAAGCATACGTAATCCATTTACGCGCTAAATGATCCAAAACTGTACGTTCATCTGTGTCAGGCAACTGACTACGTGATTGTCTATGCTCACTAATAGGGGACATACCCAATTGTCCCAACAAAGGAGAAAAGAAACCAGAAAAAGCAGCAGACATTCTCTGTCTGGCAGAAGGAGAAGATGAAAGAATAAGAGAAGGCGGAATGACAGTAGGATAATCCAAAATCGGAACAGTAAAAGTAGTATCAATAGGCGTAGGGGTAGCAGAAGAAGCAGGAAGCAAAGTTGGCGGCCCTTGAGAAGGCAACGCCAAAGGAACAGTAGCCAACGGAAGAGGAGCTGGCTGTGGAGGAATTGCAGGTGGCAAAACAACTGGAGGTGGCACAGCCACAACTGGTGGCGGTGGTGCCGTAGCATCCTGTGCATAAGGGGGTGGCAAACTCAATAGATGCGACATAAAAGGATCTTTCACAAGATCTTTCTTCTCTTCTAGTTGTTGCTGTGGCAAAACTGGATAGCATCTATCTACCACTAACTTCCTAACCCTAAGCATCTGTTCGCTCTCTTGCTCTTCTTCATTATCCCTAAACGCAACAGCAGCTTGTACCATTGACATACCTCGCTCACGTTTATTTCTCTTCGCTAATTTAATTTCTTTCTGTATGGCTTCCTTACGCCATAGGCGGAAAGAGTCAAACATTGCCGGCCGGGCTTTCTTCTTGAAGAGTTTGACCTCTAGATTGTCTAAAATCTCTGCATCAAAACTACCATATTGGGGCCATTTTAAAACACCATCTTTCCTGGTGTATCGGATCCACACTTCATTATATGCGATAGGGCCTACGCCATGTTTCACATATAGTTCATAGGTCGGAGTTCCATTCGGAGGAACCGGACACGAGTCCTCCAATCGGGAGTCCCTATTACAACCAAGACAAAACATATTTCCAAGTCTGCTAAGACCAGGCATCTTCGCTCTCTAGTCTAGCTTCAAACTTCAAAGGATTATCGAATACGATAGTCTCGCGAATACACGAGTCCCTTGGCTTTGGGATTTGCAAATTCCAAATCAAAGCGGTTCCAAAAAGGAAACCCAAAACTAAGAATCAAACTAAGGACTGGGAGACGCTTCACTCAAACTTAACTGAGGTATCGAAGATCGATGACGTCACCAGAAGACTCGTCTATCGTTTTGCTCTACAAATCATCAAGGGTCCAAAACAGGGCGATAGTCAGGGCAGCAGTCCTTCGTAGCCGTCGGGCTCTGGCTTGGACCGGTACCGCTGAAACCGCCTCACGTTGGCCGCGCCAACTGAAGTACCGGGTTTTAAGAACCCAGCGGTGGCAGGGACACATCCAAAGACTTCGGGTCCTTCCTGTTTCGGACTACAGAAACACAGAGTCTTCTTGGTGAAGTCAAGGATCGAGTTTATTGACTGCAGCCAGTAACAGATGTCCTAGAAGTACAACACGTATATTTTCAGGAGACTGCTCAATCTTACAAAAGCTAGTCTTCTCTTTTATACATAATATTAGACTCTAGGCAAACATTCCTTATTTTACAGTAGACAATTCACATATTTTCACCACAAAGGAAAAGAAGAGTCATGATGACAAGCCCACATTTCAGTTTGTCCAACCCATAATCAATCACCCAGCAAAGTCCAGTTTCTCATCAGATATCAACGAAACCCCAATAAAAGCGGGTACCTCCTTGTCGTAAAACTAGTCATAAAGAAAGAAGCAGGGACAGGTGTGTGTGAGATTAGACATAGTTTGTGTGCGATGAAAGGTTTACGATATGTTGTGCTTTGATACTAATCTCACTCGGCCACTGGGAACGGACCTGGCCGAACAGGTTTGGCTTCAGGCGGTGGAGTCAGCTTGCCCAGGTCACTGTGGAGTCAGCGAAGGTGTACGTGTCCTTAAGACTCGCTTCACCAGAGTCATCGGCTAGTCATCAGCCTATTCTGGCCTATGTAAAGGGCAACCACAAAATGGCTGCCATTCACAAAATGGAACCCGAGGGTTCAAGCGAAATCCCTGAATACATAGTGTTCTCTTTGATCGATTTTGACGAAAACACTCATACACACTACACTTGTCATTAGCTGTCTGTAGATACCAAAATCGTCACGATACGACAATGTTTATGACACGAGTGCAACATTTTCAGTACCACACTTAGAGCCTACTTGTAAAGTAAGAGGCCTAACAGACATGCTGCCTAAGATTTCCTACTAGTACATATGCTAAAGTCTAACTGACTTTAAGAAAACATGTATTTCCATATTTTTAAACACATCAAGTAAGGAAATTATTCACTCAGATCCATTTAAAATCGAACCTGACTCACAGTGTGATCTTAGGCACATGACCAGGATGTTACATGTAATGAGAAATGAATGTTATGTCTTGCTTATATGTAGGTGGGCTGTTTTTTGCCAGTAGAGACAGTAAAATAATATGAGCAGAGACACACATACTGCATGCAGAGACAGACATGGTAGATTACATGTAACATCCTGGTCATGTGCCTAAGATCACACTGTGAGTCAGGCTCGATTTTAAATGGATCTGAGTGAATAATTTCCTTACTTGATGTGTTTAAAAATATGGAAATACATGTTTTCTTAAAGTCAGTTAGGCTTTAGACATAACATTCATTTCTCATTTCAACGGCACACCCTGGTTCTTCATTGCACAGCATAGAGCCTACTTCTAAAATAAGAGGCCTAGCAGACATGCTGCCTAAGATTTCCTACTAGTACATATGCTAAAGTCTAACTGACTTTAGGAAAACATGTATTTCCATATTTTTAAACACATCAACTAAGGAAATTATTCACTCAGATCCATTTAAAATCGAGCCTGACTCACAGTGTGATCTTAGGCACATGGCCAGGATGTTACATGTAATGAGAAATGAATGTTATGTCTTGCTCATATATAGGTGGCCTGTTTTTTGCCAGTAGAGACAGTGAAATAATATGAGCAGAGATACACATACTGCATGCAGAGACAGACATGGTAGATTACATGTAACATCCTGGTTATGTGCCTAAGATCACACTGTGAGTCAGGCTCGATTTTTTTTAAAAAAATATTTTTATTGATAAATTTTTTCGCCACATTTTATTTCCCCCCCCCCCCCTCCCCCATTACATGGACAAGGCACAATAAGTTTCATAAGGCAGCCACATACTCAACTACATATTCAAAATAAAAAGGGAAAGTGAAATATTACAATATACATACTACATACAGATCCTATCATAATATATACGGATACAAATAATATATGTTAACATTCCATAATACATACATTCCTCAAAATACCTTATTCAGTTCCAGCCTTCCATTGAATCAAAGGACCCCAGATTTGTATACCCAGCTTTTTACCCTTTCTCCCTTTCCTAGAGTAAATAGCTGTTTCCAATTTTTGTATTGACAAAGTTTTTCCTAGCCATTGATGATACGTGGGAGGATTTGGATCTAACCAAGTTGAGGCCACAAGCAGTCTAAAAATCGACATTGCTACAAACAGAAAATATTTACAATTAATTTGTCCGTTGGGGGATATTCCCAACAAAATAGTTGCTGAGTCCAACTCTATTGTTGTGTCTAAGGCATTCCGGAAAAAATTCCCGATATCTTGTTTTATCTTATCTAAGTGTGGACAAGTAGAGAAAATATGTAACAAATTGGCCTCCATACTGCCACATCTAAAACACGAGATGCCCGACACAGCCCCCCATTGAGCAATTTTCCATGGCGTATAATACAGGTGATACAGGCTCTTGTAGTGCTGGGCCTGCAGAGACGCTGAGCATAGTAATTTACATCCCATCTCAAGTGATTCAGAGAAAATATCTCTTTCTCTAGCTATATCTAAATCTGAGGACCATTTAATTATCCATTTGTCAAGATCATCCTTTTTTAACTTTGTCATTTCTAAATAAAATCTTTTTATAGTACAGTCATTACCTTTTTGTATGAGACCCATCATTGTACTCCTCCCAAAGCCTAGAGCTCCCCCTTTTTTATTTAATATACAACTCCTTATTTGAAGGTATTTAAAGAAATGACTTGTGTTTAACATATACTTGTTTTTCAAATCTATAAATTGTAAGATGCCATTATCATCCCACATATCACCAATCATTCTTATACCTCGACTCTCCCATTCCTCATATACCATTCCTGAGAACACAGCCCTAGGTAATAAGGGATTATTTTTGAATCTAGTATATACACTATATTTCCCTATTCCAACTTTTTTGGAAAATCCTTTCCATATGCTGTAGGCCGCCATAATTATCTTGAAACGTGTTCTTTTAAAGTAACTTCCATCAGTAAATCTTAAAAAAATATTTTCAGCATTTGTACCCAGAGCTAAACCATATATAGCCAGCGAGCCTGTCTTATCCCATCCATCCATCTCAGCCCCCCCAATTAATCCAACCATTCCTTGTATTGCTGCAGCCCAATAATATACCTTTAGATCCGGCAGTGACCACCCCCTCTCTCCCTGGGAAGGGACATATACCTCAATGCCCTCCGGGTTTTACCTCTAGCCCAAATAAAACGATTTACCATACTTTCGCAAATTTTAAACCACTTATTTTCAATTAGAAGAGGGATTGCCCTAAAAAGATACAACAGTTTGGGTAAGATCAGCATTTTAATAATATTAACTCGCCCAACTAATGATAAATGTAAGTTCTCATAACGATCCAAATCTTTTCTTGCCTTTTCGATTACTGGGGCAATATTATTATCCACCAAACTATCTAAATTAGACATAATATTAATTCCGAGGTATTTCCCTGCCGGCACTACTCTTCTATCTTCACAAGGTGTAAAAGAGTTTTTAATAATCTGGGTTTTAGACGCGTTCAATGAGTACCCTGAGAGTTGTCCAAATCTTAAGGTCTCGGCCTCTACAAATGTAGTTGCTTCCGTAGGGCAAGGTGTTATCACCGCAACGTCGTCAGCATAGGCTAATATCTTGCATGGCTGTATTGACTGGGGTGATCTCTGGTGCTGATTCTATCTTCCGTATTAAGGGATCCATATAGATGGCAAATAGCAGGGGAGAGAAAGGACATCCCTGGCGAGTTCCTCTCTTGATTTTAAATTGACCAGTTATATCCCCTTAATGCTGCACCTGGATCCATATATAGAGTCTGAATTGCTTTCAAATAGCCTCCTCTAATCCCAACTCTAGCTAGGGTCTGCCACAAATACTGCCAGGAGACCCGATCAAATGCTTTTTCCGCATCCAAAAGCATAACTGCCATCGGGTCTCCTGCTACTTCCACCACATCAAATAAAGTTATAACTTTTCTAATATGGTGAGTTGTCCCTCTACCAGGAATAAACCCATGTTGGTTATCACTAACCAGGTTACTTATAATTCTTGCAAATCTTGCAGCCAGTGCCTTCGAATAAATTTTGGTGTCATTATTCATCAATGTTATTGGGCGGTACGACCCTGGTTCATTCGGAGGCTTTTCTTTTTTTTAAATTAATACTATATCTGCCCCGCTCCAGGATTTGGGAATGGATACCCCACTTTGTGCAGCTTGAAACATTTGAGTTAAATTATTACCTAAACATCCCCAGAAAGTTTTATGAAACTCAATCGGTAGCTGATCAGGTCCAGCAGCCTTCCCCGAGGGTAGAGCAGTCATTGCTTCTTTAATCTCAGTTTCGTCCAACACGGTCTCTAATTCCTCTGCATCTTCAGGGGATATAGTTTTTACCTCAATGTTCTGGAGATATTCATTTATTCTATCGATACTACTGGGATCTTTCTCATCATATAAAGATTGGTAAAACTTCCTAAAGACCTCCCGAATTTCTTCTGGATCTGAATGTAGCTGTCCCTTTTCATCCTTTATTTCCTTAATCGTCCCTGCCGCCACTATCTGTCTGGTTCGTATAGCAAGGACTCGCCCTATTTTCTCACTGAACTCGTAACATCTCTCCCTTCTGATTGTATATTGCTTTGCGACTCTATTAGCAAGTTCTTCCTCTGCCTCACTTTTCACCTTCAGTAATTCTATTACGAATTGTTCAGTCGGCTCTCCCCTTATTACACAGTTATTAAGTTATTCTTCTGCCTCCAGTACTTTTCCCTCTTTCTCCTTATATCGCAGTCTTTCTGTTTTCCTCTTGAAGGCGCTATAACTACACGTTTCACCGCGTGCTCCTGCCTTAAAGGCATCCCATACTATGCCAACTGCAGCAGTTCCTCTATTATATTCAAAGAATTCAGTAATCCATTTAGACATATGTTTTATATAGTCATCATCTAAAAGCAATCCTCTTTCGAATGTCCACTCCCTTCTTATTGTTGTTCCCCCACTCTGCTTTATCGTTAGGATTAGGGGATTGTGGTCACTAAGTATCCGAGGAAGTCTATCAATTTCCACTGTACTAATTAAGTCATTGGAAACCAGGAAGTAATCCAGCCTAACGCATATCTGATGCGGTGCTGAATAATATGTATAACCGAGTTGTTTCGATCTGATTGACCCCCAGACATCTCGCAATGTATTATTTTCTAAAAGATCAGTAAGGGCCTTGTAGACCTTTTTTTTCCTCCCCTTATACTGTCTTATTGAGCCTGATCCTAGACCCTCCGCTCCGTCAATATTTAAGTCTCCACCTATAATAACTCGAGGGGCCCAGTCTGCCAACTCAGAATCCAAAAATTGCAGAATTTCTGGATCGTCCTGTGTAGAACCATATGCTGCAACTAATGTTGTCCACACCCCCCCTAATATTACCTCAACCATCGCCCATTTCCCCCAATTATCTCTTAACTTTCTCCTTGTTACTACATTTTTATCCCTCGATAGAATCGCTACCCCTCTCTGTTTAACTCCTTGTTTAGAAGCAACTATTAATTGAAACCCCAGCTGATTAAGATATATCTCATGGGTACTCATTACATGTGTCTCCTGAAGAAACACAAAATCTACGTTCATTTGCCGTAGCCGTATTCCTATCTTCTGCCTTTTCGTTACATCATTTAGGCCGCATACATTCCATGTCACTAATCTAATAGACATTTTTCATTTTATTTTTTTTCCCCAGCCAGTTCTCTTCAGACCCTATCTGCTTGCTTTTATTTAATGTTCTAGAAACGATATACAATACTAGGCCTAGCACACTGCATAAATAGACTTCCCTGTTAATTTCAATATTGTCTTCCACATCTTCAGTGTCACTACCCATATCATACAGTTGATACAAATTACTTTTGTCAAATCCTCTTAAGTGTCTTGTACCTTTGTGCCCTGTCCATTTCCCTGCCCATCCCCAACCCCACCCCAGACTGCCCACCCTCAGAGTCCCACCCCCCCTACAGGCAAATAGGTCCAACGGACCTATGTCTGGCCGACTTTTGCCTCCTGGATGTCAAACCCGTAAACCCCCCTAACTTTCCCTTCATCTTACTGTGCTCAGTGTATGTCCAACAAATACCACCCCTATTCGTGCTCAACCTCTACCCCAATTCTTCTTATATTAATACCAATCTTTACTTATTGAAGCAGAAAAAGCTACAACTCAAGAAAACCATCCAATAAAGAGGAGTAAAACATCAAATACATTTTTCATAGACCTTGAGCAAACAGTTTCCTCTATTATTTTAAATAAGTCCTCATATGTAGCTTTCGTCCCCAAAAATTACTTTACACAGTCTCTATTTTCCATATTATATTTATCTTCGTTTCTTTTGGGGAATATCCCTAAGAGCTACTGCATGATCATTATTCTCAACATTCTCCTTGTGCCTTGTTTTCCGTTGGTCTTGCAGAAAGTTAAGATATTCTTGTGCAAGTATCTCAGAGTAGAAAATTTTAAAGTTCCCATTTACTCCAATCTTCAAACGAGCGGGATACAGAAGGTAAGCCTCACAACCTATGTTTTGAAATGGGGTAATGAGCTGCCTCATCCTCCACCTTCTTTCCACAGTGGTGTGGCAAAAGTCAGGACGTGCAAAGAACTCTACGCTGTTGTATTTGCATTTAGCTTGGGACTTTGCTTTGTTAATTATCTCTTCTCGCAGAAGAAAATTCCCCACGTATAGAAGTATTACGCGAGGCTTACTCTGCGCTGCTTTCTGGATCAGAGGAAAACGATGCGCCCTTTGTATTTCATGGTCAAGATCCCATGTAGACAACTCTGGGAGGGCACCCTTTAATAAGTCAACAACATACCCCCGAACATCACTTTCTTCTTTCCCTTCCTGTATTCTAATCAGGCGAACATTGTTGCGTCTTTGTCTGTTCTCAAATTCCTCGAGTTTCCATAACATGTCGGCTGTAGTCTTATCTTGTTCTTTTCTGTCATCCTTCACTTTGACCATATCATCTTCTAATTTCCCGGTTCTAGTCTCACCTTCAGAGACTCTCTCAGCCATCTCCTCATACAACCTGCTGACCTTACGCAAGGAGGATTGTATTTTCCTATTCGCCTGTTTAGCCCTGCGCTTTGCTTTTTGGCTCTCAATGCGAGCCTCACTCTGCATTTGTTTTAATGTTGTAAATAAAACTTCAAAATTAGACATACCACCATCCGCTCCACGGTCCGCAGAGTCCAGAGTTTCACCATTTACAAACTCATCTGCCGGTATTCCAGAGTTCTCTGCCATCTTATCCAAATTTAGTTTTTTTACTACTGTTTTCATATTGCCTCTGCGTTCCTTTGACAATCTCTTTTGTCTAGATTTCCCTTTTCGTTTGCTTGACTTCTTTTTTTTTTTGGAACTCTATACTCATGGGGCAAGATGGCCGCCGAGACGCCGTAGTGGATGGTCGCACCCTGTAACCCTCCTGACTGGGAAGATGAGGTGCACTACGTGCTCATATGCTTAGATTGCAGACTTACAGATTTGCAGATTCACCGATCTACTACCAAGCTAAGTTGATTTAATCTAATCTGCTGTGGAAAATTTGCCTTTCTTACTGGGAGAAAAGAGCACACGATACTGATAAAAAGCGATGCTGAGAGAACTCACTGGCTTGCTTTTTTTGATATGTGACTTTCCACAAGAGAAAAAGTGGGCTCTGCAGAAATATCTGCACAAACACTGTTCAGCTTTGATTTCCCGTTCGCCCCTACCTGGAAGTCGCTATTGGAAAGTTGCTTCAAAATCTATGCCTACAAAACCTGCACTTTACTCGAGGAAGAATCGTGACCGAGACGATTGGAGCCGTGACTCCGAGGTGGAGGAGGATATGGATAACCTCGGGGCCCCAGCGCTTAATTTAAGAGGGAAAGCACGATCTAAAGCGCAGCAAAGGCGAGAAGCGGCAAAGGAAAATAAATTAAAGAAAATACGTGAAAAAGAGGAAGGAGGGAAAAAAAAGAATGTGACTGTCCCAGCGTCAGCTATTGTAAGGAGAAGAGAGGAAGCAAAACTCACCGCTGGGGAGGTACTTGGAAAGGAAACTGCACTCCGCCAGATGACCATAGTTAAGACTTTTTTGCCCGCAGCAACACCAGTAACGACTGACCAAACAACTTTGCAGTCGAATCTGCCACAGGGAGTGAGAGTCCCCACGTTGGTGAGCCTGTGCAGGGTGTTGCAGCCTGCTGTGGAGAGGGAACCGTTTGAACAGGCAGGAGCAGATGGGGATGGTACCTGCACGCTCGAGGTACAGCCTCTAACTGAAGTTACAGAGGCAGCAGAAGGCGGAAACTTTTCTCCTGCTGTGGAAGTGGGCGGACCCAAGCTCTTAAAGGAGAAAGCCACAATTCATTTGGCACCAGTGGTATCTGGAGTTAAAGGGCCAGGCGCAGAACAAAGCCTGGTGGAGGATACTGTTGTAGAAAAAAGTAATTCTGAGGCTGCAATTAACTTAATTGAAACAGAGCTAAGGGTTGATAAAGATATTAACTTGGATTCAATTAATAAGAGGGATGCAAGCACACGCAAATTACCTGATGCACTTCCTGCCTCTCCCAGTGATGAGGTTTTTTTCACTGGTAATGACGAGGCGGATGATGAGGAAAGTATGAATGGAAGTCTGGGATCAACGACAGACACGGAGTCAGAGACGGAGAGTTCAGATGATGAAACAGTGAATACTGACACGGGAAGTAATGAGACTGTATCAGGGACTGACTCTGAAAACTCCTCAACTCCTATCAGTAGTGAGATAGAACCTATTGATAAAGAATATAAGGATTCAGTTAAAAAAACATTGCAAAAAGACGTCTCTTCTAGATCAAAGACAAATCCTGAGGGCAGTATCAGATCTGTGGAAAAAATTAAAACTAAGAACAAAAAAAAAAGAGTCAGGCTCGATTTTAAATGGATCTGGGTGAATAATTTGCTTAGTTGATGTGTTTAAAAATATGGAAATACATGTTTTCCTAAAGTCAGTTAGGCTTTAGACATAACATTAATTTCTCATTTCAACGGCACACCCTTGATCTTCATTGCACAGCATAGAGCCTACTTGTAAAGTCAGAGGCCTAACAGACATGCTGCCTAAGATTTCCTACTAGTACATATGCTAAAGTCTAACTGACTTTAAGAGAACATGTATTTCCATATTTTTAAACACATCAAGTAAGGAAATTATTCACTCAGATCCATTTAAAATCGAGCCTGACTCACAGTGTGATCTTAGGCACATGGCCAGGATGTTACATGTAATGAGAAATGAATGTTATGTCTTGCTCATATGTAGGTGGCCTGTTTTTTGCCAGTAGAGACAGTGAAATAATATGAGCAGAGATACACATACTGCATGCAGAGACAGACATGGTAGATTACATGTAACATCCTGGTCATGTGCCTAAGATCACACTGTGAGTCAGGCTCGATTTTAAATGGATCTGAGTGAATGATTTCCTTACTTGATGTGTTTAAAAATATGGAAATAGATATTTTCTTAAAGTCAGTTAGGCTTTAGACATAACATTCATTTCTCATTTCAACGGCACACCCTTGATCTTCATTGCACAGCATAGAGCCTACTTGTAAAGTAAGAGGCCTAACAGACATGCTGCCTAAGATTTCCTACTAGTACATATGCTAAAGTCTAACTGACTTTAGGAAAACATGTATTTCCATATTTTTAAACACATCAACTAAGGAAATTATTCACTCAGATCCATTTAAAATCGAGCCTGACTCACAGTGTGATCTTAGGCACATGGCCAGGATGTTACATGTAATGAGAAATGAATGTTATGTCTTGCTCATATGTAGGTGGCCTGTTTTTTGCCAGTAGAGACAGTGAAATAATATGAGCAGAGATACACATACTGCATGCAGAGACAGACATGGTAGATTACATGTAACATCCTGGTCATGTGCCTAAGATCACACTGTGAGTCAGGCTCGATTTTAAATGGATCTGGGTGAATAATTTGCTTAGTTGATGTGTTTAAAAATATGGAAATACATGTTTTCCTAAAGTCAGTTAGGCTTTAGACATAACATTAATTTCTCATTTCAACGGCACACCCTTGATCTTCATTGCACAGCATAGAGCCTACTTGTAAAGTAAGAGGCCTAACAGACATGCTGCCTAAGATTTCCTACTAGTACATATGCTAAAGTCTAACTGACTTTAGGAAAACATGTATTTCCATATTTTTAAACACATCAACTAAGGAAATTATTCACTCAGATCCATTTAAAATCGAGCCTGACTCACAGTGTGATCTTAGGCACATGGCCAGGATGTTACATGTAATGAGAAATGAATGTTATGTCTTGCTCATATGTAGGTGGCCTGTTTTTTGCCAGTAGAGACAGTGAAATAATATGAGCAGAGATATACATACTGCATGCAGAGACAGACATGGTAGATTACATGTAACATCCTGGTCATGTGCCTAAGATCACACTGTGAGTCAGGCTCGATTTTAAATGGATCTGGGTGAATAATTTGCTTAGTTGATGTGTTTAAAAATATGGAAATACATGTTTTCCTAAAGTCAGTTAGGCTTTAGACATAACATTAATTTCTCATTTCAACGGCACACCCTTGATCTTCATTGCACAGCATAGAGCCTACTTGTAAAGTAAGAGGCCTAACAGACATGCTGCCTAAGATTTCCTACTAGTACATATGCTAAAGTCTAACTGACTTTAAGAAAACATGTATTTCCATATTTTTAAACACATCAAGTAAGGAAATTATTCACTCAGATCCATTTAAAATCGAACCTGACTCACAGTGTGATCTTAGGCACATGACCAGGATGTTACATCTAATGGGAAATGAATGTTATGTCTTGCTTATATATAGGTGGCCTGTTTTTTGCCAGTAGAGACAGTGAAATAATATGAGCAGAGATACACATACTGCATGCAGAGACAGACATGGTAGATTACATGTAACATCCTGGTCATGTGCCCAAGATCACACTGTGAGTCAGGCTCGATTTTAAATGGATCTGGGTGAAAAATTTGCTTAGTTGATGTGTTTAAAAATATGGAAATACATGTTTTCCTAAAGTCAGTTAGGCTTTAGACATAACATTAATTTCTCATTTCAACGGCACACCCTGGATCTTCATTGCACAGCTTAGAGCCTACTTGTAAAGTAAGAAGCCTAACAGACATGCTGCCTAAGATTTCCTACTAGTACATATGCTAAAGTTATAGTGAGTCCAACTAACTATATAGTGGGAATTTCATTAGTTTTGTATGAGTAAAATGTTCAGCTAACTATAACTGGTGTGAAACCTATGTTTTTTTCAGTGAATTTCAAAGGTTTTTTAAATGCTAATTCCTAACTATAACGATTGTGAAACCTATGGTTTTTTCAGTGAATATATATATATATAGATATATAGATATATATATAGATATATAGATATAGATATAGGTATACTATATCTAAGTAAGGGGTGTTTGCAGTACCTTACCCAGGCTGTGAGTACAGATCTTTGGTGTCAGTTTGGAAGGCTAACCAGGGGTGGCACAATACATGCTGCAGCCCCTGGTAGGCCTAGGGTGCACCTATGCCCTGGGTACCTATGGTACACTACACAGGGGCTCACAAGGGTGACCCAGTACCCAATCTGGTATGTACCTGTGTAGTAGTGGGCCTCAGCAAGGCCTACCAGTGCTAGAGGTTCTCCCTTCTCTGCACAGAGTCCTCATACCAATAGGAAGAAGTTGGCACAGAAACTGGAATAGAAAAGACAGAGCTTATTAAACCTCATGAGGTGGAACTACATTCACACAACACACTTCGGTAGTGTATGAGGTAGCACATTGACTGGAAGGTGCTTGATCCTTTTATACCCACATAGGGGCTCAAATGAAGGCGGTACAAGGTACAAAATGCTGGTTGTAGGTTCATATAAGGTCATACAGAAAGTCTACAGGCAACAAGTGGGAGGGGCTAACAGTTTGCTACTTCTGGTGGACACATCCTGACAGTTACAGACTACAGCAGCTGCAAGCTCAACTGAGCATGTGCGAAGGTGGAAGATATTAAATATATCTTGTCTCTAGGCAGATTTCAAGAGCAGTTAACAGAAAGGTAGGACAGAGCACATGGTGAGCACATGGCAAACAAAATGGCTGACAGAAATACAAAATGTATTCCACAAAACGGACAAGATAGTCTCTAAATACAGGATGTCTTCTGCTAATGCTTAACCTAATTGCTGCCAAATTACAACACCTAAAGTACATGGTATCAATTTAGAGAGAGAACAGCTGGGCTGTGGGCCTGATTAGCAGGCACACAGCCACATTAAAGTCGAAAAACCAGAGAATCACAGCAAAAAGTGGGGGTAACCATAGGAAGCAGACCCTACTCTCCTACACTGTAGCCAGGGGTTCCTACTTTATACCCAAGGAAGGGGTGGGACAAACCCTGGGGACCCACCTACGGTAGGATCAGTACAGAGGGGTGGCTACACCCATATCCTTTGTCCAGTTTCGCACCAGAGCAGGACCCATTGGCTTCTGCAACTTGTTTGAATTGGACTATGCACAGGGACACCAAATGTGCCCCCAGTGCAGACTTCAAACACTCTCAGAGTGCACCCACCCAGCCCCAATACACCAAAGCCTGTCTGGGAGGTGGTCACACCTCCCTGTGACAGGAAACCTATTGTCAAGCCTTCCCCTGCTCGAGCTTGGCTCAGCAGCAGGAGGGCAGACCCATGTCTGTGGCTGGCAGCATTCATTTTGTGATGCCTAGGTCGAGAAAGCTGGTACCCGGTGTACCGGTGTTTCACATAAGTCCCTCTGGAAGAGTGGAATCATACCTCCCCTGCCAGTTACAGGTGGGGAGGTATGATTCCAAGGTGTTTGACACCAAACACAACATGTTTCTAAGCAGCCATTTTAAAGTTAGCATTTACCGCAAGCTTATAATGCATTTAAATATATATGGTTGGCTGCATCACAAACAACCCCTGAAAATAGGTTCCAAAGGATGCAGATGGGCTCTGCTCATGCATGGGCACCCTCTCATTTAAAACCCAGCACCCTGCCTTCAGGATTGATAAGGCCTGCCATAGGGGTGACTGATAGGTTTATATGTGCAGTGATTTAAAATAGATATGGTGAACCTATATCTAATTAAGGGGTGCATGTACCACCTTACACAGGCTGCAGTAGCAGACCTGTGGTGTCAGTGTGAATGGTCTCTCAGGGGTGGTATAATGCATGCTTCAGCCCCTGAGAGGCATCTGGGGTACCTATGCCCTGAGTGCATAGTATACCATATACTAGGGACTCACAAGGGTACCCCAGAATCCAATCTGGAGTGTACATAAAGTACATGGAATCAATTTAGAGGAGAAAGCAGATAAACTGGGGCAGGGAATAGCAGGATCCCAGTCATTTTAAGTCAAAAACAGTGATACATCAGCAAAAAGTGGGGGTAACCATAAGAAGCAGATTCTACACTCATACACCGTGCATTGATATTGGTTTTTCCCTACTAAGAGCGTCAAGAATCTTTGATACTCCACCTCAGTCAGGATATGGAAGTGGGAGTCTCACAGATCTATGTTGAAGAACCAATCTTCTCGATGGAGCTGAGGGTAGATATGATGAAGTGGTAGCATCTTGTTTTTTTCTTTCTGTATTTATTTTCAGTCTTGAGATCAGGAATGGATTTGAGTTAGCGACTTGGTCCTTCCATTTCTACCAAAAAGTAGCAGGAATACAATCCCTTCTCTTTTTGGGAATGAGGGGCCCTTTCGATGGCCTGCCTCTGAAAAAGGGTGCTGACATCTTGGTACAGACAGTCCTGTTTATGCTTTGCTCACTTCTTCTGCTGTATCACCATGGGAGGGAAAGGGGCTATTGACATAATATTCATGGGAGGGAAAGGGACTATTTGCATAATATTCATGGGAGGGAAAGGGGCTATTTACATACAATTCATGGGAGGGAAAGGGGCAATTTACATAATATTCATGGGAGGGAAAGGGGCTATTTGCATAATATTCATGGGAGGGAAAGGGGCTATTTACATATTATTCATGGGAGGGAAAGGGGCTATTTGCATAATATTCATGGGAGGGAAAGGGGCTATTTACATAATATTCATGGGAGGGAAAGGGGCTATTTACATAATATTCAGTTCTCATCTGTCTTTTGAGGCCTTTACCCACTCTTCTCGGTGATTTGAGACGCTGCCCTCTACTTGAAGTTGGCTTGCCTCCTGTTGTTGTGGGTGGGGGTTCCCCTGTGCTGGTGACCTTCTGTACCTCTTGACAGACACCTCTGTAGTTGGTATTACTGCCTCTGCTTATGTTGTTGCTGCTGAGGCCAATGAGGGACTTCAACCTTGTGTTGGGAGTAGCAATGTTCAGAAGTCTTGTATACGTGTTTCCTTGTTCTTCTCTAGTTCAACAGCCTTTACTATGTTTGTCTACAAAGACCACAGAGTGTAAAGAAGCAAAACAAGGCAGCAGGCCTTATTCATCCTTATACCCAGGGCCAGATTTATCAAACTTTCATGCGACGAGAGAAAGACAACTGGCTGCGCTGCCATGAACGTAAGAGGGCAGGAATGAACTATTCATGCAACACAGCAAGACAACTGGCTGCGCTGACGAGAACGTAAGAGGGCAGGAATGAACTATTCATGCAACACAGCAAGACAACTAGCTGCGCTGCCAGCGTGAACAGGAGAGGGCAGGATTGAACTATTCATGCAACGCAGCAAGACAGCTGGCTGCACTGTCGTGCGGGAACGAGAGAGAGCAGGAATGAACTATTCATGCAACACAGCAAGACAACTGGCTGTGCTGCTGTGTGTGATATGGAGAGGACAGGACTGAACTACTCATGCAACACAGCAAGACAACTGGCTGCGCTGCCATGCGGGAACAAGAGGGCAGGAATGAACTATTCATGCAACACAGCAGGACAACTGGCTGCACTGACGTGCGGGAACGAGAGGGCAGGAATGAACTACTCATGCAACACAGCAAGACAACTGGCTGCGCTGCCATGCGGGAACAAGAGGGCAGGAATGAACTATTCATGCAACACAGCAAGACAACTGGCTGCACTGACGTGCGGGAACGAGAGAGAGCAGGAATGAACTATTCATGCAACACAGCAAGAGAACTAGCTGCGCTGCCGTGCGGGAACGAGAGGGCAGGAATGAACTATTCATGCAACACAGCAAGACAACTGGCTGTGCTGCTGTGTGTGATATGGAGAGGGCAGGACTGAACTACTCATGCAACACAGCAAGACAACTGGCTGCGCTGCCATGCGGGAACGAGAGGGCAGGAATGAACTATTCATGCAACACAGCAAGACAACTGGCTGCACTGACGTGCGGGAACGAGAGAGAGCAGGAATGAACTATTCATGCAACACAGCAAGAGAACTAGCTGCGCTGCCGTGCGGGAACGAGAGGGCAGGAATGAACTATTCATGCAACACATCAAGACAACTTGCTGCGCTGCCGTGCGGGAACGAGAGGGCAGGAATGAACTATTCATGCAACACAGCAGGACAACTGGCTGCACTGACGTGCGGGAACGAGAGGGCAGGAATGAACTATTCATGCAACACATCAAGACAACTGGCTGCACTGACGTGCGGGAACGAGAGGGCAGGAATGAACTATTCATGCAACACAGCAGGACAACTGGCTGCACTGACGTGCGGGAACGAGAGGGCAGGAATGAACTATTCATGCAACACAGCAGGACAACTGGCTGCACTGACGTGCGGGAACGAGAGAGAGCAGGAATGAACTATTCATGCAACACAGCAAGAGAACTAGCTGCGCTGCCGTGCGGGAACGAGAGGGCAGGAATGAACTATTCATGCAACACATCAAGACAACTTGCTGCGCTGCCGTGCGGGAACGAGAGGGCAGAAATGAACTATTCATGCAACACAGCAGGACAACTGGCTGCACTGACGTGCGGGAACGAGAGAGAGCAGGAATGAACTATTCATGCAACACAGCAAGAGAACTAGCTGCGCTGCCGTGTGGGAACGAGAGGGCAGGAATGAACTATTCATGCAAAACATCAAGACAACTTGCTGCGCTGCCGTGCGGGAACGAGAGGGCAGGAATGAACTATTCATGCAACACAGCAGGACAACTGGCTGCACTGACGTGCGGGAACGAGAGAGAGCAGGAATGAACTATTCATGCAACACAGCAAGACAACTGGCTGCCCTGCCGTGCGGGAACGAGAAGGCAGGAATGAACTATTCATGCAACACAGCAAGACAACTGGCTGCCCTGCCGTGCGGGAACGAGAAGGCAGGAATGAACTATTCATGCAACACATCAAGACAACTGGCTGCACTGACGTGCGGGAACGAGAGGGCAGGAATGAACTATTCATGCAACACAGCAGGACAACTGGCTGCACTGACGTGCGGGAACGAGAGGGCAGGAATGAACTATTCATGCAACACAGCAGGACAACTGGCTGCACTGACGTGCGGGAACGAGAGGGCAGGAATGAACTATTCATGCAACACAGCAGGACAACTGGCTGCACTGACGTGCGGGAACGAGAGGGCAGGAATGAACTATTCATGCAACACAGCAAGACAACTGGCTGCACTGACGTGCGGGAACGAGAGGGCAGGAATGATCTATTCATGCAACACAGCAGGACAACTGGCTGCACTGACGTGCGGGAACGAGAGGGCAGGAATGATCTATTCATGCAACACAGCAGGACAACTGGCTGCACTGACATGCGGGAACGAGAGGGCAGGAATGAACTATTCATGCAACACAGCAGGACAACTGGCTGCACTGACGTGCGGGAACGAGAGAGAGCAGGAATGAACTATTCATGCAACACAGCAAGAGAACTAGCTGCGCTGCCGTGCGGGAACGAGAGGGCAGGAATGATCTATTCATGCAACACAGCAAGACAACACAAAATAATTCTCAGAGGCATTTTCCTCTTCCTGAGTGCGCTGCAGAAAAGAGGAATCAACGAGGAGAAATAAAGATATTTCTCCTCTGCATCTTTCCTGGGAAGGCGCAGCCTTTTGATGCAGTCCCAGTTTACCAGTCTTGGTAACTCTGGGAAAGCACCACAGTCCATGGGTGGATGCAGGGAACACCAAACTGCACACATTTATCACCTTTGAGAACCACGTAATGCAAAAGTAAGGGTACAGGTGTGAGGTACAAACCCACGCCGTGAATGTTGGCAGGCTTCAAACCTCATGGAGATGGTAGAGAGGAGGTATGTTCTTTAACATCAGACATCCCATCTGTTCCTTTATTCATGATGGCGATAACTACAGTATGACACTAAGGCTCAGGTTTACAAATGTGTCACAAGTGCAGAGCAGCAGCAAAAAATGTGTTGCGTGACAGGGAGAAAGCACAACAGCGCCTACAGAGATATGGCTCTCTCCTCCCATCTCCCTAGTGCCAATGTAGAAATGTGCTGCCGAGCACCACGCACACACCTTTCTGCCATAGTGCAAAGGTGTGTGCATGAGATTTGCATTGGTTTTGTACTGTAAGGCTCCCCTTCAAGTACAAAATATAATGACTAGACAAGTTTTAAAACTTTTCTTACTTTGTATGTGTGCTGTACAGGGCCGCACATATGTAAAGTCAGGAAGAAAGAAAGGAGAAATTAAAATATTTCTCCTTCAATGCCTGCTTTCCCGCAGCCTTACTGTTTTGCTAAAGCACTCTGTCTTTTAATGGTACTAGATAGGGTTTGCATCTAAAAGCATGAGTGGGGGGTTGCCTGGAAATGTCCTTGTATCCCCAATGGAACGGCCTCTTGCCTCTCAGTAACGCAAAGTAGCTCTTTGCCCTGGTTTATATTACTTTTCCTTACAAACCAACGCCAATACCAATGTACATTGGTTTGTAAATCCCAATAAATGTTTTGCATCTGGTTTGCATTGTAAATCTTTGCCTAGATCTTGACATCCCCTCCTACGAGTCAAGTCTTTAAGGCTCGTCCAAGACACTCCAGAGAGTCAAAAAGACCAACTTTCCAACTTAGAACTAAGACCCAGAATATTGGTAATTAAGGGGCATCTGCAATGTGATCTCTGATAGTGTGGGGAGGTCAATACCACTTTACTTTACGGATGTGGGAAAAGCACAACAAGGCCTTTTACAGCGCTTCACCTGGGATTGCATGAGGGTGCCCCACTCTTCTCAGGATATTTGATGAAGTTCGATCAATCACCAGCAGGGGTAGCGATGGGAGGGGCAGCTGCACCACAAAAGCACTCAAAAACAACAAAAAGCAGGCTCCAAGGAAGACTCCCCGAGGTGCTTACTGCTCAAACCCGACCAAATACACTCTCAAGGAGTTCCAATGTGGAATCCTCAAAAATGTTGGCTTAGAAAAATCCTCTGTAGTATGCTTAAGGAAGAAACTCTATGACAATGCTTTAAATTTGGCCAACAAGGTGGGCCTTGGGGTGTGATCCAGACGGATCACCCCCCCTCTTACCTCGCTGTCGCTCCTCTCTGAGTCTGGCTGCCGCCTCCATCAGGCTGACCTTGGTGAATCCTTCAATGGTCACCTCAATGGTCGAGTCCAAGCCGTAGAACTGTACAAGGAGGTTCTTGGTGTCAATTGGGTCTGCTTTCTTCAGGCTTCCTCGTGGGATGTTTCGCTTTCCTTTGAAGTTGATTTCTGATAATTTATTTTTAAATCTTTTGAACTCAGCTTTGGTGAGATCCTCCAGGGCGTGGAGCAGGATGTCGCCAAATGTGCTCCCTCCGTCCGCCATGGCTCACGGGAGGCTCTGTCTGAAAAACAAAGATGGGTGATAAGAAAGAGGGCAGGTCACGAACTCAGGAGTCACATAAGTCAGATATATGATATCAAACTCCTCACATCTGCACAATGTCTTTCAATTAGTGGATGAACGCCACTTAATATAGCGCTACTGTTGGTCCAGTAGGGCATCTTGAGCTGTAGTAGTTGCCCTGCTATGAGATATAATCAATGTCCACTCTAATGTAGAGTGCAATTTAGGGCATGGAGTACAATGTAACTGTAGAAGGGCTTGATCAGTGCTAGATCTTTAGGATATCCAGATAAGGGAAATAATTATTATCACAAGGAAATTATTTACTTAGGTATTCTAAAAATATGTTTTGATACGCACCCGATGACCTGCGTTGAACACCCACAGATGCCATTACAGACACTTAAAACTCTGCAGCAAAACTTTACAAACTTCCATGTAAAGGTTGGTTGGGAGGCATAAAGTGTGACTCTTAACAAGGTGTGTCGAAACCCTGCCTGAAATCAGGCCAGGAGTCTGACACTGCGACAGAAGACGGACATCTATTTGTAGATTAAGGGTTGACTGTTTTCTGTTTGATGAGAGTTGGGAATATTGTTCAAATCTTCAGCAGGGAGGAAGGAGAAAGACCAACAGACCCTTCCCTGAGACGTCTCAATGACAAATACAAAGACATTTGAACCTGGCTTTAACAATCAGGAACCAGCGAATGAACCATAGTGAGTGTAGGCGACACAGAGTTCAATATTTGGTTATTGACTCCTGGCATAGGGTAATCGAGGCCTCTAGAGCTTTGCACTCAGCATCTAGCTTGTGTGCAAAATTACTTTAAAGGCAGTCTTCCCGTTTTAAAGCAATCTCAGTAACAGGTGTTTCAGTTATAGAGCTCAATTGATAGAAAAACGAACATCATATTTTACCCTCAGGTGATTCGATCTCTTGATCCACAGGTCAAAAACAAATGTCAGCGGGTTTTGTTAAATTACACAGCTCTTTTTGCAACACCTATATTAATCTGCACTGTTGTCCATGTTTCCTTCCGCATTTAGAGTATCTAGGTTTCGGTTCCCAGCCTAAAGTGCTTGTCAACCCTGTGATGCTAAATTTGCACCAGGTATAGATTATGACATACATGGACATTGCTGCTGCTGGTATCATCGCTATTGTGCAGGTATAGATTATGGCATACATGGACGTTGCTACTGCCGGTATCATCGCGGTTGTGCAGGTATAGATTATGGCATACATGGACATTGCTACAGCCGGTATCATCGCTGTTGTTAAGGTATAGATTATGGCATACATGGACATTGCCACTGCAGGTATCATTGCTGTTGTTAAGGTATAGATGATGGCATACATGGACGTTGCTACTGCCGGCATCATCGTGGTCGTGCAGGTATAGATTATGACATACGTGGACATTGCCACTGCCGGTATCATCGCTGTTGCGCAGGTATAGATTATGGCATCAGTAAACATTGCTACTGCCCGTAACATCGCGATCGTGCAGGTATAGATAATGGCATACATGGACATTGCTACTTCCGGTATCATCGCGGTCGTGCAGGTATAGATAATGGCATACATGGACATTGCTACTGGCGGTATCATCGCAGTCGTGCAGGTATAGATTATGGCATACATAGACATTGCTACTGCCGGTATCATCGCGGTCATGCAGGTGTAGATTATGGCATCAATAAACATTGCTACTGCCGGTATCATTGCAGTCGTGCAGGTATAGATTATGGCATACATTCATATTGCTACTGCCAGTATCATCACTGTTGTGCAGGTATAGATTATGGCATACAGTGACATTGCTACTGCCGGTATCCTCGCTGTTATGCAGGCATAGATTATGGAATACATGGACGTTGCTACTGCCAGTATCATCGCGGTCGTGCAGGTATAGATTATGGCACCAATAAACATTGCTACTGCCGGTATCATCGCGGTCATGCAGGTATAGATTATGGCATCAATAAACATTGCTACTGCTGGTATCATTGCGGTCGAGCAGGTATAGATAATGGCATACATGGACATTGCTACTGCCAGTATCATCGCGGTCGTGCAGGTATATATTATGGCATTAATAAACATTGCTACTGCCGGCATCATCGCGGTCGTGCAGGTATAGATTATGGCATACGTGGACATTGCTACTGCCGGCATCATCGCGGTCGTGCAGGTATAGATTATGGCATACGTGGACATTTCTACTGCCGGCATCATCGCGGTCGTGCAGGTATAGATTATGGCATACGTGGACATTGCTACTGCCGGTATCATCGCGGTCATACAGGTATAGATTATGGCATAAATGGACATTGCTACTGCCGGTATCATCGCGGTCATACAGGTATAGATTATGGCATAAATGGACATTGCTACTGCCGGTATCATCGCGGTTGTGCAGGTATAGATTATGAAATACATTGAAGTTATATTTATGAGCATTTACATTGTCATATGGGCACAGGTTATGGCATACCTTGATATGTGTTGAACGGTCGCCTCATTGTTGGGCCTGCACACATCATGGAACTCAGTGACATTTTACTTACCTATTCCACCAGAATGCATGGAGCCCAGTAAGGGGGGCCGTGGCTAACCGCCAAGCATCGTGGATGTGTCTTAGCCGAGCTCCAGAGAGCATCCATATTCCTGATCATAACTGCGCCATTGCCGGGCCAGCTGACCCGCTGGTTGGCTTGATGGACCCCCGTTAACTCCTGTGCGACTCTGCGTGGACGAGATAGGGGTGCAACAAACACGTATCCCGGACTCGACTGGGAAGCGCAGATGCTGCGGCCCGGTCTGTGAGGACGGCCACAGCAGCAATACGCAGCTCTATTGTACTGCTGAGTGGAGGCGGGTGCACCATGGTGCAGCAAAAAATCGAGGCGGGGGCCCCCCAGAATCACTGTGGACACCACTTCAGAAAATAAAGGTGTTTTCTGTGGGCAGATATTGGCACCGTCGGGAGGCCCTGTCGGAGACTACCTTCAGGGAAGAAGTGCGGAATCCATCTGGCTGAGCCTCCCTACTGGAACAAAGGTATAATACAGGCAGGAGCGGTGGCCTGACCTGGAGAGACCAACAGCCGACAATGCGCAAAAACTCTTTGGCAGCGGTGTGAACCACTCTGAGCTGGTCCTGCCCTGGATTGCAGTAGAGACGGGAAAAGGCCCTGACTTCACTGAGAAGACGAGAGGAGCAACAAGGGGAAAATAAGCAGGATTGGAGCAGCTATGGCCCCGTGACAACTACAATGGGCTGATACAGAATGAACAAAGGCTGGCACAGGGCCCCCGCCCGGGTAGGCTATTACTGGCTGTTTACCTCTCGGAGCACACCGAACTGTGAGTACTGTGCCCGCCTGGGCCTCACAAGCCCTCCACCACGTATTGCATGAATGAAAGGCTGGTTGGCGGCTAACCAGCCCTGGCTCCCACGGCCTTCTGAGTACACATTATCCCTAGACACCCAGGCTGAATACGGGGGACAAAAAAGCGGCAGGGATTCTTCTTACTGCCGAAATCATGTTTGGATATTTAAATGAGCCGAGAACAGGGGCGAGAGGTTTGAGGGTACTTCTCATGGAAGGAGCGGCGTTGCCTGAGAGGGGTCTATAAATACTTTAATCCACACACTGCGCACTAATTACTGTGGAATATGGGGTGCACCAGGGGGAAGGAAACAAAGCCCCAGGCCTCAGGAGGGCCTGACCATATGGATCAATATGGTACAGGCAGCACCCCTGACTCAGATTATATACCACTGACAGCAATGAAGGGGCAAGTTGATAAGCTGGATTTGATATTGCAAGAGGTGCGTGACTCCAGGAAAGCAATTGAGCAGCAAGTGAGTGCTCTCACCATGGGTTTCACGCTTTTATAGGCTGACCATAGCACGCTGCCAGACACAGTCCGCACCAATGAAATGCAAATTGCAGAGATAATGCCGCAACACAAAGCTCACTCAGAACAACTTGGTCAATTGCGGCGACAGCTCTCGAGTCTGCAGGACAGAGTGAATGATGCTGAGGGGATGGCTTGTTGCAATAACGTGCGGATAGCGGGACTGCCAGATCGGTGTGAGGGGCTGAATCCCACTCAATATATAGGGCAATGGTTACGGGACACGATTGCACCAGAAAGCTTCACTGAAGGTTTTTAGTGAGGGGAGAGCCCACAGAATACTGACACAATCCCCTCCCCCTCGTGCCCCGCCCAGGGCAATAATAGCACGTATCCTAAATTTTAAAGACCGGGATACCCTACTCCATGCAGCCCATGAAAAGGCCCCGATCCAATTTGAGAAGAAACAAATCTCTCTGTACCCCGACTTTACATTAACGGTTCAAAGAATAAGAGCATCGCACCAGGAAGTTAAAAAGCAACTAAGAGGCCATAACTTGAAATATGCTCTCCTCTTCCCAACCAGCTTGAAAGTAATACATGAGCAGAAAGCCCACTTCTTTGAAAGCCCAGAGGAAGCAGAGGAATGAATAGAGGTTACGTTGACACCATGCCCATCGAAAAATGTATCTCAATTTGTGAAGTCATAACCACACAAATCCCTTAAGACTGGCTAAAGCAAGAGAGGTCACAAAAAAATCGCAGTGTCCAGATTGTACAACAAGCCGGACCCGAGAGAAAATAATAGAAAGCCAGAAGTCATCGAGTCTAGAGGCTGCAGCACTTGATGACCATGACGTACCCTCGAAGGGGGTATCGCATGTTTCTTCAGAGGACACTACAGTATACTCTGACACTGAAAACAGTCTAATCTTCTTCCCTTCTATCATCCCTCAGACAGTAAAAGACTACTTGGGATGATGTCACTTAGTTTGTATGCACAGGAATTGGGGAGCCGTGCAGTAGGTAGTCAAAATGTTGTACATTACATATGTTGACCTGGAGAGATTTGCATTTGATTTAGGATAAGACCCGAGCTGGGCCAGCCGCGGTACCGATTTAGTGTGTTACACTCCTCTATGTACTGCTGATTATGGTTTCCACCACCTCCCCTACTGCAACTGCACCAATGTCTCAACTGTTAGATGTTACAACTGTTGATTATTATCATAGTTTGGTCCTCCGCCGTTCGGTGGCGGAACCTAGTATTGGGCATTGTTATTGTTTTGGGCACACTCACTTGCTGCGGGAATAAAATCAGACTCCAAAGGCCTGGTGGGGGTACGTATGACACAGCAATACAAGTTACTACATGGCGACAACCTGGAACTACAAGATGTTTACCTAGAATGTTAGGGGGATGGGGTCTGTACATAAGAAAAAAAAGCACAAAAAGGGGGTCTAGGGGATAATATTTAATGACCCTGTAATCTCCACACCCCTAATCAGATACACAAAATACAGAAAAGGAGATTATAGGTCAATTCACCAGATCTAATATATGAGCTCAAGAGGATGAGAACATCAGACACGAATATTTTGAGTGGCACAGGGCTCTGAAATAAATCCCATCAGCCCACCACTCTGGCGGAGTATTGTCATCTGGGAGTTTATGGAATGAAATCTATGTGCCCAGACCAGCAATGAACTGGCTATACATTAGACTTCTATCCAATAGTTGGTTTAGCCAAGGTGCTCTCCAACCGATGGTACTGATAGTGTGCAGTGCAAAGTGAGTGTAATAACTAAAAATGACTATAAGGACAAAAAATATGTTTATGGGGAATTGTCCAAATGTCAAGATTAAAAACAACCAGACAGTGTGATAAAATCACTATCTTTAGGCAATAGGTGGAAGGTCAACATGTTTCAGCCGTAAAGGTAGCAATGACCGGATTTCGTCAGGACCTACAAAGGATGGAAAAGCTACTGCAATAATATATACATCGTTTAATACAATTGTCAACAAAATGTAATCCTAAGAAAAACTATACATCAGTGGTTATGAACCACCCTACCAGAACCTGGTATGTGCTGCGGTATCCGGTAGGTCCGTATGTAATCATCTTTCATAAGATAGTGTATAACAGTGAATTTGTGATATTAGTAGATGAACACATATCCTGCTGAGTAAAATACACAGCTTAATTATTGTCTCAAGGTTTCAAAATATGCCCCAAAAGTAGCCAATTAGACCAGGTACTGCATGACCTGATTATATTTGAAAACACCATTTTGATACTCACCCAGCCTTTTGTGGGAGTAAGCCTCACCTCACCCGGCAACTGTTTGGTGAAAGATGCCCGCTCTGTTTGTGAGTAAAGCAAAGGAACACAGAACAAGAGCTCAGAAGTGTTCCTTATTATACAGCACAAAAATATTTAATTAAAAATAAGCCTTAATTATTTTTAAGATTCTAACCATCTGCTAGAGGGCTAGATAATGATCAGGACTGCTATTGAGTGGGATGATGGTAGGCTCCAGAGGTGGAAAGGTTTCCAGGGAGGTAGGAGGGGTAGGTCTGGTGTACTGGTGTACTGCTGTTCTGATGGGGGGTGATGGGGTGGGGGAAAGGAGGAGTAGATCGTGGCTATTTTGTTATAGAAATAGTCAGCCTGTTCATTGCAACGAGTTTGTGCGGTCAGAGGATCTGGTAGTTTGTCAGGGAGTTTGAGCAAGCTTTTAGCGATCTGGTAAATCTCCTTGGGTTTGGATGCTGCTTCGTTAATCTTATTTTCGAAGAAACTGGCTTGAGCTTTTTTTATGTTGATTTTATAGGTTTTTATAGACGCCCGGTATTCAATTTTGCTGGTGTGTGAATAGTCAAGGCGCCATTTCCGTTCCAGTCTTTTGCATTCTCTCTTGAGAGTGCGCAGGTCCTGTGAGTACCAAGGGGCATTTTTTGGTCTCTGTTTGGATTTGATGTCCTTGGGTGGAATATTAAGGTCTAAGGAGGTGGTGATCCAGTTATTGAAGTTGTCGTTGCTGACAATCGGATCAGGGTTGTTCTCTGGAGCAGAGGATTCCAGTGTGGATGTCCACAAGTTAGTATTGAGTTGTGACAATTTGCGGTCTCTGCTTGTGGCAGGGGGTGGTGAGGGGCGAGAGCCTGATGGTGCCCAAGAAAATGGGATCAGAAAGTGGTTGTCCATGGGAGGGTGATGGGTGGACTAACTGTGAGATGGGTACAGTTACTGAAGATTGGGTCCAAAAGGTGACCTTTTTCATGGGTGGGTTGCAGTACTAGCTGGGAGAGATCTAGTGCCAGTAGATTATTGCGTAGTTCGGCGGCTGCCGAGTCCAAGGGGTCGTCCAGGTGCACATTTAGGTCACCTAATAAGGTGTAATTAGGTGAGGAGCAGATACCACTGGCAACCTCTGGGGCGAGCTGGTTTATAAAGTTAGTCGGAGTGCCGGGTGGTCGGTAGATAAGAGTCCCCGAGAATGTGCAGGTGGGGGAGAAGTCCAGCGAGAAAGTGAGGTGTTCGCAGCTGGATAGGTTAGTTGGGGAGGAGCGGCATGTGTAACGATTTTTATAAATGCTAGCTATGCCGCCGCCTTTTCCTGAAGAGTGATCAGCTCGGAGTATTTGGTATTCTGCAGGGAGAGCTTGGATGACATCAGGGTCGGAGTCAGTTTGGAGCCATGTTTCCGTGAGGAATATGGCATCGGGGTCTTTGTCCGAGATCAACAGGGATATTTCAGTGGCATGTTTGGGGAGGGATCTGCAGTTAAGCAGAAGCATGTGGAACGAGGGGGGGGTGGGAGGGTGACTTTGAAACATACAGTGTGGGCAGCTGAAGAGTTTTGAGGTGGGGTCCCAAGATGTGAGACAGAGATCATTAGTGTGGCCTCGTAGTTGATGTAGAGTTTTGGAGGAGTACTGTGTGGGAGAATTTTGGCCAGCGGTCGTGGCCCCTGGTCCCGGTCGGTCACGGACGGGCGCAGACGGGCTTGCCTTTGGCGCGCCTTTGGCGCCCCGCCGGCGCCGCCGCTGGGCCCGTCCGCTGCGCCTTCTGGGAGGGGGAATCATTTTATAGTAGCTGGGGCCTTGGGGTGGGAGGGGCCTAGCACAGGTGATCGGGTTCCTCACCCAAGATGACGGGCCCGGAAGTTCGAAATGCGGCAGGAGAGCCGAAGGCTCTGTCGATTTCTCAAGGGGGGGCAGGATCCGCTCTCACTCAGCGGCGGCCTGAATTGTGAGTATCAAGTACAAAATGTAGTTTTTTAGCAAAGTGCAGTTTCTAAAAGTAAGCTTTCCAAAGTGCGCGATAAAAACAAAATATGGCTTCTCAAGTCAAGCGGCAAAGTTGTTTGGCAAGGTTTTGAGCGCTGTCCCGGCTTCCGCCTCAGGACCACTACACACACCACACTCACACGTGGGGCGGTATCAGCGGTACCGGTCCAAGCCGGAGGTTCGTGAGGAGCTTCGTGTGAAAATTCCGGAGGACGGCCAGCCACTTCAGCGACCCCTGTATGTCGACGTGGTCCGAAGGTCTTTGCTGCGAGGTTCCCCGCGTCCCGACGGCTACGAAGGACTGCTGCCCTGACTATCGCCCTGTTTTGGCCCCTTGATGATTGGTAGAGCGAAACGATAGACGAGTCTTCTGGTGACGTCATCGATACCTCAGTTAAGTATAAGGGGAGCTTCTCCCAGTCCTTAGTTTGATTCTTAGTTCTTGGTATCCTTCTGGAATATTTTGTATTGGAACTTGCAAGTGCCAAAACCGAAGGACTCGTATTTTCACGAGACTATCGTATTCGATAATCCTTCGAAGTTTGAAGCTAGACTAGAGAGCGAAGATGCCTGGTCTTAGCAGACTTGGAAATTTGTTTTGTCTTGGTTGTAATAAGGATTCCCGATTGGAGGACTCGTGTCCGGTTTCTCCGATTGGAGCTCCAACATATGAACTCTATGTGAAGCACGGCGTAGGCCCCATCACATATAATGAGGTATGGATCTGATACACCAGAAAGGATGGTGTTTTAAAATGGCCTCAATATGTTAGTTTTGACACAGAGATTTTAGATAATCTAGAGAATAAACTTTTTAAGAAGAAAGCCTGGCCGGCAATGTTTGACTCTTTTTGCATATGGCGCAAAGAAGCCAAACAGAAAGAAATGAAATTAGCAAAGAAAAATAAACGAGGTATGTCAATGGTACAAGCTGCCGTTGCGTTCAGGGATAATGAGGAAGAGCGAGAAAGTGAACACATGCTTAGAAGTAGGAAGTTAGCGGTAGATAAGTGCTACCCAGTTTTGCCGCGTAAAGGACAAGAGTCAAAGGAGAAACTTGATCAAGATCCTTTAATGTCTCATTTCCTGAGTTCACCACCTCCTTATGCGCAGAGTGCTACAGCACCTCAGCAACCTTTGATTGTGCAACACCCCATTGTTGGACCACAGGTTTTACCGCAACCACCGGCTACTCTTCAGCTGGTTCCAACTCCTCCGGCGCAGCCCCCTCAAGGGCCGCCGCTTTTGCTACCTACTCCATCTGTGTTCCCTACGACTTCGCCTACTGCTCCGACTGCTTATCCTGATACTCCTTCTGTGTCTGTCTCTGCTTCTGCATTACCTCACCCTGTCTTTCCTCCTGTCCTTCCGTCAGTTTCCCCTTCTGTTCGACAGAGAGTGGCCAACACTGTTGCTGGTCTTTTCTCACCTTTCTTTGGGTCGCCTAATACGACCCCTAGCACAGAACGAAGGCAGTTGCGGAGTCAGCTGCCTGACTATCAAGAGAGAGAATTACTGAATAGGTTAGCGCATAAATGGGTTGTCGATACTGCAAGATATGATGAAGAGTCTATCATAGAAGTCTTCCGTCAATGGGAAGCATTGAAGCAGAGATATGTTTTTGAACAAATGTGTGTACTTCTCCGTGAAGATCTGAAGGGAAATGATCCGGAACACGATCTGTCTGAATTGTGCCGTGTGCGGTTTAAGTTCTCCGTGGGTATGATTGTAGGCACCGATGTTGAAAGAGCGGTTGCAACATTGTTGTCGTATCGAAGTAAAGGGGGCACTTCTCGATCACTATCTGAGTGTGACACATCCGGTAGGAGAAAGGCGCGACAGTATCCCATGAGAGAGGTTCCACCGGTTTGGAGGGAAGGGGACGCAAATGCTAATCCAGCCATTCCGCCGCATTTTCAGCGTGTATGGGTACATGTTCCTTGGAAGAGATCTGAAGTTCTGGCTCTCAAACAGACATTACCTGATCCTCGTAAAAATCCTGCAGGGTATTATAAGGAATTGTCACAGACTGCAAGCTCGTGTATTATGAACTTAGCCGATATAGACATGTTGTTTGGGAACGTGGTTCCACAGCCTTTATGGGGAAAGATTTGCCACACCGATCACGATCAGGAGTTAGGTGATACATGGGCTAATATTGCTGCTATAGATAACAGACAAGTTGGTGGTGCTAAACCCGAGCCTTTAATTGCAGAACTCCCTGGTAGAATAATTACTTATATGAAGACATTAATGCCTGATTTGCGTGTCAATTGGGATAAATTGTCTGCATGTAAGCAGAAGAAAGACGAAGCGGTGTCCGATTTCTTCACACGGTTTGAATAAACTTTTGTAGATCATAGCGGTCAGGATATGGCTACTGAAGGTGGCCAGAGATTGTTCGTCGACAAATTTGTGCATAATTTACTTCCGGAGTTGTGTGCTAAGTTGAAGGATTCCGAGAGTGCTTGGGCTGTCTCAACGTCAGCGCAGATTTTAGCTACAGCCCAGTACTATGAAAATAGGTGCAAAGATGAGTTAGAGAAAGCGGATAAAAAGACTAAAGAATTAAAAACTAAAGTTCTGCTGCAGCAAGCGTATCCACTCCACACTACTAATCAGCGCGATTATCAGCAGCCTCAGCAATATTCGAGGAACTCGCAAAGAAACGAGTCTTCTCAACAGCATTTACCGTATGGTCCCAATCAGTGTGCGTATTGTAAAGAGGAAGGCCATTTTAAGAATAGTTGCCCGGTTTTGTTACAACGTACGAATGGTGCTACCGGTGTGCGAGGCCGCAGTATTCAACAAGCGCCTAGAGGCAGGGGACGCGGTGCGTTCCCACAAAACGCACGTCCGTTTCCGCCACAGAATTCAATGAACAGTTTTGACCAACAGAATACCGCGTCTGGTAGGACGACTCAGTACTATGCTGATTACTACTATGCAGAGGATGAAAATATGGTAGGCAATGATTGCTAGCCATGGACAAAGAGAGGGAGTTGTTTCAGTTCCAGTAGATCAGAATGGACCTTATGTTGAGGTGATTACATCAGGTGTGTCAGAGCCTTTTCTGTTGGATACTGGTGCTACAAAGAGTTCTATTCTGCACTCAAAACTCCCTGGCGCACCTTTGTCTGGCGAAATGAATGTTTCAGTAGGTTTTTCTGGCGCCCCGGTTAGGAACCCGATCTCTAGTCCTATGTCCCTTTCTGTTGGACCTTGTGAATTCGAAGCACCCCTTATTCTTACAACAGGTTGTGATGAAAATTTGTTGGGATTGGATCTATTGAAAAGATTATATGCGACTTTGTACTGTTCTCCTTCGGGAGTACAACTCACACTAGGTAACAGAGTTGTTTCTCAAATGTATTTATCAAAGGATAAAATACAGATAGATTTATCTTCTCTTCCGGATACTCTTTGGGCTACTGGTCCTAATGATGTAGGTCTTTTGGAGATATCACCATATGTTGTGACATTGAAAGCCAATTTAGAATTCCACGTATTCCCAAGTACAAAATATCTAGCGAAGGTGAAAAGGCATTGTTGGCGATCATCTATGACCTGATTGAGAAAGATGTAATCAAAGAGACAAGAGGCAACGTTTGTAATAGTCCGGTTCTGCCTGTCTTGAAGCGTACTGATCCTTCTCAGCCACCTGTCTATAGGTTCGTGACTGATCTTAGGGAGGTGAATAAGATCGTTGTGCCACAGTTTCCAGTTGTCCCTGGCATCACTACCCTATTGACTATGATTCCAGCTTCCGCCACTTGGTTCTCGGTGATTGACTTGAAGAATGCTTTCTTCAGCATCCCGATTGCCGAGGAGAGTAGAGATATTTTTGGCTTCAGTTTAGGAGGTCGAAGTTTCCGCTTCAAGCGCGCTCCTCAAGGCTACTGTGAAAGTCCATCAATATATAGTCAGGCTCTGAAAACACAGCTTGACACGATTGTTTTACCTGATGGCGCTACTCTTGTTCAGTACGTCAACGATTTGCTTGTAGCTGCAGATACTGAGGAGATTTGTAAAGAGACTACCTTGTCGTTGTTGCGTCATTTGTCTGATTTTCATCACAAAGTGTCTCTCTCTAAGTTACAATATTGTCGACAAGAAGTGACCTACTTAGGTCACCTCTTATCGAAGGAGGGAAGGAAACTGATACCAGAAAGAATTCAGGCAATTGCAAAATTGAGTGTGCCAAGGACACAGAGAGAAGTGTGTGCGTTCTTGGGCATTACATCATATAGTAGGCAATAGATACCGAATTTCTCATTGTTGGCCAAACCTTTGGTGGCATTAACTTGTAAAGATACCCTAAATCCCATTCCGTGGTCTGAAGAGTGTCAGAAAAGTTTTTCCGAATTGCGTGACGCATTGTGTTTGGCTCCTGTGTTGGGTACCCCCGACTACAGTAAGCCCTTTACACTGTATGTCCATGAGAAGGAAGTTTGTGCATTATCAGTATTGACACAGTCTTTTGAGGACAAGCAACGTCCATGCGCGCATTTCTCGTCGACTTTGGATCCGGTAGCTAGGGCATTGCCAAGTTGTTTAAGAGCCACAGCAGCAGCAGCTGTTTCTATCCGACAGTCTGCTGGGTTAGTGATGAATAACATGCTGATCGTAATGGTCCCGCATGCGGTAGACACTTTGTTAAATAGAACCAAGACACAGCATTTAACTAGTGCTCGATTGTCAGGTTATGAGTTAATCTTGTTAGCAAGTCATGTCCACATTAAAAGATGCAGCACATTAAACCCAGCCACGTTGTTGCCAATTCCAGTTGAGACAGAGAATGCTGAAAAGCAGCACAACTGTTTCTTTAGGACAGAAGAAGAAACGAAAGGGAGAGTAGACCTTAGGGACACTCCTCTTACTGAGTGCGATGGTACTTTGTGGGTCGATGGTTCGTGTTTCAAACTCCCGAATGGTGACACGACTGCAGCATATGCCGTTACGACTTTGCATACGATTGTTGATACTGCACGTATCCCACATAACTCGGCACAAGCAGCAGAGTTGATTGCATTGACAAGAGCGTGTGTGTTGGCAAAAGGAAAACGAGTGAATGTGTACACTGACAGTCAGTATGCCTTTGGTGTTGCTCATAGTTTTGGATGTTTGTGGCGTGAACTTGGTTTTCTGACTTCACATGATGCTAAGATCCAGCATGGTCAGGTGGTGAATGAGCTTCTTGAGTCCCTGACCTTGCCGTTACAAGTTGCAATCGTGAAATGCAGTGCACACAAAAAGGTGACAGATGATGTGGGTCATAGAAATGCGTTTGCGGATGAAGTCGTGAAAGAAACTGCAAGGAATGTGATGAGTCCAATGTATGTTGCGGGTCCGGCGAGATGGGTTCCGGATAGAGGAATGTGTGAAGATTCGATTGAAAGTGTGAAATCCATTCAAGCTGAAGCGACAGAGAAAGAACTAAAGGTGTGGAGAGAAAGCACGGGTAAATTGGATGCGAATGGTTGTTGGGTCGAATTGTCAGAGCATCAGCGATGATTGTTACCCGATGCGTATGTGCCTGCAGTGGTTACAATGGCACATGGAATGGCACACATCAGTGTGAAAGGGATTTGCAAGCTACTGGCTCCAGTATGGCAGAACACTAGAATCCCTAAGTATGCAGAGAACATAGTCAAGAACTGTATGGTGTGTCTGAAGTACAATCCTGGTAGGGGAACCCCAACTCCAGCTGGTCATTTTGCTCCTCCTACGTACCCGTTCGAGGTTTTGCAGCTAGATTTCATCCACATGGAGAGGCGCAACAATCTGAAATACGTACTCGCTGTTGTTTGTGCCTTCTCAAGATGGATAGAAGCATACCCATTGAAAGACAATAGTGCCTTATCGACAGCTAAAGCCCTTGTCAAAGAATTCTTCCCCAGATTTGGAATGCCGAGAATGGTCTGGAGTGATAATGGGAGTGAATTTGTGGGACGAGTGATGAAGAGAGTATGTGAAGGGCTAGGCATTGATCAAAAGTTCCACGTTGCAAATCACCCCCAATCAGATGGATTAGTAGAATGCTATAACGGCACCCTGAAACTGAAACTAGCCAAAATCCAAGAGAGCACTGGTCTTAAATGGCCCGACGCTCTACCCTCGGCACTCCTATCAACAAGAATAACTGTACACTCGAGAATGGGGCTTAGCCCCTATGAAATAGTGTTCGGCCGTCCGGCCAACATCTGGGGAGTGCCAAGGCCCTCGAAATTCAGCGCGTTAGAGCACCCTGTACTGCTTGATTATCTGTACGAATTGACGGCTAAATTGCGTGTTTTACACCAACAGGTACATGACACTCTACCTCAAGCTACTGAAGCTCCAGGACACCCTATCGATCCTGGAACCTACGTACTCGTAAAGAATTTCCAGCGGACAAAGAATTATGAGCCCCGCTGGACCGGTCCCCACCTAGTACTTCTCTCCACAAGATCAGCCGTCCGAGTGGAAGGAAAGAAACACTGGATCCACGGGACCCATTGCAAGAGGGTCCCTTTACCTCTGCCTCATGACCGGTGGGTCCAGGAAGGGATTGCTGACTCTGAGACCGAGACTTTGCCTCCCTTCTTGCTCTTTAGTGATGCACAGGTAAAAGGAACAAACTCTGTACGCGAAAGTGACGACATTCTGCAAGGATCTGTGCCACCGTCAATGCGATTGGACACTACAGAGCCTGAACTTTTGTTCCAGGACCAGACAACACCTGGAAGAACACATTACAATTTGAGGCTGAGAACAATGACTATGGACAAATAAAGAATTGTTTTTTTCTATTTTTGAAAGTGCAGCTCTCTCTCCTCTGAGAAACTTGCCTATTTTTGTTTTTCGAATCGCCATCCGGGTTCTGCTGCTAGGGTTGCGGTTGTCCAAGTCTTTGGGGTGCAGCCGAAGACGTTAGGTCAACGGTTCTGGTTGTTCTAAGGGAGTTGCCCTGGACTGACAGAAGCATTCCTTAGCATAGAGCACCCTACCGCCGCGGGCAGCAATTCTAGAGGATGGAGTTTTTCAAGACGGAGAGACCTGCCAAATCAATGAACTTTGAAACCAGAATATGCACAGTGATGGCAAGAACACGATTTTTTATAATATGCATTTTCATGTTGTTTAGCGTAATGACGTTCTTAATAGGCTATGCTTTATTCACTTTCCGAGTGACATTTGCACCCACTACGCAGCCCACACCTCCTTCTCTTGTTTTCCCGCATTCTTTTCACCCTCTGCCTGAACACGAGTCTGCCAGAAGATTGGAGTTTGTAAATAATTCATTCGTTCAGCTTTTACACCAACACCAGTTAGTAATGAACACGACTAATTGTTGGGTGTGTGGACTTATGCCACATACCACAGATAAAGGTATCCCATACTTTGTCTTGCCATTTAGCTACTATGGTTCTTTATGGGCATTCCAAACGATGTTCCTATTTGCCATCGAACCATATCCCCCACGTTCCACGAGAAGTAACATAAGCAACAAGGCATTCGTGGTGGGAATCACAAACATGAGCAGAGATATCGACACGTATAGAACGATTCCCAGAGATGAGTTGAAGGCTTACAGTAGATGGAACACAACGGGGTATGGAGTTGCCTTGAGTGAAAACATGCTAGCGAAGAGATCCTCCCCAATCTGGATCGTACCCCATCAGGGTCACCTATGTCTGCAGGGAAATGGCAAGAACCCCAGAGCTCAGTTAGGGAAGAGTGTCTATACTGAAACATATGTCTTTTCGTCCCAGACCTCTCCCCCATTCCTAGCAACTAAGGGCACCTACTTCATCTGCCACAATAGAGCATATACATGGTTGCCCCCTGACTTCTCGGGCACATGTTTAATTTCGTTCCTGTTGCCTCCCACCTACACGGCCGCAGCAGATTACCATAGGACAAGGACAGTTAGAGGTGTCGTGAGTCAAGACGACACTACGGGTCAAGAGTTTGGTGACTTCGTAAAAGGTTTTCTGCCATTTTGGGGGCCTATGGTGAACAGCAGGAACATTCGCCAGTTGACGAGGGTAGTTGAATCTACGATAGTTGAAACTACCGGTACCCTTAGTAACTTGACTGCGGAGCTCCAGTCGGACCGCCTTATGACTCTTCAGAACAGGGTCGCCTTAGACGTCATACTTGCAGACCGAGGTGGGGTATGTAAAGTGATCCAATCAAGTTGCTGTATTTTCATCCCAGATAGCGCTCCGACAGTATACCAGTCCATCTCCAAACTGCATAAAATCTCTGAATCAATTCATGTGGATGAGGGAGACTGGTCACTGATGGGGTGGTTCTGGGAACTGATATCGGCCTGGGATGGAAAATTCTGATAGTCGTTGGGATGGCCTTAGCCATTCTTTTCCTCCTCTGCCTATGTATACAGTGCGCTCCTGCAATATGTGGCCTCTGTGCTGCATCATGTGTAAGGAAACCTGTATCAAGAAACGAGCTAAGTAATAGGATGATGCTACAGCAACATCTTAATGACTTCGTGAACATAGACCTAGACTCAGATTAGCAGGAGTATTGGTTGTTTTGCCTATGTAAGAACAAAAGGAGGGTCTGTGGTACTGAAAATTCTGGACCCGTGTCATAAACATCGTCGCACCATGACGATTTTGGTATCAGCGAACGGGTAATGATTTAAGCAACAGACACAAGCATTTCCGTCACGATCGAGTGACGGAATCACCCTGAAATCAGCATTTCCGTTCCGAACCCTCGGGTTCCATTTTGTGAACGGCATCCATTTTGTGATTGCCCTCACATAGCCAAATGACTGAAAGCCAAAACCTGGTCCGAAGGACACGTACACCTTAGCTGACTCCTCTGTGACCTGGGCAAGCTGACTCCACTGCCCGAAGCCAAACCTGTTCCGCCAGGTCCTTTCCCAGTGGCCGAGCTAGATTCGTATCAAGGCACAACATATCATAAACCTTTCATCGCACACAAACCATGCCTAATCTTACACACACCTGTCCCTGTTTCTTGCTTTATGACTTGCTTTACGAGGAGGAGGTGCCCGATTTTATTGGGGGTCCGTCGATATCTGATGAGAATACTGGACCTCGCCGGGTAATCAATTACGGGTTGGGTGAACTAAAATATGTGCTTGTCATCATGACTCTGCTTTTCCTTTGTAGTGAAAATATTTGTAAGGTCTAACTGTAAAATAAGGAATTTATGCCCGAAGCTTATTATTTTGTATAAAAGACGAAGACTGACTTTGTAAGTTTGAGCAGTCTCCTGAGAACATACACGCCGTTGTACTTCTAGGATACCTGTTACTGGTTGCAGCGAATAAATACGATCTTTGACTTCACCTAGAAGACTCTGTGTTTCTGTGGTTTGAAACAGGAAGGACTCTGAGTTTTCAGGTGTTCTCCCTGGCACTGCCGGGTCCATAAAAACCCGGTACTCCGGGGTGAACCTGCCAGAAGGGCCAAGTCCAACAACCCCTAAGTTTTCTTAATCTTTAAAATTGTAACTTGCTTATTCTCCATAGAAAATCAACGGTGATTCGCGGCTGTGTTTAGACATTGCACGCGTCCCCCATGGGTCTCCTGCGTCCCTACCGTGGGCGGTTCCTGGTTGCCCCAGCATTTCTACAGGCCCTAGGCCTTGCTTCTATCTCTCACATGGTTCTTATAATACTTTCTTAGTATATGGTTTGTGAGGCCCCTAGGGCAAAACATATTCTGTGCTAATTTACTATGTGCTAATTAAGTTCTTGTTTTGTACTTTGGTCTCTAGCCTCAAAAAGAGACTAGAGGGGTTGTGTACAGAATAAAAACATATATTTTATATATATACCTTGTGTGGTGCACTTTCATTTGATCATTCAAGAGATTATAGACTGGTTAAACAAGCTGCTTTACATTCCTTCAAGACTTAGCCTGAAGGCTGCTCTCCACAGCTACCATTAGGATAGCTTTCTATAAAGGTTGTCCAAACCTACCATCAATAAGGGTCGTTTGGACTGGTTCAAGGTGTCGTTTGGACTGGTTCAAGGTGCCCACTAGAATAGTGGACATCATATGCCAGGCCAACTTCTCAAATTGGTGTGTAGCGTGTGGGATTCCAGCTTGCATTGTTTTACCAGATATTCTTGAGAATATCATTTGAAAAATCACTAAAGGTACCTTTAGGTACATATAATCCAAGCTTATAATACGGTAAGTTCTACTGAACTTAGAAGCTGTAGGTGGTAAGGGCTTAACACACCCTGACTACAGCTACTAGGGAAGTTTAGTAGGAAACCAAAAAGTGTAGGTAGGTGCATACACCACACCTCACTAGTCATGGCTTTAAAGGGTGGACCTAGTGGGTCTCTGCCAGATGTCAGCCAAGTACAGACATCTAAGTATGACACATTCTTCTTCAAAGAGTTAAGGGGTCTGTGTGCCATAAGAAAATTGAATCCAGGACAGAATCCCAATACCCAACGCCTGATAGACATATTACTGTTGGATGACTTTAAGAAAGCATCAGATCCTGACAGGGTAGGCAATGGGAATGGGGTGGATGCATCAGAGTAAGAGAACACTGGAGAGTTACCTCACCAGGACGCTGACAATGATGAAGACCAGGAGTTAGATAATGAGCTATTCCTAGAGACCCCAGCTCTGCCTGGAGATGAGGAAGGCCAAAGTGGCCCAATCCCTGTCCCCCAAGTAGAATTGGTGGTGTGCCCAGAAGTAACAGATCACCTTCAGTGGAATCTATTCATTGCGAGCGGCGACGTTTTTATGCTCCGCATTGTTTTTAATTTATAATCTGACTGCACCTTTTGTTATGCAGGCAACTAACTGCTATTTTCACTTCCAGAGGTGAGCTGCTGACTGGGGGCTGACTGTTATCGCGGGGTCCCAGTGGTAGCGGGCGCCATCTTTGCTTGGGCTTACCCTCACTCCAGTGTAGCCCTGACACTCCACCCTCGTTCCGCCCCTATTTAGGAGCGTGTCCCGCTCCTCGCCTAGTGTTTGCTAGCAGCCCAGTGGCAGTGGGCCGGCTTGCAGACGCTGAGAGAGCCTCTCCTGATATTACCTGCACCTCGCCCCGCTGATTGCGAGCGGCGGCGTTTTTATGCTCCGCATTGTTTTTAATTTATAATCTGACTGCACCTTTTGTTATGCAGGCAACTAACTGCTATTTTCACTTCCAGAGGTGAGCTGCTGACTGGGGGCTGACTGTTATCGCGGGCTTGGGCTTACCCTCATACCAGTGTAGCCCTGACACTCCACCCTCGTTCCGCCCCTATTTAAACGGCCACTATGTGTCAGCGCAGCGGATGAGCGCAGCGGGCGCGTCGTAGGCGCGCCGGAGTTGCGCCTAAGTTAAGCCCGTCTGCGCCCGTCCGCGGCCGACTGGGGCATGGGGCACGTCACTCTGCCTCTTTCCTCTCTTATTTCCGCTCCTCCCTCATCTCACTTCACGACCCTGCGTTCTCCTCTCCTCAGTCTTTTCCCAGGCTGGCACTATTTGGCCTGTATACGGCCAGGTCAACATTTCCTGAGATTTCTTCATTATTACCCACCGCCAAGCCTTCGGCCCCGGGTTCTAGGACCTGTACCCCACCTCGGGCCACGGCTCCTAACCCTCCTCTATCTGTGATTTATCTTAACACCCGGTCTCTGGTCAGCCACCAGTCTGACATTTTCTATCTACTAGGCTCAGAACAGCCTGACATCTTGTTTCTGACTGAGACCTGGCTCACAGACGACTCCTCCCCGGACATCCTGGCAGCTATCCCTTCGGGATACTACATACTGCAAGCCAACCGCCCTTCTGGTAAAACTGGCGGAGGGGTTGCAGCCATCATCAGGCACTCCATCCGCTTTTCCCCAATACCCATTCCCAGCATCCCTATGACTGACTGCCTCGCTCTCAGATTGGAGCAACCTGGGTCTTCACTCGTTTGTGTCTTAACTTATCGCCCCCCCTAATCCATGCCTAGTTTCTCTGTCCAGTTTGGTGACCTTATATCCCACCTCACCATCAACAACGCTAATGTCCTGGTCCTGGGTGATTTTAATTACTGGCCGTCAGACACCCATGAAACCCCTGACTCACTGGCGTTCTCAGATCTTATGCTGGGTCTAAATTGTATCCAACACATTCATTCACCTACGCATGTCAAAGGCCATATTCTGGACCAGGTTTGGACCTCCTCCTTGGATATCTCTGCACCCCTCATTCTCCCTTGCCTCTGGCCAGATCACTTTTTAATTACTTTTACTTTAGCCAGACCCTCCCCTGTCACTACGTCCCGGGAATCCAATTTTCGGGCACGCAATTGGAACAAGGCTGATCTTAACAAATTCACTTCCCTTCTCAGTACATCTGCCCCACTCACTATGAAGTCCACCACTTCCATCGACTCCCAGTCAGAGAACCTTACTCATTGGCTTATCTCTGCCGCCGATTCGGTGGCTCCTTTAAAATTAGTTAAGACGAGGCGCAGACATGACGCACAACGGTGGTTTACCGAGGATCTTAGATCACTGAAACTCAGTCTCCGCCAGGCAGAAAGGCGTTGGCGTCGGGGATATTCCCCCGAGGCTAAAGAGCTTTTCTCCTCTCAGATGAGAGAGTATAAGTCGGCAATATCTCTGGCCAAGTCTCGCTACTTCTCTAGCAAAATCTTGGACTCCTCAAACAAGTCCAAGGACATATTTTCAATTATTGAGGAATTGTCAAACCCGGCGAGAGTCACTATTGCTCCCCTCCCTTCCCAGTCCTTGTGCGACTCCTTGAACCAATTTTTTGTGGATAAGATCACCAAGATTAAAACCAGTATTTCTCCTTCAGCCTTACCGGTCCCCCCCTCGTTCAATGCCCCTCTCCACCTTAATACCCACACCTTGACCCAGATCCCCCTTATCTCAAAGGTTAATTTTCTCACACTTCTGCATAAAGTTTCCTCTGGCTCCCCTAGCGATTGTTGCCCCCCCTCGGCCCTTCGGGAAGCTTTTATCTCCTGTCCTGAACCCCCCCTAGCCCTCTTAAACAACTCTTTGACTATCGGAGAGGTTCCTGGATCCTTCAAACGGGCCGAGGTGGTCGCCATCTTGAAAAAACCTTCGGCAGACCCCTCCATCATGAGCAACTATCGCCCAATCTCCCTCCTCCCTTTCCTCAGTAAAGTTCTGGAGTCGCACGTCACCCAAATCCTTAGTTCCTTTGTGGAAGACTCGTGTTTTTTAGACCCTCAGCAGGCTGGGTTTAGACCTGCGCATTCCACAGAAGCAGTTATCCTTTCTGTGATGGACGAGCTGCGCAGGGGGGCCGACTCTAACACCTGTCAAGCCCTGGTCCTTTTGGATCTGTCGGCCTCCTTTGACACGGTCGACCATGACATCTTGGTCGACCGTGTCAGAGAGGCTGGCATCCGGGGCACCGCCCTGGACTGGGTTCGGTCTTTCTTGACTCAACGCCATCAAGCAGTCAGGCTGTCCCAGTTCTCCGCTACCCATGTCGAGCTGACCTGCGGCGTTCCACAGGGTTCTTCCTTATCCCCTCTCCTTTTTAATTTGTACATGGCCCCACTAATTCGTTCCCTTCGCAGTTTTAATGTCTCCGCGTTCAATTACGCGGATGACATTCAATTGATCTTCACTATTGACTCCTCTGATGAAACTATCTCTACCTTTCAAAACACCCTCTGTTTCATTAGCAATTGGATGGGCTTAAACCACCTGAAGCTCAACCCCGACAAGACCGAGCTGGTTCTTGTCGGGGGACCTTCCAATCCATGGGATCCCTCCTTCTGGCCTGCAAGCCTTGGCAGCCCCACTTGCCCTGCTAATTCAGCCAAAAGTCTGGGCGTTGTCATTAGCAGTGACCTTTCGATGACACCCCAGATTAGCGCCGTAGTATCATCAAGCCACTTCCAACTCAGGAAAATACGAAAAATCTCCCGCCTACTCACCACTGATGCCCTCATCTTGGCTCTGCTAGCGTTAGTCATGTCTAGGCTTGACTACGCTAATGCACTATATGTAGGCATTCCTGCTTATCAACTAAGGAGACTTCAGTTGATCCAAAATCAGGCTGCCCGCCTGATTTACTGCCAACCCAAAGATCAACATGTTCGTCCTCTTTTAAAAAGTCTCCACTGGCTTCCTATAGCGGCGCAATGTAAATTCAAGCTTGGCTGCATTATTTCTAAATCCCTAGCAGGTCACAGCCCTCTCTTCATTTCCTCCCTGCTCCACCCTTATGCCCCTCCTCGCACCCTCCGATCATCCCAGATGGCTCTGTTATCAGTCCCCAGATTCAAGAGGAAGAAACACGGTGGCCTTAGGTTCTCTTTCTTAGCCCCGTCTTTTTGGAACTCCCTACCCCTCCCTCTTAGGTTGTCTTCCCCCTACCCCAATTTTAGATCCTCCCTTAAAACCTTTCTTTTCACTGAGTCTTATAATTAGTTGTTTCTTTTTCTGTATCCACTTCCGGCTCCCTCAGCAAAGCGCCAAGAAACCTAATGGTGTTAGTTGCGCTCAAGAAGTTAATTTAACATAACATAACATTCTGGTATATCTATAGGGTCTTCTGCCTCTGCTCATAGGAGGAGTACCTCACTTGAGAAGAGGGAGCATAGTGCTAGGATGAAAGAAGTCCAGCTAAGACTAAGGAGACAAGAAGTAGCCTTAGAAAATGAGACCCTAGCTCTTGAGAGAGAGAGAGAAAAAAGATGGGGCTAATGGCCCATGGTGTCAGCAATATCCCTAGTGGTAGGGATAGGTCTTATGACCATAGAAACCTAAACAAGATTGTCCCTCCCTATCAGAATGGGGATGACATCCACAAATGGATCACTGCTTTGGAGAGGGCCTGCAAAGTACAGAAGGTACCCCAGGAGCAGTAGGCAACAATCGTGTGGCTCTCCTTTGTAGACAAGGGTAGAGACAAGCTCCTCACTGCAAGAGAAGAGGATGCTGATGATTACAAGGTCCTGAAGAGTGCTCTGATAGATGGGATTGGCCTAACCACTGAATAGTATATAATACAGTTCAGAGCTACCCAAAAGACACAGACTCAGGACTGGGTTGACTTTGTAGATTGTGCTACTAAGGCTCTGGAGGGCTGGCTGCTGGGCAGTAAAGTGTGTGACTATACAGGATTGTATAATTGTCAGAACCAGCTGTTGCATCAGCACCTGATGGACTCTGATCTGACCTCTCCCCAAGAATTGGGAAAGAAGGCAGACAAATGGGTCAGAACCAGAGTGAAGCAGAAGGTACAGAACCAAGGTGGTAACCAAAAGAAGCAAGATCAAAAGGGTGGGGAGAAAGGTAAAGACCAGAAGTCTTCACAAGGTCCCCAGAAAGCTTCTAATGGTGGGGGTCCCCAATTCAAAAAGAAAGAAGACCCAAAGAAACCATGGTGCAAGATTTATAAAAAAAATAATAGTCACTGGACTAGTGATTGCACCAAAAAGGAGACAGCTCCAGCCACCATTGCCCCTAAGGTAACCTTTCCCCCTAGTTCAGCTACAAGTGGTGGTTCTCAGCAAAAGGGTTAACCGTGGGATCTGAGGTGGGCTCTGGCCTAGTCAGAGTTCCAACTCAAGCTGTTTTGATCTGTGATGGAGGCATGGATATGACCTCCTCTGTGAGTCCCAGTAACCTGGGCAAGTACAGACAAACATCTTTAATTAATGAGAAAAAGGTTGAGGCCTACAGGGACACAGGGGCAAGTGTCACAATGGTGGTACCAGGCTTTGTGGACCCTGGACAAGTCATACTTGGTGAGACCTACCAAATGATCAATGCCAGCAACATCAGTACCACCCATAGTATGGCAGTTGTTAAGGAGGGAGGGGTAACTGGCCTTAAGAAGGTTTTGATCAGTGCAGACCTCCCTGTTGAATGCTTGCTTGGGAATGACCTAGAGACTTCAGCCTGAAGTGGAGTATAGGACCCATGCAGAAATGCTAGGAATCTCAGCACATGTCCTTGCAGTGACTAGATCACAGGTCAACAAGTCTAACACTGGACAGGCACTGGATTCTGGAATAATGGACCACAAAGAAAAGCAGCAGTAGGGTTAAGGCAGTGCCTTCCCCCCTGCCTCAGAGTGAGGATCAGCCTTCTGAGGAAGCTGATTGTGAGCCTGAAGAAGGAACTATCCCAGAGTTAATTGAGCCTGATCAGGTTGAGTTCTTAGGGACAGGGGGCCTTTCCAGGGCAGATCTGAGTCAGGCGCAGTTGAGCTGCCCTTCTTTTGAACCCTAATGTTGATTGCATTGGCAAGGACTGACAATGCATCCCGTCACACTCCTTCGTGGAACTAAGAAGTTTCCTATGGTAATCCTGGGTATTCCTCTAATAAATGGAAATCTCAAGTCGTCATTTAAGCTCTTGGATTTTTATTCATTACACTTGAGTTTTTTAACACTTACCTTTTATGCGGCATCCCGGGGCTTCATCTTCTTCTTTGGGCCGACTTCTTCCAAACCAAATGCGCATGCGCCCGCGCATGCACATTTCTCGCAAAAAATGCGCATGCGCGACCGCCCGCTCATGCGCATTTGGTTGGATGAAGTCGGCGCAAAGAAGAAGATGAAGCCCCGGGATGCCGCATAAAAGGTAAGTGCTTTTCTTTACCCTTTAACCTATTAAAAATCCAAATTAGGGGCGTAGAAGAGGGCGGGAGGGAGGCAGATGGCGGGCAACTTCGCTCCGTCCAGGGTGTGCGTAGTGTTGCCTACTACGCCTACTTTGCGAATCGCGTAGTAGGCAACACTATGTGCACTCAGTGGGAGGAGCGAAGTGCTCTGCCCAGGGTTAGCAATGAATACAAATTCAAGAACTTAAATGACGACTTGAGATTTACATTTATTAAAGGAATACCCAGGATTACCATAGGAAACTTCTTAGCTCGACGAAGGAGTGCGACGGGCTGCATTGTCCGTCCTTGCCAATGCAATCCACATTATAGTTCATGTTCAACTCCCAGAGGTCAGAGGGGGTAACCCGCCAGCACCCAAATTGAACTTACCTTAACAACTGAATAGGAGGATTATCGCATAAAAGGAGGAATGCGCATAAAAGGGGTCCCAGAACACCTAGCACTTTATTGCCTGATTGTTGAGCACCTCCTGAGGCGGAAGCCGGGAGGCTGTAGCATGATATTGTACATTTTGCGCTGTATTACTTCTTAATCCCGTTTTTTTAATTGTATTTGCAGCCAAAATCGGCGTTTTACTTATTGCACTGAAATGTTAGCTAAATAGCTTGAGTTTAATAAGTGTTAGCTGACTACCTTGCTCCCCCTCTTTTCAGCAGCCTAGGACCACTCCCAGCCGAGCATTGATGCTGTGGAGCCGGTCCCGAGCATAAAAATAGCGGCGGCCATCTTGTGTGTGGGGTAGGATCGAGTGCGCTCTAGTCGCGCATAAAAGGGGATGGCCATGCCTTCGCGCAGCGAACGCGCACAGCGGACGCGCCTGACTCGCGCCGGAGTCGAGCCAGAGTCAGGCCCGTCTACGCCCGTCCACGTCCGGCCGGGTCCAGGGGCCATAAGCCCTGGCCCAGGTCCTCAGTATTCCAGGGAAACCTTACTTGCACTAAATACTAACACCAGTCTCTTATGCCCGCACATATTGGATACATTGAAACAGGAAAGATTGCTGAAATATACAGCTAAGCCACCTACTTACAAGACTAATTTGAAGAGGGAAGTTGGTAAAATAACCTCACAGAGCATTGCTCTTCTTAATACACGTTCCCTCCAAAAACACAATCTGGAAGTGTTCTCCCTGCTCCAAGAAGACAACCTAGATGTCTTGGGAGTTACGGGAACCTGGTTAGAAGACTCGTCCATGCCCGACTTGGTAGCAGCACTACCCCCCAATTTCAGTGCCACTATTCATAACAGGAAAGATGGTAGAAAGGGGGGGAGTCACCCTTCTATATAAAAAATCTTTTAAATCCGAGATCATCTGTGCAGATAGTCTGGAAGGTGCGGATATTCTGGGAGTTAAGGTCTGCTCCACCACCAACTGCTTGGTGATACTCCTCGTTTACCGCCCCCCAAGGACTTCCCCAGCTTTCATGGAACCTTTTCTGGGTCTGGTTCATGACCTACGAACTAGGTATGAGGGTCTCATGATTATGGGAGACTTCAACCTCCATTGGGAGGAATCCCCCAAAGACGCTATGTCAAAACAGCTAGATGAAGCATTGACTTCGTTAGACCTAATCCAGAGGGTGAATGGTCCGACTCATGAGAAAGGTCATACACTGGACCTGATCTGGACGTCAGTCCCGATGCTAGGCCCTATTACTACATCTCCCTGCATATGGTCGGATCATCACCTGTTACAGGGTAGAATAGTATTTCCAGGACAAAGCGCACCGCACACCGCTGAGTGGCAGGTCGTGAGAAGGTGGAACACAATCAACACCGACACACTTATCTCCACTCTAGAGAGACTACCACCTCACCTTAATAGACAACCAGAGGATGACACTGAGACAGCCAGTCTCAAACTATCTCAAAAACTGGAAAGCGTCATTGAGGTGGTGGCACCTGCACGAAGGGTTAAAATTGGAGATAAGGAGAAAAGTGCACCATGGTTCAATGAGGCACTAAGGCTATTGAAACGCTCCCTGCGTCGGACAGAGAGAGCCTGGCGCAAGGGGTATGACTCTGACAGTCGAACCTTATATGCCAAAGAGCTAACCATATACAAACAAGCTATTAGGGCTAGGAAGGCTGAGTTTTATGAAGATAGAATTGCAACCTCTCCTAATCCCCAGAAAGAAATTTTTAAAGTTCTGTCTGAATTGAGGAAAAAGAAGGAACAGCCCCCCTCCTTCTCACAAGAAGACTGCCAAAAATTTCAGTCTTTTTTTTACCACTAAGATTGTTGATCTTCTGTCCGAAATTAAGATGACCCCCAGACTGGACTGTCCCGATACTCCGACCAAAACAACCCCAACAGTCACTCAGCCCCTTACCTCAATACCCTTACTCACTAAGGAAACTATCAGAACAGTGATGGGCCGAGTTAAATCAGGTTCACCGGCGGACCCGTGTCCCCCAAGGGTCTTTAAACAAGCATGGTTAGGGCTAGAGGACGACATACTATCACTCCTGAATAGCTCTCTCATAACTGGACAGGTTCCATCCAACTTCAAGGAGGCTCGCCTGATCCCCCTCCTGAAAAAGGCAGGGGCTGATACTAAGATCCTGAAAAACTACAGGCCCATTTCACAGCTACCGTTCCTAGCAAAAATCTTGGAACAACACGTATTGCCCACTCTCTCTCAACATCTAGAAAATAACTCTCTACTAGAGCCCAACCAGGCTGGTTTCAGGGCCCACCATAGCACGGAATTGGTCATGCTTTCCGTGCTGGACGACCTGAGACTTAAAGCGGACAGGAAGGACCCATGTCCCCTGGTGCTGTTAGACCTCTCCGCGGCATTCGATACGGTCAGGCATGACCTATTGTTGTCGCAGATGTGGGATCTCGGTATTCAGGGCACCGCCCATGCCTGGCTGTCATCCTTTCTGGAGTCACGGGTCCAGAGAGTGCAATTGGCTAACCTGGTATCGGAGGCAGTAGGTATCACATGCGGAGTCCCTCAGGGCTCGGCATTATCACCTTTATTGTTCAATGCCTACCTGCAACCTCTCATCTCAACATTAAATCAGATGGACTGCAGTATATACAACTATGCCGATGATACGCAGATTATTATTCAAATTGACAACTGTCCAATGGCATACCAGAGAATGCAGAACATCCTAAAATTCACTGTGAACTGGATGACGACCAACTCATTAAAAATAAATCCCGATAAGACCGAGGTGTTGGCGATCACAACGGCATCCAGCCCCTGGAACAATCTCCTCTGGCCTACCGAATTAGGGCAATCCCCAATACCAGCTGAAGCAGTGAAAAGCTTAGGCCTGATCATTGATGCAAACCTTACCATGTCTGCCCAAGTCTCAGCCATAGTGGGTACTTGTGTGGGGCTAATGAGGCAATTGCGCAAACTATCCCCGATCCTGACGGTAGACACGCTTAGAAGAGCAGTATCAGCACTGATCCTGGCACGCCTGGATTACGGCAACGTTCTGTATGACAATATCTCTCAAAAATTGTTGAGTAGACTTCAGATAGTCATGAACGATGCCGCCAGGCTGATCTTCAATAAACCTAGGAGGACTCAGGCTACTCCCCTCCTCCATAAACTCCATTGGCTGCCGGTGAAACAACGGGCCAAATTCAAGGGCCTATGCATTACGCATAAAGCACTGTACGGACAAGCCCCAAAATATATCAAGAAACGTCTAGTTCCATACGCCCCAAGCAGGAATTTACGATCAGCAGACGCTGCTTTACTGATTTGTCCGCGCTTCAAACTTTCCTCCTTTGGAGGGCGAACTTTCTCCCATACAATCCCCAGTGCATGGAACAAACTGCCAGAGAGCCTGCGCAAAGAAACAAATCTTTTATCTTTTAGAAAAAAGCTAAAAACAGTGTTGTTTCAGGAGGCTTGGGGTACTGCCTAGCTCTCTTCCCTCTAGCATGGTGCTCACTCTCTGCAAAGCGCTTAGAGACCCCTGGGTGATAAGGCGCTATAGAAATCTAATATACAAATACAAATTATCGAAATACACTTATGAGTGCCACACAAACCCAATGTACTATGTTTCTTTTGAACCCCTCAGACAGCAAGCTGCTGCTGATGCTGCTGGGAATGCTAGTGGCACCCATCAAGTTTACTGGGATGATGGACGCCTTTATTCAGAGAGTAGAGACCCCAAGCCTGGTGCTTCCAGGAGGTTGGTCATACCTTTGGCATTCAGGAGCTTCCTATTGACACTAGCCCATGATATTCCCTTAGCAGGACACCTAGGCCAGAACAAGACTTGGGACAGAATTGTCCAGCACTTTCACTGGCCCCTCATGTCTGAAGACACAAAGGAGTTTTATCGATCCTGTGCAACCTGCCAAGCCAGTGGTAAAGCAGGTGGCACTAAAAAGGCCCCCCTTATACCACTACCTGTGGTGGGGGTTCCCTTTGAAAGAGTGGGGATTGATATTTTTGAACCAATGGATCCTCAGACAGCATCTGGGCACAGGTTTATCCTGGTGGTAGTGAATCATGCCACTAGGTACCCAGTAGCTATTCCCCTGAGGACCACTATAGCACCTGTTGTGGCAAGAGCCCTCCTGGGAGATTTCTCAAGAGTGGGTTTTCTGAAGGAGGCAGTATCAAACAGAGGTGCAATCTTTATGTCTAGCTGCTTAACTACAATGTGGAAGGAGTGTGGAGTGAACTACAATTTCACCACACCCTATCATCCACAGTGCAATGGTCTAGTTGAAAGATTTAACAAGACCTTAAAGGGTATGATTAAGGGTCTCCCAGACAAGCTCAGGCGGAGATAGGATATCTTGCTACCCTGCCTTTTGTTTGCATACAGGGAGGTTCCACAGAAGGGGGCTGGCTACAACCCTTTTGAACTTCACTTGCAAGAGATAGGAATGTCACAGAGAGTGGGAGGGGGGTGCACTGCATACCTTGCTATGGCTAAAAAGTCTACACAGAGCATATCTGACTCCACACAGACTGAGAAAATGTTCCCGGGCGCAAAAGATATGCGTCCTAGATGCCATGCACAACCAGCTGAGTTTATACACATGTTATGGGCATGCCTACGGTTGACACCCTTTTGGGCAACTGTCCTCAAGCTTCTTAGAGAGGTCGCACCTGGGACGGGGCACGATACAAAGGAATACTGCATACTGGGAGTGTGTAAGAAGCGCAAGTCACAGGGAACGCCGACCAGATTTGCACATCTGGTATTAATACTGGCGAAGCGAACAATCACAATGCGGTGGAAGTTGGAACAGCCATCAACAGCATTGGTATGGCATGATGAGGTTGTACGATGGGGGAGGGCTGAAAGTATGGGGTGATTAGAAGAGAAGAAAACAGAGGGCTAATGAAGAATCCAATTTCCTTGGAGAGGGATACATTCTTGGAATTGTTTAACTCTACTGAACCCTTAATGCATTGAAATGTAATATTGCACCGGGCCATTGTAGATTTGCTGTTGTCTCAATAGGTAACAGACCCCACATAAACCCTACAGGAATGTTATATGTAAACCTGTAAGTTAAGTACTTGGCATCATGGGCCACACCATGACTTGCCTGCCTTCACTAGGCTATGTTAATACACTAGTCTGTCTGGGGATTAATATTTAGTTGTCAATCAATCAAAAAATTTGTAAAGCGCACTACTTACCCGTGAGGGTCTCAAGGAGCTAGAGGGGTGGGGTGGTGCTGCTACTGCTCGAATAGCCAGGTCTTGAGTAGCCTCCTGAAGGTCAGCAGGTCCTGGGGCTGCTGTAGGAGGATGGGGAGGGTGTTCCAGGTCTTGGCAGGGAGGTGGAAGAACGATCTGCCTCCGGTGGTTGCTCTTCAGGTGTGAGGGACGAGGGCGAGGGCGGCGGAGTGGAGCTGGCAGTTTGGGGTGTGGAAGGTGAGTCGTCTGTTGAGGTAGGCTGGGCCGGTCTTGTGGAGTGCCTTATGTGCGCGGGTCAGGAGCTTCAATGCGATCCTCTTGTTGATGGGGAGCCAGTGCAGGTCTCTCAGGTTGTGTGCGATATGGCTGCGGCGAGGGATGTTGAGGATCAAGCGTGCAGAGGCGTTCTCTATGTGTTCTGTATGTGTTATAGTTGAAGGAGGGATGGGTGGGTTTCTTGTTTGTTGGATCGAACGCTTTGATTTGCTATGCAGTACTGGAACTCTGTTGTTAATTAAATGCTGTAATTATGTGATGCTGACATTAAAATGTCATATTAATATGTTCTTCTTTTTGAAAATCCAATAAAATATGTTTTTTTTAAGTGTATGGAGTCCAGTATAAAGAATCCTGTTCTGAGCTACAGACACATAACAAGTTCCAGAGGCCTCCCTGTAATTTCCCAGCTGAGCTGCTACAAATGGACCTGACTGGAGCCACAAATGAACTAGCTTGAGTCCTGCTGGCCTCTGCGAGAGTGAGTCTCTGATCCCCAGGAACTATCTCCATGGGTCTTTTAGAAAATAAGAAATCCTGAGGCTTTGGGTTCTTCCCGACTGCGAACAGATTTCGCACTGAGGCTCTGCCGCTCCCAATGACATCCAACACGAAACTCTAGTGAACGAGACTCCTCACGCTACAGCTACTGCCAGTGACGAACGCACCTCCAGATCGACACTGTGCAACAGAGATGACGGCCTACGCTGACCGCAAACACGAAGCTCCAGCAATGACCCTCCAAGATGTCTTACCAGTTCTTAAAGCTACAGTGACAAAAGCCTGCACAGCCCAGCTTGCTCTTTCTTCTGTACTAGCCATCATTCGAGACACGCTCCCAAATCCTACTTCACAGCAAACTAGACTCCTTGGCTGGACATTGAGAAGGTACCTTTTTCAGAAGGACTGACCTGGTGGGACTAACCTGGTCCTTTATCAGGCCTATGCCCCAACACAGTCGGCTTGAACTTGTGACGTCCCCCGGTCTAGCACGGCCAGATCACTGCAAGTGGGGCCTTGTGCTTTTAATTGCCTAAAACCTTTTCAAATTGAATATCTCCAGTTCTACTGATTGGAATTTTGTTGTTCTGAAATAATTTTGTGTATTGAATGTTTCTGAATTAGCTTGGGTTTTTCTAGTTGTGTTTTTCTGTTATTACTGACTGTGTTTGTGCTGCACTACCAAAGGATTAAGCACAAGTTAATTGTGTGACTTTTTGTGGTTTTCCCTGACAGGCATTGCGGTTGTTGCCTCAGTGGGGCTTCCACCAACCAACCAATATTCCAATTTTTTACATCACCTGTGGACTGCAGCTTTTTCTGTACCATCCAATAGTGTGACAAGAAAAGCATGGCTTCAGGCCTACCATTGTGGCTGGATGGCTGCAGTACAAACCAGAAACCTATGCTGTCCAAATATCCTTTTTGACAGGGGAAAACCTTAATTTCAAATATTAATAAGTCATCAGACCTATGTAGGCCTTGTAAACCACAAGGCAGGATGCATGGTATTTAAAAGTGAGACATGAAGAAATGTAATATTACATTGTCTCTGCATCGATCATCCCCCAAACGCTATTTTTATTGTGGCAGGATATCCTATGAGACACATCCTATGAAGAAAACTAGAGTACACATTAGAATGTTAATTCTGTATCTTGGGTTTGGGGCCAGCTACCATAATAATTCCATCAATTCTCAACATCTAATGAAAGCCATTTCCAATAGTGAGAATGGATTTGTAATAAATATTTATGAAAAGTAACTTTTAGAAAATTACCTTTGTCTGCTTGAAGCTCCTGGAGGCTAATCTACAATAGCTCTCTAGCGGCTTTGAATCAAGTGCTTGACCTTAATGAGATGTGAAATTCCTACCAGGAGCTACACAGTTTATCACTTTGAGTGACAAGTTGACCTGATGGGCATGGAGGACGCCTCTGAGAGCAATTAGACCTTCAGGATGGGGGCTACTGCCCCTCCTGTTGGCCCACAAGTGTCAACGCCTGCCTGACAGCTCTGTCCGAGGCACATGTAAAACAGTTGCATCTTTGAAAGGGATTAAACAGGGTCAGAACACAATTCTTGTGTATCTCCTGTCTGATTGCTGACAGGCTCTGCTTTTGTCCTACCAGACATATGTCTCCTGTCTTACCTTGCATCCACGGACTGGTTCAAACTAGATTTTAAAAAGGACTCCCTTCTGGCCTCAGTGTACAGCATTAGCCTCCTGCAGAAAGTTGTATTACCAGGTCCTGCTTGTGAGGGGATCAGTATAAATCTGCTGCAAGAAGGAAAGTACCTAATGCTTGCAGGAACGTATCTCCCCACTGAACAAGAGAAGATCCCTGCACTAGCTCTCCCTGCTGCTCACTCCCACTGACTCTCTCTCTCACTGGCCTAAACCACGGCACTCCACTGCTCTTTCTGTCCTTAGCTTCTTCTCTACAGTTTGCCATCTCAGTCTGTCCGCCTCCTTCTCGCAGTTCTCTCCCACCTAAGCGCTCAAATTTCTGCTCTTTCTCGTATATTTTCCCTCATTCCTCGCACTGTTTCTGTCCTCCATTTTTCCATAAACTTCATTTCTTCTCCCCACAGAGTTCCTAAATGTTGTCATTTTCTTTCAGATCCCCTAACGTTGTGCCCTCCTCTGCACGTTCTGTCCCTCAGCTTACGCTCCACTGTTTGATATCTCTGTCTCTCAGCCTAACAGCTCGTCCTTCTGTCTCTTTCTCGCTTTATTTTCCTCATTCCTCGCACTCTTTCTATCCTCCTTTCATAAACCTCTGTGTTGGACTTGGCCCTTTTGGCAGGTTCACCCCGAAACTTTTTGCATTTTGCCTAGCCTGTTTCTGTAACCTGGTGTTGGTGATTTTGGGCCTCTGCGCACTTTTCCCTGTGGTCTAGTGTAAAGTGCGTGTGCTCTCTGTGTATGTGTGGTGAGAGTGGCCTGCCCTCCCATAGTAATGCATTGCGAATATATGTGACCATGGTAGTTCCTGATGTGTGGGGAGTGCAGGGTCGGGTTTGGTATGTGCGAACTCGTGTGATTAAATGCTTTGCGATGATGTGCGCAGATTCATTGTATCTAGTGTAGAAGTGCCACTTTTAGAAATTGGCCTGTCTGTGTAGTGAATGTGAATTGACTGTCTGGCTTGTGATTGGCTGGAGCTGGCTGGTGTGCCTGGCTCCAGGAGTCAGGATGGGTTTGCCCCGGTGGTGAATGGAGAGATTTGCATGTTGATGGCAGGGAGGAGTGCGCCTGGGACCTGAATAGGGCTGGGCTTTCCCTCGACAATGCTGGCTCCACCCCCTGTGGTGTGTCTGATGTCCCTGACCCATCCTGTGAATAGGGAGAGGGGCTGAGCAAAACAAAGTGCTCAAGGACCAGTTGCATCTGGTTCGCCCCTTGCCTGCACCTTTGACAACAAAGGATTTCTGTGTATAAAAGAGGGGCTGTGACCCCAAGTAAAGGCTCTTGTCCTGATACTTGAATCTACCAGGGGCGTGCTGCTGCTGGGGCCCAGGGGCTTGCTTGCCTCCCTGGGCCCTGCCCAGCCCCTGGATGCCCTGGATGCTGGATGACTTTCCCTTGCTTGGAGCTGTTGTGCTCCATCTCTTGTGCCAAGGACTTCTTGGAGCGCTTTTGGCCCAGTTTTTCTGTTCAGATGGGGTTTCTTTTTCCCCTAGCGCCTGGGAAGCACTTTGTTTTTGCTTGCCCCGTGGTTGGGGGAGCCTGCCCCTCATTGCTGCATTTGTCGGTGCAGCGCGGGTGCCCATCCCGCTTATTGTGATGTTTTGTTGGCAGGAGCCTACCCTGCATTATGCCCGCATTTAATTATTTATATTACGGGTGCCCACCCCGTTGTAATGAGTTCCAAAGCGGGTACCCACCCCGCTGTTTATTTCTATTATCGAGGGAGCCTAACCCTCTTACTGCCCGGGAACGAGAGATCACCGCTGCGGCACTCGCGCACAATCCGGTAGTCCGGCCCACGCCGCCTAACTGTGGGCGGAGCCGGCAGGATGTTATTTCAGCCTCCCCCTGCCTGGAGGAAGTCGTGCCGTGTCGCTTTGTGCCCGGGGGAAGAGCCGAAGGCAGCGCGGGGCTCCCAGGGTTGTAGGGAAGCCCCGCGCCTCAGGGAAAGACCACTGATGCCTGCGAGGCTCTCAAGATGCAGAGAGAGCCCCGCCCATCGCGTAGGGTAGCCCCGGGCCCCAGGAGGGGGCCCGGGTGAAGAGGAAACGGCAGCCCGGAGGAGCTTCCCCACCAGAGAAAGCCCGGTGAGTGTCGAAGGGCAGCGGGAGGGAGCTCCGGGGGTGCATCATGGTGCCTTGGAGGCACAGGGACAGAGTTTCTTGTGAGCAGCCCTGCCTGGCAGAGGGCTGCTCCCACGTGTTGTTGTATTTAGAGCCCACGAGGCTCCCAGGGGCATTGTTGTGCTTAGAGCCCCGGAGGCTCCACCATGGGGGCATGTTTATGTTTTCTTGATGGAGCCAGTGTGCTCCATGGGGGAAAGTTGATTTCTATCCCCAGTGCTCGCCCTTGGGGCAGATTTGGTTTTCAGAGCCTAGATGGCTCCAGCCCTAGCCTACTCTATATTTGCAGCGCCAGCGCACTCCCCAGTGTTTGAGTGCATCACGTATCTTCAGAGCCCTGTGTGGCTCCAACGTCGTGGCGCAACTTGTTCTAGAAAGGGCCAGTGAGGGGGGCGGAGCTTGCCAGCGCCGATGGCGGACGCTTAATTCCTAAGCTCCGCGCCATCGCTGTAAATATCCTCCATTATTCCTTCCTCGATGGAGCCTTCGGGGCTAGAACCACAACACTTTACGCCCGAACTGCTCCGGTCTCTGGTGCGGCCGACATTGGGACCATCTGAAGCGCTCGGAGCTGTCAGAGAAAGGGACGAGACTCCTGGCGTGCTGGGCCGTGGATCTGCGACCTCGATTTGGACGCACGCCGGCTGGCGTGATTAGACCTGCGGCTGTTCTGTGAGGCTTCGGTCCGGCGAGCGCCGGACCTCCGCTGCAGACCCGAGAGACAGACCCGAGGTACCGCTTCAACGGACATTGAAACACGTGTCTGCCCCCCTTGCCTTCAACCTCGTCGGCGGACATGGCACAGGCACTCTAGGGGGATCAACTTGGAGGTGAGCGGGGGGTTTCTGAGGCACCCACAATCAGCTGACCCCCTCTACCCCTCCCACTTGCACTTGTGGAGCACCATGTTGGCCGCTGGCCCCTCCCTGGGTGTTGGGAAGCAGTCTGAGGCAGCCCTTGCCCCCACCATCGCACTGCTGATTGCAGAGCCCTTACTGGCATCGAGGCCTCTGGATGCCACGGGGGCTGTGGCGGCTTCTATGCGCCTGAACGGAGGTGTCTTCGCCAGCGGGGGTGAGGCGGCCTAGAGCGCCTACGTACCGACAGGGAGTGAAGTCCCACCAAGACTGACATTTCTTGGGGCCTAGCGGAAGCGCGGAACTCTGCACTGCTTCGAGGGAGTGGAGGAGACGACAGCCCTTGCGACGGACGCCCATGGGGGATTGGACCGCTCCCTGATCTCGGGAGGCCTGCCGCGATCCGCATGCTCTGAACAATAGCGAAATTCTGCTGGTGAGGCGCGATAAGAGTGATACTAGTCAAGCTGCCCGTTGCGTGGGGCTTCGATAGCCTAGAGGTGATTGTCCTGACAGTTGTACAGGGCCTGGCTTCAATATCGGCAAGGGAGATAAGACACAAAGTAAACTCCTCTTTGAAAGCCGCCGCACTAAAACCCCGAGTCCCAGGAGGCGAAAACTGCACCCACGCCTAGAGGCGCTGAAGGCACAATATACTTGGATATCAAAGCTTTGTTGGTAACAATGGAGAAGGGCCTGCAAGACAGTATGGCATCCATAGGCACTAAGATTGATGCCCTCACCTATCGAATGGATCGCATGGCAGAGCGTGTGGATAAAGAAAACAATGTTATCCCAAGCACTCAAATTCAATGAAACTTCTCCAAGTTTTAAAGTTTACAGGATGGCACCCTAGTCGCCGCACGTAGTCAAGAAACGTGCCTTTACGAACCAGTAGTGAGTGTTGAGGTTAGTGCCACTAGCCTCCAGACTGGGCGCCAAGTTCACAACGAAAACAACGTTTTCTTTTTAAAGTTCATGTATATTTATTCAGTTCATCGGATAAACACGTGGAGCGCCTGGACATGTCGAAGCGGCGCATAACAGAAGTAGAGGAAGCCCAAACGGAACTAGATAAGGACCGCAAACAAATCGGAAAGCTTCTGCAAGTCATACAGGACAAATCGGAGGATTTGGAGGCCCGCTCAAGACGCTCTAACATACGGATTACTGGAATTTCGGAAACGATACAAACCGGAAAAATGGAAATCTTTGTTGAAAAACTCCTTACCACGCTGCTGGGTGAGAATGCCTTCTCGCCAATGTTTATTGTCAAGAGGGCACACCGCATGCTGGGCCCTCGCCCGCGCCCAGGGGCTCCCCCGAGGCCTATCATCACCAAGCTGTTGAACTACACGGCCCTGCGGATCGCCCAAGTAAAGAAGACCCTACAATTCGAAAGGTCTGAAATCTCCTTATATCCGGACTTCACAGCTAAGGTGCAGGAAGAACGCAAGCATTTTGCCCCCTACAAGAAGCAGCTTCGTGACCTCAGACTTGACTATGCCATGCTATACCCAGCAAAGTTAAGAATTAATCGACAAGGCCATTCCCATTTCTTCACGGACCCAAAGGATCTCCAAAAAGCCTTAAAGGTATGGACTAAAGAACATCGGGGAGAACCCAACAGCCAGAAGGATGGAGAGGGCAACAGCAGCCAACTGGAGGGACAAGACTGAGGGTGGCAAGCAGTATGATGGTCATGCTCCATGATGAGACTCTGCAGGTGGAATGACAACACGGCCCGGACTTGGAGTTCGGAACTGATATGAACATCTTCCTCGCTCCTGTGTGAGGAGTGTGCACAGGCACCCAGTGCACTCACAAGAGAACAGATGTACACGCCTGAGGGTAACATTATTCAGATCTGTATAGTTCTAGACAATTAGTGAGAGAGTAAAACGGACATTACGTTTATGCATAATTCGTCTCTTTGGGAGGGTAAAGGAATCATCCTGGTATATATCATGGAGACTGTAAGCCATCGGCGGCGGCGGTGGAATTACAGAACGCTATGACTTGCCTGGGCCTAGAGGACGCCTGGCGGTCCCATAACCCACAGCAGGGAGGCTACTCACATTACTCTGCATACCACGACATAGATACCAGAATAGACTACTAGCTAGCCCCCTCTTCCAAAATGGGTGTTATCAGTGAGTGCAGAGTACTCCCTAGAACACTGTCGGACCACTCTCCTGTACTCCTGGAGCTGCTGGCTCCGGGCAGGTCCATCCCGCCATTTACCTGGCGGTTCCCGCCATACTCCCTGCTGGATACGGTATTTAGGAGTGAATTGGCTGAAGCCATTGATGTATTTTTTTATACTAATCTAGGCTCTGTTGAGAGCTTTCAAACCGTATGGGAAGCTTTCAAAGTGTATATTCGGGGAGTAGCAATGTCTAAGCACTCTGGAGTGCTCAAATCCATTAGGAAGAAACTGGCAGACCTTGAGAAACAGCCAGGGGCCCTGGAGGAGAGACAAAGAGGGCAGGCAGACGGGGAGGTGGGAGATGAAATCAAAAAGCTACTAGCCAAATATCATGAGGAAGCTGACAGGGAAATCAGACATATGGGGAAGTATGCAATGGCTAGAGTGTATGGAAGCGTGACAGACCTAGTGCGATGCTGGCCAGGATCATTGGAGGGACGAAAAAATGACAGCACATCACAGAGATAAAGTCTTCTAACAGAGAAGTCCTTACTGATCCCTTTGATATAGCTGAGGAATTTAGGGCCTACTATGCAGAACTGTACACGTCACAGAGTGGGGACCTCAAGGATAACATTGATGACTATCTTAGCCATATAGATATTCCCATGTTAACGAACACCCACAGGGAATTCCTCATGCACCCCATAGAGAAAGACGAAATATCCGAGGCTCTGGCTGGCATGAAGTCGGGTAGTGCCCCAGGGGCAGACGGCCTAACGGTGGGCTTTTACAAAGCTTTCAAGGATCAACTTATCCCGCACCTGTCTGCACTCTTTGACGATATATGTGTGGAGGTAGTATGCCTGAGTCGATGAGAGAGGCTCTTCTTGTGACGATATTGAAACTGGGCAAAGCTAGGAAGGAATGTAGTTCATACATGCCTCTCTCCTTACTTAATGTAGACGCAAAACTATTTGCAAAAGTGTTAGCCACTCGGCTGGCTCTCCTGGCACCAACACTGGTGGCCCCAGAACAGGCAGGATTTATCCCAAGCAGGAACTTTCCATATAATATTCGGACAGTCCTAGGCACGATACAGCATGTCCGACAGGATAGGAAGGCGTGGCGGTATTCCTTGACATGGAAAAAGCCTTCAACTCAGTGGAATGGACGTTCATGAGGAGGGTTTTGCTGCGCATGGGCTTGGGACTACCTTTCCTTCAAATGATAGGAGCGCTGTACTGCCAGCCGCGTGCTAGACTCAGATTGAATGATTTGGTCTCAGACTCTTTTCCAATCACAGGGGGCACCAGGCAGGGTTGCCCACTCTCGCCTCTGTTATATGCCCTAGTGGCTGAACCCCTGGCCTGCGCTCTACGGGAGTACCATGGAAACAAAGGCATAAGCTTCCCAAACTATAAGATTGTAGTGTTAATGTATGCAGACGACACATTGTTATATGTCCGCTACCCTGATACCAACTTATCCTTGGTTCTCAGGGAAGTAGTCCGTTTTGGCGATTATCTGGACTAATGGTCAACTGACCGAAGTCATTGGCATTCCCGTGACTCTATCACACAACCTACTACCATGGAGTACCCGTTCCACTGGACAACTGACGCAATTAGATACCTGGGGGTGCATCTACACACAGATCCTGAGATCATATTTAAAACTAATTATGGAACGGCATTTAGCAAGCTGGAGGACAATGTGGCTACCTGGTGCAAGATCCCGCTGTCCCTTTTGGGGCGAATTGCCATTATGAAAATGGTTGTGCTCCCCCGGTTCTTATTCCTATTTATGACCATTCCGATGGTCCTCCCTAAGTCATTCTTCCAGCGGCTACAACAGTTGATGACAAAACTTGCCTGGGCAGGCGGTCAGCCCCGTGCGAAATGGTCGCTCCTCACACTACCTTACTCCATGGGAGGGCTTGGTGCGCCTGACCTCGAATTATATCACAGAGCAGCGCAGGCCGCTCATTTGCATACTTGGATACACGGGAACCGAGGCATACCGCATGTGAAAATGGAGACACTGTTTGCCCGGCCTCTCTCACTCCCTCATACGATTTTCGAACCGACGGATCGTAGGACTGGAACACTAGACTGAGTTTCGACCACGAATCACTCATGGTTTAGTCTTTTGCAGGTAAAACATGGTGCACTTCTATACTCCCCTATTATGCCTATCGATTGGGCCCGGTGGCTGCCTCCTCTCCGGGAGAAAGGGGTGGTAACTGAAATGTAGAAAATGAACATTAAGGTCGCGGGAGACCTGTTTAATGATGGAGTTGTCAAGACTTGGGAGCAGGCAATAGTTGTCCTGGAATCGTCATCACTTCTGATGAGGTTCCAGTTTTACAGAGTCCGTCACGCGCTTTCTGAACTTCTGGGAGGACACATGGCGGAGCCTCCGGAGGTGAGAGAACTCATGTACGTTATCAAGGCCACTTCTCCCCAGAAAATGCTGTCTCACTTATACGCACTGGTGCAAACACATAGAGAAAACACGTACACCAAAGCAAGACTGGCATGGCAGTCAGATTTACAAACGGAATTGGACGATGACATGTGGCAATGCTGCTGCACCTACACTAGGAAGCTTTCATTGAATGGCCGGCATAGGCTGGTTCACTTTAAATTCCTAAATAGAATATACTATATGCCAGCCAGGCTCTGCAGGTATGGCCTTAGAACCTCAGCGGACTGTGAGAGATGTCACGCTCCTGATGCGGGCTTCCTTCACCTAGCGTGGCAATGCCCTAGAATATGGCACTTCTGGGAGAAGATCTTCGCTGAAATCAGCGCTGTTGCAGAACTTGACGTCGCACCAGATCCCATGATGGCTTTGCTAGAATACACCAAACACCTGCCGAAAGCTGCGCGTAGACTAGTAGACATGGGATTATTAATAGCGCGCAGAGTTGTAGCATGCTGCTGGAAGAGGGCCCCTGCACCGACACCTAAAAGATGGGCACACAAGATGATATATTGCTGTACGCAGTCCGAGAACTATAGCGAACTCCTCCCCCCCACCGGTAGACCCAAGAACTTTTGGGGGCTTTACCAAACTTATTTGGCGGATAAAGGATATAACACTGCTGACACAGAATCGCAGGGAGTCTGAGACCGACGAGGATCAGAGGCGACATAACTGGGATACTGAGTAAACTTCTAATCTAGAGGTCTAGAGCCATGGGTACCGGTATTGTTGTGGGTGGACACTGTCTGGATTGCATATGTTAGACAAGTTATGTACTAGAAGCGCCGCCTGCCCAATTCAATGGGTTGTTGGCTAAATGGCTGTGTATTAGCTTGAGTGCAAGAGGACGCGCAATTGATTTCGTAGGGATGTATTGACAATTTGTGGGATGGGAGGGGGGCTTTGGTATTTACACTCTGGGTTACTGTTTGTTACCTTGCTAAAATATTCAAAAAAAATATTTAAAAAAAAAAGAAAGGGTCAGTGAGAGCCCATGCATCCGTTTTGCTGATCCCCCAGATGCCCAGCAAGTAGTGGGCAGCTGCATCCTTTAGGCGCAATTCTTTGGGGACATGTTCTTTTGGTCTCAGGAGTAAGTCGCACTCCTTCGCCCATACTTTGGCCTTCCACAGCTGCGCAGCACTTAGTGCCAGCTGCACTAATGCCAGACCCTCTTCTGGTTCTCAGCTGCCCAGCAAGTAGTGGGCAGCTGCTACGTTTAGGTTTTTTGCCGGAGGTGCACCTCTGACTGGCGCTGCGCTGGCAGCGCGCCCTGACATTCTGGACACAGGACATTGGAGCCCCTTCTTGATGGCCAGTTGGCCAGGGGGACTGGTAGAGGTATAGGGCGAAAGGCCCTAATGTGATTGATATGTGCTTTAAATGTAGTGCTAGGAAATGTAATGCATCTAGTATGTTTTACACACCCTGTGCTGATAACTCTAGAGATGGTGTTACCTATGGGGGTTTGTGTCAGTGAGATTGTACTTCACTGTGATTTAATCCCCTAAATGTGCGTTATACTTAGGAGGTAGGGTCTAATGTGTTTAGAGGAGATTGCCTACTGTATTTATACTGGTTAGGCCTAATGTGAGTTATGCGTAATGTGCAATGCCTTTATGCCTGTGATACCTCGAAATCTGTTTTCATGCTTTGGAGGTTGCTTTGCCTAGTATAGTTTATACTAGTGAGTTTATGTGTCCCTGCGTGATCTATGCCTATGGTGATTAGTATTGCGTAGTGTGTACGTACCTTTTACCAGTGGTTACTGGTTGTGTTCTACAATTGTTATTTTGTGCTACAATTATTCTATGTTCTAGAAGTGCTATTTCTACTAAGTGCTGATTCTGACAGTGGCCCATGTGGCCCTGTCCTGTGTATATAATCCCCTGTAAATACTGCTCAGTGCCAGTTGGCACAGTGTAATTGTGGATTATGATCTAAAGTGTTTATGGTAATACAAAGGCAATTTTTATATATAACCTTGTGTGGAGTTCCCTATTGTAGTGTGCCTAGTGTGTTGCTGATGAGTGTGTGAGTTGCGCAAACGCTTTACACATTGCCTCTGGGATCAGCCTGACTGTTCGTGCCAAGCTACCAAGGGGGTGAGCAGGGGTTATCTTGGCATATAACTCCCTTGCCCTGACTAGAGTGGTGGTTTCTGCCTGGCTTTGGCGCAAGTCTTAGCCAACCAGAACTCCCATTTCTAACACTTTGTTTTTCTCCCCACAGATTCCCTAAACTTTGTCATTTTCTATCAGATTTCCTAACATGTCTTTTTATTTCAGATTCCCTAACTTTGTTTCTTCCTTTTTCCACAGATCCTCTCTTGTTTTTTAAGAATCTCACTCCCCTCTGCATCACCACTCTTCCACCCATCTGTTCTTACCTCTCCTGCTTCCCTCAATGCCCAGATCAGTTGACTGGGGTGAGTGTTTGATTTGCTCAAACGCTCCGTCCATCATCCCCTTTTGTATCGCTTTGTTGGCCCTAAGTTGGCAGGGTATGCTCAGACATGAGTCCCTTGCTCACTTTGCCACTGGATTCAAGATAGCCTGGCTGATGAGGATTATGAATCCGAAACCAGTCCCAGGATGCTTGTTTCGGGTCCAGGGAAGAAGACATGGCTTGGCAGTCCGGGCTGGACTGTTCCCATGAGGCACAGGGTCAGACTGATTTGCATATAGCCTTGTCTGAACTGTGGTGGCGGAGTGAGCTAAAGAATGGTGATGGATTAAACCCAGATCAGTTGACTGCGGGTGAGTGTTTGATTTGCTCCGTCCATCATCCCCTTTTGTATCGCTTCCCTCCACACCCAGCACCCCCTTATTAATTAGGGTCCGCAGCGCGGCTACGCCTTGCCGAGGCACCATAGACAAACCTGTCTGCACCCTTCCATGCCTGGACAGCGAGCATTGCTCAAACCCCTGGTCCCCATTTACCCTACCACAGATACTCATGGAAATGAACTCCGAAATTTCAACATCCATTACTACCGCGCATCCCCACACCACACAGCTGGACCATTCTCCTTCCGTCACTCCCCTCTGCTGCACCAAAACAACCCCCTCACCCACGTGGCACAACTCCGCTGTCTACTCGTCAGCATCCATTCTCTCCACAAACACGCCAGCAAAATCCGGGACACCATAGCCTCTCGCATATAAGATTTAGTCTTTCTCACCAAGACATGGCTAAAACCCGGCATCAGCACCCGACACTGCTCCTTCTGTTCCCACTGGATACAAAATAATACACCATGACCGCACCAACAAACATTGTGGTAGAAGAGCCATCATTCACAAAGATTAATCAACTGCACATCCACCACGGACGCCATCACTCCCAACAGGAAAAACTTACATTTTCAGATCAATGGTAAAAGCTAAATGACACTAAGAGGCACCCTTGCCTATCACCCTCCCTTGGAGCCAGCCCATCTTATGCAAGGACATTGCATATTTCATCTCTCCACTAGCTATCAACTCCAAAGAATTCCTTCTCCGAGGGTACCCAAACCTCCACCTGGAGGACCCCTCTGACCCCAATATTACCAACCTCTACAAGATCTGGAAAACCTTGGACTCTCCCAGCTAGTAACCAACCTCACACACACCGCCGGACACACACTGGACTCTCCACTAGCAACAACATCACCTGCAGCCACACCAGCAAAATCTCCTTGCCTGACCACTCTATGATACCCCTCCTCATCTCCATCCAACCAACCTCTCCAGCACCCCCCACAGAAGCTGGAGCAAGGTATTTGAGGACCTCTGGACACACACCCTCGACACATCACTACCTCACCCCTCTCACAACCCTGACAAAGCCATCAACAGCTTCAATACCTGGATCACCCACTGTGCCGAAGACATCACCCCCACTAAAACCCTCCTGGATCCTGCAAATCCCCCCACCAAGCCAATTGGTTCACAGATGAATTAGTCAACACCAAACAAAACTGCAAGACACTGGAAAGGACCTGGCATGCCAACAAGTCCCTCTTCAACAGGGAAAACCTCAAAAGAGCACCAAACAAATATATCTACTAACTAATGAACGCCAAGAAAGAGGCCCTCATCAACTGCCTAAAAGCCAGATCCAGTAATAGCAAGGAACTCTTTGGCATTATCATGTAGTTTACCAGCCCAACAGAGAATGACTTCACCACCTCCCATGACCTCTGCAACTCCTTCCACAACAAGATTGCAACAATATATGAGCACTTTGAACTCCAACCTCCCCCTGATACCCTCAGCACTCTGTACACCAACAAAGACAGCACCACAGTCACCACCTCAATCTGGGAACCCCTCATCATGTCGACCACCGCCACCCTCATGAGCTCTATCTACTCCATAACTTCAAGGTGCCCCTGCCCACACCACATGTTTAATAAAGGAACTTGCTCCATCAGCAAGAAGCTATCCCCCATCCTGAACACCTCCATCACACAGGCCTCCTTCCCCACTGCATCTAAGCACGCAGAAGTCAAACCTCTTCAAAATGAAAAACCTCTGTGGGCCAAGCAGACCTAAAAATAGGAGCCATCTCACTTCTACCCTTCCCAGCCAAAGTCCTAGAAAGAGGAATCAACATTCAACCAACTCTAAACCAACAAACTCCTGGATCCCTTGCAATCCGGATTCTGCGTCAACCATAGCACAGACACTCCAATCATAGCAGCCAGAGGCCTGATGGACAAGGGCACAACTGCTGCCCTCATCCTCCTCGACCTCTCTGTAGCCTTCAACACCATATCAAACTACACCCTCCTCCACGGCCTCCACCAGATAGGCAAAGAAATGCCCTCAAATGGATCAACTCCTTTCTCACAGGCAAGCCCCAAAGCATCCACCTTCCACCCTACTCCTCAGCTCCAAAGTATATCATCAACAGAGTCCCCCAAGGCTTCTCACTTAGCCCCACCCTCTTCAACAACTACTTGGGTGCATGACGAGCATTCCCAGTTGGATGCAGTGCAAATGCATCAAACTTAGCACCGATACAACTGAGGTACTCATCTTTGGGAGCACTGCCTCCCCTGGGACCACACCTGCTGGCCCACTGAACTAGAACCCCCTCTCTAGACCACAAACATGCATAACATCTAGACATTATTCTCAACGAAAATTCATGAAAAGAAAGGTGAATGCCGTCTCTAAGCATGCTTACATATCTTCTGCATGCTGAAGAAAATCTTCAAATGGCTCCTCACAGACACCAGAAGCACCTTCACCCAGGCATTCGTAACCAGCCACCTGGACTACTGCAATGCCCCCTATGTTGAGATCAACACCCAACTCCAAGACAGGCTCCAGACAATACAGAATGCGGCCACTGGCTCGTCCTCAACCTCTGGAGATGTGCCCACATGACGCCCACCTTACAGCACTGCACTGGCTCCCCATCTGCAAACACTGACATTTTAAAGTCCTCACCCACACTTACAAATGCCTCCACAATGAGGGCCCAGCCTACTTTAACCTGAGAATGAACTTCTACCAGCCCACAAGACAGCTCCATACCTCCTCCCTCCACCTCGCCCACTCTCCTCGAATGATCAGAAGCAGAAGCCGGGGTTGATCCTTCTTCCTCCTCCAAACTCTGAGATGACCTCCCCCTGCCTATTTGATCTGCACTAACTGCTGGAGTTCACAAAGAGAATGGAAACATGACTCTTCAGCAAATTGCTTGGAGCACCAGAATTTCCACCCCTCAGCACCTGGAGACCCTCACAGGCGATAAGTAGTGCACTATAAATCACGTTTGATTGATTGTTGACTGAAAAAGGTTGTGTCTACGGGTGGACGGTGAACCCCACTCCACCGACAGAACTTGCAAAGTTTTTTCCACTCTGCACTCTGCTTGGAGAGCGGAGTTCGGCAAAACTCCACCTCCGCTGCGTAGCGGAGTTTACTAGTGCCACACCACTGCTTATGTACAGAGATGTAGTATTGTCCTGCGTCTTCCTGAAATACGGAAGGGTTGGGCCAGTTTTATACAATTTGTGCTCCTTTTCCATATCCTGAGAGCATAGATGGCGAAGACCTGTCATTGCTTTTGTTGTGACACCGTCCACCTGAGGGAATTGTGGAGGCCGCCATTTCTGCTGCCCTCAAATCCTGTCAGCACAGCACGCACACGCATAACCAGGAATGGAAACAAAACAAGGCAGGGCAGCAGTGCACAGGCTCGGAGCTAAGGATGTGAGGTGAGTGGGCGACACTGCCCCTGTAAGGTCTGATTCGGGGTCTCAGAAATGAAAGCAGACATCAGTGAGGTGAAGCACTGAGGCTGAGAGGAGAGACCCGGGATACCATGGAGGCACTGCTCTACTTCTTCTGATCATCAAGTTCTCACATAGTTCCCGGAGGGCCAATATTCCGGTCCTTCCCACAGGACAGACTCCAAAGAAGCTGAGACAGAGCGGCACGTACTGGAGAAAGGACTGGGAAAACAAATCCTGTTCTGGAACTGGAAGAATCCTGCCACACAATCTGTAAGTAACCCTCTTTTACTAACTCCACTCCTTAATTAATTCTGTGTCTCTAACCCATAAGCCCCAAGCGGGCACAGGGACTCCCTCTCTTTCGTCCTGTAAACAATTTTCCACCTGTTGTGTCTCAGCTGAACTCCACGGATGTATGACGTTACAAAGCATGCTTTTACCACGCATGCCTTTACAACGCGGTTTTTACAACGCATGCCTTTACAACGCATAGTGCTTTGGGGCACTGGATAGTGAATAGTTTAATTTACTATTCCAACTCCAGTCCCCGTGGATAGTAGGGAAGGTGTTGAATAGTACATTAAACCTATTCCCTATCCGAGAGCGCCCCCCAGCGCTATGCGTTGTAATGGTTTGCGTTGTAAAAGTTGCGTCGTAATGGTAGTGCGTTGTAAACGTTTCGTTGTAAAGGTTGTTTACCGTCCTCCACTGCTCCACCAGTGGAGCCCTGTAAGGATGATGGAACAAGGAATGTTGGTGTCTGGAAACCACACTTGGAAATGGGCTGAGCGGCATGCTGGCTGCTCCTGGCGGGGCTGTATTACTGCTGTTCTATTGGTCTACAACAAATACTCTTAAAACATCTCAGCCAGCTTGGAGTGAATACTACACAACCACGGCCTCTGAAGGTATATAGGACCCTGAGCTCCCCAATGAGCTGCAGACCACCACTCTCATCATTTGGGGGCTGCATTATATTTCAGGGACTGCTGACCCCTCTCTCAGCTGAGAGGGGTCTCTGCTCTGCCTGACCGCTACTTACTTGTCATGCTGCTGTTCCTCTCTCGACCTGTGCTGTATCTTGCGGACCCTCTCACGGGGCTGCGTGAAGCTCCTCTCATCCCGACCAAAGATACTCTCTCGCTCCCTGAGCTGGGCGCTACCACTCCGTGGTCCCTCACCCGAGCACTGCTGCTCTATCCTGCCCCTTTACCTGAGCTGGGCGCTACCACTCCGTGGTCTCTCAGCCGAGCACTGCTGCTCTATCCTGCCCCTTTACCTGAGCTGGGCGCTACCACTCCGTGGTCCCTCACCCGAGCACTGCTGCTCTATCCTGCCCCTTTACCTGAGCTGGGCGCTACCACTCCGTGGTCCCTCACCCGGGCACTGATGCTCTATCCTGCCCCTTTACCTGAGCTGGGCGCGTGGTCCCTCACCCGGGCACTGATGCTCTATCCTGCCCCTTTACCTGAGCTGGGCGCTACCACTCCGCGGTCTCTCACCCGAGCACTGCTGCTCTATCCTGCCCCTTTACTTGAGCTGGGCGCTACCGCTCCGTGGTCCCTCACCCGAGCACTGCTGCTCTATCCTGCCCCTTTACCTGAGCTGGGCGCTACCACTCCGTGGTCCCTCACCCGAGCACTGCTGCTCTATCCTGCCCCTTTACCTGAGCTGGGCGCTACCACTCCGTGGTCTCTCAGCTGAGCACTGCTGCTCTATCCTGCCCCTTTACCTGAGCTGGGCGCTACCACTCCGTGGTCCCTCACCCGAGCACTGCTGCTCTATCCTGCCCCTTTACCTGAGCTGGGCGCTACCACTCCGTGGTCCTTCACCCGAGCACTGCTGCTCTATCCTGCCCCTTTACCTGAGCTGGGCGCTACCACTCCGTGGTCCCTCACCCGGGCACTGCTGCTCTATCCTGCCCCTTTACCTGAGCTGGGCGCTACCACTCCGTGGTCCCTCACCCGAGCACTGCTGCTCTATCCTGCCCCTTTACCTGAGCTGGGCGCTACCACTCCGTGGTCCCTCACCCGAGCACTGCTGCTCTATCCTGCCCCTTTACCTGAGCTGGGAGCTACCACTCCGTGGTCCCTCACCCGGGCACTGATGCTCTATCCTGCCCCTTTACCTGAGCTGGGTGCTACCACTCCGTGGTCTCTCACGCGAGCACTGCTGCTCTATCCTGCCCCTTTACCTGAGCTGGGCGCTACCACTCCGTGGTCCCTCACCCGAGCACTGCTGCTCTATCCTGCCCCTTTACCTAAGCTGGGCGCTACCACTCCGTGGTCTCTCACCCGAGCACTGCTGCTCTATCCTGCCCCTTTACCTGAGCTGGGCGCTACCACTCCGTGGTCCCTCACCCGAGCACTGCTGCTCTATCCTGCCCCTTTACCTGAGCTGGGCGCTACCACTCCGTGGTCCCTCACCCGGGCACTGCTGCTCTATCCTGCCCCTTTACCTGAGCTGGGCGCTACCACTCCGCGGTCTCTCACCCGAGCACTGCTGCTCTATCCTGCCCCTTTACTTGAGCTGGGCGCTACCGCTCCGTGGTCCCTCACCCGAGCACTGCTGCTCTATCCTGCCCCTTTACCTGAGCTGGGCGCTACCACTCCGTGGTCCCTCACCCGAGCACTGCTGCTCTATCCTGCCCCTTTACCTGAGCTGGGCGCTACCACTCCGTGGTCTCTCAGCCGAGCACTGCTGCTCTATCCTGCCCCTTTACCTGAGCTGGGCGCTACCACTCCGTGGTCCCTCACCCCGAGCACTGCTGCTCTATCCTGCCCCTTTACCTGAGCTGGGCGCTACCACTCCGTGGTCTCTCAGCCGAGCACTGCTGCACTATCCTGCCTCTTTACCTGAGCTGGGCGCTACCACTCCGTGGTCCCTCCCCCTGAGCACTGCTGCTCTATCCTGCTCCTTTACCTGAGCTGGGAGCTACCACTCCGGGGTCCCTCACCCGGGCACTGATGCTCTATCCTGCCCCTTTACCTGAGCTGGGCGCTACCACTCCGTGGTCTTTTACCCGAGCACTGCTGCTCTATCCTGCCCCTTTACCTGAGCTGGGCGCTACCACTCCGTGGTCCCTCACCCGAGCACTGCTGCTCTATCCTGCCCCTTTACCTGAGCTGGGCGCTACCACTCCGTGGTCTCTCACCCGAGCACTGCTGCTCTATCCTGCCCCTTTACCTGAGCTGGGCGCTACCACTCCGTGGTCTCTCACCCGAGCACTGCTGCTCTATCCTGCCCCTTTACCTGAGCTGGGCGCTACCACTCCGTGGTCTCTCACCCGAGCACTGCTGCTCTATCCTGCCCCTTTACCTGAGCTGGGCGCTACCACTCCGTGGTCTCTCACCCGAGCACTACTGCTCTATCCTGCCCCTTTACCTGAGCTGGGCGCTACCACTCCGTGGTCCCTCACCCGAGCACTGCTGCTCTATCCTGCCCCTTTACCTGAGCTGGGCGCTACCACTCCGTGGTCCCTCACCCGAGCACTGCTGCTCTATCCTGCCCCTTTACCTGAGCTGGGCGCTACCACTCCGTGGTCCCTCACCCGAGCACTGCTGCTCTATCCTGCCCCTTTACCTGAGCTGGGCGCTACCACTCCGTGGTCCCTCACCCGAGCACTGCTGCTCTATCCTGCCCCTTTACCTGAGCTGGGCGCTACCACTCCGTGGTCCCTCACCCGAGCACTGCTGCTCTATCCTGCCCCTTTACCTGAGCTGGGCGCTACCACTCCGTGGTCCCTCACCCGAGCACTGCGGCTCTATCCTGCCCCTTTACCTGAGCTGGGCGTTACCCCTCCGTGGTCCCTCACCCGAGCACTGCTGCTCTATCCTGCCCCTTTACCTGAGCTGGGCGCTACCACTCCGTGGTCTCTCAGCCGAGCACTGCTGCTCTATCCTGCCCCTTTACCTGAGCTGGGCGCTACCACTCTGTGGTCCCTCACCCGAGCACTGCTGCTCTATCCTGCCCCTTTACCTGAGCTGGGCGCTACCACTCTGTGGTCCCTCACCCGGGCACTGCTGCTCTATCCTGCCCCTTTACCTGAGCAGGGCGCTACCACTCCGTGGCCCCTCACCCGAGCACTGCTGCTCTATCCTGCCCCTTTACCTGAGCTGGGCGCTACCACTCCGTGGTCCCTCATCCGAGCACTGCTGCTCTATCCTGCCCCTTTACCTGAGCTGGGCGCTACCACTCCGTGGTCTCTCAGCCGAGCACTGCTGCTCTATCCTGCCCCTTTACCTGAGCTGGGCGCTACCACTCCGTGGTCCCTCACCCGAGCACTGCTGCTCTATCCTGCCCCTTTACCTGAGCTGGGCGCTACCACTCCGTGGTCCCTCACCCCGGCACTGCTGCTCTATCCAGCCCCTTTACCTGAGCTGGGCGCTACCACTCCGTGGTCCCTCACCCGAGCACTGCTGCTCTATCCTGCCCCTTTACCTGAGCTGGGCGCTACCACTCCGTGGTCCCTCACCCCGAGCACTGCTGCTCTATCCTGCCCCTTTACCTGAGCTGGGCGCTACCACTCCGTGGTCTCTCAGCCGAGCACTGCTGCTCTATCCTGCCCCTTTACCTGAGCTGGGCGCTACCACTCCGTGGTCCCTCACCCCGAGCACTGCTGCTCTATCCTGCCCCTTTACCTGAGCTGGGCGCTACCACTCCGTGGTCTCTCAGCCGAGCACTGCTGCACTATCCTGCCTCTTTACCTGAGCTGGGCGCTACCACTCCGTGGTCCCTCCCCCTGAGCACTGCTGCTCTATCCTGCTCCTTTACCTGAGCTGGGCGCTACCACTCCGGGGTCCCTCACCCGGGCACTGATGCTCTATCCTGCCCCTTTACCTGAGCTGGGCGCTACCACTCCGTGGTCTTTTACCCGAGCACTGCTGCTCTATCCTGCCCCTTTACCTGAGCTGGGCGCTACCACTCCGTGGTCCCTCACCCGAGCACTGCTGCTCTATCCTGCCCCTTTACCTGAGCTGGGCGCTACCACTCCGTGGTCTCTCACCCGAGCACTGCTGCTCTATCCTGCCCCTTTACCTGAGCTGGGCCCTACCACTCCGTGGTCTCTCACCCGAGCACTGCTGCTCTATCCTGCCCCTTTACCTGAGCTGGGCGCTACCACTCCGTGGTCTCTCACCCGAGCACTGCTGCTCTATCCTGCCCCTTTACCTGAGCTGGGCGCTACCACTCCGTGGTCTCTCACCCGAGCACTACTGCTCTATCCTGCCCCTTTACCTGAGCTGGGCGCTACCACTCCGTGGTCCCTCACCCGAGCACTGCTGCTCTATCCTGCCCCTTTACCTGAGCTGGGCGCTACCACTCCGTGGTCCCTCACCCGAGCACTGCTGCTCTATCCTGCCCCTTTACCTGAGCTGGGCGCTACCACTCCGTGGTCCCTCACCCGAGCACTGCTGCTCTATCCTGCCCCTTTACCTGAGCTGGGCGCTACCACTCCGTGGTCCCTCACCCGAGCACTGCTGCTCTATCCTGCCCCTTTACCTGAGCTGGGCGCTACCACTCCGTGGTCCCTCACCCGAGCACTGCGGCTCTATCCTGCCCCTTTACCTGAGCTGGGCGCTACCCCTCCGTGGTCCCTCACCCGAGCACTGCTGCTCTATCCTGCCCCTTTACCTGAGCTGGGCGCTACCACTCCGTGGTCTCTCAGCCGAGCACTGCTGCTCTATCCTGCCCCTTTACCTGAGCTGGGCGCTACCACTCTGTGGTCCCTCACCCGAGCACTGCTGCTCTATCCTGCCCCTTTACCTGAGCTGGGCGCTACCACTCTGTGGTCCCTCACCCGGGCACTGCTGCTCTATCCTGCCCCTTTACCTGAGCAGGGCGCTACCACTCCGTGGTCCCTCACCCGAGCACTGCTGCTCTATCCTGCCCCTTTACCTGAGCTGGGCGCTACCACTCCGTGGTCCCTCATCCGAGCACTGCTGCTCTATCCTGCCCCTTTACCTGAGCTGGGCGCTACCACTCCGTGGTCTCTCAGCCGAGCACTGCTGCTCTATCCTGCCCCTTTACCTGAGCTGGGCGCTACCACTCCGTGGTCCCTCACCCGAGCACTGTTGCTCTATCCTGCCCCTTTACCTGAGCTGGGCGCTACCACTCCGTGGTCTCTCAGCCGAGCACTGCTGCTCTATCCTGCCCCTTTACCTGAGCTGGGCGCTACCACTCCGTGGTCCCTCACCCGGGCACTGCTGCTCTATCCTGCCCCTTTACCTGAGCTGGGCGCTACCACTCCGTGGTCCCTCACCCGAGCACTGCTGCTCTATCCTGCCCCTTTACCTGAGCTTGGCGCTACCACTCCGTGGTCCCTCACCCGGGCACTGCTGCTCTATCCTGCCCCTTTACCTGAGCTGGGGGCTACCACTCCGTGGTCCCTCACCCGAGCACTGCTGCTCTATCCTGCCCCTTTACCTGAGCTGGGCGCTACCACTCCATGGTCCCTCACCCGAGCACTGCTGCTCTATCCTGCCCCTTTACCTGAGCTGGGCGCTACCACTCCGTGGTCTCTCAGCCGAGCACTGCTGCTCTATCCTGCCCCTTTACCTGAGCTGGGCGCTACCACTCCGTGGTCCCTCACCCGAGCACTGCTGCTCTATCCTGCCCCTTTACCTGAGCTGGGCGCTACCACTCCGTGGTCCCTCACCCGAGCACTGCTGCTCTATCCTGCCCCTTTACCTGAGCTGGGCGCTACCACTCCGTGGTCCCTCACCCGAGCACTGCTGCTCTATCCTGCCCCTTTACCTGAGCTGGGCGCTACCACTCCGTGGTCCCTCACCCGAGCACTGCTGCTCTATCCTGCCCCTTTACCTGAGCTGGGCGCTACCACTCCGCGGTCTCTCACCCGAGCACTGCTGCTCTATCCTGCCCCTTTACTTGAGCTGGGCGCTACCACTCCGTGGTCCCTCACCCGGGCACTGCTGCTCTATCCTGCCCCTTTACCTGAGCTGAGGGCTACCACTCCGTGGTCCCTCACCCGAGCACTGCTGCTCTATCCTGCCCCTTTACCTGAGCTGGGCGCTACCACTCCGTGGTCCCTCACCCGAGCACTGCTGGTCTATCCTGCCCCTTTGTCTGAGCTGGGCGCTACCACTCCGTGGTCCCTCACCCGAGCACTGCTGCTCTATCCTGCCCCTTTACCTGACCTGGGCCCTACCACTCCGTGGTCCCTCACCCGAGCACTGCTGCTCTATCCTGCCCCTTTACCTGAGCTGGGCGCTACCACTCCGTGGTCTCTCACCCGAGCACTGCTTCTCTATCCTGCCCCTTTACCTGAGCTAGGCGCTACCACTCTTTGGTCCCTCACCCGAGGACTGCTGCTCTATCCTGCCCCTTTACCTGAGCTGGGCGCTACCACTCCGTGGTCCCTCACCCGTGCACTGCTGCTCTATCCTGCCCCTTTACCTGAGCTGGGCGCTACCACTCCGTGGTCCCTCACCCGAGCACTGCTGCTCTATCCTGCCCCTTTACCTGAGCTAGGCGCTACCACTCCGTGGTCCCTCACCCGAGCACTGCTGCTCTATCCTGCCCCTTTACCTGAGCTGGGCGCTACCACTCCGTGGGCCCTCACCCGAGCACTGCTGCTCTATCCTGCCCCTTTACCTGAGCTGGGCGCTACCTCTCCGTGGTCCCTCACCCGAGCACTGCTGCTCTATCCTGCCCCTTTACCTGAGCTGGGCGCTACCACTCCGTGGTCCCTCACCCCGAGCACTGCTGCTCTATCCTGCCTCTTTACCTGAGCTGGGCGCTACCACTCCGTGGTCTCTCAGCCGAGCACTGCTGCTCTATCCTGCCCCTTTACCTGAGCTGGGCGCTACCACTCCATGGTCCCTCACCCCGAGCACTGCTGCTCTATCCTGCCCCTTTACCTGAGCTGGGCGCTACCACTCCGTGGTCTCTCAGCCGAGCACTGCTGCTCTATCCTGCCCCTTTACCTGAGCTGGGCGCTACCACTCCGTGGTCCCTCCCCCTGAGCACTGCTGCTCTATCCTGCCCCTTTACCTGAGCTGGGCGCTACCACTCCGTGGTCCCTCACCCGGGCACTGATGCTCTATCCTGCCCCTTTACCTGAGCTGGGCGCTACCACTCGGTGGTCTTTTACCCGAGCACTGCTGCTCTATCCTGCCCCTTTACCTGAGCTGGGCGCTACCACTCCGTGGTCCCTCACCCGAGCACTGCTGCTCTATCCTGCCCCTTTACCTGAGCTGGGCGCTACCACTCCGTGGTCTCTCACCCGAGCACTGCTGCTCTATCCTGCCCCTTTACCTGAGCTGGGCGCTACCACTCCGTGGTCTCTCACCCGAGCACTGCTGCTCTATCCTGCCCCTTTACCTGAGCTGGGCGCTACCACTCCGTGGTCTCTCACCCGAGCACTACTGCTCTATCCTGCCCCTTTACCTGAGCTGGGCGCTACCACTCCGTGGTCCCTCACCCGAGCACTGCTGCTCTATTCTGCCCCTTTACCTGAGCTGGGCGCTACCACTCTGTGGTCTCTCACACGAGCACTGCTGCTCTATCCTGCCCCTTCACCTGAGCTGGGCGCTACCACTCCGTGGTCCCTCACCCGAGCACTGCTGCTCTATCCTGCCCCTTTACCTGAGCTGGGCGCTACCACTCCGTGGTCTCTCTCCCGAGCACTGCTGCTCTATCCTGCCCCTTTACCTGAGCTGGGCGCTACCACTCCGTGGTCCCTCACCCGAGCACTGCTGCTCTATTCTGCCCCTTTACCTGAGCTGGGCGCTACCACTCCGTGGTCTCTCACCCGAGCACTACTGCTCTATCCTGCCCCTTTACCTGAGCTGGGCGCTACCACTCCGCGGTCTCTCACCCGAGCACTGCTGCTCTATCCTGCCCCTTTACTTGAGCTGGGCGCTACCACTCCGTGGTCCCTCACCCGGGCACTGCTGCTCTATCCTGCCCCTTTACCTGAGCTGAGGGCTACCACTCCGTGGTCCCTCACCCGAGCACTGCTGCTCTATCCTGCCCCTTTACCTGAGCTGGGCGCTACCACTCCGTGGTCCCTCACCCGAGCACTGCTGGTCTATCCTGCCCCTTTGTCTGAGCTGGGCGCTACCACTCCGTGGTCCCTCACCCGAGCACTGCTGCTCTATCCTGCCCCTTTACCTGACCTGGGCCCTACCACTCCGTGGTCCCTCACCCGAGCACTGCTGCTCTATCCTGCCCCTTTACCTGAGCTGGGCGCTACCACTCCGTGGTCTCTCACCCGAGCACTGCTTCTCTATCCTGCCCCTTTACCTGAGCTAGGCGCTACCACTCTTTGGTCCCTCACCCGAGGACTGCTGCTCTATCCTGCCCCTTTACCTGAGCTGGGCGCTACCACTCCGTGGTCCCTCACCCGTGCACTGCTGCTCTATCCTGCCCCTTTACCTGAGCTGGGCGCTACCACTCCGTGGTCCCTCACCCGAGCACTGCTGCTCTATCCTGCCCCTTTACCTGAGCTAGGCGCTACCACTCCGTGGTCCCTCACCCGAGCACTGCTGCTCTATCCTGCCCCTTTACCTGAGCTGGGCGCTACCACTCCGTGGGCCCTCACCCGAGCACTGCTGCTCTATCCTGCCCCTTTACCTGAGCTGGGCGCTACCTCTCCGTGGTCCCTCACCCGAGCACTGCTGCTCTATCCTGCCCCTTTACCTGAGCTGGGCGCTACCACTCCGTGGTCCCTCACCCCGAGCACTGCTGCTCTATCCTGCCTCTTTACCTGAGCTGGGCGCTACCACTCCGTGGTCTCTCAGCCGAGCACTGCTGCTCTATCCTGCCCCTTTACCTGAGCTGGGCGCTACCACTCCATGGTCCCTCACCCCGAGCACTGCTGCTCTATCCTGCCCCTTTACCTGAGCTGGGCGCTACCACTCCGTGGTCTCTCAGCCGAGCACTGCTGCTCTATCCTGCCCCTTTACCTGAGCTGGGCGCTACCACTCCGTGGTCCCTCCCCCTGAGCACTGCTGCTCTATCCTGCCCCTTTACCTGAGCTGGGCGCTACCACTCCGTGGTCCCTCACCCGGGCACTGATGCTCTATCCTGCCCCTTTACCTGAGCTGGGCGCTACCACTCCGTGGTCTTTTACCCGAGCACTGCTGCTCTATCCTGCCCCTTTACCTGAGCTGGGCGCTACCACTCCGTGGTCCCTCACCCGAGCACTGCTGCTCTATCCTGCCCCTTTACCTGAGCTGGGCGCTACCACTCCGTGGTCTCTCACCCGAGCACTGCTGCTCTATCCTGCCCCTTTACCTGAGCTGGGCGCTACCACTCCGTGGTCTCTCACCCGAGCACTGCTGCTCTATCCTGCCCCTTTACCTGAGCTGGGCGCTACCACTCCGTGGTCTCTCACCCGAGCACTACTGCTCTATCCTGCCCCTTTACCTGAGCTGGGCGCTACCACTCCGTGGTCCCTCACCCGAGCACTGCTGCTCTATTCTGCCCCTTTACCTGAGCTGGGCGCTACCACTCTGTGGTCTCTCACACGAGCACTGCTGCTCTATCCTGCCCCTTCACCTGAGCTGGGCGCTACCACTCCGTGGTCCCTCACCCGAGCACTGCTGCTCTATCCTGCCCCTTTACCTGAGCTGGGCGCTACCACTCCGTGGTCTCTCTCCCGAGCACTGCTGCTCTATCCTGCCCCTTTACCTGAGCTGGGCGCTACCACTCCGTGGTCCCTCACCCGAGCACTGCTGCTCTATTCTGCCCCTTTACCTGAGCTGGGCGCTACCACTCCGTGGTCTCTCACCCGAGCACTGCTGCTCTATCCTGCCCCTTTACCTGAGCTGGGCGCTACCACTCCGTGGTCCCTCACCCGAGCGCTGCTGCTCTATCCTGCCCCTTCACCTGAGCTGGGCGCTACCACTCCGTGGTCTCTCACCCGAGCACTGCTGCTCTATCCTGCCCCTTTACCTGAGCTGGGCGCTACCACTCCGTGGTCCCTCACCTGAGCACTGCTGCTCTATCCTGCCCCTTCACCTGAGCTGGGCGCTACCACTCCGTGGTCTCTCACCCGAGCACTGCTGCTCTATCCTGCCCCTTTACCTGAGCTGGGCGCTACCACTCCGTGGTCTCTCACCTGAGCACTGCTGCTCTTTCCATCTCCTTTACCTGAGCTGGGCGCTACCACTCCGTGGTCTCTCACCCGAGCACTGCTGCTCTATCCTGCCCCTTTACCTGAGCTGGGCGCTACCACTCCGTGGTCCCTCACCCGAGCACTGCTGCTCTATCCTGCCCCTTTACCTGAGCTGGGCGCTACCACTCCGTGGTCCCTCACCTGAGCACTGCTGCTCTATCCTGCCCCTTTACCTGAGCTGGGCGCTACCACTCCGTGGTCTCTCACCCGAGCACTACTGCTCTATCCTGCCCCTTTACCTTAGCTGGGCGCTACCACTCCGTGGTCCCTCACCCTAGCACTGCTGCTCTATCCTGCCCCTTTACCTGAGCTGGGCGCTACCACCCCGTGGTCCCTCACCCGAGCACTGCTGCTCTATCCTGCCCCTTCACCTGAGCTGGGCGCTACCACTCCGTGGTCCCTCACCCGAGCACTGCTGCTCTATCCTGCCCCTTTACCTGAGCTGGGCGCTACCACTCTGTGGTCTCTCACCCGAGCACTACTGCTCTATCCTGCCTCTTTATCTGAGCTGGGCGCTACCACTCCGTGGTCCCTCACCCTAGCATTGCTGCTCTATCCTGCCCCTTTACCTGAGCTGGGTGCTACCACCCCGTGGTCCCTCACCCGAGCACTGCTGCTCTATCCTGCCCCTTTACCTGAGCTGGGCGCTACCACTCCGTGGTCTCTCACCCGAGCACTGCTTCTCTATCCTGCCCCTTTACCTGAGCTAGGCGCTACCACTCTTTGGTCCCTCACCCGAGGACTGCTGCTCTATCCTGCCCCTTTACCTGAGCTGGGCGCTACCACTCCGTGGTCCCTCACCCGTGCACTGCTGCTCTATCCTGCCCCTTTACCTGAGCTGGGCGCTACCACTCCGTGGTCTCTCACCCGAGCACTGCTGCTCTATCCTGCCCCTTTACCTGAGCTAGGCGCTACCACTCCGTGGTCCCTCACCCGAGCACTGCTGCTCTATCCTGCCCCTTTACCTGAGCTGGGCGCTACCACTCCGTGGGCCCTCACCCGAGCACTGCTGCTCTATCCTGCCCCTTTACCTGAGCTGGGCGCTACCTCTCCGTGGTCCCTCACCCGAGCACTGCTGCTCTATTCTGCCCCTTTACCTGAGCTGGGCGCTACCACTCCGTGGTCCCTCACCCCGAGCACTGCTGCTCTATCCTGCCCCTTTACCTGAGCTGGGCGCTACCACTCCGTGGTCTCTCAGCCGAGCACTGCTGCTCTATCCTGCCCCTTTACCTGAGCTGGGCGCTACCACTCCGTGGTCCCTCACCCCGAGCACTGCTGCTCTATCCTGCCCCTTTACCTGAGCTGGGCGCTACCACTCCGTGGTCTCTCAGCCGAGCACTGCTGCTCTATCCTGCCCCTTTACCTGAGCTGGGCGCTACCACTCCGTGGTCCCTCCCCCTGAGCACTGCTGCTCTATCCTGCCCCTTTACCTGAGCTGGGCGCTACCACTCCGTGGTCCCTCACCCGGGCACTGATGCTCTATCCTGCCCTTTACCTGAGCTGGGCGCTACCACTCCGTGGTCTTTTACCCGAGCACTGCTGCTCTATCCTGCCCCTTTACCTGAGCTGGGCGCTACCACTCCGTGGTCCCTCACCCGAGCACTGCTGCTCTATCCTGCCCCTTTACCTGAGCTGGGCGCTACCACTCCGTGGTCTCTCACCCGAGCACTGCTGCTCTATCCTGCCCCTTTACCTGAGCTGGGCGCTACCACTCCGTGGTCTCTCACCCGAGCACTGCTGCTCTATCCTGCCCCTTTACCTGAGCTGGGCGCTACCACTCCGTGGTCTCTCACCCGAGCACTACTGCTCTATCCTGCCCCTTTACCTGAGCTGGGCGCTACCACTCCGTGGTCCCTCACCCGAGCACTGCTGCTCTATTCTGCCCCTTTACCTGAGCTGGGCGCTACCACTCCGTGGTCCCTCACCCGAGCACTGCTGCTCTATCCTGCCCCTTTACCTGAGCTGGGCGCTACCACTCCGTGGTCTCTCTCCCGAGCACTGCTGCTCTATCCTGCCCCTTTACCTGAGCTGGGCGCTACCACTCCGTGGTCCCTCACCCGAGCACTGCTGCTCTATTCTGCCCCTTTACCTGAGCTGGGCGCTACCACTCCGTGGTCTCTCACCCGAGCACTGCTGCTCTATCCTGCCCCTTTACCTGAGCTGGGCGCTACCACTCCGTGGTCCCTCACCCGAGCACTGCTGCTCTATCCTGCCCCTTCACCTGAGCTGGGCGCTAACACTCCGTGGTCTCTCACCCGAGCACTGCTGCTCTATCCTGCCCCTTTACCTGAGCTGGGCGCTACCACTCCGTGGTCCCTCACCTGAGCACTGCTGCTCTATCCTGCCCCTTCACCTGAGCTGGGCGCTACCACTCCGTGGTCTCTCACCCGAGCACTGCTGCTCTATCCTGCCTCTTTACCTGAGCTGGGCGCTACCACTCCGTGGTCTCTCACCTGAGCACTGCTGCTCTTTCCATCTCCTTTACCTGAGCTGGGCGCTACCACTCCGTGGTCTCTCACCCGAGCACTGCTGCTCTATCCTGCCCCTTTACCTGAGCTGGGCGCTACCACTCCGTGGTCCCTCACCCGAGCACTGCTGCTTTATCCTGCCCCTTTACCTGAGCTGGGCGCTACCACTCCGTGGTCCCTCACCCGAGCACTGCTGCTCTATCCTGCCCCTTTACCTGAGCTGGGCGCTACCACTCCGTGGTCTCTCACCCGAGCACTACTGCTCTATCCTGCCCCTTTACCTGAGCTGGGCGCTACCACTCCGTGGTCCCTCACCCTAGCACTGCTGCTCTATCCTGCCCCTTTACCTGAGCTGGGCGCTACCACCCCGTGGTCCCTCACCCGAACACTGCTGCTCTATCCTGCCCCTTCACCTGAGCTGGGCGCTACCACTCCGTGGTCCCTCACCCGAGCACTGCTGCTCTATCCTGCCCCTTTACCTGAGCTGGGCGCTACCACTCCGTGGTCTCTCTCCCGAGCACTGCTGCTCCATCCTGCCCCTTTACCTGAGCTGGGCGCTACCACTCCGTGGTCCCTCACCCGAGCACTGCTGCTCTATTCTGCCCCTTTACCTGAGCTGGGCGCTACCACTCCGTGGTCTCTCACCCGAGCACTGCTGCTCTATCCTGCCCCTTTACCTGAGCTGGGCGCTACCACTCCGTGGTCCCTCACCCGAGCACTGCCGCTCTATCCTGCCCCTTCACCTGAGCTGGGCGCTACCACTCCGTGGTCTCTCACCCGAGCACTGCTGCTCTATCTTGCCCCTTTACCTGAGCTGGGCGCTACCACTCCGTGGTCTCTCACCTGAGCACTGCTGCTCTTTCCGTCTCCTTTACCTGAGCTGGGCTCTACCACTCCGTGGTTTCTCACCCGAGCACTGCTGCTCTATCCTGCCCCTTTACCTAAACTGGGGGCTACCACTCCGTGGTCCCTCACCCGAGCACTGCTGCTCTATCCTGCCCCTTTACCTGAGCTGGGCGCTACCACTCCGTGGTCCCTCACCCGAGCACTGCTGCTCTATCCTGCCCCTTCACCTGAGCTGGGCGCTACCACTCCGTGGTCTCTCAGCCGAGCACTGCTGCTCTATCCTGCCCCTTTACCTGAGCTGGGCGCTACCACTCCGTGGTCCCTCACCCGAGCACTGCTGCTCTATCCTGCCCCTTCACCTGAGCTGGGCGCTACCACTCCGTGGTCTCTCACCCGAGCACTGCTGCTCTATCCTGCCCCTTTACCTGAGCTGGGCGCTACCACTCCGTGGTCCCTCACCCGAGCACTGCTGCTCTACCCTGCCCCTTTACCTGAGCTGGGCGCTACCACTCCGTGGTCACTCACCCGAGCACTGCTGCTCTATCCTGCCCCTTTACCTGAGCTGGGCGCTACCACTCCGTTGTCCCTCACCCGAGCACTGCTGCTCTATCCTGCCCCTTTACCTGAGCTGGGCGCTACCACTCCGTGGTCTCTCACCCGAGCACTGCTGCTCTATCCTGCCCCTTTACCTGAGCTGGGCGCTACCACTCTGTGGTCCCTCACCCGAGCACTGCTGCTCTATCCTGCCCCTTTACCTGAGCTGGGCGCTACCACTCCGTGGTCTCTCACCCGAGCACTGCTGCTCTATCCTGCACCTTTACCTGAGCTGGGCGCTACCACTCCGTGGTCCCTCACCCGAGCACTGCTGCTCTATCCTGCCCCTTTACCTGAGCTGGGCGCTACCACTCCGTGGTCTCTCACCCAAGCACTGCTGCTCTATCCTGCCCTGTTGGACAGGCCACATGAAGGGCCACTCTCCCCCGGCCCGACCAGGCCCGAGCCCGGTCACGCAGGTACCACACACCACCATTACACGTCCTCCGTCCCCTCCGGGACCCCTACCCTCGAACATGTCGACCTCGTGGGCCTGATCCACTGCCGGCCTGCGCGCCCATCCTGGGCGCCATCTTGGACACTCCACCACGAGGCCGCCTGGCCCCCGATCGACCTCAACCCTGGGCCTGGCCAGGTCTCAGACATCCCGGCACCACCATCCACCCAGGAGGTGAGCGGGCTACTTGGCAAGTCACTGGGGGAAAGAGGTGTCGATGGCTCTCCCCCGCCAGGTGCCGCTCGCCCATCGCCTCCCCGGGCGCTGGCTCCACCCCCCTGCTGGGTGTCTGAACTCCCTCATCCCGGACCCCCCGACCTCCAAGTGCGAGGGTCCGGACATCAAAGAACACCAGCCCTATAACTGGGGCAGCCCCAAAGCAGGAAGGCAGTTGTATCTTGGAGTCGAGAGACGCAGAGAAGAACTCATCCTTGACGGACTACTGGCGCTGCCATAGCTCTGTCTCGTGCACCATCGTCTTGCCTGCTGGCGCTGCCGCAACCTTCGTAACCTTCATATCCTTCATCGTCGTCGGGACCTGCTGGCGTGGCCGCGGACCGTTTGTAACCATCATCTTCATCGGGACCTGCTGGCTCCGCCGCGGACCGTCGTTTCCTTCGTCCATCTCGGGACCTGCTGGCTCCGCCGCGGCCCGATCATCTAGAACACTGAGCTCGAGGATTGAGAGCTAGTTTCATCTTTTGGTAACAAGACTGTCCCGCTACCCCTTTTCCCAAGCCAGAGACCAGAACCGAGGGGACCCCTGAGTCCAGACCTCCTTGTACCATTCCATCGTAACTTAAAGAATTGCCTATAAAGTCTCGTTGAACTTTAACCTTGTGTGGTGTCCGTCTGTGGGGGGGGAGTTACGTGTCTGTACGCTCGCTGGAGATGGCTCTCCCCGGAGACCTCTCCCCTTATCCTCGGCCGACCGTCCCGGTCCGTCTAACATTGGTGGCCAGCGGCGCGATCCGAATCACCGCATAACCGTACAGAGAGTAGCTCACCCCACGGCGAATCACGATGTCAACTAAAGAAAGCGGATCAACGGAGAAATTCCAGATGGAGAAATTGGACGAGTACAGCCATCGTGAACTAAAGCAGTTCTGCATCGAACTAGGTATCGCTACCACCGGTCTCAGTACCAAAGACGATTTTAAGCAGGCCCTAGAATCTTGGGCAGAAACCGGGGCGGCCGGAACCCCCGATCAAAGCATCGCAGCAAAAACCACCACGGCCCCTGAAGAGCGAAGAACGGGTCTCTCGCAAGACGAGATCCAGGAACGAGAGAAAACCCGACTACACGAGCTGGAAATGGCCCGGCTCAAAATGGACATTGAACTTAAATTGGCCGAACAAAAAATCAACTTAGAGCACCTGCGTCTCCGAGAAGAAAGAGAGGAGAAACAGAGACAAAGGGAGCTCGAGGAAAAGAAACTGGCATATGAGCATGAGCGGAAACTAGCTGAGATCGACCTACGCAAGAATAAAGAAGTAGGGGTGTCCGAGCAACCACACACCCCAGGGGCAACAGAGAAAAAGGTACACATCCCCAAGGATGTCGTTCGAGAGTACTTCCGAGAGGACGACATCCAGCAATGGTTTAAGGCCTATGAAATCGCTATGACTGCACACCGGATCGATAGAAGCGATTGGGGAGCCGGTCTATGGGGGAGATTCCTCAATGAGGGCCGCGACGCCCTGCTGCAACTCCCGGACCACCAGATGACCTCCTATGACCATATGAAAGCTGCACTCCTCACCCGCTATGGCCTCACACCCGAGATGTACCGTCAGAGGTTCCGAGACTGCACCCGCATCCCGGGTACAACTTGGGTGGACTATGTAAACTACTTTAGCCGAGCCTTCGAAGGCTGGATCAAAGGGAGCAAGGTCACAACCTACGAACAACTGTTCAATCTTATGGTCTGGGAGCATCTGTCGAACAATTGCTTCATTGAACTCCGCCAGCACCTCCTCGACAGCAAGTTAACGGATCCCCGGCAGCTCGCAGCCGAAGCTGACCGGTGGGAAATCACCAGAGTAGGCCGAAATGGGTCCTACGAACAAAACCGGAACAACAATGGTCAACACCGTCCCCGAGGAGGAGGAGGAGGCCAAGGACGCGGAAGAGACAAGGCTCCGGTCGCCCCCGCTACAAGCACCACCCCCCCGGCCAACCGGGGCAGCACCCCGGCGCGACCGGGATATCGAGCCAATGTTACGTGCCATCGATGCCAACGAATCGGACACTATGCAAACGACCCAAACTGCCCCCAGTACCAGAGCCCAAGACCCCGCCAAGTAGCCGCTGCGGCTCTAGGGGAGGAACAGATCTCAGAGGAACAGGAGGAATATGAACAGGAACACCAAGAATGGGAGCCAGCCGCCATGGCTCTAGCCTGCTTAGGGGGGAGAGACATGGTCCCGCGGGTCCCCCTACCCGCTAACACCCAGAAGTACAGTCAATGGGTGAGCATCAATGGACGCCGGGCCGAAGCCCTTCGTGACACTGGGGCCAGTGTAACAGCCGTCCGCTGTCACCTGGTGACCCCAGAACAATATCTACCGAACATTCTCTGCCCTGTACGTTCAGCCGATAACTCGGAAAGTCTGTGTCGGATGGCCTGCGTCCCCTTCGAATGGGGAGGGGTCTCCGGCATGTTGAAGGTAACGGTCCGAGACGATGCCCCCGTAGACTGCCTCCTGGGGAATGACCTTGAAAGCTCTCCGTGGGCAGCCGTAGAACGAAGAGAACACCTGGGGATGTTAGGCGTCCCGGACTGGGCGTGCGTCACCACCCGGTCCATGGCCGCCCGTGCCAACCCCCGCCCAGAGGAACCCGAATGGCCGGCGCCACCGCCTCCGGTCGCCCCAGCCGAAACCACCGACCGTGACGTCCCCCCAGAACCAGCTCAACCTCCAGACCTCGCTAACCTCGACCAGTGGCCTCAAGAGGGGGGGCCCACGCAAGAACAATTTCGCCAAGAACAGAAGACCTGTCCCTCCCTCGAGGGACTCCGCCAACAAGCGCTCGCCCAAAGCGCAGGGGATACCTCCGGAACGCACTGGGTCTACTGGGACAATGATCTGCTGTACAGTGAGCAAAGGATCGCGGAGCTGGGGGCTAGCCGAGTACTGGTGGTGCCCCTCCGTTTTAGAGACTTTCTGCTAAACCTGGCCCACGATGTCCCCCTGGCGGGACACCTGGGTCAAGATAAAACCTATAGTCGTCTGGTGACCCACTTCTTCTGGCCCAAAATGAGGAACGATGTACACCAGCATTGCCGATCTTGCCCCACGTGCCAAGCCAGTGGAAAGAGCGGCCGCAAACTAAAAGCCCCCCTGCAACCTTTTCCCGTGGTCACCACCCCGTTCGAGAGGGTCGGGATAGACATCGTGGGGCCCCTGGACCTGCGCACCAAACAAGGCCATCGATTCATCCTGGTGCTAGTGGACCACGCCACCCGCTACCCCGAGGCTGTTCCCCTGCGAACTGTGACAGCCCCGGTAGTCGGCCGGGCTCTGATGGGGGTCTTCTCCCGTGTGGGCTTCCCCCGAGAAGTCGTCAGCGACAGAGGCACGAACTTTATTTCTAAATATATGAAGTCCCTCTGGCAACAGTGCGGGGTTACCTACCGATTCACGACCCCCTATCACCCTCAAGGAAACGGACTCGTTGAGCGGTTCAACCGCACGCTCAAAGGGATGATCGGGGGGTTGGAAGAGCCCCTCCGTCGCCAGTGGGACGTGCTGCTGCCGTGCCTCCTCTTCGCCTATCGAGAGGTTCCCCAGAAGTCCCTGGGCTTCAGCCCGTTTGAACTACTATATGGACACCCAGTGCGGGGGCCGCTCAGCCTAGTCAAGGAAGGCTGGGAGATGCCCCCTCTAAAGAACCCACCAGATGTCTTCCGATACCTCCTAACCCTCCGCAACCAGACCCGGCGGTTCAGAGAGCTGGCAAAAGCCAACCTAGAGGCCAGTCAAGAGGACATGAAAAAGTGGTATGACCGGAATGCCTCCTCCATCGAATTTGAACCTGGGCAACAGGTATGGGTGATGTCCCCCACCGAACCCTGCGCCCTGCAAGACAAGTGGACGGGGCCCTTCAAAGTAGTCGAGCGCAAGGGTCCTGCCACCTATCTCATCGACATGGAATCTTCCCGGAACCCCCTCCGGGTCCTCCACGCCAACAGACTGAAACCCCACTTTGTGCGTTCAGAACTCAGCCTCCTGATGGCCACAGGCAATGGGGCTGAAGAGGACTCCGAGCCCCTCCCTGACCTCCTACGGACTCAGGAGAAAGACGGCTCCGTGGATGGGGTCCGACTCTCGGAGGCCCTCACCCGAGAGCAACGCCAGGAGTGTCGAGTCCTCCTGTCACAGTTCGCCAGCCTGTTCTCCCTCGCCCCAGGTGTCACTTCCTGGTGTGTGCACGATGTGGACACAGGGGACAGCCCCCCTATCCGCCACCGGGCCTACCGCGTGCCAGATCGGGTACGGGCCTGCATCCAGGAAGAGGTAGCAAGAATGCTCACGCTCGGGGTCATCGAGCCCTCAGGTAGTCCCTGGGCCAGTCCTGTAGTACTGGTCCCCAAAGCAGCCGCCCCTGGCACCACGCCGGAACTCCGGTTCTGCGTCGACTACCGGGGCTTAAATGCGGTCACCAGAACAGACGCACATCCCATCCCCCGGGCAGATGAACTAATCGACCGCATGGGAGCTGCCCGCTACCTCAGTATTTTCGACCTGACGGCGGGCTACTGGCAAATCGGCCTCACACCCCGGGCCCAAGAACGTTCTGCCTTTTCCACCCCCGATGGCCATTACCATTTCAAGGTCATGCCCTTTGGCATGAAGAATGCCCCAGCAACCTTTCAGCGGCTCGTCAATCAGGTCCTGGCGGGGCTCGAAGGGTTCAGCGCCGCCTACCTAGATGACATCGCTGTATACAGCCACCATTGGACCGAGCACCTCCACCACCTCCGAGCAGTGCTACAAGCCCTTCAGCGAGCTGGCCTCACGATCAAGGCCAGCAAATGTCAAATTGGTCAAGGGTCTGTAACCTACCTCGGACACCAGGTGGGAAGCGGCCTGGTGGCCCCTCTGCAGCTCAAAATTGCCGCCATCCAGTCCTGGCAGCCCCCCATCACCCAGACCGAGGTACGAGCCTTCCTGGGCCTCACGGGCTACTACCGAAGGTTCGTGAAAGACTATGGTACTATAGTGGGTCCCCTCACGGAACTCACGTCAAAAAATCAACCCAAGGAAGTCAACTGGACCCCAGAGTGTCAAACAGCATTCGAACAATTGAAAGCCGCCATGTGTTCCGCCCCTGTGCTCCAGGCCCCCGACTACAGCCGGGAGTTCGTCGTCCAGACGGATGCCTCCGACCATGGCATCGGGGCAGTCCTGTCTCAAGTGAACACCGAAGGCCTTGATCAGCCAGTGGCCTTCATCAGCAGGCGACTCCTACCACGAGAACAACGCTGGAGCACCATTGAGAGGGAGGCCTTCGCCGTGGTATGGGCCCTCAAGAAACTCCGGCCCTACCTCTTTGGCACACACTTTCGGGTGCAGACCGACCACCGACCCCTGCAGTGGCTGATGCAGATGCGGGGAGAAAACCCGAAGTTACTACGTTGGTCCATCTCCCTCCAAGGGATGGACTTCACAGTTGAACATCGGCCTGGGCCAGATCACGCCAACGCGGATGGCCTGTCCCGGTTCTTCCGCCTCGACGAGGAGAGTCCCCAAGAGGATGGGTAACTCTCCCCGCCTTCAGCTGGGGGGGACGCATGTTGGACAGGCCACATGAAGGGCCACTCTCCCCCGGCCCGACCAGGCCCGAGCCCGGTCACGCAGGTACCACACACCACCATTACACGTCCTCCGTCCCCTCCGGGACCCCTACCCTCGAACATGTCGACCTCGTGGGCCTGATCCACTGCCGGCCTGCGCGCCCATCCTGGGCGCCATCTTGGACACTCCACCACGAGGCCGCCTGGCCCCCGATCGACCTCAACCCTGGGCCTGGCCAGGTCTCAGACATCCCGGCACCACCATCCACCCAGGAGGTGAGCGGGCTACTTGGCAAGTCACTGGGGGAAAGAGGTGTCGATGGCTCTCCCCCGCCAGGTGCCGCTCGCCCATCGCCTCCCCGGGCGCTGGCTCCACCCCCCTGCTGGGTGTCTGAACTCCCTCATCCCGGACCCCCCGACCTCCAAGTGCGAGGGTCCGGACATCAAAGAACACCAGCCCTATAACTGGGGCAGCCCCAAAGCAGGAAGGCAGTTGTATCTTGGAGTCGAGAGACGCAGAGAAGAACTCATCCTTGACGGACTACTGGCGCTGCCATAGCTCTGTCTCGTGCACCATCGTCTTGCCTGCTGGCGCTGCCGCAACCTTCGTAACCTTCATATCCTTCATCGTCGTCGGGACCTGCTGGCGTGGCCGCGGACCGTTTGTAACCATCATCTTCATCGGGACCTGCTGGCTCCGCCGCGGACCGTCGTTTCCTTCGTCCATCTCGGGACCTGCTGGCTCCGCCGCGGCCCGATCATCTAGAACACTGAGCTCGAGGATTGAGAGCTAGTTTCATCTTTTGGTAACAAGACTGTCCCGCTACCCCTTTTCCCAAGCCAGAGACCAGAACCGAGGGGACCCCTGAGTCCAGACCTCCTTGTACCATTCCATCGTAACTTAAAGAATTGCCTATAAAGTCTCGTTGAACTTTAACCTTGTGTGGTGTCCGTCTGTGGGGGGGGAGTTACGTGTCTGTACGCTCGCTGGAGACGGCTCTCCCCGGAGACCTCTCCCCTTATCCTCGGCCGACCCTCCCGGTCCGTCTAACATGCCCCTTTACCTGAGCTGGGCGCTACCACTCCGTGGTCCCTCACCCGGGCACTGCTGCTCTATCCTGCCCCTTTACCTGAGCTGGTCGCTACCACTCCGTGGTCCCTCACCCGGGCACTGCTGCTCTATCCTGCCCCTTTACCTGAGCTGGGCGCTACCACTCCGTGGTCTCTCACCCGAGCACTGCTGCTCTATCCTGCCCCTTTACCTGAGCTGGGCGCTACCACTCCGTGGTCCCTCACCCGAGCACTGCTGCTCTATTCTGCCCCTTTACCTGAGCTGGGCGCTACCACTCCGTGGTCTCTCACCCGAGCACTGCTGCTCTATCCTGCCCCTTTACCTGAGCTGGGCGCTACCACTCCGTGGTCTCTCACCCGAGCACTGCTGCTCTATCCTTCCCCTTTACCTGAGCTGGGCGCTACCACTCCGTGGTCCCTCACCTGAGCACTGCTGCTCTATCCTGCCCCTTTACCTGAGCTGGGCGCTACCACTCTGTGGTCCCTCACCTGAGCACTGCTGCTCTATCCTGCCCCTTTACCTGAGCTGGGAGCTACCACTCCGTGGTCTCTCACCCGAGCACTGCTGCTCTATCCTGTCCCTTTACCTGAGCTGGGCGCTACCACTCCGTGGTCCCTCTCCTGAGCACTGCTGCTCTATCCTGCCCCTTTACCTGAGCTGGGCGCTACCACTCCGTGGTCCCTCACCCGAGCACTGCTGCTCTATCCTGTCCCTTTACCTGAGCTGGGCCCTACCACTCCGTGGTCCCTCACCCGAGCACTGCTGCTCTATCCTGCCCCTTTACCTGAGCTGGGCGCTACCACTCCGTGGTCCCTCACCCGAGCACTGCTGCTCTATCCTGCCCCTTTACCTGAGCTGGGCGCTACCACTCCGTGGTCCCTCACCCGAGCACTGCTGCTCTATCCTGCCCCTTTACCTGAGCTGGGCGCTACCACTCCGTGATCCCTCACCCGAGCACTGCTGCTCTATCCTTTTACCTGAGCTGGGCGCTACCACTCCGTGGTCTCTCACCCGAGCACTGCTGCTCTATCCTGCCCCTTTACCTGAGCTGGGCCCTACCACTCCGTGGTCCCTCACCCGAGCACTGCTGCTCTATCCTGCCCCTTTACCTGAGCTGGGCGCTACCACTCCGTGGTCCCTCACCCGAGCACTGCTGCTCTATCCTGCCCCTTTACCTGAGCTGGGCGCTACCACTCCGTGGTCCCTCACCCGAGCACTGCTGCTCTATCCTGCCCCTTTACCTGAGCTGGGCGCTACCACTCCGTGGTCCCTCACCCGAGCACTGCTGCTCTATCCTGCCCCTTTACCTGAGCTGGGCGCTACCACTCCGTGGTCTCTCACCCGAGCACTACTGCTCTATCCTGCCTCTTTACCTGAGCTGGGCGCTACCACTCCGTGGTCCCTCACCCTAGCACTGCTGCTCTATCCTGCCCCTTTACCTGAGCTGGGCGCTACCACCCCGTGGTCCCTCACCCGAGCACTGCTGCTCTATCCTGCCTCTTCACCTGAGCTGGGCGCTACCACTCCGTGGTCCCTCACCCGAGCACTGCTGCTCTATCCTGCCCCTTTACCTGAGCTGGGCGCTACCACTCCGTGGTCTCTCTCCCGAGCACTGCTGCTCTATCCTGCCCCTTTACCTGAGCTGGGCGCTACCACTCCGTGGTCCCTCACCCGAGCACTGCTGCTCTATTCTGCCCCTTTACCTGAGCTGGGCGCTACCACTCCGTGGTCTCTCACCCGAGCACTGCTGCTCTATCCTGCCCCTTTACCTGAGCTGGGCGCTACCACTCCGTGGTCCCTCACCCGAGCACTGCTGCTCTATCCTGCCCCTTCACCTGAGCTGGGCGCTACCACTCCGTGGTCTCTCACCTGAGCACTGCTGCTCTATCCTGCCCCTTTACCTGAGCTGGGCGCTACCACTCCGTGGTCTCTCACCTGAGCACTGCTGCTCTTTCCGTCTCCTTTACCTGAGCTGGGCTCTACCACTCCGTGGTCTCTCACCCGAGCACTGCTGCTCTATCCTGCCCCTTTACCTGAGCTGGGCGCTACCACTCCGTGGTCCCTCACCCGAGCACTGCTGCTCTATCCTGCCCCTTTACCTGAGCTGGGCGCTACCACTCCGTGGTCCCTCACCCGAGCACTGCTGCTCTATCCTGCCCCTTCACCTGAGCTGGGCGCTACCACTCCGTGGTCTCTCAGCCGAGCACTGCTGCTCTATCCTGCCCCTTTACCTGAGCTGGGCGCTACCACTCCGTGGTCCCTCACCCGAGCACTGCTGCTCTATCCTGCCCCTTTACCTGAGCTGGGCGCTACCACTCCGTGGTCTCTCACCCGAGCACTGCTGCTCTATCCTGCCCCTTTACCTGAGCTGGGCGCTACCACTCCGTGGTCCCTCACCCGAGCACTGCTGCTCTATCCTGCCCCTTTACCTGAGCTGGGCGCTACCACTCCGTGGTCCCTCACCCGAGCACTGCTGCTCTATCCTGCCCCTTTACCTGAGCTGGGCGCTACCACTCCGTGGTCCCTCACCCGAGCACTGCTGCTCTATCCTGCCCCTTTACCTGAGCTGGGCGCTACCACTCCGTGGTCCCTCACCCGAGCACTGCTGCTCTATCCTGCCCCTTTACCTGAGCTGGGCGCTACCACTCCGTGGTCTCTCACCCGAGCACTGCTGCTCTATCCTGCCCCTTTACCTGAGCTGGGCGCTACCACTCCGTGGTCCCTCACCCGAGCACTGCTGCTCTATCCTGCCCCTTTACCTGAGCTGGGCGCTACCACTCCGTGGTCTCTCACCCGAGCACTGCTGCTCTATCCTGCACCTTTACCTGAGCTGGGCGCTACCACTCCGTGGTCCCTCACCCGAGCACTGCTGCTCTATCCTGCCCCTTTACCTGAGCTGGGCGCTACCACTCCGTGGTCTCTCACCCGAGCACTGCTGCTCTATCCTGCCCCTTTACCTGAGCTGGGCGCTACCACTCCGTTGTCCCTCACCCGGGCACTGCTGCTCTATCCTGCCCCTTTACCTGAGCTGGTCGCTACCACTCCGTGGTCCCTCACCCGGGCACTGCTGCTCTATCCTGCCCCTTTACCTGAGCTGGGCGCTACCACTCCGTGGTCTCTCACCCGAGCACTGCTGCTCTATCCTGCCCCTTTACCTGAGCTGGGCGCTACCACTCCGTGGTCCCTCACCCGAGCACTGCTGCTCTATTCTGCCCCTTTACCTGAGCTGGGCGCTACCACTCCGTGGTCTCTCACCCGAGCACTGCTGCTCTATCCTGCCCCTTTACCTGAGCTGGGCGCTACCACTCCGTGGTCCCTCACCCGAGCACTGCTGCTCTGTCCTGCCCCTTTACCTGAGCTGGGCGCTACCACCCCGTGGTCCCTCACCCGAGCACTGCTGCTCTATCCTGCCCCTTTACCTGAGCTGGGCGCTACCACTCCGTGGTCCCTCACCCGGGCACTGCTGCTCTATCCTGCCCCTTTACCTGAGCTGGGCGCTACCACTCCGTGGTCCCTCACCCGAGCACTGCTGCTCTATCCTGCCCCTTTACCTGAGCTGGGCGCTACCACCCCGTGGTCCCTCACCCGAGCACTGCTGCTCTATCCTGCCCCTTTACCTGAGCTGGGCGCTACTGTGAGAAGTTGGCCTGGTATATAATGCTCACTAATTCTTAGTGATCACTTTGTACCATGCCAAGCCACCCTTATGATGATGGTTGTAATTCAACCTTGTAGACCAGTTATCCTAGTGGTAATGTGGACAAAGCAGTCTTAGGCTAAACTCTGAAAGGCATGTGAAGCCAGCTGTTATACCATACACAACCCCCTTGAATACCAAATGAAAGGGACACCACACAGATATATATTGAAAATATATATTGATTTATTAACTATAAAATCCCCTGGACTCTTTATGAGCACAGAAGCACAAGCGTTAAATCACAAGACAGTTTAAAATACACAAAAGTTGCACAATATGGATGAGCCCTAGGGGCCACCTAAACCATATACTAAGAAAGTGGTATAAGAGATACCAATAGGAAAGGGAACAGGCCTAGGGCCTTGGGAATCGCTGGAGCTATTCGAGACTAGCAGTGACTAAGTCGGGAAAGGCCCGCTGGACTCGGGTGCAGTGTTCAAAGTGCACGCACTTTCCAATGTAAAGTCAATGGTGCGTAAAAGTTACACAAACTTAGTTTAAGGGCACTTCCGCTGAACCTAGAGGAACAAAACTTAAGACACAGACCCTAGAGGTGTGTACCAGTGTAGGGACACCGGCGTTGCAATGTTACCTCACCCACAGGAAGCGGGTGCACAGGGTCGAAGTGGCGTCGGGTTTTGACACGCAGGTTCTTGGCTCTTGAAGCTGAAGATGCTGCAGGTGATGTGAAGGAGAAGTGTCCGGTGGATCCAAGGCTGGATCTGAAGTGGTGAAGACCTGAAAGCAGAGGGGACAATGTTCAAAGTCACTGACCAGTGACCACCGTGGAACCAGATTGGAACCAGGCAAAGTCGGGTGCAAACAGGTGATGAGGTGTTGCTTCTCTCTGCAGCCACGTGGACACGAAGAGGTCAAGGACGTCCAGGAGTCAATCACGAGCTGTCCCTCAAAGGCTCTAGCTGATGGCGGTGTCGGCAACTCGATTGAAGCAAACAAGCCTTGGCTAATGCAAGCCACAGGAAAAGTGAAAAAGGCTTATTACTCGGACCAGCAAGGTCAGAGCGGGTACTCCTTTCTACAGGAGCGAGGGCAGGTCTGGAGCAACCAGACCCACAGTGTAAATTGTAGGTTTCGTCACCAAGAAGGCCGCTGATCACGTGACAAGCGGCCGGGATGGCGAGTCGAGTGGCACAAAGCAAAAGGGCCCCACGCAGATCGTGGAGATGCTGGAGGGCTGATCTTTGGTGCAAATGCTGCTCGGTTGTACGGCTTCTTAAACCCCAAAGCACAGAGTCGAGGGTGCCTCGGGTGCTGCGCAGTCAGCATCTCGGGGGTCTTTCAAGATGTCCGCTCCCACGTCTCTCGGTGCCTCCACGGGTCCCTTCTTTGCAGGGACTGTGGATCGGGCTGGGAGAAGTCTGGAAAGCTGTGTCTTGTCAGGCTCTGCACTCGGGCTCCGGCAGGAGGCGGCGGCAAAGCAGACGTCGAGGTGCTGGGTGATGCCTGTGTTCACAGGGTGGCCCCTCCTAGGCCACAAGGGAGATTCTCTTCAGTCTTCTGAGCAGCAGAATGTCGAAGTCCAGTCTTCTTCTTTGTTTAAAGTTGATTCAGGATGATCTGCTGTGCAATGGCACTGCTCCCACTCTTATTCCTAATCTGAGGGGTGGATCACCTACTAGGTCCCTCCTCTGGGTGGGACCAGGAAGGGGAGTGGTTACACCCCCTCTCCTTTGTCCAGCTCCTCGCCAGGACTGGGGCTGGAAAGTCCCAGAACCGGTTTGGGCTGGCTTATGCACAGGGACACCTTGTGTGCCCCAGGCATGTCTCAATCTATTCAGCCCTGTCCTACCCAATACACAAAACCCTGTCTGGGGTGGTGCTCGCACCTCCCCAGGCAGGAAACCCTTTGTCCAGGCCCTCCTCGCTGGAAGGACTCCCAGCAGCAGGAGGTCAGACATGTGTCTGTGGTGGCAGCATCCATTTTGTGATGCTGAGGCTCTGGTTAACTTTAACCGGGGTTAAGGCTACACACATGTCGTGTCCCTCTAGAAGGGTGGAATGCTATCCCCGTCGACAAAACTGTCGAGGGGATAGTATTCCAATTCGTATGACACCTTACTCGACATGTTTTGATAAAGCCAAACCAAAGATAGCATATAACCGCGAGGATTATAATGCACTTAAGAGTATATGGTATGGCAATATCCCGGAACAGCTTAGGGAGTGGTTCCCGACAGCTGCAGACAGGCTCAGCTCACGCTAGAGCACCATCTCACATATTTCCAAGCACTCTGCCTCCAGGATTGATGAGGCCTTCCATAGGAGTGGCTGATAGGAACATATGTGTCCAGTTTAGGGTTAGATATAGGGATACTATATCTAAGCAAGAGGTGATTACACCAACTTACCCCAGCTGAGTGATCAGCCAGTTGTGTCAAATATGGAGGCCAGGCCAGGGGTGACACAATTCATGCTGCAGCCCCTGGTAGGCCTTGGCTACACCTATGCCCTGGGTACCTATGGTACACTGTTACAGGGGCCTATAAGGTGAACCAATTCCAATTGTGTTATGCACCTAAGGTACATGGAGTCCATTTTAAGGAGAGAGCAATCAGCCTGGGGCCCTGAATAGCAGGATCCCAGGCCAACTAAGTCAAAAACCAGCTAAACACCAGGCAAAAAGTTTGGGGGTAACCATAGTCAGATATCCACCTTCCTACATAACCCCCCCCCCTAAACGAAAGGAGATAAGGCTATCCTTGACCAGGTAAGCCTATATTGCCTAAGTGGCCATATAAGGAAGTACCAGCTCTGGCTTGGTAACCCCCTGTCTCATGGTCCACTAAGCAATCCCTCACCCTAAGGGTATCTGAGGGTCTCCACCATAGGGAATCTCTACCTGTGGTGTGTCTTTGCAAAGTCAAAGGCTGGTGTTGAGATGGAGTACTGAAGTGAGTTTCCTCTGTAGGGCTCAGCTTCCTCCAATCACTCTCCACCATGTGTGCCTTTCTTTCTCTGACTGAGTTGCACTGTGCTCTCAGGGTCAACCTCTGGCTACCTAAAGCTGGAGGCTGGGTCCCTCTGTTTGGCTTACTGGAGGGACAGGTCAGGTTTGGGGCCTTTTGGTCCCAGGTTTGGCTGTGCCCAACAATATCCATCTGGGGGAGGTCCCTAACTACTTTTAAGGGGGATCCCTCAGGAGTTTATAAAGTTTTCACCTCACTAGGGCTACTAGTTTCGGTGCCCCTAATCTGTTGATGGGGGTGCTTTGTTTGACAGGGGGCCCTTTGGGTCTCACTGTCCTTCTTGTCCTCTGCAGCCCTGGGCTGAGTAAGGCAAGGTAGAGAGGGGCAGGTTACCTGCTCTAGACTGGGTCCCTCCTGAGAAGGGTCCACTGCCATCAGAGGCTCTGTCAGGCCAGGCCTAACAACCTCTGGGACAGTTCCTTCATCAGGGGTAAGATCAGTTCCCTGAGGAGGCTGATCCTTTCCTAAAGTCTGGTGGGAGGGAGATTTCTCTTCCTCCTCAATGCTCTCTGTTTGGGTGGAGTGATCCATCATTTCAGGCTTCACTACCCATGTATCAGTTGTGTTTGGGCTGTGGCCATCACAGCCCCACCAACCTTTTCAGGAGGAGACTCAGTTTGGGTATGGGCTGTTACTAGTACAGCTCTGCTACTCTTTTCAGGAGGGAGGTTATCTAAAGATGGGGTTGAGGTTTGCTCAGCCCTCCCAACCTTTTCAGGAAGGACATCTTGGATTGGGGCTGTAGCCATCACAGCCCCACTAACCTTTCCATGGAGATTTACCATTCTAGAATGGGTTTGCTGTTCAACCTCAGCCCAGGCTGAGATTTCCAAATCATTACCCAGTAGGCAATCTACAGGCAAGTTTGCTGACACTGCCACTCTCTTTGGGCCAGTGACACCTCCCCAGCTAAGATTGACTACTGCCATGGGATGATTGGTTTCTATGCCATCAATGTTTGTCACCTGATATCTGGCATCAGGTAAAAGTTGCCTTGAGGGGACTAGACATTCAGCCACCATGGTGATGCTAGCCCCTGTGTCTCTGAAGGCCTCAACTTTCAAGCCATTGATGAGGGGCTCCTGTCTATACTTGCTCAAAGTGTTTGGGCAAGCAGTGAAATTGGCAAACCCCATGCCAGTCTCATAGAGAAGAGTATCTGAGTTAGGGGACCTGGATAGGCCAGAGTCCACCTGTCCTCCAAAAGTAAACCCACCCAAATTCTTGGGGGTGCTCCCACCACCTGGGGGACCACTGCTAACAGTGACAGGAGGTGTTGGAGCCTTACCTGGAGGTATATTCTCTTTATTGCCATTCTTGGGACAACAGCTATCTGTTTTGTAATGCCCCACCTGTTTACAGGTATGACAATAAGGCTTTTTCTGGGTTGTAGAAGTGTCTTGGGACCCACCCCCATTCTTGGAGTTTTGGGGCCCTGGGGAAGTCTTTTCCTTACTTTTATCCCCACCCTTCTCATGAGGCTTGGTAGTCTCTTTCTTTTGGTCACCACCCTGGTTCTTAGGCCTGATCCTGGTTCTGACCCATTTGTCTGCCCTCCTACCCAATTCTTGTGGGGAGGTCAGATCAGAGTCAACCAGGTGCTGATGTAGAAGCTGATTTTGACAATTACTTAAGATTTGCTCTCTCATAATTAAATTATACAATCCGGTATAGTCAGTAACCTTACTTCCCAGCAACCAGCCCTCCAGAGCCTTAGTGGCACACTCAACAAATTCAGACCAGTCCTGAGTCTGTGTCTTCTGGGTATCTCTGAACATTAACCTGTACTGTTCAGTGGTTAAGCCTAACCCATCAATCAGAGCACTCTTCAGGACCATGTAGTTTCTAGAATCCCCATCACTAACTGTGAGGAGTCTGTCTCTGCCTCTACCTTCAAAGGAGAGCCACAAGATTGCTGCCCACTGCTCCTGAGGGATCTGCTGTACCATGCAGGCTCTCTCAAGTGCAGTCATCCATTTGTGGATATCATCCCCAGCTTTGTAGGGGGGCACAATCTTACTCAGGTTTCTTGTATCAAATTACCTGTCTTTATCCTTCTGGATATTGCTGCCACCAGTGGAACATAATCAACTCTCTCTAGGCTGTCTTGCTCTAGCAAGTTTCTCTTGGGCCAGGGCAATTTCTAACTCTTGTCTCTGGACTTTCAATTCAGCCTCTCTAATTTGAGCTTCTCTCAATTTGGTCTCATGTTCCCTTCTCTGAGGGCTAGTCATCCCCTTTCTGGAGTGACCATGAGAGCCTCTAGAAGCATGGGATTTGTCAGAGTCACCTGAGTGAGTCCTTCTCCTCCTAGGCTTCTGGTTAAGTCCACCTGGGGGTCTGAATGGGTTGTTACCTGATTCATTCCCAAGTAAGCTTAAGTTAGCCTGGTTCAGTCTACTGACCAGCACCTGACTATTTCTGTCATCATCTGACCCACTGCTTTCCACCTCTTCCTCTTCCTCCTCTTCCTCCTCCTCATCTACCTGAGGAGCTCCAGTGGTGGAGGCTTCCTCATCTACCAGGATGATAGGGGCAGGGGTGTCTACAGTGTCATCCTCTGAAGGATGGCCTCCTTCAGCATTCCCTGTGGGGTTTGCCTTAGAGGGCTTTAGAGTCTCAGACTGGTCTAAGAGCTCTCTTAGGTGGTCTGTAGTAGGGGAAGGCCCTGTCTTCAGACCCCTTAAGACACAAAGCTGTCTTAATTCCTTAAAGGAAAAAATAGCAAATTTGGATGGTGCCCTTGAAGGGTCACTCTCAACAGGAGTAAGTCCACTGGACCCTTCTGCTCCAGACATTGCTCTAGTGTGGGTGGATGTGTTGCAATCTACCTACACTGGTGTTTACCTACTAAACCTATCTAGTAGTTGTAGCTAGGGTGTGCTACTCCCTTTGCTCTACAACAACTAAGTTCAGTAGAACTTAAGTATACTAGTCTTGTTTTATATGTACCTAGCAGGTACCTGTATGATCTTTCAAATGATAATCTCAAAGATTGTAATGGTAAAACAACAGCAAGCTCAGATCCCACCGCTGCCACCAATGTGAGAAGTTGGCCTGGTATATAATGCTCACTAATTCTTAGTGATCACTTTGTACCATGCCAAGCCACCCTTATGATGATGGTTGTAATTCAACCTTGTAGACCAGTTATCCTAGTGGTAACGTGGACAAAGCAGTCTTAGGCTAAACTCTGAAAGGCATGTGAAGCCAGCTGTTATACCATACGCAACCCCCTTGAATACCAAATGAAAGGGACACCACACAGATATATATTGAAAATATATATTGATTTATTAACTATAAAATCCCCTGGACTCTTTATGAGCACAGAAGCACAAGCGTTAAATCACAAGACAGTTTAAAATACACAAAAGTTGCACAATATGGATGAGCCCTAGGGGCCACCTAAACCATATACTAAGAAAGTGGTATAAGAGATACCAATAGGAAAGGGAACAGGCCTAGGGCCTTGGGAATCGCTGGAGCTATTCGAGACTAGCAGTGACTAAGTCGGGAAAGGCCCGCTGGACTCGGGTGCAGTGTTCAAAGTGCACGCACTTTCCAATGTAAAGTCAATGGTGCGTAAAAGTTACACAAACTTAGTTTAAGGGCACTTCCGCTGAACCTAGAGGAACAAAGCTTAAGACACAGACCCTAGAGGTGTGTACCAGTGTAGGGACACCGGCGTTGCAATGTTACCTCACCCACAGGAAGCGGGTGCACAGGGTCGAAGTGGCGTCGGGTTTTGACACGCAGGTTCTTGGCGCTTGAAGCTGAAGATGCTGCAGGCGATGTGAAGGAGAAGTGTCCGGTGGATCCAAGGGTGGATCTGAAGTGGTGAAGACCTGAAAGCAGAGGGGACAATGTTCAAAGTCACTGACCAGTGACCACCGTGGAACCAGATTGGAACCAGGCAAAGTCGGGTGCAAACAGGTGATGAGGTGTTGCTTCTCTCTGCAGCCACGTGGACACGAAGAGGTCAAGGACGTCCAGGAGTCGATCACGAGCTGTCCCGCAAAGGCTCTAGCTGATGGCGGTGTCGGCAACTCGATTGAAGCAAACAAGCCTTGGCTAATGCAAGCCACGGGGAAAGTGAAAAAGGCTTATTACTCGGACCAGCAAGGTCAAAGCGGGTACTCCTTTCTACAGGAGCGAGGGCAGGTCTAGGCCAACCAGACCCACAGTGTAAATTGTAGGTTTCGTCACCAAGATGGCCGCTGATCACGTGACAAGCGGCCGGGATGGCGAGTCAACTGGCACAAAGCAAAAGGGCCCCACGCAGATCGTGGAGATGCTGGAGGGCTGATCTTTAGTGCAAATGCTGCTCGGTTGTAGGGCTTCTCAAACATCAAAGCACAGAGTCGAGGGTGCCTTGGGTGCTGCGCAGTCAGCGTCTCGGGGGTCTTTCAAGATGTCCGCTCCCACGTCTCTCGGTGCCTCCACGGGTCCCTTCTTTGCAGGGACTGTGGATTGGGCTGGGCGAAGTCTGGGAAGCTGTGTCTTGTCAGGCTCTGCACTCGGGCTCCGGCGGGAGGCGGTGGCAAAGCAGATGTCGAGGTGCTGGGTGATGCCTGTGTTCACAGGGTGGCCCCTCCTAGGCCACAAGGGAGATTCTCTTCAGTCTTCTGAGCAGCAGAATGTCGAAGTCCAGTCTTCTTCTTTGTTTAAAGTTGATTCAGGATGATCTGCTGTGCAATGGCACTGCTCCCACTCTTATTCCTAATCTGAGGGGTGGATCACCTACTAGGTCCCTCCTCTGGGTGGGACCAGGAAGGGGAGTGGTTACACCCCCTCTCCTTTGTCCAGCTCCTCGCCAGGACTGGGGCTGGAAAGCCCCAGAACCGGTTTGGGCTGGCTTATGCACAGGGACACCTTGTGTGCCCCAGGCATGTCTCAATCTATTCAGCCCTGTCCTACCCAATACACAAAACCCTGTCTGGGGTGGTGCTCGCACCTCCCCAGGCAGGAAACCCTTTGTCCAGGCCCTCCTCACTGGAAGGACTCCCAGCAGCAGGAGGTCAGACATGTGTCTGTGGTGGCAGCATCCATTTTGTGATGCTGAGGCTCTGGTTAACTTTAACCGGGGTTAAGGCTACACACATGTCGTGTCCCTCTAGAAGGGTGGAATGCTATCCCCGTCGACAGAACTGTCGAGGGGATAGTATTCCAATTCGTATGACACCTTACTCGACATGTTTTGATAAAGCCAAACCAAAGATAGCATATAACCGCGAGGATTATAATGCACTTAAGAGTATATGGTATGGCAATATCCCGGAACAGCTTAGGGAGTGGTTCCCGACAGCTGCAGACAGGCTCAGCTCACGCTAGAGCACCATCTCACATATTTCCAAGCACTCTGCCTCCAGGATTGATGAGGCCTTCCATAGGAGTGGCTGATAGGAACATATGTGTCCAGTTTAGGGTTAGATATTGGGATACTATATCTAAGCAAGAGGTGATTACACCAACTTACCCCAGCTGAGTGATCAGCCAGTTGTGTCAAATATGGAGGCCAGGCCAGGGGTGACACAATTCATGCTGCAGCCCCTGGTAGGCCTTGGCTACACCTATGCCCTGGGTACCTATGGTACACTGTTACAGGGGCCTATAAGGTGAACCAATTCCAATTGTGTTATGCACCTAAGGTACATGGAGTCCATTTTAAGGAGAGAGCAATCAGCCTGGGGCCCTGAATAGCAGGATCCCAGGCCAACTAAGTCAAAAAGCAGCTAAACACCAGGCAAAAAGTTTGGGGGTAACCATAGTCAGATATCCACCTTCCTACATAACCACCCCCCAAACGAAAGGAGATAAGGCTATCCTTGACCAGGTAAGCCTATATTGCCTAAGTGGCCATATAAGGAAGTACCAGCTCTGGCTTGGTAACCCCCTGTCTCATGGTCCCCTAAGCAATCCCTCACCCTAAGGGTATCTGAGGGTCTCCACCTAGGGAATCTCTACCTGTGGTGTGTCTTTGCAAAGTCAAAGGCTGGTGTTGAGATGGAGTACTGAAGTGAGTTTCCTCTGTAGGGCTCAGCTTCCTCCAATCACTCTCCACCATGTGTGCCTTTCTTTCTCTGACTGAGTTGCACTGTGCTCTCAGGGTCAACCTCTGGCTACCTAAAGCTGGAGGCTGGGTCCCTCTGTTTGGCTTACTGGAGGGACAGGTCAGGTTTGGGGCCTTTTGGTCCCAGGTTTGGCTGTGCCCAACAATATCCATCTGGGGGAGGTCCCTAACTACTTTTAAGGGGGATCCCTCAGGAGTTTTTAAAGTTTTCACCTCACTAGGGCTACTAGTTTCGGTGCCCCTAATCTGTTGATGGGGGTGCTTTGTTTGACAGGGGGCCCTTTGGGTCTCACTGTCCTTGTCCTCTGCAGCCCTGGGCTGAGTAAGGCAAGGTAGAGAGGGGCAGGTTACCTGCTCCAGACTGGGTCCCTCCTGAGAAGGGTCCACTGCCATCAGAGGCTCTGTCAGGCCAGGCCTAACAACCTCTGGGACAGTTCCTTCATCAGGGGTAAGATCAGTTCCCTGAGGAGGCTGATCCTTTCCTAAAGTCTGGTGGGAGGGAGATTTCTCTTCCTCCTCAATGCTCTCTGTTTGGGTGGAGTGATCCATCATTTCAGGCTTCACTACCCATGTATCAGTTTGAGTTTGGGCTGTGGCCATCACAGCCCCACCAACTTTTTCAGGAGGAGACTCAGTTTGGGTATGGGCTGTTACTAGTACAGCCCTGCTACTCTTTTCAGGAGGGAGGTTATCTAAAGATGGGGTTGAGGTTTGCTCAGCCCTCCCAACCTTTTCAGGAAGGACATCTTGGATTGGGGCTGTAGCCATCACAGCCCCACTAACCTTTCCATGGAGATTTACCATTCTAGAATGGGTTTGCTGTTCAACCTCAGCCCAGGCTGAGATTTCCAAATCATTACCCAGTAGGCAATCTACAGGCAAGTTTGCTGACGCTGCCACTCTCTTTGGGCCAGTGACACCTCCCCAGCTAAGATTGACTACTGCAATGGGATGATTGGTTTCTATGCCATCAATGTTTGTCACCTGATATCTGGCATCAGGTAAAAGTTGCCTTGAGGGGACTAGACATTCAGCCACCATGGTGATGCTAGCCCCTGTGTCTCTGAAGGCTTCAACTTTCAAGCCATTGCTGAGGGGCTCCTGTCTATACTTGCTCAAAGTGTTTGGGCAAGCAGTGAAATTGGCAAACCCCATGCCAGTCTCATAGACAAGAGTATCTGAGTTAGGGGACCTGGATAGGCCAGAGTCCACCTGTCCTCCAAAAGTAAACCCACCCAAATTCTTGGGGGTGCTCCCACCACCTGGGGGACCACTGCTAACAGTGACAGGAGGTGTTGGAGCCTTACCTGGAGGTATATTCTCTTTATTGCCATTCTTGGGACAACAGCTATCTGTTTTGTAATGCCCCACCTGTTTACAGGTATGACTTCCTAGTGACATCTTTAATTGACGTCTTATGTCCAGCAAACTTGCGTCAAACCCGGCACCTGTCAGGTATAAATATTACCAACGTTGCCTTAAGCAATGTTGAGTTCGTTGCCTGTTGCTGATGCCAGCTGCCTGCATGACCCTGTGTTGGTAAAAACTAGCACTCTGTCGCTGCAGCCTGCTATCCTGTGGTGGTGAAGCTGCTGATTACCATTATCGCCGCTACAGCGCGAACTATGGTGCAGTACGCTTAAGGAGCTGAACAGCCGTCCTCTGCGAAGACATCCAGCAGATTCCAGCTGCCCGCGGACGCTGTCACCCCTCCTTCCTCGACGCGCTGAAGAGAAGCCGCTGCATTTCTCGTGCAGAGAAATCCAGTCCCGGCGCTTCCGGTCTACCCTCGCAGGTGACTGGGATATCGAGAGAGACCCCTGAAGGAGATACCAATCCTCCATCATTCTATTCAGAGGTATGGTGTTGACTAAACCCTTAGACGAGAATTCTTGAAACAAACCTTGGCAAAACCAACTTAACTTAAAGCTACTTACTTACTCCCCTTCTCACGTGTTAGGCTTAGGTCAGGCACACTGGGGTAGGCTTAGTTAGAAGCACCAGTTGAGTACGTTAGCCAAATGTATATATGACTGTATATATGTTTTATTACTTTTAAACCATTGTATGGCTAAGAAACCATATCAATGCTTTTACAGTTCTATTTCGCAATACTTATCTTACTGTACGTACTTTTTATAATAACAATTATTGCAATTGTGGCAATACATTTCTCTTGTACGAGAAGAAAGACTGTTCAATAAATGTTAACCCTTTATTGACTAACGCCCGTCTCTCTATTCTCTACATCTTGTGAAAGTAAACTGCACTAGACTGACTGAGTGAAATACATGTCTATTGTTTCACACGACCCTAGAGATCGACTCTTGATCTGAGGAGCAAAGTTGTCATGTTGCACGGTTGTTGGAAAACTGAATCCCTTCTTGTCTGTGCCAAGGAAGCTGATCACTTCCTATGCAGAGAAGAAAGTTTCCAGTGACCTCTGAGCTAGTTGGTAACACAACCCAATTAAGTTTAGCATAGTCAGTGGAGGCCTGGAATATCCGCAGTTCCACGTCGATACTACTGTTTATGTTATTCCAATGCGCAGGGCCTAGTGGGAAACTAGGAACTACACTACATGGCGCCCAACGTTTGGTAAGGCGATAAACTAACGCAAGACTTATAGAGTAACTCAGTCGTGCATATTTCACAGACCCCTTTCTCCCGTAAATACTCCAATAGACGTCTGGAGTGGGTGAAAGGTTAAAATCCGCCCGACCTTAGTAGGAAGAGATTCCTATGTAAAGCTCTGGTTTATTCAACGTTGAAGGATACAGTGTTCCAAAATATTGTGCACCTAATCTTTGTCTCCTTGGAGACCTACTCTGCAAAGCCTGCATTTCTAAAAAATGACAGACAGTGAAGAAGAAAGGGAAGCAGTTAGGCTGGCTTCCATACTAATAGAGGAGGACTCGAGTCTCCTACAGGCAGACCCGGATGCTATTAACATCCCGGTCCACTTAAGAAGATCTATAACTTTAAAACTTATAGAAAACGGACTGACACCACAAGGTGGTACAGTAATTTTCGTGATAGAGGCTCACGCGTATCGGCAGACAGAGGTATTCTATTCATGGATAAACTTTCCAGCGGTAAACGCTAGAACAAAAGAGTTTCACTATTACAAAATAGAGGAACCTCCGGGAGAGTACGCTCCTTTCGAGGAGATTGAAATCCCACTTAAATTTCAAGAGCACCTGCTCTGGTTTAATGGCGCCCTAAAACATACTGATCAAATAACTAGGCTCGGTCCACTAGGTAGACCAGGAGCCACGTGGCCGGTTTTAGCCAGCTACACACCACATCCTGACATTGCAAGAATGTCTAGAGAAGAGCTGTTAGCACAGCTAAACACATTAATAAAAATACATAGGCAATTAGTCCAATATGTAATGCGGACTGCAACAGTCCAGCCAGCTGTTAATTCACACCAGCTGACCCCTCACCAGGGGAACACAAATAAAATTACACCACAGAACATACAGTCATGTCTTGGTAAAACACCCGTAAAACGGGAACAAATTCCTTTCTGGTTAGCCCAGAAAATCACTCAAATAGAGGCAGTATTTCCTAATACTACGCCTATTGAGAAACACAGAATCTTGACCATCTGCCTTCCTATGGGAATCGCACCACACGTGGAGGACTGCGACACTTGGGGTACAGTCTTTGCTTCCATTTACACAAAAACACACGGTGTTCCGTCTATGGCGGTAATACCAGAAGTGCTAAAACAGATTCAAAATGAATTCGGTCCAGAGCCCGCTTTAAATCTAGGTATGAAATTACTGAAAGACTTCAAGCAGGTCACGGCTATATTATTAGCCAACATAAAGGGAGAAGCAGCATCTGTGGCGATCCGCCAGAAGTTGAGGGAAACAGATATAAAAGATCCTGTTGAACTTGCAAAAATCATAGAAAAATGCTATGAAGAATTAGGTAGAGACAGCTTGGGTGGGAAACCAGTTAAGCCCCAACTGCTCGAAAATCCTGAAAAATTATTTATTAAAAATAATTTAAACACTCCTAAAAAGAGCTGGGATGGAAATAAACAATCCACTCCCAAGGAAAAAGTTTTCCAGTCCAGAGGAAGGTCTCCTCGACGGAGGGAGAGAACTCCGACTCGAGAACGCCAGTCTCCCCAACGGGAGCCCTCTGAGAAAAGATATAACCTTAGAAATAGGGATAATATAAAAAAACCTGATAGATATCAAAGTATTGATACACGTCCCTCTCGATCTTTTCCACAGAATTCGGAAAGAAGAGGACGGTCAGACCCAGGAGAGCACACCAAGTCCAAAGACAAGGAACCTGCTCAAAATAAGAAATCTCAATTTCAGAAAAAGAAGGGAGCCAGTATTAGAGTAATAAACAATGCCGAGAATACTGAGGACACAGTTGAAAAACGGGGAGTGGGCATTGACAATGTTGGACAGTGCAGCAGAGATCAGTATAGCGCGCAAGATCTTGATGAGTCATCTGGAGACAGTGGACACGAATGAATTCATTCAGGTTGAAACTGCCGACGCCAGACTTAGCGAGCCCCATAGAATATACGAAATAACATTGCGTATAGAGGGTGATAAGACTAGGAAAATTAAGGGTCTATTTTGGGATAAGCTCTCAAAAGGCTATGATATTCTGTTAGCTGAAAAAGATTGGCCCCCAGAGTTTGTCAGGGAGTGCCCTCGTGGCGAAGAAGTGATTATGCCTGCCTTCTCGAATCACATACCGATTCATAAAAAATATACATATGCAAGGAAATGGGCAGTAGCCCAGGCACCTGCATTATATAAAAATCATGTAGGATGGGATGAGGATTCTCCTCCTCACAAAATCCAACTAAAAAGTGAACCAACTGCCCAACGGCAGTATCCCATAAAGCAAGAAGCTAAAAAACAAGTCAGGGAGATCTTAGATCAACTTGAGTACCAGGGGGTGATTGAAACATGCACCTCTCAAATGAACAATCCTTTGTTTCCTGTCTCCAAGCCAGACAATTCATATCGTCTAGTTTTGGACTACAGACATCTTAATACGTGTTGCAAAACTTTTGCAGTACAAAACTCGCATAGTGCAGCCCTAATGAATAACATAGTTAGGAAAAAATACAAAACGACATTAGACATTTCTAATGGTTTCTTTTGTCAAAACATTGCACCAGAAAGCAGATATTTGACCGCTTTCTCCGCATTTGGGTCACAGAAAAAATTCTGTCGACTCCCACAGGGGTTCAAGAACAGCCCAGGACTATTCTCAGCTAGGGTAACAGAGTTACTACAAATCTATGATGATGAAGCATTATCTTACGTAGATGATATTTATCTCACAGACGACGACTTGGATACTCACTTGAAAAGAGTGAACACCATTATACTTGGGTTCGCAGCAGAGGGTTACAAATTCAACTTTAAAAAGTCCCGAATTGCCCATCTGACAGTACTGTTTTTAGGGTACGAATTATCAAGTGAAGGGAAAAGCCTAGCGGACAACTTCTTAGAGAAGTGCGCTGTACTCCAAGCTCCAAAAACGCTGATGAATTTACAATCAATACTAGGTTTTCTGAATTTCGGAAGAACTTACATACTAAATTACGCAGAGAGGGTTAAACCTCTCTACGAACTAATTAAACCTGATTTTAAACAAATCAATTGGACTCAAAAACACACAGAAATTTTGAGATCGCTGCAAACAGACATGTTAGCAAAAACAAAATTAGATACACGTGACAACACGATCGATCTTGTAATCCGAGTCATCCCAGGAAGATGCGGATTCACGTACCTAACCTCTAATGAGGGAGAAAAGGTACCAATTTCAATTAAATCTCACTTGTACACACAAGCAGAAAAAACATTCAGTCGCACAGAAAGAACTGTGAACTCAGTGCAAATCGCATTAGCAAATGAACGAGAACTAGCACACGGCAAACGGATTAATATCCTTACAGCGGAATCCGCCTTCGAGGCGCTATTCAGCCCAGTAAACCTGCCTACAGTGTCACTGGATCCGAAATGGATACAGTGTATAGATTCTCTAGGAGCGGAAGACGTGAAATACTATTTCGCCCCGCATTTTGAAGAACTGAATGATTTAGAATATGAAGAAGAATATCCTCTGCCAATCGAAATTCTGCCTCTCCCACTATACGCCTGTATAATCTACACAAATAGCTCTGTACAGCATTTCAACGTAGAGAGAAAATCCTACGATGCAGCATGTGCGATTATTAAATGTCGTTGGCTGTGCGGTAAAATCAAACCGAAAATAACAAAAACTGAATCAGTAAAGTACTGTTCGGCTCAAAGAACTGAAATCAGATGTTTAAAGATGGCGCTCGAAAATGCAGAACGCGAATTCCCCACACTTATAGTGTGCGATTCTCATTTTTGCGTCAACTCTTACAATAACAAACTGCAGAGTTGGATCGAAAACGACTACAAAGATGACACAGGTGCCACAATAAAGCATAAAAAGCTCTGGAACGAGGTAGCTCTTTTACACAAAGAACTACAAAAGACTCACGTGATTCACGCACAGAGTCTTCGACGTGATGGCGTTCACGTTGCAGGGAATTCATTGGCTAATACAGCCAAAGCGGAAGCAAATAAACCGGCTTCCGTAGCCACAAAAAAGCGTACAGATAAGTACATAGACGGGGAAACCATGCTGGCAGTAAAAACGACCGTAAAAGGCGACTGTGCAGCACTACCCGTAAACTATCCACTCAATTATGCATACATAATCGATGCAAACTCCGTTCCTTTTGCTCGAATCCCTGGAGTGGGGGACAGAGTAATTCCAAACAGGAGCAGGAGGGGCTTCCTCTTACTGGAAGCACACATGGGGTTGGGTCTGAGACACCAAACAATCAAAGCCTCTCTGAAAGAATTACAATCAGAGTACTGGTGGCCAGGAATGAGTATAGATATTCAATGTTTTGCTCAAAAATGTGAAAACTGCAATCGAGATCGCAGAAATGAACAGGCCAGTGTAGTTTCAGGATCCCTTCTAGACAGCATAAGGCGGTCTATCTGCGCAATCAAAGAAGAGAAGCGCGTCCCAGTGTACACAGTTAAGACGAAAAGCACTTAAAAAATGAGGCCCCCAGCGCTCGGCTGACGCTAGAACGGTTATAAAAGATTTGCGAGTCTTTATCGGCACATACGCAATTACCACGTTCCATTCTGACCAGGGTCCTGCTTTCAGCTCTCGAGCCTATAAGGAGGCCATGGCCAGCATGGGAATTGGGTTGCGGTATTCTTGTCCGTCGCACCCCGAAGGGAATAGTGTGGTAGAAAGAAAAAACCGTGACATAAAGCAATCTATAACAGCGAAGGTATTAGGTTCAGGCGCTGGGTGGGTCAAACATTTAATAAGTGTCCAGACTAGTCTTAACAACATGCCAAGAAATTCTCTAAAAGGTTTCAGCCCATACGAACTATTGTTCGGAATTAGAATGAACGTTCAGGACCTCGATAGTCAGATGTCAGTGGTACAAGAAGAAAAAACGCAGTTTGATGTAAAAGACCGTTTGGCTGTTTTACAGGAACTGAATGAAACAAGAAAATCATTAAGCAACATAAAGTTAAAGCAACAGCCAAGTACCACTGACGAGGCACCACCCGCAACAGCCCCAGCAAGGCCTGTCTGGATTCCAAAGATTGGGGATCTAGTCAGAGAAAAGATCGCGGTTAAGAAGGAATTTGGGCCTTCTTACAGAAAAGCAGTACCTGTCTTAGCAGTCACCGGAACAAGATCAGTTGTGCTACCGCCCCTTGCTGGTAAAAAGGAGAACAGAGTCGTGTCTATCGATCTGGTAAAACCACAAGCATGTGGCCTATAATCAACAGTAGGCCCAGTGGACTCCCAAGAAACAACAGAATACCCAAACTTGCAACAATCCAAGAGGTTCAAACTGAAAGACTCATCACATTCGATCAGCCTGCAGTGCACAATGAAGGACTATGCAATAATGCCATGGAACTCGTGCCTCTTGAAACACAGATTGAAACAGTTCGTCGAGAAACAACACCAGTCTACACTAATGTGGCATCAGAAAGTGCTACCGAGAGACAGATTGAAAAAACAATCCCATCAATTGACAGAACTGCCTCTGGTTATTTCATCAACTTCGACAACTTCTCTGAAGATTTTAACGACCCCGAAGTGATGCCAGAAACAAAAAAGTCTTTTAAAGAAAAAGCAACGGAACTCTTTCATCAACTGAAGGAAATCTACTTAATTTCCCCTTGGCTAGAGTTCTGGTTTGGTCTAGGTGTATTTTTCCTCCTGCTTTGGCTCATCATGGTACTATGTTTGGGAAAATTCATTGAAGGAAAATATATTACAATGGACACAGCAAGTCAGAACATCAACCTAGTCTTGAAACCACACAGATCATCCCACGTGAAGAAAAGAGAACTGTCAACAGTAAATGTCACAGCAATTCCAATACCTGGTGGGGTAGTATGGGAGAAAACAGACTATGAGATATATGGTCCGGTCGAAATCCTGAAGTATCCTCATCAACTAAAGGTTTCCTTAAGTGACTTTGTGACACCTAGTACATTCTCTGATGATTGGGACTTTAACAGTATTAATGACATGATGTCTGATTTAGTAATGTCAGCTAGATTCACAGATCATGATTATTTACAAGGTTCATCTAGTTATGAACAGTTATTCTGTTACACCCACTATGGGGATCATTACTTGCATAAATCTGCACAGCCTAGAAATGTTTTTATGTATAATCAATGGGAACATTGTTCTACACCACCTAAAAGCAGTTCTAAAGCATTTTTTGAGAAATTCAAATACTTCTCAGGGTTTAACACCAGTGATGCAGAAACGTTTTATTATAAACTGTTAGATAAAACAGGAATGAAAACAATGCTGACAAATTCTAAATTGATATATTCAGAAGCATTTTATGACAAAATGATGACATTTGGTTTTGATTATTGGAAAAATAATATTGAAACGAAAACAATTTGGGGTACAAAAGATTGGCAGGTGCAAGGCATAGAAGCACTATTTAGAACCTGCATGATACCAGAACAAATGTTATTTTTAAATGACACTGTACACCAAACATCCTGTCTTGGCCTAGCTAAGATCAAAGACCTTAAAACACCGTCTATACCAAAGCCAATACCTGAGAATACAACCACAGATATTGAGTTAGACGTGTCACAAATTTTACATTTCAACAGAACAAATCCTGATTGGAAAAAGTGGTTAATCTGGCCTACAGACACAAATAGCTGTCAAGATAGATTCCTGAATAAAACACAGGGGTTAAAAATGACCAGATTAGACCCTAGATACTCCCAGAGACAACATCCAGGGATTATAACAACATACAGTGTAGGGAAACTCTGCCTAGAATGGCTAACTTCATCCACACTGGCTGAAATTAAGCAACACTTGTCTTTATTAAAAGATGGTGCTGATTTGCGCGATTTCATTCTTGGACCACGCAAACAGCGTCAAAAGCGTTTCATAGCGACCAGTATCTATGCTGCTTACAACGAGGCTTGGAAAGTAAAGCAAATTGAAACTGCTGAAAAAATACGAGAAATTGATCGTATTAATTTGGAGAAATCACTTTCTGTGGTAGACAATGGGTTAATGACTCTGTCTTCCAGAATATATTCTTTGGACAATATTGTATCCTCTGCCTTTGATGTGATAGACAGAGATTTGCTAATGTTACAACATGGCCAATCTCAATTACGCTCTATTATAGAATTGGGCTGGACGCTGCAAAATCTTCGTTCAGGCTATGTGCCTTGGCGTTTAATCAACACAACGTCATTATTTTCCAGTTTTAACCTTACTGATAAACAGATCAGTTTGGCACAGAAAGGAGCAGACTATACAATCCTGAGCATCGAAAAACTCGAGAGATTATCATTGACAATGTCAGAGAGTCCTGTCATTGAATGGATAATACACGGAATTATCACAATTCCGATAACAACTTTCCGATTTAAAAAGTGCCTTGAGTACATACCTGCTGGCCAATATGAACAATTGGGTAAGGGATATGTAAAATCCGAATGGAAATTACCATACACTCATTCTTGCTATAGTGACAGTGACAAAAATGTATTTCTTAGTGGTAACAACTGTAAACACTCACTAAGCGGTATACTTTTGTGTCAGGGTATTAATTTACACGGAGCATGTGATGGAAATTCAAACAACCTTTCATGCCACCAGCTAGTCACAACTGCAACTCAGATAGAGCCCTTCTTTATGCAACTCGCAAACGGGAGTTACATTCTTAGAACGGATCACAGATGTTGTGGCCTGACGCCAGGGAAAAGTTATCTAATACAAGTAACGTCCATGGTCAAATGTTGTATGCAAGCATTGTTTCCGAGCGGGCCTCCAGACATAGTGACTCCCCTCTGGCCTCGTCTGAATCTCTATTCTATACGAATTGATACATTAAGCAAAATGAAATCTGTACTTTTACAGACAACAGTGCCTATAACGTCATCTAAAGAGACGTATGATCTTCTAGTCGCAAGGACGGCTACTGAAGTTCATGACCTTTTATCAACAAATTGCCCCGTGCATTTCGTAGAAATGTTCAGCCAACTCCTTAACATGTCTAGTGCAACAAGCATCCCAGGCATATTTAAGACAGTCTTTACGGGACTGCTAACACCCTTCCAGGCAATTTTGGGAATCTTTCCTAAATTTGTGCACTCCATTTTTGGCGGCATTCCACTATTTTTGGGACTCGTTGCAGGGATTCTATTTTTGACCATCCTGCTACGTTATGGCAAGCCTCGGCTCAGACATAGCTCCCATGGGAATGGAAGAGACAATCCTAGCAATGCGCTACAGGGACAGGATAACTAACGTCCTCGGATTGGCCAGGCTGAGAGATCTAAACATGACCTGGTTCCTTTCATTCAGACCGATATGGCAAAATTGCATTTTACCTGTGCTACGGTGTATGCTTTGCGGCGATGAATGCGTGTTGGACATCTGTCTTTCACTTCCATCAGCAGTACCAATGGACGTCGATACTTTGCTCAGTCCAATAACGGCTCACGCATTGTGTTGTCCCCAGCGGCAACCAATCCGGATGACGGCATTTGTGGAGACTCCTGTACTACAGCCAAGTGGTAACAGTGGAGCGAGTGACAAAAGCAACATCATCCAGGTACAACGTTCTGTGAGCATTGCTGGTCCCGACTATGATGACAGCAATCATTCTCACACCTGCCAAGTTACAGCGCTATCTAATTTGGTTGAACTATCACCTGAATTTGTAGACCAATTCTTTGAGAGCCTGTCTGATACGATGTTCTCACCCACAGAGAAACAATAACTTTTGAGAAGCTTTCCGACACACAGCGTTCCCATGAACTCTGAATTCGGCCTTCAGTTTTGATCAACAAAAACTGCCAGGAGCTTTGGAAATCTATTTTCTTTGAATTGGACAATTTTTCTAATATTGACCCTTTTTGGCACAAACAATTCTTTGCTTAACGTAAAAACTATTCTTAGAGAACAGAAGCTTCACACTTCTATTTCTAAACACATCTAGAGACATAACAACATAACACCGGCCTCTAGCACTCATGTTATTACAATGCATTTTTATGTGATGATTTATCTCGCCTTTCTTCTGTCAGAGATACTTCATGTGTAATTCCTTTTGCATAATCGTTCATTGACTTCATATGCAATAATTTTTTGAATGATTAATATGCTTTAAAAAACGTACAGTACCTAAATTCCATGTATTACAAGTACGCCTATTTCGAATGCATTTATGTATTTTGGGGTGGGCAATGTTACACATGCATCTTATTGCTTAGTTTTAGTAATTTTGATGGACATGAAAACGTGGAGTGGGTGTTGCGTGCTTATCTAGGTTCCTGATCGATACTGTGACCTTATGCCCCTATTCGGCTATAAATCCATTTATTCCCTATATTGGCATAACCGTTCAAGTGCGATTTTCTGAAAAGTCATCTCTGGCCTCACACGAACAGAGCCACATTCCAGCATGACTCTCTGCTACTTCCTTTGCGACCAATTAGTGCAATGACAGAGCAGCAGTCACTATCTGATATTCCTAGATAACACTCCGAGTTCTTCAACAAGATAAAAACTTAGCAAACCTGGAAATCCCCGCTTGCTATGTTTTGATTAGTAATGGAACTCTAATGAGCAACTGATAACTGTCACTTCCTAGTGACATCTTTAATTGACGTCTTATGTCCAGCAAACTTGCGTCAAACCCGGCACCTGTCAGGTATAAATATTACCAACGTTGCCTTAAGCAATGTTGAGTTCGTTGCCTGTTGCTGATGCCAGCTGCCTGCATGACCCTGTGTTGGTAAAAACTAGCACTCTGTCGCTGCAGCCTGCTATCCTGTGGTGGTGAAGCTGCTGATTACCATTATCGCCGCTACAGCGCGAACTATGGTGCAGTACGCTTAAGGAGCTGAACAGCCGTCCTCTGCGAAGACATCCAGCAGATTCCAGCTGCCCGCGGACGCTGTCACCCCTCCTTCCTCGACGCGCTGAAGAGAAGCCGCTGCATTTCTCGTGCAGAGAAATCCAGGCCCGGCGCTTCCGGTCTACCCTCGCAGGTGACTGGGATATCGAGAGAGACCCCTGAAGGAGATACCAATCCTCCATTATTCTATTCAGAGGTATGGTGTTGACTAAACCCTTAGACGAGAATTCTTGAAACAAACCTTGGCAAAACCAACTTAACTTAAAGCTACTTACTTACTCCCCTTCTCACGTGTTAGGCTTAGGTCAGGCACACTGGGGTAGGCTTAGTTAGAAGCACCAGTTGAGTACGTTAGCCAAATGTATATATGACTGTATATATGTTTTATTACTTTTAAACCATTGTATGGCTAAGAAACCATATCAATGCTTTTACAGTTCTATTTTGCAATACTTATCTTACTGTACGTACTTTTTATAATAACAATTATTGCAATTGTGGCAATACATTTCTCTTGTACGAGAAGAAAGACTGTTCAATAAATGTTAACCCTTTATTGACTAACGCCCGTCTCTCTATTCTCTACATCTTGTGAAAGTAAACTGCACTAGACTGACTGAGTGAAATACATGTCTATTGTTTCACACGACCCTAGACATCGACTCTTGATCTGAGGAGCAAAGTTGTCATGTTGCACGGTTGTTGGAAAACTGAATCCCTTCTTGTCTGTGCCAAGGAAGCTGATCACTTCCTATGCAGAGAAGAAAGTTTCCAGTGACCTCTGAGCTAGTTGGTAACACAACCCAATTAAGTTTAGCATAGTCAGTGGAGGCCTGGAATATCCGCAGTTCCACGTCGATACTACTGTTTATGTTATTCCAATGCGCAGGGCCTAGTGGGAAACTAGGAACTACACTACACCATTCTTGGAGTTTTGGGGCCCTGGGGAAGTCTTTTCCTTACTTTTATCCCCACCCTTCTCCTGAGGCTTGGTAGTCTCTTTCTTTTGGTCACCACCCTGGTTCTTAGGCCTGATCCTGGTTCTGACCCATTTGTCTGCCCTCCTACCCAATTCTTGTGGGGAGGTCAGATCAGAGTCAACCAGGTGCTGATGTAGAAGCTGATTTTGACAATTACTTAAGATTTGCTCTCTCATAATTAAATTATACAATCCGGTATAGTCAGTAACCTTACTTCCCAGCAACCAGCCCTCCAGAGCCTTAGTGGCACACTCAACAAATTCAGACCAGTCCTGAGTCTGTGTCTTCTGGGTATCTCTGAACATTAACCTGTACTGTTCAGTGGTTAAGCCTAACCCATCAATCAGAGCACTCTTCAGGACCATGTAGTTTCTAGAATCCCCATCACTAACTGTGAGGAGTCTGTCTCTGCCTCTACCTTCAAAGGAGAGCCACAAGATTGCTGCCCACTGCTCCTGAGGGATCTGCTGTACCATGCAGGCTCTCTCAAGTGCAGTCATCCATTTGTGGATATCATCCCCAGCTTTGTAGGGGGGCACAATCTTACTCAGGTTTCTTGTATCAAAGGACCTGTCTTTATCCTTCTGGATATTGCTGCCACCAGTGGATCCTAATCAACTCTCTCTAGGCTGTCTTGCTCTAGCAAGTTTCTCTTGGGCCAGGGCAATTTCTAACTCTTGTCTCTGGACTTTCAATTCAGCCTCTCTAATTTGAGCTTCTCTCAATTTGGTCTCATGTTCCCTTCTCTGAGGGCTAGTCATCCCCTTTCTGGAGTGACCATGAGAGCCTCTAGAAGCATGGGATTTGTCAGAGTCACCTGAGTGAGTCCTTCTCCTCCTAGGCTTCTGGTTAAGTCCACCTGGGGGTCTGAATGGGTTGTTACCTGATTCATTCCCAAGTAAGCTTAAGTTAGCCTGGTTCAGTCTACTGACCAGCACCTGACTATTTCTGTCATCATCTGACCCACTGCTTTCCACCTCTTCCTCTTCCTCCTCTTCCTCCTCCTCATCTACCTGAGGAGCTCCAGTGGTGGAGGCTTCCTCATCTACCAGGATGATAGGGGCAGGGGTGTCTACAGTGTCATCCTCTGAAGGATGGCCTCTTTCAGCATTCCCTGTGGGGTTTGCCTTAGAGGGCTTTAGAGTCTCAGACTGGTCTAAGAGCTCTCTTAGGTGGTCTGTAGTAGGGGAAGGCCCTGTCTTCAGACCCCTTAAGACACAAAGCTGTCTTAATTCCTTAAAGGAAAAAATAGCAAATTTGGATGGTGCCCTTGAAGGGTCACTCTCAACAGGAGTAAGTCCACTGGACCCTTCTGCTCCAGACATTGCTCTAGTGTGGGTGGATGTGTTGCAATCTACCTAGACTGGTGTTTACCTACTAAACCTATCTAGTAGTTGTAGCTAGGGTGTGCTACTCCCTTTGCTCTACAACAACTAAGTTCAGTAGAACTTAAGTATACTAGTCTTGTTTTATATGTACCTAGCAGGTACCTGTATGATCTTTCAAATGATAATCTCAAAGATTGTAATGGTAAAACAACAGCAAGCTCAGATCCCACCGCTGCCACCAATGTGAGAAGTTGGCCTGGTATATAATGCTCACTAATTCTTAGTGATCACTTTGTACCATGCCAAGCCACCCTTATGATGATGGTTGTAATTCAACCTTGTAGACCAGTTATCCTAGTGGTAACGTGGACAAAGCAGTCTTAGGCTAAACTCTGAAAGGCATGTGAAGCCAGCTGTTATACCATACACAACCCCCTTGAATACCAAATGAAAGGGACACCACACAGATATATATTGAAAATATATATTGATTTATTAACTATAAAATCCCCTGGACTCTTTATGAGCACAGAAGCACAAGCGTTAAATCACAAGACAGTTTAAAATACACAAAAGTTGCACAATATGTATGAGCCCTAGGGGCCACCTAAACCATATACTAAGAAAGTGGTATAAGAGATACCAATAGGAAAGGGAACAGGCCTAGGGCCTTGGGAATCGCTGGAGCTATTCGAGACTAGCAGTGACTAAGTCGGGAAAGGCCCGCTGGACTCGGGTGCAGTGTTCAAAGTGCACGCACTTTCCAATGTAAAGTCAATGGTGCGTAAAAGTTACACAAACTTAGTTTAAGGGCACTTCCGCTGAACCTAGAGGAACAAAACTTAAGACACAGACCCTAGAGGTGTGTACCAGTGTAGGGACACCGGCGTTGCAATGTTACCTCACCCACAGGAAGCGGGTGCACAGGGTCGAAGTGGCGTCGGGTTTTGACACGCAGGTTCTTGGCGCTTGAAGCTGAAGATGCTGCAGGCGATGTGAAGGAGAAGTGTCCGGTGGATCCAAGGGTGGATCTGAAGTGGTGAAGACCTGAAAGCAGAGGGGACAATGTTCAAAGTCACTGACCAGTGACCGCCGTGGAACCAGATTGGAACCAGGCAAAGTTGGGTGCAAATAGGTGATGAGGTGTTGCTTCTCTCTGCAGCCACGTGGACACGAAGAGGTCAAGGACGTCCAGGAGTCGATCACGAGCTGTCCCGCAAAGGCTCTAGCTGATGGCAGTGTCGGCAACTCGATTGAAGCAAACAAGCCTTGGCTAATGCAAGCCACGGGGAAAGTGAAAAAGGCTTATTACTCGGACCAGCAAGGTCAGAGCGGGTACTCCTTTCTACAGGAGCGAGGGCAGGTCTGGAGCAACCAGACCCACAGTGTGAATTGTAGGTTTCGTCACCAAGATGGCCACTGATCACGTGACAAGCGGCCGGGATGGCGAGTCGAGTGGCACAAAGCAAAAGGGCCCCACGCAGATCGTGGAGATGCTGGAGGGCTGATCTTTAGTGCAAATGCTGCTCGGTTGTAGGGCTTCTCAAACATCAAAGCACAGAGTCGAGGGTGCCTCGGGTGCTGCGCAGTCAGCGTCTCGGGGGTCTTTCAAGATGTCTGCTCCCACGTCTCTCGGTGCCTCCACGGGTCCCTTCTTTGCAGGGACTGTGGATCGGGCTGGGAGAAGTCTGGGAAGCTGTGTCTTGTCAGGCTCTGCACTCGGGCTCCGGCGGGAGGCGGTGGCAAAGCAGATGTCGAGGTGCTGGGTGATGCCTGTGTTCACAGGGTGGCCCCTCCTAGGCCACAAGGGAGATTCTCTTCAGTCTTCTGAGCAGCAGAATGTCGAAGTCCAGTCTTCTTCTTTGTTTAAAGTTGATTCAGGATGATCTGCTGTGCAATGGCACTGCTCCCACTCTTATTCCTAATCTGAGGGGTGGATCACCTACTAGGTCCCTCCTCTGGGTGGGACCAGGAAGGGGAGTGGTTACACCCCCTCTCCTTTGTTCAGCTTCTCGCCAGGACTGGGGCTGGAAAGCCCCAGAACCGGTTTGGGCTGGCTTATGCACAGGGACACCTTGTGTGCCCCAGGCATGTCTCAATCTATTCAGCCCTGTCCTACCCAATACACAAAACCCTGTCTGGGGTGGTGCTCGCACCTCCCCAGGCAGGAAACCCTTTGTCCAGGCCCTCCTCACTGGAAGGACTCCCAGCAGCAGGAGGTCAGACATGTGTCTGTGGTGGCAGCATCCATTTTGTGATGCTGAGGCTCTGGTTAACTTTAACCGGGGTTAAGGCTACACACATGTCGTGTCCCTCTAGAAGGGTGGAATGCTATCCCCGTCGACAGAACTGTCGAGGGGATAGTATTCCAATTCGTATGACACCTTACTCGACATGTTTTGATAAAGCCAAACCAAAGATAGCATATAACCGCGAGGATTATAATGCACTTAAGAGTATATGGTATGGCAATATCCCGGAACAGCTTAGGGAGTGGTTCCCGACAGCTGCAGACAGGCTCAGCTCACGCTAGAGCACCATCTCACATATTTCCAAGCACTCTGCCTCCAGGATTGATGAGGCCTTCCATAGGAGTGGCTGATAGGAACATATGTGTCCAGTTTAGGGTTAGATATTGGGATACTATATCTAAGCAAGAGGTGATTACACCAACTTACCCCAGCTGAGTGATCAGCCAGTTGTGTCAAATATGGAGGCCAGGCCAGGGGTGACACAATTCATGCTGCAGCCCCTGGTAGGCCTTGGCTACACCTATGCCCTGGGTACCTATGGTACACTGTTACAGGGGCCTATAAGGTGAACCAATTCCAATTGTGTTATGCACCTAAGGTACATGGAGTCCATTTTAAGGAGAGAGCAATCAGCCTGGGGCCCTAAATAGCAGGATCCCAGGCCAACTAAGTCAAAAACCAGCTAAACATCAGGCAAAAAGTTTGGGGGTAACCATAGTCAGATATCCACCTTCCTACATAACCCCCCCCCCCCCAACGAAAGGAGATAAGGCTATCCTTGACCAGGTAAGCCTATATTGCCTAAGTGGCCATATAAGGAAGTACCAGCTCTGGCTTGGTAACCCCCTGTCTCATGGTCCACTAAGCAATCCCTCACCCTAAGGGTATCTGAGGGTCTCCACCATAGGGAATCTCTACCTGTGGTGTGTCTTTGCAAAGTCAAAGGCTGGTGTTGAGATGGAGTACTGAAGTGAGTTTCCTCTGTAGGGCTCAGCTTCCTCCAATCACTCTCCACCATGTGTGCCTTTCTTTCTCTGACTGAGTTGCACTGTGCTCTCAGGGTCAACCTCTGGCTACCTAAAGCTGGAGGCTGGGTCCCTCTGTTTGGCTTACTGGAGGGACAGGTCAGGTTTGGGGCCTTTTGGTCCCAGGTTTGGCTGTGCCCAACAATATCCATCTGGGGGAGGTCCCTAACTACTTTTAAGGGGGATCCCTCAGGAGTTTTTAAAGTTTTCACCTCACTAGGGCTACTAGTTTCGGTGCCCCTAATCTGTTGATGGGGGTGCTTTGTTTGACAGGGGGCCCTTTGGGTCTCACTGTCCTTGTCCTCTGCAGCCCTGGGCTGAGTAAGGCAAGGTAGAGAGGGGCAGGTTACCTGCTCCAGACTGGGTCCCTCCTGAGAAGGGTCCACTGCCATCAGAGGCTCTGTCAGGCCAGGCCTAACAACCTCTGGGACAGTTCCTTCATCAGGGGTAAGATCAGTTCCCTGAGGAGGCTGATCCTTTCCTAAAGTCTGGTGGGAGGGAGATTTCTCTTCCTCCTCAATGCTCTCTGTTTGGGTGGAGTGATCCATCATTTCAGGCTTCACTACCCATGTATCAGTTTGAGTTTGGGCTGTGGCCATCACAGCCCCACCAACCTTTTCAGGAGGAGACTCAGTTTGGGTATGGGCTGTTACTAGTACAGCCCTGCTACTCTTTTCAGGAGGGAGGTTATCTAAAGATGGGGTTGAGGTTTGCTCAGCCCTCCCAACCTTTTCAGGAAGGACATCTTGGATTGGGGCTGTAGCCATCACAGCCCCACTAACCTTTCCATGGAGATTTACCATTCTAGAATGGGTTTGCTGTTCAACCTCAGCCCAGGCTGAGATTTCCAAATCATTACCCAGTAGGCAATCTACAGGCAAGTTTGCTGACACTGCCACTCTCTTTGGGCCAGTGACACCTCCCCAGCTAAGATTGACTACTGCCATGGGATGATTGGTTTCTATGCCATCAATGTTTGTCACCTGATATCTGGCATCAGGTAAAAGTTGCCTTGAGGGGACTAGACATTCAGCCACCATGGTGATGCTAGCCCCTGTGTCTCTGAAGGCCTCAATTTTCAAGCCATTGCTGAGGGGCTCCTGTCTATACTTGCTCAAAGTGTTTGGGCAAGCAGTGAAATTGGCAAACCCCATGCCAGTCTCATAGACAAGAGTATCTGAGTTAGGGGACCTGGATAGGCCAGAGTCCACCTGTCCTCCAAAAGTAAACCCACCCAAATTCTTGGGGGTGCTCCCACCACCTGGGGGACCACTGCTAACAGTGACAGGAGGTGTTGGAGCCTTACCTGGAGGTATATTCTCTTTATTGCCATTCTTGGGACAACAGCTATCTGTTTTGTAATGCCCCACCTGTTTACAGGTATGACAATAAGGCTTTTTCTGGGTTGTAGAAGTGTCTTGGGACCCACCCCCATTCTTGGAGTTTTGGGGCCCTGGGGAAGTCTTTTCCTTACTTTTACCCCCACCCTTCTCCTGAGGCTTGGTAGTCTCTTTCTTTTGGTCACCACCCTGGTTCTTAGGCCTGATCCTGGTTCTGACCCATTTGTCTGCCCTCCTACCCAATTCTTGTGGGGAGGTCAGATCAGAGTCAACCAGGTGCTGATGTGGAAGCTGATTTTGACAATTACTTAAGATTTGCTCTCTCATAATTAAATTATACAATCCGGTATAGTCAGTAACCTTACTTCCCAGCAACCAGCCCTCCAGAGCCTTAGTGGCACACTCAACAAATTCATACCAGTCCTGAGTCTGTGTCTTCTGGGTATCTCTGAACATTAACCTGTACTGTTCAGTGGTTAAGCCTAACCCATCAATCAGAGCACTCTTCAGGACCATGTAGTTTCTAGAATCCCCATCACTAACTGTGAGGAGTCTGTCTCTGCCTCTACCTTCAAAGGAGAGCCACAAGATTGCTGCCCACTGCTCCTGAGGGATCTGCTGTACCATGCAGGCTCTCTCAAGTGCAGTCATCCATTTGTGGATATCATCCCCAGCTTTGTAGGGGGGCACAATCTTACTCAGGTTTCTTGTATCAAAGGACCTGTCTTTATCCTTCTGGATATTGCTGCCACCAGTGGATCCTAATCAACTCTCTCTAGGCTGTCTTGCTCTAGCAAGTTTCTCTTGGGCCAGGGCAATTTCTAACTCTTGTCTCTGGACTTTCAATTCAGCCTCTCTAATTTGAGCTTCTCTCAATTTGGTCTCATGTTCTCTTCTCTGAGGGCTAGTCATCCCCTTTCTGGAGTGACCATGAGAGCCTCTAGAAGCATGGGATTTGTCAGAGTCACCTGAGTGAGTCCTTCTCCTCCTAGGCTTCTGGTTAAGTCCACCTGGGGGTCTGAATGGGCTGTTACCTGATTCATTCCCAAGTAAGCTTAAGTTAGCCTGGTTCAGTCTACTGACCAGCACCTGACTATTTCTGTCATCATCTGACCCACTGCTTTCCACCTCTTCCTCTTCCTCCTCTTCCTCCTCCTCATCTACCTGAGGAGCTCCAGTGGTGGAGGCTTCCTCATCTACCAGGATGATAGGGGCAGGGGTGTCTACAGTGTCATCCTCTGAAGGATGGCCTCCTTCAGCATTCCCTGTGGGGTTTGCCTTAGAGGGCTTTAGAGTCTCAGACTGGTCTAAGAGCTCTCTTAGGTGGTCTGTAGTAGGGGAAGGCCCTGTCTTCAGACCCCTTAAGACACAAAGCTGTCTTAATTCCTTAAAGGAAAAAATAGCAAATTTGGATGGTGCCCTTGAAGGGTCACTCTCAACAGGAGTAAGTCCACTGGACCCTTCTGCTCCAGACATTGCTCTAGTGTGGGTGGATGTGTTGCAATCTACCTACACTGGTGTTTACCTACTAAACCTATCTAGTAGTTGTAGCTAGGGTGTGCTACTCCCTTTGCTCTACAACAACTAAGTTCAGTAGAACTTAAGTATACTAGTCTTGTTTTATATGTACCTAGCAGGTACCTGTATGATCTTTCAAATGATAATCTCAAAGATTGTAATGGTAAAACAACAGCAAGCTCAGATCCCACCGCTGCCACCAATGTGAGAAGTTGGCCTGGTATATAATGCTCACTAATTCTTAGTGATCACTTTGTACCATGCCAAGCCACCCTTATGATGATGGTTGTAATTCAACCTTGTAGACCAGTTATCCTAGTGGTAACGTGGACAAAGCAGTCTTAGGCTAAACTCTGAAAGGCATGTGAAGCCAGCTGTTATACCATACACAACCCCCTTGAATACCAAATGAAAGGGACACCACACAGATATATATTGAAAATATATATTGATTTATTAACTATAAAATCCCCTGGACTCTTTATGAGCACAGAAGCACAAGCGTTAAATCACAAGACAGTTTAAAATACACAAAAGTTGCACAATATGGATGAGCCCTAGGGGCCACCTAAACCATATACTAAGAAAGTGGTATAAGAGATACCAATAGGAAAGGGAACAGGCCTAGGGCCTTGGGAATCGCTGGAGCTATTCGAGACTAGCAGTGACTAAGTCGGGAAAGGCCCGCTGGACTCGGGTGCAGTGTTCAAAGTGCACGCACTTTCCAATGTAAAGTCAATGGTGCGTAAAAGTTACACAAACTTAGTTTAAGGGCACTTCCGCTGAACCTAGAGGAACAAAACTTAAGACACAGACCCTAGAGGTGTGTACCAGTGTAGGGACACCGGCGTTGCAATGTTACCTCACCCACAGGAAGCGGGTGCACAGGGTCGAAGTGGCGTCGGGTTTTGACACGCAGGTTCTTGGCGCTTGAAGCTGAAGATGCTGCAGGCGATGTGAAGGAGAAGTGTCCGGTGGATCCAAGGGTGGATCTGAAGTGGTGAAGACCTGAAAGCAGAGGGGACAATGTTCAAAGTCACTGACCAGTGACCGCCGTGGAACCAGATTGGAACCAGGCAAAGTTGGGTGCAAATAGGTGATGAGGTGTTGCTTCTCTCTGCAGCCACGTGGACACGAAGAGGTCAAGGACGTCCAGGAGTCGATCACGAGCTGTCCCGCAAAGGCTCTAGCTGATGGCAGTGTCGGCAACTCGATTGAAGCAAACAAGCCTTGGCTAATGCAAGCCACGGGGAAAGTGAAAAAGGCTTATTACTCGGACCAGCAAGGTCAGAGCGGGTACTCCTTTCTACAGGAGCGAGGGCAGGTCTGGAGCAACCAGACCCACAGTGTGAATTGTAGGTTTCGTCACCAAGATGGCCGCTGATCACGTGACAAGCGGCCGGGATGGCGAGTCGAGTGGCACAAAGCAAAAGGGCCCCACGCAGATCGTGGAGATGCTGGAGGGCTGATCTTTAGTGCAAATGCTGCTCGGTTGTAGGGCTTCTCAAACGTCAAAGCACAGAGTCGAGGGTGCCTCGGGTGCTGCGCAGTCAGCGTCTCGGGGGTCTTTCAAGATGTCTGCTCCCACGTCTCTCGGTGCCTCCACGGGTCCCTTCTTTGCAGGGACTGTGGATCGGGCTGGGAGAAGTCTGGGAAGCTGTGTCTTGTCAGGCTCTGCACTCGGGCTCCGGCGGGAGGCGGTGGCAAAGCAGATGTCGAGGTGCTGGGTGATGCCTGTGTTCACAGGGTGGCCCCTCCTAGGCCACAAGGGAGATTCTCTTCAGTCTTCTGAGCAGCAGAATGTCGAAGTCCAGTCTTCTTCTTTGTTTAAAGTTGATTCAGGATGATCTGCTGTGCAATGGCACTGCTCCCACTCTTATTCCTAATCTGAGGGGTGGATCACCTACTAGGTCCCTCCTCTGGGTGGGACCAGGAAGGGGAGTGGTTACACCCCCTCTCCTTTGTCCAGCTCCTCGCCAGGACTGGGGCTGGAAAGCCCCAGAACCGGTTTGGGCTGGCTTATGCACAGGGACACCTTGTGTGCCCCAGGCATGTCTCAATCTATTCAGCCCTGTCCTACCCAATACACAAAACCCTGTCTGGGGGGGTGCTCGCACCTCCCCAGGCAGGAAACCCTTTGTCCAGGCCCTCCTCACTGGAAGGACTCCCAGCAGCAGGAGGTCAGACATGTGTCTGTGGTGGCAGCATCCATTTTGTGATGCTGAGGCTCTGGTTAACTTTAACCGGGGTTAAGGCTACACACATGTCGTGTCCCTCTAGAAGGGTGGAATGCTATCCCCGTCGACAGAACTGTCGAGGGGATAGTATTCCAATTCGTATGACACCTTACTCGACATGTTTTGATAAAGCCAAACCAAAGATAGCATATAACCGCGAGGATTATAATGCACTTAAGAGTATATGGTATGGCAATATCCCGGAACAGCTTAGGGAGTGGTTCCCGACAGCTGCAGACAGGCTCAGCTCACGCTAGAGCACCATCTCACATATTTCCAAGCACTCTGCCTCCAGGATTGATGAGGCCTTCCATAGGAGTGGCTGATAGGAACATATGTGTCCAGTTTAGGGTTAGATATTGGGATACTATATCTAAGCAAGAGGTGATTACACCAACTTACCCCAGCTGAGTGATCAGCCAGTTGTGTCAAATATGGAGGCCAGGCCAGGGGTGACACAATTCATGCTGCAGCCCCTGGTAGGCCTTGGCTACACCTATGCCCTGGGTACCTATGGTACACTGTTACAGGGGCCTATAAGGTGAACCAATTCCAATTGTGTTATGCACCTAAGGTACATGGAGTCCATTTTAAGGAGAGAGCAATCAGCCTGGGGCCCTAAATAGCAGGATCCCAGGCCAACTAAGTCAAAAACCAGCTAAACATCAGGCAAAAAGTTTGGGGGTAACCATAGTCAGATATCCACCTTCCTACATAACCCCCCCCCCCCCCCCCCCAACGAAAGGAGATAAGGCTATCCTTGACCAGGTAAGCCTATATTGCCTAAGTGGCCATATAAGGAAGTACCAGCTCTGGCTTGGTAACCCCCTGTCTCATGGTCCACTAAGCAATCCCTCACCCTAAGGGTATCTGAGGGTCTCCACCATAGGGAATCTCTACCTGTGGTGTGTCTTTGCAAAGTCAAAGGCTGGTGTTGAGATGGAGTACTGAAGTGAGTTTCCTCTGTAGGGCTCAGCTTCCTCCAATCACTCTCCACCATGTGTGCCTTTCTTTCTCTGACTGAGTTGCACTGTGCTCTCAGGGTCAACCTCTGGCTACCTAAAGCTGGAGGCTGGGTCCCTCTGTTTGGCTTACTGGAGGGACAGGTCAGGTTTGGGGCCTTTTGGTCCCAGGTTTGGCTGTGCCCAACAATATCCATCTGGGGGAGGTCCCTAACTACTTTTAAGGGGGATCCCTCAGGAGTTTTTAAAGTTTTCACCTCACTAGGGCTACTAGTTTCGGTGCCCCTAATCTGTTGATGGGGGTGCTTTGTTTGACAGGGGGCCCTTTGGGTCTCACTGTCCTTGTCCTCTGCAGCCCTGGGCTGAGTAAGGCAAGGTAGAGAGGGGCAGGTTACCTGCTCCAGACTGGGTCCCTCCTGAGAAGGGTCCACTGCCATCAGAGGCTCTGTCAGGCCAGGCCTAACAACCTCTGGGACAGTTCCTTCATCAGGGGTAAGATCAGTTCCCTGAGGAGGCTGATCCTTTCCTAAAGTCTGGTGGGAGGGAGATTTCTCTTCCTCCTCAATGCTCTCTGTTTGGGTGGAGTGATCCATCATTTCAGGCTTCACTACCCATGTATCAGTTTGAGTTTGGGCTGTGGCCATCACAGCCCCACCAACCTTTTCAGGAGGAGACTCAGTTTGGGTATGGGCTGTTACTAGTACAGCCCTGCTACTCTTTTCAGGAGGGAGGTTATCTAAAGATGGGGTTGAGGTTTGCTCAGCCCTCCCAACCTTTTCAGGAAGGACATCTTGGATTGGGGCTGTAGCCATCACAGCCCCACTAACCTTTCCATGGAGATTTACCATTCTAGAATGGGTTTGCTGTTCAACCTCAGCCCAGGCTGAGATTTCCAAATCATTACCCAGTAGGCAATCTACAGGCAAGTTTGCTGACACTGCCACTCTCTTTGGGCCAGTGACACCTCCCCAGCTAAGATTGACTACTGCCATGGGATGATTGGTTTCTATGCCATCAATGTTTGTCACCTGATATCTGGCATCAGGTAAAAGTTGCCTTGAGGGGACTAGACATTCAGCCACCATGGTGATGCTAGCCCCTGTGTCTCTGAAGGCCTCAATTTTCAAGCCATTGCTGAGGGGCTCCTGTCTATACTTGCTCAAAGTGTTTGGGCAAGCAGTGAAATTGGCAAACCCCATGCCAGTCTCATAGACAAGAGTATCTGAGTTAGGGGACCTGGATAAGCCAGAGTCCACCTGTCCTCCAAAAGTAAACCCACCCAAATTCTTGGGGGTGCTCCCACCACCTGGGGGACCACTGCTAACAGTGACAGGAGGTGTTGGAGCCTTACCTGGAGGTATATTCTCTTTATTGCCATTCTTGGGACAACAGCTATCTGTTTTGTAATGCCCCACCTGTTTACAGGTATGACAATAAGGCTTTTTCTGGGTTGTAGAAGTGTCTTGGGACCCACCCCCATTCTTGGAGTTTTGGGGCCCTGGGGAAGTCTTTTCCTTACTTTTACCCCCACCCTTCTCCTGAGGCTTGGTAGTCTCTTTCTTTTGGTCACCACCCTGGTTCTTAGGCCTGATCCTGGTTCTGACCCATTTGTCTGCCCTCCTACCCAATTCTTGTGGGGAGGTCAGATCAGAGTCAACCAGGTGCTGATGTGGAAGCTGATTTTGACAATTACTTAAGATTTGCTCTCTCATAATTAAATTATACAATCCGGTATAGTCAGTAACCTTACTTCCCAGCAACCAGCCCTCCAGAGCCTTAGTGGCACACTCAACAAATTCATACCAGTCCTGAGTCTGTGTCTTCTGGGTATCTCTGAACATTAACCTGTACTGTTCAGTGGTTAAGCCTAACCCATCAATCAGAGCACTCTTCAGGACCATGTAGTTTCTAGAATCCCCATCACTAACTGTGAGGAGTCTGTCTCTGCCTCTACCTTCAAAGGAGAGCCACAAGATTGCTGCCCACTGCTCCTGAGGGATCTGCTGTACCATGCAGGCTCTCTCAAGTGCAGTCATCCATTTGTGGATATCATCCCCAGCTTTGTAGGGGGGCACAATCTTACTCAGGTTTCTTGTATCAAAGGACCTGTCTTTATCCTTCTGGATATTGCTGCCACCAGTGGATCCTAATCAACTCTCTCTAGGCTGTCTTGCTCTAGCAAGTTTCTCTTGGGCCAGGGCAATTTCTAACTCTTGTCTCTGGACTTTCAATTCAGCCTCTCTAATTTGAGCTTCTCTCAATTTGGTCTCATGTTCTCTTCTCTGAGGGCTAGTCATCCCCTTTCTGGAGTGACCATGAGAGCCTCTAGAAGCATGGGATTTGTCAGAGTCACCTGAGTGAGTCCTTCTCCTCCTAGGCTTCTGGTTAAGTCCACCTGGGGGTCTGAATGGGTTGTTACCTGATTCATTCCCAAGTAAGCTTAAGTTAGCCTGGTTCAGTCTACTGACCAGCACCTGACTATTTCTGTCATCATCTGACCCACTGCTTTCCACCTCTTCCTCTTCCTCCTCTTCCTCCTCCTCATCTACCTGAGGAGCTCCAGTGGTGGAGGCTTCCTCATCTACCAGGATGATAGGGGCAGGGGTGTCTACAGTGTCATCCTCTGAAGGATGGCCTCCTTCAGCATTCCCTGTGGGGTTTGCCTTAGAGGGCTTTAGAGTCTCAGACTGGTCTAAGAGCTCTCTTAGGTGGTCTGTAGTAGGGGAAGGCCCTGTCTTCAGACCCCTTAAGACACAAAGCTGTCTTAATTCCTTAAAGGAAAAAATAGCAAATTTGGATGGTGCCCTTGAAGGGTCACTCTCAACAGGAGTAAGTCCACTGGACACTTCTGCTCCAGACATTGCTCTAGTGTGGGTGGATGTGTTGCAATCTACCTACACTGGTGTTTACCTACTAAACCTATCTAGTAGTTGTAGCTAGGGTGTGCTACTCCCTTTGCTCTACAACAACTAAGTTCAGTAGAACTTAAGTATACTAGTCTTGTTTTATATGTACCTAGCAGGTACCTGTATGATCTTTCAAATGATAATCTCAAAGATTGTAATGGTAAAACAACAGCAAGCTCAGATCCCACCGCTGCCACCAATGTGAGAAGTTGGCCTGGTATATAATGCTCACTAATTCTTAGTGATCACTTTGTACCATGCCAAGCCACCCTTATGATGATGGTTGTAATTCAACCTTGTAGACCAGTTATCCTAGTGGTAACGTGGACAAAGCAGTCTTAGGCTAAACTCTGAAAGGCATGTGAAGCCAGCTGTTATACCATACACAACCCCCTTGAATACCAAATGAAAGGGACACCACACAGATATATATTGAAAATATATATTGATTTATTAACTATAAAATCCCCTGGACTCTTTATGAGCACAGAAGCACAAGCGTTAAATCACAAGACAGTTTAAAATACACAAAAGTTGCACAATATGGATGAGCCCTAGGGGCCACCTAAACCATATACTAAGAAAGTGGTATAAGAGATACCAATAGGAAAGGGAACAGGCCTAGGGCCTTGGGAATCGCTGGAGCTATTCGAGACTAGCAGTGACTAAGTCGGGAAAGGCCCGCTGGACTCGGGTGCAGTGTTCAAAGTGCACGCACTTTCCAATGTAAAGTCAATGGTGCGTAAAAGTTACACAAACTTAGTTTAAGGGCACTTCCGCTGAACCTAGAGGAACAAAACTTAAGACACAGACCCTAGAGGTGTGTACCAGTGTAGGGACACCGGCGTTGCAATGTTACCTCACCCACAGGAAGCGGGTGCACAGGGTCGAAGTGGCGTCGGGTTTTGACACGCAGGTTCTTGGCGCTTGAAGCTGAAGATGCTGCAGGCGATGTGAAGGAGAAGTGTCCGGTGGATCCAAGGGTGGATCTGAAGTGGTGAAGACCTGAAAGCAGAGGGGACAATGTTCAAAGTCACTGACCAGTGACCACCGTGGAACCAGATTGGAACCAGGCAAAGTCGGGTGCAAACAGGTGATGAGGTGTTGCTTCTCTCTGCAGCCACGTGGACACGAAGAAGTCAAGGACGTCCAGGAGCCGATCACGAGCTGTCGCGCAAAGGCTCTAGCTGATGGCCGTGTCGGCAACTCGATTGAAGCAAACAAGCCTTGGCTAATGCAAGCCACGGGGAAAGTGAAAAAGGCTTATTACTCGGACCAGCAAGGTCAAAGCGGGTACTCCTTTCTACAGGAGCGAGGGCAGGTCTGGAGCAACCAGACCCACAGTGTAAATTGTAGGTTTCGTCACCAAGATGGCCGCTGATCACGTGACAAGCGGCCGGGATGGCGAGTCGAGTGGCACAAAGCAAAAGGGCCCCACGCAGATCGTGGAGATGCTGGAGGGCTGATCTTTAGTGCAAATGCTGCTCGGTTGTAGGGCTTCTCAAACATCAAAGCACAGAGTCGAGGGTGCCTCGGGTGCTGCGCAGTCAGCGTCTCGGGGGTCTTTCAAGATGTCCGCTCCCACGTCTCTCGGTGCCTCCACGGGTCCCTTCTTTGCAGGGACTGTGGATCGGGCTGGGAGAAGTCTGGGAAGCTGTGTCTTGTCAGGCTCTGCACTCGGGCTCCGGCGGGAGGCGGTGGCAAAGCAGATGTCGAGGTGCTGGGTGATGCCTGTGTTCACAGGGTGGCCCCTCCTAGGCCACAAGGGAGATTCTCTTCAGTCTTCTGAGCAGCAGAATGTCGAAGTCCAGTCTTCTTCTTTGTTTAAAGTTGATTCAGGATGATCTGCTGTGCAATGGCACTGCTCCCACTCTTATTCCTAATCTGAGGGGTGGATCACCTACTAGGTCCCTCCTCTGGGTGGGACCAGGAAGGGGAGTGGTTACACCCCCTCTCCTTTGTCCAGCTCCTCGCCAGGACTGGGGCTGGAAAGCCCCAGAACCGGTTTGGGCTGGCTTATGCACAGGGACACCTTGTGTGCCCCAGGCATGTCTCAATCTATTCAGCCCTGTCCTACCCAATACACAAAACCCTGTCTGGGGTGGTGCTCGCACCTCCCCAGGCAGGAAACCCTTTGTCCAGGCCCTCCTCACTGGAAGGACTCCCAGCAGCAGGAGGTCAGACATGTGTCTGTGGTGGCAGCATCCATTTTGTGATGCTGAGGCTCTGGTTAACTTTAACCGGGGTTAAGGCTACACACATGTCGTGTCCCTCTAGAAGGGTGGAATGCTATCCCCGTCGACAGAACTGTCGAGGGGATAGTATTCCAATTCGTATGACACCTTACTCGACATGTTTTGATAAAGCCAAACCAAAGATAGCATATAACCGCGAGGATTATAATGCACTTAAGAGTATATGGTATGGCAATATCCCGGAACAGCTTAGGGAGTGGTTCCCGACAGCTGCAGACAGGCTCAGCTCACGCTAGAGCACCATCTCACATATTTCCAAGCACTCTGCCTCCAGGATTGATGAGGCCTTCCATAGGAGTGGCTGATAGGAACATATGTGTCCAGTTTAGGGTTAGATATAGGGATACTATATCTAAGCAAGAGGTGATTACACCAACTTACCCCAGCTGAGTGATCAGCCAGTTGTGTCAAATATGGAGGCCAGGCCAGGGGTGACACAATTCATGCTGCAGCCCCTGGTAGGCCTTGGCTACACCTATGCCCTGGGTACCTATGGTACACTGTTACAGGGGCCTATAAGGTGAACCAATTCCAATTGTGTTATGCACCTAAGGTACATGGAGTCCATTTTAAGGAGAGAGCAATCAGCCTGGGGCCCTGAATAGCAGGATCCCAGGCCAACTAAGTCAAAAACCAGCTAAACACCAGGCAAAAAGTTTGGGGGTAACCATAGTCAGATATCCACCTTCCTACATAACCCCCCCCCCCCCCCAACGAAAGGAGATAAGGCTATCCTTGACCAGGTAAGCCTATATTGCCTAAGTGGCCATATAAGGAAGTACCAGCTCTGGCTTGGTAACCCCCTGTCTCATGGTCCACTAAGCAATCCCTCACCCTAAGGGTATCTGAGGGTCTCCACCATAGGGAATCTCTACCTGTGGTGTGTCTTTGCAAAGTCAAAGGCTGGTGTTGAGATGGAGTACTGAAGTGAGTTTCCTCTGTAGGGCTCAGCTTCCTCCAATCACTCTCCACCATGTGTGCCTTTCTTTCTCTGACTGAGTTGCACTGTGCTCTCAGGGTCAACCTCTGGCTACCTAAAGCTGGAGGCTGGGTCCCTCTGTTTGGCTTACTGGAGGGACAGGTCAGGTTTGGGGCCTTTTGGTCCCAGGTTTGGCTGTGCCCAACAATATCCATCTGGGGGAGGTCCCTAACTACTTTTAAGGGGGATCCCTCAGGAGTTTTTAAAGTTTTCACCTCACTAGGGCTACTAGTTTCGGTGCCCCTAATCTGTTGATGGGGGTGCTTTGTTTGACAGGGGGCCCTTTGGGTCTCACTGTCCTTGTCCTCTGCAGCCCTGGGCTGAGTAAGGCAAGGTAGAGAGGGGCAGGTTACCTGATCCAGACTGGGTCCCTCCTGAGAAGGGTCCACTGCCATCAGAGGCTCTGTCAGGCCAGGCCTAACAACCTCTGGGACAGTTCCTTCATCAGGGGTAAGATCAGTTCCCTGAGGAGGCTGATCCTTTCCTAAAGTCTGGTGGGAGGGAGATTTCTCTTCCTCCTCAATGCTCTCTGTTTGGGTGGAGTGATCCATCATTTCAGGCTTCACTACCCATGTATCAGTTTGAGTTTGGGCTGTGGCCATCACAGCCCCACCAACCTTTTCAGGAGGAGACTCAGTTTGGGTATGGGCTGTTACTAGTACAGCCCTGCTACTCTTTTCAGGAGGGAGGTTATCTAAAGATGGGGTTGAGGTTTGCTCAGCCCTCCCAACCTTTTCAGGAAGGACATCTTGGATTGGGGCTGTAGCCATCACAGCCCCACTAACCTTTCCATGGAGATTTACCATTCTAGAATGGGTTTGCTGTTCAACCTCAGCCCAGGCTGAGATTTCCAAATCATTACCCAGTAGGCAATCTACAGGCAAGTTTGCTGACACTGCCACTCTCTTTGGGCCAGTGACACCTCCCCAGCTAAGATTGACTACTGCCATGGGATGATTGGTTTCTATGCCATCAATGTTTGTCACCTGATATCTGGCATCAGGTAAAAGTTGCCTTGAGGGGACTAGACATTCAGCCACCATGGTGATGCTAGCCCCTGTGTCTCTGAAGGCCTCAACTTTCAAGCCATTGATGAGGGACTCCTGTCTATACTTGCTCAAAGTGTTTGGGCAAGCAGTGAAATTGGCAAACCCCATGCCAGTCTCATAGACAAGAGTATCTGAGTTAGGGGACCTGGATAGGCCAGAGTCCACCTGTCCTCCAAAAGTAAACCCACCCAAATTCTTGGGGGTGCTCCCACCACCTGGGGGACCACTGCTAACAGTGACAGGGGGTGTTGGAGCTTTACCTGGAGGTATATTCTCTTTATTGGCATTCTTGGGACAACAGCTATCTGTTTTGTAATGCCCCACCTGTTTACAGGTATGACAATAAGGCTTTTTCTGGGCTGTAGAAGTGTCTTGGGACCCACCCCCATTCTTGGAGTTTTGGGGCCCTGGGGAAGTCTTTTCCTTACTTTTATCCCCACCCTTCTCCTGAGGCTTGGTAGTCTCTTTCTTTTGGTCACCACCCTGGTTCTTAGGCCTGATCCTGGTTCTGACCCATTTGTCTGCCTTCCTACCCAATTCTTGTGGGGAGGTCAGATCAGAGTCAACCAGGTGCTGATGTAGAAGCTGATTTTGACAATTACTTAAGATTTGCTCTCTCATATTTAAATTATACAATCCGGTATAGTCAGTAACCTTACTTCCCAGCAACCAGCCCTCCAGAGCCTTAGTGGCACACTCAACAAATTCAGACCAGTCCTGAGTCTGTGTCTTCTGGGTATCTCTGAACATTAACCTGTACTGTTCAGTGGTTAATCCTAACCAATCAATCAGAGCACTCTTCAGGACCATGTAGTTTCTAGAATCCCCATCACTAACTGTGAGGAGTCTGTCTCTGCCTCTACCTTCAAAGGAGAGCCACAAGATTGCTGCCCACTGCTCCTGAGGGATCTGCTGTACCATGCAGGCTCTCTCAAGTGCAGTCATCCATTTGTGGATATCATCCCCAGCTTTGTAGGTGGGCACAATCTTACTCAGGTTTCTTGTATCAAAGGACCTGTCTTTATCCTTCTGGATATTGCTGCCACCAGTGGATCCTAATCAACTCTCTCTAGGCTGTCTTGCTCTAGCAAGTTTCTCTTGGGCCAGGGCAATTTCTAACTCTTGTCTCTGGACTTTCAATTCAGCCTCTCTAATTTGAGCTTCTCTCAATTTGGTCTCATGTTCCCTTCTCTCAGGGCTAGTCATCCCCTTTCTGGAGTGACCATGAGAGCCTCTAGAAGCATGGGATTTGTCAGAGTCACCTGAGTGAGTCCTTCTCCTCCTAGGCTTCTGGTTAAGTCCACCTGGGGGTCTGAATGGGTTGTTACCTGATTCATTCCCAAGTAAGCTTAAGTTAGCCTGGTTCAGTCTACTGACCAGCACCTGACTATTTCTGTCATCATCTGACCCACTGCTTTCCACCTCTTCCTCTTCCTCCTCTTCCTCCTCCTCATCTACCTGAGGAGCTCCAGTGATGGAGGCTTCCTCATCTACCAGGATGATAGGGGCAGGGGTGTCTACAGTGTCATCCTCTGAAGGATGGCCTCCTTCAGCATTCCCTGTGGGGTTTGCCTTAGAGGGCTTTAGAGTCTCAGACTGGTCTAAGAGCTCTCTTAGGTGGTCTGTAGTAGGGGAAGGCCCTGTCTTCAGACCCCTTAAGACACAAAGCTGTCTTAATTCCTTAAAGGAAAAAATAGCAAATTTGGATGGTGCCCTTGAAGGGTCACTCTCAACAGGAGTAAGTCCACTGGACCCATCTGCTCCAGACATTGCTCTAGTGTGGGTGGATGTGTTGCAATCTACCTACACTGGTGTTTACCTACTAAACCTATCTAGTAGTTGTAGCTAGGTGTGCTACTCCCTTTGCTCTACAACAACTAAGTTCAGTAGAACTTAAGTATACTAGTCTTGTTTTATATGTACCTAGCAGGTACCTGTATGATCTTTCAAATGATAATCTCAAAGATTGTAATGGTAAAACAACAGCAAGCTCAGATCCCACTGCTGCCACCAATGTGAGAAGTTGGCCTGGTATATAATGCTCACTAATTCTTAGTGATCACTTTGTACCATGTCAAGCCACCCTTATGATGATGGTTGTAATTCAACCTTGTAGACCAGTTATCCTAGTGGTAACATGGACAAAGCAGTCTTAGGCTAAACTCTGAAAGGCATGTGAAGCCAGCTGTTATACCATACACAACCCCCTTGAATACCAAATGAAAGGGACACCACACAGATATATATTGAAAATATATATTGATTTATTAACTATAAAATCCCCTGGACTCTTTATGAGCACAGAAGCACAAGTGTTAAATCACAAGACAGTTTAAAATACACAAAAGTTGCACAATATGGATGAGCCCTAGGGGCCACCTAAACCATATACTAAGAAAGTGGTATAAGAGATACCAATAGGAAAGGGAACAGGCCTAGGGCCTTGGGAATCGCTGGAGCTATTCGAGACTAGCAGTGACTAAGTCGGGAAAGGCCCGCTGGACTCGGGTGCAGTGTTCAAAGTGCACACACTTTCCAATGTAAAGTCAATGGTGCGTAAAAGTTACACAAACTTAGTTTAAGGGCACTTCCGCTAAACCTAGAGGAACAAAACTTAAGACACAGACCCTAGAGGTGTGTACCAGTGTAGGGACACCGGCGTTGCAATGTTACCTCACCCACAGGAAGCGGGTGCACAGGGTCGAAGTGGCGTCGGGTTTTGACACGCAGGTTCTTGGCGCTTGAAGCTGAAGATGCTGCAGGCGATGTGAAGGAGAAGTATCCGGTGGATCCAAGGGTGGATCTGAAGTGGTGAAGACCTGAAAGCAGAGGGGACAATGTTCAAAGTCACTGACCAGTGACCACCGTGGAACCAGATTGGAACCAGGCAAAGTCGGGTGCAAACAGGTGATGAGGTGTTGCTTCTCTCTGCAGCCACGTGGACACGAAGAGGTCAAGGACGTCCAGGAGTCGATCACGAGCTGTCCCTCAAAGGCTCTAGCTGATGGCGGTGTCGGCAACTCGATTGAAGCAAACAAGCCTTGGCTAATGCAAGCCACGGGGAAAGTGAAAAAGGCTTATTACTCGGACCAGCAAGGTCAGAGCGGGTACACCTTTCTACAGGAGCGAGGGCAGGTCTGGTGCAAGCAGACCCACAGTGTAAATTGTAGGTTTCGTCACCAAGATGGCCGCTGATCACGTGACAAGCGGCCGGGATGGCGAGTCGAGTGGCACAAAGCAAAAGGGCCCCACGCAGATCGTGGAGATGCTGGAGGGCTGATCTTTGGTGCAAATGCTGCTCGTTTGTAGGGCTTCCTAAACCCCAAAGCACGAGGGTGCCTCGGGTGCTGCGCAGTCAGCGTCTCGGGGGTCTTTCAAGATGTCCGCTCCCACGTCTCTCGGTGCCTCCACGGGTCCCTTCTTTGCAGGGACTGTGGATCGGGCTGGGAGAAGTCTGGGAAACTGTGTCTTGTCAGGCTCTGCACTCGGGCTCCGGCGGGAGGCGGCGGCAAAGCAGACGTCGAGGTGCTGGGTGATGCCTGTGTTCACAGGGTGGCCCCTCCTAGGCCACAAGGGAGATTCTCTTCAGTCTTCTGAGCAGCAGAATGTCGAAGTCCAGTCTTCTTCTTTGTTGAAAGTTGATTCAGGATGATCTGCTGTGCAATGGCACTGCTCCCACTCTTATTCCCAATCTGAGGGGTGGATCACCTACTAGGTCCCTCCTCTGGGTGGGACCAGGAAGGGGAGTGGTTACACCCCCTCTCCTTTGTCCAGCTCCTCGCCAGGACTGGGGCTGGAAAGCCCCAGAACCGGTTTGGGCTGGCTTATGCACAGGAACACCTTGTGTGCCCCAGGCATGTCTCAATCTATTCAGCCCTGTCCTACCCAATACACAAAACCCTGTCTGGGGTGGTGCTCGCACCTCCCCAGGCAGGAAACCCTTTGTCCAGGCCCTCCTCGCTGGAAGGACTCCCAGCAGCAGGAGGTCAGACATGTGTCTGTGGTGGCAGCATCCATTTTGTGATGCTGAGGCTCTGGTTAACTTTAACCGGGGTTAAGGCTACACACATGTCGTGTCCCTCTAGAAGGGTGGAATGCTATCCCCGTCGACAGAACTGTCGAGGGGATAGTATTCCAATTCGTATGACACCTTACTCGACATGTTTTGATAAAGCCAAACCAAAGATAGGATATAACCGCGAGGATTATAATGCACTTAAGAGTATATGGTATGGCAATATCCCGGAACAGCTTAGGGAGTGGTTCCCGACAGCTGCAGACAGGCTCAGCTCACGCTAGAGCACCATCTCACATATTTCCAAGCACTCTGCCTCCAGGATTGATGAGGCCTTCCATAGGAGTGGCTGATAGGAACATATGTGTCCAGTTTAGGGTTAGATATAGGGATACTATATCTAAGCAAGAGGTGATTACACCAACTTACCCCAGCTGAGTGATCAGCCAGTTGTGTCAAATATGGAGGCCAGGCCAGGGGTGACACAATTCATGCTGCAGCCCCTGGTAGGCCTTGGCTACACCTATGCCCTGGGTACCTATGGTACACTGTTACAGGGGCCTATAAGGTGAACCAATTCCAATTGTGTTATGCACCTAAGGTACATGGAGTCCATTTTAAGGAGAGAGCAATCAGCCTGGGGCCCTGAATAGCAGGATCCCAGGCCAACTAAGTCAAAAACCAGCTAAACACCAGGCAAAAAGTTTGGGGGTAACCATAGTCAGATATCCACCTTCCTACAGCTACCACCCCGTGGTCCCTCACCCGAGCACTGCTGCTCTATTCTGCCCCTTTACCTGAGCTGGGCGCTACCACTCCGCGGTCTCTCACCCGAGCACTGCTGCTCTATCCTGCCCCTTTACCTGAGCTGGGCTCTACCACTCCGTGGTCCCTCACCCGAGCACTGCTGCTCTATCCTGCCCCTTTACCTGAGCTGGGCGCTACCACCCCGTGGTCCCTCACCCGAGCACTGCTGCTCTATCCTGCCCCTTTACCTGAGCTGGGCGCTACCATTCCGCGGTCTCTCACCCGAGCACTGCTGCTCTATCCTGCCCCTTTACCTGAGCTGGGCGCTACCACTCCGCGGTCCCTCACCCGAGCACTGCTGCTCTATCCTGCCCCTTTACCTGAGCTGGGCGCTACCACTCCGTGGTCCCTCACCCGAGCACTGCTGCTCTATCCTGCCCCTTCACCTGAGCTGGTCGCTACCACTCCGTGGTCTCTCACCTGAGCACTGCTGCTCTATCCTGCCCCTTTACCTGAGCTGGGCGCTACCACTCCGTGGTCCCTCACCCGAGCACTGCTGCTCTATCCTGCCCCTTTACCTGAGCTGGGCGCTACCACTCCGTGGTCCCTCACCCGAGCACTGCTGCTCTATCCTGCCCCTTCACCTGAGCTGGGCGCTACCACTCCGTGGTCCCTCACCTGAGCACTGCTGCTCTATCCTGCCCCTTTACCTGAGCTGGGCGCTACCACTCCGTGGTCTCTCACCCGAGCACTGCTGCTCTATCCTGCCCCTTTACCTGAGCTGGGCGCTACCACTCCGTGGTCCCTCACCCGAGCACTGCTGCTCTATCCTGCCCCTTCACCTGAGCTGGGCGCTACCACTCCGTGGTCCCTCACCTGAGCACTGCTGCTCTATCCTGCCCCTTTACCTGAGCTGGGCGCTACCACTCCGTGGTCTCTCACCCGAGCACTGTTGCTCTATCCTGCCCCTTTACCTGAGCTGTGTGGAGTCATTCCTCCCACCCGAGCTGTACGTTGCTTATCCTTTGGCTCTCCCCCACGCTGTGTAATGTTGCACCTTACAAGAGCTGTGAGCTATTGTTCTCCTCCTTTCCAAGTTGTGCGGCGCTATTCCTTGGCCCCTACATGTGCTAACTAGGGCGGAGCAGAACTCCGTGGAATTCCACTGTGTGTTCTTGCAACTCTTCAGAAATCCGGATAGTACAACTCTGTGAGCTCCTCCCACCCCTGGTCGTGTCTGCGTCAGCTGCTTCTGCTCAAAAATGTAGGCTCTGTTGCAGGTAACTAAACTCTGCAGGACATTGTGGTGACGTCAGCTGCTCCTGCGTGAAGCTGTCATCCTGTGTTGCAGGGATGTGCTTATCTAAACTCTGCAGGACATTGAGGTTATGTCAGCTGCTCCTGCATGACTCGGTCATCCTATGTTGCAGGGATCTGCATATCTAGACCCCAGACACACCAACCTTTGAACATTTTCCACAGTCTGATCCTTCCGCTGATTCACAGGAGTGGGCAGTCGCAAGAGTTAAACACGAGGCATTTCATGCTTATTCTGATCATTACTAGGTAGTTTATTAATTGCTGTATGTGCATTAATTGTGCTTTAAATCATGTAAAGGAACAAGGTTGAACATGCACGCCAGGGGTCACTTTATCCCATATAATACCAGGACACACCATCACCTTTTGAACAAACCACTTAAAACCTTGGTGCGCAGCTCTTTTTTATATGATAGAGCAAGTATATTTAAAAACATGAAGAATGAAAATAAAACCTCCAGTGCTGCAAAATTATACATGATAAAAACCTGCTGGATATGTGATCCAAGCAGTTATTAGAAACACTTCAATGCAAATCAATTTTAAAAAACTGCATTAGCTTGAAAAGTGTAGAAAGTGGAAACATGCAGAACGCGATTCTAGCTTTTCTCTATCTAAGGAGTGCTTGTCTTTATAAACTATTAAAATAGAGCAGGAAGAAAGAAAAAAGCAAAAGCTGTAATCTGCTGCTCTGAATGGACTTGTGTCTAAGCAACAATAAGTTCATATTGCTCCTTCATCTTGCCTGGGAGAGGTGTGAAGATGTAGGGATGGGACACACATGACACTATCTCAGAATCAATGAAGAAAAATAGCCTAGGATCACACAGATTGGTTAAGCAGGGTTCACTGATAGAATATCAATAGTAAAAATATAGATTGTAAAAATATCGAAGTAAAAATATAGATAGTAAAAAATATTGACTCCCTATATTTAAACAGGTAAATACAAAAATATTTATTCAAAAATATTGAAGTCAAAATATAGATGTAAAAAATATTGATTTTAAAATATAAATAAAACATTATATATATTAAAAATATAAAATATTAATATTATCTTTAACACAATTAATTAAATTTGATATACATTTTAAGTAAATATAAAAAATAAACTTAATTAAAACAATATAAACACACAAACATAAAAATTTATACATAAATCTTTTATCTATAATAATTTATACATATACATATATTTTCTATCTATAAGAGAGAGACTGAAACCTTTGAGGCGGGTAAGCTCCGGAACCACAGCACCAACCGGAACACCGCATACAGCATTGGACAGGTGAGTATAAGCAGATGGACATGAGCTATACACCAGCCCAACATATACTTTAGAAGGGAAAAGAACGTTTGGGACAAAGTAGTCCGTTGGAAGTAGCACCGGCTCGGAAGTGGGCATGTGCATTGTGGTGGGCATGTGCGCTCTGTACAGGAGAATAGCGTTCTATCCCTTAGAATAGTGCTCGCCGCATGACAATGTGAGACGCCACCTGCATCACGCCCCCTGAGAATAGAGTTCGCCGGACAATAGCGCTCTATCGCGGAACCGTGACACGCCGCATGAGAATAGCGTTAACGGAGACACATGTTCTGCTGCAGTGTACCCCCAGCATTAGCCTGTCTGCAAAGATCAACAACACAGGTAAACGGACATTTTCTACATTTACGAAATAAAGCATGTTAAGGGTTCGAAGCATTGAAGACCTTCTGTTTTTATGCCCGGACGTCGGGACGGGCTGCTAGTTTAATTTAAACAACTTTATTAACAATTATCTTTATTTAATTTTTTTAATTTTAAATGATATAAAAATAAAATATATAATATCTCAATAATTTTTTTAACAAACATGCTTTATTAATTAAAACATCTATTAAAACTACAATTAAATGTACGGGGGAACATGGCGGCTGGACGTTAGCCACTAGCACTCGGAACTCTCATTGCAGCCAATCAATGAGCTAAATCCCGGGACGGAGAAACCTATGCTAACCTTGGATTTGCTGAATTAAGATGAGGAGAACGTCTTTTTACTGTCTTTTTGCCCTAAGCACCCCTGCCGCTCCTCACCTGCGAGGAGGGCATTGTTTCCTCAGCCAAAGCGTGTTCCGCCGGGAATGTGCATGGAGGAGGTGGGGGAACGTCTACCTCACTGGCTGGAAACCGCCCTGGAACTCCGAAGAGGGCGTAAGGCGGCCGCATTAGGCCACCTTAGGGAGAATCGCAGCATTAGCAGCTTTTTTCGCCAGGAGCCCGCCCAGAGAGGAGACGTCACGCAGGAGGGTAGCGGTAAGTCTGGCAAAGCAGTAGTTACTGCAGGTACAGATACATTGGGGTGAGGCACAAGGGGGAAGTTAGAGGCCCGGAGGTTAGTTTCTCCATTGGGGGGATCATCTGCAACTGATTGGGGCTGCTGGCAGTCAAACCACTCGAGCCTCTAGCAGCATACAGGAGGTTAATACACCACAAGCAGCGGCCGTAGCCATTACCATTACCAGAAAGGGGCAAAAGAAACCAAAAAAGGTCACAGTGAGTGGAAGGAGGGCTAATATTAACAGTAAAATCATCTCTGGCAGAACAGATGCCCCACAGGATACCGGCGAGCAATCCCAGGATTTGACCACTGTTGGTCCCCAATCCCCCCGCCCACCCCCACCCTCCCCACTACTGGAACGGTGCCCTCAAGCAGTGACTCTCTTTCCAGGTATACCAGGTTAAAGGGAGGCCAATAAAACCAAAAAAGCAAAAGAGAATGTCAGCTAACAGCTTGGGCCGAGTGACTCCATCTTTGCGCTCTTATTTTAGGGTTCAACCTGAGATACTGGTTATTAGTACAAGAGCTGAATGTACAGGACAGAGTCCAGGACAGAGCCCAGTAACTTTAAATACCTCTATAGCACCAGCATTTACATCAGTCACGACCTCTCAGCACAGTATGGAAGCAGGCTTAGATATCGCCCTTCAAAGTGATCCAGGGGAGGACTCTTTGAACTGTTCTCCGAGTCACCCACAACTACAGTCACAGCTACTGCCACAGTCACCGTCAGCGCTTCATAACAGCCCTGATGTTGATTATGATGTGGGGTCAATAGCAGCACCATCGTCGTCATCTTTACCCTCAGGTTGGGAGGGTCTTTTCGCTACACTTTCTGAGGATATTAAAAAAGGCTTTGCAGTATCCACAGTGAATCAAGGAGAAATTAGGAATTTCTGCGAATACTTGGAAAAGAAAGTAGACCTAATAAACTCTAGGACTGTAGCTCTTGAGAGTAGTGTTGGCGAACTGAAAGAAGATTTGGGGCGGGTAAATTCTAATATTCAATCATTAAAGACAGGTCCTGTCAACCTTAACGACAGAATGGAGAGGCTTGAGAATAACGCACGCAGGAATAACCTGCGCCTACCGAACATTCCGGAGGGTAGCGAAGGATCTGACATCCGTTCCTATATAGTCTCCTCACTCAAGGCTTCTTTACAGCTTGAAGACTCAGAGGAAGAACTCAGCCGGTACATACAGATGGTGCATACAGACCCTTTTCGTAGGAACCCTGACAGACCTAAACCTAGGAACATCATCCTTAATTTCCTTACTTTCTCTTTAAAGGATAGATTTCTCAATTCAGCATTGAAGCCGAAAACAGTTCAAGCAAAAGAATTCTCATTTGAGAACCGATCTGATCTCTCGAGGAGTACTCTGGAGAGGCAGTGGGAGCTGGGCAGGAGGCTGGAAGATTTAAAAACATTGGTCGCAGTAGCTCAGTTAAAATTCCCGGCCTTCTTAAAAGTAATGCACAACAACATAATGGACAACATAAGATCCATGCAGGAAGCGGATGAACTGCTTAATAGCATTAGTAAGAGAGGCCAATAATGGTCAAGCTTGGATTAAAGAGATAGCTAGGGGCAATAGGGGCAATATGGGCCCTCTTGTACAGAACAACCCTGTCCCACACAACAACCCCACTATAAGTAGCACAACAACTAGAGACTATCAGGAACCGGATCAAGTTACACAATTACCAGGCCCTTACAACTCCAGAATCTGTCAACAGACAACCTAGTCTCATCCGACACTAACCCTATAAGTATTACCCCGTCCAGACACCGAAAGGAACCTGATCAAGTTACGCAAATAAGAGATACTAGGCCTTTACAACTCCAGAATATGCCAACAGACCACCTCGTCTCATCCGACACCAACCCTACAAGTACTACTCCAACCAAAGACCGACAGGAACCTGAACAAAACAGCACTCCATGTAGAAACCCACGGGAACAAGTCACTCAACCAGGAGCCATATGCGGAACAGAGAATACGTTAGTCGGGATTGAATCAGAAAAAACGCGAAATACAAATAATAACAACAATAGTAGTGGCTCACCAAACCTTGATAGAATGGCTAACTCCGCAATCAATGACAGAGAAAAAAATCGACCAAAGGAAAGTATCAAGAAGTCAATGATACACTGCTCAAAATGGAAATTCTGGAACAAAAAATGTGAAGATGGAAACATACGGAGGAGTATTCACACTACGGCACCCAAGGTCATGAGAAAAATCTTCGAGATCCAAACACAAATCAGCAACTTATCACAGGAAATACAAAACACCCTGAAAGGGATAGAAAAACTATGTGATATCACAGAAAATACTCACAATGAAATAGAACTCATCAGAGAGCTAGTAAACACACCCATAGATATAAACAAAAAGAGATCGATGCCATTGTCAAGCAGACAAAATAGACCGGATAGGAATCAAAATTATTTAACTGAAGAAGACATACTATCACTACTCCGGGAATATGAGTCATCAGACCTCAGGAAGGCACAGGAAAACAAACGAGTACAGATAGACGCCAATAGAACATCCACAAGGAATGAGAGGAAACTAAATCTCAATAACTTACAACAAATCCAACTAACCATTTATCCGTTAAACATGATCACAACCAGAACGGAGAAATCTTTAAAATGTCTACTGCTCAACTGTCGATCTGCAGCGAAGCATGCTTCTGACATAGCTGACATCATCATCAATCAAGAAATAGACATAACAAACCTTACAGAAACCTGGTTATCTGAATTCTCGTCCCCAGTCTTGGACCTTCTGGTGCAACCTCACTCTAACATATTGAGACTGGACAGACAGAAAAAGACAGGGGGCAGTATTGCCTGTATCCATAGATCGAACTTAGAAGTTGGCCATTTTCAATCCGACCCCCTCGAATCATGCGAATACCTAGGTCTCAATATAAGATCAACAAACAAACAGATTTGCAACTTACATGCCCTATATCACCAACCAGGAAACAATTTGAACTTCATTGACCAACTGATGGAGATCATCACTGCTAACGCCAACACCGACATTAATATTATATTTTTAGGTGATTTCAATCTATGCTGGAACGACAACAACAACAAACAGGTAAACGCCTTTAAAGACTTTTTAATTGAACTAAAACTATCCCAAGCATGTCTTCAACCAACACACTCGAAAGGAGCAACATTGGACTGGATTATCTCAAAGAATAATGACATCTCAATCCTCTCCATTGAACCTTGCGACTGGTCACATCACCACGCCATAACCTTCCTAATACCATCGCGGGAGAATATAAAAACCATTCAAACTAACAAAATGAAAAGATGGATCCGAGGTACCAGAGACTCAAATATGGATCTTCTAATTGAAAGCTGCAAGAGAGACTTAAACCCACCTGACAGCATGAAAAATGTGAACGATCTAATGAACCATTACATTACCTCAGTAACGGAAATAGTCAATGCCACCATACCACTCAAATTGAAAAGAGTCACGGAATAGATTAAAAACCCATGGTTTAATGGAATATTGAATGAAGAAAGGCGTAATTTGAGACGTGCAGAAAGAAAATGGAGACAACACCCATCTTCCCCTGAACTGAAATCACTCAGAAAAATCAGAAATGAATATAACAAGAAGATCATCAACTCAAAAAAGGAATTTATCAGAACAGAATTGGATAACGCCAAAAACAGACCACGGAAACTGTTTGAAATCATAAAACAACAATCAAACAAGATGGCAAAATCTGTCCAAGAGGTCACAAAAACGCAACTAAGTTGCGAAGAATTCTCTACCTTTTTCACTAACAAAGCTAATAAGCAAGAAGAAGAACTTAGGATCGCTGCAGATAACATTAACGACAATATACCACCATCACAATCGGCTCTGAATTATGCGGACAAGACAACTAAAAACAAAGCACACTGGGACACTTTCAAATTATTGGACCAGAATGAGATTGCTAAAACGCTTTCGATCACGAAACCCAACAACCGTTATAACGACCCACTACCATCGAAATGCCTAAAAGAAATCAGCCATACTATGATTCCAATTTGGACAAAAATTATAAACGCCTCACTCACCCAGAGGGTCCTCCCAGAAAGCCTAAAGACAGGACAAGTTGTCCTGATCATCAAAAAACCCACAGTGGACCCAACTGATCCAAATAACTATCGCCCAGTGACCAACATCCCTTTACTTGCCAAATTGATAGAGAAAAGTGTACAGAATCAGCTGAGTAGACATATCGACAACTTCTCATTGTTAGATGACTGTCAATCGGGATTCAGAGCAGGTCACATCATGGAAACAGCAATCCTACACATTGTAGATGATGCACTTCAAGCACTAGATCACAATCAATCTTGTATACTCATCCTCCTAGACCTGTCATCAGCATTTGACACAGTTAACCAGGAAAAATTACTGAACAGACTTCACGACAGGATAGGAATGTCTGGCTCTGTACTGAAATGGTTCGAATCATTTTTACAGAACAGAACTCAGAGATTACTAGTAAACCAATCACTTTCTCCTTTATGCCCAAACACACTCGGAGTACCTCAAGGATCCACTTTATCTCCATCATTGTTTAACTTATACATCGAACCTCTTACAGAAATTCTGCAGAAATTAAAAATATCTTACCACATGTATGCGGACGACACGCAACTTTACATCAAGATAGCAAGCCTGGAAGACATAACCACAATGAATTAGGCCCTCAAAATATCGCTAAAATGGCTAACTAACAATCATCTCAAGCTAAACACAAATAAAACAGAATTCTTACTTATCACACGACAAAAGAATCAATCCGTAGTGAAGGAATGGGCCAAAATGATAACAGCGTTAAATTGCATCCCTCATCTAGTTGACTCGGCGAAATCACTTGGAATCACACTGGATGAGAACCTTGATATGAAAACCCACATTAAAATAATGGAAAAAAACGCCTGTTTCCATTTGAACTATTTGAGAAAAATGAAATCTTTCTTAACGGAGACCGACTTAAAACTAGCTGTGCAATCACTGGTTATTTCGAGAATTGAATATGGGTGTACAACACTAGCAGGACTACCAAAATTTCCACAGCACCCCTAAAAGCTTGCCTCAATGCAGCTGCAAGGCTTATTACTGGGTCGCGGAAATTTGACCATATCTCCCCTCACCTAAAAGCCTTAAACTGGTTAACTTACGAAGCTAGAGTACACCTGAAAATGGCATGTATCACCCATAAAGCGATTCATCACAACACACCTCAATATCTCGCCCACAAAATAGAAATTTCAGGAGGAAGCAGACCAGCCAGGAGTGCCAATTATCTGCTCCTGAGACCACCTATTTTCAAGAAGAAAAAAACATATGAGAGGATGTTCTCAGGCGTGGCTCCCAGAATTTGGAACTCCCTTCCCGCAAACATGAGAAAAATTACAAACTCTGTAACATTTAAGAAGGAAATTAAGATCTTTCTTATGAGTAAGTTCCTCCCATAGGTATGACAAAGCGCCACCTAAGACTTATCACTGAAGTGATTACTAGATACTTATCATGGGAATGGAATTGATAGAGCCTTAAAGAAAACTACCTCAGAGCATTGTTTACTCATGTTTTAATCGGTACTGGCATTTACTGTTTTCTTTATATTAGCTACGAATAGACTAGGTCTAAAGTAATACTAATTAAGTTTTTTAGATCTTATTATTTCTATACATTGTTGTTTTAACCCATGCTATGTGATGTCAAGCGCTCTGATACCCAAGGGTCATGTTCGCGCTATAGAAAACTGTTAATAAATAAATAAATAAATAATTAGTTATTGCTGAATTGATAGAGACTATAGAGATTAGAGGTTAGCGACACTATTATCAGAAGAGATAGAGTATATATTTTTTATTGCACATCTTTCTCATTCTGATTAGATGTCATTTAATTCGACTTCATTTAAGTCTCCCTCGTATCGGACCTCTCCGTCTCCTTAGGTATTTTCTTTTTTTTCTTTTCTAAAAGTAGTGGCTGGGTGGGTGCCTCTGGGATGCATTGCCTGGACTACATCTGTCCCGATAATTGGGGAAAGGGTTCCCAGAGGTGAGGGCTGGATTTGGGGAAGGCACGGGGTAGGGGTTTGGGATGGGTGTAGCAAAAAAACAAAACAATATTCTCATTTGGCTTCTTTCCTATTCTTTGTTCACACATTATTCTTATGGATAGGGTTTTGGGACGGAGCTGATCCAGATGTTGGTGCGGGTTGCTTCAATTCATATCTCCAGTCTCTTGTGGGGCGTTGAGGCTGACTTAAGACGAGCCTTCTACAGATTTTGTCTTGGAATGTCAATGGGTTGCGAACCAGACCAAGAAGGGACAAGATTGTGCAGTATCTCCAAGACTCCCCGGCACAGGTTTTGATTCTTCAGGAGACGCATCTTCTTAAAGAAGAGTTGGCCTCTCTCCTTAAAAATAAAAGATGGGTGGACTCTTATGTATGTAGGAATCAGACAGCAAACATTAGAGGAGTCCTCATCATATTTAAGAAATCACTAATGTACACATTTTACAGCAACTGGTCGACCCAGGTGGCAGATGGGTCATCAGTAAAGTTATGAAGAGAGAGACTCAGTTCACTCTAGTGGGTTATTATGGACCTAACCAAGATGACCGCTCCAGTCTTAAGACCATCTTCTCGCATATATTAGATTTCCCTGAACCGAAAATCTTAGCCGGGGATTTCAACATAGTTTTGAACCCTGCGTTGGATAGAACTCCCTACAGTAGAGCTATGGTTCCCTCCAAATCTCGCGAGTTTCTATTGCAGGCAATGGAGGAATTTTCTTTTTTGATATTTGGACAGAGAGATCGGGTCTGCAGCCGGGTGTTTCATTTCGAAATCACAAATATCGGCACCAATCTAGGATAGATTACGTGTTGATAAGTAACTCGCTAAAGGGCAGAGTGAAGGAGATTTCTTATCTGGCCAATCATCTTTCAGATCATTCAGGTGTTTACCTAGGGTCCGCTCGGACATGGCCCTTTGACTGTTCCTTTCTTCTGGAGGAGGAAGAGAAGTTCTTCCTATTACGAGAAACAGAATGGTTTTTGGAAGCAAATTTGGGGTCAATTTCATTGATTAATGTCTGGGATTCTCTTAAAGCTTTTTTGCAATGCCAAATTACAAGCAGGGCATGTTTTAGAAATCAAAAATACAATGAGGAGGTAGAAGGGAAGCTGAAGGAAGTAGAGGCTGATTTAAATCTCCACGCCCCTCTTGAACTTCAGCAAGATCGGAAAGCTGAGTGGGACAGCTTAAAGAGGCAGTTAGAGACTATTATACACTCTAGGTTAATACCTAAATGGGACGCCAGCAAAATTGCCCACTTTGAGTACAGTGAAGGTGCAGGCAAACTCCTTGCATGGAAATCCAAGGTTGACTGGGTAAGGAATCATATTAAAGAGATCATTAGTGGTAACGACGCTTTCTCCACAGATGGGGAAATTAGTCAGGCTTTTCAGACCTATTTTCAAGACATCTATTGTGAAGACAAAAGTCTGGATGACCAAAGTGTTCAGAGCTGGTTGTGGGACATCGCCCTTCCTTCTTTGGGGCCTGAACAACAACAACTGGTTTGAAAAAGGCCTATAACTAGTACATACAAAACAGTAAGGTATAGATATCTAGGAGCCCACTATACACAAAGTATCATTGACCACACAATTATATATTTATTCAAAATTTATTATTTTTGTTTGGTTTTATAGAAAATATATATTTTTTTAGAAGATTGCTGATGAATATTTTTAAGAAGCCTTTTGATGCATTTCAAAATCAATTGGAGTTTTTCATCAAGTATGCAAAGACATACATATAACTTGACATAAAAAAAGAAAGAAGAAGAGGAGTAAACATGATGCAGGCAAAGCGGTAGATGCACTACGCGCGTTTCGGCTTGTAAGCCTTCATCAGGTGCCCCGTCTTTGACTCTATAATTAAAACACAATGGACAATCTTATAAACATACAATACATTAAAAAGTATATATATAGTGGGCACATTTATATAACCTAGTTAGACTTAACACTTCAATCGCGCACTCCTGAGGCGGAAGCCGGGAGCTTTTAGAACTGTTAAACTTCTTTTGTGTCACGAAAATAACTTGTTGATTTTAAAACTCACCACGCGCTAGCAAAGCGCCAGGGCACTCACCTTTTCTAAAATCACAGCGAGCAGCGGAACTAGCGCTGACTCGTAACCAAACCTTTCTCGGACAAAACGCCAATCTCGGCGAGGACTGAGGCCACGCCCCCTGAAGGCCACGCCCCCCTGTCGCAGTACTTAAAGCGCTGACCACTAGCGCCTAAGTCAGACAATCGCGCACTCCTGAGGCAGAAGCCGGGAGCTTTTAGAACTGTTAAACTTCTTTTGTGTCACGAAAATAACTTGTTGATTTTAAAACTCACCACGCGCTAGCAAAGCGCCAGGGCACTCACCTTTTCTAAAATCACAGCGAGCAGCGGAACTAGCGCTGACTCGTAACCAAACCTTTCTCGGACAAAACGCCAATCTCGGCGAGGACTGAGGCCACGCCCCCTGAAGGCCACGCCCCCCTGTCGCAGTACTTAAAGCGCTGACCACTAGCGCCTAAGTCAGACAATCGCGCACTCCTGAGGCGGAAGCCGGGAGCTTTTAGAACTGTTAAACTTCTTTTGTGTCACGAAAATAACTTGTTGATTTTAAAACTCACCACGCGCTAGCAAAGCGCCAGGGCACTCACCTTTTCTAAAATCACAGCGAGCAGCGGAACTAGCGCTGACTCGTAACCAAACCTTTCTCGGACAAAACGCCAATCTCGGCGAGGACTGAGGCCACGCCCCCTGAAGGCCACACCCCCCTGTCGCAGTACTTAAAGCGCTGACCACTAGCGCCTAAGTCAGACAATCGCGCACTCCTGAGGCGGAAGCCGGGAGCTTTTAGAACTGTTAAACTTCTTTTGTGTCACGAAAATAACTTGTTGATTTTAAAACTCACCACGCGCTAGCAAAGCGCCAGGGCACTCACCTTTTCTAAAATCACAGCGAGCAGCGGAACTAGCGCTGACTCGTAACCAAACCTTTCTCGGACAAAACGCCAATCTCGGCGAGGACTGAGGCCACGCCCCCTGAAGGCCACGCCCCCCTGTCGCAGTACTTAAAGCGCTGACCACTAGCGCCTAAGTCAGACAATCGCGCACTCCTGAGGCGGAAGCCGGGAGCTTTTAGAACTGTTAAACTTCTTTTGTGTCACGAAAATAACTTGTTGATTTTAAAACTCACCACGCGCTAGCAAAGCGCCAGGGCACTCACCTTTTCTAAAATCACAGCGAGCAGCGGAACTAGCGCTGACTCGTAACCAAACCTTTCTCGGACAAAACGCCAATCTCGGCGAGGACTGAGGCCACGCCCCCTGAAGGCCACGCCCCCCTACCCCCTACATCATGTGCTGTCACCGGAAGCGCAGCGGACGAGCGCAGCGGGAGCGCCTAAGGCAAGCCCGTCTGTGCCCGTCCGTGCCACGGCCGGGCCCAGGGCCGGTCATGCTGCCCAACCCACGGTACGTACAAATCAAATACCTACCTATACCAGAGATGATTTACTTGCCCTAAATCATAACAAAAATCACTGTCTCAACATGATCAATGCCGAGACGTGGTTAGGACCTACACGCTCCTACCTCTGCAGAACACTCCTCACCCCGGAAAAACAGTCATCCAACATGAATAACGCGACCTCTCTCTGAGGAGCCCTGATCAATGCTAGGTCAATCTGTAAGAATGGGGAGCACATTCATGACTTTATTACAGAGAATGACATTGACATGCTCTTCATAACCGAAACATGGCTAAAATCATGGTGCAACCCGATCATAGCCCAAACCGTCCCCCAAGGCTACCTCATTCAGAGGACCGACAGACAAGAACTGAGAGGAGGTGGCTTAGCCATTATCCATCGAGACTCTCTGAAATGCTCCACGTTCGAACTCTCGGACGTAAAAGGGGCAGAAAGTATGGGATTCTGCATCCAGTTAAATGAGGAAAACACCTTCGCGGGAGCCCTCATCTACCGCCCCCCAGGACCCCAGAACGGCTTCTTCGAAAGCTTCGAAGACGCACTCAGTACTTTAACCCTGAAATACGCAAATTTTACAGTCTTGGGCGACCTAAATTTCCCCCTAGATAAACCCAACGACCCCAATACTATATGGCTTAACGACTTAACTGATATCCTGGGACTGGAAATACTGACCAAAATGCCCACACACAAAGCAGGCCATATACTAGACTGCATCTGTACCAACATCAAAACCCTAACGGTCGAAACCCCCCTGATCCAAACCTGGACCGACCATTGGTTAATCCCCTTCAAACTAACCACCAACAAGAAAATACCTAACACTACCAACTTAAAAATCGATGTCCCGATGCAAAAAGACTGGAAGAAGCTTGCCAGCTCACCCAATCTTCATCTCATCGCAGAGGAATCTAAACCGTCTCTGACTGGGGACACAGAAACCGACTATAACATTTTCTGTAAATGGATCTCAGACTGCTGCGGTCCGGCCAACTTAGAAAAAGTAAGAAAAAAACAGAACAAAAAATCAGCACCCTGGTTCTCCCCCGCTCTAAAAATCAAACGTACAGAGGTCAGAACCCTCGAAAAGAAATGGTGCCAGAACTACGATACAAAGGAAGCTCTTGCCTATAAAATCGCTAGGAAACAATATCATTCTATGATAAAAAACGCTAAAAAAGACCACTTTCTTCAAATCATCAATCTGTCCAACAACAATCAGAAACAGATCTTCAAAATAGTTGATGAGTTCATGAACCCCAGAATCCTCAGGCAAGAGATACACCGTCACTGGCTCTCTGTAACGACATAGCCAACTACTTCGAACAGAAAATACTAAATCTTACCATAGACTTCCCAGACCCTCCTGAACCCCCCCCCTTACGATGCAATACGACCAACCGACAATAAACCTCAGCTAAAAAACTTTACTCCCATTAGTCTCGACGAATCTCGACTAGCCATTCTCTCCAGTAAATCAGGCTCCCCTTTTGACCCATGCCCCCCACTGCTGCTCCACACTTTGGTGGACACGGTAAATCCAGTGATAAACTCAATTATAAACTCTTCGGAAGCTCGCTGCTGTAAAATCTCTGCAGAAAAAGCCCCTACCTGATCCCACCACTCTCTCCAACCTTCGCCCTATCTCGTTGCTTCCACTACTGTTCAAACTGACCGAAGCAGCAGTAAATAAACAGCTGACTAAACATCTAGAGGAAAACCACCTATTACACCCAAACCAGGCAGGTTTCAGGGCAAAACACTCCACGGAGTCAGCCCTTCTACATACTGTAGAGACCCTCAAGATGGCACTGGACCAAGGAAAAAAGGCCGCCCTGATCCTGCTCGATCTGTCGGCGGCCTTTGATACGGTCTCACACCCCGTATTGATAGGCCGCCTGGCAGAATCAGGGCTAGCAGGAACCGCCTTCGAATGGCTGAAAAACTTCCTAAGCCATAGGAGACAAGTCACCATACTAGGAAACTATTGCTCGGATGAAAAAACCATAAAAACAGGGGTACCACAAGGCTCAAGCCTGAGCCCGGTTCTCTTCAACCTTTATATGACCCCCCTGATTGAACTCATCACATCCTTTAACATCAGCACGATATCTTACGCTGACGACACCCAGCTCATCCTGGTACTGGATAACAACTCAACTAAAGCAGAGGAAAATCTGAGGAACTGTCTCACTGCAACCTTTGAATGGATGAGAACTCACCATCTTAAATGCAATTCAGGTAAAACTGAAATCCTCCCTTTTGGCCAAAACAACCTTTTTTCCCCCACCAACTGGTGGCCCCAAGACGCCAAAGTCCCACCCAACACCATCACGTCGGCCCGTAACCTCGGGATAAGATTTGATGAAGCCCTATCCTTCAAGCAACAAGCAGGCACAGTGGCAGGGTCCTGCTTCAATATTATCAAAGGCCTCAGAAGGTTCTTCGACCTCCTCCCCCTGACAGCCAGAAAGACTGTAGCAGTGGCCCTCATTGCGTCCCGCTTGGATTACTGCAACAGCATCTATGCAGGCTCAAACAGAGCTGTTCTGCATAAACTGCAAATGGTTCAGAACGCTGCCGCCCGCCTGGTGCTAAGATTACCCAGGAAATCATCTGCTTCAACAGCACTTAAAACCCTGCACTGGTTACCCATCCACAAGAGAGTGTTATTTAAAATCTTACTCATCACGTTCAGAGCTTACCACCAGTCGGGACCTACATACCTGTCCCAAAGGTTTGGAAGATATACTCCTTCCCGGTCACTCAGATCATCAAACCTAAACCTACTTGCAGTCCCCAAATTCAGACTAACCACAAAAGGTGGAAAATCCATCGGAGTGCTAGGAGCCAAAGCCTGGAACAAGCTCCCACCCCAAATGCGCCTGATCCATTCCGAGAAACTGTTTCGAAAAACGCTTAAAACATGGATCTTCAAGGCCACAGACTCACTCTGCCTAGCGTTAATCTAACCCTACGCTCTAAAATCGACCCATTTCCCCCCTCTCTGACCAACTTTAGACAGCCTCTCCCTCCTCCTCTTAGGGGACAGTGATGTCTAGTGCCAAGATGCTCCATGGAGTGTAAGTTGCGCTCTATAAAAGCCTATTCATATCATATCACTTATTTGTGAAAAAAACATATTTGTGAAAAAAACATTCATTTCATCTTTGTTTATGTACAATTAAAATATCAGTTTGTACTGTACATGTCCTGCCATTTCATAGTCTCACATAAAACCACATCACAATGTTATGCATTTCATAGAATTGATATTTTGTGACCTATTACAGTGACAATTCCTACATCATCAAAAGAGAACACTTTTTCTTGTTGCAACATCAGAGCCATACACAGTGTTTCAGTGAGATCTTGCGTCCAAAGGATAATACATGAATATACATAATATTTTAGAATCCATAGTTCTAAATCATGATATGAGAGACATATACTCCACAGTGACCATTCGATATGTTATAGAGAAAGCCAGAATGTATAGTATTTAGTATTACAGGCAGATAGAGACATGTGGAATATCAAGCAAATTAAGAAATATGACCACACTCAGTTACTAAGAGTGATGAGTAATAAATAGTTGAGTACTGGTAGATGCTTATAGCATTTCAAGTAGATTAGGGCACATAACCTCCATCACGTACTAAGACTCTTAAGTTATGCTTAATACGGCATTATATGAATTATGGGTATATCAAGGTACTTACTAAAACAGCTCGAGATGAATAGGCGAGCTGATAGAAAATCCTAAATATATAGTTCTTCAGTCTTGTAGACCTATATGTAAAGATAAACTCTAAGTAAAAAATGGGTGCAATGCTCTATACTGATATGACATGAATGGAGTCATTCTGTCAATTTACATAAATTGTAACTGATAGAATACAGGGATCACCATATATCAAACAGTGATGGTTCTGCAATAATACTTGACTGGCTTACCCAATGTCGTTGTAGATAAAGTGCAGATTCAAAGTTTTTATGATGAAAATATGGTCTCCTAAAACAGTAAAAAGATAACCATATGGATTTATCTATGATATCATCATGTGATCCTACCGATAACTGTAACAGTGTAAAAAGCCAGTATACCTTCAACATAGTTGATAGCGACGTGGAAATTCCAGTTGATGCTTGAATAGAATATGTATCTGGAATTGTTAATCAGACAGCTGCAGAGATATCGGCGCTGTAAATACTGGCTCTAGGATATAAAGAGCATCATATATAAGTATCTATTCCTGTATGTCTTAACAGGAGGCAAGAGCAGTGCATTGTTGTGGAAGGTAAATACCTTAGGTTATGAGCATCTAAGAGTATGTCGGGGCCAGATCGATGTCCGCGATGGAATATTGCGATAATTCTGAAAGAACGAATAAAGGTAGGTATAGAGGTATTTCTATATTTAGCGACTGAGTCATTTAGCATTATGTTAATATATTTAGGCAATATGGAAGAGTGATTTTGCTGCTATTCCAGCGCTAGGGTAGTAATCTGAGTTGACATATTGCCTCAAAGCGTCAGAGGTTCTTTGAACATGTGAATAGTCCTCTTTCAGACATTGCAGTGGTAGTTTCATTTAGTCATGAAAATATGTCTCTGCGCTTCTACAGCAATAGGTCAGTAATTAAGGCCGACATATTAACAGTATATGCCAGAAGATATTTAGCCATACAATTAATTTCATATGACACACGGCAATGACGATTTCATTCAGTCATAGAAGATAAACGATGTTAACTCTACTTGTACGCGGTATAAGCCCTTCTGATTCCATTGTTCCCGATGTATAATGCCATTTAGAATGTCTAACCATACATAATCATATAACTGATCTTCACTAACTAGGCGCAAGCCTTATAATCTAACTTGCCAGATGAAAAATAAACTTCCATGAATGTCTAACTTTCACGGCGTCTGGCGAAAATAGATAACAACCGATATCTCGTGTCGAGAAACAGCGAGTTTTACACATAACTATTAAATCTAACTTGCCTGATGGAGAATGAGTTTCTGAAAACGTCTGACCCTCACGACGTCTGGCGATAAGTAGGAACCGGCGTCTCGTCTCGTGTCGGAAAGCCGCGAGTGTCGAACGGCGCCATATTTAAAGGGGCGTCTATTAGCTTTGTTGGTGTCAACATAGAGGGCGGACAGTTGTAATGAAGAAAGGGGCATGATAACAAAGAACGGACAGCAACGGTGCTTAGAGCTAATGGTTAAAGTCTCACTTGCACGCAGCCATAGTGTAGGATACCGAATATGGCTGAAAAGTCACTTGACATTTTAATCTTATATAGATGTACAAAGTTCAGATGACCCGCTGCCTATATATGATACTTAATGTAGATAGGCTAGATATGTTATGCTTTCTGTATGCATATAAACACGGCATGTTTAAAATGGGACCGGTATTATAAAGAACTGCTTATCAATAGTAGAAAAACAATTTAAGTGATATCTATGCGTAAATATTCTACTTGATGATCTATATATAAAAATGTACATAACTACCATGGGTACATATAGTCATATAATGTCTCTAAATATAGCAACATAGGACTGAGAAACAGAGATATATGTTTCTCAGAATTCTCATCCATATTAGTAAACACACGTTGTGTAAGATAGATATCATAGATAGCGAACATGATGGTCTAATGTGCCCCTATCTAGGTGCTTAGATATCTATGTGGATATATCTGTGTATCATGCTTATTCCTTATACATAGAGTGGCTTTCTCCCCAACACAATTATACAACAGTTTCTCATTAGATTTTCTAAATATGCTTGTTTGATCTGATTATATGTATTTAAATTCATGTTTCCGTTTTGGATTTCACATAATAGCTTGCTCCCATGGAATGATGGAATTTAATCCTTTCTTCACACTGTCCAACATAAAAATATAGTATACTTTGCGTTTTTTCCTTATTGCACCACAGCAGATCCCAGCTGTGGACATGATTTTTTCCAGGATAAACCATCGTATGTCTTCCGGTTTATGTTGGTATTCCAAAAAATGGCATACCATAGGGGCTGCTATTTCTCTATAACATATCGAATGGTCACTGTGGAGTATATGTCTCTCATATCATGATTTAGAACTATGGATTCTAAAATATTATGTATATTCATGTATTATCCTTTGGACGCAAGATCTCACTGAAACACTGTGTATGGCTCTGATGTTGCAACAAGAAAAAGTGTTCTCTTTTGATGATGTAGGAATTGTCACTGTAATAGGTCACAAAATATCAATTCTATGAAATGCATAACATTGTGATGTGGTTTTATGTGAGACTATGAAATGGCAGGACATGTACAGTACAAACTGATATTTTAATTGTACATAAACAAAGATGAAATGAATGTTTTTTTCACAAATATGTTTTTTTCACAAATAAGTGTTAAGTCTAACTAGGTTATATAAATGTGCCCACTATATATATACTTTTTGATATATTGTATGTTTATAAGATTGTTCTTTGTGTTTTAATTATAGAGTCAAAGACGGGTCACCTGATGAAGGCTTACAAGCCGAAACGCGCGTAGTGCATCTACCGCTTTGCCTGCATCATGTTTACTCCTCTTCTTCTTTCTTTTTTTATGTCAAGTTATATGTATGTCTTTGCACACTTGATGAAAAACTCCAATTTATTTTGAAATGCATCAAAAGGCTTCTTAAAAATATTTATCAGCAATCTTCTAAAAAAAAAAATATTTTATAAAACCAAACAAAAATAATAAATTTTGAATAAATATATAATTGTGTGGTCAATGATACTTTGTGTATAGTGGGCTCCTAGATATCTATACCTTACTGTTTTGTATGTACTAGTTATAGGCCTTTTTCAAACTAGATTCCTTTCCCTATGTATAACTAGCTAATTTCGTATATAGGGGTCCCCCACTTCCTAAATCAACAACAACAACTGGACAGGTCTTTACTCAAATTGAGGTCAGTGAAGCCATCCAACGCTGCAAGAATGGGAAAGCAGTGGGTCCCGACGGTCTCCCAGGGGAGATCTATAAGCTGTTGGGTGATAAAATCATATAGACCTATATCATTATTGAATGAGCCTATAACATTTTTACTTCAATTTAAGCAGCAAGATTAGGCCTTATGGTGGGGGGACGTCCTTCATTTAGATTAAAAGGGTTTCGTTAGGAACCGGCAGCTTTCGGATCTCACCTATGACTTTATTGGAGCTATCGATCTCGCTTGAACATATTGTCTCTCACTGGCCTCCATGACTTTGGACGCTACCAAGGCCTTCGACAGAGTGAATTGGATCTACCTGTCGGAGGTCTTGAGGAAGTTCAATGTTGGAGAGAAATTTTGCCAAATGGTCCAGCTGATCTATCTAAATCCAATGGCTAGACTTTTGGTTAACGGGAATATCACGGACCCTTTTAAGATCACAAGAGGGACTAGACAGGGCTGCCCACTCTCCCCTCTTCTTTTCGATCTTTACAGCAAGCCATTTGCTCAACGGGTTAGGGATGACTCTTACATGCAGCCCTTTAAGTATGGAGAGTGGGTGAGGAAAGTAGCCCTGTATGCCGATGATATTCTGGTCTAATCCGCCAACCTACAGTCAGCTTTCCCAGTGGTCATTAGTCTAGCCCAGGAATTTGGCTCTGTCTCAGGATTTGAGATCAATGCTTCAAAGACGGAGATCATGACTTGGAACCTTGGAGAGACCCAGCATCGAGGCCAGCTTAGTCCCAGCCTAAGATACTTGGGAGTTCATGTGGTCCAAGACATCACTAAGATTGCCGATACCAACATGACTATAGTGGCAAGAGACTGTCAGAGGCTAATGAGATCTTGGGCCCTGCTACCTCTCTCCATATTGGGTAGAATAAATCTGATTAAGATGTTGATACTTCCGAAGATTACTTTTCTCTTTAATTGTATTCCTCTGTATTTTGAAAAATCTACGACTGATAAGCTGCAGAGAGAAATTAATTAATTTGTCTGGGCATCCAAGTCACCTACGATCGCTTGGAAGAAATTGAGACAGAGGAGAGAAAGGGGTGGCCTAGCTTTACCAGATCTTCAGTTGTATGCCTGGGTCTTCCAACTATCACATTCCTGCATGCCATTGAGAATGCCCATGAATACAGTTGCCGGAGGGATGTTTCTGTCTATGCTAAGGGGTGCTAATTTATCAGAAGAGGGTTTCTTGTTTAAATTTGGGGAGCCGAAGTTTTTAAAAAAAGTTACGCTGAAGGTTCTCCAGGGGGTGGCTAAATCTTGGGCTAAACTGTGAGGCTCGGTGTCACTGGGGTACTTCTCTAGCTTGGCTCCCCTTTGGGAATCTCCTGGGGCCCCAGAGTGTCTAAAGGACGTGCTGTCAAAACCTTTGAGAGAGGCTGGTCTGAAGATTTGGGGATACCTTCTCCCTGGAGGCACCTTTGTTTCTTGGGAAAACCTTGTACATAGAGTGGAAGCAGGCCTTTCCCGATTTAAATATTTCCAGCTGGCAAGCTGGGTTCAATCTCACTCACAACTAAATTGTAAGAACGTATTGGGTGGCACTAGTTTTCTAGAACGCCAGCTCATAACTAAACCCCAGGGAGGAAGGAAGTTTCTTTCTGGTACCAAGCTCTGTTAGAGGAGGTAGATAGTGAATTTAGCCTGGCTGAGGAACTGTGGGGGGGGTTATTTACCGGCACAGGACTGTGTGAAACTATGGATGAAATCTTGTAAGACCTTACACAAAGTTGTCAAACCAGCTTGTTTAAAAAGAAACCACCTGTTCACCATCCACAAGGCCTACTTAACTACCCATAAATTGTCAAAAATTACTAAAGGGCCACCAGTGAGTTGTAAAAAATGTGGTCAGGTTGCTGCCACGGATATCCACATGTTTAAGGAGTGTCCATTTCTGGTTGCCTTCTGGGGAAGTGTGGGTGAATTTTTAACAAACACTTTGGGATGCCCCATCAACATAGACTTACACCTAATCATATTTGGCTCTGCAAAGAATGTTACCGGACCCCCGGGAGTTCTGCTCTTCTATGCCATCTTACTAGCCAGAAGGCAAATTTGCATGAAATGGACAGAATCATCTCCTCCGACCTTCTTGGACTGGCATTCCTCAGTCTTGGCGGTTTCCAAAATGGATCTTGCCAGATCAGGCAGCAATAAGAAGAGAAAATGTTGGAATCTTTTGCAAGCTCGATGGGGTTCAGAGTTGTTGCAATAACAGGGGTTTCGGTTTTTTTCCCCCCTAGAGTCCTATGATTAAGCCATTAACACTCTTTGGGCTAGGTTGAAGACTGTCGGATTTTATGGCAAGATTCTCGGACGGAAGTCATCTAGCTCTTAGAGCTCGCCAGAAGAGTTATCCCAGTGGTTACCTCATTGATCCCCAAGATGTTCTGGTACTAGTAGGTGGGTCCCCCTTTCCCCAATCAACCTACACCCCCCAGTTCTCTGGGGTTGAGTACAGGCATTTAGGGTGCGATTTGAAGGGGGATTGGTGGCGAAGGATGAAAAAAAAAAATTTACATTTCGCAACACAATAAATACAACAGTAGGGAAAACGTAGTATAGCAGAGGGGGTAAAAAAAAATTACTAATCCTGCTCCAGTGAGTGCCACAGAATGGAAAGTATTGGATAGCAGAAAAACTAAAATTAGTAATAACATTTCTACAGTTGAAAATATATATATATTCTTATAAATAAATAATAAATATTGAAAAAAATGCCATTAAATATATTAAACATATAAAAATAAGACATATTATAATGTTCATTACATATAATAAAAACCTACAAATATGATATTAAAAAATAATAAGAAACAGTTATAAACAATATTTGTATTAAAAAACAAATATTCACAAACTAGTAAAAACATGAATGTATTTCTTTTATTTCCTACCACTATTTCCACTCCAGTGAGTGCAACAGTAGGGAAAGTGCTGGATAGGGGAGGGGTAAAAATTACTATTCCCACTCCAGAGAGTGCAACAGTAGGGAAAGCGTTGGATAGCGTAGGGGTAAAAATTACTATTCCCACTCCAGAGAGTGCAACAGTAGGGAAAGCGTTGGATAGCGTAGGGGTAAAAATTACTATTCCCACTCCAGAGAGTGCAACAGTAGGGAAAGCGTTGGATAACGAAGGGGTCAAAATTACTATTCCCACTCCAGAGAGTGCAACAGTATGGAAAGAGATTGCATAGCGCAGGGGCAAAAATTACTATTCCCACTTCAAAGAGTGCAACAGTAAGGAAAGAGTTAGATAGCGTAGGGGTCAAAATTACTATTCCCACTCCAGTGAGTGCAACAGTAGGGAAAGCGTTGGATAGCGTAGGGGTAAAAATTACTATTTCCACTCCAGTGAGTGCAACAGTAGGGAAAGCGCTGGATAGCGTCACGGTAGAAATTACTATTCCCACTCCAGAGAGTGCAACAGTAGGGAAAGCGTTGGATAGCGTAGGGGTAAAAATTACCATTCCCACTCCAAAGAGTGCAACAGTAGGGAAAGCATTGGATAGCGTAGGGGTAAAAATTACTATTCCCACTCCAGAGAGTGCAACAGTAGGGAAAGCGTTGGATAGCATAGGGGTAAAAATTACTATTCCCACTTTAATAACTGCAACAGTAGGGAAAGCGCTGGATAGCGTAGGACTAAAAATTACTATTCCCACTCCAGTGAGTGCAACAGTAGGGAAAGCGTTGGATAGCGTAGGGGTAAAAATTACTATTGCCACTCCAGTGAGTGCAACAGTAGGGAAAGTGTTGGATAGCGTAGGGGTAAAAATTACTATTCCCACTTTAGAGAGTGCAACAGTAGGGAAAGTGTTGGATAGCGTAGGGGTAAAAATTACTATTTCCACTCCAGAGAGTGCAACAGTAGGGAAAGTGTTGGATAGCGTAGGGGTAAAAATTACCATTTCCACTCCAGTGAGTGCAACAGTAGGGAACGTGTTGGATAGCGTAGGGGTAAAAATTACTATTTCCACTCCAGTGAGTGCAACAGTAGGGAACGTGTTAGATAGCGTAGGGGTAAAAATTACTATTCCCACTCCAGTGAGTGCAACAGTAGGGAAAGCGTTGGATAGCGTAGGGGTAAAAATTACTATTCCCACTCCAAAGGGTGCAACAGTAGGGAAAGCGTTGGATAGCGTAGGGGTAAGAATTACTATTCCCACTCAAGTGAGTGCAACAGTAGGGAAAGTGCTGGATAGCGGGAGGGTAGAAATTACTATTCCCACTCCAGAGAGTGCAACAGTAGGGAAAGCGTTGGATAACGTAGGGGTGAAAATTACTATTTCCACTCCAGAGAGTGCAACAGTAGGGAAAGTGTTGGATAGCGTAGGGGTAAAAATTACTATTTCCACTCCAGTGAGTGCAACAGTAGGGAACGTGTTGGATAGCGTAGGGGTAAAAATTACTATTTCCACTCCAGTGAGTGCAACAGTAGGGAACGTGTTGGATAGCGTAGGGGTAAAAATTACTATTCCCACTCCAGTGAGTGCAACAGTAGGGAAAGCGTTGGATAGCGTAGGGGTAAAAATTACTATTCCCACTCCCAAGGGTGCCACAGTAGGGAAAGCGTTGGATAGCGTAGGGGTAAGAATTACTATTCCCACTCAAGTGAGTGCAACAGTAGGGAAAGCGCTGGATAGCGGGAGGGTAGAAATTACTATTCCCACTCCATAGAGTGCAACAGTAGGGAAAGCGTTGGATAGCATAGGGGTAAAAATTACTATTCCCACTTTAATAACTGCAACAGTAGGGAAAGCGCTGGATAGCGTAGGACTAAAAATTACTATTCCCACTCCAGTGAGTGCAACAGTAGGGAAAGTGTTGGATAGCGTAGGGGTAAAAATTACTATTCCCACTTTAGAGAGTGCAACAGTAGGGAAAGTGTTGGATAGCGTAGGGGTAAAAATTACTATTTCCACTCCAGAGAGTGCAACAGTAGGGAAAGTGTTGGATAGCGTAGGGGTAAAAATTACTATTTCCACTCCAGTGAGTGCAACATTAGGGAACGTGTTGGATAGCGTAGGGGTAAAAATTACTATTCCCACTCCAGTGAGTGCAACAGTAGGGAAAGCGTTGGATAGCGTAGGGGTAAAAATTACTATTCCCACTCCAGAGAGTGCAACAGTAGGGAAAGCGTTGGATAACGAAGGGGTCAAATTACTATTCCCACTCCAGAGAGTGCAACAGTATGGAAAGCGTTGGATAGCATAGGGGTAAAAATTACTATTCCCACTTTAATAACTGCAACAGTAGGGAAAGCGCTGGATAGCGTAGGACTAAAAATTACTATTCCCACTCCAGTGAGTGCAACAGTAGGGAAAGTGTTGGATAGCGTAGGGGTAAAAATTACTATTCCCACTTTAGAGAGTGCAACAGTAGGGAAAGTGTTGGATAGCGTAGGGGTAAAAATTACTATTTCCACTCCAGTGAGTGCAACAGTAGGGAACGTGTTGGATAGCGTAGGGGTAAAAATTACTATTCCCACTCCAGTGAGTGCAACAGTAGGGAAAGCGTTGGATAGCGTAGGGGTAAAAATTACTATTCCCACTTTAGAGAGTGCAACAGTAGGGAAAGTGTTGGATAGCGTAGGGGTAAAAATTACTATTTCCACTCCAGAGAGTGCAACAGTAGGGAAAGTGTTGGATAGCGTAGGGGTAAAAATTACTATTTCCACTCCAGTGAGTGCAACAGTAGGGAACGTGTTTGATAGCGTAGGGGTAATAATTACTATTCCCACTCCAGAGAGTGCAACAGTAGGGAAAGCGTTGGATAGCGTAGGGGTAAAAATTACTATTTCCACTCCAGAGAGTGCAACAGTAGGGAAAGTGTTGGATAGTGTAGGGGTAAAAATTACTATTTCCACTCCAGTGAGTGCAACAGTAGGGAACGTGTTGGATAGCGTAGGGGTAAAAATTACTATTTCCACTCCAGAGAGTGCAACAGTAGGGAAAGTGTTGGATAGCGTAGGGGTAAAAATTACCATTCCCGCTCCAGTGAGTGCAACAGTAGGGAACGTGTTGGATAGCGGGAGGGTAGAAATTACTATTCCCACTCCAGAGAGAGCAACAGTAGGGAAAGTGTTGGATAGCGGGAGGGTAGAAATTACTATTCCCACTCCAGGGGGTGCAACAGTAGGGAAAGTGTTGGATAGCGTAGGGGTAAAAATTACTATTCCCGCTCCAGTGAGTGCAACAGTAGGGAACGTGTTGGATAGCGGGAGGGTAGAAATTACTATTCCCACTCCAGAGAGAGCAACAGTAGGGAAAGTGTTGGATAGCGGGAGGGTAGAAATTACTATTCCCACTCCAGAGAGAGCAACAGTAGGGAAATTACTATTCCAAACTACCCCAAAAACCAAACCCACCCTAAAACGTAATATTCTCCATTACTTACCTTATAATGCGTTGTAATGGCAGCCATTTGTACGGGAAATCGGCCAGTCTGGCAACACTGATCTGCAGGCCATCTGGGAAGCATCAGCTGCTCCTGAGTGAAGAGGTCTGGCTCTGTTGCAGGGAAGTACGTATCTAGACTCTGCAGGATATCGAGGTGACGTCAGCTGCTCCTGCCTCACAAGGTCAGGCCTGGCTCGGGCTTCAGAGGCTCACCCACCTCTGCTAGAAACAACTGGAAACAGCAGGGGGTTCAGTGGCTGATGCTGCGAGAGGCGCTGTGCGCAGAGTGTGCTTAAACCCAGGGCCAGCTTTAGGGACGTGCGACAGGTGCAGCTGCACGGCTTTGGTGGGGGCACTGTTTTTAAAAATAACTGAGTTTAAAGGCAGGTGAACTTCCTTGTGTGTGGAGCAGTTTCAGGCAGCAGTAAAAATGTTAAGATAACTGGTGATTAATGTTACTGCTGGTGAGAGATCGAACTATTGTGTAGTGTCAGTTCTGACTGCTCATAAAGTAGAGGAAAAGGATAATGTGCCTGCTGCGGAGAACAAGTACCATGCAGCTTACAGAACTGAGTGTGAGTGCACTGTGAGTAGCGCTTTATAAAATAGTAAAGAAACGTATGACAGAGAGGGACCATGGGGAGATGAGGGGCAATGACGGACGGGGGGCGCCAATAAAGACCGTCGGGCCCAGTCCTAAAGCCGGCCCTGCATAAACCTCTCTGGTCCGAACAGTCCGTCCCATCAGAGTGACATTTACACCAAGACTCAATGATAGAGGAGGCCCCGGCCTCAGAGCACCGACCGCCGAAGCCCCCGAGGGTGAAGCACAAGCGCTGCTCGGACACATCAGTGGCGACGAAGAAACTCAAGATGGACAGAGGGGGCGCACACCACGAGACACAAGCCACATGAAGAGGCGACGAGACAACAGAGGAGCACTCACCTGTGGCCTCCGACACGACTCAGCAAGAGGACCCCGAGGTCCAGAGACCCTGCAGGGAGAGGAGGGAGGAAGGTGCATGCGCCTCGATGACCCCCGAGGTCCACAGACCGTCCCGCTGCCAGGGGCCCGGAGGTGTCCAGGAGGGCGGGGGTGACTCATGAAAGTGAAAGGCAGGTGGAGGAAGAGCTGCCAGTCTGGCCGCACCTCCCCGAGAACAAATGCAGTGTTTGGACACGAACACTGCATTTGTGTCCAAGGTTACTGCGCTCCTTTTGCTTCAAGGCGGATCCTTGACTCTGCACCCCCCCCCCCCCGCCCTCCCCCCTCCGTACACACACACAAACACGCCCACCTGACGCCCATCAATGTCTCGGGTCCGAGGCCACAGTGCAGCAGGTAATTCAGGCTCCGCCCCTTTACGCCACAGAGACAGTATATTCACTTGTTCCTGGTGTGAATTAATCATATTAATCTGAAAATGTAACCTATATCCTTCGGATGAGAGCCTCGTCTTTATCTTAAACCGCAGATCTGTGCTTCCACTTACATTTAAAGGCTTGTTAAATTAGAGGTCCACAGCATGTAAATAAAAACATGTATTTATTCAAAAATTGGAGGAGGAAAGCACAGCACGTCAGGTAGGAGGGAACAAGCCAGGGAAACTGTCTTCATTAGAACATGGAACTACAAATGTAAGATGCAGGGAAGCATCACTATAATCTATGTTCCAGATTGCAACATTAATAAATAAATAAATGTATGAAACAGAAGGTAACAAGGCTCCGGTTCAATGCCGCATTTATCAGAGATTATGCAGGAGCCACGTGGAATGTATGTACTCATGCTCGAGGCCTCCACCGTGGAGGGTTCACCTGTGATCACTGATTCTGAGGCCCCTGGAATGAGTCCTGGCACTGAGCCCTCGAGACCTCCTCTGTGGAGGGTTCACCTGTGATCACTGATTCTGAGGCCCCTGAAATGAGCCCTGTCACTGAGCCCTCGGGGCCTCCTCTGTGGAGGGTTCACCTGTAATCACTGATTCTGAGGCCCCTGGAATGAGCCTTGTCACTGAGCCCTCGGGCCTCCTCTGTGGAGGGTTCACCTGTGATCACTGATTATGAGGCCCCTGGAATGAGCCCTGTCACTGAGGCCTCCACTGTGGAGGGTTCACCTGTAATCACTGATTCTGAGGCCCCTGGAATGAGTCCTGTCACTGAGCCCTCGAGACCTCCTCTGTGGAGGGTTCACCTGTAGTCACTGATTCTGAGGCCCCTGGAATGAGTCCTGGCACTGAGCCCTCGAGGCCTCCACTGTGGAGGGTTCACCTGTGATCACTGATTCTGAGGACCCTGGAATGAGTCCTGGCACTGAGCCCTCGAGGCCTCCTCTGTGGAGGGTTCACCTGTAGTCACTGATTCTGAGGCCCCTGGAATGAGTCCTGGCACTGAGCCCTCGAGGCCTCCTCTGTGGAGGGTTCACCTGTAGTCACTGATTCTGAGGCCCCTGGAATGAGTCCTGGCACTGAGCCCTCGAGGCCTCCACTGTAGAGGGTTCACCTGTGATCACTGATTCTGAGGACCCTGGAATGAGTCCTGGCACTGAGCCCTCGAGGCCTCCTCTGTGGAGGGTTCACCTGTAGTCACTGATTCTGAGGCCCCTGGAATGAGTCCTGGCACTGAGCCCTCGAGGCCTCCACTGTGGAGGGTTCACCTGTGATCACTGATTCTGAGCCGCTGGAATGAGTCCTGTCACTGAGCCCTCGAGGCCTCCTCTGTGGAGGGTTCACCTGTGATCACTGATTCTGAGGCCCCTGGAATGAGCCCTGTCACTGAGCCCTCGGGGCCTCCTCTGTGGAGGGTTCACCTGTGATCACTGATTCTGAGGCCGCTGGAATGACTCCTGTCACTGAGCCCTCGAGGCCTCCTCTGTGGAGGGTCCACCTGTAGTCACTGATTCTGAGGCCCCTGGAATGAGTCCTGGCACTGAGCCCTCGAGGCCTCCACTGTGGAAGGTTCACCTGTAATCACAGATTCTGAGGCCCCTGGAATGAGTCCCGTCACTGAGGCCTCCTCTGTGGAGGGTTCACATGCAGTCACTGATTCTGAGGCCCCTGGAATGAGTTCCGTCACTGAGCACTCGGGGCCTCCAATGTAGAGGGTTCACCTGTGATCAGTGATTGTGAAGCCCCTGGAATGAGTATTGTCACTGAGCCCTCGGGGCCTCGTCTGTGGAGGGTTCACCTGTGATCACTGATTCTGAGGCCCCTGGAATGAGTCCTGGCACTGAGCCCTTGAGGCCTCCACTGTGGAGGGTTCACCAGTGATCACTGATTCTGAGGCCCCTGGAATGAGTCCTGTCACTGAGCCCTCGAGGCCTCCTCTGTGGAGGGTTCACCTGTGATCACTGATTCTGAGGCCCCTGGAATGAGTCCTGTCACTGAGCCCTCGAGGCCTCCTCTGTGGAGGGTTCACCTGCAGTCACTGATTCTGAGGCCCCTGGAATGAGTCCTGTAACTGAGCACTTGGGGCCTCCTCTGTGGAGGGTTCACCTGTGATCACTGATTCTGAGGCCCCTGAAATGAGCCCTGTCACTGAGCACTTGGGGCCTACTCTGTGGAGGGTTCACCTGTGATCACTGATTCTGAGGCCCCTGGAATGAGCCCTGTCACAAAGCCCTCGGGGCCGCCTCTGTGGAGGGTTCACCTGTGATCACTGATTCTAAGGCCGCTGGAATGAGTCCTGTCACTGAGGCCTCCACTGTGGAGGGTTCACCCGTAATCACTGATTCTGAGGCCCCTGGAATGAGTCCTGTCACTGAGCCCTCGAGGCCTCCTCTGTGGAGGGTACACCTGTGATCACTGATTCTGAGGCCGCTGGAATGAGTCCTGTCACTGAGGACTCCACTGTGGAGGGTTCACCTGTAATCACTGATTCTGAAGCCCCTGGAATGAGTCCTGTCACTTAGCCCTCGAAGACTCCTCTGTGGAGGGTTCACCTGTGATCGCTGATTCTGAGGCCCCTGGAATGAGATCCGTCACTGAGCCTTTGGGACCTCCACTGTGGAGGGTACACCTGTGATCACTGATTCTGAGGCAACAGGAATGAGCTCTGTCACTGAGCCCTCGAGGCCTCCTCTGTGGAGGGTTCACCTGTGATCACTGATTCTGAGGCCCCTGGAATGAGCCCTGTCACTGAGCCCTCGGGCCTCCTCTGTGGAGGGTTCACCTGTGATCACTGATTCTGAGGCCGCTGGAATGAGTCCTGTCACTGAGGCCTCCACTGTGGAGGGTTCACCTGTAATCACTGATTCTGAGGACCCTGGAATGGGTCCCGTCACTGAGCCCTCGAGGCCTCCTCTGTGGAGGGTTCACCTGTAATCACTGATTCTGAGGCCGCTGGAATGAGTTCCGTCACTGACCCTTCAAGGCCTCCTCTGTGGAGGGTTCACCTGCAGTCACTGATTCTGAGGCCCCTGGAATGAGTCCTGTCACTAAGCCCTCGAGGCCTCCACTGTGGAAGGTTCAGCTGTAATCACTGATTCTGAGGCCGCTGGAATGAGTCCTGTCACTGAGCCCTCGAGGCCTCCACTGTGGAGGGTTCACCTGTGATCACTGATTCTGAGGCCCCTGGAATGAGTCCTGTCACTGAGGCCTCCTCTGTGGAGGGTTCACCTGTGATCACTGATTCTGAGGCCGCTGGAATGAGTCCTGTCACGGAGCCCTCGAGGCCTCCTCTGTGGAGGGTTCACCTGCAGTCACTGATTCTGGGGCCGCAGGAATGAGTCCCGGCACTGAGCCCTCAGGTCGTCCACTGTGGAGGGTTCACCAGTGACCACTGATTTTGAGGCCCCAGGAATGAGTCCTCTCACTGAGCCCTCGGGGCCTCCACTATGGAAGGTTCACCTGTAATCACTGATTCTGAGGCCGCTGGAATAAGTTCCGTCACTGAGCCCTCGAGGCCTCCTCTGTGGAGGGTTCACCTGTGATCACTGATTCTGAGGCCCCTGGAATGAGCCCTGTCACTGAGCACTTGGGGCCTCCTCTGTGGAGGGTTCACCTGTGATCACTGATTCTGAGGCCGCTGGAATGAGTCCTGTCACTGAGGCCTCCACTGTGGAGGGTTCACCTGTAATCACTGATTCTGAGGCCCCTGGAATGAGTCCCATCACTGAGCCCTCGAGGCATCCTCTTTGGAGGGTTCACCTGTAATCACTGATTCTGAGGCCGCTGGAATGAGTTCCGTCACTGAGTCCTCGGGGCCTCCACTGTGGAGGGTTCACCTGTGATCACTGATTAGGAGGCCCCTGGAATGAGCCCTGTAACTCAGCCGTCGGGGCCTCCTCTGTGGAGGGTTCACCTGTGATCACTAATTATGAGGCCCCTGGAATGAGCCCTGTCACTGAGCCCTCCGGTCCTCCACTATGGAGGGTTCACCTGTAATCACTGATTCTGAGGCCGCTGGAATGAGTTCCGTCACTGAGCCCTCGACGTCTCCTCTGTGGAGGGTTCACCTGCAGTCACTGATTCTGAGAACCCTGGAATGAGTCCTGTCACTGAGCCCTCGAGACCTCCTCTGTGGAGGGTTCACCTGTGATCACTGATTCTGAGGCCCCTGGAATGAGCCCTGTCACTGAGCCCTTGGGCCTCCTCTGTGGAAGGTTCACCTGTGATCACTGATTCTGAGGCCGCTGGAATGAGTCCTGTCACTGAGGCCTCCACTGTGGAGGGCTCACCTGCAGTCACTGATTCGGAGGCCCTTGGAATGAGTCCCGTCACTGAGCCCTCGAGGCCTCTTCTGTGGAGGGTTCACCTGTAATCACTGATTTTGAGGCCGCTGGAATGAGTTCCATCACTAAGCCCTCGAGGCCTCATCTGTGGAGGGTTCACCTGCAGTCACTGATTCTGAGGCCTCGGGAATTAGTCCTGTCACTGAGCCGTCTTGGCCTCCACTGTGGAAGGTTCACATTGTAATCACTGATTCTGAGGCCGCTGGAATGAGCTCCGTCACTGAGCCCTCGAGGCCTCCTCTGTGGAGGGTTCACCTGCAGTCACTGATTCTGAGGCCCCTGGAATGAGTCCTGTCACTGAGCCCTTGAGGCCTCCTCTGTGGAGGGTTCACCTGTGATCACTGATTCTGAGGCCCCTGGACTGAGCCCTGTCACTGAGCCCTCGGGGCCTCCTCTGTGGAGGGTTCAGCTGTGATCACTGATTCTGAGGCCGCTGGAATGAGTCCTGTCACTGAGGCCTCCACTGTGGAGGGTTCACCTGTAATCACTGATTCTGAGGCCCCTGGAATGAGTCACGTCACTGAGCCCTCGAGGCCTCCTCTGTGGAGGGTTCACCTGTAATCACTGATTCTGAGGCCGCTGGAATGAGTTCCGTCACTGAGCCCTCGGGGCCTCCACTGTGGGGGGTTCACCTGTGATCACTGATTGTGAAGCCCCTGGAATGAGCCCTTTCACTGAGCGGTCGGGGCCTCCTCTGTGGAGGGTTCACCTGTGATCATTGATTATGAGGCCCCTGGAATGAGCCCTGTCACTGAGCCCTCGAGGCCTCCACTGTGGAAGGTTCACCTGTAATCACTGATTCTGAGGCCACTGGAATGAGTTCCGTCACTGAGCCCTCGAGGCCTCCTCTGTGGAGGGTTCACCTGCAGTCACTGATTTTGAGGCCCCAGGAATGAGTCCTCTCACTGAGCCCTCGGGGCCTCCACTATGGAAGGTTCACCTGTAATCACTGATTCTGAGGCCGCTGGAATAAGTTCCGTCACTGAGCCCTCGAGGCCTCCTCTGTGGAGGGTTCACCTGTGATAACTGATTCTGAGGCCCCTGGAATGAGTCCTGTCACTGAGGCCTCCACTGTGGAGGGTTCTTAAACCTATCCTCGGATTCTTTGAGCCTTGCATCCGCCAGACTATAATTCAGGCCCTAGTCTTATCCCATCTAGACTACTGCAATGTTCTGATGCTAGGTTCTAACTTGACGGTGATAAACAGACTCCAGAGAGCTCAGAATGCCGCGGCGCGCATTCTATTCGCTCTGCCAAAAAAATGCCACACCTCCCCTATCCTCCATCGGCTACATTGGCTTCCTGTTAAACAACGTATCCAGTTCAAAAGCCTCTGTCTAACTCATAAAATCCTGTATAATACCGCCCCTCAAACCTTGCTGGGACTCTGTTCCTTCTATGCCCCCTCGCGCGCCCTTCGTTCAGCCGACCTGTCACTGGCACGCACGACTAAGATCCGTAGGTGCCGAGCTGGTGGTCGCTCTTTTAGGCATCTGGCGCCGAAGCTGTGGAACTCGATCCCACTTGGGGCTCGGGCCGCTTCTAATCACCTGCTGTTCCGCAAACAGATTAAAACTTGGCTGTTCTCTTCCATCTAGCTCCACTTTCTCTGCTGTGTTGCACTGCTTCTAGGTTTGTCCGCAGCGCTGGGACGCCCCATTGCTGGGGTAGCCATGCGCTATATAAGCAGAATTAACATAACATAACATAACACCTGTAATCACTGATTCTGAGGCCCCTGGAATGAGCCCTGTCACTGAGCCGTCGGGGCCTCCTCTGTGGAGGGTTCACCTGTGATTATTGATTCTGAGGCCCCTTGAATGAGCCCTGTCACTGAGCCCTCGAGGCCTCCACTGTGGAAGGTTCACCTGTAATCACTGATTCTGAGGCCGCTGGAATGAGTTCCGTCACTGAGCCCTCGACGCCTCCTCTGTTGAGGGTTCACCTGCAGTCACTGATTCTGAGAACCCTGGAATGAGTCCTGTTACTGAGCCCTCGAGGCCTCCTCTGTGGAGGGTTCACCTGAAATCACTGATTCTGAGGCCCCTGGAATGAGTCCCGTCACTGAGCCCTCGGGCCTCCTCTGTGGAGGGTTCACCTGCAGTCACTGATTCTGAGGCCGCTGGAATGAGTCCTGTTACTGAGCCCTCGAGGCCTCCTCTGTGGAGGGTTCACCTGTGATCACTGATTCTGAGGCCCCTGGAATGAGCCCTGTCACTGAGCCCTCGGGCCTCCTCTGTGGAGGGTTCACCTGTGATCACTGATTCTGAGGCCGCTGGAATGAGTCCTGTCACTGAGGCCTCCACTGTGGAGGGTTCACCTGTAATCACTGTAGGAAGGTGGATACCTGACTATGGTTTCCCCCCACTTTTTGCCTGGTGTTTTGCTGGTTTTCCGACTTAGTTGGCCTGGGACCCTGCCAATCAGGACCCCAGGCCTACTGCTCTCTCTGTAAAATGGATTCCATATACCTTAGGTGCATTTACCAATTGGTACTGGGCCACCTTATCAGACCCTGTAACTCAGGGAATAGGTGTACCCAGGGCCTTCCAGGGGCTGCAGCATGTATTATGCCACCCCTGGCTGGCCATCTAAATCTGACACAACTGGCTGCACGACAGCTGGGGCAAGGTGGTGTAATCACCCTTTGCTTTAGATATAGTATACCTATATCTAACCCTAAAATGGACACACAGATTCCAATCAGTCACTCCTATGGCAGGCCTTGACAATCCTGAAGGCAGAGTGCTTGGAATCGTGTGAGATGGTGCTCTGGCATGAGCTGAGCCCGTTTGCAGCTTGCGGAACCAAGTCCTAATAGCTGTTCCATGATAACGCATACCATATACTCTTAAGTGCATTATAATCCTCGCGGTTAAATGCTATCTTTGGTATCGCTTTATCAAAACATGTCGAGTAAGGTGTCATACGAATTGGAATACTAACCCCTCGCCAATTCTGGCCACGGGGTTAGCATTCCACCCTTCTAGAGGGACACGACATGTATGTAACTGTGAACCCCGGTTAAAGTTAACTCAAGCCTCAGCATCACAAAATGGATGCTGCCACCACAGACACAAGTCTGACCCCCTGCAGCTGGGAGTCCTTCCAGCGAGGGGAGCTTGGACAAAGGGTTTCCTGTCAGGGGCGGTGCTAGCACCATCCCAGACAGGGTTTTGTGTATCCTGGGTAGGCAGGGCTTTAGAGGAAGGTGACTGCAAGTGGCACCCCGGTGCTCACTATGCATCTGCCGCCTAGAACCAGTTCCAGGGGCACACCAGCCCCTGAGCTGGGGAAAGTCCGGCATGGGAGAGGGGTGTAACCACCCCCCTTCCTGGTCCCACCCATAGGGCAGGACCTAGTCGCGTACCCACCCCTTTCTTTAGGATAAAGGCAGGAGCGGGGACCCTTCCAAATTAGATCATCTTTGAATCAAGAAACTACTTTCTATGAAAGGAACTCTCAACTTCTTCTCAAGATTTCTCCCTTGTGGCTAAGGAGTAGTCACCCTGCACCCGCAGGCACCATCTAAGAACACTGCGGTTTGCTGCAAGTCCTTCCTCCGGAATCCGACTGACCAGCTCGACGAGACCCGGCTTCCCTGGCACCTCTGACCTCTACCTACCTCTACAGCTAAGCTGAGAACCGTAGGTTCGACGAGACCTCGAGGGACCGGCATCATCAGAACTGCACAACTTCTATCCAGCACGACCGCCGAGGGATCCTCGTGTGAGTGCTTTGGGGTCCGAGAAGCCCCAACCCTGAGCAGCTCCAGCACCGAAGTTCAGCCCTCCAGCATCCACCAGATCTGCGTGGGGCCCTTCTGCTTTTTGCTGCTCACCGCGTTGTCTGGCTACTAGCCCGCTGGCTTGTGGCCTTCCCGACGACGACCGACGACAACAACACTGCTAGTCTGGTTGCTCCAGACTGGCCCTTGCTCCCTTCCAAGAGAGGAGCACCCCGGACCCTCCTGGTCCACTCCAGACGCCATTTTAGGTCCACCGCGTGGGCTTGAATTTGCCAAGACTTGTTGCCCCAATCCTGGGTCCAGCGACGTCGACAGCATCAACCATCGTGGGACAGCTCGCACCTCCATCCTGGTCGCCGACAACGCCTCCTGGTCCGTGAGACTGCAGAGCCCAGCGTCGCCCATTCACCTGGTCGAGGTGACTCCATCCGGTGCCATCCTGGTGCCCATCTAATCACTGGGTAGTGATTCAGAATTTGGTCCCCTCTGCTTACAGGTGTCTTCCATCTTCGATCCAGGCTTGGATCCACCGAACAATCTTCACTGGTCGCCTGCCAGCAACTTCTTCTTTCAGGCTCCATAGACTGCAACGAGGATTCCCGACGTCTTTCCAGACCTATGCAGCTCAGCCCCTGGGCTAGATAACTTTGCCATTTCGGTGCCCCAGCATAGCCTCACTATCCAAGGGTCCAGATCCACTTTCGTTTTCAGCCTAACTAGTCGGGTTCGCCCGAGAACACTAATTTTGCTTTTACTAGCCTCCATAGACTTTGTCCCGCATCCCGCGTGAGAGTGCACACTCTGCACCCGAGTCCCCTAGGCCTCCTACTAGTAATCTGAAGGTTCAGTAACGTAGTCCTAGCGATTCCAAAGCCTATTAGTCCAGTACTTACCTGCTAGTAATTTCGCATTCCACTTTTGTAGTATATGGTTTTCCGTGCCCCTCGGGCATTTGTGTAAATTGTGCAACTTAAAGTATTTTCGTAAGAGTTTTGTTGTGTGCTTAGTACCCTGTCCTCATAAAGAGTACAGGGCTGTTGTGATCTAAATAAATACACTGTTTATTTTCATAACACTTGTCTGGTGTCCTTTCATTTGGTGTTCAAGGGGTATATGTGATGGTATAACAGCTGGCTTAACACGCCCTCTAGAGTTTAGCCCAAAGACTGCTCGTATCCATGCTACTAGGATAGCTGGTCTATAAGGTTGACTTAAAACCAATCATCAATAAGGGTTGTTTGGACTGATACAAAGTGCTCACTAGAATAGTGAACATTATATATCAGGCCAACTTCTCACAATCACTGATTCTGAGGCCCTTGGAATGAGTCCCGTCACTGAGCCCTCGAGGCCTCCTCTGTGGAGGGTTCACCTGAAATCACTGATTCTGAGGCCGCTGGAATGAGTTCCATCACTGAGCCCTCGAGGCCTCCTCTGTGGAGGTTTCACCTTTAGTCACTGATTCTGAGGCCTCTGGAATTAGTCCTGTCACTGAGCCATCTTGGCCTCCACTGTGGAAGGTTCACATTGTAATCACTGATTCTGAGGCCGCTGGAATGAGCTCCGTCACTGAGCCCTCGAGGCCTCCTCTGTGGAGGGTTCACCTGTAATAACTGATTCTGAGGCCGCTGGAATGAGTTCCGTCACTGAGCCCTCGGGGCCTCCACAGTGGGGGGTTCACCTGTGATCACTGATTCTGAGGCCCCTGGAATGAGTTCCGTCACTGAGCCCTCGAGGCCTCCTCTGTGGAGGGTTCACCTGCAGTCACTGATTCTGAGGCCCCTGGAATGAGTCCTGTCACTGAGCCCTCGAGGCCTCCTCTGTGGAGGGTTCACCTGTGATCAGTGATTCTGAGGCCCCTGGAATGAGCCCTGTCACTGAGCCTCGAGGCCTCCTCTGTGGAGGGTTCACCTGCAGTCACTGATTCTGAGGCCCCTTGAATGAGTCCTGTCACTGAGGCCTCCTCTGTGGAGGGTTCACCTGTGATCAGTGATTCTGAGGCCCCTGGAATGAGCCCTGTCACTGAGCCCTCGGGGCCACCTCTGTGGAGGGTTCAGCTGTGATCACTGATTCTGAGGCCGCTGGAATGAGTCCTGTCACTGAGGCCTCCACTGTGGAGGGTTCACCTGTAATCACTGATTCTGAGGCCCCTGGAATGAGTCCCGTCACTGAGCCCTCGAGGCCTCCTCTGTGGAGGGTTCACCTGTAATCACTGATTCTGAGGCCGCTGGAATGAGTTCCGTCACTGAGCCCTCGGGGCCTCCACTGTGGGGGGTTCACCTGTGATCACTGATTGTGAAGCCCCTGGAATGAGCCCTGTCACTGAGCGGTCGGGGCCTCCTCTGTGGAGGGTTCACCTGTGATCACTGATTCTGAGGCCTCTGGATTGAGTCCTGTCACTGAGGCCTCCACTGTGGAGGGTTCACCTCTAATCACTGATTCTGAGGCCCCTGGAATGAGTCCCATCACTGAGCCCTCGAGGACTCCTCTGTCGAGGGTTCACCTGTAATCACTGATTCTGAGGCCGCTGGAATGAGTTTCATCACTGAGCCCTCGAGGCCTCCTCTTTGGTGGGTTCACCTGCAGTCACTGATTCTGAGGCCCCTGGAATGAGTCCTGTCACTGAGCCCTCGAGGCCTCCACTGTGGAAGGTTCACCTGTAATGACTGATTCGGAGGCCGCTGGAACGAGTTCCGTCACTGAGCCCTGGAGGCCTCCCCTGTGGAGGGTTCACCTGCAGTCACTGATTCTGAGGCCCCTGGAATGAGTCCTGTCACTGAGCCCTCGAGGCTTCCTCTGTGGAGGGTTCACCTCTGATCACTGATTCTGAGGCCCCTGAAATGAGCCCTGTCACTGAGCCCTCGGGGCCTCCTCTGTGGAGGGTTCATCTGCAGTCACTGATTCTGAGGCCACTGGAATGGGTACTTGTCACTGAGCCCTCAGGGCCTCCACTGTGGAGGGTTCACCTGTGATCACTGATTTTGAGGCCACTGGAATGAGTTCCATCACTGAGCACTCGGGGCCTCCACTGTGGAAGGTTCACCTGTGATCACTGATACTGAGGCCACAGGAATGAGTCCTGTCACTGAGCCCTCGAGGCCTCCACTGTGGAACGTTCACCAGTAAACACTGATTCTAAGGCCGCTGGAATGAGTCCTGTCACTGAGCCCTCAAGACCTCCACTGTGGAGGGTTCACCTGTGATCACTGATTCTGAGGCCACTGGAATGAGTCCCGTCACTGATCCCTCGAGGCCTCCACTGTGGAGGGTTCACCTGTGATCACTGATTCTGAGGCCGCTGGAATGAGTTCCTTCACTGAGCCCTCGAGGCCTCCTCTGTGGAGGGTTCACCTGTGATCACTGATTCTGAGGTCCCTGGAATGAGCCCTGTCACTGAGCCCTTGGGCCTCCTCTGTGGAGGGTTCACCTGAAGTCACTGATTCTGAGGCCCCTGGAATGAGTCCTGTCACTGAGCCCTCGAGGCCTCCTCTGTGGAGGGTTCACCTGCAGTCACTGATTCTGAGGCCCCTGGAATGAGTCCTCTCACTGAGCCCTCGAGGCCTCCTCTGTGGAGGGTTCACCTGTGATCACTGATTCTGAGGCCCCTGGAATGAGCCCTGTCACTGAGCCCTCTGGTCCTCCTCAGTGGAGGGTTCACCTGTGATCACTGATTCTGAGGCCGCTGGAATGAGTCCTGTCACTGTGGCCTCCACTTTGGAGGGTTCACCTGTAATCACTGATTCTGAGGCCCCTGGAATGAGTCCTGTCACTGAGCCCTCGAGGCCTCCACTGTGGAAGGTTCACCTGAAATCACTGATTCCGAGGCCGCTGGAACGAGTTCCGTCACTGAGCCCTCGAGGCCTCCTCTGTGGAGGGTTCACCTGCAGTCACTGATTCTGAGGCCCCTGGAATGGCACCTTGTGACTGAAAGAGAGGGATAGCGAATAAAATCCCAAAGCGAACCAGGAGACTTGCCTGTCCTCAACTCTGCCCCCCACTGACCTGAGCAGACCCGCGAAGACTTCCGCCCTGCTGGTGTACCTAGGCTGAGCCCTCCTGCCGCCGCACCGCAATTACACCAGCGGCCGCAGTAGAGAGGAACTCGCCTTCCCAGGGGGCAGTGTCAGCGCGCATTGGAGCGCGTCATCATCAAGCGCCAGGCGGCGCTACAAAACGGGGGCACGCCCGGCCATCCAGGCACCTCTTGACTGAAAGAGAGGGATAGCGAATAAAATCCCTAAGCGAACCAGGAGACTTGCCTGTCCTCAACTCTTCCCCCCACTGACCTGAGCAGACCCGCGAAGACTTCCGCCCTGCTGGTGTACCCAGGCTGAGCCCTCCTGCCGCCTCACCGTAATTACACCAGCAGCCGCAGTAGAGAGGAACTCGCCTTCCCAGGGGGCAGTGTCAGCGCGCATTGGAGCGCGTCATCATCAAGCGCCAGGCGGCGCTACAAAACGGGGGCACGCCCGGCCATCCAGGCACCTAGTGACTGAAAGAGAGGGATAGCGAATAAAATCCCTAAGCGAACCAGGAGACTTGCCTGTCCTCAACTCTGCCCCCCACTGACCTGAGCAGACCCGCGAAGACTTCCGCCCTGCTGGTGTACCCAGGCTGAGCCCTCCTGCCGCCGCACCGCAATTACACCAGCGGCCGCAGTAGAGAGGAACTCGCCTTCCCAGGGGGCAGTGTCAGCGCGCATTGGAGCGCATCATCATCAAGCGCCAGGCGGCGCTACAAAACGGGGGCACGCCTGGCCATCCAGGCACCTTGTGACTGAAAGAGAGGGATAGCGAATAAAATCCCTAAGCGAACCAGGAGACTTGCCTGTCCTTAACTCTGCCCCCCACTGACCTGAGCAGACCCGCGAAGACTTCCGCCCTGCTGGTGTACCCAGGCTGAGCCCTCCTGCTGCCGCACCGCAATTACACCAGCGGCCGCAGTAGAGCGGAACTCGCCTTCCCAGGGGGCAGTGTCAGCGCGCATTGGAGCGCGTCATCATCAAGCGCCAGGCGGCGCTACAAATTGGGGGCACGCCCGCAACGCGGGACGCGAGCGGGACGCCCGGAAGAAGCCCGGACAAAGGGCGGGCCGTCTGTGGCCGTCCGAAGACGTAGAGGTCGGGTTGGGTCCACTGCCCTAACTTCTCAGCCAGCTAAACAAGTAGGATATCGCTTTCTATTTATTCTGTGCTACTGTGTATCTTGGGAGTAGTCATAGATATTCACAGTGGGTCATTGAGATCAATAAGTAACTCTATCTAATTGCTGAAATTTAACAAATTGCAATATGACCACGAGAGGCAGCAGAAGTAAGACTGCTGCGGGAGCGGCGGCATTCCTAGGGCCAATAGACAGCTTTATAACTAGAACACACGACGCTATCGACCTTAGCATCTCATTATTACAGCAAAGAGTATCACATGACTTGAGCATTGCCAAAAGCTCCTCTTTAGGAAGCATCAAATTTACTGCCACTCCCGGCAATTCTAATACAACTCATGATACCCAAAATGACCCTCATATACTAACAACCGAGGTTGATCTTTCAGTGTCAGATACCTCAACCATCTGTGACTTAAGCACTGACCTAGAAAGATCCCCAGCCCTCAATGTGGCCTTAACACCCGAAATTGTGGATGATACACAAGAGAACGAAGCAACTCATACACAAGGGGGCGCAATCCCGAAACTAACTAAGCAACTGACTTTAGCTGTCCCTCGGGCCTCAAAGAAGCACCAACGTGTGCGACAGCAGAAAAGTAAGGAGACATCTAATGAAACACACCAACCCCTAGGGATCTCAGAAACAAACATAGGGGAGGAACACAGGGACAAGTATGAAACTACCATAGGCAGCGATCAGTTGATTGAGCGAATCGGGGACCTTTTAAGTATATATCTGTCACCAGTAGAAACTAGGCTTGCTCGACTGGAAAAACAAATTGAAGAATTAATATCCTTAAACACAAAACCAGCACCTACCGTTCCTCAAAATATTTCCGCACCTCGAAACCTTAAATCAAATAGTAGCAAAACAACTATCCCTCAACCAAAACCTATCCTTACCCCAGCAACTATCCCGAAACAGAAGACTCCCAGCAATAATTCAACCGCTGTAAATAAACCCTCATCATCTAACAGTTCTTCTCTCATTCCCAATACGAACATTCAATCAGCCACTAACCAGTCAAGGAACTCTCACGTACCACCCCAACAAGGATCACAGGCCCCCACACAATCTAATCATATGGCCGCAAAGATCCAGCAGCCGAAGATACCGTATGAACAACCATACAGGTCACGACAGATCCCTACACGCATCACCCTCCCCCCTGAATGTGGAGCCTATGTACTTGTACTGGTAAACGTACCGCCACTCAAACAAGAACAGAGTAAAACTACATCGTCCCTGAAAAACAAGATACTACATTGGTTAAGTTTGAACTGTAACTTTCCTATAGAATGTGCCGGGGAAATCTCCCATACCCAAAGAGTAGGCTGGATAGGCCCCTTACGGAAAAAATTTGAGGGGGATTGTGTAGCGATTACCTTCAGGAACCCTCAGTGGGCCGAAAATACACTAGCCAAGGCCCCTCCACCTTCTACATGGGAATTCAACACAACCCTTCTCCCATTAGGCTATTTCTATAGGCATTTATTAAATACAAATAACAACATTCCACCTATCTCCATGAATGCATTCCCAGAAAGGTCCTTCCCCTCCGACTCTTATCTTTCCACATCCTTCCAGAATTCCAAGTTTCTTTATCCAACAGGCTCGTTACAGTGGCATCAGAGTCAAACTCCTGCTATTCATCCTTATCTCTCTGAAACCTCTTACCAAGAGAATGGAGACAATCGATGGAGGCAAGCGGTCCTGCCATTAGCTACTCCCTATAATATTCCGACTTATAACAGATTTAATGCTCTTTCTGGCTTAGATTTTAACGATTGACTTCCCAGCTTCCATTCTAACTGGGAACTTCCACAACCCTCCAAAACAGAGACGACTTTACTATCTACTACATGTACTATCTCTGAAAGAAAGGCAACCCAGCTCATTCCAACCCTTGGTACAGCTAATTGTTCAATAATAAAACATCATAAGACAGATGCTTTGGCGACTGTAACATCGGCTCCCACCACCTTGGAAGCTGTAGATCTGATATCTGATACAAGTAACCCCGTTGATCCCACTTCAATCACTTTGCAGATTTATTTCACATTTTGGAACATCGCAGGTCTTTCTGCAAAAAAGACAAACCCCGGTTTCCTGAGTCAGATCAATTTGAGCGGTTGTATCTGCCTTCAGGAGACTTGGGCTATCAGGCCAATACATATAGTGGGCTTTAAAACTTTCTGGTCACCTGCAAAGAAATCAATCTCTGGTAGAAACAGCGGAGGCTTAGCCACCTACATTACAAACACTCTTCCTGTGGATGAGGTACTTCCCCTAAGACTAGATGTGAACTTCCAGATCATAGTTCTAAAGATTACTAAACAAAGACTTTATCTAATTGTAAACTTTTATAATAATCTCTCTCGGGCTGACATGATTACCCTTCTCCCAGAGATCTCTGCAATATTACAAGATCAACGTACAAAATACATCAAAAAGTCATGTACGATAATCTGGGGGGGAGACTTTAACCTTCACCTATGCAGGAACAGCAACAACAATAAGTGTGGTATCAGTGATGAGGCAGATAAAAATCTTACCAACTTTATACACTCTAATGTGGGAGAAACAATGACTGAAGTCATGGCTGAATTAGAGCTAAGTTTTGCTAATGAAATAAAGACTCCATCTGTCCCTTTTCAGCCCACATTCAATGGAAGAGGTCTAATAAGCCTAATTGACTTTATATTAATCTCAACACCCACAGGATTTACCATAGAAGAATTTGAGGTCCTCAAAAATCCTTTAAGTGACCACTTTCCAATTACTATGGTTCTTGCTGAAATAAAAACAAATAAACCATATGATATCATGACCGCCGTAAACCAACGTGAGCTAGCACTAGGCTCCTTGAACGGCTATACACTGAAGTGGGGCAGTATCGATAAGGAAACAACAACCAGAAAAATAGTCACATACAATCAAGCTGACATTATAAACTGTCTGGACCCTAAGACACAACCAAAGGAAGTCATAAAGAGCTTCCTGGCGATTACAAAAAGCATACAAAAAGAACTAACCAGGACGCATAAACAAAAGCCTCACATAAAGAAAGGTTGGTTTAATTCAGCATGTACAAAAGCATCCACATGTTTAAAGGAAGCTCTAAACAGTGATCACAGGGACAGAGCTGAAGTCAGCAGACTCAGAAAGGAGTACATGGTTGCCCTAAACAACAGGAAAAAAGAAATGAAAGCTGAACTATGGCTACGTCTTACCCAAAGCTCGGAACTAAAAGACAGCACCATGTTCTGGCAGGTAGTTCGCTCCCCATTTCTAACAGACAAAGACGATTCTCCTTCAATTGATGTCGTCATAAGTGAACAAGAATGGGTGAGACACTTCACAAAAGTCTTTTCTAAAGACCTTACAGAAGACACAGACCAACCCGAACCTTTGTCACATATCATCTATCCAATAAACCTTCAGCTTTCTCACGAAGAGGTTCAAAAAGCCTTAAAATCCTCAAAAATAGCCAAAGCTCCTGGCCCGGACGGTGTTCCCGTTGACATTTTCAAACACCTCCCGGATCTATGGACTCCCCTATTGACCAACGTCCTGAACGCCACTACTGAAGTGGGCCTTTTAGACTCTTGGAGAACATCGACGTTGGTACCCATATTCAAAAAAGGAGATCGAAACAGTCCATCATGCTATAGGCCGATCTCCCTCCTGGACTCGCTAGGAAAGATGGCAGGACGAATACTCCTCGAGCGACTACAGGAGTGGGCTACCGACCATAGCATTATTTCAGATTTACAATACAGTTTCCGGGAGGGGCTAGGAACAGTTGACCAGGCCCTAAATCTGTCCCTATTGGCGGGCAAATACGTGGAAGCTAAAGGGTCTTCTCTTCATATGGTATATGTCGATCTCTCCGCAGCGTTTGATTGCGTGGCACCCTCAACGTTGTGGAGCATTATTTTGAAAATGGGAGTTCCCCCTCCAATTGTGGACTTTCTCCGAGAACTGTACACAGGCACTACAGGCAGGGTAAGATTCAGGGTGAGAGGTGAGCTCACGGATACTTTCATGGTGGAAAAGGGGGTCAGGCAGGGGTGTGTACTGTCCCCCTTTCTATTCACCCTTTATACTAATGGCTTGGAGGCTGCCATGCTTCAAGGCAGTAAAGATCTTCCTTTAATAGCTCGTCGGCAGATACCAGCGGTCCTATATGCCGACGACGCTGTTATTTTAGCAAGAACACCAATTGAATTACAGCTGGCCTTGAACAGATACTGTGCCTTCATGGCAAGTCTGAATCTGAAACTAAATGCAAAGAAAACCTACACAATGCACGTGGGGGAGAAAAGAAACGCAAAAAAACGGAGATTATTTGTACAGGGTGAACAACTGGATAGGACTACAACCTATCCCTATTTAGGGATTGTCATTGACGAAAAATTTAAATCGAGCCCAGCTATCAACGCAAGGAAACTTTCATTTCTCCGAGAGACATCTTCTCTAAAAATCTTCTCACAAAGACTGGGGCAGCGACCACTCAAAGAACTGTTGCAAATATATAACGCAAAATGTGTAAGCACGGCAACATATGGGGCGGGGATATGGGGCTTTGCAAATGTGGATTCAATACAAAAAATCGAGAACTCCTTTTTGAGATACTTGCTGGCGGTACCAAAAAGTTGCTCCACTTATGCCTGCCACACAGAGCTGGGCATTGACTACATTACAGACACTATAAAATTGCAACCAATAATGTTGTGGCGCAGAATATGGGTCACCGAGCAATGCCAACTAACTAGGGCGATCATTCAAGACATCTTAACACTGGATCACTGTAAGAAAATCAAATGGTTATCCTATGTTAAAGCGCTATTAACAGATTTAGGTTACAGGAAGTATTTTGACCATCCACTACTGATAAAAGAAATCCCAAAAAAGAACTTAAAAAGGGAGTGTCTTGTACACCTGCGCCAGTTACGATTACTATCCGAGATCCATAAACCATCTGTTCAACACTCTTTACTAGCGCAGACTGTGTTCACCGTTGAACCTTACTTGAACTTTAAATTAACACAGTATGAAAAAATGCTGCTCACCCGCTTCAGATTTGATCTGTTCCATTTACTGGTTGCATTTCCAAAGCAAAATGTCTGGACATCCACATTTTGTATGTGCCCTTGTGACCTAGTGTCCCCACAAACAACAATACATACAATGCTATTCTGTAAGTTTTTCATCGAACCCCGTAAACGCTGGATACTGCCCATCTTGAAATTCTGGGGTCTTCGACAGTGCCGTCCTGCATATCTGGCACTTCAGTATTTCGAAAATGAAAACTATGCTAAAGCAATCGTACTTTTTCTCAAATTTTGTATACGCCATCGTACGAATCTTTGAGTACGAATTACACTGCAGCTTTGCACAAACGAAAGAATGCTAGACAACAGGAAAACTGTATGTTATCACAAGGTCGAAAAATTTACACAAATTGAGACACTGTTGTTCTTTTTAAATGCTTTTTTAACAAATGTATTTTTAACGGTTTTTAACTTTTGTAAACCTTGTAATTTGCTCATTGTGAACTGTTATGGTGTTTTTTTTCAAAACTACCGAATAAAGTTATTATTGAATTGAATTGAGTCCTGTCACTGAGCCCTCCAGGCCTCCTCTGTGGAGGGTTCACCTTTGATCACTGATTCTGAGGCCCCTGAAAGGAGCACTGTCACTGAGCCCTCGGGGCCTCCTCTGTGGAGGGTTCACCTGCAGTCACTGATTCTGAGGCCACTGGAATGGGTACTTGTCACTGAGCCCTCAGGGCCTCCACTGTGGAGGGTTCACCAGTAATCACTGATTCTAAGGCCGCTGGAATGAGTCCTGTCACTGAGCCCTCAAGGCCTCCACTGTGGAGGGTTCACTTGTGATCACTGATTCTGAGGCCACTGGAATGAATCCGGTTACTGATCCCTCGAGGCCTCCACTGTGGAGGGTTCACCTGTGATCACTGATTCTGAGGCCGCTGGAATGAGTTCAGTCACTGAGCCCTCGAGGCCTCCTCTGTGGAGGGTTCACCTGTGATCACTGATTCTGAGGCCCCTGGAATGAGCCCTGTCACTGAGCCCTTGGGCCTCCTCTGTGGAGGGTTCACCTGCAGTCACTGATTCTGAGGCCCCTGGAATGAGTCCTGTCACTGAGCCCTCGAGGCCTCCTCTGTGGAGGGTTCACCTGCAGTCACTGATTCTGAGGCCCCTGGAATGAGTCCTGTCACTGAGCCCTCGAGGCCTCCTCTGTGGAGGGTTCACCTGTGATCACTGATTCTGAGGCCTCTGGAATGAGCCCTGTCACTATGCACTTGGGTCCTCCTCAGTAGAGGGTTCACCTGTGATCACTGATTCTGAGGCCGCTGGAATGAGTCCTGTCACTGAGGCCTCCACTTTGGAGGGTTCACCTGTAATCACTGATTCTGAGGCCCCTGGAATGAGTCCTGTCACTGAGCCCTCGAGGCCTCCACTGTGGAAGGTTCACCTGAAATCACTGATTCCGAGGCCGCTGGAACGAGTTCCGTCACTGAGCCCTCGAGGCCTCCTCTGTGGAGGGTTCACCTGCAGTCACTGATTCTGAGGCCCCTGGAATGAGTCCTGTCACTGAGCCCTCGAGGCCTCCTCTGTGGAGGGTTCACCTGTGATCACTGATTCTGAGGCCCCTGAAAGGAGCACTGTCACTGAGCCCTCGGGGCCTCCTCTGTGGAGGGTTCACCTGCAGTCACTGATTCTGAGGCCACTGGAATGGGTACTTGTCACTGAGCCCTCAGGGCCTCCACTGTGGAGGGTTCACCTGCAGTCACTGATTCTGAGGCCACTGGAATGGGTACTTGTCACTGAGCCCTCAGGGCCTCCACTGTGGAGGGTTCACCTGTGATCACTGATTTTGAGGCCACTGGAATGAGTTCCATCACTGAGCACTCGGGGCCTCCACTCTGGAGGGTTCACCTGTGATCATTGATTATGAGGCCTCTGGAATGAGCCCTGTCACTGAGCCCTCGAGGCCTCCACTGTGGAAGGTTCACCTGTAATCACTGATTCTGAGGCCATTGGAATGAGTTCCGTCACTGAGCCCTCGAGGCATCCTCTGTGGAGGGTTCACCTGCAGTCACTGATTTTGAGGCCCCAGGAATGAGTCCTCTCACTGAGCCCTCGGGGCCTCCACTATGGAAGGTTCACCTGTAATCACTGATTCTGAGGTCGCTGGAATGAGTTCCGTCACTGAGCCCTCGGGGCCTCCACTGTGGAGGGTTCACCTGTGATCACTGATTGTGAGGCCCCTGGAATGAGCCCTGTCACTGAGCCCTCGAGGCCTCCACTGTGGAAGTTTCACCTGTAATCACTGATTCTGAGGCCGCTGGAATGAGTTCCGTCACTGAGCCCTCGACGCCTCCTGTGTGGAGGGTTCACCTGCAGTCACTGATTCTGAGTACCCTGGAATGAGTCCTGTCACTGAGCCCTCGAGGCCTCCTCTGTGGAGGGCTCACCTGTGATCACTGATTTTGAGGCCCCTGGAATGAGCCCTGACACTGAGCCCTCGGGCCTCCTCTGTGGAAGGTTCACCTGTGATCACTGATTCTGAGGCCGCTGGAATGAGTCCTGTCACTGAGGCCTCCACTGTGGAGGGTTCACCTGTAATCACTGATTCTGAGGCCCCTGGAATGAGTCCCGTCACTGACCCCTCGAGGCCTCCTTTGTGGAGGGTTCAACTGAAATCACTGATTCTGAGGCCGCTGGAATGAGTTCCATCACTGAGCCCTCGAGGCCTCCTCTGTGGAGGGTTCACCTGCAGTCACTGATCATGAGGCCTCGGGAATTATCCTGTCACTGAGCCATCTTGGCCTCCACTGTGGAAGGTTCACATTGTAATCACTGATTCTGAGGCCCCTGGAATGAGCCCTGTCACTGAGCCCTCGGGCCTACTCTGTGGAAGGTTCACCTGTGATCACTGATTCTGAGGCCGCTGGAATGAGTCCTGTCACTGAGGCCTCCACTGTGGAGGGTTCACATTGTAATCACTGATTCTGAGGCCGCTGGAATGAGCTCTGTCACTGAGCCCTCGGGGCCTCCACTGTCGAGGGTTCACCTGTGATCACTGATTCTGAGGCCCCTGGAATGAGTCCCGTCACTGAGCCCTCGAGGCCTCCTCTTTGGAGGGTTCACCTGTAATCACTGATTCTGAGGCCGCTGGAATGAGTTCCGTCACTGAGCCCTCGGGCCTCCACTGTGGAGGGTTCACCTGTGATCATTGATTATGAGGCCCCTGGAATGAGCCCTGTCACTGAGCGGTCGGGGCCTCCTCTGTGGAGGGTTCACCTGTGATCATTGATTATGAGGCCCCTGGAATGAGCCCTGTCACTGAGCCCTCGAGGCCTCCACTGTGGAAGGCTCACCTGTAATCACTGATTCTGCGGCCACTGGAATGAGTTCCGTCACTGAGCCCTCAACGCCTCCTCTGTGGAGGGTTCACCTGCAGTCACTGATTCTGAGGCCCCTGGAATGAGTCCTGTCACTGAGCCCTCGAGGCCTCCTCTGTGGAGGGTTCACCTGTGATCACTGATTCTGAGGCCCCTGGAATGAGCCCTGTCACTGAGCCCTCGGGCCTCCTCTGTGGAGGGTTCACCTGTAATCACTGATTCTGAGGCCCCTGGAATGAGTCCCGTCACTGAGCCCTCGAGGCCTCCTCTTTGGAGGGTTCACCTGTAATCACTGATTCTGAGGCCGCTGGAATGAGTTCCGTCACTGAGCCCTCGGGCCTCCACTGTGGAGGGTTCACCTGTGATCATTGATTATGAGGCCCCTGGAATGAGTCCCGTCACTGAGCCCTCGAGGCCTCCTCTTTGGAGGGTTCACCTGTAATCACTGATTCTGAGGCCGCTGGAATGAGTTCCGTCACTGAGCCCTCGGGCCTCCACTGTGGAGGGTTCACCTGTGATCACTGATTCTGAGGCCCCTGGAATGAGCCCTGTCACTGAGCCCTCGAGGCCTCCACTGTGGAAGGTTCACCTGTGATCACTGATTCTGAGGCCCCTGGAATGAGTCCTGTCACTGAGCCCTCGGGCCTCCTCTATGGAGAGTTCACCTGTGATCACTGATTCTGAGGCCGCTGGATTGAGTCCTGTCACTGAGGCCTCCACTGTGGAGAGTTCACCTCTAATCACTGATTCTGAGGCCCCTGGATTGAGTCCCGTCACATAGCCCTCGAGGCCTCCTTTGTGGAGGGTTCACCTGTGATCACTGATTCTGAGGCTACTGGAATCAGTCCTGTCACTGAGCCCTCGGGGCCTCCTCCGTGGAGGGTTCACCTGTGATCACTGATTCTGAGGCCCCTGGAATGAGTCCTGTCACTGAGCCCTCAAGGCCTCCACTGTGGAGGGTTCATTTGTGATCAGTGATTCTGAGGCCCCTGGAATGAGTCCTCTCACTGAGCCCTCGGGTCCTCCACTATGGAGGGTTCACCTGTAATCACTGATTTTGAGGCCCCTGGAATGAGTCCTGTCACTGAGGCCTCCTCTCTGGAGGGTTCACCTGTGATCACTGATTCTGAGGCCCCTGGAATGAGTCCTGTCACTGAGCCCTCGGGCCTCCACTATGCAGGGTTCACCTGCAGTCACTCACTGATTCTGAGGCCCCTGGAATGAGCCCTGTCACAAAGCCATCTGGGCCTCCTCTGTGGAGGGTTCACCTGTGATCACTGATTCTGAGGCCTCTGACATGAGTCCTGTCACTGAGGCCTCCACTGTGGAGGGTTCACCTGTAATCACTGATTCTGAGGCCCATGGAATGAGTCCCGTCACTGAGCCCTCGAGGACTCCTCTGTGGAGGGTTCACCTGTAATCACTGATTCTGAGGCCGCTGGAATGAGTTCCGTCACTGAGCCCTCGAGGCCTCCTCTGTGGTGGGTTCACCTGCAGTCACTGATTCTGAGGCCCCTGGAATGAGTCCTGTCACTGAGCCCTCGAGGCCTCCACTGTGGAAGGTTCACCTGTAATCACTGATTCCGAGGCCGCTGGAACGAGTTCCGTCACTGAGCCCTGGAGGCCTCCTCTGTGGAGGGTTCACCTGCAGTCACTGATTCTGAGGCCCCTGGAATGAGTCCTGTCACTGAGCCCTCGAGGCCTCCTCTGTGGAGGGTTCACCTGTGATCACTGATTCTGAGGCCCCTGAAATGAGCCCTGTCACTGAGCCCTCAGGGCCTCCTCTGTGGAGGGTTCACCTGCGGTCACTGATTCTGAGGCCCCTGGAATGAGTCCTGTCACTGAGTCCTCGAGGCCTCCTCTGTGGAGGGTTCACCTGTGATCACTGATTCTGAGGCCGCTGGAATGAGTCCTGTCACTGAGGCCTCCACTTTGGAGGGTTCACCTGTAATCACTGATTCTGAGGCCCCTGGAATGAGTCCTGTCACTGAGCACTCGAGGCCTCCACTGTGGAAGGTTCACCTGTAATCACTGATTCCGAGGCCGCTTGAACAAGTTCCGTCACTGAGCCCTCGAGGCCTCCTCTATGGAGGGTTCACCTGCAGTCCCTGATTCTGAGGCTGTTGGACCTAGATTACCCAAGCCTACATATGGTAGCTTGGCACAGTAGTGGTCTACAGCTAACTCAAGGCGTTGGCTAAGTACTTACAAGTCTCACTCACAGTAACACAGTGATGAACCACTAAAATAAAGACACAACACCTCTGTTTGGAAAAATACCGTTACCTTTTATAAAAATAATATGTCTCTTTGGATTCAAGTTATACAAGATACAACATTAGTTTCTTTCAGGAGTAAACATTACACTTTTGCTTTGAGAAATTACTTTTCACTCTTCCTGCTGTGGAAAAAGGTCAGTAAACCACATTCTTTTGTCAAAGATTCAGTAATGAATAAAGGTAACTCTTTGGTTGGTTAAGAGAATCTCATTAGCTTCACACTCTGTGGGGTTACTTTACATTAATACACAATGTCACAATACTTCACCAATAAAGCTTACAGAAAGGAAGATGCAGTCTGACAGTGCAACACGTTTTTAAAGGTTCATTAACAGGTACATTACCCCACAGCTCTTAAGCACTGCTCAACTCAACAGCAAGACCTGGTTATAGATCTTCACAGCACTACCAACCTGTAATGTGACTAAAAGGGGAGACACAACAATATTAGCCAGGTTCCTCTCACTCTAATTTAAAGGCACACATGACTAATAGCAGATCTACTTCTCCAATTTACCAAGAAGCTGCAAGGGTTTTTCCCCAGGAACCCTGTAATTCCCTACACCGCTTCCTCCTCTTTCCTCCAGTTACTTATGGGATACTTTAGTTAGGATTAGGCTGAACACTAGCCCGTTTTCTCCATTTAGGCTTCCTTGTGCAGTTCAGTCTATGTCCTAGTTGCAGCCCCACCGTCTTGTCTCCTTCCCCCGGTGCTGATGCCTCCCGTCCCCACACTACCCGGCTTACTTGTAGGATTCTGGGTGTGATGCGAGTGCTCTCCCCACTCGCGCTGAAGCCTGGCAGCAGTCGGCGGTTGGGAAAGGTCGAGGGAGGCTTCCCTGGCCCCCAGGCTCCTTACTGTAACGTCCGCTGTGGTGCTTCTGCCTCCTCAGGATGGGGGAACAGCTACCTGAAGCTCCGACGCGATCGGCTCTCCTCAGTCGGCACTGCTCAGCTGGGCATGCGCGGTCGCGCTCACTCTCCTTCCGCTTCTGCGCGCTGGCTCCCAGGGAGGACGTCGTTCTCCACGGAGACGCTGCTCTGTCTCCTCTGGGCCTGCTCGATCCTAGGCCCCTCCTGCCTCCACAGAAGCGTTTACACGCTGGTCATGCGCGGAAGCGCCTACCTCCTCACTTGACGCGGCCGGTGCCCCCGGGGTCCCGATGCCGATCGGAGCAGCGCCGCTGCTTCCCCCCAGACACTTCTCACTTTAGCCTCACAGGAAGGATGTCCACACACGGCGCCCTCGCTCCTCAGGTCGCCAGGGTGCCACAGACACCCGCCTTCACTTCAGCTGCTCCACTACACCGGTAAGCACAGCGCTGGATAGGGGCAGCCAGGAATATCTTCAGTTAAGGGTATCCTGAGAGGATTTAATGGGGTTCCAAGATAGGAGAGACTGCTTCCTCAAGTAGCTTGATTTCTTTGTCAGTAGTTGTTGTCTTGAGAGAGGGATCGGTCAAAGGCTGAAGGGGGAACAATCTTCTGAAGTAACTGTCAGCCTCAGTGACCAACTAGCTGCTCTCAGTGTGTCCACCTCCTCTCACCACTGCCTCACTCCTCTACTCTGGGGTCAGCACAAAATGGCTGCTGGTCACTGGCCTTATATAGGGTGGCCTGAGACCTGCAGAAGTCTCTAGTTAATTCCAGAAAGTTCCCTAATGTTACCCTATGGACCTGTCCTCCAGTAGTGTCCGTTATGGCAGTTGGTGGACACCATTTTAGATCTCTGGAGATCCCTAGATTTTCAAGGGGGATGACTAGGCCTCACAAGTTATGAGGGAAAAATGGCGTCATCGCCAAGGAACACCTAACCCCCTGACAGCATTAAAAATTCCTGATGGACACATGTAAAAATAAAAATAGAAACTCTGGGAGGCTAAGGGGGACAAAAATAAATCATGGTGGTTAGAGTCTTCCCAGAAGCAGACAGGTCTAACACGCGTCCCCCCCAGCTGAAAGTGGGGAGAACTACCCAACCCCTTGGGAGTCCTCATCACTAAGGCGGTAATACCTGGATAGACCGTCTGCGTTGGCATGGTCCGCCCCAGGTCGGTGTTCCACCCTAAAGTCCATTCCCTGTAGGGAGATGGACCACCTTAGCAACTTGGGATTCTCCCCCTTCATTTGCATCAGCCAACGAAGGGGGCGATGGTCAGTCTGAACTAGGAAGTGCGAACCAAACAGGTATGGTCGCAGCTTCTTCAGAGCCCAAACCACCGCAAAGGCTTCTCTCTCAATTGTACTCCACCTCCTTTCCCTGGGGAGTAGTCTCCTGGACAGGAAGACCACGGGTTGATCCAAGCCCTCATCATTTAGCTGCGATAACACTGCCCCAATGCCATGTTCTGACGCATCTGTTTGGACAATGAATTCTCTAGCAAAATCAGGGGCCTTGAGAATGGGAGCGGAACACAATGCTTGTTTCAAGGTCATGAAGGCTCTCTGGCAAGCCTCCGTCCAGACTACCCGTCGGGGTTGCTTCTTGGAAGTAAGCTCAGTGAGGGGGGCCACGATAGTGCCATACCCCTTCACGAAGCGACAGTAGTATCCAGTGAGGCCCAGGAAGGCTCGGACCTCTGTTTGAGTCTTGGGGGGCTCCCAGGCGATGATAGCCTCAATCTTTGCCTGGAGGGGCTGCACCGTCCCTCTGCCCACCAAGTGACCTAGGTACACCACCGACCCCTCCTTTTCTTGGGACGAGAGAAGATCAGGGAGAGGTTCGCTTTCTTCTTCCTCTGCTCCATCGGTTACCATCATTAAGACAACCGCGGGCCTCTCATGATGTGGCTTGAGGCGATTGGCATGCAGCACCCTGTGGGGCTGCCTCGGGGCCTTAAGATCCACCAAGTAGGTGGACTTCCCCTTCTTTTCCAACACCTCAAAGGGGCCTGTCCAACGGTCCTGGAGGGCATTTAGCTCTCCAGGTTCCATCACCCACACCTTCTGTCCAGGCTCCAGTTCCACTGGGTGAGCGTTGTGGTCATACCACTCTTTCATAACTGCTTGGCTGGCCTCCAAGTTGTCTGAAGCTTGCTTCCACAACTTAGCCATTTGGCTTCGGAAGGCCAGCATGTAGCTCACCACGTCCTGGGGAAGCTTCCTGGGAGTCCGTTCCTATCCGTCTTTCACCAGGCTGAGAGGTCCTCGTACAGGGTGCCCGTACAAAAGTTCAAAGGGGCTGAAGCCCACTCCCTTTTGTGGCACTTCCCTGTAAGAAAACAAGAGACAGGGTAGGAGGATGTCCCATTTCCTCCGCAGGCTCTCAGGTAGACTCCGTATCATACCTTTCAAGGTTTTGTTAAACCTTTCCACAAGACCATTGGTTTGTGGGTGATAAGGAGTGGTAAACCGATAGGTAACTCCGCACTCCTTCCACATAGCCCGCATGTAGGCTGAAAGGAAGTTAGTCCCCCTGTCGGACACAACCTCCTTGGGGAAACCCACTCGGGTAAAGATCCCCATCAGGGCCCTTGCCACCACAGGTGCAGTGATGGTCCTCAGAGGTATTGCCTCTGGGTACCGTGTGGCATGATCCACCAAAACCAGTATGAACCGGTGACCAGCTGAAGTTGGTGGATCCAATGGCCCTACAATGTCGATGCCCACCCTCTCAAAGGGGGTGCTAACGACAGGTAGTGGTTCCAGGGGAGCTTTAAGCTTCACTCCTGTTTTCCCACTAGCTTGGCAGGACACACACGTCCGACAATATGTATCAGACGCCACTTTCATTCGAGGCCAGTAGAAGTGGGGGACAAGCCGGGCAAAGGTCTTGTCCTGTCCTAGATGTCCTGCCAATGGTATCTCATGAGCCAGTTCCAGTAGAAAGGCTCTAAAGCATTGAGGGACCACCAAGGCTCTGGCTGAACCGTGGCCAGGTGCCTTGGGCTCACTGTAGAGGAGTCCATCCTCCCAGTAAATCCGGTAGCTCCCTTCAATGTTTCCCGCTGCCTGGGCGTTGGCCTGTTGCCGCAGCCCCTCGAGAGTAGGACACTCTTTCTGAGCTTCACAGAATTCTTCCCGGGAAGGACCTCCCTCCACATGCCATTCAGTTGGGATGGGTAGGTTTTCCAGGGAAGCAACATTCTCCCCTGTGGACTCCAGATCCACCTCCGCAGGTGGTCCAGCTGTCTCACGAGGTGGAGATGTCGAGGCAGGGTCCTCCGGCCTCTTGTCCTTCTCCTCTCTGGCAGCCGGCTGGGCCATTGTTCCAGGCTCCAGCGTAAGCAAACTTCCCCTTCGGGCAGTCGCTGACCTTGTGCTGACACAAGTCCAGTCAGGGGGTCCCAGCATCGCAGAGTGAGTCTGGTACTCCACCCTCCTCCAAGCATTGTGCTCCATATCATTCCCTAACAGGCAGTCAACAGGCACGGCAGGGCTTACGGCAACTCGAAGTGGACCTGCAACCCCTCCCCACTCAAAGGGAACCTCAGCCACAGGGTAGTGGCCCAATCTGCCGTCAGCCATTACGGCGGGATGGAGTACATCTGGGATGACCTGCACTGGAGACACCAGCTGACTCCTTACCATAGTCATGCTGGCTCCTGTGTCTCTCAGAGCCTCCCCTCTACGGCCATTGATGGTGACCCACTGCTCATACTTAGTAGTGTTAGAGGGCAGCTGGGTCTTGGGAACCATCTCCTTATCTCCCAGGGACACTAAGGTGACACCCGCCCGCTCCCCCCCATTAACCAAAGGCATCTCCTCCCCGAGCACTACACTAGTGATTCCCGGGGCTTTTCCTCCAGTGGGAGGGGGTGGTCTTTTTGGGCATCTCACATCTCCTTTATAGTGTCCCACACCACCACACTCAAAACAATGAACAACCCTTGGCTGCTGGCTTTGGCCAGGGGTAGGGTTGCGAGGGGGGTTACTCTTGGGGATGAATCCTCTGCCCCTTCCTTGCGAAGTATTTTGTGGCCCTTTTGAGAACTCCCTCTTAGTTTCCCCTCCCTCTTTCTTCTGGGGGGCGCCCTGTCCTTGCTTCTGGGAATTCCCTCCAGTCCCCTTAGTCGACACCCGGGTACTAACCCAGATGTCCGCCTCCTCAGCAAGCTTCCTGGGGCTGGTCAGCTTGCTGTCCACCAGATGCTGTCTTAGTTCGGGAAGACACTTCTCGAGTAGGTGTTCCTTGAGTATGAGGTCATATAGTCCCTCATAGTCTCCTACTTCGCTGCCTCTTACCCAACCCTCCAGGGCCTTCCTGGAGTAGTCCAAGAAATCTACCCAGTTTTGTGTGCCCAGCTTGTAGCTGCCCCGGAACTTTTGCCTATATTTCTCAGGGGTCAACCCAAACTTCTTGAGCAGCGCTGATTTCATAGCCGGATAGTAGGTCTGTTCACTCTGGTCAAGGGCCAACAAAGTATCCCTGCCAGTGGGGGGCATGTATTTGTATAACCCACCTCCCCAGTGGACTTCCAGAATCCCATGGGCCCTCAGCGAGACCTCGTAGGCGGCTAGCCATTTAGCAATGTCGTCACCGGGTACATAACAAGCCATAATATCTTTTGGTAGGTACGGTCTAGGTTCCCTGGTGTTGGTCTGGATATCGCTGCCACCATTCTCTGGTTTGGGGGTACGTAAGTTTAGGGCTTGCAAATCCATCTCCTTGATGGTCCGCTCATGCTCCAACCTCTTTTCCTCCCTCATCATGTCCATCCTGGCTAGTTCTATTCTCATCCTCCTCTCCTCCCTCCTATCTTCTAACTCGGCGTCGGTCAGGCCCCTCTCTGACACGCTACTGCCCACCCTGGAAGGTGTTCTAGGACCTGTTACAAGGTTCTCCCCTCCCGCCTGGTACAGTGTTGCGGTCTCTAGGACAGTGTCCTTGTCACTCTCTTCAGGATCTACCTCCTCCCCGGAATGAGCCTCTACCCATGCCCGGATACTGGTCAGCAGCTCAACTTTTCTGGCGCCTTTCTTGAAAAACACCCCCTGCTGCTGACACCATTCCTTCAATTGGGTCACAGTATAATTGTCTAGCTCTTCCACATTTATCTCCATTTCTATTTGAAGTATACAATGCTACACAGGAGAAATCCACAAAGTGACCTGAGGTCAACCTCCACCCACCGCCAGAAGTAAATTTAGAAAAATCAAAAATGTAAATTAGGAGGGCCGCAGGGAGAAAACTCCGGGTGAGGTCTCGTGGTTGGCACTGCGTTACTAATAAGTGAGTGTAAGTACAAATCCGCTATCCCACCGCTGAAACACCAATTATGTTGGACCTAGATTACCCAAGCCTACATATGGTAGCTTGGCACAGTAGTGGTCTACAGCTAACTCAAGGCGTTGGCTAAGTACTTACAAGTCTCACTCACAGTAACACAGTGATGAACCACTAAAATAAAGACACAACACCTCTGTTTGGAAAAATACCGTTACCTTTTATAAAAATAATATGTCTCTTTGGATTCAAGTTATACAAGATACAACATTAGTTTCTTTCAGGAGTAAACATTACACTTTTGCTTTGAGAAATTACTTTTCACTCTTCCTGCTGTGGAAAAAGGTCAGTAAACCACATTCTTTTGTCAAAGATTCAGTAATGAATAAAGGTAACTCTTTGGTTGGTTAAGAGAATCTCATTAGCTTCACACTCTGTGGGGTTACTTTACATTAATACACAATGTCACAATACTTCACCAATAAAGCTTACAGAAAGGAAGATGCAGTCTGACAGTGCAACACGTTTTTAAAGGTTCATTAACAGGTACATTACCCCACAGCTCTTAAGCACTGCTCAACTCAACAGCAAGACCTGGTTATAGATCTTCACAGCACTACCAACCTGTAATGTGACTAAAAGGGGAGACACAACAATATTAGCCAGGTTCCTCTCACTCTAATTTAAAGGCACACATGACTAATAGCAGATCTACTTCTCCAATTTACCAAGAAGCTGCAAGGGTTTTTCCCCAGGAACCCTGTAATTCCCTACACCGCTTCCTCCTCTTTCCTCCAGTTACTTATGGGATACTTTAGTTAGGATTAGGCTGAACACTAGCCCGTTTTCTCCATTTAGGCTTCCTTGTGCAGTTCAGTCTATGTCCTAGTTGCAGCCCCACCGTCTTGTCTCCTTCCCCCGGTGCTGCTGCCTCCCGTCCCCACACTACCCGGCTTACTTGTAGGATTCTGGGTGTGATGCGAGTGCTCTCCCCACTCGCGCTGAAGCCTGGCAGCAGTCGGCGGTTGGGAAAGGTCGAGGGACGCTTCCCTGGCCCCCAGGCTCCTTACTGTAACGTCCGCTGTGGTGCTTCTGCCTCCTCAGGATGGGGGAACGGCTACCTGAAGCTCCGACGCGATCGGCTCTCCTCAGTCGGCACTGCTCAGCTTGGCATGCGCGGTCGCGCTCACTCTCCTTCCGCTTCTGCGTGCTGGCTCCCAGGGAGGACGTCGTTCTCCACAGAGACGCTGCTCTGTCTCCTCTGGGCCTGCTCGATCCTAGGCCCCTCCTGCCTCCACAGAAGCGTTTACACGCTGGTCATGCGCGGAAGCGCCTACCTCCTCACTTGACGCGGCCGGTGCCCCCGGGGTCCCGATGCCGATCGGAGCAGCGCCGCTGCTTCCCCCCAGACACTTCTCACTTTAGCCTCACAGGAAGGATGTCCACACACGGCGCCCTCGCTCCTCAGGTCGCCAGGGTGCCACAGACACCCGCCTTCACTTCAGCTGCTCCACAACACCGGTAAGCACAGCGCTGGATAGGGGCAGCCAGGAATATCTTCAGTTAAGGGTATCCTGAGAGGATTTAATGGGGTTCCAAGATAGGAGAGACTGCTTCCTCAAGTAGCTCGATTTCTTTGTCAGTAGTTGTTGTCTTGAGAGAGGGATCGGTCAAAGGCTGAAGGGGGAACAATCTTCTGAAGTAACTGTCAGCCTCAGTGACCAACTAGCTGCTCTCAGTGTGTCCACCTCCTCTCACCACTGCCTCACTCCTCTACTCTGGGGTCAGCACAAAATGGCTGCTGGTCACGGGCCTTATATAGGGTGGCCTGAGACCTGCAGAAGTCTCTAGTTAATTCCAGAAAGTTCCCTAATGTTACCCTATGGACCTGTCCTCCAGTAGTGTCCGTTATGGCAGTTGGTGGACACCATTTTAGATCTCTGGAGATCCCTAGATTTTCAAGGGGGATGACTAGGCCTCACAAGTTATGAGGGAAAAATGGCGTCATCGCCAAGGAACACCTAACCCCCTGACAGCATTAAAAATTCCTGATGGACACATGTAAAAATAAAAATAGAAACTCTGGGAGGCTAAGGGGGACAAAAATAAATCATGGTGGTTAGAGTCTTCCCAGAAGCAGACAGGTCTAACAGTGGCCCCTGGAATGAGTCCTGTCATTGAGCCCTCAAGGCCTCCTCTGTGGAGGGTTCACCTGTGATCACTGATTTTGAGGCCACTGGAATGAGTTCCATCACTTAGCATTGGGGCCTCCACTGTCGAGGGTTCAACTGTAATCATTGATTATGATGCCCCTGGAATGAGCCCTGTCACTGAGCCCTCGAGGCCTCCACTGTGGAAGGTTCACCTGTAATCACTGATTCTTAGGCCACTGGAATGAGTTCTGTCACTGAGCCCTCGAGGCCTCCTCTGTGGAGGGTTCACCTGTGATCACTGATTCTGAGGCCCCTGAAATGAGCCCTGTCACTGAGCCCTCAGGGCCTCCTCTGTGGAGGGTTCACCTGCGGTCACTGATTCAGAGGCCCCTGGAATGAGTCCTGTCACTGAGCCCTCGAGGCCTCCTCTGTGGAGGGTTCACCGGCAGTCACTGATTTTGAGGCCCCAGGAATGAGTCCTCTCACTGAGCCCTCGGGGCCTCCTCTGTGGAGGGTTCACCTGTGATCACTGATTCTGAGGCCCCTGGAATGAGCCCTGTCACTGAGCACTTGGGACCTCCTCTGTGGAGGGTTCACCTGTAATCACTGATTCTTAGGCCGCTGGAATGAGTCCTGTCACTGAGGCCTCCAATGTGGAGGGTTCACCTGTAATCACTGATTCTGAGGCCCCTGAAATGAGTACCGTCACTGAGCCCTCGAGGCCTCCTCTTTGGAGGGTTCACCTGTAATCACTGATTCTGAGGCCGCTGGAATAAGTTCTGTCACTGAGCCCTCGGGGCCTCCACTGTGGAGGGTTCACCTGTGATCACTGATTATGAGGCCCCTGGAATGAGCCCTGTCACTGAGCCGTCGGGGCCTCCTCTGTGGAGGGTTCACCTGTGATCATTGATTCTGAGGCCCCTGGAATGAGCCCTGTCACTGACCCCTCGAGGCCTCCACTGTGGAAGTTTCACCTGTAATCACTGATTCTGAGGCCGCTGGAATGAGTTCCGTCACTGAGCCCTCAACGCCTCCTCTGTGGAGGGTTCACCTGCAGTCACTGATTCTGAGTACCCTGGAATGAGTCCTGTCACTGAGCCCTCGAGGCCTCCTCTGTGGAGGGCTCACCTGTGATCCGTGATTTTGAGGCCCCTGGAATGAGCCCTGACACTGAGCCCTCGGGCCTCCTCTGTGGAAGGTTCACCTGTGATCACTGATTCTGAGGCCGCTGGAATGAGTCCTGTCACTGAGGCCTCCACTGTGGAGGGTTCACCTGTAATCACTGATTCTGAGGCCCCTGGAATGAGTCCCGTCACTGACCCCTCGAGGCCTCCTCTGTGGAGGGTTCAACTGAAATCACTGATTCTGAGGCCGCTGGAATGAGTTCCATCACTCAGCCCTCGAGGCCTCCTCTGTGGAGGGTTCACCTGCAGTCACTGATCATGAGGCCTCGGGAATTATCCTGTCACTGAGCCATCTTGACCTCCACTGTGGAAGGTTCACATTGTAATCACTGATTCTGAGGCCGCTGGAATGAGCTCTGTCACTGAGCCCTCGAGGCCTCCTCTGTGGAGGGTTCACCTGTGATCACTGATTCTTAGGCCCCTGGAATGAGCCCTGTCACTGAGCCCTCGGGCCTCCTCTGTGGAAGGTTCACCTGTGATCACTGATTCTGAGGCCGCTGGAATGAGTCCTGTCACTGAGGCCTCCACTGTGGAGGGTTCACCTGTAATCACTGATTCTGAGGCCCCTGGAATGAGTCCCGTCACTGAGCCCTCGAGGCCTCCTCTGTGGAGGGTTCACCTGAAATCACTGATTCTGAGGCCGCTGGAATGAGTTCCATCACTGAGCCCTCGAGGCCTCCTCTGTGGAGGGTTCACCTGCAGTCACTGATTCTGAGGCCTCGGGAATTAGTCCTGTCACTGAGCCATCTTGGCCTCCACTGTGGAAGGTTCACATTGTATTCACTGATTCTGAGGCCGCTGGAATGAGCTCCGTCACTGAGCCCTCGAGGCCTCCTCTGTGGAGGGTTCACCTGCAGTCACTGATTCTGAGGCCCCTGGAATGAGTCCTGTCACTGAGCCCTCGAGGCCTCCTCTGTGGAGGGTTCACCTGTGATCACTGATTCTAAGGCCCCTGGAAGGAGCCCTGTCACTGAGCACTTGGGCCTCCTATGTGGAGGGTTCACCTGTGATCACTGATTCTGAGGCCGCTGGAATGAGTCCTGTCACTGAGGCCTCCACTGTGGAGGGTTCACCTGTAATCACTGATTCTGAGGCCCCTGGAATGAGTCCCGTCACTGAGCCCTCGAGGCCTCCTCTTTGGAGGGTTCACCTGTAATCACTGATTCTGAGGCCGCTGGAATGAGTTCTGTCACTGAGCCCTCGGGGCCTCCACTGTGGAGGGTTCACCTGTGATCACTGATTATGAGGCCCCTGGAATGAGCCCTGTCACTGAGCCGTCGGGGCCTCCTCTGAGGAGGGTTCACCTGTTATCATTGATTCTGAGGCCCCTGGAATGAGCCCTGTCACTGAGCCCTCGAGGCCTACACTGTGGAAGGTTCACCTGTAATCACTGATTCTGAGGCCGCTGGAATGAGTTCCCTCACTGAGCCCTCGACGCCTCCTCTGTGGAGGGTTCACCTGCAGTCACTGATTCTGAGAACCCTGGAATGAGGCCTGTCACTGAGCCCTCGAGGCCTCCTCTGTGGAGGGTTCACCTGTGATCACTGATTCTGAGGCCCCTGGAATGAGCCCTGTCACTGAGCCCTCGGGCCTCCTCTGTGGAAGGTTCACCTGTGATCACTGATTCTGAGGCCGCTGGAATGAGTCCTGTCACTGAGGCCTCCACTGTGGAGGGTTCACATGTAATCACTGATTCTGAGGCCCCTGGAATGAGTCCCGTCACTGAGCCCTCGAGGCCTCCTCTGTGGAGGGTTCACCTGAAATCACTGATTCTGAGGCTGCTGGAATGAGTTCCATCACTGAGCCCTCGAGGCCTCCTCTGTGGAGGGTTCACCTGCAGTTACTGATTCTGAGGCCTCGGGAATTAGTCCTTTCACTGAGCCATCTTGGCCTCCACTGTGGAAGATTCACATTGTAATTACTGATTCTGAGGCCGCTGGAATGAGCTCCGTCACTGAGCCCTCGAGGCCTCCTCTGTGGAGGGTTCACCTGCAGTCACTGATTCTGAGGCCCCTGGAATGAGTCCTGTCACTGAGCCCTTGAGGCCTCCTCTGTGGAGGGTTCACCTCTGATCAGTGATTCTGAGGCCCCTGGAATGAGACCTGTCACTGAGCCTTCGGGGCCTCCTCTGTGGAGGGTTCAGCTGTGATCACTGATTCTTAGGCCGCTGGAATGAGTCCTGTCACTGAGGCCTCCACTGTGGAGGGTTCACCTGTAATCACTGATTCTGAGGCCGCTGGAATGAGTCCTGTCACTGAGGCCTCCACTGTGGAGGGTTCACCTGTATTCACTGATTCTGAGGCCCCTGGAATGAGTCCCATCACTGAGCCCTCGAGGCCTCCTCTGTGGAGGGTTCAACTGAAATCACTGATTCTGAGGCCGCTGGAATGAGTTCCATCACTGAGCCCTCGAGGCCTCCTCTGTGGAGGGTTCACCTGCAGTCACTGATCATGAGGCCTCGGGAATGTCCTGTCACTGAGCCATCTTGGCCTCCACTGTGGAAGGTTCACATTGTAATCACTGATTCTGAGGCCGCTGGAATGAGCTCTGTCACTGAGCCCTCGAGGCCTCCTCTGTGGAGGGTTCACCTGCAGTCACTGATTCTGAGGCCACTGGAATGAGTTCCGTCACTGAGCCCTCGGGCCTCCACTGTGGAGGGTTCACCTGTGATCACTGATTGTGAAGCCCCTGGAATGAGCCCTGTCACTGAGCGGTCGGGGCCTCCTCTGTGGAGGGTTCACCTGTGATCATTGATTATGAGGCCCCTGGAATGAGCCCTGTCACTGAGCCCTCGAGGCCTCCACTGTGGAAGGTTCACATTGTAATCACTGATTCTGAGGCAGCTGGAATGAGCTCCGTCACTGAGCCCTCGAGGCCTCCTCTGTGGAGGGTTCACCTGCAGTCACTGATTCTGAGGCCCCTGGAATGAGTCCTGTCACTGAGCCCTCGAGGCCTCCTCTGTGGAGGGTTCACCTGTGATCAGTGATTCTGAGGCCCCTGGAATGAGTCCTCTCACTGAGCCCTCGGGTCCTCCACTATGGAGGTTTCACCTGTAATCACTGATTCTGAGGCCCCTGGAATGAGTCCTGTCACTGAGGCCTCCTCTCTGGAGGGTTCACCTGTGTTCACTGATTCTGAGGCCCCTGGAATGAGTCCTGTCACTGAGCCCTCGGGCCTCCACTATGCAGGGTTCACCTGCAGTCACTCACTGATTCTGAGGCCCCTGGAATGAGCCCTGTCACAAAGCCCTCCGGGCCTCCACTGTGGAGGGTTCACCTGTGATCACTGATTCTGAGGCCTCTGGCTTGAGTCCTGTCACTGAGGCCTCCACTGTGGAGGGTTCACCTGTAATCACTGATTCTGAGGCCCATGGAATGAGTCCTGTCACTGAGCCCTCGAGGACTCCTCTGTGGAGGGTTCACCTGTAATCTCTGATTCTGAGGCCTCTGGAATGAGTTCCATCACTGAGCCCTCGAGGCCTCCTCTGTGGTGGGATCACCTGCAGTCACTGATTCTGAGGCCCCTGGAATGAGTCCTCTCACTGAGCCCTCGGATCCTCCACTATGGAAGGTTCACCTGTAATCACTGATTCTGAGGCCACTGGAATAAGTTCCGTCACTGAGCCCTCGAGGCCTCCTCTTTGGAGGGTTCACCTGTGATCACTGATTCTAAGGCCCCTGGAAGGAGCCCTGTCACTGAGCACTTGGGCCTCCTATGTGGAGGGTTCACCTGTGATCACTGATTCTGAGGCCGCTGGAATGAGTCCTGTCACTGAGGCCTCCACTGTGGAGGGTTCACCTGTAATCACTGATTCTGAGGCCCCTGGAATGAGTCCCATCACTGAGCCCTCGAGGCCTCCTCTTTGGAGGGTTCACCTGTAATCACTGATTCTGAGGCCGCTGGAATGAGCCCTGTCACTGAGCCGTCGGGGCCTCCTCTGAGGAGGGTTCACCTGTGATCATTGATTCTGAGGCCCCTGGAATGAGCCCTGTCACTGAGCCCTCGAGGCCTACACTGTGGAAGGTTCACCTGTAATCACTGATTCTGAGGCCGCTGGAATGAGTTCCCTCACTGAGCCCTCGACGCCTCCTCTGTGGAGGGTTCACCTGCAGTCACTGATTCTGAGAACCCTGGAATGAGGCCTGTCACTGAGCCCTCGAGGCCTCCTCTGTGGAGGGTTCACCTGTGATCACTGATTCTGAGGCCCCTGGAATGAGCCCTGTCACTGAGCCCTCGGGCCTCCTCTGTGGAAGGTTCACCTGTGATCACTGATTCTGAGGCCGCTGGAATGAGTCCTGTCACTGAGGCCTCCACTGTGGAGGGTTCACATGTAATCACTGATTCTGAGGCCCCTGGAATGAGTCCCGTCACTGAGCCCTCGAGGCCTCCTCTGTGGAGGGTTCACCTGAAATCACTGATTCTGAGGCCGCTGGAATGAGTTCCATCACTGAGCCCTCGAGGCCTCCTCTGTGGAGGGTTCAACTGAAATCACTGATTCTGAGGCCCCTGGAATGAGTCCTGTCACTGAGCCCTCAAGGCCTCCTCTGTGGAGGGTTCACCTGCAGTTACTGATTCTGAGGCCTCGGGAATTAGTCCTTTCACTGAGCCATCTTGGCCTCCACTGTGGAAGATTCACATTGCAATCACTGATTCTGAGGCCGCTGGAATGAGCTCCGTCACTGAGCCCTCGAGGCCTCCTCTGTGGAGGGTTCACCTGCAGTCACTGATTCTGAGGCCCCTGGAATGAGTCCTGTCACTGAGCCCTTGAGGCCTCCTCTGTGGAGGGTTCACCTCTGATCAGTGATTCTGAGGCCCCTGGAATGAGACCTGTCACTGAGCCCTCGAGGCCTCCTCTGTGGAGGGTTCACCTGTAATCACTGATTCTGAGGCCCCTGGAATGAGTCCCGTCACTGAGCCCTCGAGGCTTCCTCTGTAGAGGGTTCAGCTGTAATCACTGATTCTGAGGCCGCTGGAATGAGTTCCGTCACTGAGCCCTCGGGTCTCCACTGTGGAGGGTTCACCTGTAATCACTGATTCTGAGGCCCCTGGAATGAGTCCCATCACTGAGCCCTCGAGGCCTCCTCTGTGGAGGGTTCAACTGAAATCACTGATTCTGAGGCCGCTGGAATGAGTTCCATCACTGAGCCCTCGAGGCCTCCTCTGTGGAGGGTTCACCTGCAGTCACTGATCATGAGGCCTCGGGAATTATCCTGTCACTGAGCCATCTTGGCCTCCACTGTGGAAGGTTCACATTGTAATCACTGATTCTGAGGCCGCTGGAATGAGCTCTGTCACTGAGCCCTCGAGGCCTCCTCTGTGGAGGGTTCACCTGCAGTCACTGATTTTGAGGCCACTGGAATGAGTTCCGTCACTGAGCCCTCGGGGCCTCCACTGTGGAGGGTTCACCTGTGATCACTGATTGTGAAGCCCCTGGAATGAGCCCTGTCACTGAGCGGTCGGGGCCTCCTCTGTGGAGGGTTCACCTGTGATCATTGATTATGAGGCCCCTGGAATGAGCCCTGTCACTGAGCCCTCGAGGCCTCCACTGTGGAAGGTTCACATTGTAATCACTGATTCTGAGGCAGCTGGAATGAGCTCCGAAACTGAGCCCTCGAGGCCTCCTCTGTGGAGGGTTCACCTGCAGTCACTGATTCTGAGGCCCCTGGAATGAGTCCTGTCACTGAGCCCTCGAGGCCTCCTCTGTGGAGGATTCACCTGTGATCAGTGATTCTGAGGCCCCTGGAATGAGTCCTCTCACTGAGCCCTCGGGTCCTCCACTATGGAGGTTTCACCTGTAATCACTGATTCTGAGGCCCCTGGAATGAGTCCTGTCACTGAGGCCTCCTCTCTGGAGTGTTCACCTGTGTTCACTGATTCTGAGGCCCCTGGAATGAGTCCTGTCACTGAGCCCTCGGGCCTCCTCTGTGGAGGGTTCACCTGTGATCACTGATTCTGAGGCCTCTGGCATGAGTCCTGTCACTGAGGCCTCCACTGTGGAGGGTTCACCTGTAATCACTGATTCTGAGGCCCATGGAATGAGTCCCGTCACTGAGCCCTCGAGGACTCCTCTGTGGAGGGTTCACCTGTAATCTCTGATTCTGAGGCCGCTGGAATGAGTTCCATCACTGAGCCCTCGAGGCCTCCTCTGTGGTGGGATCACCTGCAGTCACTGATTCTGAGGCCCCTGGAATGAGTCCTGTCACTGAGCCCTCGAGGCCTCCACTGTGGAAGGTTCACCTGTAATCACTGATTCCGAGGCCGCTGGAACGAGTTCCGTCACTGAGCCCTGGAGGCCTCCTCTGTGGAGGGTTCACCTGCAGTCACTGATTCTGAGGCCCCTGAAATGAGCCCTGTCACTGAGCCCTTAGGGCCTCCTCTGTGGAGGGTTCACCTGCAGTCACTGATTCTGAGGCCCCTGGAATGAGTCCTGTCACTGAGCCCTCAAGGCCTCCTCTGTGGAGGGTTCACCTGTGATCACTGATTCTGAGGCCCCTGAAATGAGCCCTGTCACTGAGCCCTCGGGTCCTCCTCAGTGGAGGGTTCACCTGTGATCACTGATTCTGAGGCCGCTGGAATGAGTCCTGTCACTGAGGCCTCCACTTTGGAGGGTTCACCTGTAATCACTGATTCTGAGGCCCCTGGAATGAGTCCTGTCACTGAGCCCTCAAGGCCTCCACTGTGGAAGGTTCACCTGTAATCACTGAGTCCGAGGCCGATGGAACGAGTTCCGTCACTGAGCCCTCGAGGCCTCCTCTATGGAGGGTTCACCTGCAGTCCCTGATTCTGAAGCCCCTGGAATGAGTCCTGTCATTGAACCCTCAAGGCCTCCTCTGTGGAGGGTTCACCTGTGATCACTGATTTTGAGGCCACTGGAATGAGTTTCATCACTTAGCACTCGGGGCCTCCACTGTGGAGGGTTCACCTGTAATCATTGATTATGAGGCCCCTGGAATGAGCCCTGTCACTGAGCCCTCGAGGCCTCCACTGTGGAAGGTTCACCTGTAATCACTGATTCTGAGGCCACTGGAATGAGTTCCGTCACTGAGCCCTCGAGGCCTCCTCTGTGGAGGGTTCACCTGCAGTCACTGATTTTGAGGCCCCAGGAATGAGTCCTATCACTGGGCCCGCGGGGCCTCCTCTGTGGAGGGTTCACCTGTGATCACTGATTCTGAGGCCCCTGGAATGAGCCCTGTCACTGAGCACTTGGGGCCTCCTCTGTGGAGGGTTCACCTGTAATCACTGATTCTGAGGCCGCTGGAATGAGTCCTGTCACTGAGGCCTCCACTGTGGAGGGTTCACCTGTAATCACTGATTCTGAGGCCCCTGGAATGAGTCCCGTCACTGAGCCCTCGAGGCCTCCTCTTTGGAGGGTTCACCTGTAATCACTGATTCTGAGGCCGCTCTAATGAGTTCCGTCACTGAGCCCTCGGGGCGGCCACTGTGGAGGGTTCACCTGTGATCACTGATTATGAGGTCCCTGGAATGAGCCCTGTCACTGAGCCGTCGGGGCCTCCACTGTGGAAGGTTCACCTGTTATCACTGATTCTGAGGCTGCTGGAATGAGTTCCGTCACTGAGCCGTCGGGGCCTCCTCTGAGGAGGGTCCACATGTGATCATTCATTCTGAGGCCCCCGGAATGAGCCCTGTCACTGAGCCCTCGAGGCCTCCACTGTGGAAGTTTCACCTGTAATCACTGATTCTGAGGCCGCTGGAATGAGTTCCGTCACTGAGCCCTCGACGCCTCCTCTGTGGAGGGTTCACCTGCAGTCACTGATTCTGAGAACCCTGGAATGAGTCCTGTCACTGAGCCCTCGAGGCCTACTCTGTGGAGGGTTCACCTGTGATCACTGATTTTGAGGCCCCTGGAATGAGCCCTGACACTGAGCCCTCGGGCCTCCGCTGTGGAGGGTTCAACTGAAATCACTGATTCTGAGGCCGCTGGAATGAGTTCCATCACTGAGCCCTCGAGGCCTCCTCTGTGGAGGGTTCACCTGCAGTCACTGATCATGAGGCCTCGGGAATTATCCTGTCACTGAGCCATCTTGGCCTCCACTGTGGAAGGTTCACATTGTAATCACTGATTCTGAGGCCGCTGGAATGAGCTCTGTCACTGAGTCCTCGAGGCCTCCTCTGTGGAGGGTTCACCTGCAGTCACTGATTCTGAGAACCCTGTAATGAGTCCTGTCACTGAGCCCTCGAGGCCTCCTCTGTGGAGGGTTCACCTGTGATCACTGATTCTGAGGCCCCTGGAATGAGCCCTGTCACTGAGCCCTCGGGCCTCCTCTGTGGAAGGTTCACCTGTGATCACTGATTCTGAGGCCGCTGGAATGAGTCCTGTCACTGAGCCCTCCACTGTGGAGGGCTCACCTGTAATCACTGATTCTGAGGCCCCTGGAATGAGTCCCGTCACTGAGCCCTCGAGGCCTCCTCTGTGGAGGGTTCACCTGAAATCACTGATTCTTAGGCCGCTGGAATGAGTTCCATCACTGAGCCCTCGAGGCCTCCTCTGTGGAGGGTTCACCTGCAGTCACTGATTCTGAGGCCTCGGGAATTAGTCCTGTCACTGAGCCATCTTGGCCTCCACTGTGGAAGGTTCACATTGTAATCACTGATTCTGAGGCCGCTGGAATGAGCTCCGTCACTGAGCCCTCGAGGCCTCCTCTGTGGAGGGGTCACCTGCAGTCACTGATTCTGAGGCCCCTGGAATGAGTCCTGTCACTTGTTAGAAACGGGACCCTGGCCGGCCAAGACTCGCGTCGAGGTCAGTCAGGGATCGCCATTTCTAAGTGTCAGGGCAAGGGAGTTACACGCCAAGATAACCCCTCACTCGCCCTCTAGGTAACGTGGCGCGAGCAGTCAAGGCTAAACTTGGAGGCGATGTAAGTTAAGTATTTGCGCACGCACACCAGCAACAACAACCAAAGGCCCACCACAAAGGAAAACTCCACACAAGGTTATATGAAAATAGCCTTTGTATTATAATAAATATACATCAGATAAAACACACATCTTATTACACTGTGCCAACAGGCACGGGCGGAATTTACAAGGGATATTTGTACAGGACAGGACCACTTGGATCACTGTCACGGGTAATAGCACTTTGTAAGCAATACTTTCAGCACTTTAGCAATACCTTCAGTAATAAAGCAATACCTTCAGTAATAAAGCAATACTGTGAGAAGTTGGCCTGATAGGTAGTGTTTCCAATTCTGGAACCACTGGTTATCAGTCCAAACAAACCCCAAAGATGTCAGGTTGTAAGTCAACCTTGTAGACAAGCTATCCTAGTGGTAGCATGGACTAAGCAGCCTTAAAGGCTTAACTAAAGAGGTCGTGTTAAGCGAGCTGTTTTACCACATACAATCCTGTAATCAAATGAAAGGACACCACACAAGTATATATTATAAAAATATATGTATTTATTACTAAATTACTCCCCAGTACTCTTTATGAGGAAAGGGGCACAAGCGTTAAATCAAAAGCACTGTTACACATAGAAAGTTGCACGTTTATGGATGAGGGCGGGTGGCCACTCAGACCATATATCAAAAAAGTGGTATAAGTAACACTTTACGAACAATGGTTAGGCCTAGGGCCTAGAGATTCGCTGGGAGCAGTCAGGACAAGCAATGAAGAAGTCAGGAGTAGCCCACAGGAGACGGGTGCAGCACGGAAAGTGCAGCGCGCACCAATGCACTGTCAATGGTGCGTAAAAGTCAATTAAAGTGAATAAAAAGATACTTCCGCTGAACCTAGGAACACAAAACTTTAGACACAGACCCTAGAGGTGTGTACCAGTGTAAAGACACCGGCGTTGCAAAGTTACCTCACCCACAGGCCGTGGGTGCACAGGGTCGAAGTGGCGTCGGGTTCTGTCACGCAGGTTCTGGGTGCTTGGAGCTGTTGCAGCTGCAGGCGCTGTGAAGCAGAAGTGTCCGGTGCGATCCAAGGGTGGATCGATGTAGAAAAGTACCTGAAAGCAGAGGGGACAGAGTCTGGGTCACTCAGCAGTGACCAGGGTGGAACCAGGACGGAACCAGGCAATGTCGGGCGCAATCAGGCGGTTGTCGATAGGCTTCTCTCCGCTGTCACGTGGGCTCTGGGGCATCTGCGACGTCCAGGAGCAGGTCACGATCCGTCCCACGTAGGCTCTCGCCGTCAGCACCGTCGGCTTGAAGATTGTAGCAAACAGCACTTGGCAAAAGCAATCCACGCGGAACCGGGAGATTGCTTATCACTCGAACCAGGAGGGTCAGAGTGGGTGCTCCTTTTCACAGGAGCTGGTGCAGATCTGGAGCAACCAGAAAAGCAAGTCGTATTTCGAAGTTCGTCGGCACAGGGGCCACAAGCCAGCTGGCAAGTGACCGGGCCAACGCGTCGAGCGCACACAAGCAGAAGGGCCCCACGCAGCACTCGTCGAGTGTGGAGGGGTGCTTTGGTGCAAGTGGAGCTCGGGGCTGGGGCTTCTCAAACCCCGGTGTACAGCTTCGAGGGTCACTCGTGGGCCGCACGGTCAGCGTCTCGTGGCCTTTTCAAGATGGCGTGCCCCACGCTTCCGGTCGCCTCCACGGGTCTCAGCTCTGCAGGGACTGTGGATCGGGCAGGTAGAAGGCAGGCAAGCTTGATCTCGTCGATCTCTGTCGCTCGAGTTCCGGCGGGAACTGCAACAAAGCAAGGGTCGAGGGCTGGATGGTGCCTGTTTGCACAGGGTGGTCACTCCTTGACCACAAGGGAGATTCTTCAGTCTTCTCACGTCGTGTAGAAAGTCGAAGGGTCCAGATTTCGTTTCTTATGTTTCTTCAGGATGATCTGAGGTCCGTTGGGACTGCTCCCCCTCTTATTCGAATCTCGGGGGTTGGACATCCTGCTAGGTCCCCTCCTATGGGTGGGACCCAGGAAGGGGGTGGTTACACCCCTCTCCTTTGATCCTGGCCGCGCTGGGACAGGGGCTGGGAGGCCCCAGAACCGGTTTGGCCGGATCCTGCAAGGGGCAGCCTTGTGCTCCCCAGGCAGTGTCTGGTTTCATTGAAACCTCCCTACTCCAATCCACTATCTCCTGTCTGGGGTGGTTTGACACCGCCCTGTGACAGGAAACTCTTTGTCCAGGCCTCCTCTGCCGGGTTTCGGTCAGCAGCAGGAGGTCAGACCCGTGTCTGTGGCAGGGGCATCCATTTTGTGGATCTGAGGCTCATTTTAAATCAACCGCGTTTCAGTAAAGTAACATGTCTTCTCCCTCTAGAAGGGTGGAATGCTACCCCCGTCGCCAGAACTGGCGAGGGGGTAGTATTCCAATTCGTATGACACCTTACACGACATGTTTTGATAAAGCCAAACCAAAGTTGCTATATAACCGCGAGGATTATAAGGCGCTTAAGAGTATATGGTATGGCATTATCCCGGATCAGCTTAGGGAGTTGTTCCCGACAGCTGCAGACAGGCTCAGCTCATGCCAGAGCACCATCTCACATAAAACCACGCACTCTGCCTCCAGGATTGATGAGGCCTTCCATAGGAGTGGCTTACAGGCTATATATGTGTCCAGATATAGGTTTAGATATAGGTATACTATATCTAAGCAAGGGGTGACTACACCCACTTGCCCCAGCTGAGTGATCAGCCAGTTGTGTCAATTTAAGAACCAGCCAGGGGTGGCAAAAGCTATGCTTCAGCCCCTGGTAGGCCTTGGTGGCACCTATGCCCTGGGCACCTATAGTGCATGGTACAGGGGCTGACAAGGAGTCCATTTCCAATTGTGGTATGTACCTATAGCACATGTATTATAAATTTAGAGAGAGAACAGCAGGCTGGGGGTCTGATTAGCAGGCCCACAGCCTCAGTAAGTCGAAAACCAGTGAAGCAAAAAGCAAAAATTGGGGTGACCATAGGATAGCAGACCCTACTCTCCTACATAACCCCCCCCCAAACGCAGGGACATTAAACTTAACCTTGACCAGATAAGTCTTCATGTTCTAAGTGGAAGTACCGGGAGAGACCATCTGCATTACCATGGTCAGTCCCTGGGCGGTGCTCCACTGTAAAGTCCATCCCCTGTAGGGAAATGGACCACCTGAGCAGTTTGGGATTTTCACCCTTCATCTGATTTAGCCACAAGAGGGGCTTATGGTCTGTCTGAATTAGGAAGTGAGTACCAAACAAGTATGGCCTCAACTTCTTCAGGGCCCAAACCACAGCAAAGGCCTCCCTCTCAATAGCTGACCAACGTTTCTCCCTTGGGGTCAGCCTTCTGCTAATAAAAGCAATGGGCTGGTCTTGACCATCTTGATTAAGTTGTGAAAGCACAGCTCCCACCCCCAACTCAGAAGCATCTGTCTGTACAATGAACTGTTTGGAGTAGTCAGGACTCTTCAGGATAGGTGCAGAGCACATGGCCTTCTTCAGGTCATCAAATGCCTTTTGACAGCTAACTGTCCACTGAACCTTTTTGGGCATCTTCTTGGATGTCAAGTCATTCAATGGTGTCACAATGGACCCATAGTTCTTTACAAATTTTCTGTAATACCCAGTCAGGCCCAAGAAGGCTCTGACTTGTGTCTGGGTAGTTGGAGGAGTCCAGTCCTGTATGGTCTGGATCTTGCTCTCCAGTGGTTGAACTTGACCCCCACCTACTAGGTGGCCCAAGTACACAACCTTGCTCTGCCCTATCTGGCACTTAGTAGCCTTGATAGTCAGGCCTGCCTTTTGCAGGGCCTCCAGAACCTTCTTCAGGTGGATCAGGTGATCCTCCCAGGTGGAGCTAAAGACAGCAATATCATCTAGATATGCTGCGCAAAAGTCATCCAACCCAGCAAGGACTTGGTTCACCAACCTTTGGAAAGTGGCAGGTGCATTCTTCAAACCAAAGGGCATTACCACAAACTGATAATGTCCACTAGGGGTAGAGAATGCTGTTTTTGCTTTTGACTCTTCAGCTAGTCTGATTTGCCAGTAGCCAGCTGTCAAATCAAATGTGCTCAGAAACTTGGCAGAAGCCAATTTATCAATGAGCTCATCTGCTCTTGGAATGGGGTGAGCATCTGTCCTAGTGACAGCATTGAGACCTCTGTAGTCCACACAAAACCTCATTTCTCTCTTCCCATCTTTGGTATGAGGTTTTGGCACAAGGACCACTGGGCTAGCCCATGGGCTCTCTGATGGCTCAATCACTCCAAGCTCCAACATCTTTTGCACCTCAGCCTTTATACAATCCCTGACATGGTCAGGTTGCCTGTAGATCTTATTCTTCACAGGCAGATTGTCACCAGTATCCACCTCATGGGTGCACCAGTTAGTCTGACTGGGTGTGAGTGAAAACAAGTGTCTGTGGGCCTGCAACACCTGTCTGCAGTCCACCTGTTGCTGCTCAGTGAGGCTGCCTGCCAAGGCTACTCCATCAACTGAACCATCATCAGGGTTCTGGGAAAGCAGGTCTGGGAGAGGGTCACTCTCTTCCTCCTGTTCCCCATCTGTGGCCATGAGGAGACTCATGTCCTCCCTGTCAACAAATGCTTTCAAACGATTGACATGGAGCACCCTGTGGGGGCTCCTAGGGGTGCCAAAGTCAACCAGGTAGGTGACTTCTCCCTTCTTTTCAATGATAGGGTAGGGTCCAGTCCACTGGTCCTGGAGAGCTGCTGGCCCCACTGGGTCCAACACCCACACCTTCTGCCCTGGCTGGTACTCAACCAGAACAGCCTTTTGGTCATGCCAGGCTTTCTGTAATTCCTGACTGGCCTCCAGGTTTTTGGATGCTCTCTCCATGTATTCAGCCATCCTGGAGCGGAGACCAAGTACATAATCCACAATGTCTAGTTTAGGCTTTTTGAGAGGTAACTCCCATCCTTCCTTCACCAAACTCAATGGACCTCTTACAGGGTGGCCAAACAAAAGTTCAAAAGGGCTGTAGCCAACCCCCTTCTGTGGGACCTCTCTGTAAGCAAAGAGCAAGCAGGGTAAAAGGATGTCCCATTTCCGCCTAAGCTTCTCTGGTAAACCTTTTATCATTCCCTTTAGGGTCTTGTTGAACCTTTCCACAAGCCCATTGCACTGTGGATGGTAGGGTGTGGTAAACTTATAGTTTACTCCACACTCTTTCCACATTGCTTTTAAGTATCCAGACATGAAGTTGGTACCTCTGTCTGAAAGAACCTCCTTTGGAAAGCCCACTCTTGAGAAAACTGCAATGAGGGCTTTTGCCACCACAGGAGCTGTGGTGGTCCTCAGGGGAATTGCTTCTGGGTACCTGGTGGCATGATCCACTACCACCAGTATAAATCTGTGCCCAGATGCTGTTTGAGGATCCATGGGACCCACAATGTCTATTCCAACTCTCTCAAAGGGTACCCCCACCACAGGTAGTGGTATCAGGGGGGCCTTTGTTGTGCCACCTGACTTACCACTGGCTTGGCAAGTGACACAGGAGCGACAAAACTCCTTGACATTTTCTGACATGTGAGGCCAGTGAAAGTGTGGAACAAGCCTGTCCCAAGTCTTATTCTGGCCTAAGTGTCCTGCAAGGGGAATATCATGGGCCAAGGTAAGAAGGAAGCCCCTAAACTTCAAAGGTATAACCAACCTCCTGGTTGTGCCAGGCTTGGGGTCTCTAGCCTCTGAATAAAGGAGTCCTTCATCCCAATACACTTTATGGGTACCTTGAGCATTCCCTGCAGCCTCAGCAGCAGCTTGCTGTCTGAGGGGTTCAAGTGAAGGGCAATCTAATTGGGCCTGCCCCAGGTCTGCCCTTGAGGGTCCCCCTGTCCCCAGAAACTCAACCTGATCAGGTTCAAGCTCCTCAGAGACAGTCTCCTCTTGGACTGCAGAATCAGTTTCCTGTGAAACCTGATCCTCAACCTGGGGCAAGTGGGAAGGCACAGCCTTAACCCTCTTGCTCCTTCTCTTGGGTTGTGGTTGGTCTATTGTTTCAAGATCCACCACTGGTTCAGGAAGGCACTTCTTAGCCTGAGACCTTGTCACTGCAAGGACATGAGCTGAAATCCCTAGCATTTCTGCATGAGTCCTGTACTCCACTTCTGACCAAACTGAGCTTTCAAGATCATTGCCTAACAGACAGTCTACTGGGAGGTCTGCACTCACAACAACTTTCTTTAGGCCATCTACCCCTCCCCAGGAGAAGTTCACAACAGCCACACTATGGGAAGTAGTGGAGTTGCTTGCATTGGTCACTAGGTAACTTTCACCTAGTACAATTTGTCCAGGGTCCACAAAGCCAGGTGCCACCATTGTGACACTGGCACAAGTGTCCCTGTAGGCCTGAGCCAGTTTCTCATTAATTAAGGGAGTCTGCCTATATTTGCCCAGGTTACTGGGGCTTACTGCAGTGGGCAAAGATATGTCCACATCATATAGGAGAACTGCCTGTGTGGGGATTCTGACTAGGCCAGATTCCACCTCAGTACCCAGGGTCAACCCTACTAAACCCTTTGGCTGTGTACCACCACTGCTGACTGTACTAGGGGGTGCAGTTGCTTTAGGAGCTGCAGTGGTGGGGACTGGATTTTTCTTAGTGCATTCACTGCCCCAGTGTGAAACTGATTTGCAGGTATTACACCAAGGTTTCTTTGGGCCATCATTCTTCTTTTTCTTGTTTCCATTTTGGGAACCCCCCTCCTTATTGCTAGTTTGGGGGCCTGAAGACTTCTGGTCCTTTTCTTTATCTTTCTGATTCCCACCCTTCTGGTCTGTTTTCTTCTGGTCACCTTGGTTCTGGTTTTTCTGCTTAATCCTTGTTCTGACCCATTTGTCTGCCTTCTTTCCCAATTCTTGGGGAGAGGTCAAATCAGAGTCAACAAGGTATTGATGCAACAGCTGGTTCTGACAGTTATTAAGGATCTGTTCTCTCATCATAAGATTGTACAATCCTGTATAGTCTGAAACTTTACTTCCCTGCAGCCAACCCTCCAGAGCCTTAGTGGCACAATCTACAAAATCAGTCCAGTCCTGAGTCTGTGCTTTTTGGGTGTCTCTGAACAACAACCTGTATTGCTCAGTGGTTAGGCCAAACCCTTCAATAAGAGCACTCTTCAGAACAGAGTAGTTTTTGGCATCCTCAGGTCTAACAGTGAGGAGCCTGTCCCTCCCTTTCTCAGAAAAGGAGTACCATAAAATTGCTGCCCACTGATCCTCAGGGACCTGCTGTACCATGCAGGCCCTCTCAAGAGCAGTCATCCATTTGTGGATATCATCCCCTTCCTTGTAGGGGGGCACAATTTTTGTCAGGTTTCTATTGTCATAGGCCCTGTCTTTTTCTTTAGGAACTTTGCTGCCACCAGTGGCATCTAAGCCACACAATTTTTTCTCTCTTGCTAAAGCAAGTTTAGCTTGAGCCAAGGCTACCTCTTCCCTTTCTATTTGGAGTTGGACAGCCCTCATCCTGGCCCTATGCTCTTTTCTCTGGGAGGAAGTCATTCCTCTTTGAGATTCTCTTGAGGCACTAGAAAGGTGAGAGTCCCTTGACAGAGATCTCTCCCTTCTATTACCTGGGAGAATTTGGTTATGAGATCTGGAGTGGTGCTGGCCCCCTCCATTCCCATGTAGGTCCAAGTTGGCCTGGTTAAGCCTGGCAACCTGTACCTGGTTTCCCCCCTGATCCTGATCTTCAGGCTCATCTAAATCAGAGCCTTCTTCTTCTTCTTCCTCCTCCACTACATCATCTTGAAGATCCTCATTCTCAGGGGAGTTTATCCCTTCCTCTGTTTCTAAGGGAGTCTGACTCACCTTATCTAGGTCATCCTTTTCTAGGAGAGCTATTAGGGAAGGAATGGTAGGGCCTCTGCCCTTTTTTAGCCCCCTGGCTGTGCACAAGGCACTCAGGTCTTTGTGGCTAAGGTTGTCATATCTGGATGTTGTCCCTATAGGATCAACTATTACAGGAGCAGAGCCTGAAGCTCTTTCTGTATCAGACATGACTGCTAGTGAGGTGTAAGTGGTGCACTTACCTACACTAAGTGGTTTCCTACTGTACCTTGCTAGTGAGTTGTAGTCAGGGTGTGCTAATCCCTTTAATCTACAACTACTAAGTTCAGTAGAACTTAATATGCTAAGCTTTTGATTTATATGTACCTAGAGGTACTTGATGTGATCTTTCAATTTGATAAAGATTGCAATGGTAAAACAAACAGCAAGCTCAAATCCCACCGCTGCCACCAATGTGAGAAGTTGGCCTGATAGGTAGTGTTTCCAATTCTGGAACCACTGGTTATCAGTCCAAACAAACCCCAAAGATGTCAGGTTGTAAGTCAACCTTGTAGACAAGCTATCCTAGTGGTAGCATGGACTAAGCAGCCTTAAAGGCTTAACTAAAGAGGTCGTGTTAAGCGAGCTGTTTTACCACATACAATCCTGTAATCAAATGAAAGGACACCACACAAGTATATATTATAAAAATATATGTATTTATTACTAAATTACTCCCCAGTACTCTTTATGAGGAAAGGGGCACAAGCGTTAAATCAAAAGCACTGTTACACATAGAAAGTTGCACGTTTATGGATGAGGGCGGGTGGCCACTCAGACCATATATCAAAAAAGTGGTATAAGTAACACTTTACGAACAATGGTTAGGCCTAGGGCCTAGAGATTCGCTGGGAGCAGTCAGGACAAGCAATGAAGAAGTCGGGAGTAGCCCACAGGAGACGGGTGCAGCACGGAAAGTGCAGCGCGCACCAATGCACTGTCAATGGTGCGTAAAAGTCAATTAAAGTGAATAAAAAGATACTTCCGCTGAACCTAGGAACACAAAACTTTAGACACAGACCCTAGAGGTGTGTACCAGTGTAAAGACACCGGCGTTGCAAAGTTACCTCACCCACAGGCCGTGGGTGCACAGGGTCGAAGTGGCGTCGGGTTCTGTCACGCAGGTTCTGGGTGCTTGGAGCTGTTGCAGCTGCAGGCGCTGTGAAGCAGAAGTGTCCGGTGCGATCCAAGGGTGGATCGATGTAGAAAAGTACCTGAAAGCAGAGGGGACAGAGTCTGGGTCACTCAGCAGTGACCAGGGTGGAACCAGGACGGAACCAGGCAATGTCGGGCGCAATCAGGCGGTTGTCGATAGGCTTCTCTCCGCTGTCACGTGGGCTCTGGGGCATCTGCGACGTCCAGGAGCAGGTCACGATCCGTCCCACGTAGGCTCTCGCCGTCAGCACCGTCGGCTTGAAGATTGTAGCAAACAGCACTTGGCAAAAGCAATCCACGCGGAACCGGGAGATTGCTTATCACTCGAACCAGGAGGGTCAGAGTGGGTGCTCCTTTTCACAGGAGCTGGTGCAGATCTGGAGCAACCAGAAAAGCAAGTCGTATTTCGAAGTTCGTCGGCACAGGGGCCACAAGCCAGCTGGCAAGTGACCGGGCCAACGCGTCGAGCGCACACAAGCAGAAGGGCCCCACGCAGCACTCGTCGAGTGTGGAGGGGTGCTTTGGTGCAAGTGGAGCTCGGGGCTGGGGCTTCTCAAACCCCGGTGTACAGCTTCGAGGGTCACTCGTGGGCCGCACGGTCAGCGTCTCGTGGCCTTTTCAAGATGGCGTGCCCCACGCTTCCGGTCGCCTCCACGGGTCTCAGCTCTGCAGGGACTGTGGATCGGGCAGGTAGAAGGCAGGCAAGCTTGATCTCGTCGATCTCTGTCGCTCGAGTTCCGGCGGGAACTGCAACAAAACAAGGGTCGAGGGCTGGATGGTGCCTGTTTGCACAGGGTGGTCACTCCTTGACCACAAGGGAGATTCTTCAGTCTTCTCACGTCGTGTAGAAAGTCGAAGGGTCCAGATTTCGTTTCTTATGTTTCTTCAGGATGATCTGAGGTCCGTTGGGACTGCTCCCCCTCTTATTCGAATCTCGGGGGTTGGACATCCTGCTAGGTCCCCTCCTATGGGTGGGACCCAGGAAGGGGGTGGTTACACCCCTCTCCTTTGATCCTGGCCGCGCTGGGACAGGGGCTGGGAGGCCCCAGAACCGGTTTGGCCGGATCCTGCAAGGGGCAGCCTTGTGCTCCCCAGGCAGTGTCTGGTTTCATTGAAACCTCCCTACTCCAATCCACTATCTCCTGTCTGGGGTGGTTTGACACCGCCCTGTGACAGGAAACTCTTTGTCCAGGCCTCCTCTGCCGGGTTTCGGTCAGCAGCAGGAGGTCAGACCCGTGTCTGTGGCAGGGGCATCCATTTTGTGGATCTGAGGCTCATTTTAAATCAACCGCGTTTCAGTAAAGTAACATGTCTTCTCCCTCTAGAAGGGTGGAATGCTACCCCCGTCGCCAGAACTGGCGAGGGGGTAGTATTCCAATTCGTATGACACCTTACACGACATGTTTTGATAAAGCCAAACCAAAGTTGCTATATAACCGCGAGGATTATAAGGCGCTTAAGAGTATATGGTATGGCATTATCCCGGATCAGCTTAGGGAGTTGTTCCCGACAGCTGCAGACAGGCTCAGCTCATGCCAGAGCACCATCTCACATAAAACCACGCACTCTGCCTCCAGGATTGATGAGGCCTTCCATAGGAGTGGCTTACAGGCTATATATGTGTCCAGATATAGGTTTAGATATAGGTATACTATATCTAAGCAAGGGGTGACTACACCCACTTGCCCCAGCTGAGTGATCAGCCAGTTGTGTCAATTTAAGAACCAGCCAGGGGTGGCAAAAGCTATGCTTCAGCCCCTGGTAGGCCTTGGTGGCACCTATGCCCTGGGCACCTATAGTGCATGGTACAGGGGCTGACAAGGAGTCCATTTCCAATTGTGGTATGTACCTATAGCACATGTATTATAAATTTAGAGAGAGAACAGCAGGCTGGGGGTCTGATTAGCAGGCCCACAGCCTCAGTAAGTCGAAAACCAGTGAAGCAAAAAGCAAAAATTGGGGTGACCATAGGATAGCAGACCCTACTCTCCTACAAATACCTTCAGTAATAGCACTTTAGCAATACCTTCAGTAATAAAGCAATACCTTCAGTAATAAAGCAATACCTTCAGTAATAGCAATACCTTCTGAGGTTCCGTGACGGTTCCGTGACGATTTGAACCCGTGTTTTCAAGTTTGTCGGAAGTACATAATATTGGTATCAGTGAACCGCAAATGATCCATTTAGCATACCCTGGTGTTTTCGCTACGCTACAAGCAAGAGCACTCCTTTTATTAACACATTTCTGATCTACCCACGGCATCCATCTTAGATCATGGCAGCCATTTTGTGTTTCTTGCCCTCACATACGCAATAACCTCTGATCACTTCATTTCAATTAAGGACACGTAGCCTTAGCCGGAGATTCACCTCTTTCATGACACGTGCACCTTAAACAAGATCACGCTGTAGCTGCATGACTCGACAAAGGCTGCCTCCTCTGCCCGAGGCCAGTCTTACTAAACTGGTCTTCGTGTCCATTGTCCTGATCATGATTAGGCGGCCGAAGCCGGTAGCCTTGCCCATTTTACAACCCACAAACATCTCTTATCCCGCTTTCCTATCTTCCACACCTGGCTCCGTTCCTTTCTTTCTGAATCTTTATTAGGGGGAGGTAACGAAATTTACGATGAGGCGGTCCGGCTCTTGAATGCAATATTGACAAGGGATTGTGATGAACTAGTGGGAACCCCTCTTCATAAGATGTTTCGTATCAGATCTTATCAACGGTTCCAGTGTACGCCAAATATTTATTGTTTATGACACAAAGGTTTTGGGAATGTACCAACATGTGAAGAATTCGCCTGAAGGCCAAAAACTAGTATATAAGGAGCAACCCACTTTGTACAAATTGAACAGGCTCCTAGATTCTGCCCGTGTGTAGTATCTGTGACTTCTGTGTCCCTGCAGTAATAAACCTTTGGTCTTTGACGCCACCATCGAGAAGCCCGTGTTTCTGTTCATTTGTGCACCAAGGCAGGTGGAACTCCGGGGTCTTTGGGTGTTGTTCCCTGACACCTCTGGACGGAACCAAAAAGTCCAGAACTCCAATTGGCGCCCAACGTGGGGCGACGTCATTCGGTACCGGTCCAAAAGCCTGAAGAGTTCGAGAAGCTTCGTGTGAAGATTCCCGAGGGAGGCGCCCCACTTCATCGATCCCGGCATATCGCAAAAGTGGCCCGAAGTTCTCTTCCACGAGGGTTCCCGTTCAAGACGGCTGCAGTGGGCCGTTGCCTTGACCGTCGCCCTGTCTTGGACCCGAGGTGCAGTCCTTAGTACGGCGAAACGTGACGGGTTTCTCCTTGGTGACGTCTTCAGTGACTCAGTTAAGTATTTAGTGATAGCTAGCTGGTTACTTTGTGAGGATTGTTAAAATCCTTGATTGGTTCGGTTTGGTTTGGTTCTTAGTAGGATTATCACAGGTTGTTCTGGTTACGATAATCTATTTGGTTTAGTTTGGGTATCGATACAACAGTTCGTTTTGGTAGGCCTAAATTCTTGGTTTAAGTGCACACATCTGTTTTGTGTTTTGTTTGTTTTGTGTTCCGGACTGAAAAATGGTAAGTCGGAAAATGTTGTCTTGCTTTGGTTGCAACTGTGACTCACGATTGGAGGACTCCTGTCTGGTTCCTCCGATTGGGACTCCCCTATATGATTTATATTGTAAATTTGGTGTGGGTCCCATATCTTATAATGAGGTATGGGTCCGTTACACTGCGAAGGATGGTGTCCTTAGTTGGCCACTGCATGGTAGTTTTGAACCCGAGATTCTCGACAACTTAGAAGCTAAATTGTTTAAGAAGAAAGCCCGGCCGGCAATGTTTGATTCTTTCCGTTACTGGCGAAAAGAATCCAAACAGAGAGAAATGAAAAGGTTGAAGAAAGAACAGAAAGAACAAGAAGAGTTGACTCTAGAGCAAGCGGCTAAGCAGTTGCAGGCTAACGAGTGTGAGAAAGCCATAGATGTGGCCATTAGAGAGCATAATTTAGCGATTGACAAGTGCTATCCCGCCTTGCCATCGAAAATGGCTAAGATACTGGAGGATTCCGAAAACGATCCTCTGTTGTCTTATCTGTTACGGTCACCTCCACCGTATGCACAAGGTGCTGCGGCTCCACTTGTCCCGAATGTTCAATTGCCGGTTGCTGGACAACCTGGTGTTCTTGCTCCTGTCCCTCCGAATCAAGTTCCCGTACCTCCTGTGATCAATGTAAATGTTCCTACAGCTCCTCCTCTTCCTGCACTGCCAACTTCTATACCTATATCTGTGTCACTTGCACCTACTGTTCCACAAACTATTTTTCTCGATACTCCTACTGTTCCATTATCTATTCCTACCTCTACTGCGTTCTCTACGTCTGCGAGTGTGTTAACTCCACTTTCTGTTCGTCGAAGAATCACTGATTCTGTTACTAATATGCTGTCTCCTTTATATAAAACTTTAATTAAGACTCCTACTCCTGACTCTGTTCAGAGACGTAGCCAGCTTCCAAGTACTGAGGAACGGGGAATTTTAGATTCCACGGCTCTCAGATGGATTTCGAAGAGTAGAAGATATAGTACGAGAGATGTGCTAGATACATTTATGCAGTGGAAGGAACCAACGCAACGGTATGTCTTTGATGAGATGTGCTCGTTGTTACGTGAAGAAATAGAAGAAGATGATGTTGAATCAGATTTGGAAGATTTAATTAAAGTTCAGAAAGAGTTTGCTGCAGGAATGATAGTGGGTGATAATATAAAAGAAGCGATGGAACTTATTTTAAGTTTTAGGAATGATCCATCTCTTCGCTCGCCGAGAGATTTAGAAAGAGGAAAAACGAAGCTAAGTCGCCAATATCCTATGAGGGAGGTTCCTCCAATTTGGCGCGAAGCAGTGGCAGCTGATAATAATGCTGGTATTGCAGCTGTTCCAGCACAGTTCCAAAGAGTGTGGATACACATTCCATGGAAGCGAGCTGAAGTGCTAGCGGTAAAACAGGCCTTGCCAGATCCACGTAAGAATCCTGCTGGATATTACAAGGAATTAACACAGACAGTTGAGGCCTGTATAATGAACTTAGCGGACATTGACATGTTATTTGGCAATGTAGTTCCACAACCAATTTGGGCTAAAATTCGTAGAGAGGATCATCAAGCTGCCCTAGGTGGTGATTGGGCAGCTATCACTGCAGCAGATGGTCAGCAAATAGGTGGTGCAAAACCCGAACCCCTAATTGCTAATCTTCCAGGTAGAATAATTGATCTAATGAAGACTCTAATGCCAGCATTACGTGTTAATTGGGACAAGTTGTCAGCATGCAGGCAGAAGAAAGACGAAAGTGTCTCCGACTTCTTCACGAGGTTTGAAGAAACTTTTGGAGATCATAGTGGTCAGGACATGAGCACAGAAGGAGGACAAAGATTGTTTGTCGATAAATTTGTGCATAATTTGTTACCTGAATTATGCAATAAACTAAAAGACTCAGAAAGTGCGTGGGCTGTATCCACAACTGCGCAAATACTTGCGACTGCACAGTATTACGAAAATAGGGATAAAGAAGAAAAGGAGAAATCAGAGAAGAAAACGAAAGATTTAAAAACTAAAGTTCTCTTGCAGCAGGCGTATCCGCCTCGCACGAATCAATCTAATACGCAGCAAGGTTCCTACCAAAGGACAGATTATAGTACATCAAGGCCTCAATATCAATGGAATCAGTGCGCGTATTGTAAGAAAGAGGGTCACTATAAAAATGAATGTCCGATCTTAGCGCAAAATAATGCAGCAGCAGCTCAGAGAGGTCGTGGTGGTTTTGTGCAGAATTCTAGAGGTCGAGGACGAGGTGCTATGCCTCCACAAACGAATGATCGTCCCTCCAATCACTTTGATCAACGAAATGGACAATCTACTCAGCAAAATAGATCTCAACAATATCTTGTTGAGGACTATTGTGAAACAGATGAGGGTTTTCAGCAAAATGGGTACTAGGACAGCCATGGACAAAGAGAGGGAGTAGTATCAGTTCCAGTGGATCAGAGTGGGCCTTATGTCGCAGTAGCAACATCAGGTGTAGTCGAACCGTTTCTGTTGGATACTGGTGCCGCAAAAAGTTCTATCATTCATGCGAAACTCCCTGGCGCACCTTTGTCCGGCTCAACAAATGTTTCCGTAGGTTTTTCAGGCGCCCCTGTTTACAACCCGATATCTGGTCCTTTGTCTATTTCTGTTGGACCGTGTCAATTGAAAGCACCCCTGATTTTAACGACAGGTTGTAATGAAAATCTGCTTGGTTTAGATTTGTTAAAACGACTATATGCGACATTATACTGTTCTCCGGAAGGAGTACAACTCACGTTGGGTAAAAATATCACCTCTCCGATGTACTTGTCAATGGATGCACTCCCGCCAGAGCTACGCTCACTCCCTGATTCTCTTTGGGCGACTGGTCCTAATGATGTAGGTCTCTTAGAAATTCCACCGTATGTGGTAACCTTGAAAGCAAATGTAAAATTTCCAAGAATTCCCCAATATAAAATATCTAGTGAAGGAGAACGTGCACTTTTATTAATTGTGCAAGATTTGATTAAGAAAGATGTGATTGAAGAAACTAGAGGAAATGTCTGTAACAGCCCTGTATTACCGATTTTGAAACGGACTGATCCTACAAAACCTCCAGTGTACAGGTTTGTCATAGACCTTAGAGAAGTTAATAAAATTGTGGTTCCGCAGTTTCCTGTGGTTCCGGACATTACTGCCTTGCTAACATTGATTCCTGCTACAGCCACATGGTTCTCAGTTATCGACTTAAAGAATGCCTTTTTCAGCATTCCGATAGCCGAAGAAAGTAGAGATATTTTCGGCTTCTGTTTAGGAGGTCGAAGTTTCAGATTTAAACGAGCTCCACAAGGCTATTGTGAAAGTCCATCTATTTATAGTCAAGCATTAAAAAGCCAGTTAGATTCTTTTGTCCTTCCTCCAGGTTCTGCCCTAGTACAGTACGTAGACGATCTTCTAGTGGCTGCCGATGACAAGGAAACTTGCAAAGCAGCTACAATTTCCTTATTGCATCATTTGTCTAAACTAAATCACAAGGTGTCTCCTTCCAAAATGCAATATTGCTGCCAAGAAGTGACCTACCTAGGTCATCTCTTGTCAAAGGAGGGAAGGAAGTTGACCCCAGAAAGAATAAAAGCAATTACACAGATGAGTGCTCCATGCACACAGAGAGAGGTACGTGCCTTCCTAGGTATTACCTCTTACTGTAGGCAGTGGATCCCAAATTTTTCTCTTTTAGCGAAACCATTGGTAGCCTTGACTGGGAAAAATGTTCCGAGTCCGGTGCCATGGTTTGATGAATGTCAAGAGAGTTTTACTGAATTACGAAAAGCATTGTGTTCAGCTCCTGTATTGGGTACACCTGATTACAGTAAACCATTCACGCTCTACGTTCACGAGAGAGACGGTTGCGCGTTGAGTATTCTGACACAGAAGTTTGGTGATAAACAACGCCCTTGTGCGTATTTCTCATCAACATTAGATCCGGTAGCCAGAGCGTTGCCTAGTTGTTTGAGAGCTACAGCGGCAGCTGCGGCTTCCATTCGACAATCCGCTGGTCTGGTGATGAACAACATGCTAGTGGTCATGGTTCCTCATGCAGTGGATACACTCATGAACCGAACGAAGACACAACACCTTACCAGTGCGAGACTATCTGGTTACCAACTGACATTACTAGCGAGTCATATTCAGATCAAAAGATGTAATGTATTGAATCCAGCAACACTGTTGCCGACTGATCAAGAGTCGAGTGATTCCGAGCCACATGATTGCTGTTTTAAAACGGAGAAAGAGACAAAAGGACGTATCGACTTGAAGGATACTCCGTTATCCGATCCGGATGGTACGCTGTATGTGGACGGGTCATGTTTTAAATTGGAGAATGGTGATGTGACTGCTGCTTACGCAGTAACTACTTTGAAGACGATTGTAGAGACTGCAAGAGTGAGTCAGAATTCTGCCCAAGCTGCAGAATTAATAGCTCTAACGAGAGCGTGTGTTTTAGCTGAGGGAAAGAGAGTGAATGTGTTTACAGACAGTCAGTACGCATTTGGCGTGGCCCATAGTTTTGGCCGGTTGTGGAGAGAAAGAGGTTTCATTACGTCCCATGGGACCAAGATCCAACATGGTCAGCTAGTTAACGACTTGTTGGAATCTCTAACCTTGCCGACTGAAGTTGCGATTGTAAAGTGCAGTGCTCATAAAGCAATCACGGATGATGTTGGTCGTGGGAATGCTTTTGCTGATGAAATCGCTAAACAGACAGCTAGAGACACGATGAGCAGAATGTATGTTGCTACGTCTGCAAGATGGATTGTTGAGTCTGGGATGTGCGAGGATACTATGGAAAGTGTGAAAGAGATTCAGAAAGAAGCAACTGAGGAAGAGAAACGTGTATGGAGAGAAAGTACGGGCAAGTTGGACTCGAATGGATGTTGGATTGATTTGACAGAACAGCAGCGTTGGATGTTGCCTGATGCGTATGTGCTTGCAGTAGTGACGATGGCGCATGGAGTAGCGCATATAAGTTCTAAAGGAATCTGTAAGATGTTGGCTCCGGTCTGGAAAAATGAGGGAATCAGTAAATGTGCCGAGAGAGTGGTGAAAAATTGCATGGTGTGCTTGATGCATAATCCTGGCAAGGGAACTCCAACTCCAGCTGGTCATTTCGCTCCTCCTTCCTGCCCTTTTGAAGTGATTCAGTTAGACTTTATTCACATGGACCGCTGTAATAATTTAAAATATGTCCTGGTGGTGGTTTGTGCTTTTTCCAGGTGGATAGAAGCATACCCACTAAAGGACAACACTGCCCTATCAACTGCCAAAATTCTTCTCAAAGAATATTTCCCTAGATACGGAATGCCACGGATTGTATGGTCAGATAACGGAAGTGAGTTTATAGGGAAAGTTATGCAGAGTGTGTGTGCCGGCCTAGGGCTGAAACAGAAATTCCACAGTGCGAACCATCCCCAGTCTGCTGGTTTAGTGGAGGGTTACAATGGCACCCTCAAGCTGAAAATAGCTAAAATACAAGCATCCACAGGTTTAGCCTGGCCAGACGCACTTCCTTTGGCCTTGTTATCAACGAGAGCAACTGTACATTCTAGAGTAGGGCTTAGCCCTTATGAGATAGTCTTTGGCCGCCCGGCAAATATCTGGGGTGTGCCAAGGCCTAAGGAATTTTGCTCTTTAGAATATCCTATGTTGACAGACTACCTGTACGACTTGACTGCTAAATTGAGTCTTATTCATCAACAGGTTTTCGATGCTTTACCAAAGCCTCCGGAGAGTCCAGGGCATCAGCTGAAACCAGGAGACCAAGTAGTCATCAGGAACTTCGCGAGGACAAAGAACCTTCAGCCGAGATTTGTCGGCCCCTTCCAAGTCCTGCTTGCAACAAGGACAGCAGTTCGTGTAGCTGGCCGCAAGCACTGGGTGCACGCGTCCCATGTTAAGCGTGTCCCTTTGCCGCTTCCTTACGACGACTGGGTGAAGAAGGGAATTGGTGCCTCCGAATCTGAAAGCACACCGAAGTTCATCCCTTTCAGCGATGCCGAATTGATTACTGACACTCCGAAATCTGACTCTCCTCCTGAAAAGATTCCTTTGAACACTGAACATTTGTCTCCAGCATCAGAAGAAACTTTGCCATCTGCGAACTTAAACACTGCAACAGTTGCTAGTGATACACTATTTGCCGATCAAACAGTACCTGCGAAGCAGAGATATAATTTACGAAACCGTAAAATGGACAAATAAAGCAGGCAACTGCATATTGTGATTTTGATATATTGAACTTTTGCCTTCAGCCAGGAAGTTTGCTATTGTTTTATTGTTTTTAAAATTGCCTTGCCGTCTGGGTAGCCGTAGGGTCGTGGCTGTGTGCCTAGTTGAATCTGCGGGGGTCTGACACAAGGTCGATCTTTCTGTTGGTTCTGGGAACTCCCAGGGCTGATAGAGGCATTTTCATCTACGTACACATCATCAGTGGTCGCGAGCGGATTGTAGAAGATGGAGCTTCCTGCGCTGCAACGAGAAAATGTGATTTATGTTCGCAGAAACAGACTTCATAGAATTCTTCATAGCAAATGCTTTTTGATGCAATGTGCCATTACATTCTTGATTATTTTAGCAACATTGGTGGGTGGAATCGTCTTTAGTATAAATCTGATTTTTGTACCAGTTACGACAGTACCTCCCCTTGATCCTGCCATTTCTACTGTTTCTTCTATACACTCTTTTCACTCGTTTCCGGAACATGAGCAAGCCCGACGCTCAGAATTCATTAACAATACTTTTGTACAGCTCTTGCACCAACACCAACTGGTAGTTAACACTACAGACTGCTGGGTGTGTGGCTTGATACCCCACACTATGGATAAAGGTATTCCCTATCTGGTTTTGCCTTTCAGCTACAATGGATCATTTCAGGCCCTTCAAACCATCTTTGCTTATGCCCTTGAAACCTATCCTCCACGTCCACCACGTTCCACTAAATATAACTCTGCTAACAAAGCCTTAGTCCAGGGAATTATTGACATGGTCAAGGACGTCAATAATACTCCATCATACCCTAGAGACGAATTGCGAGTATATTTAAGTTGGAATACTTCAGAATATCGCCTTAGTTTAGGAGAAAGCAAGCGTAAAAGCTCAACTCCAATCTGGGTCGTACCTCACCGAGGTCAGGTCTGTTTGCAAGGTAATGGGAGAAATCCGAGAGCTCAGCTAGGGAGGAGTGAGTGCGTAGAGACTTATGTGTTTCCGGCTAACTCTTCCCCTGCCTTCCTCACTGCTAGGGGTACCTACTTCATTTGTCGAGACAGAGCTTATACATGGTTGCCTGCCGACTTTTCAGGATCTTGTTATATTGCTCGATTGTTGCCTCCGACATACACTGCTTCATCTGATTACCACAGACCCAGAGTAGCGAGAGGTGTCTTCAGCAAGGAAGATACCGCTGGTCAGGAAGCTGGAGACTTCTTCAAAGGCTTCCTTCCGTTCTGGGGGCCTATGGCCAATAGTAGAAATATACGTCAGCTAACACGGGTAGTTGAATCTACTATTACCGAAACTGCTGGTGCCCTTAGCAATCTGACAGCTGAGCTTCAGGCGGATAGACTCATGACGTTGCAGAATCGTATGGTTCTAGACGTTATACTTGCAGATCGAGGTGGGGTATGCAGAATGATCCAATCGAGCTGCTGTGTCTTTATTCCTAATAATGCTCCAACAGTCTATGAGGCGATCTCTAAGCTACACAAGATTTCCGACTCTATTCACGTAGATAAGGGAAACTGGTCCTTCATGGAGTGGTTTTGGACTCTGATCTCAGCGTGGGGATGGAAGGTTCTAATGGTCATTGGTGTCATCCTAGTATTCCTATTCTCATGCTGCCTGATTATCCAGTGTGGTCCTGCTCTGTGTAGTCTTTGTGCTGCAACTTGTCTCAGAAAACCACCTGCGTTTGGAGAAAAGGCACGAGAAAGGATGATGATACAACAACATGTCACTGACCTGATGAGCATAGAACTAGATTCTGACATAGACTGAGTAATTGCCTATGTAAGGGCAAAAGGAGGGTCTGAGGTTCCGTGACGGTTCCGTGACGATTTGAACCCGTGTTTTCAAGTTTGTCGGAAGTACATAATATTGGTATCAGTGAACCGCAAATGATCCATTTAGCATACCCTGGTGTTTTCGCTACGCTACAAGCAAGAGCACTCCTTTTATTAACACATTTCTGATCTACCCACGGCATCCATCTTAGATCATGGCAGCCATTTTGTGTTTCTTGCCCTCACATACGCAATAACCTCTGATCACTTCATTTCAATTAAGGACACGTAGCCTTAGCCGGAGATTCACCTCTTTCATGACACGTGCACCTTAAACAAGATCACGCTGTAGCTGCATGACTCGACAAAGGCTGCCTCCTCTGCCCGAGGCCAGTCTTACTAAACTGGTCTTCGTGTCCATTGTCCTGATCATGATTAGGCGGCCGAAGCCGGTAGCCTTGCCCATTTTACAACCCACAAACATCTCTTATCCCGCTTTCCTATCTTCCACACCTGGCTCCGTTCCTTTCTTTCTGAATCTTTATTAGGGGGAGGTAACGAAATTTACGATGAGGCGGTCCGGCTCTTGAATGCAATATTGACAAGGGATTGTGATGAACTAGTGGGAACCCCTCTTCATAAGATGTTTCGTATCAGATCTTATCAACGGTTCCTGTGTACGCCAAATATTTATTGTTTATGACACAAAGGTTTTGGGAATGTACCAACATGTGAAGAATTCACCTGAAGGCCAAAAACTAGTATATAAGGAGCAACCCACTTTGTACAAATTGAACAGGCTCCTAGATTCTGCCCGTGTGTAGTATCTGTGACTTCTGTGTCCCTGCAGTAATAAACCTTTGGTCTTTGACGCCACCATCGAGAAGCCCGTGTTTCTGTTCATTTGTGCACCAAGGCAGGTGGAACTCCGGGGTCTTTGGGTGTTGTTCCCTGACACCTCTGGACGGAACCAAAAAGTCCAGAACTCCACTTCAGTAATAAAGCAATACCTTCAGTAATAGCAATATAAAAGTAGAGCCTACAACCAGTAATCACTGGTAACAGGGCCTCACTAGCACCACCTGTACTAGGGAGAAAACAACCACCTACACGTCACACTACCTGTAGGGGTGTAAAAGCAAAACACATGATGCCGTAACATTCAGAGGTGTAAAGGCACATGACGCATAAACAATACATTCAGAGGTGCAGAATCAATAACAATTGCGCCAAACTCACAAGTCACCACCTGTGACTGTCCCGGTGTCCCAATGTCTGGGCCTAAACGTGGCAGTTGCCCACAAAGTGCTGGGCAACTGGAGCAGGGAAAGTTAGGGCAACGTTGGAGCCTCTCTGGGCTCAAAGAACCACCACTGTGGCGCTGCGGAGCCTCACTGGACTCTCAGACAAGAAATGGCCCCCTCAGAGCCTCTCTCAGGCTCTCAGACAAGGGGGGCACTCGAGCCTCTCAGGGCTCGCAAAGCAAAAGGCAGGCTGGAGCCTCTCTGGACTCCAAACCAAAGGTGCAGCCTCGCTGGGCTGGGGGGGGGTCCCTCTCTGGGGACCCAGGAACACTTGGCGCGCCTAGAGCCTCTCTCAGGGCTCTAGGCACAAATGTGGGGCGTGGGAGTCCCTCACGGGGGACTCTGCACTTTGCGGAACTGCCCCCAAACTGGTGGAGCCTCTCGGGGCTCAAGCGACAACGTAGCGCCCCCGGTGGTCGCGCTACAGAGAGGGGGCGGGGCGGACACCGGCAATGTGTCCCGACGCCCCCCCCTCTCCTCTGCAAGCACCTACACTCACCGGGTTCTGGCGACCGCTCCTCGGGTCTCCCGGCTCCTTCTCCCGGGGCTCCTCTCTCCACTCGGGGAGCCTCGGCAGGCTGCTTCTCGGCTCCGCTGCGGGGGCGGGACTTCCGGGTTGACTCTCCCGGGCCGCGCGGTGATTGGACGGACTCACAATCACTTCCGGGTCGCCGCGGGCAGCGCGGCGGCTCGCTTCTAGGCAGGCAGGCGGCTTCCCAGATGATCCGAGGAGTGGGCTCCCTCGTAGATCAATAAATCGGGCCACAACAACGCGGCAATGAGCGGGGTGGCACCCGCGCCGCCAACTCGCCACACGGGGCGATCAGATGCCGGGTGGGCACCGGCTGTGCACACCAAGCGCTAGCAGCGCTAGCGATGAAGGGCAGGCGCTCCAAAGCGCCTCCAGGACACAGTACAGCGCTCACAGCGCTAGGGGCAAAATCCAGCGCTCTCCAAGCGCTAGGCAGGCGATCTCTGCGTTCCCAGCGCTGAAGGGCAGAGAGCAGCGCTCTCAGGCTGCAGGCAAGGAAGTCCTCAGTGCTCCCCAGCACTGGAGGACAGGACAGGGCTCCAGCAGGGCTGGAGGCAGGCAGGGGGGCAAGGCTGGGCCAGAGCCAGCACACTGGGTCTCCAGGCAGGGAGACTCCCCAAGTGGCGGTCCTTCTGGCCCCAGCAGCGGCACAAGCCCCCTCTGGCAGGATTCAAAAGTAGAACATTTTCAGTGGGGACACAGCCCCTTCTTATACTGACAAATCCTTTGTTTCAGGGTGCAGGGTGGGGGGAAAACCAGTCGCAGCTGGTTCTGGAGCACTCTTGATGGCCCAACCACCCATTCCTTTCACTGGGGAGGCTAGGGTCATTAGACACACCACAGGGGGGCGGAGCCAGCATTGTGTGGGGAAAACCCAGCCCATCCAGGACACAGGTACACTCCTCCCACACATCACTCATGCTAATCTCCCACTCACCACCGGGCAGACCCATCCAGACTTCCTGGAGCCTGGCATGCCAGCCAGCTCCAGCCAATCACGCTCCAGCACCCTCACTGCACACATATCTCAATGTCCAGAAGTAGCACTTCCCAACTAGACACATACATGCCGCAGACACCATCTCGCAGCATTCACTCTCACGAGTTTATACATACTAAACTCGAGCCTGCACTCCCCACGCATCAGGAACTACCAGGGACACACACATTCCCCATGCATTCCTATGGGAGGGCAGGCCAGCCATACTACACACACGCACTTTCACTCTGGGACTCAGGGGAAGGTGCGCAGAGACCCAAAAAATCACTGACACAGGGTCACACATAAGGCAAAAATTCTAGGGGTGAACCTGCCCTGCGGGCCAAGTCCAACATCACTGAGCCCTCGAGGCCTCCTCTGTGGAGGGTTCACCTCTGATCAGTGATTCTGAGGCCCCTGGAATGAGACCTGTCACTGAGCCTTCGGGGCTTCCTCTGTGGAGGGTTCAGCTATGATCACTGATTCTGAGGTCGCTGGAATGAGTCCTGTTCTGAGGCCTCCACTGTGGAGGGTTCACCTGTAATCACCGATTCTGAGGCCCCTGGAATGAGTCCCGTCACTGAGCCCTCGAGGCTTCCTCTGTAGAGGGTTCAGCTGTAATCATTGATTCTGAGGCCCCAGGAATGAGTCCTCTCACTGAGCCCTCGGGGCCTCCACTATGGAAGGTTCACCTGTAATCACTGATTCTGAGGCCACTGGAATAAGTTCCGTCACTGAGCCCTCAAGGCCTCCTCTGTGGAGGGTTCACCTGTGATCACTGATTCTAGGGCCCCTGGAATGAGCCCTGTCACTGAGCACTTGGGCCTCCTCTGTGGAGGGTTCACCTGTGATCACTGATTCTGAGGCCGCTGAAATGAGTCCTGTCACTCAGGCCTCCACTGTGGAGGGTTCACCTGTAGTCACTGATTCTGAGGCCCCTGGAATGAGTCCCGTCACTGAGCCCTCGAGGCCTCCTCTTTGAAGGGTTCACCTGTAATCACTGATTCTGAGGCCGCTGGAATGAGTTCCGTCACTGAGCCCTCGGGGCCTCCACTGTGGAGGGTTCACCTGTGATCACTGATTATGAGGCCCCTGGAATGAGCCCTGTCACTGAGCCGTCGGGGCCTCCTCTGAGGAGGGTTCACCTGTGATCATTGATTCTGAGGCCTCTGGAATGAGCCCTGTCACTGAGCCCTCGAGGCCTCCACTGTGGAAGGTTCACCTGTAATCTCTGATTCTGAGGCCGCTGGAATGAGTTCCGTCACTGAGCCCTCGACGCCTCCTCTGTGGATGGTTCACCTGCAGTCACTGATTCTGAGAACCCTGGAATGAGTCCTGTCACTGAGCCCTCGAGGCCTCCTCTGTGGAGGGTTCACCTGTGATCACTGATTCTGAGGCCCCTGGAATGAGCCCTGTCACTGAGCCCTCGGGCCTCCTCTGTGGAAGGTTCACCTGTGATTACTGATTCTGAGGCCGCTGGAATGAGTCCTGTCACTGAGGCCTCCACTGTGGAAGGTTCACCTGTAATCACTGATTCTGAGGCCCCTGGAATGAGTCCCGTCACTGAGCCCTCGAGGCCTCCTCTGAGGAGGGTTCACCTGAAATCACTGATTCTGAGGCCGCTGGAATGAGTTCCATCACCGATCCCTCGAGGCCTCCTCTGTGGAGGGTTCACCTGCAGTCACTGATTCTGAGGCCTCGGGAATTAGTCCTGTCACTGAGCCATCTTGGCCTCCACTGTGGAAGATTCACATTGTAATCACTGATTCTGAGGCCGCTGGAATGAGCTCCGTCACTGAGCCCTCGAGGCCTCCTCTGTGGAGGGTTCACCTGCAGTCACTGATTCTGAGGCCCCTGGAATGAGTCCTGTCACTGAGCCCTCGAGGCCTCCTCTGTGGAGGGTTCACCTCTGATCAGTGATTCTGAGGCCACTGGAATGAGACCTGTCACTGAGCCTTCGGGGCCTCCTATGTGGAGGGTTCAGCTGTGATCACTGATTCTGAGGCCGCTGGAATGAGTCCTGTTCTGAGGCCTCCACTGTGGAGGGTTCACCTGTAATCACTGATTCTGAAGCCCCTGGAATGAGTCCCGTCACTGAGTCCTCGAGGCTTCCTCTGTAGAGGGTTCAGCAGTAATCACTGATTCTGAGGCCGCTGGAATGAGTTCCGTCACTGAGCCCTCGGGTCTCCACTGTGGAGGGTTCACCTGTAATCACTGATTCTGAGGCCCCTGGAATGAGTCCCGTCACTGAGCCCTCGAGGCCTCCTCTGTGGAGGGTTCAACTGAAATCACTGATTCTGAGGCCGCTGGAATGAGTTCCATCATTGAGCCCTCGAGGCCTCCTCGGTGGAGGGTTCACCTGCAGTCACTGATCATGAGGCCTCGGGAATTATCCTGTCACTGAGCCATCTTGGCCTCCACTTTGGAAGGTTCACATTGTAATCACTGATTCTGAGGCCGCTGGAATGAGCTCTGTCACTGAGCCCTCGGGCCTCCACTGTGGAGGGTTCACCTGTGATCACTGATTGTGAAGCCCCTGGAATGAGCCCTGTCACTGAGCGGTCGGGGCCTCCTCTGTGGAGGGTTCACCTGTGATCATTGATTATGAGGCCCCTGGAATGAGCCCTGTCACTGAGCCCTCGAGGCCTCCACTGTGGAAGGCTCACCTGTAATCACTGATTCTGAGGCCACTGGAATGAGTTTCGTCACTGAGCCCTCAACGCCTCCTCTGTGGAGGGTTCACCTGCAGTCACTGATTCTGAGGCCCCTGGAATGAGTCCCGTCACTGAGCCCTCGAGGCCTCCTCTTTGGAGGGTTCACCTGTAATCACTGATTCTGAGGCCGCTGGAATGAGTTCCGTCACTGAGCACTCGGGGCCTCCACTGTGGAGGGTTCACCTGTGATCACTGATTATGAGGTCCCTGGAATGAGCCCTGTCACTGAGCTGTCGGGCCTCCTCTGTGGAGGGTTGACCTGTGATCATTGATTCTGAGGCCCCTGGAATGAGCCCTGTCACTGAGCCCTCGAGGCCTCCACTGTGGAAGGTTCACCTGTAATCACTGATTCTGAGGCCGCTGGAATGAGTTCCGTCACTGAGCCCTCAACGCCTCCTCGGTGGAGGGTTCACCTGCAGTCACTGATTCTGAGAACCCTGGAATGAGTCCTGTCACTGAGCCCTCGAGGCCTCCTCTGTGGAGGGTTCACCTGTGATCACTGATTCTGAGGCCCCTAGAATGAGCCCTGTCACTGAGCCCTCGGGCCTCCTCTGTGGAAGTTTCACCTGTGATCACTGATTCTGAGGCCGCTGGAATGAGTCCTGTCACTGAGGCCTCCACTGTGGAGGGTTCACCTGTAATCACTGATTCTGAGGCCCCTGGAATGAGTCCCGTCACTGAGCCCTCGAGGCCTCCTCTGTGGAGGGTTCACCTGAAATCACTGATTCTGAGGCCGCTGGAATGAGTTCCATCACTGAGCCCTCGAGGCCTCCTCTGTGGAGGGTTCACCTGCAGTCACTGATTCTGAGGCCTCGGGAATTAGTCCTGTCACTGAGCCATCTTGGCCTCCACTGTGGAATGTTCACATTGTAATCACTGATTCTGAGGCCGCTGGAATGAGCTCTGTCACTGAGCCCTCGAGGCCTCCTCTGTGGAGGGTTCACCTGCAGTCACTGATTCTGAGGCCGCTGGAATGAGTCCTGTCACTGAGCCCTCGAGGCCTCCTCTGTGGAGGGTTCACCTCTGATCAGTGATTCTGAGGCCCCTGGAATGAGACCTGTCACTGAGCCTTCGGGGCCTCCTCTGTGGAGGGTTCAGCTGTGATCACTGATTTCGAGGCCGCTGGAATGAGTCCTGTTCTGAGGCCTCCACTGTGGAGGGTTCACCTGTAATCACTGATTCTGAGGCCCCTGGAATGAGTCCCGTCACTGAGCCCTCGAGGCTTCCTCTGTAGAGGATTCAGCTGTAATCGCTGATTCTGAAGCCGCTGGAATGAGTTCCGTCACTGAGCCCTCGGGCCTCCACTGTGGGGGGTACACCTGTGATCACTGATTGTGAAGCCCCTGGAATGAGTCCTATCACTGAGCCCTTGAGGCCTCCTCTGTGGAGGGTTCACCTGTGATCACTGATTCTGAGGCCGCTGGATTGAGTCCTGTCACTGAGGCCTCCACTGTGGAGGGTTCACCTCTAATCACTGATTCTGAGGCCCCTGGATTGAGTCCAGTCACTAAGCCCTCGAGGCCTCCTCTGTGGAGGGTTCACCTGTGATCACTGATTCTGAGGCTACTGGAATGAGTCCCGTCACTGAGCCCTCGGGGCCTCCACTATGCAGGGTTCACCTGCAGTCACTCACTGATTCTGAGGCCGCAGGAATGAGTCCTGTCACTGAGCCCTCGAGGCCTCCACAGTGGAAGGTTCACCTGTAATCACTAATTCTGAGGCAGCTGGAATGAGTTCCGTCACTGAGCCCTCGAGGCCTCCTCTTGGAGTTCTGGACTTTTTGGTTCCGTCCAGAGGTGTCAGGGTACAACACCCAAAGACCCCGGAGTTCCAACCTGCCTTGGTGCACAAATGAACAGAAACACGGGCTTCTCGATGGTGGCGTCCAAGACCAAAGGTTTATTACTGCAGGGACACAGAAGTCACAGATACTACACACGGGCAGTAATCAGGAGCCTGTTCGATTTGTACAAAGCGGGTTGCTCCTTATATACGAAATTTTAAGCTGGGGGCGAATTCTTTACATGTAATACATTCCCAAAACCTTTGTGTCTAAAACAATAAATATTTGGTGTTACACAGGAACCGTCGATAATATCTGAGGCCAAACATTGCGAAGAGAGGGGTTCCCACTAGTTTGTCACAATTCCCTGTCAATATTGCATTCAGGACCCGGACCGCCTCATCGTAAAGTTCGTTACCTCCCCCTAATAAAGATTCAGAAAGAAAGAAACAGAGCCAGGTGTGGAAGATAGAAAAGTGGGATAAGGGATGTTTGTGGGTTGTAAATGGGCAAGGCTACCGGCTTCGGCCGCCTAATCATGATCAGGTACAATGGACACGAAGACCAGTTTGGCAGGACTGGCCTCGGGCAGAGGAGGTAGCCTTTGTCGAGTCATGCAGCTACAGCGTGATCTGGTTTAAGGTGCACGTGTTATGAAAGAGGTGAATCTCCGGCTAAGGTTACGTGTCCTTAATCGAAATGAAGTGATCAGAGGCTATTGCATATGTGAGGGCAAGAATCACAAAATGGCGGCCATGATCTAAGATGGATGCCGTGGGTAGATCAGAAATATGTCAATAGAAGGGGTGCTCTTGCTCGTAGCGTAGCGAAAACACCAGGATATACTAAATGGATCATTTGCGGTTCGCTGATACCAATATTATGTATTTCCGACAAACTTGAAAACACGGGTTCAAGTCGTCACGGAACCGTCACGGAACCTCACTCTGTGGAGGGTTCACCTGCAGTCATTGATTCTGAGGCCCCTGGAATGAGTCCTGTCACTTAGCCCTCGAGGCCTCCTCTGTGGAGGGTTCACCTGTGATCACTGATTCTGAGGCCTCTGGAATGAGTCCTGTCACTGAGCCCTCGAGGCCTCCTCTGTGGAGGGTTCACCTGTGATCACTGATTCTGAGGCCCCTGAAATGAGCCCTGTCACTGAGCCCTCGGGCCTCCTCTGTGGAAGGTTCACCTGTGATCACTGATTCTGAGGCCGCTGGAAGGAGTCCTGTCACTGAGGCCTCCACTGTGGAGGGTTCACCTGTAATCACTGATTCTGAGGCCCCTGGAATGAGTCCTGTCACTGAGCCCTCGAGGCCTCCTCTGTCGAGGGTTCACCTGAAATCACTGATTCTGAGCCGCTGGAATGAGTTCCATCACTGAGCCCTCAAGGCCTCCTCTGTGGAGGGTTCACCTGCAGTCACTGATTCTGAGGCCTCGGGAATTAGTCGTGTCACAGAGCCATCTTGGCCTCCACTGTGGAAGGTTCACATTGTTATCACTGATTCTGAGGCCGCTGGAATGAGCTCCGTCACTGAGCCCTCGAGGCCTCCTCTGTGGAGGGTTCACCTGCAGTCACTGATTCTGAGGCCCCTGGAATGAGTCCTGTCACTGAGCCCTCGCGGCCTCCTCTTTGTAGGGTTCACCTGTGATCAGTGATTCTGAGGCCCCTGGAATGAGTCCTCTCACTGAGCCCTCGGGTCCTCCACTATGGAGGGTTCACCTGTAATCACTGATTCTGAGGCCCCTGGAACGAGTCCTGTCACTGAGGCCTCCTCTCTGGAGGGTTCACCTGTGATCACTGATTCTGAGGCCCCTAGAATGAGTCCTGTCACTGAGCCCTCGGGCCTCCACTATGCAGGGTTCACCTGCAGTCACTCACTGATTCTGAGGCCCCTGGAATGAGCCCTGTCACAAAGCCCTCTGGGCCTCCTCTGTGGAGGGTTCACCTGTGATCACTGATTCTGAGGCCTCTGGCATGAGTCCTGTCACTGAGGCCTCCACTGTGGAGGGTTCACCTGTAATCACTGATTCTGAGGCCCATGGAATGAGTCCCGTCACTGAGCCCTCGAGGACTCCTCTGTGGAGGGTTCACCTGTAATCACTGATTCTGAGGCCGCTGGAATGAGTTCCGTCACTGAGCCCTCGAAGCCTCCTCTGTGGTGGGTTCACCTGCAGTCACTGATTCTGAGGCCCCTGGAATGAGTCCTGTCACAGAGCCCTCGAGGCCTCCACTGTGGAAGGTTCACCTGTAATCACTGATTCCGAGGCCGCTGGAACGAGTTCCGTCACTGAGCCCTGGAGGCCTCCTCTCTAGAGGGTTCACCTGCAGTCACTGATTCTGAGGCCCCTGGAATGAGTCCTGTCACTGAGCCCACGAGGCCTCCTCTGTGGAGGGTTCACCTGTGATCACTGATTCTGAGGCCCCTGAAATGAGCCCTGTCACTGAGCCCGCAGGGCCTCCTCTGTGGAGGGTTCACCTGCAGTCACTGATTCTGAGGCCCCTGGAATGAGTCCTGTCACTGAGCCCTCGAGACCTCCTCTGTGGAGGGTTCACCTGTGATCACTGATTCTGAGGCCCCTGGAATGAGCCCTGTCACTGAGCCCTCGGGTCCTCCTCAGTGGAGGGTTCACCTGTGATCACTGATTCTGAGGCCGCTGGAATGAGTCCTGTCACTGAGGCCTCCTCTTTGGAGGGTTCACCTGTAATCACTGATTCTGAGGCCCCTGGAATGAGTCCTGTCACTGAGCCCTCGAGGCCTCCACTGTGGAAGGTTCACCTGTAATCACTGATTCCGAGGCCGCTGGAACAAGTTCCGTCACTGAGGCCTTCTCTATGGAGGGTTCACCTGCAGTCCCTTATTCTGAGGCCCCTGGAATGAGTCCTGTCATTGAGCCCTCAAGGCCTCCTCTGTGGAGGGTTCACCTGTGATCACTGATTTTGAGGCCACTGGAATGAGTTCCATCACTTAGCACTCGGGGCCTCCACTGTGGAGGGTTCACCTGTAATCATTGATTATGAGGCCCCTGAAATGAGCCCTGTCACTGAGCCCTCGAGGCCTCCACTGTGGAAGGTTCACCTGTAATCACTGATTCTGAGGCCACTGGAATGAGTTCTGTCACTGAGCCCTCGAGGCTCCCTCTGTGGAGGGTTCACCTGCAGTCACTGATTTTGAGGCCCCAGGAATGAGTCCTCTCACTGAGCCCTCGGGGCCTCCTCTGTGGAGGGTTCACCTGTGATCACTGATTCTGAGGCCCCTGGAATGAGCCCTGTCACTGAGCACTTGGGGCCTCCTCTGTGGAGGGTTCACCTGTAATCACTGATTCTGAGTCCGCTGGAATGAGTCCTGTCACTGAGGCCTCCACTGTAGAGGGTTCACCTGTAATCACTGATTCTGAGGCCCCTGGAATGAGTCGCGTCACTGAGCCCTTGAGGCCTCCTCTTTGGAGGGTTCACCTGTAATCACTGATTCTGAGGCCGCTGGAATGAGTTCCGTCACTGAGCCCTCGGGGCCTCCACTGTGGAGGGTTCACCTGTGATCACTGATTATGAGGCCCCGGGAATGAGCCCTGTCACTGAGCCGTCGGGGCCTCCTCTGTGGAGGGTTCACCTGTGATCATTGATTCTGAGGCCCCTGGAATGAGCCCTGTCACTGAGCCCTCGAAGCCTCCACTGTGGAAGTTTCACCTGTAATCACTGATTCTGAGGCCGCTGGAATGATTTCCGTCACTGAGCCCTCGACGCCTCCTCTGTGGAGGGTTCACCTGCAGTCACTGATTCTGAGAACCCTGGAATGAGTCCTGTCACGGAGCCCTCGAGGCCTCCTCTGTGGAGGGTTCACCTGTGATCACTGATTTTGAGGCCCCTGGAATGAGCCCTGACACTGAGCCCCGGGCCTCCTCTGTGGAAGGTTCACCTGTGATCACTGATTCTGAGGCCGCTGGAATGAGTCCTGTCACTGAGGCCTCCACTGTGGAGGGTTCACCTGTAATCACTGATTCTGAGGCCCCTGGAATGAGTCCCGTCACTGACCCCTCGAGGCCTCCTCTGTGGAGGGTTCAACTGAAATCACTGATTCTGAGGCCGCTGGAATGAGTTCCATCACTGAGCAGTCGAGGCCTCCTCTGTGGAGGGTTCACCTGCAGTCACTGATTCTGAGGCCTCGGGAATTAGTCCTGTCACTGAGCCATCTTGGCCTCCACTGTGGAAGGTTCACATTGTAATCACTGATTCTGAGGCAGCTGGAATGAGCTCCGTCACTGAGCCCTCGAGGCCTCCTCTGTGGAGGGTTCACCTGCAGTCACTGATTCTGAGGCCCCTGGAATGAGTCCTGTCACTGAGCCCTCGAGGCCTCCTCTGTGGAGGGTTCACCTCTGATCAGTGATTCTGAGGCTGCTGGAATGAGACCTGTAACTGAGCCTTCGGGACCTCCTCTGTGGAGGGTTCAGCTGTGATCACTGATTCTGAGGCCGCTGGAATGAGTCCTGTTCTGAGGCCTCCACTGTGGAGGGTTCACCTGTAATCACTGATTCTGAGGCCCCTGGAATGAGTTCCGTCACTGACCCCTCGAGGCTTCCCCTGTAGAGGGTTCAGCTGTAATCACTGATTCTGAGGCCCCAGGAATGAGTCCTCTCACTGAGCCCTCGGGGCCTCCACTATGGAAGGTTCACCTGTAATCACTGATTCTGAGGCCGCTGGAATAAGTTCCGTCACTGAGCCCTCGAGGCCTCCTCTGTGGAGGGTTCACCTGTGATCACTGATTCTAAGGCCCCTGGAATGAGCCCTGTCACTGAGCACTTGGGCCTCCTCTGTGGAGGGTTTACCTGTGATCACTGATTCTGAGGCCGCTGGAATGAGTCCTGTCACTGAGGCCTCCACTGTGGAGGGTTCACCTGTAATCACTGATTCTGAGGCCCCTGGAATGAGTCCTGTCACTGAGCCCTCGAGGCCTCCTCTTTGGAGGGTTCACCTGTAATCACTGATTCTGAGGCCGCTGGAATGAGTTCCGTCACTGAGCCCTCAGGGCCTCCACTGTGGAGGGTTCACCTGTGATCACTGATTATGAGGCCCCTGGAATGAGCCCTGTCACTGAGCCGTCGGGGCCTCCTCTGAGGAGGGTTCACCTGTGATCATTGATTCTGAGGCCCCTGGAATGAGCCCTGTCACTGAGCCCTCGAGGCCTACACTGTGGAATGTTCACCTGCAATCACTGATTCTGAGGCTGCTGGAATGAGTTCCGTCACTGAGCCCTCGACGCCTCCTCTGTGGAGGGTTCACCTGCAGTCACTGATTCTGAGAACCCTGGAATGAGTCCTGTCACTGAGCCCTCGAGGCCTCCTCTGTGGAGGGTTCACCTGTGATCACTGATTCTGAGGCCCCTGGAATGAGCCCTGTCACTGAGCCCTCGGGCCTCCTCTGTGGAAGGTTCACCTGTGATCACTGATTCTGAGGCCACTGGAATGAGTCCTGTCACTGAGGCCTCCACTGTGGAGGGCTCACCTGTAATCACTGATTCTGAAGCCCCTGGAATGAGTCCCGTCACTGAGCCATCGAGGCCTCCTCTGTGGAGGGTTCACCTGAAATCACTGATTCTGAGGCCGCTGGAATGAGTTCCATCACTGAACCCTCGAGGCCTCCTCTGTGGAGGGTTCACCTGCAGTCACTGATTCTGAGGCCTCGGGAATTAGTCCTGTTACTGAGCCATCTTGGCCTCCATTGTGGAAGATTCACATTGTAATCACTGATTCTGAGGCCGCTGGAATGAGCTCCGTCACTGAGCCCTCGAGGCCTCCTCTGTGGAGGGTTCACCTGCAGTCACTGATTCTGAGGCCCCTGGAATGAGTCCTGTCACTGAGCCCTCGAGGCCTCCTCTGTGGAGGGTTCACCTTCGATCAGTGATTCTGAGGCCCCTGGAATGAGACCTGTCACTGAGCCTTCGGGGCCTCCTCTGTGGAGGGTTCAGCTGTGATCACTGATTCTGAGGCTGCTGGAATGAGTCCTGTTCTGAGGCCTCCACTGTGGAGGGTTCACCTGTAATCACTGATTCTGAGGCCCCTGGAATGAGTCCCGTCACTGAGCCCTCGAGGCTTCCTCTGTAGAGGGTTCAGCTGTAATCACTGATTCTGAGGCCGCTGGAATGAGCTCTGTCACTGAGCCCTCAAGGCCTCCTCTGTGGAGGGTTCGCCTGCAGTCACTGATTCTGAGGCCGCTGGAATGAGTTCCGTCACTGAGCCCTCGAGCCTCCACTGTGGAGGGTTCACCTGTGATCACTGATTGTGAAGCCCCTGGAATGAGCCCTGTCACTGAGCGGTCGGGGCCTCCTCTATGGAGGGTTCACCTGTGATCACTGATTCTGAGGCCGCTGGATTGAGTCCTGTCACTGAGGCCTCCACTGTGGAGGGTTCACCTCTAATCACTGATTCTGAGGCCCCTGGATTGAGTCCCGTCACATAGCCCTCGAGGCCTCCTCTGTGGAGGGTTCACCAGTGATCACTGATTCTGAGGCTACTGGAATGAGTCCTGTCACTGAGCCCTCGGGGCCTCCTCCGTGGAAGATTCACCTGTGATCACTGATTCTGAGGCCCCTGGAATGAGTCCTGTCACTGAGCCCTCAAGGCCTCCACTGTGGTGGGTTCATTTGTGATCACTGATTCTGAGGCCCCTGGAATGAGTCCTCTCACTGAGCCCTCGGGTCCTCCACTATGGAGGGTTCACCTGTAATCACTGATTCTGAGGCCCCTGGAATGAGTCCTGTCACTGAGACCTCCTCTCTGGAGGGTTCACCTGTGATCACTGATTCTGAGGCCCCTGGAATGAGTCCTGTCACTGAGCCCTCGGGCCTCCACTATGCAGGGTTCACCTGCAGTCACTCACTGATTCTGAGGCCGCAGGAATGAGTCATGTCACTGAGCCCTCGAGGCCTCCACTGTGGAAGGTTCACCTGTAATCACTAGTTCTGAGGCCTCTGGAATGAGTTCCGTCACTGAGCCCTCGAGGCCTCCTCTGTGGAGGGTTCACCTGCAGTCATTGATTCTGAGGCCCCTGGAATGAGTCCTGTCACTGAGCCCTCAAGGCCACCTCTGTGGAGGGTTCACCTGTGATCACTGATTCTGAGGCCTCTGGAATGAGTCCTGTCACTGAGGCCTCCACTGTGGAGGGTTCACCTGTAATCACTGATTCTGATGCCCCTGGAATGAGTCCCGTCACTGAGCCCTCGAGGACTCCTCTGTGGAGGGTTCACCTGTAATCATTGATTCTGAGGCCCCAGGAATGAGTCCTCTCACTGAGCCCTCAGGGCCTCCACTATGGAAGGTTTACTTGTAATCACTGATTCTGAGGCCGCTGGAATAAGTTCCGTCACTGAGCCCTCGAGGCCTCCTCTGTGGAGGGTTCACCTTCGATCACTGATTCTAAGGCCCCTGGAATGAGCCCTGTCACTGAGCACTTGGGCCTCCTCTGTGAAGGTTTCACCTGTGATCACTGATTCTGAGGCCGCTGGAATGAGTCCTGTCACTGAGGCCTCCACTGTGGAGGGTTCACCTGTAATCACTGATTCTGAGGCCCCTGGAATGAGTCCCGTCACTGAGCCCTCGAGGCCTCCTCTTTGGAGGGTTCACCTGTAATCACTGATTCTGAGGCCGCTGGAATGAGTTCCGTCACTGAGCACTCGTGGCCTCCACTATGGAGGGTTCACCTGTGATCACTGATTATGAGGCCCCTGGAATGAGCCCTGTCACTGAGCCGTAGGGGCCTCCTCTGTGGAGGGTTCACCTGTGATCATTGATTCTGAGGCCCCTGGAATGAGCCCTGTCACTGAGCCCTCGAGGCCTCCACTGTGGAAGGTTTACCTGTAATCACTGATTCTGAGGCCGCTGGAATGAGTTCCGTCACTGAGCCTTCGACGCCTCCTCTGTGGAGGGTTCACCTGCAGTCACTGATTCTGAGAACCCTGGAATGAGTCCTGTCACTGAGCCCTCGAGGCCTCCTCTGTGGAGGTGTGGTATCGGGTTCCCAAGGCCTACATGCTCCGCAGATAACCCACTTACACTGAAAGAACTGTTGGCACGGAAACTGAAAAGTACAAAGAACAAGTTTATTAAGACCCCATGGGGTGGTGGTACATTCCTACAGCACCCTTCGGCAATGCAAGAAGTATCACACCGAACATCGGTGTGACTCGTTCTTTTATACAATTTACAGGTAATAAAAAGATAGGCAGTACAAAGTTACAGAGCTTTATGTACATATATGGTCATTTTTGGAACACAGCCAACTCATGGGAGGGGTTACAACCCCACTGGTCAGTTTGGCGGCACATTCCTGAGGGGTGACTGGTCAGTTGGGACTGCGCATGTACAGGCTTGACCGTTACTAAAAATAGCCTGTTGCTGGGCAAACTCGAGTGGTCAGTGGTACGGACAACGGACTAAAGGGCATGCTGGCCACGAGGCCGCTCATGATCTAAGATGGCCGCCGTAACGTACAAGATGGCGTTTTTTAATATGGTCAAGTTAAGGACAATAACGTGTAGCAAAGCTAAGCGCTAACCCAGCCATCGTCAAATTACGACAGACGACCCTTTTAGCGTTTAGCTGAAGCTACCTCATAGTGGACATAATCCGGATATTCATCCTCAATATCAATCAGCATTATTTGAGCAACTTCTTTATGAAGCATCATTTCATTACGAGCAAGAGTACGTCTGGATGGAATGCAGGCTGATAAACACATGGAACATAAGGTAGGACCAAATTGTATACATAAACATACGAGGAACAGTATCCCAATAATGACACATAGAATCGTTAATAATTTCCAACCCCAAGCTGTAAGCATTGACCACAACCATCCTGAAAGAGTCCAAGTTCCATTGTCTGGGTGTATTTCAGCAGCTATTTTGTGCAACTTCGAAATGGCATCATAAACAGATGGCGAATTATCAGGTACATATACACAACAGCTGCTTCCGATGATTCTACATGCCCCCCCACGATCAGCTAGAACCACATCTAGAACCATTCTGTTCTGAAGCGTAACAATCCTAGAAATCTGAAGTTCTTCAGTAATATTCCCTAGTGCAATAGCAGTATCATTGGCTACAGCCTCAACAACACGGGTCAATCGTCGTATTTTCCGACTATTCAAAGCAGCCCCCACAAAGGAGAACAGTCCCAAATTAAAGTCCACATATTGTTGCAGGGTAGTATCAGTCTGGTCGATATCATCCAGAACAACAGTGCGTTTAACACGATTCAGCACAAAGTCGTGATAAAGCACATAATCATTATGATACATTGGTGGGGCAATGAATACAGGGGGCAATACAAAGGATACATAGCAAGTGCCTAACCATCCCAACGGAAGCTGATGATAGCCTTTCGTTCCACAAATAAAATAACAATTACGAGATGCCACAAACGATATGCCATTCGAGCTGTCAAATGTAAGTGTAGTGTTGCATTCACTTTTTCCAACCGGGATTGTACCTTTATTACGTATGCACAAATCAGCTTTAGTAGCAATAACATTAATAACATGTGAACTGGATACATTAATGTTCCTTTGGTTGCTGTAAACACGGGGTGCAGATGCATTGTCGGGGCGGTACTCCTCCCATTCAAATCGAGTACCCTCAGCTCGTGGAGACCCATCCCGGTCATGGTAGCAAATCTTATTCAAACGGAAAAGCACCCCCCCTTTCGTTGGCCATCGCAAAGTGAATAGAAGAGTGTACCAGGCATTGCAGGATCCATTATGCGAAAACGGGAGTGGAATGAGTGGAGTGCCCCCCTTTTTCTGATGACCAGGTAACATCCCACACACCCAACAATTGGAAGTATTTGTCATGTTATGAGTGTGATGCAGGATCTGAATAAAGCTATTGTTCAAATAAGTCTGTCGGTGTCGTTCTTCATGGTAGGGTAAGGTGAAGTGAAAATGTTCAGATGGAGCCGGGGTAGTCGGCAGCAAATGTTCACGTGCAGGCACCACGAGTTCAACTACCCAAGCTATCACTGCTATCACCACAATTGTCAAGACGAATAAGATGGCACCAAGTATTCTTTTGTCTCGCGATGAAGTGGACGCCATAGTTCAAAGAGTTCACAAAGTCTCAAATAGTTCAAAGAGTTCACAAAGTCTCAAATGTACATATACATGTATACCTAAAAAGGAAAAATACAGTGCTGAGCTCCGAGGTAGCCGTTGTTTTCTTCTCCGGGGTCAAGACGGGTGTCGCTACCCTTGGCAGAACTGATCCCCCCCCCTTGAGATTCCCGGCTTCCTTTTCACAAACCCCAGAGCGGTAACAAACCAGTCTCGAAAACCCCCCCAAAAAAAAAAAAAATCTTTCCCTTATCGTGGCCGCAGATCGTAACGCTGTCGTCCAGAAACAGTGTGGTCCGGGAAGGCTCCCTCGACTTCGGCCGATGTCACAGCTGGGCTCTTTTCTTTATCCAGAATCTCCTTGTAGTCAGTCAGCACGACAGGATTCACCAGATCAGGAGAGACGCGACGGCAGTGAGTTGAGTGCACCCACCGCTTTCTGTTGGTCACTCGTACAGCTGTTCGAGTAGCCAGGAGGACCTGCTCAGGGCCACGCCACCTCGGTTCTAAGCTGTTCGTCCTCTCAAACGATCTGATCATAACAAAATCCCCAGGACGCAGATTGTGAGCCTCTCCTGTAGAGTTGTCAGGGAGCGCTTCTCGAACCTGTTGATGAATAGAAAGCAAATCATTTGTTAATCGTGCCAAATAATCGTTCATCATTACACAAGGCACATCATGTATCAATCGCGGCTTAGGCACTCCCCAAATATTCATAGGCCTTCCAAACACCACTTCATACGGTGTGAGGCCTTTTCTAGAGTGGGGCACTGATCTGAGAGAGAGCAATGCTAGCGGTAAAGCATCCGGCCACTTCAATGACGTAGACGCCACAATCTTAGCCAGTTTTAGTTTCAACGTGGCATTGTACCGCTCAACAAGACCTGCTGACTGAGGGTGGAACACAGCATGAAACTTCTGCTGGATCCCCAACCCCTTCAGCACATACTCCACAATTTTCCCAACAAAATGAGGCCCATTATCGCTCCACAAAAATTTGCAAACTCCAAATCGAGGGAAGTACTCCTTGAGCAACACCTTAGCTGTTGTCAAAGCTGTATTATCTTTCGTGGGGAAAGCCTCAACCCATTTGCTAAAGGCACACACCACCACTAAGACATACTTAAGGTTATTACAACGCTCAAGCTGGATATAATCCATTTGGAGTACCTCGAATGGTGCAGAAGGTGGAACGAACCCTCCTTTCGGAGTATGGGTCCCCTTTGCAGGATTGTGCTGTAAACATATCAGGCAGGTCTGCACTACTCTCTTGGCAGTATTGGCAATCTCGGGATGCTCCCAAACTCGTGTTAACAATCGAGGTATTGCAAGAGCTCCCACGTGCGCCAATCCATGTGTCATCTGAACCATCGCCTGCAAGTAAGCTGCAGGCAATTTCCATCTCTCCATATCCTTGCTTCTCCAACAACCCTCATCATCTAGCACCCCTTCTGTTGCCCATGCCGCAAGTTCTGATTCAGTAGCTGATTTCTGAATATCTAGTATCTCTGCTCTAGCATCATACCATCGCTCAGCCTGTGATTGTGTTACGTACATGGGAGAGTCAGTTAGAGACATAGCCGTTTGTCTCGCTATGCTGTCTGCAAAAGCATTTTCTTGACCCACTTTGTCGGTGATCTTTTTATGGGCACTGCATTTAATTATCGCTACTTTCTTTGGACAAAGCAACGCGTTTAAGAGATCACGCACTAATTCTCCATGCATAATGTGTACTCCATGAGAAGTCAAAAACCCACGTTCTCTCCAGAGCAGCCCGAAGTCATGCGCTACTCCGAAGGCGTACCGGCTGTCTGTGTATATGTTCACACATAGGCCAGCACTCAATTCGCAGGCTCTTGTCAAGGCTATCAGCTCTGCTGCTTGAGACGATTTCTGTGGTATTCTAGCTGTTTCTACCACTGTCTTAAGTGTCGTGATCGCATATGCTGCGGAAGTCGTACCATCTGGCAGCCTCAAACACGATCCATCAACCCACAGTTCCCCATCCACATCTGGAAGTGGCATATCCTGTAAGTCGACACGACCCTTTGTCTGTTCCTCGGTCAGGAAAACACAGTCATGATGTTTTTCTTCCTGACCCTCTCGACCGGATAGGGCAATAAAGTGGCAGGGTTCAGGGTAGCGCATCTTTTCAGTGTGATATGTGGCGCCAGAAGTGTGAGCTCATATCCTGTCAAACGTGCACTCGTGAGATACTGAGTTTTCGTCTGATTTAACAGGGCATTGACTGCATGGGGAACTAACACCAACAATTTGTGCGATAAGACTATTCCCTCACTCTGTCGTATAGCTACCGCTGTTGCTGCTACTGCTCGAAAGCACCCAGGTAACCCTCGTGCTACAGGGTCAAGAACCGCCGAAAAGTATGCGCATGGCCTTTGTTTATCCCCGTGTGCTTGCACTAACACTGACAACGCGCACCCATCCTTCTCGTGCACGTACAACGTGAAGATCTTTGTATAATCTGGTGTACCTAACACGGGTGCAGAGCAAAGGGCTTGTCTCAATCGGTCAAAGGCATTTTGACATTCATCTGTCCATTCAAGGGGCATTGGTGTTGTTTTGGACAGTAAGCTAACAAAGGTTTTATAATGTGCGAAAACCCCATGATCCACTGCCTGCAAAAGGACGTTAAACCTATGAAAGCACGTACATCTCTCTGAGTGCGGGGAATTGGTGTGTCTAAAATCACCTGAATTAGATCTGATGTTAATGCACGCCCCTCCTTAGACAAAAGATGACCGAGGTAGGTCACCTTGGGTCTACAGTATTGAAGCTTTTTCTTCGAAACCTTATGATTGTTCTGCGCCAAAAAGGAAAGCAAAGCAATTGTACTCTCCTCGCATTGTGCATAAGAGTCTGCAGCTAACAAAAGGTCATCGACATACTGAATAAGGACAACCCCAGACTGCAATTCAAAAGAATCAAGCTGTCTTTTTAAAGCCTGGCTGTAGATACTAGGGCTCTCAGCGTAACCTTGAGGAACACGACAAAATCTATACGATTTATTATTCAACGTGAAGCCAAACAAATATCTGCTATCAGGGTGGACAGGGATAGAAAAGAACGCATTTTTCAAGTCAATGACACTAAAGGTCGTTGCTGTTGGTGGCACCAGTGTAAGCAATGTTGTGATGACAGACACCACCGGTTATTGGGGGATGACAATTTTGTTAATTTCTCTCAAATCAATAATAAAGCGATAGACTTTGTCGTCAGTATCTTTCTTAAGGATCGGGAGAATAGGGCTGTTGCAATCATTGTAAAAAACCTCCTCCACTACTCCTGCAGTTATCAAATCTTGGACAATGCGTGTCAGCGCAATTTCACCTTCCCTGGAAATCTTATACTGTGGCACACGTGGCAAAGGCACTCCCTCCTTTACAGTAATTCGAATAGGTGGAATACGCATCTCTCCCACATCCGTATCTGAGGCCGCCCATAACGTGTGCGGGAGAGAGGCCAAAGCTGCATTGTCTTGTATAGTGCAAAACCTGTCCGATTCAGGGTAATTGTCATTCAAAATAACCCGCACTCCCTCGGGAGCGCAACGTATCGTTGCTCGAAAATATTTAAGCAAATCAATGCCCAAGATGTTATCTGGTGTACAGGGCGACAACAAAAATTGACCAAAACTAAAAAATTTATCAAGACAAAGTGCAAGGGGTTTTGACAATGGGCTAGGGGAGGGTGTGCCATCAAACCCTACACATGTTATCATTTCGCCAGACAGGGGAGCCCTCGGAACCAAGTTTTTTGACAAAGCGCTACGAGTAGCTCCTGTGTCGACTAAAAACTGATCAGTAGAACCCAAAATGCCCGCTGATACATATGGACCTTTCTGATCTACCGGCACTTCAACTGATTCCGTACCCCATCCTACGCAGTCCTATGCATGTACATAATCCTGATGCTCCAGATTCTCGCCCTCCGATATCTGATATTGATGTCGTCTATCAAAAGTATTTCGTTCGTCCCGGCCACGGCCCCTCTCTTCAATCCTTCCACGATCACCTCCGCCACCTCTCGCCCCCGAATAACTATTCCTCGACCTTCCACCTCCTCGACCACGCTGACTACGTTGTTCACGAAGTACCGGACAATCTTCAGCCCAATGCCCAAACTCCTTACAATAGGCACATTGATCCTCCGCTATATCCGTACGACCATACGACGTATTCCTTCCACCTCGTCTTCCTCTATCATTCCCTCTAGATTGCGTTCCACGAACCTGTGCCAACATCACCTTCGTTTTCAATTCCTTCGCTTTCTTATCAACACTTTCTTTAGCCTCCAATTCCTGCCGCTCATAATACTGAGCTATAGTTTACAAAGACGCAGGGATCGCCGTGGCCCAGGAACTTTCACTCGATTTTAATCGTTTGGCAATCTCCGGTAGGAGATTAGCCACATACTTATCTACAAACAAAGGCCTACCCGTATCATCTGTTAACGATTGGCCACTGTAATCGTGAAACGCCTCTTCGAAGCGTGTAAAGAAATCTGAGACCGTTTCATCTGACTTTTGTTTGCACGAAGCTAACATGGTCCAATCGATCTTTTTAGAAGGAACAAGTGTTTTTAATTTAATCAAAATAGCCGCCGGGAGGTTTAGAATCAACTCACAAGGCTTACATGCAGGTTCCCTATCTAAATCTGCTTCGTTTATTTCTTTCCACGTTCCCCCAAGTATTGTTTCATCATTATTTTTACGAATTAATCTCCACATGTCAGGCGGAAGAATTAACCCAAAAAACAAATCTATATCGACAAGGGTCATAACACAGGAGGAAATAGCCCCTTCCACCCCTTCATAGAATGCTGCTGGGTTTTTACGAAGGTCCGGCAAAGAATTTTTCAACGCCATAACATCCGCTCTATTCCAAGGTGTATACACCCAATTATATATAAAATACCCCTTCGCATCCTTCGATGTTTTATCATCATCTGTACCATCCCCTTTAGGTGGAACATACAAAGGTGCAGCTTCACGCATAGGCATAACATGCACTTTAGAACTCTTATCTGAACCCCGGAGAGAACACTCCTTAAACGGCTCAGTGGATTCCGGCCCGGACTCCTTATTCTTTTTCCACTCGTCCCGCAATCTGGACGTCTCATCCCGCAGCTGGATCAGTTGCTTGAAAAATGTATCAACATCTGCAAGAACAAATAAACCTTTATCTAGATTCTCATGATGAACCGATACAGCCTTAGATTCTAATGTATCCGAATATTTACGAAATGCGGTAACAACTTCATCAGCCAAAGTAGACAAAAAACACATCAATTCTTGTTCTGTCCATTTACCCCTCTCGATAATAACGTCAGACACAGTTACAAAATTTGTATTCAATTTACGGGCCCAACTACGCAAATCCGCAGCTCTCTCCGCAAATAACCTGACACTGGACTTGCCCCCTTTTCCCGGCTTATCCTGTCCTTCATCGTCCGAGTCCACAATCGGAGCCGTAGGTGAAACATACGGAGGCGGCGATCGATCTAGTAACGAAAAATCATCAATTTCATTATTAAGGACAGGATAAAGCGTTCGACGAATAGGAAATTGACCAGTCGTTTGCAATTTACGTTCCCGTTCCTCCCTCTCTCTCTTTTCCTGAGCCTCCTTTTCCTCAAGCTGTAAAGCCTTATCTCGAGCAGCCTTGCGCTGCTCTTAGTCCGCCAAGGCAACCTCGCGTTTCATTTGTTCACGCACCGCTTTCTCCCACATTCGTACACAGTCAAACATATTTTGTCTAGACCTTCGTTGAAATAAACACTGCTCCACAAACTGAACCTTTCGTAAATCGAACGACCCGTGTAGTGGCCATTGCAATTCAGGATCGGTTTTGGTGTATTTATGCCATAATTTACTGTACATTATAGGGGGAAGGCCGAATTTTATGTACATTTCACGGTTTGGAGTTCCTTCTGGGGGAGCCGGCTGTGATTCCGCTAACCTAATTGTGGTACCATTTCCAAAACAGCACATCCCTCGGAGCGTGCTTAAAACAGGCATGTTCAAAAAGTATCACGAAAGCGTGATACCGTATAAAATGGCACTTACAGTACTTCACACAAATGTGCCGCTCAAAGTGGAAAACAAGATTAGAGAAACATCTCTACATGCCTGCCTATGTGAAGTGCACTACACATATAAGTTCAAAGTTCACAAATTCACAAATGTTAGCTAACTCAAATCAAAGTCATAGTCACAGAACTTCGGTAAGCGTCCGTAGACTACCTTGCCGATCACAAATCATAGGACTTCAGTAAGCGTCCGCAGACTACCTTACCGATCACAAATCTTACCCAAATCTTACAAGGTCCAGATTCCAACTGCCAAGGTCTTTAATCGAATCAGCCAAACGGCACTTATCCAGCAACGCAGACGATCAAGAACTCAGTCGGAGACCGGCGCCACCTGGAAGATCAGATCAGAAGGAAAGGAAGAAACACCGTGGGTGCCAAGACTCGGGTCACTCGGTGGCAGCGTACGCGTCCATGGCGAGTGTCCAATCCTTCGTCACGACCTCTCCTTCGGGCATCCGAGTCGCCGATGAGTCCCTTCGTGGTCGCCAATTTGTGGTATCGGGTTCCCAAGGCCTACATGCTCCGCAGATAACCCACTTACACTGAAAGAACTGTTGGCACGGAAACTGAAAAGTACAAAGAACAAGGTTATTAAGACCCCATGGGGTGGTGGTACATTCCTACAGCACCCTTCGGCAATGCAAGAAGTATCACACCGAACATTGGTGTGACTCGTTTTTTTATACAATTTACAGGTAATAAAAAGATAGGCGGTACAAAGTTACAGAGCTTTATGTACATATATGGTCATTTTTGGAACACAGCCAACTCATGGGAGGGGTTACTACCCCACTGGTCAGTTTGGCGGCACATTCCTGAGGGGTGACTGGTCAGTTGGGACTGCGCATGTACAGGCTTGACCGTTACTAAAAATAGCCTGTTGCTGGGCAAACTCGAGTGGTCAGTGGTACGGACAACGGCCTAAAGGGCATGCTGGCCACGAGGCCGCTCATGATCTAAGATGGCCGCCGTAACATACAAGATGGCGTGTTTTAATATGGTCAAGTTAAGGAGAATAACGTGTAGCAAAGCTAAGCGCTAACCCAGCCATCGTCAAATTACGACAGAGGGTTCACCTGTGATCACTGATTCTGAGGCCCCTGGAATGAGCCCTGTCACTGAGCCCTCGGGCCTCCTCTGTGGAAGGTTCACCTGTGATCACTGATTCTGAGGCCGCTGGAATGAGTCCTGTCACTGAGGCCTCCACTGTGGAGGGTTCACCTGTAATCACTGATTCTGAGGCCCCTGGAATGAGTCCCGTCACTGAGCCCTCGAGGCCTCCTCTTTGGAGGGTTCACCTGTAATCACTGATTCTGAGGCCGCTGGAATGAGTTCCGTCACTGAGCCCTCGAGGCCTCCACTGTGGAGGGTTCACCTGTGATCACTGATTATGAGGTCCCTGGAATGAGCCCTGTCACTGAGCCGTCGGGGCCTCCTCTGTGGAGGGTTCACATGTGATCATTGATTCTGAGGCCCCTGGAATGAGCCCTGTCACTGAGCCCTCGAGGCCTCCACTGTGGAGTTTCACCTGTAATCACTGATTCTGAGGCCGCTGGAATGAGTTCCGTCACTGAGCCCTCGACGCCTCCTCTGTGGAGGGTTCACCTGCAGTCACTGATTCTGAGAACCCTGGAATGAGTCCGGTCACTGAGCCCTCGAGGCCTCCTCTGTGGAGGGTTCACCTGTGATCACTGATTTTGAGGCCCCTGGAATGAGCCCTGACACTGAGCCCTCGGGCCTCCGCTGTGGAGGGTTCAACTGAAATCACTGATTCTGAGGCCTCTGGAATGAGTTCCATCACTGAGCCCTCGAGGCCTCCTCTGTGGAGGGTTCACCTGCAGTCACTGATCATGAGGCCTCGGGAATTATCCTGTCACTGAGCCCTCGAGGCCTCCACTGTGGAAGTTTCACCTGTAATCACTGATTCTGAGGCCGCTGGAATGAGCTCTGTTACTGAGTCCTCGAGGCCTCCTCTGTGGAGGGTTCACCTGCAGTCACTGATTCTGAGAACCCTGGAATGAGTCCTGTCACTGAGCCCTCGAGGCCTCCTCTGTGGAGGGTTCACCTGTGATCACTGATTCTGAGGCCCCTGGAATGAGCCCTGTCACTGAGCCCTCGGGCCTCCTCTGTGGAAGGTTCACCTGTGATCACTGATTCTGAGGACGCTGGAATGAGTCCTGTCACTGAGGCCTCCACTGTGGAGGGTTCACCTGTACTCACTGATTCTGAGGCCCCTGGAATGAGTCCCGTCACTGAGCCCTCGAGGCCTCCTCTGTGGAGGGTTCACCTGAAATCACTGATTCTTAGGCCGCTGGAATGAGTTCCATCACTGAGCCCTCGAGGCCTCCTCTGTGGAGGGTTCACCTGCAGTCACTGATTCTGAGGCCTCTGGAATTAGTCCTGTCACTGAGCCATCTTGGCCTCCACTGTGGAAGGTTTACATTGTAATCACTGATTCTGAGGCCGCTGGAATGAGCTCCGTCACTGAGCCCTCGAGGCCTCCTCTGTGGAGGGTTCACCTGCAGTCACTGATTCTGAGGCCCCTGGAATGAGTCCTGTCACTGAGCCCTCGAGGCCTCCTCTGTGGAGGGTTCACCTCTGATCAGTGATTCTGAGGCCCCTGGAATGAGACCTGTCACTGAGCCTTCGGGGCCTCCTCTGTGGAGGGTTCAGCTATGATAACTGATTCTGAGGCCGCTGGAATGAATCCTGTTCTGAGGCCTCCACTGTGGAGGGTTCACCTGTAATCACTGATTCTGAGGCCCCTGGAATGAGTCCCGTCACTGAGCCCTTGAAGCTTCCTCTGTAGAGGGTTCAGCTGTAATCACTGATTCTGAGGCCCCAGGAATGAGTCCTCTCACTGAGCCCTCGGGGCCTCCACTATGGAAGGTTCACCTGTAATCACTGATTCTGAGGCCCTGGAATAAGTTCCGTCACTGAGCCCTCGAGGCCTCCTCTGTGGAGGGTTCACCTGTGATCACTGATTCTAAGGCCCCTGGAATGAGCCCTGTCACTGAGCACTTGGGCCTCCTCTGTGGAGGGTTCACCTGTGATCACTGATTCTGAGGCCGCTGGAATGAGTCCCGTCACTAACTCCTCGAGGCCTCCTCTTTGGAGGGTTCACCTGTAATCACTGATTCTGAGGCCGCTGGAATGAGTTCCGTCACTGAGCCCTCGGGGCCTCCACTGTGGAGTGGAGTTCTGGACTTTTTGGTTCCGTCCAGAGGTGTCAGGGTACAACACCCGAAGACCCCGGAGTTCCACCTGCCTTGGTGCACAAATGAACAGAAACACGGGCTTCTCGATGGTGGCGTCAAAGACCAAAGGTTTATTACTGCAGGGACACAGAAGTCACAGAATCTACACACGGGCAGAGACTAGGAGCCTGTTCGATTTGTACAAAGTGGGTTGCTCCTTATATACGGTTTTTTATGCTAGGGGCAAATTCTTTACATGTAATACATTCTCAAAACCTTTGTGTCTAAAACAATAAATATTTGGTGTTACACAGGAACCGTCGATAATATCTGAGGCCAAACATAACGAAAAGAGGGGTTCCCACTAGTTTGTCACAATTCCCTGTCAATATTGCATTCAGGACCCGGACCGCCTCATCGTAAAGTTCGTTACCTCCCCCCAATAAAGATTCAGAAAGAAAGAAACAGAGCCAGGTGTGGAAGATAGAAAAGCGGGATAAGGGATGTTTGTGGGTTGTAAATGGGCAAGGCTACTGGCTTCGGCCGCCTAATCATGATCAGGTACAATGGACACGAAGACCAGTTTGGCAGGACTGGCCTCGGGCAGAGGATGCAGCCTTTGTCGAGTCATGCAGCTACAGCGTGATCTGGTTTAAGGTGCACGTGTCATGTAAGAGGTGAATCTCCGGCTACGGCTACGTGTCCTTAATCAAAGTGGAGTGAATGAAGTGATCAGAGGCTATTGCATATGTGAGGGCAAGGAAACACAAAATGGCGGCCATGATCTAAGATGGATGCCGTGGGTATATCAGAAATATGTCAATGGAAGGAGTGCTCTTGCTCGTAGCGTAGCGAAAACACTAGGATATACTAAATGGATCATTTGCGGTTCACTGATACCAATATTAGGTATTTCCGACAAACTTAAAAACACGGGTTCAAGTCGTCACAGAACCGTCACGGAACCTCAGACCCTCCTTTTGCCCTTACATAGGCAATTACTCAGTCTATGTCAGAATCTAGTTCTATGCTCATCAGGTCAGTGACATGTTGTTGTATCATCATCCTTTCTCGTGTCTTTTCTCCAAACGCAGGTGGTTTTCTGAGACAAGTCGCAGCACAAAGACTACACAGAGCAGGACCACACTGGATAATCAGACAACATGAGAATAGGAATACTAGGATGACACCAATGACCATTAGAACCTTCCATCCCCACGCTGAGATCAGAGTCCAAAACCACTCCATGAAGGACCAGTTTCCCTTGTCTACATGTATGGAGTCTGAAATCTTGTGCAACTTAGAGATCGCCTCATAGACTGTTGGAGCATTATTAGGAATAAAGACACAGCAGCTCGATTGGATCATTCTGCATACCCCACCTCGATCTGCAAGTATAACGTCTAGAACCATACGGTTCTGCAACGTCATGAGCCTATCCGCCTGAAGCTCAGCTGTCAGATTGCTAAGGGCACCAGCAGTTTCAGTAATAGTAGATTCAACTACCCGTGTTAGCTGACGTATGTTTCTACTATTGGCCATAGGTCCCCAGAATGGAAGGAAGCCTTTGAAGAAGTCTCCGGCTTCCTGACCAGCGGTATCTTCCTTGCTGAAGACACCTCTCGCTACTCTTGTTCTGTGGTAATCAGGTGAAGCAGTGTATGTCGGAGGCAATAATCGAGCAATATAACATGATCCTGAGAAGTCGGCAGGCAACCATGTATAAGCTCTGTCTCGACAAATGAAATAGGTACCCCTAGCAGTAAGAAAGGCAGGGGAAGAGTTAGCCGGAAACACATAAGTCTCTACGCACTCACTCCTCCCTAGCTGAGCTCTCGGATTTCTCCCATTACCTTGCAAACAGACCTGACCTCGGTGAGGTACGACCCAAATTGGAGTTGAGCTTTTACGCTTGCTTTCTCCTAAACTAAGGCGATACTCTGAAGTATTCCAACTTAAATATACTCGCAATTCGTCTCTAGGGTATGATGGAGTATTATTGACGTCCTTGACCATGTCAATAATTCCCTGGACTAAAGCTTTGTTAGCAGAGTTATATTTAGTGGAACACGGTGGACGTGGAGGATAGGTTTCAAGGGCATAAGCAAAGATGGTTTGGAAGGCCTGAAATGATCCATTATAGCTGTAAGGCAAAACCAAATAGGGAATACCTTTATCCATAGTGTGAGGTATCAAGCCACACACCCAGCAGTCTGTAGTGTTAACTACCAGTTGGTGTTGGTGTAAGAGCTGTACAAAAGTGTTGTTGGTGAATTCTGAGCGTCTGGCTTGCTCATGTTCCGGAAACGAGTGAAAAGAGTGTATAGAAGAAATAGTAGAAATAGCAGGATCAAGGGGAGGTACTGTAGAAACTGGCACAAAAATCAAATTAATGCTAAAGACGATTCCACCCACCAATGTTGCTAAAACAATCAAGAATGTAACGGCACATTGCATCAAGAAACATTTGCTGTGAAGAATTCTATTAAGTCTGTTTCTGCGAACATAAATCACATTCTTTCGTTGCAGCGCAGGAAGCTCCATCTTCTACAATCCGCTCGCGACCACTGATGATGTGTACGTAGATGAAAATGCCTCTATCAGCCCTGGGAGTTCCCAGAACCAACAGAAAGATCGACCTTGTGTCAGACCCCTGCAAATTCAAACTAGGCACACAGCCACGACCCTACGGCTACCCAGACGGCAAGGCAATTTTAAAAACAATAAACAATAGCAAACTTCCTGGCTGAAGGCAAAGGTTCAATATATCAAAATCACAATATGCAGTTGCCTGCTTTATTTGTCCTTTTTATGGCTTCTAAGGTTGTATCTCTTCTTCGCTGGTACTGTCTGATCGGAAAATAGTGTATCACTAGCAGCTGTTGCAGAATTTAAGTTCGCAGATAGCAAAGTTTCTTCTGATGCTGGAGACAAATGTTCAGTGTTCAAAGGAGTCTTTTCAGGGGGAGAGTCAGGTTTCAAAGTGTCAGTAATCAAATCGGCATCGCTGAAAGGGATAAATTTCGGAGTGATTTCAGATTCGGAGGCACCAATTCCCTTCTTCACCCAGTCGTCGTAAGGCAGTGGCAAAGGAACACGCTTTACGTGAGAGGCGTGAATCCAATGCTTACGGCCAGCGACACGTACGGCTGTCCTCGTTGCCAGCAGGACCTGGAAGGGGCCGATGTAGCGAGGCTGAAGATTCTTTGTCCTCGCGAAGTTTCTGACCACCACGTGGTCGCCGGGTTTCAGCTGATGCCCTGGACTCTCCGAAGGTTTTGGCAAAGCATCGAAGACCTGTTGATGAATAAGACTTAATTTAGCAGTCAAGTCGTAAAGGTAGTCTATCAACATAGGATATTCAATGAAGCAAAATTGTTTAGGCCTTGGCACACCCCAGATATTTGCCGGGCGGCCAAACACAATCTCATATGGAGAAAGCCCTATTCTAGAATGCACTGTTGCTCTCGTTGATAACAAGGCCAAAGGAAGTGCGTCTGGCCAGGCTAAACCTGTGGATGCTTGTATTTTGGCTATCTTAAGCTTCAGAGTGCCATTATAACCCTCGACTAAACCAGCAGACTGGGGATGGTTTGCACTATGGAATTTTTGTTTCAATCCTAGACCGGCACACACACTCTGCATAACTTTTCCTATAAACTCACTTCCGTTATCTGACCATACAATCCGTGGCATTCCATACCTAGGGAAAAATTCCTTGAGAAGAATTTTGGCAGTTGATAGGGCAGTGTTGTCTTTTAGTGGGTATGCTTCTATCCACCTGGAAAAAGCACAAACTACCACCAGGACGTACTTTAAATTGTTGCAGCGTTCCATGTGAATGAAGTCTAACTGAATCACTTCAAAGGGGCAGGAAGGAGGAGCGAAATGACCAGCTGGAGTTGGAGTTCCCTTGCCAGGATTATGCATCAAGCACACCATGCAATTTTTCACCACTCTCTCTGCACACTTACTGATTCCCTCATTCTTCCAGACCGGAGCCAACATCTTACATATCCCTTTAGAACTTATATGCGCTACTCCATGCGCCATCGTCACTACCGCAAGCACATACGCATCAGGCAACATCCAACGCTGCTGTTCTGTCAAATCAATCCAACATCCATTCGAGTCCAACTTGCCCGTACTTTCTCTCCATACACGTTTCTCTTCCTCAGTCGCTTCTTTCTGAATCTCTTTCACACTTTCCATAGTGTCCTCACACATTCCAGACTCAGCAATCCATCTTGCAGACGTAGCAACGTACATTCTACTCATCGTGTCTCTAGCTGTCTGCTTAGCAGTTTCATCAGCAAAGGCATTCCCACGACCAACATCATCCGTGATTGCTTTATGAGCACTGCACTTCACAATCGCAACTTCAGTCGGCAAGGTTAGAGATTCCAACAAGTCGTTAACTAGCTGACCATGTTGGATCTTAGTCCCATGGGACGTAATGAAACCCCTTTCTCTCCACAACCGGCCAAAACTATGGGCCACGCCAAATGCGTACTGACTATCTGTAAACACATTCACTTTCTTTCCCTTAGCTAAAACACACGCTCTCGTTAGAGCTATTAATTCTGCAGCTTGGGCAGAATTCTGACTCACTCTTGCAGTCTCCACAATCGTCTTCAAAGTCGTTACCGCATAAGCAGCAGTCACATCACCATTCTCCAATTTAAAACATGACCCGTCCACATACAGCGTACCATCTGGGTCGGATAGAGGAGTATCTTTTAAATCGATACGTCCTTTTGTCTCTTCCTCCGTTTTGAAATAACAGTCATGTGGCTCAGAATCACTCGACTCTTGATCAGTCGGCAACAATGTTGCTGGATTCAATACATTGCATCTTTTGATCTGAATATGACTCGCTAATAATGTCAGCTCGTAACCAGATAATCTCGCACTAGTAAGGTGTTGTGTCTTCGTTCGGTTCATGAGTGTATCCACTGCATGAGGAACCATGACCACTAGCATATTGTTCATCACCAAACCAGCAGATTGTCGAATGGAAGCTGCAGCTGCCGCTGTAGCCCTCAAACAACTAGGTAACGCTCTGGCTACCGGATCTAATGTTGATGAAAAATACGCACAAGGGCGTTGTTTATCACCAAATTTCTGTGTCAGAACACTCAACGCGCAACCTTCTCTCTCGTGAACGTAGAGCGTGAATGGCTTGCTGTAATCAGGTGTACCCAATACAGGAGCTGAACACAATGCTTTTCGTAATTCAGTAAAACTCTCTTGACATTCATCAGACCATGGCACCGGACTCGGAACATTTTTCCCAGTCAAAGCTACCAATGGTTTTGCTAAAAGAGAAAAATTTGGGATCCACTGCCTACAGTAAGAGGTAATACCTAGGAAGGCACGTACTTCTCTCTGTGTGCGTGGAACACTCATCTGCGTAATTGCTTTTATTCTTTCTGGGGTCAACTTCCTTCCCTCCTTTGACAAGAGATGACCTAGGTAGGTCACTTCTTGGCAGCAGTATTGCATCTTGGAAGGAGACACCTTATGATTCAAATTAGACAAATGATGCAATAGGGAAATTGTAGCTGCTTTGCAAGTTTCCTTGTCATCGGCAGCCACTAAAAGATCGTCTACGTACTGTACTAGGGCAGAACCTGGAGGAAGGACAAAGGAATCTAGCTGACTTTTTAAAGCTTGACTATAAATGGATGGACTTTCACAATAGCCTTGTGGAGCGCGTTTAAATCTGAAACTTCGACCTCCTAAACAGAAGCCGAAAATATCCCTACTTTCTTCGGCTATCGGAATGCTAAAGAAAGCATTCTTTAGGTCTATAACTGAGAACCATGTAGCTGTAGCAGGAATCAATGTTAACAAGGCAGTAATGTCTGGTACTACAGGAAACTGCGGAATTACAATCTTATTAACTTCTCTAAGGTCTATGACAAACCTATAAACTGGAGGTTTTGTAGGGTCAGTTCGCTTCAGAATCGGTAATACAGGACTGTTACAGACATTTCCTCTAGTTTCTTCAACTACACCCTTCTTAATCAAGTCTTGCACAATCAATAAAAGTGCACGCTCACCTTCACTCGATATTTTATACTGGGGAATTCTTGGAAATTTCACATTTGCTTTCAAAGTTACTACATACGGTGGAATTTCTAGGAGACCTACATCATTAGGACCAGTCGCCCAAAGAGAATCAGGGAGTGAACGTAGCTCCGGCGGGAGTGCGTCCATTGACAAGTACATCGGAGAGGTGATATTTTTACCCAGTGTAAGCTGTATTCCTTCCGGAGAACAGTACAATGTCGCATGTAGTCGTTTTAACAAATCTAAACCAAGCAGATTTTCATTACAACCTGTCGTCAAAATCAGGGGTGCTTTCAATTGGCACGGTCCAACAGAAATAGACAAAGGACCAGATATCGGGTTGTACACAGGGGCGCCTGAAAAACCTACGGAAACATTTGTTGAGCCAGACAAAGGTGCGCCAGGGAGTTTCGCATGCATGATAGAACTTTTTGCGGCACCAGTATCCAACAGAAACGGTTCGACTACACCTGATGTTGCTACTGCGACATAAGGCCCACTCTGATCCACTGGAACTGATACTACTCCCTCTCTCTGTCCATGGCTGTCCTAGTACCCATTTTGTTGGAAACCCTCATCTACTTCACAATAATCTTCAACAAGATATTGCTGAGATCTATTTTGCTGAACAGATTGTCCATTTCTCTGATCAAAGTGATTGGAGGGACGATCATTCGTTTGTGGAGGCATAGCACCTCGTCCTCGTCCTCTAGAATTCTGCACAAAACCACCACGACCTCTTTGAGCTGCTGCTGCATTATTTTGCGCTAAGATCGGACATTCATTTTTATAGTGACCCTCTTTCTTGCAGTACGCGCACTGATTCCATTGATATTGAGGTCTTGACGTACTATAATCTGTCCTTTGGTATGAGTTTTGCTGCGTATTAGTCTGATTCGCGCGAGGCGGATACGCCTGTTGCAAAAGAACTTTAGTTTTTAAATCTTTCGTTTTCTTTTCTGATTTTTCCTTTTCCTCTTTATCTCTATTTTCGTAGTACTGCGCAGTCGCAAGTATTTGCGCTGTCGTAGATACAGCCCACGCACTTTCTGAGTCTTTTAATTTATTGCATAATTCAGGTAACAAATTATGCACAAATTTATCTACAAACAGTCTTTGTCCTCCTTCTGTACTCATGTCCTGACCACTATGATCCACAAAAGTCTCTTCGAACCTCGTGAAGAAGTCCGAGACACTTTCGTCTTTCTTTTGCCTACATGCTGACAACTTGTCCCAATTAACACGCAATGCTGGCATCAGAGTCTTCATTAGATCAATTATTCTACCTGGCAGATTAGCGATCAAAGGTTCAGGTTTCGCACCACCTATTTGTTGATTATCTGCTGCAGTGATAGCTGCCCAATCACCACCTAAAGCAGCCTGATGATCCTCTCTACGAATTTTAGCCCACACTGGTTGCGGAACTACGTTACCAAACAACATATCAATATCGGCTAAGTTCATTATACAAGCCTCAACTGTCTGTGTTAATTCCTTGTAATATCCGGCTGGATTCATACGCGGATCTGGCAAGGCCTGTTTCACTGCTAACACTTCTGCTCGCTTCCATGGAATGTGTATCCACACTCGTTGGAACTGTGCTGGAGCAGCTACAACACCATTCGGTGCGTCAGCTTGCACAGCTTCGCGCCAAATTGGAGGAACCTCCCTCATAGGATATTGGCGACTTAGCTTCATTTTACCTTTCTCTAAATCTCTCGGTGAACGAAGAGATGGATCATTCCTAAAACTTAAAATGAGTTCCATCGCTTGTTTTATTTTCTCACCCACTATCATTCCAGCAGCAAACTCCTTTTGAACCCTAATTAAATCTTCCAAATCTGATTCGACATCGTCTTCTTCTATCTCTTCACGTAACAACGAGCACATCTCATCAAAGACGTATCGTTGCGTTGGTTCTCCCCACTGCATAAATGTGTCTAGCACATCTCTTGTACTATATCTTCTACCCTTCGAAATCCATCTGAGAGCCGTGGAGTCTAAAACTCCCCGTTCCTCAGTACTCGGAAGCTGACTCCGTCTCTGTACAGAGTCAGGAGTAGGAGTCTTAATCAAAGTTTTATATATAGGAGACAGCATATTAGTAACCGAATCAGTGATTCTTCGACGAACAGAAAGTGGAGTTAGTACACTCGCAGACATAGAGAATGCAGTGGAGGTAGGAATAGATGAGGAAGCAGTAGGAGTATCGAGGAAAATAGTTTCTGGAGCAGTAGGTACAGAGGTAGGTATAGTGGCTGGCAGTGTAGGAAGAGGAGGAGCTGTAGGAACATTCACATTCATCACAGGGAGTACAGGAACTTGATTCTGAGGGATAGGAGCAGGAGCACCAGGTTGTCCAGCAACCGGCAATTGAACATTCGGGACAAGTGGAGTCGTAGCACCTTGTGCATACGGTGGAGGTGACCGTAACAGATAAGATAGCAGAGGATCGTTTTCTGAGTCCTCCAGTATCTTAGCCATTTTCGATGGCAAGGCAGGATAGCACTTGTCAATCGCTAAGTTATGCTCTCTAATGGCTACATCTATGACCTTCTCACACTCGTTAGCCTGCAACTGTTTAGTCGCTTGCTCTAGAGTTAACTCTTCTTGTTCTTTCTGCTCTTTCTTCAACCTTCTCATTTCTCTCTGTTTGGATTCTTTCCGCCAATAACGGAAGGAATCAAACATTGCCGGCCGGGCTTTCTTCTTGAACAATTTCGCTTCCAAATTGTCGAGAATCTCTTGCTCAAAACTACCATGCAGTGGCCAACTAAGGACACCATCCTTCTTACAATAGCGGACCCATATCTCATTATAAGTTATAGGACCCACGCCATACTTACAATATAAATCATATAGGGGAGTCCCAATCGGAGGAACCAGACAAGAGTCCTCCAATCGCGAGTCACTGTTGCAACTAAAACAAGACAATATTTTCCGACTTACCATTTTCAGTCCGGAACACAAAACAAACAAAACACGGAACAAATATGTGCACTCGAACCAAGAACTTAGGCCTACCAAAACGAACTGATGTATCGATACCCAAAACTAAACCAAATAGATTATCGTAACTAGAACAACCAGTGATAATCTAACAAAACCAAACCAAACCAAGAACCGATCAAGGATTTTTAACAATCCTCACAAAAGTAACCAGCTAGCTATCACTAAATACTTAACTGAGTCACTGAAGACGTCACCAAGGAGAAACCCGTCACGTTTCGCCGTACTAAGGACTGCACCACTTCGGGTCCAAGACAGGGCGACGGTCAAGGCAACGGCCCACTGCAGCCGTCCTGAACGGGAAACCCTCGTGGAAGAGAACTTCGGGCCACTTTTGCGATATGCCGGGATCGATGAAGTGGGGCGCCTCCCTCAGGAATCTTCACACGAAGCTTCTCGAACTCTTCAGGCTTTTGGACCGGTACCGAATGACGTCGCCCCACGTTGGGCGCCAATTGGAGTTCTGGACTTTTTGGTTCCGTCCAGAGGTGTCAGGGTACAACACCCGAAGACCCCGGAGTTCCACCTGCCTTGGTGCACAAATGAACAGAAACACGGGCTTCTTGATGGTGGCGTCAAAGACCAAAGGTTTATTACTGCAGGGACACAGAAGTCACAGAATCTACACACGGGCAGAGACTAGGAGCCTGTTCGATTTGTACAAAGTGGGTTGCTCCTTATATACGGTTTTTTATGCTAGGGGCAAATTCTTTACATGTAATACATTCTCAAAACCTTTGTGTCTAAAACAATAAATATTTGGTGTTACACAGGAACCGTCGATAATATCTGAGGCCAAACATAACGAAAAGAGGGGTTCCCACTAGTTTGTCACAATTCCCTGTCAATATTGCATTCAGGACCCGGACCGCCTCATCGTAAAGTTCGTTACCTCCCCCCAATAAAGATTCAGAAAGAAAGAAACAGAGCCAGGTGTGGAAGATAGAAAAGCGGGATAAGGGATGTTTGTGGGTTGTAAATGGGCAAGGCTACTGGCTTCGGCCGCCTAATCATGATCAGGTACAATGGACACGAAGACCAGTTTGGCAGGACTGGCCTCGGGCAGAGGATGCAGCCTTTGTCGAGTCATGCAGCTACAGCGTGATCTGGTTTAAGGTGCACGTGTCATGTAAGAGGTGAATCTCCGGCTACGGCTACGTGTCCTTAATCAAAGTGGAGTGAATGAAGTGATCAGAGGCTATTGCATATGTGAGGGCAAGGAAACACAAAATGGCGGCCATGATCTAAGATGGATGCCGTGGGTATATCAGAAATATGTCAATGGAAGGAGTGCTCTTGCTCGTAGCGTAGCGAAAACACTAGGATATACTAAATGGATCATTTGCGGTTCACTGATACCAATATTAGGTATTTCCGACAAACTTAAAAACACGGGTTCAAGTCGTCACAGAACCGTCACGGAACCTCAGGAGGGTTCACCTGTGATCACTGATTATGAGGCCCCTGGAATGAGCCCTGTCACTGAGCCGTCGGGGCCTCCTCTGAGGAGGGTTCACCTGTGATCATTGATTCTGAGGCCCCTGGAATGAGCCCTGTCACTGAGCCCTCGAGGCCTCCATTGTGGAAGGTTCACCTGTAATCACTGATTCTGAGGCCGCTGGAATGAGTTCCGTCACTGAGCCCTCGACGCCTCCTCTGTGGATGGTTCACCTGCAGTCACTGATTCTGAGAACCCTGGAATGAGTCCTGTCACTGAGCCCTCGAGGCCTCCTCTGTGGAGGGTTCACCTGTGATCACTGATTCTGAGGCCCCTGGAATGAGCCCTGTCACTGAGCCCTCGGGCCTCCTCTTTGGAAGGTTCACCTGTGATCACTGATTCTGAGGCCGCTGGAATGAGTCCTGTCACTGAGGCCTCCACTGTGGAGGGTTCACCTGTAATCACTGATTCTGAGGCCCCTGGAATGAGTCCCGTCACTGAGCCCTCGAGGCCTCCTCTGAGGAGGGTTCACCTGAAATCACTGATTCTGAGGCCGCTGGAATGAGTTCCATCACTGAGCCCTCGAGGCCTCCTCTGTGGAGGGTTCACCTGCAGTCACTGATTCTGAGGCCTCGGGAATTAGTCCTGTCACTGAGCCATCTTGGCCTCCACTGTGGAAGATTCACATTGTAATCACTGATTCTGAGGCCGCTGGAATGAGCTCCGTCACTGAGCCCTTGAGGCCTCCTCTGTGGAGGGTTCACCTGCAGTCACTGATTCTGAGGCCCCTGGAATGAGTCCTGTCACTGAGCCCTCGAGGCCTCCTCTGTGGAGGGTTCACCTCTGATCAGTGATTCTGAGGCCCCTGGAATGAGACCTGTCACTGAGCCTCCGGGGCCTCCTATGTGGAGGGTTCAGCTGTGATCACTGATTCTGAGGCCGCTGGAATGAGTCCTGTTCTGAGGCCTCCACTGTGGAGGGTTCACCTGTAATCACTGATTCTGAGGCCCCTGGAATGAGTCCCGTCACTGAGCCCTCGAGGCCTCCTCTGTGGAGGGTTCAACTGAAATCACTGATTCTGAGGCTGCTGGAATGAGTTCCATCACTGAGCCCTCGAGGCCTCCTCTGTGGAGGGTTCACCTGCAGTCACTGATCATGAGGCCTCGGGAATTATCCTGTCACTGAGCCATCTTGGCCTCCACTGTGGAAGGTTCACATTGTAATCACTGATTCTGAGGCCGCTGGAATGAGCTCTGTCACTGAGCCCTCGGGCCTCCACTGTGGAGGGTTCACCTGTGATCACTGATTGTGAAGCCCCTGGAATGAGCCCTGTCACTGAGCGGTCGGGGCCTCCTCTGTGGAGGGTTCACCTGTGATCATTGATTATGAGGCCCCTGGAATGAGCCCTGTCACTGAGCCCTCGAGGCCTCCACTGTGGAAGGCTCACCTGTAATCACTGATTCTGAGGCCACTGGAATGAGTTCCGTCACTGAGCCCTCAATGCCTCCTCTGTGGAGGGTTCACCTGCAGTCACTGATTCTGAGGCCCCTGGAATGAGTCCTGTCACTGAGCCCTCGAGGCCTCCTCTGTGGAGGGTTCACCTGTGATCACTGATTCTGAGGCCCCTGGAATGAGCCCTGTCACTGAGCCCTCGGGGCCTCCTCTATGGAGGGTTCACCTGTGATCACTGATTCTGAGGCCGCTGGATTGAGTCCTGTCACTGAGGCCTCCACTGTGGAGGGTTCACCTCTAATCACTGATTCTGAGGCCCCTGGATTGAGTCCCGTCACATAGCCCTCGAGGCCTCCTCTGTGGAGGGTTCACCTGTGATCACTGATTCTGAGGCTACTGGAATGAGTCCTGTCACTGAGCCCTCGGGGCCTCCTCCGTGGAGGGTTCACCTGTGATCACTGATTCTGAGGCCCCTGGAATGAGTCCTGTCACTGAGCCCTCAAGGCCTCCACTGTGGAGGGTTCATTTGTGATCACTGATTCTGAGGCCCCTGGAATGAGTCCTCTCACTGAGCCCTCGGGTCCTCCACTATGGAGGGTTCACCTGTAATCACTGATTCTGAGGCCCCTGGAATGAGTCCTGTCACTGAGCCCTCAAGGCCTCCACTGTGGAGGGTTCATTTGTGATCACTGATTCTGAGGCCCCTGGAATGAGTCCTGTCACTGAGCCCCCGGGCCTCCACTATGCAGGGTTCACCTGCAGTCACTCACTGATTCTGAGGCCGCAGAAATGAGTCCTGTCACTGAGCCCTCTAGGCCTCCACTGTGGAAGGTTCACCTGTAATCACTAATTCTGAGGCCGCTGGAATGAGTTCCGTCACTGAGCCCTCGAGGCCTCCTCTGTGAAGGGTTCACCTGCAGTCATTGATTCTGAGGCCCCTGGAATGAGTCCTGTCACTGAGGCCTCCACTGTGGAGGGTTCACCTGTAATCACTGATTCTGAGGCCCCTGGAATGAGTCCCGTCACTGAGCCCTCGAGGCATCCTCTTTGGAGGGTTCACCTGTAATCACTGATTCTGAGGCCGCTGGAATGAGTTCCGTCACTGAGCACTCTGGGCCTCCACTGTGGAGGGTTCACCTGTGATCACTGATTATGAGGCCCCTGGAATGAGCCCTGTCACTGAGCCCTCGAGGCCTCCTCTGTGGAGGGTTCACCTCTGATCAGTGATTCTGAGGCCCCTGGAATGAGACCTGTCACTGAGCCTCCGGGGCCTCCTATGTGGAGGGTTCAGCTGTGATCACTGATTCTGAGGCCGCTGGAATGAGTCCTGTTCTGAGGCCTCCACTGTGGAGGGTTCACCTGTAATCACTGATTCTGAGGCCCCTGGAATGAGTCCCGTCACTGAGCCCTCGAGGCCTCCTCTGTGGAGGGTTCAACTGAAATCACTGATTCTGAGGCTGCTGGAATGAGTTCCATCACTGAGCCCTCGAGGCCTCCTCTGTGGAGGGTTCACCTGCAGTCACTGATCATGAGGCCTCGGGAATTATCCTGTCACTGAGCCATCTTGGCCTCCACTGTGGAAGGTTCACATTGTAATCACTGATTCTGAGGCCGCTGGAATGAGCTCTGTCACTGAGCCCTCGGGCCTCCACTGTGGAGGGTTCACCTGTGATCACTGATTGTGAAGCCCCTGGAATGAGCCCTGTCACTGAGCGGTCGGGGCCTCCTCTGTGGAGGGTTCACCTGTGATCATTGATTATGAGGCCCCTGGAATGAGCCCTGTCACTGAGCCCTCGAGGCCTCCACTGTGGAAGGCTCACCTGTAATCACTGATTCTGAGGCCACTGGAATGAGTTCCGTCACTGAGCCCTCAATGCCTCCTCTGTGGAGGGTTCACCTGCAGTCACTGATTCTGAGGCCCCTGGAATGAGTCCTGTCACTGAGCCCTCGAGGCCTCCTCTGTGGAGGGTTCACCTGTGATCACTGATTCTGAGGCCCCTGGAATGAGCCCTGTCACTGAGCCCTCGGGGCCTCCTCTATGGAGGGTTCACCTGTGATCACTGATTCTGAGGCCGCTGGATTGAGTCCTGTCACTGAGGCCTCCACTGTGGAGGGTTCACCTGTGATCACTGATTGTGAAGCCCCTGGAATGAGCCCTGTCACTGAGCGGTCGGGGCCTCCTCTGTGGAGGGTTCACCTGTGATCATTGATTATGAGGCCCCTGGAATGAGCCCTGTCACTGAGCCCTCGAGGCCTCCACTGTGGAAGGCTCACCTGTAATCACTGATTCTGAGGCCACTGGAATGAGTTCCGTCACTGAGCCCTCAATGCCTCCTCTGTGGAGGGTTCACCTGCAGTCACTGATTCTGAGGCCCCTGGAATGAGTCCTCTCACTGAGCCCTCGGGTCCTCCACTATGGAGGGTTCACCTGTAATCACTGATTCTGAGGCCCCTGGAATGAGTCCTGTCACTGAGCCCTCAAGGCCTCCACTGTGGAGGGTTCATTTGTGATCACTGATTCTGAGGCCCCTGGAATGAGTCCTGTCACTGAGCCCCCGGGCCTCCACTATGCAGGGTTCACCTGCAGTCACTCACTGATTCTGAGGCCGCAGAAATGAGTCCTGTCACTGAGCCCTCTAGGCCTCCACTGTGGAAGGTTCACCTGTAATCACTAATTCTGAGGCCGCTGGAATGAGTTCCGTCACTGAGCCCTCGAGGCCTCCTCTGTGAAGGGTTCACCTGCAGTCATTGATTCTGAGGCCCCTGGAATGAGTCCTGTCACTGAGGCCTCCACTGTGGAGGGTTCACCTGTAATCACTGATTCTGAGGCCCCTGGAAAGAGTCCCGTCACTGAGCCCTCGAGGCCTCCTCTTTGGAGGGTTCACCTGTAATCACTGATTCTGAGGCCGCTGGAATGAGTTCCGTCACTGAGCACTCTGGGCCTCCACTGTGGAGGGTTCACCTGTGATCACTGATTATGAGGCCCCTGGAATGAGCCCTGTCACTGAGCCGTCGGGGCCTCCTCTGTGGAGGGTTCACCTGTGATCATTGATTCTGAGGCCCCTGGAATGAGCCCTGTCACTGAGCCCTCGAGGCCTCCACTGTGGAGGGTTCACATGTAATCACTGATTCTGAGGCCGCTGGAATGAGTTCCGTCACTGAGCCCTCAACGCCTCCTCTGTGAAGGGTTCACCTGCAGTCACTGATTCTGAGAACCCTGGAATGAGTCCTGTCACTGAGCCCTCGAGGCCTCCTCTGTGGAGGGTTCACCTGTGATCACTGATTCTGAGGCCCCTGGAATGAGCCCTGTCACTGAGCCCTCGGGCCTCCTCTGTGGAAGGTTCACCTGTGATCACTGATTCTGAGGCCGCTGGAATGAGTCCTGTCACTGAGGCCTCCACTGTGGAGGGTTCACCTGTAATCACTGATTCTGAGGCCCCTGGAATGAGTCCCGTCACTGAGCCCTCGAGGCCTCCTCTGTGGAGGGTTCACCTGAAATCACTGATTCTGAGGCCGCTGGAATGAGTTCCATCACTGAGCCCTCGAGGCCTCCTCTGTGGAGGGTTCACCTGCAGTCACTGATTCTGAGGCCTCGGGAATTAGTCCTGTCACTGAGCCATCTTGGCCTCCACTGTGGAAGGTTCACATTGTAATCACTGATTCTGAGGCCGCTGGAATGAGCTCCGTCACTGAGCCCTCGAGGCCTCCTCTGTGGAGGGTTCACCTGCAGTTACTGATTCTGAGGCCCCTGGAATGAGTCCTGTCACTGAGCCCTCGATGCCTCCTCTGTGGAGGGTTCACCTCTGATCAGTGATTCTGAGGCCCCTGGAATGAGACCTGTCACTGAGCCTTCGGGGCCTCCTCTGTGGAGGGTTCAGCTGTGATCACTGATTCTGAGGCCGCTGGAATGAGTCCTGTTCTATGGCCTCCACTGTGGAGGGTTCACCTGTAATCACTGATTCTGAGGCCCCTGGAATGAGTCCCGTCACTGAGCCCTCGAGGCTTCCTCTGTAGAGGGTTCAGCTGTAATCACTGATTCTGAGGCCGCTGGAATGAGTTCCGTCACTGAGCCCTCGGGCCTCCACTGTGGGGGGTACACCTGTGATCACTGATTGTGAAGCCCATGGAATGAGCCCCGTCACTGAGCGGTCGGGGCCTCCTCTGTGGAGGGTTCACCTGTGATCATTGATTATGAGGCCCCTGGCATGAGCCCTGTCACTGAGCCCTCGAGGCCTCCACTGTGGAAGGCTCACCTGTAATCACTGATTCTGAGGCCACTGGAATGAGTTCCGTCACTGAGCCCTCAACGCCTCCTCTGTGGAGGGTTCACCTGCAGTCACTGATTCTGAGGCCCCTGGAATGAGTCCTGTCACTGAGCCCTCGAGGCCTCCTCTGTGGAGGGTTCACCTGTGATCACTGATTCTGAGGCCGCTGGATTGAGTCCTGTCACTGAGGCCTCCACTGTGGAGGGTTCATCTCTAATCACTGATTCTGAGGCCCCTGGATTGAGTCCAGTCACTTAGCCCTCGAGGCCTCCTCTGTGGAGGGTTCACCTGTGATCACTGATTCTGAGGCTACTGGAATGAGTCCCGTCACTGAGCCCTCGGAGCCTCCTCCGTGGAGGGTTCACCTGTGATCACTGATTCTGAGGCCCCTGGAATGAGTCCCGTCACTGAGCCCTCAAGGCCTCCACTGTAGAGGGTTCATTTGTGATCACTGATTCTGAGGCCCCTGGAATGAGTCCTCTCACTGAGCCCTCGGGTCCTCCACTATGGAGGGTTCACCTGTAATCACTGATTCTGAGCCCCCTGGAATGAGTCCTGTCACTGAGGCCTCCTCTCTGGCGGGTTCACCTGTGATCACTGATTCTGAGGCCCCTGGAATGAGTCCTGTTACTGAGCCCTCGGGCCTCCACTATGCAGGGTTCACCTGCAGTCACTCACTGATTCTGAGGCTGCAGGAATGAGTCCTGTCACTGAGCCCTCGAGGCCTCCACTGTGGAAGGTTCACCTGTAATCACTAATTCTGAGGCAGCTGGAATGAGTTCCGTCACTGAGCCCTCGAGGCCTCCTCTGTGGAGGGTTCACCTGCAGTCATTGATTCTGAGGCCCCTGGAATGAGTCCTGTCACTGAGCCCTCGAGGCCTCTTCTGTGGAGGGTTCACCTGTGATCACTGATTCTGAGGCCTCTGGAATGAGTCCTGTCACTGAGCCCTCGAGGCCTCCTCTGTGGAGGGTTCACCTGTGATCACTGATTCTGAGGCCCCTGGAATGAGCCCTGTCACTGAGCCCTCGGGCCTCCTCTGTGGAAGGTTCACCTGTGATCACTGATTCTGAGGCTGCTGGAAGGAGTCCTGTCACTGAGGCCTCTACTGTGGAGGGTTCACCTGTAATCACTGATTCTGAGGCCCCTGGAATGAGTCCTATCACTGAGCCCTCGAGGCCTCCTCTGTCGAGGGTTCACCTGAAATCACTGATTCTGAGGCCGCTGGAATGAGTTCCATCACTGAGACCTCGAGGCCTCCTCTGTGGAGGGTTCACCTGCAGTCACTGATTCTGAGGCCTCGGGAATTAGTCCTGTCACTGAGCCATCTTGGCCTCCACTGTGGAAGGTTCACATTGTAATCACTGATTCTGAGGCCGCTGGAATGAGGTCCGTCACTGAGCCCTCGAGGCCTCCTCTGTGGAGGGTTCACCTGCAGTCACTGATTCTGAGGCCCCTGGAATGAGTCCTGTCACTGAGCCCTCGAGGCCTCCTCTGTGTAGGGTTCACCTGTGATCAGTGATTCTGAGGCCCCTGGAATGAGTCCTCTCACTGAGCCCTCGGGTCCTCCACTATGGAGGGTTCACCTGTAATCACTGATTCTGAGGCCCCTGGAATGAGTCCTGTCACTGAGGCCTCCTCTCTGGAGGGTTCACCTGTGATCACTGATTCTGAGGCCCCTGGAATGAGTCCTGTCACTGAGCCCTCGGGCCTCCACTATGCAGGGTTCACCTGCAGCCACTCACTGATTCTGAGGCCCCTGGAATGAGCCCTGTCACAAAGCCCTCTGGGCCTCCTCTGTGGAGGGTTCACCTGTGATCACTGATTCTGAGGCCTCTGGCATGAGTCCTGTCACTGAGGCCTCCACTGTGGAGGGTTCACCTGTAATCACTGATTCTGAGGCCCATGGAATGAGTCCCGTCACTGAGCCCTCGAGGACTCCTCTGTGGAGGGTTCACCTGTAATCACTGATTCTGAGGCCACTGGAATGAGTTCCGTCACTGAGCCCTCGAAGCCTCCCCTGTGGTGGGTTCACCTGCAGTCACTGATTCTGAGGCCCCTGGAATGAGTCCTGTCACTGAGCCCTCGAGGCCTCCACTGTGGAAGGTTCACCTGTAATCACTGATTCCGAGGCCGCTGGAACGAGTTCAGTCACTGAGCCCTGGAGGCCTCCTCTGTAGAGGGTTCACCTGCAGTCACTGATTCTGAGGCCCCTGGAATGAGTCCTGTCACTGAGCCCTCGAGGCCTCCTTTGTGGAGGGTTCACCTGTGATCACTGATTCTGAGGCCCCTGAAATGAGCCCTGTCACTGAGCCCGCAGGGCCTCCTCTGTGGAGGGTTCACCTGCAGTCACTGATTCTGAGGCCCCTGGAATGAGTCCTGTCACTGAGCCCTCGAGGCCTCCTCTGTGGAGGGTGCACCTGTGATCACTGATTCTGAGGCCCCTGGAATGAGCCTTGTCACTGAGCCCTCGGGTCCTTCTCAGTGGAGGGTTCACCTGTGATCACTGATTCTGAGGCCGCTGGAATGAGTCCTGTCACTGAGGCCTCCACTTTGGATGGTTCACCTGTAATCACTGATTCTGAGGCCCCTGGAATGAGTCCTGTCACTGAGCCCTCGAGGCCTCCACTGTGGAAGGTTCACCTGTAATCACTGATTCCGAGGCCGCTGGAACAAGTTCCGTCACTGAGCCCTCGAGGCCTTCTCTATGGAGGGTTCACCTGCAGTCCCTGATTCTGAGGCCCCTGGAATGAGTCCTGTCATTGAGCCCTCAAGGCCTCCTCTGTGGAGGGTTCACCTGTGATCACTGATTTTGAGGCCAATGGAATGAGTTCCATCACTTAGCACTCGGGGCCTCCACTGTGGAGGGTTCACCTGTAATCATTGATTATGAGGCCCCTGGAATGAGCCCTGTCACTGAGCCCTCGAGGCCTCCACTGTGGAAGGTTCACCTGTAATCACTGATTCTGAGGCCACTAGAATGAGTTCTGTCACTGAGCCCTCGAGGCCTCCTCTGTGGAGGGTTCACCTGCAGTCACTGATTTTGAGGCCCCAGGAATGAGTCCTCTCACTGAGCCCTCGGGGCCTCCTCTGTGGAGGGTTCACCTGTGATCACTGATTCTGAGGCCCCTGGAATGAGCCCTGTCACTGAGCACTTGGGGCCTCCTCTGTGGAGGGTTCACCTGTAATCACTGATTCTGAGGCCGCTGGAATGAGTCCTGTCACTGAGGCCTCCACTGTGGAGGGTTCACCTGTAATCACTGATTCTGAGGCCCCTGGAATGAGTCCCGTCACTGAGCCCTCGAGGCCTCCTCTTTGGAGGGTTCACCTGTAATCACTGATTCTGAGGCCGCTGGAATGAGTTCCGTCACTTAGCCCTCGGGGCCTCCACTGTGGAGGGTTCACCTGTGATCACTGATTATGAGGCCCCTGGAATGAGCCCTGTCACTGAGCTGTCGGGGCCTCCTCTGTGGAGGGTTCACCTGTGATCATTGATTCTGAGGCCCCTGGAATGAGCCCTGTCACTGAGCCCTCGAGGCCTCCACTGTGGAAGTTTCACCTGTAATCACTGATTCTGAGGCCGCTGGAATGAGTTCCGTCACAAAGCCCTCGACGCCTCCTCTGTGGAGGGTTCACCTGCAGTCACTGATTCTGAGAACCCTGGAATGAGTCCTGTCACTGAGCCCTCGAGGCCTCCTCTGTGGAGGGTTCACCTGTGATCACTGATTTCGAGGCCCCTGGAATGAGCCCTGACACTGAGCCCCGGGCCTCCTCTGTGGAAGGTTCACCTGTGATCACTGATTCTGAGGCCGCAGGAATGAGTCCTGTCACTGAGGCCTCCACTGTGGAGGGTTCACCTGTAATCACTGATTCTGAGGCCCCTGGAATGAGTCCCGTCACTGCCCCTCGAGGCCTCCTCTGTGGAGGGTTCACTTGCAGTCACTGATTCGGAGGCCTCGGGAATTAGTCCTGTCACTGAGCAATCTTGGCCTCCACTGTGGAAGGTTCACATTGTAATCACTGATTCTGAGGCAGCTGGAATGAGCTCCGTCACTGAGCCCTCGAGGCCTCCTCTGTGGAGGGTTCACCTGCAGTCACTGATTCTGAGGCCCCTGGAATGAGTCCTGTCACTGAGCCCTCGTGGCCTCCTCTGTGGAGGGTTCACCTCTGATCAGTGATTCTGAGGCCCCTGGAATGAGACCTGTCACTGAGCCTTCGGGGCCTCCTCTGTGGAGGGTTCAGCTGTGATCACTGATTCTGAGGCCGCTGGAATGAGTCCTGTTCTGAGGCCTCCACTGTGGAGGGTTCACCTGTAATCACTGATTCTGAGGCCCCTGGAATGAGTTCCGTCACTGAGCCCTCGAGGCTTCCTCTGTAGAGGGTTCAGCTGTAATCACTGATTCTGAGGCCCCAGGAATGAGTCCTCTCACTGAGCCCTCGGGGCCTCCACTATGGAAGGTTCACCTGTAATCACTGATTCTGAGGCCACTGGAATAAGTTCCGTCACTGAGCCCTCGAGGCCTCCTCTGTGGAGGGTTCACCTGTGATCACTGATTCTAAGGCCCCTGGAATGAGCCCTGTCACTGAGCACTTGGGCCTCCTCTGTGGAGGGTTTACCTGTGATCACTGATTCTGAGGCCGCTGGAATGAGTCCTGTCACTGAGGCCTCCACTGTGGAGGGTTCACCTGTAATCACTGATTCTGAGGCCCCTGGAATGAGTCCAGTCACTGAGCCCTCGAGGCCTCCTCTTTGGAGGGTTCACCTGTAATCACTGATTCTGAGGCCGCTGGAATGAGTTCCGTCACTGAGCCCTCGGGGCCTCCACTGTGGAGGGTTCACCTGTGATCACTGATTATGAGGCCCATGGAATGAGCCCTGTCACTGAGCCGTCGGGGCCTCCTCTGAGGAGGGTTCACCTGTGATCATTGATTCTGAGGCCCCTGGAATGAGCCCTGTCACTGAGCCCTCGAGGCCTACACTGTGGAAGGTTCACCTGTAATCACTGATTCTGAGGCCGCTGGAATGAGTTCCGTCACTGAGCCCTCGACGCCTCCTCTGTGGAGGGTACACCTGCAGTCACTGATTCTGAGAACCCTGGAATGAGTCCTGTCACTGAGCCCTCGAGGCCTCCTCTGTGGAGGGTTCACCTGTGATCACTGATTCTGAGGCCCCTGGAATGAGCCCTGTCACTGAGCCCTCGGGCCTCCTCTGTGGAAGGTTCACCTGTGATCACTGATTCTGAGGCCGCTGGAATGAGTCCTGTCACGGAGGCCTCCACTGTGGAGGGTTCACCTGTAATCACTGATTCTGAAGCCCCTGGAATGAGTCCCGTCACTGAGCCCTCGAGGCCTCCTCTGTGGAGGGTTCACCTGAAATCACTGATTCTGAGGCCGCTGGAATGAGTTCCTTCACTGAGCCCTCGAGGCTTCCTCTGTGGAGGGTTCACCTGCAGTCACTGATTCTGAGGCCTCGGGAATTAGTCCTGTCACTGAGCCATCTTGGCCTCCATTGTGGAAGATTCACATTGTAATCACTGATTCTGAGGCCGCTGGAATGAGCTCCGTCACTGAGCCCTCGAGGCCTTCTCTGTGGAGGGTTCACCTTCGATCAGTGATTCTGAGGCCCCTGGAATGAGACCTGTCACTGAGCCTTCGGGGCCTCCTCTGTGGAGGGTTCAGCTGTGATCACTGATTCTGAGGCTGCTGGAATGAGTCCTGTTCTGAGGCCTCCACTGTGGAGGGTTCACCTGTAATTACTGATTCTGAGGCCCCTGGAATGAGTCCCGTCACTGAGCCCTCGAGGCTTCCTCTGTAGAGGGTTCAGCTGTAATCACTGTTTCTGAGGCCGCTGGAATGAGCTCTGTCACTGAGCCCTCGAGGCCTCCTCTGTGGAGGGTTCACCTGCAGTCACTGATTCTGAGGCCGCTGGAATGAGTTCCGTCACTGAGCCCTCGAGCCTCCACTGTGGAGGGTTCACCTGTGATCACTGATTGTGAAGCCCCTGGAATGAGCCCTGTCACTGAGCGGTCGGGCCTCCTCTATGGAGGGTTCACCTGTGATCACTGATTCTGAGGCCGCTGGATTGAGTCCTGTCACTGAGGCCTCCACTGTGGAGGGTTCACCTCTAATCACTGATTCTGACGCCCCTGGATTGAGTCCCGTCACATAGCCCTCGAGGCCTCCTCTGTGGAGGGTTCACCTGTGATCACTGATTCTGAGGCTACTGGAATGAGTCCTGTCACTGAGCCCTCGGGGCCTCCTCCGTGGAGGATTCACCTGTGATCACTGATTCTGAGGCCCCTGGAATGAGTCCTGTCACTGAGCCCTCAAGGCCTCCACTGTGGAGGGTTCATTTGTGATCACTGCTTCTGAGGCCCCTGGAATGAGTCCTCTCACTGAGCCCTCGGGTCCTCCACTATGGAGGGTTCACCTGTAATCACTGATTCTGAGGCCCCTGGAATGAGTCATGTCACTGAGACCTCCTCTCTGGAGGGTTCACCTGTGATCACTGATTCTGAGGCCCCTGGAATGAGTCCTGTCACTGAGCCCTCGGGCCTCCACTATGCAGGGTTCACCTGCAGTCACTCACTGATTCTGAGGCCGCAGGAATGAGTCCTGTCTCTGAGCCCTCGAGGCCTCCACTGTGGAAGGTTCACCTGTGATCACTGATTCTGAGGCCTCTGGAATGAGTCCTGTCACTGAGGCCTCGAGGCCTCCTCTTTGGAGGGTTCACCTGCAGTCATTGATTCTGAGGCCCCTGGAATGAGTCCTGTCACTGAGCCCTCGAGGCCTCCTCTGTGGAGGGTTCACCTGTGATCACTGATTCTGAGGCCTCTGGAATGAGTCCTGTCACTGAGGCCTCCACTGTGGAGGGTTCACCTGTGATCACTGATTCTGAGGCCCCTGGAATGAGTCCCGTCACTGAGCCCTCGAGGACTCCTCTGTGGAGGGTTTACCTGTAATCATTGATTTTGAGGCCCCAGGAATGAGTCCTCTCACTGAGCCCTCGGGCCTCCACTATGGAAGGTTTACCGGTAATCACTGATTCTGAGGCCGCTGGAATAAGTTCCGTCACTGAGCCCTCGAGGCCTCCTCTGTGGAGGGTTCACCTGTGATCACTGATTCTAAGGCCCCTGGAATGAGCCCTGTCACTGAGCACTTGGGCCTCCTCTGTGGAGGGTTCACCTGTGATCACTGATTCTGAGGCCGCTGGAATGAGTCCTGTCACTGAGGCCTCCACTGTGGAGGGTTCACCTGTAATCACTGATTCTGAGGCCCCTGGAATGAGTCCCGTCACTGAGCCCTCGAGGCCTCCTCTTTGGAGGGTTCACCTGTAATCACTGATTCTGAGGCCGCTGGAATGAGTTCCGTCACTGAGCACTCGTGGCCTCCACTGTGGAGGGTTCACCTGTGATCACTGATTATGAGGCCCCTGGAATGAGCCCTGTCACTGAGCCGTAGGGGCCTCCTCTGTGGAGGGTTCACCTGTGATCATTGATTCTGAGGCCCCTGGAATGAGCCCTGTCACTGAGCCCTCTAGGCCTCCACTGTGGAAGGTTCACCTGTAATCACTGATTCTGAGGCCGCTGGAATGAGTTCCGTCACTGAGCCCTCGACGCCTCCTCTGTGGAGGGTTCACCTGCAGTCACTGATTCTGAGAACCCTGGAATGAGTCCTGTCACTGAGCCCTCGAGGCCTCCTCTGTGGAGGTGTGGTATCGGGTTCCCAAGGCCTACATGCTCCGCAGATAACCCACTTACACTGAAAGAACTGTTGGCACGGAAACTGAAAAGTACAAAGAACAAGTTTATTAAGACCCAATGGGGTGGTGGTACATTCCTACAGCACCCTTCGGCAATGCAAGAAGGATCACACCGAACATCGGTGTGACTCGTTCTTTTATACAATTTACAGGTAATAAAAAGATAGGCGGTACAAAGTTACAGAGCTTTATGTACATATATGGTCATTTTTGGAACACAGCCAACTCATGGGAGGGGTTACAACCCCACTGGTCAGTTTGGCGGCACATTCCTGAGGGGTGACTGGTCAGTTGGGACTGCACATGTACAGGCTTGACCGTTACTAAAAATAGCCTGTTGCTGGGCAAACTCGAGTGGTCAGTGGTACGGACAACGGACTAAAGGGCATGCTGGCCACGAGGCCGCTCATGATCTAAGATGGCCGCCGTAACGTACAAGATGGCGTTTTTTAATATGGTCAAGTTAAGGAGAATAACGTGTAGCAAAGCTAAGCGCTAACCCAGCCATCGTCAAATTACGACAGACCACCCTTTTAGCGTTTAGCTGAAGCTACCTCATAGTGGACATAATCCGGATATTCATCCTCAATATCAATCAGCATTATTTGAGCAACTTCTTTATGAAGCATCATTTCATTACGAGCAAGAGTACGTCTGGATGGAATGCAGGCTGATAAACACATGGAACATAAGGTAGGACCACATTGTATACATAAACATACGAGGAACAGTATCCCAATAATGACACATAGAATCGTTAATAATTTCCAACCCCAAGCTGTAAGCATTGACCAGAACCATCCTGAAAGAGTCCAAGTTCCATTGTCTGGGTGTATTTCAGCAGCTATTTTGTGCAACTTCGAAATGGCATCATAAACAGATGGCGAATTATCAGGTACATATACACAACAGCTGCTTCCGATGATTCTACATGCCCCCCCACGATCAGCTAGAACCACATCTAGAACCATTCTGTTCTAAAGCGTAACAATCCTAGAAATCTGAAGTTCTTCAGTAATATTCCCTAGTGCAATAGCAGTATCATTGGCTACAGCCTCAACAACACGGGTCAATCGTCGTATTTTCCGACTATTCAAAGCAGCCCCCACAAAGGAGAACAGTCCCAAATTAAAGTCCACATATTGTTGCAGGGTAGTATCAGTCTGGTCGATATCATCTAGAACAACAGTGCGTTTAACACGATTCAGCACGAAGTCGTGATAAAGCACATAATTATTTATTTATTTATTTATTTATTTTTGGAATTTATAGAGCGCACGGCTACCCCCGAAGGGGTGTCCCGGCGCTAACAACCAATGAGCCCAGAGACAAGAAGGAGAGCAGAAAATTAAGAGGAGAACAACCAAGTCTTTAGTTTGCGGCGAAAGATGGATTCCGTGGGGAAAAATCTTAGCTCCAGAGGGAGATTGTTCCACAGTCTGGCTGCAGCCACTCCAAAACCTCTGCCGCCTACTCTAGATAGGCGGAAGCGCGGAACGACCAGAAGACGCAGACTATTAGAGCGTAAGGATCTCACAGAATGTGAGAGAGCAAGCCTTTTTTTCAGATAGCCTGGGCCGAGGTTGTTCAGGGCTCGGAAAGCAAGTATCAGTATCTTGAAGTGGATACGTTTAATGATAGGGAGCCAGTGCAGTTGTTTACGATAGAGTGCTACGGATTGACGGTAAGGAATGTTACCAATCAATCTGGCCGCGGCATTCTGCACGATTTGTAGGCGTTCAATCTGATACACGGGAGCACCTACGTAGAGACTGTTGGCATAGTCTAAGTGGGACGTAATCAGAGATTGAACCACAGTTCTGCGAGCATTCAAAGGGAGGAAAGGCAGAATTTTTTTAATCATACCCAGTTTTGCAAAACAAGCAGATGTAGTTTTGTTAATGTGAGGAGCACAAGAGAGGGTATTGTCGAACTGGAAACCCAGATTACGAACTGTAGTGGCTGGAATCGGGGGGGGATCAAGGACCGTTGGCCACCATAGGCTAGAGGGAATGGACGTTTTCTGATTAAAAAACATTACCTCTGTTTTATCCGTATTAAGCCTGAGGTGGTTAGTGGTCATCCAGTTGCAGATGTTATTAAGACACTGACGAAAGTTGGCAAACGAGGTGTCAGAGTGATCCCTAAAAGAAAACACCAGCTGAGTATCATCAGCGTAGGAGATCACTCTGACTCCCCAAGATTCTACCACCTTGGCCAGGGGGGCAAGATATACATTACATACCAAAGGGCTCAAAGCCGAGCCCTGGGGGACACCACAGAGAAGGGGTTTCCCAGCAGATGTAAAAGGTCTCAAAAAGACCCTTTGAGAACGATCCTTCAAAAAGGAGCTGATCCATGCCAACACAGTTCCTCCCAAGCCCACCTGGCTTAGGCGATCTAGTAAGATCGTATGAGAAACCGTATCAAAGGCGGCGGATAGGTCGAGGAGGACCAACATGGCCTCCTCGCCCCTATCCACACACTCTCTGACAGTTTCGGAGACTTCAAGCAGAGCCGTCTCCGTACTGAAGCCTGCTCTAAAACCCGACTGGGAATCATGGAGGAGCAAATTAGTCTCCAGAAATTCAGCCAGCTGCAGTTGAACTGCTTTCTCCAGGATCTTAGCCGACTGAGGGAGGAGGGAAATGGGCCGATAGTTAGAAAAAAGGCCAGGGTCTAAATTCGCCTTTTTAAGGATCGGAACCAGCATGGCCTCCTTCCAAATAGAGGGGAACTGGCCCGAACCAAGAGAGCAATTCCAGATATCAAGGAGAGGCTCAATCAATATAGGGGCAAAAATGCCCATCATAGTGGCCGGGATCAGGTCAAGGGGGGAACCAGATTTGCATTGGGTAATTAATCTCTGAGCCGACTCAATAGTCATCTCCTTGAAAGATTCAAGGAGAGGATTTACCCCGTCAGTCTCACTAGGGGATGATGAAATTCTTACTACGGGGAAGGAAGACCTGATGGTCACGATCTTCTCCTGAAAGTATTCCGAGAGACCGTTACATAGTGCCTGACTAGCTGGGATCTGAGAGGATAAGGCAGCAGGATGCGAGAAATCCTTTACAATTTTAAAAAGGGATTTAGAGGAGTTCTTAGACTTCTCAATTTGAAGAGAGAAAAAGTCTCTCATAGTCGACCGCTTTAAGGAGAGAAATTTTCTCAGAGCGGCTTTGTAAATGGATTTAGCCTCTGGATCGTAGTTTTTACGCCATAGACGCTCAAGTTTTTTACAACGGCTCTTCTCCTCCCTGAGAGTCGATGAGAACCAGGGAGAGGAAGGACGAGATCTAGCAGACATGATAGATTGAAGGGGCGCAATAGCATCTATGGCGCTCAGCAAGGTAGCATTAAGCTTAGACACCCTTTCATCAACAGTGTTACAGGACGAGGGTTCATCGCCGTAGAGCAAAAGAGGACCTAGAGTGGCACAGGTAACTTTGTGCCATTTTCTCCCATACTCCTTATTGAGTGCAATAGGTGAAGGCGCCAAGGTGAGGGTAAGATCAAAGGGCAAGAGATAATGGTCCGACCAGATAAGCGGAAGGGGAGGGTGAAGCATAATGTCCAGGTGCCTTGAAAAAATAAGATCCAAAGTATGGCCGGCTTTATGCGTGGGGCCCTGAACTATTTGAGATAAATTTAGGCCTCTCAAAGTGTCCAAGAATTGGGTGGCCGGGGAACATAGAGGATCATCCACATGTAAATTAAAATCCCCAAGCACAATAAAATTCGAGTGTTTAAGGGACAGATCTGCAATCAAATGCACCAGCGAAGAAAGAGAACCAGACGAGGCAGTAGGTGGATTATATACCAAAATCCCGGCTAAAATGACAGCCGCGGAATCTGCCAGGGTGAAGTGCAAGGCTTCAATTTTTCCAATATTTCCAAGTTTAGTGGTAGTCACCTTGAAATGGGCCTTGGCTATAATAGCAATGCCCCCACCCATTTGGCCACCTACACGATGACAACCTTTGAAGAGGTAGCCCGGAGGCGTGGCCAAAAGAATATCAGGGTTCGAGGAATCCTTCAGCCAGGTCTCAGTGAGAAACAGTACATCCCAAGCATCTGAAGTAAGGGATGACCAAATCTCCCCAGCATGGCGTGGCAGTGAGCGGCAATTAAGTAACGCAATTTTAAGCGGAGACGCTCGTATATGCCGCTTATTTATATTACCATGCTGAGAAACATGTTTTCTAGCTGGTAGTAATCTAAATGTACATAGCGGACATTCAAACGAGGAATCCTCTAATTGACTCGGGCAGCATGGAGGGGTCAGAGTACACACCCTCGGGCGCAGTTGTAATAATGCTGTTTTAGAATCATTATGATACATTGGTGGGGCAATGAATACAGGGGGCAATACAAAGGATACATAGCAAGTGCCTAACCATCCCAACGGAAGCTGATGATAGCCTTTCGTTCCACAAATAAAATAAGTATTATGAGATGCCACAAACGATATGCCATTCGAGCTGTCAAATGTAAGTGTAGTGTTGCATTCACTTTTTCCAACCGGGATTGTACCTTTATTACGTATGCACAAATCAGCTTTAGTAGCAATAACATTAATAACATGTGAACTGGATACATTAATGTTCCTTTGGTTGCTGTAAACACGGGGTGCAGATGCATTGTCGGGGCGGTACTCCTCCCATTCAAATCGAGTACCCTCAGCTCGTGGATACCCATCCCGGTCATGGTAGCAAATCTTATTCAAACGGAAAAGCACCCCCCCTTTCGTTGGCCATCGCAAAGTGAATAGAAGAGTGTACCAGGCATTGCAGGATCCATTATGCGAAAACAGGAGTGGAATGAGTGGAGTGCCCCCCTTTTTCTGATGACCAGGTAACATCCCACACACCCAACAATTGGAAGTATTTGTCATGTTATGAGTGTGATGCAGGATCTGAATAAAGCTATTGTTCAAATAAGTCTGTCGGTGTCGTTCTTCATGGTAGGGTAAGGTGAAGTGAAAATGTTCAGATGGAGCCGGGGTAGTCGGCAGCAAATGTTCACGTGCAGGCACCACGAGTTCAACTACCCAAGCTATCACTGCTATCACCACAATTGTCAAGACGAATAAGATGGCACCAAGTATTCTTTTGTCTCGCGATGAAGTGGACGCCATAGTTCAAAGAGTTCACAAAGTCTCAAATAGTTCAAAGAGTTCACAAAGTCTCAAATGTACATATACATGTATACCTAAAAAGGAAAAATACGGTGCTGAGCTCCGAGGTAGCCGTTGTTTTCTTCTCTGGGGTCAAGACGGGTGTCGCTACTCTTGGCAGAACTGATCCCCCCCCCCTTGAGATTCCCGGCTTCCTTTTCACAAACCCCAGAGCGGTAACCAACCAGTCTCGAAAACCAAAAAAAAAAAAAAAAAAATCTTTCCCTTATCGTGGCCGTAGATCGTAACGCTGTCGTCCAGAAACAGTGTGGTCCGGGAAGGCTCCCTCGACTTCGGCCGATGTCACAGCTGGGCTCTTTTCTTTATCCAGAATCTCCTTGTAGTCAGTCAGCACGACAGGATTCACCAGATCAGGAGAGACGCGACGGCAGTGAGTTGAGTGCACCCTCCGCTTTCTGTTGGTCACTCGTACAGCTGTTCGAGTAGCCAGGAGGACCTGCTCAGGGCCACGCCACCTCGGTTCTAAGCTGTTCGTCCTCTCAAACGATCTGATCATAACAAAATCCCCAGGACGCAGATTGTGAGCCTCTCCTGTAGAGTTGTCAGGGAGCGCTTCTCGAACCTGTTGATGAATAGAAAGCAAATCATTTGGTAATCGTGCCAAATAATCGTTCATCATTACACAAGGCACATCATGTATCAATCGCGGCTTAGGCACTCCCCAAATATTCATAGGCCTTCCAAACACCACTTCATACGGTGTGAGGCCTGTTCGAGAGTGGGGCACTGATCTGAGAGAGAGCAATGCTAGCGGTAAAGCATCCGGCCACTTCAATGACGTAGACGCCACAATCTTAGCCAGTTTTAGTTTCAACGTGGCATTGTACCGCTCAACAAGACCTGCTGACTGAGGGTGGAACACAGCATGAAACTTCTGCTGGATCCCCAACCCCTTCAGCACATACTCCACAATTTTCCCAACAAAATGAGGCCCATTATCGCTCCACAAAAATTTGCAAACTCCAAATAGAGGGAAGTACTCCTTGAGCAACACCTTAGCTGTTGTCAAAGCTGTATTATCTTTCGTGGGGAAAGCCTCAACCCATTTGCTAAAGGCACACACCACCACTAAGACATACTTAAGGTTATTGCAACGCTCGAGCTGGATATAATCCATTTGGAGTACCTCGAATGGTGCAGAAGGTGGAACGAACCCTCCTTTCGGAGTATGGGTCCCCTTTGCAGGATTGTGCTGTAAACATATCAGGCAGGTCTGCACTACTCTCTTGGCAGTATTGTCGTAATTGGCCTGGCCGCGTTAGCGATTAGCTGAACCTACACGTTGTCCTCCTTAACTTGGCTATATACGAAAACGCCATCTTGAATACTGCGGCGGCCATCTAAGATCATAAGCGGCCTCGTGGCCGGCGTGCCCTTTAGTCCGTTGTCCGTTCCAATGACCACTTCAGTCTGCCCAGCAACAGGCTATTTTTAGCACTGGTTAAGCTTGCACATGCGCAGTCCCAACTGACCAGTAAGCCTTTAGGAATGTGCGCCAAACTGACCAGCGGAGTTGTGCCCCCTCCAATGAGCTGGCAGTGTTCCAAAACATGACCATATATGTACATAAATGTGTCCTAATTTGTGCCACCTATCTTTTATTGCCCCTAACTGTATATAAATTGGGGTCACACCGGTGTTCGGTGTGATACCTCTTGCATTACCGAAGGGTGCTGTTTGAGTGTACCACCACCCCATGGGGTCTTAATAAACTTGTTCTTTGCCTTTTACAGTTTCCGTGCCAACAGTTCTTGAGTGTAAGTGGGTTATCTTCGGAGCATGTAGGCCTTGGGAACCCTGATTACTTCAAATTGGCGACCACGAAGGGACTCATCGGCGACTCGGATGCCCGAAGGAGAGGTCGTGACGAAGGCTTGGAAACTCACCATGGATGCGCGCTGCCACGAGTGACCCGAGTCTTGGCTGCCACGGTGTTTCTTCCTTTCCTTCCGATCTGACCTTCCAGGTGGCGCCGGTCTCCGACTGAGTTTTCGAGCGTCTGCATCGCTGAGATAGTGCCGTTTGGCTGATTTGGCTTACAAGACCTTGGCAGTTGGAATCTGGACGTTTGAGAAGTTGGGTAAGCTTTGTGTTCGGTAAGGTAGTCTTCGGACGCTTACTGAAGTTCTATGATTTGTGATCGGTAAGGTAGTCCTCGGACACTTGCCGAAGTCCTACGATCTATGTTTTTGATTTGAGTTAGCTAACATTGTGATTTGTGATCTTTGAACTTATATGTGTAGTGCACTTCACATAGGCAGGCATGTAGAGATGTTTCTCTAAACTTTGTTTTTTTCCTCTGAGCGGCACAACCGTGTGAAGTACTGTAAGTGCCATTTTGTACGGTGTCACGTTTTCGTGATACTTTTCGAACATGCCTGTTTTCAGCACACTCCGAGGGATGTGCTGTCTTGGAGAGGGTACCTCAATTAGGTTAGCAGAAGCACAGCCGGCTCCCCCAGAGGGAACACCAAATCGTGAGATGTATATAAAATTTGGCCTCCCCCCTATAATGTACAGCAAATTATGGCATAAGTATACAAAGTCGGATCCTGAATTGCAATGGCCTCTACATGGGTCGTTCGATTTACGTAAAGTACAGTTTGTAGAGCAATGTTTGTTTCAACGCAGGTCTTGACAAAACATGTTTGATTGTGTGCGAATGTGGGAGAAAGCGGTGCGAGAGCGAATGAAGCGTGAAGTTGCCTTGGCGGACAAAGAACAGCGCAAGGCTGCTCGGGATAAGGCTTTACAGCTTGAGGAAAAGTAGGCTCAGGAGAAGAAAGAGAGGGAGGAACGGGAACGTAAATTGCAAACGACTGGTCAATTTCCTATCCGTCGACCGCTTTATCCTGTCCTTAATAATGAGACTGATGATTTTTCATTGCTAGATCGGTCACCGCCTCCGTACGTTTCGCCGACGGCACCAGCTGCAGATTCGGAGGATGATGGACAGGATAAGTCGGAACAGAAGGGGGTATCTGCTCTCAGGTTTACTGCGGAGAGGTCCGCACATTTACGTAGTTGGGCTCGTAAAGTGAATAAGAAGTGTGTTTCTCAGGATCAGTTGCTTGCGGAGAAAAAGGCGTGGTCGGATCTTGAATTGATGTATTTTTTATCTAGTTTGGCAGATGAAGTTGTTGCTGCATATCGTGAACTTTCTGTCACGTTAGAACCTAAATCGGTATCAGTGTATCGCGAGAATTTGCTTCAAGGTATCTTTGATCTTTCAGATGTCGATGACCTATTCACGCAACTGATCCAGCTGCGAGACGAAAAGACGAAATTGCGGGAGGAGCGGAAAAGGAGGCAAAAGGAGTCCGAATTGGAGAATAGCGGGCAGGCTAAGGAGTGTTCTCTCCGTGGTTCAGATAAGAGTTCTGCGTTGCATGTTATGCCTATGCGTGAAGCCGCGCCTTTGTATGTTCCGCCTAAAGGGGACGGTACAGATGATGATAAATTATCGAAAGATGCAAAAGGGTATTTTGTATATAACTGGGTATACACGCCTTGGAATAGAGCAGATGTTATGGCATTGAAAAACTCTTTACCTGATCTTCGAAAAAATCCGGCGGCATTTTATGAAGGGGTGGAAGGGGCTATTTCGTCTTGTGTGATGACTCTTGTGGATATAGATTTGTTCTTTGGCCTAATTCTACCACCTGATATGTGGAGACAAATTCGTAAAAATAATGATGACACGATACTGGGGGGCACATGGAAAGAAATAAATCCTGCCGATTTAGATAGGGAACCAGCATGTAAGCCTTGTCAGTTGATTCTAGACCTTCCGGCGGCTATTTTGAATAAATTGAAGACGCTTGTTCCCTCTAAAAAGATTGATTGGACTATGCTAACGTCGTGTAAACAGAAACCCGATGAAACGGTCTCAGACTTCTTCACACGCTTCGAGGAGGCATTCCATGATTACAGTGGTCAATCTTTAACTGACAATACGGGTCGGCATCTGTTTGTAGATAAGTATGTGGCCAATCTCCTACCGGAGATTGCAAAACGATTTAAGTCGAGTGAAAGTTCCTGGGCCACGGCGACCCCTGCGTCCTTGTTAACTATGGCTCAGTATTATGAGCGGCAGGAATTGGAGGCTAAAGAAAGTGTTGAGAAAAAGGCGAAGGAATTGAAAACGAAGGTGATGTTGGTGCAGGTTCGGGGAACACAGGGTAGAGGGAATGATAGAGGTAGACGGGGTGGAGGAAATACGTCGTATGGTCGTACAGACATTGCGGAGGATCAGTGTGCTTATTGTAAGGAGTTTGGGCATTGGGCCGAAGATTGTCCGGTACTTCGTGAGCAGCGTAGTCAGCGTGGTCGAGGAGGTGGAAGGTCGAGAGGAGGTTATACGGGAGCGAGAGGTAGCGGAAGTGATCGTGGAAGGGTTGAGGAGAGGGGCCGTGGCCAGGATGAACGAAATACGTTTGATAGGCGGAATCAATACCAGATTTCGGAGGGCGAGAATGTGGAACACCAGGATTATGTGCATGCATAGGACTGCGTAGGATGGGGTAAGGAATCAGTTGAAGTGCCGGTAGATCAGCAGGGTCCATATGTAACAGCGGGTATTCTGGGTTCTACTGATCAATTTCTTGTCGACACTGGGGCTACACGTAGCGCTTTGTCGAAAAACTTGGTTCCGAGGGCTCCCCTGTCTGGCGAAATGATTACATGTGTAGGGTTTGATGGCACACCCTCCCCCAGCCCATTGTCCAAGCCCCTTGCACTGTGTCTTGACAAATACTTTAGTTTTGGTCAATTCTTGTTATCACCCCATACACCAGACAATATCCTGGGTATTGACTTGCTTAAATATTTTCGAGCAACGATACGTTGCGCCCCTGAGGGAGTGCGGGTTATCCTGAATGACAATTATCCTGACCCCGATAGGTTTTACGCCATCTTAGATGTTCCAGTTTTGGCCTCTCTACCGCATACGTTATGGGCGACCTCAGATACGGATGTGGGAGAGATGCGTATTCCACCAATACACATTACTGTTAAGGAGGGGGCCCCTCTACCACGAGTGCCACAATATAAGATCTCGAGAGAGGGTGAAATTGCATTGACGCGCATTGTTCAGGATTTGATTTCTGCAGGGGTTGTGGAGGAGGTCCGATATAATGTTTGCAACAGTCCTATTCTCCCGATCCTTAAGAGAGACACTGACGGCAAAATCTATCGCTTTATTATTGATTTGCGAGAGATCAACAAAATTGTCATTCCCCAATACCCGGTGGTGTCCGATATTACGACCCTGCTTACCTTGGTTCCACCAACGGCCACCACGTTTAGTGTCATTGATTTAAAGAATGCGTTCTTTTCCATCCCTGTTCATCCTGATAGCAGATACCTGTTTGGCTTTACGCTCAATAATAAATCATATAGATTTTGTCGTGTTCCCCAAGGTTATACTGAAAGCCCTAGCATCTACAGTCAGGCTTTGAAAAGGCAGCTTGATTCGTTTAAATTGCAGTCGGGCGTTGCTCTCATCCAGTACGTGGATGACCTTCTGCTTGCTGCTGACACTTATGCACAATGTGAAGAAAGTACAATTGCGTTGCTTTCCTTTTTGGCGCAGAACAATCATAAGGTTTCGAAAAAGAAGCTCCAATATTGTAGACCCCAGGTGACTTACCTCGGTCATCTGTTGTCTAAGGAGGGGCGTGCATTAACATCTGATCGAATTCAAGCAATTCTAGACACACCAGTCCCCTGCACGCAGAGAGATGTACGTGCCTTCATAGGGTTGACGTCCTTTTGTAGACAATGGATTATGGGTTTTTCACACATTATAAAGCCCTTGCTAGCGTTATTGTCCAAAGCTACACCAATGCCCTTAGCATGGACAGACGAATGTCAGAAGGCTTTTGAACAGTTGAGACAGGCCCTTTGTTCCGCACCCGTGTTAGGCACACCAGACTACACGAAACTTTTCACATTGTACGTGCACGAGAATGATGGGTGCGCGTTGTCAGTGTTAGTGCAACTACACGGGGATAAGCAGAGACCATGTGCATACTTCTCTGCCATTCTGGATCCTGTAGCGCGAGGGTTGCCTGGGTGTTTTCGAGCGGTAGCAGCAACAGCAGTGGCCATACGACAGAGTGAGGGAATAGTGTTGTCACACAAACTGTTGGTGTTAGTTCCTCACGCAGTAGATGCCCTGCTAAACCAAACAAAGACCCAATACCTTACGAGTGCACGGCTAACAGGATATGAGCTGACACTCTTGGCGCCACATATTACACTGAAAAGATGCGCTACTTTGAACCCTGCCACTTTATTGCCCTATCCGGCCGAGGAGGGTCAGGAAGAAAAACATCATGATTGTGTTTTCCTGACCGAGGAACAGACAAAGGGTCGTGTCGATTTACAGGATGTCCCACTTCCAGATGTGGATGGGGAACTGTGGGTTGATGGATCATGTGTAAGGCTGCCAGATGGTATGACTTCCGCAGCCTATGCGATCACGACACTTAAGACAGTGGTAGAAACAGCTAGGATACTACAAAAATCGGCTCAGGCAGCAGAGCTGATAGCTTTAACAAGAGCCTGCGAATTGAGTACTGGTCTATGTGTGAACATATACACGGATAGCCGGTATGCCTTCGGAGTGGCACATGACTTCGGGCTACTCTGGAGAGAACGTGGGTTTTTGACATCACACGGAGAGCACATTATGCACGGAGAGCTAGTGCGTGATTTCCTAAATGCACTGCTTGGCCCAAAGAAAGTAGCGATAGTGAAGTGCAGTGCCCATAAAAAGATCACGGATAAAGTGGGCCAAGGAAATGCCTTTGCGGACAGCATAGCAAGACAAACGGCTATGTCTCGAACTAGCTCCCCCATGTACGTGATACAGTCACAGGCTGAACGATGGAGTGATGCTAGGGCAGAAATACTGGATATTCAAAAATCAGCTACTGAATCTGAACTTGCGGCATGGGCAGTAGATGGGGTACTAGATGATGAGGGTTGTTGGAGAAGCAAAGACATGGAGAAGTGGAAATTGCCTGCGGCTTACTTGCAGGCAATGGTCCAGATGACACATGGACTGGCGCATGTCGGAGCTCTTGCAATCACTCGGCTTTTAATACGAGTTTGGGAACATCCTGAGATTGCTAACACTGCGAAGAGAGTAGTGCAGACCTGCCTGGTTTGTTTACAGCACAATCCTGGAAAGGGGACCCATACTCCGAAAGGAGGGTTCGTTCCACCTTCTGCACCATTTGAGGTTCTCCAAATGGATTACATCCAACTCGAGCGCTGCAATAACCTGAAGTACGTCCTAGTGGTGGTATGTGCTTTTAGCAAATGGGTTGAGGCCTACCCCACGAAAGACAATACGGCTCTGACAACAGCCAAGGTGTTGCTTAAGGAATTCTTTCCTCGCTTTGGAGTTTGTAAATTTCTGTGGAGCGATAATGGGCCCCATTTTGTTGGAAAGATTGTGGAATACGTACTGAAGGGGTTAGGGATTCAGCAGAAGTTCCACGCTGTATTCCACCCTCAGTCAGCAGGTCTGGTCGAGCGGTATAATGCGACGTTGAAGCTTAAACTGGCCAAAATTGTGGCGTCTACATCGTTGAAGTGGCCTGATGCTTTGCCGCTAGCACTACTCTCTCTTAGATCAGTACCCCATTCACGAACTGGCCTTACGCCCTATGAGGTGGTGTTTGGGTGCCCGATGAATATCTGGGGGGTGCCTAAGCCGCGATTAATACAGGATGTGCCTTGCGTTATGATGAATGACTATCTGGCACGATTAACAAATGATTTGCTCTCTATTCATCAACAGGTTCGAGAAGCGCTCCCTGACAACTCTACTGGAGAGGGCCATGATCTCCGCCCTGGTGACCATGTGATGGTTCGCTCGTTCGAGAGAGCAAGCAGTCTGGAGCCCAGGTGGAAGGGCCCCGAACAGGTCCTCCTTGCAACCCGTACCGCTGTGCGAGTGACCAACAGGAAGCGGTGGGTGCATTCGACGCATTGTCGCCGTGTCTCCCCGGATCTGGTGACTCCTGCTGTATTGACTGACTACAAAGAGATCTTGGAGAAAGAAAAGAGCCCAGCTGTAACGTCGGCCGAAGTTGAGGGAGCCTTCCCGGACCACGCTGCTGCCGGACGAGAGCGCTACAACTTGCGCCCTCGATAAGAAGATTTTTGTTTTTTAAGACTGGTTGGTTACCGCTCCAGGTTTGTGAAACGGAAACCGGGAATTTCAAGGGGGGGGATCAGTTCTGCCAGTGTAGCGACACCCGTCTTGGCCCGGAGAAGAAAACAACGGCTACCTCGGAGTTCAGCACCGTATTTTTTTCTTTTTTAGGTATACACGCACGTGTATTTGAGACTTTGCGAACAATTTGTGCTATCTAAGACTTTGCACAAACATTTCTGAACTATGGCAACAATGGCTTCATGTGATAAAAAAGTATTGGGTGCCTTTCTTTTTGTTCTGACTATTGTGGTGATAGCTGTTATAGCCTGGGTAGTTGAACTTGTGGTGCCTGTACGTGAACATTTGCTACCGACTACCCCGGCTCCGTCTGAACATTTTCATTTTACATTACTCTTTCATGAAGAACGTCATAGGCAAACGTATCTAAATAACAGCTTTATTCAGATTCTTCACCACACACATAACATGACCAATACCTCGAATTGTTGGGTGTGTGGGATGTTGCCAGGGCACCAAAAGAGAGGGGGCACCCCACTTATTCCACTCCCGTTTTCACATAATGGATCATGCAACGCTTGGTACACCCTCCTTTTTACTCTGAGATGGCCAACCAAAGGGGGGGTGCTTTTCCGTTTGAATAAAGTATGTTCCCATGACAAGGATGGGTTTCCACGGGCTGAGGGTACTCGATTTGAATGGGAAGAGTACAGGCCCGATAATGTGTCTGCCCCTCGTGTGTACAGCAACCAGAGGAATGTTAATGTATCCAGTGCACATGTCATTAATGTAGTTGCCACAAAAGCCGATTTATGTATCAGAAACAAGGGTTCGATTGCAGTAGGAAAAAGTGAATGTAACACTACTCTCACCTTTGATAGCCCCAATGGCATCTCATTTGTTGCATCACGGAATACGTATTTCATTTGTGGAACGAAGGGTTACCATCAGCTTCCATTGGGGTGGTTGGGCACATGCTATGTATCGTTTGTACTGCCTCCTGTATTTATTGCCCCACCAATGTATCACAATGATTACACGTTATATCATGACTTCGTCCTGAATAGGGTTAAGCGAACTGTTGTTCTGGACGACATTGACCAGACTGATACTGCCTTGCAACAGTATGTGGATTTTAATTTGGGACTGTTCTCCTTTGTGGGGGCCGCACTGAACAGCCGGAAAATCAGACGACTGACACGTGTTGTCGAGGCTGTAGCAAATGACACTGCCATTGCCCTGGGGAACATTACCGAGGAACTACAGATTTCCAGGATTGTTACGCTCCAAAACAGGATGGTGTTGGATGTCGTTTTGGCTGATCGTGGGGGGGCATGTAGAATTATCGGAAGCAGCTGTTGTGTATATGTTCCGGACAATTCTCCATCTGTTTATGATGCCATCTCCAAGCTTCACAAGATTGCAGCTGAAATACACCCAGACAATGGAACTTGGACACTTTCGGGATGGTTCTGGTCCATGCTTGCTACTTGGGGCTGGAAACTGTTGACGATTCTGTGTATATTTGTGGGAGCAATGTTTTTCATATGTCTGTGTATTCAATGTGGCCCAGCCCTATGTTCTATGTGCCTATCAGCCTGTATACCATCGAGACGAGCTCTTGCGCATGACAAAATGATGCTTCATAAAGAAGTAACACAAATTATGTTAATAGATATTGAGGACGAACATCCTGATTATGTTCATTATGAGGTAGATTCAGCTAAACGCTAAAAGGGTCGTCTGTCGTAATTGGCCTGGCCGCGTTAGCGATTAGCTGAACCTACACGTTGTCCTCCTTAACTTGGCTATATACGAAAACGCCATCTTGAATACTGCGGCGGCCATCTTAGATCATAAGCGGCCTCGTGGCCGGCGTGCCCTTTAGTCCGTTGTCCGTTCCAATGACCACTTCAGTCTGCCCAGCAACAGGCTATTTTTAGCACTGGTCAAGCTTGCACATGCGCAGTCCCAACTGACCAGTAAGCCTTTAGGAATGTGCGCCAAACTGAAGAGCGGAGTTGTGCCCCCTTCAATGAGCTGGCAGTGTTCCAAAACATGACCATATATGTACATAAATGTGTCCTAATTTGTGCCGCCTATCTTTTATTGCCCCTAACTGTATATAAATTGGGGTCACACCGGTGTTCGGTGTGATACCTCTTGCATTACCGAAGGGTGCTGTTTGAGTGTACCACCACCCCATGGGGTCTTAATAAACTTGTTCTTTGCCTTTTACAGTTTCCGTGCCAACAGTTCTTGCGTGTAAGTGGGTTATCTTCGGAGCATGTAGGCCTTGGGAACCCTGATTACTTCAGTATTGGCAATCTCGGGATGCTCCCAAACTCGTGTTAACAATCGAGTTATTGCAAGAGCTCCCACGTGCGCCAATCCATGTGTCATCTGAACCATCGCCTGCAAGTAAGCTGCAGGCAATTTCCATCTCTCCATATCCTTGCTTCTCCAACAACCCTCATCATCTAGCACCCCTTCTGTTGCCCATGCCGCAAGTTCTGATTCAGTAGCTGATTTCTGAATATCTAGTATCTCTGCTCTAGCATCATACCATCGCTCAGCCTGTGATTGTGTTACGTACATGGGAGAGTCAGTTCGAGACATAGCTGTTTGTCTCGCTATGCTGTCTGCAAAAGCATTTCCTTGACCCACTTTGTCGGTGATCTTTTTATGGGCACTGCATTTAATTATCGCTACTTTCTTTGGACAAAGCAACGCGTTTAAGAGATCACGCACTAATTCTCCATGCATAATGTGTACTCCATGAGAAGTCAAAAACCCACGTTCTCTCCAGAGCAGCCCGAAGTCATGCGCTACTCCGAAGGCGTACCGGCTGTCTGTGTATATGTTCACACATAGGCCAGCACTCAATTCGCAGGCTCTTGTCAAGGCTATCAGCTCTGCTGCTTGAGACGATTTCTGTGGTATTCTAGCTGTTTCTACCACTGTCTTAAGTGTCGTGATCGCATATGCTGCGGAAGTCGTATCATCTGGCAGCCTCAAACACGATCCATCAACCCACAGTTCCCCATCCACATCTGGAAGTGGCATATCCTGTAAGTCGACACGACCCTTTGTCTGTTCCTCGGTCAGGAAAACACAGTCATGATGTTTTTCTTCCTGACCCTCCTCGACCGCATAGGGCAATAAAGTGGCAGGGTTCAGGGTAGCGCATCTTTTCAGTGTGATATGTGGCGCCAGAAGTGTGAGCTCATATCCTGTCAAACGTGGACTCGTGAGATACTGAGTTTTCGTCTGATTTAACAGGGCATCGACTGCATGGGGAACTAACCCCAACAATTTGTGCGATAAGACTATTCCCTCACTCTGTCGTATAGCTACCGCTGTTGCTGCTACTGCTCGAAAGCACCCAGGTAACCCTCGTGCTACAGGGTCAAGAACCGCCGAAAAGTATGCGCATGGCCTTTGTTTATCCCCGTGTGCTTGCACTAACACTGACAACGCGCACCCATCCTTCTCTTGCACGTACAACGTGAAGATCTTTGTATAATCTGGTGTACCTAACACGGGTGCAGAGCAAAGGGCTTGTCTCAATCGGTCAAAGGCATTTTGACATTCATCTGTCCATTCAAGGGGCATTGGTGTTGTTTTGGACAGTAACGCTAACAAAGGTTTTATAATGTGCGAAAACCCCATGATCCACTGTCTGCAAAAGGACGTTAAACCTATGAAAGCACGTACATCTCTCTGAGTGCGGGGAGTTGGTGTGTCTAAAATCACCTGAATTCGATCTGATGTTAATGCACGCCCCTCCTTAGACAAAAGATGACCGAGGTAGGTCACCTTGGGTCTACAGTATTGAAGCTTTTTCTTCGAAACCTTATGATTGTTCTGCGCCAAAAAGGAAAGCAAAGCAATTGTACTCTCCTCGCGTTGTGCATAAGAGTCTGCAGCTAACAAAAGGTAATCAACATACTGAATAAGGACAACCCCAGACTGCAATTCAAAAGAATCAAGCTGTCTTTTTAAAGCCTGGCTGTAGATACTAGGGCTCTCAGTGTAACCTTGAGGAACACGACAAAATCTATACGATTTATTATTCAACGTGAAGCCAAACAAATATCTGCTATCAGGGTGGACAGGGATAGAAAAGAACGCATTTTTCAAGTCAATGACACTAAAGGTCGTTGCTGTTGGTGGCACCAGTGTAAGCAATGTTGTGATGTCAGACACCACCGGGTATTGGGGGATGACAATTTTGTTAATTTCTCTCAAATCAATAATAAAGCGATAGACTTTGTCGTCAGTATCTTTCTTAAGGATCGGGAGAATAGGGCTGTTGCAAACATTGTAAGGAACCTCCTCCACTACTCCTGCAGTTATCAAATCTTGGACAATGCGTGTCAGCGCAATTTCACCTTCCCTGGAAATCTTATACTGTGGCACACGTGGCAAAGGTACTCCCTCCTTTACAGTAATTCGAATAGGTGGAATACGCATCTCTCCCACATCCGTATCTGAGGCCGGCCATAACGTGTGCGGGAGAGAGGCCAAAGCTGCATTGTCTTGTATAGTGCAAAACCTGTCCGATTCAGGGTAATTGTCATTCAAAATAACCCGCACTCCCTCGGGAGCGCAACGTATCGTTGCTCGAAAATATTTAAGCAAATCAATGCCCAAGATGTTATCTGGTGTACAGGGCGACAACAAAAATTGACCAAAACTAAAAAATTTATCAAGACAAAGTGCAAGGGGTTTTGACAATGGGCTAGGGGAGGGTGTGCCATCAAACCCTACACATGTTATCATTTCGCCAGACAGGGGAGCCCTCGGAACCAAGTTTTTTGACAAAGCGCTACGAGTAGCTCCTGTGTCGACTAAAAACTGATCAGTAGAACCCAAAATGCCCGCTGATACATATGGACCTTTCTGATCTACCGGCACTTCAACTGATTCCGTACCCCATCCTACGCAGTACTATGCATGTACATAATCCTGATGCTCCACATTCTCGCCCTCCGATATCTGATATTTATGTCGTCTATCAAAAGTATTTCGTTCGTCCTGGCCACGGCCCCTCTCTTCAATCCTTCCACGATCACCTCCGCCACCTCTCGCCCCCGAATAACTATTCCTCGACCTTCCACCTCCTCGACCACGCTGACTACGTTGTTCACGAAGTACCGGACAATCTTCAGCCCAATGCCCAAACTCCTTACAATAGGCAAATTGATCCTCCGCTATATCCGTACGACCATACGACGTATTACTTCCACCTCGTCTGCCTCTATCATTCCCTCTAGATTGCATTCCACGAACCTGTGCCAACATCACCTTCGTTTTCAATTCCTTCGCTTTCTTATCAACACTTTCTTTAGCCTCCAATTCCTGCCGCTCATAATACTGAGCCATAGTTAACAAAGACGCAGGGGTCGCCGTGGCCCAGGAACTTTCACTCGATTTTAATCGTTTGGCAATCTCCGGTAGGAGATAAGCCACATACTTATCTACAAACAAATGCCTACCCGTATCATCTGTTAACGATTGACCACTGTAATCGTGAAACGCCTCTTCGAAGCGTGTAAAGAAATCTGAGACCGTTTCATCTGACTTTTGTTTGCACGAAGCTAACATGGTCCAATCAATCTTTTTAGAAGGAACAAGTGTTTTTAATTTAATCAAAATAGCCGCCGGGAGGTTTAGAATCAACTCACAAGGCTTACATGCAGGTTCCCTATCTAAATCTGCTTTGTTTATTTCTTTCCACGTTCCCCCAAGTATTGTTTCATCATTATTTTTACGAATTAATCTCCACATGTCAGGCGGAAGAATTAACCCAAAAAACAAATCTATATCGACAAGGGTCATAACACAGGAGGAAATAGCCCCTTCCACCCCTTCATAGAATGCTGCTGGGTTTTTACGAAGGTCCGTCAAAGAATTCTTCAACGCCATAACATCCGCTCTATTCCAAGGTGTATACACCCAATTATATATAAAATACCCCTTCGCATCCTTCGATGTTTTATCATCATCTGTACCATCCCCTTTAGGTGGAACATACAAAGGTGCAGCTTCACGCATAGGCATAACATGCACTTTAGAACTCTTATCTGAACCCCGGAGAGAACACTCCTTAAACGGCTCAGTGGATTCCGGCCCGGACTCCTTATTCTTTTTCCGCTCGTCCCGCAATCTGGACGTCTCATCCCGCAGCTGGATCAGTTGCTTGAAAAATGTATCAACATCTGCAAGAACAAATAAACCTTTATCTAGATTCTCATGATGAACCGATACAGCCTTAGATTCTAATGTATCCGAATATTTACGAAATGCGGTAACAACTTCATCAGCCAAAGTAGACAAAAAACACATCAATTCTTGTTCTGTCCATTTACCCCTCTCGATAATAACGTCAGACACAGTTACAAAATTTGTATTCAATTTACGGGCCCAACTACGCAAATCCGCAGCTCTCTCCGCAGATAACCTGACACTGGACTTGCCCCCTTTTCCCGGCTTATCCTGTCCTTCATCGTCCGAGTCCACAATCGGAGCCGTAGGTGAAACATACGGAGGCGGCGATCGATCTTGTAACGAAAAATCATCAATTTCATTATTAAGGACAGGATAAAGCGTTCGACGAATAGGAAATTGACCAGTCGTTTGCAATTTACGTTCCCGTTCCTCCCTCTCTCTCTTTTCCTGAGCCTCCTTTTCCTCAAGCTGTAAAGCCTTATCTCGAGCAGCCTTGCGCTGCTCTTAGTCCGCCAAGGCAACCTCGCGTTTCATTCGTTCACGCACCGCTTTCTCCCACATTCGTACACAGTCAAACATATTTTGTCTAGACCTTCGTTGAAACAAACACTGCTCCACAAACTGAACCTTTCGTAAATCGAACAACCCATGTAGTGGCCATTGCAATTCAGGATCGGTTTTGGTGTATTTATGCCATAATTTTCTGTACATTATAGGGGGAAGGCCGAATTTTATGTACATTTCACGGTTTGGAGTTCCTTCTGGGGGAGCCGGCTGTGATTCCGCTAACCTAATTGTGGTACCATTTCCAAAACAGCACATCCCTCGGAGCGTGCTTAAAACAGGCATGTTCAAAAAGTATCACGAAAGCGTGATACCGTATAAAATGGCACTTACAGTACTTCACACAAATGTGCCGCTCAAAGTGGAAAACAAGATTAGAGAAACATCTCTACATGCCTGCCTATGTGAAGTGCACTACACATATAAGTTCAAAGTTCACAAATTCACAAATGTTAGCTAACTCAAATCAAAGTCATAGTCACAGAACTTCGGTAAGCGTCCGTAGACTACCTTGCCGATCACAAATCCTAGGACTTCAGTAAGCGTCCGCAGACTACCTTACCGATCACAAATCTTACCCAAATCTCAAAAGGTCCAGATTCCAACTGCCAAGGTCTTTAATCGAATCAGCCAAACGGCACTTATCCAGCAACGCAGACGATCAAGAACTCAGTCGGAGACCGGCGCCACCTGGAAGATCAGATCAGAAGGAAAGGAAGAAACACCGTGGGTGCCAAGACTCGGGTCACTCGGTGGCAGCGTACACGTCCATGGCGAGTGTCCAATCCTTCGTCACGACCTCTCCTTCGGGCATCCGAGTCGCCGATGAGTCCCTTCGTGGTCGCCAATTTGTGGTATTGGGTTCCCAAGGCCTACATGCTCCGCAGATAACCCACTTACACTGAAAGAACTGTTGGCACGGAAACTGAAAAGTACAAAGAACAAGTTTATTAAGACCCCATGGGGTGGTGGTACATTCCTACAGCACCCTTCGGCAATGCAAGAAGTATCACACCGAACATTGGTGTGACTCGTTCTTTTATACAATTTACAGGTAATAAAAAGATAGGCGGTACAAAGTTACAGAGCTTTATGTACATATATGGTCATTTTTGGAGCACAGCCAACTCATGGGAGGGGTTACAACCCCACTGGTCAGTTTGGCGGCACATTCCTGAGGGGTGACTGGTCAGTTGGGACTGCGCATGTACAGGCTTGACCGTTACTAAAAATAGCCTGTTGCTGGGCAAACTCGAGTGGTCAGTGGTACGGACAACGGACTAAAGGGCATGCTGGCCACGAGGCCGCTCATGATCTAAGATATCCGCCGTAACGTACAAGATGGCGTTTTTTAATATGGTCAAGTTAAGGAGAATAACGTGTAGCAAAGCTAAGCGCTAACCCAGCCATCGTCAAATTACGACAGAGGGTTCACCTGTGATCACTGATTCTGAGGCCCCTGGAATGAGCCCTGTCACTGAGCCTTCGGGCCTCCTCTGTGGAAGGTTCACCTGTGATCACTGATTCTGAGGCCGCTGGAATGAGTCCCGTCACTGAGCCCTCGAGGCCTCCTCTTTGGAGGGTTCACCTGTAATCACTGATTCTGAGGCCGCTGGAATGAGTTCCGTCACTGAGCCCTCGGGGCCTCCACTGTGGAGGGTTCACCTGTGATCACTGATTATGAGGTCCCTGGAATGAGCCCTGTCACTGAGCCGTCGGGGCCTCCTCTGTGGAGGGTTCACATGTGATCATTGATTCTGAGGCCCCTGGAATGAGCCCTGTCACTGAGCCCTCGAGGCCTCCACTTTGGAAGTTTCACCTGTAATCACTGATTCTGAGGCCGCTGGAATGAGTTCCGTCACTGAGCCCTCAACGCCTCCTCTGTGGAGGGTTCACCTGCAGTCACTGATTCTGAGAACCCTGGAATGAGTCCTGTCACTGAGCCCTCGAGGCCTCCTCTGTGGAGGGTTCACCTGTGATCACTGATTTTGAGGCCCCTGGAATGAGCCCTGACACTGAGCCCTCGGGCCTCCGCTGTGGAGGGTTCAACTGAAATCACTGATTCTGAGGCCGCTGGAATGAGTTCCATCACTGAGCCCTCGAGGCCTCCTCTGTGGAGGGTTCAGCTGCAGTCACTGATCATGAGGCCTCGGGAATTATCCTGTCACTGAGCCATCTTGGCCTCCACTGTGGAAGGTTCACATTGTAATCACTGATTCTGAGGCCGCTGGAATGAGCTCTGTCACTGAGTCCTCGAGGCCTCCTCTGTGGAGGGTTCACCTGCAGTCACTGATTCTGAGAACCCTGGAATGAGTCCTGTCACTGAGCCCTCGAGGCCTCCTCTGTGGAGGGTTCACCTGTGATCACTGATTCTGAGGCCCCTGGAATGAGCCCTGTCACTGAGCCCTCGGGCCTCCTCTGTGCAAGGTTCACCTGTGATCACTGATTCTGAGGCCGCTGGAATGAGTCCTGTCACTGAGGCCTCCACTGTGGAGGGTTCACCTGTAATCACTGATTCTGAGGCCCCTGGAATGAGTCCCGTCACTGAGCCCTCGAGGCCTCCTCTGTGGAGGGTTCACCTGAAATCACTGATTCTTAGGCCGCTGGAATGAGTTCCATCACTGAGCCCTCGAGGCCTCCTCTGTGGAGGGTTCACCTGCAGTCACTGATTCTGAGGCCTCGGGAATTAGTCCTGTCACTGAGCCATCTTCGCCTCCACTGTGGAAGGTTCACATTGTAATCACTGATTCTGAGGCCGCTGGAATGAGCTCCGTCACTGAGCCCTCGAGGCCTCCTCTGTGGAGGGTTCACCTGCAGTCACTGATTCTGAGGCCCCTGGAATGAGTCCTGTCACTGAGCCCTCGAGGCCTCCTCTGTGGAGGGTTCACCTCTGATCAGTGATTCTGAGGTCCCTGGAATGAGACCTGTCACTGAGCCTTCGGGGCCTCCTCTGTGGAGGGTTCAGCTATGATAACTGATTCTGAGGCCGCTGGAATGAGTCCTGTTCTGAGGCCTCCACTGTGAAGGGTTCACCTGCAATCACTGATTCTGAGGCCCCTGGATTGAGTCCCATGACTTAGCCCTCGAGGCCTCCTCTGTGGAGGGTTCACCTGTGATCACTGATTCTGAGGCTACTGGAATGAGTCCCGTCACTGAGCCCTCGGGGCCTCCTCCGTGGGGGGTTCACCTGTGATCACTGATTCTGAGGCCCCTGGAATGAGTCCTGTCAGTGAGCCATCAAGGCCTCCACTGTAGAGGGTTCATTTGTGATCACTGATTCTGAGGCCCCTGGAATGAATCCTCTCACTGAGCCCTCGGGACCTCCACTAGGGAGGGTTCACCTGCAATCACTGATTCTGAGGCCCCTGGAATGAGTCCTGTCACTGAGGCCTCCTCTCTGGCGGGTTTACCTGTGATCACTGATTCTGAGGCCCCTGGAATGAGTCCTGTCACTGAGCCCTCGGGCCTCCACTATGCAGGGTTCACCTGCAGTCACTCACTGATTCTGAGGCCGCAGGAATGAGTCCTGTCACTGAGCCCTCGAGGAATCCACTGTGGAAGGTTCACCTGTAATCACTAATTCTGAGGCCGCTGGAATGAGTTCCGTCACTGAGCCCTCGAGGCCTCCTCTGTGGAGGGTTCACCTGCAGTCATTGATTCTGAGGCCCCTGGAATGAGTCCTGTCACTGAGCCCTTGAGGCCTCCTCTGTGGAGGGTTCACCTGTAATCACTGATTCTGAGGCCCCTGGAATGAGTCCCGTCACTGAGCCCTCGAGGCCTCCTCTGTGGAGGGTTCACCTGAAATCACTGATTCTTAGGCCGCTGGAATGAGTTCCATCACTGAGCCCTCGAGGCCTCCTCTGTGGAGGGTTCACCTGCAGTCACTGATTCTGAGGCCTCGGGAATTAGTCCTGTCACTGAGCCATCTTCGCCTCCACTGTGGAAGGTTCACATTGTAATCACTGATTCTGAGGCCGCTGGAATGAGCTCCGTCACTGAGCCCTCGAGGCCTCCTTTGTGGAGGGTTCACCTGCAGTCACTGATTCTGAGGCCCCTGGAATGAGTCCTGTCACTGAGCCCTCGAGGCCTCCTCTGTGGAGGGTTCACCTCTGATCAGTGATTCTGAGGTCCCTGGAATGAGACCTGTCACTGAGCCTTCGGGGCCTCCTCTGTGGAGGGTTCAGCTATGATAACTGATTCTGAGGCCGCTGGAATGAGTCCTGTTCTGAGGCCTCCACTGTGAAGGGTTCACCTGCAATCACTGATTCTGAGGCCCCTGGATTGAGTCCCATCACTTAGCCCTCGAGGCCTCCTCTGTGGAGGGTTCACCTGTGATCACTGATTCTGAGGCTACTGGAATGAGTCCCGTCACTGAGCCCTCGGGGCCTCCTCCGTGGAGGGTTCACCTGTGATCACTGATTCTGAGGCCCCTGGAATGAGTCCTGTCACTGAGCCATCAAGGCCTCCACTGTAGAGGGTTCATTTGTGATCACTGATTCTGAGGCCCCTGGAATGAATCCTCTCACTGAGCCCTCGGGACCTCCACTAGGGAGGGTTCACCTGTAATCACTGATTCTGAGGCCCCTGGAATGAGTCCTGTCACTGAGGCCTCCTCTCTGGCGGGTTTACCTGTGATCACTGATTCTGAGGCCCCTGGAATGAGTCCTGTCACTGAGCCCTCGGGCCTCCACTATGCAGGGTTCACCTGCAGTCACTCACTGATTCTGAGGCCGCAGGAATGAGTCCTGTCACTGAGCCCTCGAGGAATCCACTGTGGAAGGTTCACCTGTAATCACTAATTCTGAGGCCGCTGGAATGAGTTCCGTCACTGAGCCCTCGAGGCCTCCTCTGTGGAGGGTTCACCTGCAGTCATTGATTCTGAGGCCCCTGGAATGAGTCCTGTCACTGAGCCCTCGAGGCCTCCTCTGTGGAGGGTTCACCTGTGATCACTGATTCTGAGGCCTCTGGAATGAGTCCTGTCACTGAGGCCTCCACTGTGGAGGGTTCACCTGTAATCACTGATTCTGAGGCCCCTGGAATGAGTCCCGTCACTGAGCCCTCGAGGACTCCTCTGTGGAGGGTTCACCTGTAATCATTGATTCTGAGGCCCCAGGAATGAGTCCTCTCACTGAGCCCTCGGGGCCTCCACTATGGAAGGTTTACCTGTAATCACTGATTTTGAGGCCGCTGGAATAAGTTCCGTCACTGAGCCCTTGATGCCTCCTCTGTAGTGGGTTCACCTCCAGTCACTGATTCTGAGGCCCCTGGAATGAGTCCCGTCACTGAGCCCTCGAGGACTCCTCTGTGGATGGTTCACCTGTAATCACTGATTCTGAGGCTGCTGGAACGAGTTCCGTCACTGAGCCCTTGAGGCCTCCTCTGTGGTGGGTTCACCTCCAGTCACTGATTCTGAGGCCCCTGGAATGAGTCCTGTCACTGAGCCCTCGAGGCCTCCACTGTGGAAGGTTCACCTGTAATCACTGATTCCGAGGCCGCTGGAACGAGTTCCGTCACTGAGCCCTGGAGGCCTCCTCTGTGGAGGGTTCACCTGCAGTCACTGATTCTGAGGCCCCTGGAATGAGTCCTGTCACTGAGCCCTCGAGGCCTCCTCTGTGGAGGGTTCACCTGTGATCACTGATTCTGAGGCCCCTGAAATGAGCCCTGTCACTGAGCCCTCGGGGCCTCCTCTGTGGAGGGTTCACCTGCAGTCACTGATTCTGAGGCCACTGGAATGGGTACTTGTCACTGAGCCCTCAGGGCCTCCACTGTGGAGGGTTCACCTGTGATCACTGATTTTGAGGCCACTGGAATGAGTTCCATCACTGAGCACTCGGGGCCTCCACTGTGGAAGGTTCACCTGTGATCACTGATTCTGAGGCCACTGGAATGAGCCCTGTCACTGAGCCCTTGGGGCCTCCACTGTGGAGGGTTCACCTGCAGTCACTGATACTGAGGCTACTGGAATGAGTCCTGTCACTGAGCCCTCGAGGCTTCCACTGTGGAACGTTCACCAGTAATCACTGATTCTAAGGCCGCTGGAATGAGTCCTGTCACTGAGCCCTCAAGGCCTCTACTGTGGAGGGTTCACCTGTGATCACTGATTCTTAGGCGACTGGAATGAGTCCCGTCACTGATCCCTCGAAGTCTCCACTGTGGAGGGTTCACCTGTGATCACTGATTCTGAGGCCGCTGGAATGAGTTCTGTCACTGAGCCCTCAAGGCCTCCTCTGTGGAGGGTTCACCTGCAGTCACTGATTCTGAGGCCCCTGGAATGAGTCCTGTCACTGAGCCCTCGAGGCCTCCTCTGTGGAGGGTTCACCTGTGATCACTGATTCTGAGGCCCCTGGAATGAGCACTGTCACTGAGCCCTCGGGTCCTCCTCAGTGGAGGGTTCACCTGTGATCACTGATTCTGAGGCCGCTGGAATGAGTCCTGTCACTGAGGCCTCCACTTTGGAGGGTTCACCTGTAATCACTGATTCTGAGGCCCCTGGAATGAGTCCTGTCACTGAGCCCTCGAGGCCTCCACTGTGGAAGGCTCACCTGTAATCACTGATTCTGAGGCCACTGGAATGAGTTCCGTCACTGAGCCCTCAACGCCTCCTCTGTGGAGGGTTCACCTGCAGTCACTGATTCTGAGGCCCCTGGAATGAGTCCTGTCACTGAGCCCTCGAGGCCTCCTCTGTGGAGGGTTCACCTCAACTCTCGAATGTCCTTCTACACCCCCTCCCGCCAACTTCGCTCTTCCAGCCAAGCCTTAGCCACTGTACCTCGCATCAACAAGACCACCATGGGAGGCAGATCCTTCTCATACCTGGCTGCCAAAACATGGAACTCACTCCCCGCTTACCTTCGCCTCACCCAGAATCACCTAGCGTTCAGAAAGCAGCTTAAAACGTGGATATTTGACAAATAATCCTCCCCCCCTCCCTAAGCGCCTTGAAACCCTCTGGGTATGTAGTGCGCTATATAAATTTTATGACTTGACTTGACTTGACTTGTGATCACTGATTCTGAGGCCCCTGGAATGAGCCCTGTCACTGAGCCCTCGGGCCTCCTCTATGGAGGGTTCACCTGTGATCACTGATACTGAGGCCGCTGGATTTAGTCCTGTCACTGAGGCCTCCACTGTGGAGGGTTCACCTCTAATCACTGATTCTGAGGCCCCTGGATTGAGTCCCGTCACTGAGCCCTCAAGGCCTCCACTGTAGAGGGTTCATTTGTGATCACTGATTCTGAGGCCCCTGGAATGAGTCCTCTCACTGAGCCCTCGGGTCCTCCACTATGGAGGGTTCACCTGTAATCACTGATTCTGAGGCCCCTGGAATGAGTCCTGTCACTGAGGCCTCCTCTCTGGCGGGTTCACCTGTTATCACTGATTCTGAGGCCCCTGGAATGAGTCCTGTCACTGAGCCTTCGGGCCTCCACTATGCAGGGTTCACCTGCAGTCACTCACTGATTCTTAGGCCGCAGGAATGAGTCCTGTCACTGAGCCCTCGAGGAATCCACTGTGGAAGGTTCACCTGTAATCACTAATTCTGAGGCCGCTGGAATGAGTTCCGTCACTGAGCCCTCGAGGCCTCCTCTGTGGAGGGTTCACCTGCAGTCATTGATTCTGAGGCCCCTGGAATGAGTCCTGTCACTGAGCCCTCGAGGCCTCCTCTGTGGAGGGTTCACCTGTGATCACTGATTCTGAGGCCCCTGGAATGAGTCCTGTCACTGAGCCCTCGGGCCTCCACTATGCAGGGTTCACCTGCAGTCACTCACTGATTCTGAGGCCGCAGGAATGAGTCCTGTCACTGAGCCCTCGAGGAATCCACTGTGGAAGGTTCACCTGTAATCACTAATTCTGAGGCCGCTGGAATGAGTTCCGTCACTGAGCCCTCGAGGCCTCCTCTGTGGAGGGTTCACCTGCAGTCATTGATTCTTAGGCCCCTGGAATGAGTCCTGTCACTGAGCCCTCGAGGCCTCCTCTGTGGAGGGTTCACCTGTGATCACTGATTCTGAGGCCTCTGAAATGAGTCCTGTCACTGAGGCCTCCACTGTGGAGGGTTCACCTGTAATCACTGATTCTGAGGCCCCTGGAATGAGGCCCGTCACTACGCCCTCGAGGACTCCTCTATGGAGGGTTCACCTGTAATCATTGATTCTGAGGCCCCAGGAATGAGTCCTCTCACTGAGCCCTCGAGGCCTCCACTATGGAAGGTTTACCTGTAATCACTGATTCTGAAGCCGCTGGAATAAGTTCCGTCACTGAGCCCTTGAGGCCTCCTCTGTGGTGGGTTCACCTCCAGTCACTGATTCTGAGGCCCCTGGAATGAGTCCTGTCACTGAGCCCTCGAGGCCTCCACTGTGGAAGGTTCACCTGTAATCACTGATTCCGAGGCCGCTGGAACGAGTTCCGTCACTGAGCCCTGGAGGCCTCCTCTGTGGAGGGTTCACCTGCAGTCACTGATTCTGAGGCCCCTGGAATGAGTCCTGTCACTGAGCCCTCGAGGCCTCCTCTGTGGAGGGTTCACCTGTGATCACTGATTCTGAGGCCCCTGGAATGAGTCCTGTCACTGAGCCCTCGGGCCTCCACTATGCAGGGTTCACCTGCAGTCACTCACTGATTCTGAGGCCGCAGGAATGAGTCCTGTCACTGAGCCCTCGAGGAATCCACTGTGGAAGGTTCACCTGTAATCACTAATTCTGAAGCCGCTGGAATGAATTCCGTCACTGAGCCCTCGAGGCCTCCTCTGTGGAGGGTTCACCTGCAGTCATTGATTCTTAGGCCCCTGGAATGAGTCCTGTCACTGAGCCCTCGAGGCCTCCTCTGTGGAGGGTTCACCTGTGATCACTGATTCTGAGGCCTCTGAAATGAGTCCTGTCACTGAGGCCTCCACTGTGGAGGGTTCACCTGTAATCACTGATTCTGAGCCCCCTGGAATGAGTCCCGTCACTACGCCCTCGAGGACTCCTCTGTGGAGGGTTCACCTGTAATCATTGATTCTGAGGCCCCAGGAATGAGTCCTCTCACTGAGCCCTCGAGGCCTCCACTATGGAAGGTTTACCTGTAATCACTGATTCTGAAGCCGCTGGAATAAGTTCCGTCACTGAGCCCTTGAGGCCTCCTCTGTGGTGGGTTCACCTCCAGTCACTGATTCTGAGGCCCCTGGAATGAGTCCTGTCACTGAGCCCTCGAGGCCTCCACTGTGGAAGGTTCACCTGTAATCACTGATTCCGAGGCCGCTGGAACGAGTTCCGTCACTGAGCCCTGGAGGCCTCCTCTGTGGAGGGTTCACCTGCAGTCACTGATTCTGAGGCCCCTGGAATGAGTCCCGTCACTGAGCCCTCGAGGACTCCTCTGTGGATGGTTCACCTGTAATCACTGATTCTGAGGCTGCTGGAATGAGTTCCGTCATTGAGCCCTTGAGGCCTCCTCTGTGGTGGGTTCACCTCCAGTCACTGATTCTGAGGCCCCTGGAATGAGTCCTGTCACTGAGCCCTCGAGGCCTCCACTGTGGAAGGTTCACCTGTAATCACTGATTCCGAGGCCGCTGGAACGAGTTCCGTCACTGAGCCCTGGAGGCCTCCTCTGTGGAGGGTTCACCTGCAGTCACTGATTCTGAGGCCCCTGGAATGAGTCCTGTCACTGAGCCCTCGAGGCCTCCTCTGTGGAGGGTTCACCTGTGATCACTGATTCTGAGGCCCCTGAAATGAGCCCTGTCACTGAGCCCTCGGGGCCTCCTCTGTGGAGGGTTCACCTGCAGTCACTGATTCTGAGGCCACTGGAATGGGTACTTGTCACTGAGCCCTCAGGGCCTCCACTGTGGAGGGTTCACCTGTGATCACTGATTTTGAGGCCACTGGAATGAGTTCCATCACTGAGCACTCGGGGCCTCCACTGTGGAAGGTTCACCTGTGATCACTGATTCTGAGGCCACTGGAATGAGCCCTGTCACTGAGCCCTTGGGGCCTCCACTGTGGAGGGTTCACCTGCAGTCACTGATACTGAGGCCACTGGAATGAGTCCTGTCACTGAGCCCTCGAGGCCTCCACTGTGGAAAGTTCACCAGTAATCACTGATTCTAAGGCCGCTGGAATGAGTCCTGTCACTGAGCCCTCAAGGCCTCATCTGTGGAGGGTTCACCTGTGATCACTGATTCTTAGGCGACTGGAATGAGTCCCGTCACTGATCCCTCGAAGTCTCCACTGTGGAGGGTTCACCTGTGATCACTGATTCTGAGGCCGCTGGAATGAGTTCCGTCACTGAGCCCTCAAGGCCTCCTCTGTGGAGGGTTCACCTGCAGTCACTGATTCTGAGGCCCCTGGAATGAGTCCTATCACTGAGCCCTCGAGGCCTCCTCTGTGGAGGGTTCACCTGTGATCACTGATTCTGAGGCCCCTGGAATGAGCACTGTCACTGAGCCCTCGGGTCCTCCTCAGTGGAGGGTTCACCTGTGATCACTGATTCTGAGGCCGCTGGAATGAGTCCTGTCACTGAGGCCTCCACTTTGGAGGGTTCACCTGTGATCACTGATTCTGAGGCCCCTGGAATGAGCACTGTCACTGAGCCCTCGGGTCCTCCTCAGTGGAGGGTTCACCTGTGATCACTGATTCTGAGGCCCCTGGAATGAGTCCTGTCACTGAGCCCTCGAGGCCTCCACTGTGGAAGGTTCACCTGTAATCACTGATTCTGAGGCCGCTGGAACGAGTTCCGTTACTGAGCCCTCGAGGCCTCCTCTGTGAAGGGTTCACCTGCAGTCACTGATTCTGAGGCCCCTGGAATGAGTCCTGTCACTGAGCCCTTGAGGCCTCCTCTGTAAAGGGTTCACCTGTGATCACTGATTCTGAGGCCCCATTTTGCAGGTGAAGCAATCTTTGCCTGACCCTCGCAAAAATCCTGCAGGGTACTATAAGGAATTGTCTCAGCTTGTGGATGCTACGATAATTAATCTTGCCGATATCGATATGTTGTTCGGTAATGTAGTTCCACAACCGGTTTGGGCAAAGATTCGTCAGGAAAATCATGTAGCAGAATTAGGTGGCGACTGGCCTGCTCTTATTGCGGCAGATACGCGACAAATTGGTGGGGCTAAACCTGAACAGCTCATTACCGATCTCCCTCAGAGAATCATTACCCTAATGAAAACGCTTATGCCAGCTATGAAGGTGAATTGGGACAAGTTGTCCGCTTGTAAACAGAAGAAGGACGAGAGTGTCTCTGATTTCTTTACGAGATTTGAAGAGGCATTCATCGATCATAGTGGTCAGGATATGGGTACCGAGGGAGGTCAGAGGTTGTTCGTGGACAAATTTGTCTCTAACTTGTTGCCGGACTTAAGCAACAAATTAAGAAATTCTGAGAGTGCGTGGGCTGTCTCTACTTCAGCTCAAATATTGGCCACAGCCCAATATTATGAGAATAGGGAGAAAGAAGAGAATGATCGTGCTGATAAAAAGACAAAAGAGCTCAAAACTAAAGTGTTGTTGCAACAAGCGTATCCTCCACGTTCGAATCAGAATGATTCGCGACAGCGTAATCGATCACAGTCACAATCAAATAGGTCGCAATCACGAAATGACTCCTCTTCGCAGAGATCTTCGTTGGGGTACAATCAGTGTGCCTATTGTAGGGGTGAGGGTCATTTGAAATTTGATTGTCCAGTTTTACGTGATCGAAATAGTGGCAGTTCATCTAGAGGAGGTCGTAGTGGTCCGCAACAGGCATCACATGGTAGAGGTCGTGGTGTTCAAACTGATCGTTCAGATAATTCGTCAGATTCAAACAATTGTTTCGATCAACGTGGATCATCGCAAGGAAGATCTGCGCAGTACAATGTAGACCATTATTACGTTGATCAGGGAACTGACGACGGTAATTACTAGGACAGCCATAGACAAGGAGAGGGAGTAGTATCAGTTCCGGTTGATCAGAGAGGGCCTTACGTCGCAGTTGCCACCTCAGGCTTCGTTGAGCCTTTTCTGTTGGACACTGGTGCAGCGAAAAGTTCCATCATGCATTCGAAACTCCCTGGCGCACCTTTGTCTGGCTTAACAAATGTTTCCGTTGGATTCTCTGGCGCCCCTGTTAGCAATCCGGTTTCGCGCCCTTTGCCCCTTACAATTGGGCTTTGTGAGCTGAAAGCTCCGTTGATTTTGACCACTGGTTGTGGTGAAAATCTTTTGGGCCTGGATTTGCTTAAACGTCTGTATGCGACTTTGTATTGTTCTCCTGCGGGAGTAAAGCTTACTTTGGGTGAGAGAGTTATCTCTTCAATGTGCTTGTCTCTCGATAAGCTTCCACCGGAATTGAGTTCTCTTCCTGCATCTTTGTGGGCAGCAGGTCCCAATGACGTGGGCCTGCTTGATATCTCCCCTTATGTTGTTCACTTGAAATCTAATGTGCGATTGCCACTTATTCCCCAGTATCGTATCTCCCTTGACGGTGAACGAGCATTGTTAGCGATCATCTATGATCTGATCGAGAAAGATGTCATTGAGGAGACTCGGGGAAACGTGTGCAACAGTCCTGTACTGCCCATTTTGAAATGAACTGATCCATCAAAACCACCTGTTTATCGTTTTGTTATCGATTTACGGGAGGTGAATAAAATTGTGATTCCTCAGTTCCCTGTGGTGCCTGACATTACGGCTCTACTGACTCTGATTCCAGCTTCTGCATCTTGGTTTTCAGTGATCGACCTGAAGAAAGCGTTCTTCAGCATTCCGATTGCTGAAGAGAGTAGAGACCTTTTCGGTTTCTCTCTTGGTGGCCGCAGCTTTAGGTTTAAACGTGCTCCTCAGGGCTACTGTGAGAGTCCATCGATATACAGTCAAGCCTTGAAAGGTCAACTTGATGCATTTGTGTTGCCGGCTGGTGCAGCTTTGATCCAATACGTCGACGACCTATTGGTGGCTGCAGACACTCAGGACATTTGCAAAACTGCTACAGTGTCGTTGTTGCAACATCTCTGTGACTTACATCACAAGGTGTCACCTTCTAAACTACAATATTGTTGTCAAGAAGTAACCTATCTAGGTCACTTATTGTCAAAGGAGGGAAGAAGGTTGACCCCAGAGAGAATTGCATAAGCCCGTCTACGCCCGTCCACGCCTGGACCGCGCCCAGCGCCAGACCCCCTGCCCCTCGCGCCGCCCAGCCCTCCCGCATCACCTACGATGCCGCCTCCCTCCTAGCCCTTAACCCCGGCCGCGCTCCCAACTGCGTCCAAGCCGCCCCTGGACAAACCCATGGACCTTTCTCCTGCGTCACTTGCAAATTCAGCGGCACTGTCAACATCTCCGCTACGCCCACAGCACAGATCCCCGACCCCAATCACCTTCAATGCATCCTTCTCAACACCCGCTCCGTCCACAGACATGCCATTGACCTTTGGAATCTACTAGACACCATTTCTCCGGACATCGCCTTCCTGACAGAAACATGGATGAATGCTTCCTCCGCACCCGACATCACCATTGCCATCCCTGAAGACTATAAGATCACTCGCAAAGACCGTACCAGCCACACAGGAGGAGGAATCGCGATCGTCCATAAGAAATCAATCCGCATCTCTACCAGCTCTGACGCCAACCTCGCCAACTTCGAACACCTCCACTTCCAGATCCACATCGACCCCAAGACCACACTTAGAGGCACCCTCCTCTACAGACCACCAGGACCCCGCGAAAAATTCAGTGAAGACATCACAGACTTCATCACCCCACACGCGCTCCCCTCCAAAGAATACATCCTTTTGGGAGACCTCAACTTTCACCTTGAAAAGATCAACGACCGCAACACCACCACCCTCTTGGACAACCTCGCCAACCTCGGACTTAAACAACTAGTCACTTCCCCCACCCACATCGCAGGTCACACTCTCGACCCCATCTTCACCTCCAGCAATCATGTCTCCTTCAGCCACACTACGGAGCTCCTCTGGACTGACCACAGCTGCGTTCACTTCACCTACAACAAACCAAAACCCAACATCCACCTCCAACCTACCCTGCAAAGAAACTGGAACAAAATCACCACGGACCAAATCTCCGCATCGCTCCTTCAAAACACTCCAGCTCTCTCCTCTAACGCTAACGAAGCCGCCGCCAACCTCACCCTATGGTTATCCAACACCGCTGACACCTTAGCTCCACTGAAAAAACGTCAAAGTAAACCTGGCAGCAAGAAAGCCTCATGGTTCAACGATGATCTCAAGAAGTCCAAGAAACTCTGCCGTTCCCTTGAAAAGGCCTGGAAAAAAGAACCAACCACCAGCACTAAGGACGCCTTCAAAAGCGCCACCCGCACTCACCACCAACTGATCCGAAAAGCCAAGAAAACAGCATTCAAGGATCGACTTGACAACAACGCCCACAACAGCAAGGAACTGTTCAACATCGTCAAGGAATTTTCCAATCCCTCGGCCAATTCCAACGACATCACCCCCTCTCAAACCCTCTGCGACTCCCTAGCCTCTTTTTTCCACAACAAGATTGCAGACATCCACAACAGCTTTGACAACCAACCCGGAAACCAACCCACCCCACCATCTGCTGACCATCTTCCCCCCGTGAACACCCTTAACGCCTGGAACCCAATCTCCACTGAGGACACCATCCGCCTGATGAATTCCATCCACTCAGGATCCCCCATAGACCCATGCCCTCACCACATCTTCAACAAAGCAGACTCCGTCATAGCACCACACCTCCGAGACGTCATCAACTGCTCCTTCAACTCCGCTACCTTCCCAGAAGACTGGAAACACGCTGAACTCACCGCCCTTCTGAAGAAACCAACAGCGGACCCCACCGAACTTAAAAATTACCGCCCCATCTCGCTTCTTCCATTCCCGGCCAAAGTCATCGAGAAAGCCGTCAACAACCAGCTCGCCGCCTTCCTCGAAGCCAACAAATCCCTCGACCCCTCACAATCAGGCTTCCGAGCAAAACACAGCACTGAGACCGCCCTCATCGCAGCAACAGACGACATTCGAACCCTACTGAACAATGGAGACACAGTCGCCCTCATCCTCCTCGACCTCTCTGCAGCATTCGATACAGTCTGCCACAGCACCCTTCTACAACGCCTCAATAACATCGGAATCCAAGGAAAAGCACTTGAATGGATCACCTCGTTCCTCACCGGAAGAACCCAGAGAGTCCGCCTTCCTCCATTCAAGTCCGAAGCCTCTGAAGTCATCTGCGGCGTACCTCAAGGATCCTCACTCAGTCCCACCCTCTTCAACGTATACATGAGCCCCCTCGCGGCCATCGCACGCCAACACAACCTCAACATCATCTCTTACGCGGACGACACTCAATTGATCCTTTCTCTCACCAATGACCCCAGCACCGCCAAAACTAACCTACACGAAGGAATGAAAGAAGTCGCCGAATGGATGAAACAAAGCCGTCTGAAACTGAACTCAGACAAAACAGAAGTCCTCATCTTAGGCACATCCCCCTCTGCTTGGGACGACTCCTGGTGGCCGGAAGCCCTCGGAAAAGCACCCATCCCGACAGACCACGCACGGAACCTAGGTGTCATCCTGGATTCTTCACTCTCAATGAACAGACAAGCCAGCGCCGTATCCTCTTCCTGCTTCAACATTCTTCGCATGCTCAGAAAAACATTTCGCTGGATCCCCTCCGAAACAAGGAAAACAGTCACCCATGCTCTGGTCACGAGCCGACTGGACTACGGAAACACCCTCTACGCAGGTACCACCGCTAAACTCCAGAAGATACTCCAACGAATCCAAAACGCCTCAGCCAGACTCATATTAGACATCCCACGCAACGAACACATCTCTGGTCACCTTAAAGACCTCCACTGGCTACCCGTCAACAAGAGAATCACTTTCCGACTGCTTACCCACGCACACAAATCACTCTACGACATCGGACCAGATTGCCTCAACTCTCGACTGTCCTTCTACACCCCCTCCCGCCAACTACGTTCTTCCAGCCAAGCCCTCGCCACTATACCTCACATCAACAAGACCACCATGGGAGGCAGATCCTTTTCATACCTGGCTGCTAAAACATGGAACTCACTCCCCGCTTACCTTCGCCTCACCCAGAACCACCTAGAGTTCAGAAAGCAGCTTAAAACGTGGATATTTGACAAATAATCCTCCTCCCCTTCCTAAGCGCCTTGAAACCCTCTGGGTATGTAGTGCGCTATACAAATCTTTTTGACTTGACTTTTGACTTGAACGACTCAGAGAGATTTGCGTGCCTTTTTAGGTATCACGTCATACTGCAGGCAATGGATTCCAAATTTTTCATTGCTAGCGAAACCATTGGTGGCTCTTACGTGCAAGGATGTTCCAACTCCTTTGCCATGGACGGAAGAATGTCAGAAAAGTTTTTCTGAATTGCGTGACGCGTTGTGTTCGGCCCCTGTGTTAGGTACCCCTGACTACAGTAAGCCGTTTACATTATACGTTCACGAGAAGGAAGGCTGTGCGTTGAGTGTTTTGACGCAACCTTTTGGCGGTAAGCAGCGTCCATGTGCATATTTTTCCTCGACCTTGGACCCGGTAGCTAGAGCATTGCCGAGTTGTTTGAGAGCGACAGCGGCAGCTGCGGTGTCCATCCGACAATCTGCAGGATTGGTCATGGATAATATGCTTACGGTGATGGTTCCGCACGCAGTTGACACTCTTTTGAATCGTACGAAAACCCAACACTTGACGAGTGCGAGGTTGTCTGGGTACGAGTTGACGCTGTTGGCAAGTCACATTCAGATAAAGCGTTGTAATGTCCTGAACCCGGCGACTTTGTTGCCAATTAGTATGGAATCAGATGAAGTAGCACCTCATGACTGCTACTTATGGACAGAAGAGGAAACAAAAGGTCGCGTGGACCTTAAAAACACTCCTTTGGAAGATCCCGATGGGACTTTGTATGTGGATGGTTCATGTTTTAAATTGCCGAATGGTGATGTGACAACTGCGTATGCTGTGGTAACTTTGAATACTGTTGTGGAAACTGCGAGATTGAATCAGAATTCTGCCCAGGCTGCAGAGCTGATTGCTTTGACTAGAGCGTGTGTGTTGTCGAAAGGGAAACGGGTGAATGTGTTTACCGACAGCCAATACGCTTTTGGCGTCGCGCATAGTTTTGGACGGTTGTGGAGAGAGAGAGGTTTTATGACATCGCATGGCACTAAGATTCAGCATGGACAGCTTGTGAATGATCTTTTGGATGCACTTACATTGCCTAAGCAGGTGGCGATTGTCAAATGTAGTGCGCACCGTAAAGTGACGGATGATGTTGGTCGTGGTAATGCGTTTGCGGATGAGACTGCTAAGGAGACTGCCCGGAACCTTAGCACTAGAATGTATGTGACGAGTTCGGTTAGGTGGCCTACAGAGATTGGTATGTGTGAGGATACTATCGAGAGTGTGAAAGCGATACAGAATGAGGCTACTGAGACTGAAAAGAGGAAGTGGAAAGAGAGTACGGGAAAGTTGGATACGAATGGTTGCTGGATTGATTTGTCAGAGCATAAGAGATGGATGTTGCCGGATGCGTATGTGCTAGCTGTTGTGACGATGGCACACGGTTTAGCACATATTAGTGCGAAAGGTATCTGCAAGTTGTTGTCCCCTGTGTGGAAGAATGATGGTATCACTAAATGTGCTGAGAGATTGGTTAAGAATTGCATGATATGTATGATGTACAATCCTGGTAAGGGAACCCCTACACCTCCTGGCCATTTTGCTCCCCCTTCATGTCCCTTTGAGGTGATTCAACTAGACTTCATCCATATGGAGCAATGCAATAACCTTAAATACGTTTTAGTTGTGGTTTGCGCATTCTCCCGATGGATTGAAGCCTACCCTCTCAAAGATAACACGGCTCTGTCCACTGCGAAAATCCTACTGAAGGAATACTTTCCTCGGTATGGAATGCCACGGATTGTATGGTCTGATAACGGAAGTGAGTTTGTGGGGAGTGTGATGAAGAGTGTGTGTAAGGGCCTTGGAATTACTCAAAAATTCCATAGCGCCAATCATCCCCAGTCAGCAGGTTTGCTTGAAGGGTATAATGGCACCCTTAAATTAAAATTAGCGAAGATTCAGGCTGCGACTGGTCTTTCGTGGCCTGACGCTTTTCCTCTAGCTCTGTTGTCAACAAGGGCGACTGTACACTCCCGAGTAGGGCTCAGTCCCTATGAAATAGTGTTCGGTCGTCCTGCTAATGTTTGGGGGGTCCCTAGACCGAGTGTGTTTTCTGATCTTGAGTACCCAATGTTGATTGATTATCTTCATGATCTGACTGCTAAACTGAGGTTAATTCACCAACAGGTCTTTAAAGCACTGCCGACGCAGACGGAGGGTCCAGGCCACCAGCTCCAGCCCGGAGACTGGGTGGTGACTCGGAATTTTGGTAGAAAACGAAATCTTGAACCCCGCTTCACTGGACCCTACCAAGTCCTCCTTGCCACGAGAACTGCGGTTCGTTTGGAAGGCCGCAAAAACTGGGTGCATGCCACCCACACCAATAAGGTACCTATACCTTTATCAGCGGACTCGTGGGTGAGGAAGGGCATTGCCTCGTCTGAAACGGAAACATTGCAGACCTTCGTACCATTTAGTGACGCTCAGCCTGTCGGAGAATCCTCAGTGCAGCAGAACGACATTGTTGAACATTTGTCGCCACAAAACTCAAGATCTGAACAATTGACTGATCAACAGAACTCTGTTCCCTCATCGGATCCATTGTTTGATGAACAGACACGTCCTGGGAGAAGCCGATACTTTTTGCGGTCCAATACCAAAGACTAATAAAAAGCTTGTTTTGTCCCTCGACATCTACGTTACCCCATTGCCACGATCAGTCCAAACACTCGTATAACTGTGAATTTGTAAATATTGAGTTTTTTCCCATATATGTGTTTTTGCTTCCACAGCTAAGAGACTTTGTATATACTTGTGAATTAGGATACCTTGCATCCGGGTGAACCGTAGGGCCGCGCGCGTACTTCCTTCTGGTTAGTAGGTCTTGACACTAGGTCGGAGACCGTCGGTTCCTGGGAACTCCTGGGGATTGACTACTGCTACACAGAACGAAGTGCGTCAAGAAACGTTGCGGACGGTTTTAGAGGATGGCGTTTTCAAAGCTGGTGGACTTGGAAAAAGCTCAGGCACAAAGATTCAAACTGCAACAAATTGCTCATACGAAATGCTTCATGTTTCAGGTGTTCCTTCTGTTTCAAACTGTTTCCTTGTTATTAGCGGGTGGGGTGTATTATATGATACAGTACTTCCTACCTTCTGCCATACCTACTCCTACTTCTGAACCTAAACCTACCTCCACTGTGTCCCCTCATTCCTTTCACATCCTACCCCAACACGAGCAGGTTAGACGTGCGGAATTTATGAATAATTCCTTCATTCAGCTCCTTCATCAGCATCAGTTGGTGGTTAACACTACCAATTGTTGGGTGTGTGGGTTGATGCCACATACCACGGATAAGGGAATTCCGTACCTGGTCCTTCCTTATAGTTCCCAGGGTTCAGCTCGAGCATTCCAAACAATGTTTCGAAGTGCACTAGATTCCTACCCCAATCGAGAGCCACGTCCTCCGCACTTTGGTCCCGGTCCGTACCACAAGCCTTTGGCTATAGCGATCGCTGATTTAGATAGGGATATCTATGAGCCGTCGCTCATCCCAGAGGAAGAGGTGCGAGCCTATAGGGATCTGAGTGAGGTTGAGTATAGTGCGCTCGTGGGTGAAAGACAGCTTAAAAGCTCGTCTCCAATATGGATCGTACCCCACCTTGGTAATTTCTGTCTAAAAGGTCGTGGCCGAAGCCCGAGAGCTCATCTTGGAGAGAGTGCTTGCTCCGAGACGTATGTCTTACCGATGCTCTCTTCTCCTGTGTTTCTGACTGCCAAGGGTACGTACTTCGTCTGCCATGATCGTGCGTATACGTGGTTGCCCTCTGACTTTGCGGGCACATGTTACATTGCAAATTTGTTGCCACCGACTTTTACAGTCGCCTCCGATTACCACAAGACTCGAATTGTGAGGGGCGTGATTAGCGAAGAGGACACTGCCGGTCAAGAGGCAGGAGACTTTTTCAAGGGTTTCTTTCCGTTTTGGGGACCTATGGTCAATAGTAGGAACCTGAGACAGTTGACCCGAGTGGTGGAATCGACTGCTAATATCACTGCCAGTGCCCTTGGTAATATTACAGCAGAACTTCAGGCGGATAGGCTTATGACGCTACAAAACCGTATGGTTTTAGACGTTGTTTTAGCAGATCGAGGTGGAGTATGTAAGGTGATCCATTCGAGCTGCTGTATTTTCATTCCAGATAACGCTCCGACTGTCTATCAAGCCATCTCAAAGTTGCATAAGATCTCTGAGTCCATACACGTGGACGTAGGGGATTGGACGCTACTTGGGTGGTTTTGGGGCCTGATGTCGACTTGGGGTTGGAAAATTCTGATGATCATCGGAGTTGTAGCATTCCTGTTCACGTGTTGCCTTTGTGTGCAGTGTGGTCCTGCCTTATGTGGCCTCTTTGCTACGACGTGTATGAGACAGCCGCCTGTTACCAAAGGAGCTCTGATGGATAGAATTATGTTGCAGCAACATCTAGATGGTCTGATGAATATCGAATATGATTCCGACTAGTGCTTGCCTACATGAGGGCAAAAGGAGCGTCTGAGGTTCCGTGACGATCGTAAGTGGTGTTTTCGACTCGCACGAATATGGTCGAGTCTGGTATCTACGAACCGCAAATGACGAGTTTAGTGGGTGTACGCGTTTTCGCTATGCTAGCCTAAACCGTTCGTCTGTTTCGTGGGTTTCTCTATCTGTACCCACGGGTTCCATCTTAGATACGGCATCCATTTTGTCTCTTGCCCTCAAGTAGCCAGCGAACGGACGCTGTCCGCTTCGCGACCCTGGGATTCCCAAGACTTTTGCGGAAGACACGTTTCCTTTGAAAGTGTCTTTATGATGAGGGGGATGACACTGTAAGGCAGATGGCCCCGCTCGAGGCTCATCTTGCCATGCCAGTCTATTGTCTTAGTTGTGCATCTCATTAGGCACGTGCCTTTGATGCCTGCAGCTCGTGTTTCCCGATACCACCACACCCTTTCCGATCTCCCCACTGTTTCTGCCTTCCTCTGCACCTGTTTCTGTTCCTTCTTCGATCTGTTTACTGCCGATTGGAATGTACTAATGGTGGGAAGATGGGTTTTTACAGTTAGGAACCACCGAACGTTTCTGTACTTATGTTCCGGGCCCTGAATACATGAAAGCGATCCCTTATGGTCTTTACGATGGGAACCAAGTTGTAAACCTTTGTGTACCATGTTAACCTATGAGAGAAACTTGTATAAAAGGAGCGACCCACAGTAGCAATTCGAATCAGGCTCCGTGAACCTACATCTTATGTACTTCTCATGACTTCTGTGTTCCCTGCAGTAATAAACCTCGAATCTTTGACGCCGAAGGAAGTGTCCCGTGTCTCTGTCATTTGTACGCCGGAACAGGTTACCCACGAAGGTTTCAGGTGTTGTCCCCTGGCACCGCTGGGTCTTAGAAAAACCCAGTCCTTCACCCTCGGGTCCTCCACTATGGAGGGTTCACCTGTAATCACTGATTCTGAGGCCCCTGGAATGAGTCCTGTCACTGAGGCCTCCTCTCTGGAGGGTTCACCTGTGATCACTGATTCTGAGGCCCCTGGAATGAGTCCTGTCACTGAGCCCTCGGGCCTCCACTATGCAGGGTTCACCTGCAGTCACTCACTGATTCTGAGGCCGCAGGAAGGAGTCCCGTCACTGAGCCCTCGAGGCCTCCACTGTGGAAGGTTCACCTGTAATCACTAATTCTGAGGCCGCTGGAATGAGTTCCGTCACTGAGCCCTCGAGGCCTCCTCTGTGGAGGGTTCACCTGCAGTCATTGATTCTGAGGCCCCTGGAATGAGTCCTGTCACTGAGCCATCGAGGCCTCCTCTGTGGAGGGTTCACCTGTGATCACTGATTCTGAGGCCTCTGGAATGAGTCCTGTCACTGAGGCCTCCACTGTGGAGGGTTCACCTGTAATCACTGATTCTGAGGCCCCTGGAATGAGTCCCGTCACTGAGCCCTCGAGGACTCCTCTGTGGAGGGTTCACCTGTAATCACTGATTCTGAGGTCCCAGGAATGAGTCCTCTCACTGAGCCCTCGGGGCCTCCACTATGGAAGGTTCACCTGTAATCACTGATTCTGAGGCCGCTGGAATAAGTTCCGTCACTGAGCCCTCGAGGCCTCCTCTGTGGAGGGTTCACCTGTGATCACTGATTCTAAGGCCCCTGGTATGAGCCCTGTCACTGAGCACTGGAGGCCTCCTCTGTGGAGGGTTCACCTGCAGTCACTGATTCTGAGGCCCCTGGAATGAGTCCTGTCACTGAGCCCTCGAGGCCTCCTCTGTGGAGGGTTCACCACAGACTACAGTAGCGACCCTGTTTCTACGCTCATGCGAATCCGGATGACAGTTGTACCCGACTGCTCCCGCCATACCTCATCCTGCTTTTGTCCAGAACACGGATTATTTTCCGTCATACCCAACCACTTGACCTTTCAGTTGATGATCTGCCACGCCATCTTCAGCCCTGATGAGTCACAGGCTTCGTCCTGTTTGATGAAACACGTGTCGGCTGGCGTCTACACTCTATAAAGAGAACCTTATAAAGCTTTTTTCAAATCAACAGCTTCATCTCCTTTTGTCCTGTTATATAAATTTTAAACAATTGTTTATTTGACGTGTGCACAGTTCTTGTATGTACGGTCTATAGTGTTTTAGCATCGCTTGCTTTAACATTAGTTAGAGGTTATAGGGTTTTCCTCTATACTGTCTGCACCGTCCTACACTATCTGCATCCATCCCCATACTCTACCCGCACTGTTTGAGTGCCTTTTTACCTGCACATACTAAACCCACGGCAGTGAACCTTTAGTCACTGATACTGAGGCCACTGGAATGAGTCCTGTCACTGAGCCCTCGAGGCCTCCACTGTGGAACGTTCACCAGTAATCACTGATTCTAAGGCCGCTGGAATGAGTCCTGTCACTGAGCCCTCAAGGCCTCCACTGTGGAGGGTTCACCTGCAGTCACTGATTCTGAGGCCCCTGGAATGAGTCCTGTTACTGAGCCCTCGAGGCCTCCTCTGTGGAGGGTTCACCTGTGATCACTGATTCTGAGGCCCCTGGAATGAGCACTGTCACTGAGCCCTCGGGTCCTCCTCAGTGGAGGGTTCACCTGTGATCACTGATTTTGAGGCCACTGGAATGAGTTCCATCACTGAGCACTCGGGGCCTCCACTGTGGAGGGTTCACCTGTGATCACTGATTCTGAGGCCACTGGAATGAGACCTGTCACTGAGCCCTCGGGGCCTCCACTGTGGAGGGTTCACCCGCATTCACTGATACTGAGGCCACTGGAATGAGTCCTGTCACTGAGCCCTCGAGGACTCCACTGTGGAAAGTTGACCAGTTATCACTGACTCTAAGGCCACTGGAATGAGGCCTGTCACTGAGCCCTCGAGGCCTCCACTGTGGAGGGTTCACCTGTGATCACTGATTCTGAGCCCACTGGAATGAGTCCCGTCACTGATCCCTCGAGGCCTCCACTGTGGAGGGTTCACCTGTGATCACTGATTCTGAGGCTGCTGGAATGAGTTCCGTCACTGAGCCCTCGGGTCCTCCACTATGGAGGGTTCACCTGTAATCACTGATTCTGAGGCCCCTGGAATGAGTCCTGTCACTGAGGCCTCCTCTCTGGAGGGTTCGCCTGTGATCACTGATTCTGAGGCCCCTGGAATGAGTCCTGTCACTGAGCCCTCTGGCCTCCACTATGCAGGGTTCACCTGCAGTCACTCACTGATTCTGAGGCCGCAGGAATGAGTCCTGTCACTGAGCCCTCGAGGCCTCCTCTGTGGAGGGTTCACCTGTGATCACTAATTCTGAGGCCCCTGTAATGAGCCCTGTCACTGAGCCCTCGGGTCCTCCTCAGTGGAGGGTTCACCTGTGATCACTGATACTGAGGCCGCTGGAATGAGTCCTGTCACTGAGGCCTCCACTTTGGAGGGTTCACCTGTAATCACTGATTCTAAGGCCCCTGGAATGAGTCCTGTCACTGAGCCCTCGAGGCCTCCACTGTGGAAGGTTCACCTGTAATTACTGATTCCGAGGCCGCTGGAACGAGTTCCGTCACTGAGCCCTCGAGGCCTCCTCTGTGGAGGGTTCACCTGCAGTCACTGATTCTGAGGCCACTGGAATGAGTCCTGTCACTGATCCCTCGAGGCCTCCTCTGTGGAGGGTTCACCTGTGATCACTTATTCTGAGGCCCCTGAAATGAGCCCTGTCACTGAGCCCTCGGGGCCTCCTCTGTGGAGGGTTCACCTGCAGTCACTGATGCTGAGGCCACTGGAATGGGTACTTGTCACTGAGCCCTCAGGGCCTCCACTGTGGAGGGTTCACCTGTGATCACTGATTTTGAGGCCACTGGAATGAGTTCTGTCACTGAGCCCTCGAGGCCTCCACTGTGGAACGTTCACCAGTAATCACTGATTTTAAGGCCACTGGAATGAGTCCTGTCACTGAGCCCTCGAGGCCTCCACTGTGGAGGGTTCACCTGTGATCACTGATTCTGAGGCCGCTGGAATGAGTCCGTCACTGAGCCCTCGAGGCCTCCTCTGTGGAGGGTTCACCTGCAGTCACTGATTCTGAGGCCCCTGGAATGAGTCCTGTCACTGAGCCCTCGAGTCCTCCTCTGTGGAGGGTTCACCTGTGATCATTGATTCTGAGGCCACTGGAATGAGTCCCGTCACTGAGCCCTCGAGGCCTCCACTGTGGAGGGTTCACCTGTGATCACTGATTCTGAGGACGTTGGAATGAGTTCCGTCACTGAGCCCTCGAGGCCTCCTCTGTGGAGGGTTCACCTGCAGTCACTGATTCTAAGACCCCTGGAATGAGTCCCGTCACTGAGCCCTCGAGGCCTCCTTAGTGGAGGGTTCACCTGTAATCACTGATTCTGAGGCCGCTGGAAAGAGTACCGTCACTGAGCCCTCGAGGCCTCCTCTGTGGAGTGTTCACCTGCAGTCACTGATTCTGAGGCCCCTGGAATGAGTCCTGTCACTGAGCCCTCAAGGCCTCCTCGGTGGAGGGTTCACCTGCAGTCACTGATTCTGAGGCCCCTGGAATGAGTCCTGTTACTGAGCCCTCGAGGCCTCAACTGTAGAAGGTTAACCTGTAATCACTGATTCTGAGGCCCCTGGAATGAGTCCTGTCACTGAGCCCTCGAGGCCTCCACTGTGGAAGGTTCACCTGTAATCACTGATTCTGAGGCCCCTGGAATGAGTCCTGTCACTGAGCCCTCAGGGCCTCCACTGTAGAGGGTTCACCTGTGATCACTGATTCTGAGGCCCCTGGAATCAGCCCTGTCACTTAGCCATCCCGGCCTCCTCTGTGGAGGGTTCACCTGTGATCATTGATTCTGAGGCCCCTGGAATGAGTCCTGTCACTGAGCCATCGAGGCCTCCACTGTGGAAGGTTCACCTGTAATCACTGATTCTGAGGCCACTGGAATGAGTTCCGTCACTGAGCCCCAGAGGCCTCCTCTGTGGAGGGTTCATCTGCAGTCACTGATTTTGAGGCCCCTGGAATGAGTCCTGTCACTGAGCCCTCAAGGCCTCCTCAGTGGAGGGTTCACCTGTGATCACTGATTCTGAGGCTGCTGGAATGAGTCCTGTCATTGAAGCCTCCACTTTGGAGGGTTCACCTGTAATCACTGATACTGAGGCCCCTGGAATGAGTCCTGTCACTGAGCCCTCGAGTCCTCCACTGTGGAAGGTTCACCTGTAATCACTGATTCCGAGGCCGCTGGAACGAGTTCCGTCACTGAGCCCTCGAGGCCTCCTCTGTGGAGGGTTCACCTGCAGTCACTGATTCTGAGGCCCCTGGAATGAGTCCTGTCACTGAGCCCTCAAGGCCTCCTCGGTGGAGGGTTCACCTGCAGTCACTGATTCTGAGGCCCCTGGAATGAGTCTTGTCACTGAGCCCTCGAGGCCTCAACTGTGGAAGGTTAACCTGTAATCACTGATTCTGAGGCCCCTGGAATGAGTCCTGTCACTGAGCCCTTGAGGCCTCCACTGTGGAAGGTTCACCTGTAATCATTGATTCTGAGACCCCTGGAATGAGTCCTGTCACTGAGCCCTCGGGGCCTCCACTGTGAAGGGTTCACCTGTGATCACTGATTCTGAGGCCCCTGGAATCAGCCCTGTCACTTAGCCGTCCCGGCCTCATCTGTGGAGGGTTCACCTGTGATCATTGATTCTGAGGCCCCTGGAATGAGTCCTGTCACTGAGCCATCGAGGGCTCCACTGTGGAAGGTTCACCTGTAATCACTGATTCTGAGGCCACTGGAATGAGTTCCGTCACTGAGCCCCAGAGGCCTCCTCTGTGGAGGGTTCATCTGCAGTCACTGATTCTGAGGCCCCTGGAATGAGTCCTGTCACTGAGCCCTCAAGGCCTACTCAGTGGAGGGTTCACCTGTGATCACTGATTTTGAGGCTGCTGGAATGAGTCCTCTCACTGAGGCCTCCACTTTGGAGGGTTCACCTGTAATTACTGATACTGAGGCCCCTGGAATGAGTCCTGTCACTGAGCCCTCGAGTCCTCCACTCTGGAAGGTTCACCTGTAATCACTGATTCCGAGGCCGCTGGTACGAGTTCCGTCACTGAGCCCTCGAGGCCTCCTCTGTGGAGGGTTCACCTGCAGTCACTGATTCTGAGGCCACTGGAATGGGTACTTGTCACTGAGCCCTCAGGGCCTCCACTGTGGAGGGTTCACCTGTGATCACTGATTTTGAGGCAACTGGAATGAGTTCCGTCACTGAGCCCTCAGGGCCTCCACTGTGGAGGGTTCACCTGCAGTCACTGATACTGAGGCCACTGGAATGAGTCCTGTCACTGAGCCCTCGAAACCTCCACTGTGGAACGGTCACCAGTAATCACTGATTCTGAGGCCACTGGAATGAGTCCCGTCACTGAGCCCTCGAGGCCTCCACTGTGGAGGGTTCACCTGTGATCACTGATTCTGAGGCCGCTGGAATGAGTTCCGTCACTGAGCCCTCGGGGCCTCCACTGTGGAGGGTTCACCTGCAGTCACTGATACTGAGGCCACTGGACTGAGTCCTGTCACTGAGCCCTCAAGGCCTCCACTGTGGAGGGTTCACCAGTGATCACTGATTCTGAGGCCACTGGAATGAGTCCCGTCACTGAGCCCTCGAGGCCTCCACTGTGGAGGGTTCACCTGTGATCACTGATTCTGAGGCCGCTGGAATGAGTTCCGTCACTGAGCCCTCGAGGCCTCGTCTGTGGAGGGTTCACCTGCAGTCACTGATTCTGAGGCCCCTGGAATGAGTCCTGTCACTGAGACCTTGAGTCCTCCTCTGTGGAGGGTTCATCTGTGATCACTGATTCTGAAGCCACTGGAATGATTCCCGTCACTGAGCCCTCGAGGCCTCCACTGTGGAGGGTTCACCTGTGATCACTGATTCTGAGGCCGCTGGAATGAGTCCCGTCACTGAGCCCTCGAGGCCTCCTCTGTGGAGGGTTCACCTGCAGTCACTGATTCTGAGACCCCTGAAATGAGTCCCGTCACTGAGCCCTCGAGGCCTCCTTAGTGGAGGGTTCACCGGTAATCACTGATTCTGAGGCCGCTGGAAAGAGTTCCGTCACTGAGCCCTCAAGGCCTCCTCTGTGGAGGGTTCACCTGCAGTCACAGATTCTGAGGCCCCTGGAATGAGTCCTGTCACTGAGACCTCAGGGCCTCCTCTGTGGAGGGTTCACCTGCAGTCACTGATTCTGAGGCCCCTGGAATGAGTCCTGTCACTGGGCCCTCCAGGCCTCCACTGTGGAAGGTTCACCTGTGATCACTGATTCTGAGCCCACTGGAATGAGTCCCGTCACTGATCCCTCGAGGCCTCCACTGTGGAGGGTTCACCTGTGATCACTGATTCTGAGGCTGCTGGAATGAGTTCCGTCACTGAGCCCTCGGGTCCTCCACTATGGAGGGTTCACCTGTAATCACTGATTCTGAGGCCCCTGGAATGAGTCCTGTCACTGAGGCCTCCTCTCTGGAGGGTTCACCTGTGATCACTGATTCTGAGGCCCCTGGAATGAGTCCTGTCACTGAGCCCTCTGGCCTCCACTATGCAGGGTTCACCTGCAGTCACTCACTGATTCTGAGGCCGCAGGAATGAGTCCTGTCACTGAGCCCTCGAGGCCTCCTCTGTGGAGGGTTCACCTGTGATCACTAATTCTGAGGCCCCTGTAATGAGCCCTTTCACTGAGCCCTCGGGTCCTCCTCAGTGGAGGGTTCACCTGTGATCACTGATACTGAGGCCGCTGGAATGAGTCCTGTCACTGAGGCCTCCACTTTGGAGGGTTCACCTGTAATCACTGATTCTGAGGCCCCTGGAATGAGTCCTGTCACTGAGCCCTCGAGGCCTCCACTGTGGAAGGTTCACCTGTAATTACTGATTCCGAGGCCGCTGGAACGAGTTCCGTCACTGAGCCCTCGAGGCCTCCTCTGTGGAGGGTTCACCTGCAGTCACTGATTCTGAGGCCACTGGAATGAGTCCTGTCACTGATCCCTCGAGGCCTCCTCTGTGGAGGGTTCACCTGTGATCACTTATTCTGAGGCCCCTGAAATGAGCCCTGTCACTGAGCCCTCGGGGCCTCCTCTGTGGAGGGTTCACCTGCAGTCACTGATGCTGAGGCCACTGGAATGGGTACTTGTCACTGAGCCCTCAGGGCCTCCACTGTGGAGGGTTCACCTGTGATCACTGATTTTGAGGCCACTGGAATGAGTTCTGTCACTGAGCCCTCGAGGCCTCCACTGTGGAACGTTCACCAGTAATCACTGATTTTAAGGCCACTGGAATGAGTCCTGTCACTGAGCCCTCGAGGCCTCCACTGTGGAGGGTTCACCTGTGATCACTGATTCTGAGGCCACTGGAATGAGTCCCGTCACTGAGCCCTCGAGGCCTCCACTGTGGAGGGTTCACCTGTGATCACTGATTCTGAGGCCGCTGGAATGAGTTCCGTCACTGAGCCCTCGAGGCCTCCTCTGTGGAGGGTTCACCTGCAGTCACTGATTCTGAGGCCCCTGGAATGAGTCCTGTCACTGAGCCCTCGAGTCCTCCTCTGTGGAGGGTTCACCTGTGATCACTGATTTTGAGGCCACTGGAATGAGTTCCGTCACTGAGCCCTCGGGGCCTCCACTGTGGAGGGTTCACCTGCAGTCACTGATACTGAGGCCACTGGAATGAGTCCTGTCACTGAGCCCTCGAAGCCTCCACTGTGGAACGGTCACCAGTAATCACTGATTCTAAGGCCACTGGAATGAGTCCTGTCACTGAGCCCTCAAGGCCTCCACTGTGGAGGGTTCACCAGTGATCACTGATTCTGAGGCCACTGGAATGAGTCCCGTCACTGAGCCCTCGAGGCCTCCACTGTGGAGGGTTCACCTGTGATCACTGATTCTGAGGCCGCTGGAATGAGTTCCGTCACCGAGCCCTCGAGGCCTCGTCTGTGGAGGGTTCACCTGCAGTCACTGATTCTGAGGCCCCTGGAATGAGTCCTGTCACTGAGACCTTGAGTCCTCCTCTGTGGAGGGTTCATCTGTGATCACTGATTCTGAGGCCACTGGAATGATTCCCGTCACTGAGCCCTCGAGGCCTCCACTGTGGAGGGTTCACCTGTGATCACTGATTCTGAGGCCGCTGGAATGAGTTCCGTCACTGAGCCCTCGAGGCCTCCTCTGTGGAGGGTTCACCTGCAGTCACTGATTCTGAGACCCCTGAAATGAGTCCCGTCACTGAGCCCTCGAGGCCTCCTTAGTGGAGGGTTCACCGGTAATCACTGATTCTGAGTCCGCTGGAAAGAGTTCCGTCACTGAGCCCTCAAGGCCTCCTCTGTGGAGGGGTCACCTGCAGTCACAGATTCTGAGGCCCCTGGAATGAGTCCTGTCACTGAGACCTCAGGGCCTCCTCTGTGGAGGGTTCACCTGCAGTCACTGATTCTGAGGCCCCTGGAATGAGTCCTGTCACTGGGCCCTCCAGGCCTCCACTGTGGAAGGTTCACCTGTGATCACTGATTCTGAGCCCACTGGAATGAGTCCCGTCACTGATCCCTCGAGGCCTCCACTGTGGAGGGTTCACCTGTGATCACTGATTCTGAGGCTGCTGGAATGAGTTCCGTCACTGAGCCCTCGGGTCCTCCACTATGGAGGGTTCACCTGTAATCACTGATTCTGAGGCCCCTGGAATGAGTCCTGTCACTGAGGCCTCCTCTCTAGAGGGTTCACCTGTGATCACTGATTCTGAGGCCCCTGGAATGAGTCCTGTCACTGAGCCCTCTGGCCTTCACTATGCAGGGTTCACCTGCAGTCACTCACTGATTCTGAGGCCGCAGGAATGAGTCCTGTCACTGAGCCCTCGAGGCCTCCTCTGTGGAGGGTTCACCTGTGATCACTAATTCTGAGGCCCCTGTAATGCGCCCTGTCACTGAGCCCTCGGGTCCTCCTCAGTGGAGGGTTCACCTGTGATCACTGATACTGAGGCCGCTGGAATGAGTCCTGTCACTGAGGCCTCCACTTTGGAGGGTTCACCTGTAATCACTGATTCTGAGGCCCCTGGAATGAGTCCTGTCACTGAGCCCTCGAGGCCTCCACTGTGGAAGGTTCACCTGTAATTACTGATTCCGAGGCCGCTGGAACGAGTTCCGTCACTGAGCCCTCGAGGCCTCCTCTGTGGAGGGTTCACCTGCAGTCACTGATTCTGAGGCCACTGGAATGAGTCCTGTCACTGATCCCTCGAGGCCTCCTCTGTGGAGGGTTCACCTGTGATCACTTATTCTGAGGCCCCTGAAATGAGCCCTGTCACTGAGCCCTCGGGGCCTCCTTAGTGGAGGGTTCACCGGTAATCACTGATTCTGAGGCCGCTGGAAAGAGTTCCGTCACTGAGCCCTCAAGGCCTCCTCTGTGGAGGGTTCACCTGCAGTCACAGATTCTGAGGCCCCTGGAATGAGTCCTGTCACTGAGACCTCAGGGCCTCCTCTGTGGAGGGTTCACCTGCAGTCACTGATTCTGAGGCCCCTGGAATGAGTCCTGTCACTGGGCCCTCCAGGCCTCCACTGTGGAAGGTTCACCTGTGATCACTGATTCTGAGCCCACTGGAATGAGTCCCGTCACTGATCCCTCGAGGCCTCCACTGTGGAGGGTTCACCTGTGATCACTGATTCTGAGGCTGCTGGAATGAGTTCCGTCACTGAGCCCTCGGGTCCTCCACTATGGAGGGTTCACCTGTAATCACTGATTCTAAGGCCCCTGGAATGAGTCCTGTCACTGAGGCCTCCTCTCTGGAGGGTTCACCTGTGATCACTGATTCTGAGGCCCCTGGAATGAGTCCTGTCACTGAGCCCTCTGGCCTTCACTATGCAGGGTTCACCTGCAGTCACTAACTGATTCTGAGGCCGCAGGAATGAGTCCTGTCACTGAGCCCTCGAGGCCTCCTCTGTGGAGGGTTCACCTGTGATCACTAATTCTGAGGCCCCTGTAATGAGCCCTGTCACTGAGCCCTCGGGTCCTCCTCAGTGGAGGGTTCACCTGTGATCACTGATACTGAGGCCGCTGGAATGAGTCCTGTCACTGAGGCCTCCACTTTGGAGGGTTCACCTGTAATCACTGATTCTGAGGCCCCTGGAATGAGTCCTGTCACTGAGCCCTCGAGGCCTCCACTGTGGAAGGTTCACCTGTAATTACTGATTCCGAGGCCGCTGGAACGAGTTCCGTCACTGAGCCCTCGAGGCCTCCTCTGAGGAGGGTTCACCTGCAGTCACTGATGCTGAGGCCACTGGAATGGGTACTTGTCACTGAGCCCTCAGGGCCTCCACTGTGGAGGGTTCACCTGTGATCACTGATTTTGAGGCCACTGGAATGAGTTCTGTCACTGAGCCCTCGAGGCCTCCACTGTGGAACGTTTACCAGTAATCACTGATTTTAAGGCCCCTGGAATGAGTCCTGTCACTGAGCCCTCGAGGCCTCCACTGTGGAGGGTTCACCTGTGATCACTGATTCTGAGGCCACTGGAATGAGTCCCGTCACTGAGCCCTCGAGGCCTCCACTGTGGAGGGTTCACCTGTGATCACTGATTCTGAGGCCGCTGGAATGAGTTCCGTCACTGAGCCCTCGAGGCCTCCTCTGTGGAGGGTTCACCTGCAGTCACTGATTCTGAGGCCCCTGGAATGAGTCCTGTCACTGAGCCCTCGAGTCCTCCTCTGTGGAGGGTTCACCTGTGATCATTGATTCTGAGGCCACTGGAATGAGTCCCGTCACTGAGCCCTCGAGGCCTCCACTGTGGAGGATTCACCTGTGATCACTGATTCTGAGGACGTTGGAATGAGTTCCGTCACTGAGCCCTCGAGGCCTCCTCTGTGGAGGGTTCACCTGCATTCACTGATTCTAAGACCCCTGGAATGAGTCCCGTCACTGAGCCCTCGAGGCCTCCTTAGTGGAGGGTTCACCTGTAATCACTGATTCTGAGGCCGCTGGAAAGAGTACCGTCACTGAGCCCTCGAGGCCTCCTCTGTGGAGTGTTCACCTGCAGTCACTGATTCTGAGGCCCCTGGAATGAGTCCTGTCACTGAGCCCTCAAGGTCTCCTCGGTGGAGGGTTCACCTGCAGTCACTGATTCTGAGGCCCCTGGAATGAGTCCTGTTACTGAGCCCTCGAGGCCTCAACTGTAGAAGGTTAACCTGTAATCACTGATTCTGAGGCCCCTGGAATGAGTCCTGTCACTGAGCCCTCGAGGCCTCCACTGTGGAAGGTTCACCTGTAATCACTGATTCTGAGGCCCCTGGAATGAGTCCTGTCACTGAGCCCTCAGGGCCTCCACTGTGGAGGGTTCACCTGTGATCACTGATTCTGAGGCCCCTGGAATCAGCCCTGTCACTTAGCCGTCCCGGCCTCCTCTGTGGAGGGTTCACCTGTGATCATTGATTCTGAGGCCCCTGGAATGAGTCCTGTCACTGAGCCATCGAGGCCTCCACTGTGGAAGGTTCACCTGTAATCACTGATTCTGAGGCCACTGGAATGAGTTCCCTCACTGAGCCCCAGAGGCCTCCTCTGTGGAGGGTTCATCTGCAGTCACTGATTTTGAGGCCCCTGGAATGAGTCCTGTCACTGAGCCCTCAAGGCCTCCTCAGTGGAGGGTTCACCTATGATCACTGATTCTGAGGCTGCTGGAATGAGTCCTGTCATTGAAGCCTCCACTTTGGAGGGTTCACCTGTAATCACTGATACTGAGGCCCCTGGAATGAGTCCTGTCACTGAGCCCTCGAGTCCTCCACTGTGGAAGGTTCACCTGTAATCACTGATTCCGAGGCCGCTGGAACGAGTTCCGTCACTGAGCCCTCGAGGCCTCCTCTGTGGAGGGTTCACCTGCAGTCACTGATTCTGAGGCCCCTGGAATGAGTCCTGTCACTGAGCCCTCAAGGCCTCCTCGGTGGAGGGTTCACCTGCAGTCACTGATTCTGAGGCCCCTGGAATGAGTCTTGTCACTGAGCCCTCGAGGCCTCAACTGTGGAAGGTTAACCTGTAATCACTGATTCTGAGGCCCCTGGAATGAGTCCTGTCACTGAGCCCTCGAGGCCTCCACTGTGGAAGGTTCACCTGTAATCACTGATTCTGAGACCCCTGGAATGAGTCCTGTCACTTAGCCGTCCCGGCCTCATCTGTGGAGGGTTCACCTGTGATCATTGATTCTGAGGCCCCTGGAATGAGTCCTGTCACTGAGCCATCGAGGCCTCCACTGTGGAAGGTTCACCTGTAATCACTGATTCTGAGGCCACTGGAATGAGTTCCGTCACTGAGCCCCAGAGGCCTCCTCTGTGGAGGGTTCATCTGCAGTCACTGATTCTGAGGCCCCTGGAATGAGTCCTGTCACTGAGCCCTCAAGGCCTCCTCAGTGGAGGGTTCACCTGTGATCACTGATTCTGAGGCTGCTGGAATGAGTCCTGTCACTGAGGCCTCCACTTTGGAGGGTTCACCTGTAATCACTGATACTGAGGCCCCTGGAATGAGTCCTGTCACTGAGCCCTCGAGTCCTCCACTGTGGAAGGTTCACCTGTAATCACTGATTCCGAGGCCGCTGGTACGAGTTCCGTCACTGAGCCCTCGAGGCCTCCTCTGTGGGGGGTTCACCTGCAGTCACTGATTTTGAGGCCCCTGGAATGAGTCCTGTCACTGATCCCTCGAGGCCTCCTCTGTGGAGGGTTCACCTGTGATCACTTATTCTGAGGCCCCTGAAATGAGCCCTGTCACTGAGCCCTCGGGCCTCCTCTGTGGAGGGTTCACCTGCAGTCACTGATTCTGAGGCCACTGGAATGGGTACTTGTCACTGAGCCCTCAGGGCCTCCACTGTGGAGGGTTCACCTGTGATCACTGATTTTGAGGCCACTGGAATGAGTTCCGTCACTGAGCCCTCGGGGCCTCCACTGTGGAGGGTTCACCTGCAGTCACTGATACTGAGGCCACTGGAATGAGTCCTGTCACCGAGCCCTCGAAGCCTCCACTGTGGAACGGTCACCAGTAATCACTGATTCTAAGGCCACTGGAATGAGTCCTGTCACTGAGCCCTCAAGGCCTCCACTGTGGAGGGTTCACCAGTGATCACTGATTCTGAGGCCACTGGAATGAGTCCCGTCACTGAGCCCTCGAGGCCTCCACTGTGGAGGGTTCACCTGTGATCACTGATTCTGAGGACGCTGGAATGAGTTCCGTCACTGAGCCCTCGAGGCCTCCTCTGTGGAGGGTTCACCTGCAGTCACTGATTCTGAGGCCACTGGAATGATTCCCGTCACTGAGCCCTCGAGGCCTCCACTGTGGAGGGTTCACCTGTGATCACTGATTCTGAGGCCGCTGGAATGAGTTCCGTCACTGAGCCCTCGAGGCCTCCTCTGTGGAGGGTTCACCTGTGATCACTGATTCTGAGGCCGCTGGAATGAGTTCCGTCACTGAGCCCTCGAGGCCTCCTCTGTGGAGGGTTCACCTGCAGTCACTGATTCTGAGACCACTGAAATGAGTCCCGTCACTGAGCCCTCGAGGCCTCGTTAGTGGAGGGTTCACCGGTAATCACTGATTCTGAGGCCGCTGGAAAGAGTTCCGTCACTGAGCCCTCAAGGCCTCCTCTGTGGAGGGTTCACCTGCAGTCACAGATTCTGAGGCCCCTGGAATGAGTCCTGTCACTGAGACCTCAGGGCCTCCTCTGTGGAGGGTTCACCTGCAGTCACTGATTCTGAGGCCCCTGGAATGAGTCCTGTCACTGGGCCCTCCAGGCCTCCACTGTGGAAGGTTAACCTGTAATCACTGATTCAGAGGCCCCTGGAATGAGTCCTGTCACTGAGCCCTCAAGGCCTCCACTGTGGAAGGTTCACCTGTAATCACTGATTCTGAGGCCCCTGGAATGAGTCCTGTCACTGAGCCCTCGGGGCCTCCACTGTCGAGGGTTCACCTGTGATCACTGATTCTGAGGCCCCTGGAATCAGCCCTGTCACTTAGCCGTCCGGGCCTCCTCTGTGGAGGGTTCACCTGTGATCATTGATTCTGAGGCCCCTGGAATGAGTCCTGTCACTGAGCCATCAAGGCCTCCACTGTGGAAGGTTCACCTGTAATCACTGATTCTGAGGCCACTGGAATGAGTTCCGTCACTGAGCCCTCGAGGCCTCCTCTGTGGAGGGTTCACCTGTGATCACTGATTCTGAGGCCCCTGGAATCAGCCCTGTCACTTAGCCGTCCGGGCCTCCTCTGTGGAGGGTTCACCTGTGATCATTGATTCTGAGGCCCCTGGAATGAGTCCTGTCACTGAGCCATCAAGGCCTCCACTGTGGAAGGTTCACCTGTAATCACTGATTCTGAGGCCACTGGAATGAGTTCCGTCACTGAGCCCTCGAGGCCTCCTCTGTGGAGGGTTCACCTGTGATCACTGATTCTGAGGCCCCTGGAATCAGCCCTGTTACTGAGCCCTTGGGGCCTCCTCTGTGGAGGGTTCACCTGTGATCACTGATTCTGAGGCCGCTGGAATGAGTCCTGTCACTGAGGCCTCCACTGTGGAGGGTTCACCTATAATCACTGTTCTGAGGCCCCTGGAATGAGTCCCGTCACTGAGCCCTCGAGGCCTCCACTGTGGAAGGTTCACCTGTAATCACTGATTCTGAGGCCACTGGAATGAGTCCTGTCATTGAGCCCTCGAGGCCTCCACTGTGGAAGGTTCACCTGTAATCACTGATTCTGAGGCCGCTGGAATGAGTTCTGTCACTGAGCCCTCGAGGCCTCCTCTGTGGAGGGTTCACCCGTGATCACTGATTCTGAGGCTCCTGGAATGAGCCCTGTCACTGAGCCCTCTGGCCTCCTCTGTGGAGGGTTCACCTGTGATCACTGATTCTGAGGCCGCTGGAATGAGCCCTGTCACTGAGGCCTCCACCGTGCAGGGTTCACCTGTAATCACTGATTCTGAGGCCCCTGGAATGAGTCCCGTCACTGAGCCCTCGAGGCCTCCACTGTGGAAGGTTCACATGTAATCACTGATTCTGAGGCCCCTGGAATGAGTATTCTCACTGAGCCCTCGAGGCCTCCTCTGTGGAGGGTTCACCTGTAATCAAGTCAAGTCAAGTCAGAGAATTTATATAGCGCACTACATACCCAGAGGGTCTCAAGGCGCTTAGGGAGGGGAGGAGGATTACTTGTCAAATATCCACGTTTTAAGTTGCTTTCTAAATGTTAGGTGGTTCTGGGTAAGGCGAAGGTAGGTGGGGAGTGAGTTCCATGTTTTAGCTGCCAGGTGTGAGAAGGATCTGCCTCCCATGGTGGTCTTGTTGATGCGGGGTACAGTGGCGAGGGCTTGGCTGGAAGAACGTAGTTGGCGGGAGGGGGTGTAGAAGGACAGTCGTGAGTTGAGGCATTCTGGCCCGATGTCGTAGAATGATTTGTGTGCGTGGGTTAGCAGTCGGAAAGTGATCCTCTTATTGACGGGGAGCCAGTGGAGGTCTTTCAGGTGGCCAGAGATGTGTTCGTTACGCGGGATGTCTAATATGATCCTGGCTGAGGCGTTTTGGATTCGTTGGAGTTTCTTCTGGAGTTTAGCGGTAGTACCTGCGTAGAGGGTGTTTCCGTAGTCCAGTCGGCTCGTGACCAGAGCATGGGTGACTGTTTTTCTGGTTTCGGTGGGGATCCAGCGAAATGTTTTTTTGAGCATGCGAAGAATGTTGAAGCAGGATGAGGATACCGCGTTGACTTGTCTGTTCATTGAGAGTGAAGAATCCAGGATGACGCCTAGGTTCCGTGCGTGGTCCGTCAGGATGGGTGCTTTTCCAAGGGCTTCCGGCCACCAAGAGTCGTCCCATGCAGAGGGGGATGTACCTAAGATGAGGACTTCTGTTTTATCTGAGTTCAGTTTCAGACGGCTTTGTTTCATCCATTCGGCAACTTCTTTCATTCCTTCGTGTAGGTTGGTTTTGGCGGTGCTGGGGTCATTGGTGAGAGAAAGGATCAGTTGAGTGTCATCCGCGTAGGCAATTATGTTGAGGTTGTGTTGGCAAGCGATGGCCGCAAGGGGGCTCATGTATACGTTGAAGAGGGTGGGACTGAGTGATGATCCTTGTGGTACGCCACAGATGACTTCAGTGGCCTCGGACTTGAATGGTGGAAGGCGGACTCTCTGGGTTCTTCCGGTGAGGAACGAGGTGATCCATTCAAGTGCTTTTCCTTGTATTCTGATGTTTCTGAGGCGTTGTAAAAGGGTGCTGTGGCAGACTGTGTCGAAGGCTGCAGAGAGGTCGAGGAGGATGAGGGCGACTGTGTCTCCATTGTCCAGTAGAGTTCGAATGTCGTCTGTTGCTGCGATGAGGGCGGTCTCAGTGCTGTGTTTTGCTCGGAAGCCAGATTGTGAGGAGTCGAGGGATTTGTTGGCTTCGAGGAAAGCGGAGAGTTGGTTGTTGACAGCTTTCTCGATGACTTTGGCTGGGAAAGGAAGGAGCGATATGGGGCGATAATTTTTGAGTTCGGTGGGGTCCGCTGTGGGTTTTTTCAGAAGGGCGGTGAGTTCAGCGTGTTTCCAGCTTTCCGGGAAGGTGGCGGAATTGAAGGAGCAGTTGATGACGTCTCGGAGGTGCGGTGCTATAATGGAGTCTGCTTTGTTAAAGATGTGGTGAGGGCATGGGTCTGTGGGGGATCCTGAGTGGATAGAGTTCATCAGGTGGATGGTGTCCTCAGTGGAGATTGGGTTCCAGTCGTTAAGAGTGTTCAAGGGGGGAGGATGTTCATCATATGGTTGGGTGGGTTGGTCTCCGGGTTGGTTGTCGAAGCTGTTGTGGATGTCTGCAATTTTGTTGTGGAAGAATAATGCCAGGGAGTCGCAGAGGGCTTGAGAAGGGGTGATGTCGTTGGAGTTGGCCGAGGGGTTGGTAAATTCCTTGACGATGTTGAAAAGTTCCTTGCTGTTGTGGGCGTTGTTGTCTAGTCGATCCTTGAATGCTGTTTTCTTGGCCTTTTGGATTAGTTGGTGGTGTGTGCGGGTGGCGTTTTTGAAGGCGTCCTTGGTGCTAGTGGTTGGGTCTTTTTTCCAGGCCTTTTCAAGGGAGCGGCAGAGTTTCTTGGACTTCTTAAGATCATCGTTGAACCATGAGGCCTTCTTGCTGCCAAGTTTGCGTTGACGTTTTTTCAGTGGTGCTAGGATGTCGGCGGTGTTGGATAACCATAGGGTGAAGTTGGCGGCGGCTTGGTCTGGGTTAGAAGAGTGGGCTGGGGTGTTTAGAAGGAGCGATGAGGAGATCTGGTCGATGGTGATTTTGTTCCAGTTTCTTTGCAGAGTTGGATGGAGGTGGTTGGTGGGTTTCGGCTTGTTGTAGGTGAAGTGAACGCAGCTGTGGTCAGTCCAGAGGAGGTCCATAGTGTGGCTGAAGGAGACATGATTGCTGGAGGTGAAGATGGGGTCGAGTGTGTGACCTGCGATGTGGGTGGGGGAAGTGACCAGTTGTTTAAGTCCGAGGTTGGCGAGGTTGTCCAAGAGGGTGGTGGTGTTGCGGTCGTTGTTCTTTTCAAGGTGAAAGTTGAGGTCTCCCAGAAGGATGTAATCTTTGGAGGGGAGCGTGTGTGGAGTGATGAAGTCCGTGATGTCTTCACTGAATTTAGAGCGGGGTCCAGGTGGTCTGTAAAGGAGGGTGCCTCTGAGTGTGGTCTTAGGGTCGATGTGGATCTGGAAGTGAAGGTGTTCAGAGTTGGCGAGGTTGACGTCAGAGCTGGTTGAGATGTGGATTGATTTTTTATGGACGATAGCGATTCCTCCTCCTGTGTGGCTGGTACGGTCCTTGCGTGTGATCTTATAGTCTTCAGGGATGGCAATGGTGATGTCTGGGGCGGAGGAAGCGTTCATCCATGTTTCTGTAAGGAAGGCGACGTCCGGAGAGATGGTGTCTAGTAGATTCCATAGGTCAATGGCGTGTCTGATTCTGAGGCCGCTGGAATGAGTTCGGTCACTGAACCCTCGGGGCCTCCACTGTGGAGGGTTCACCTGTGATCACTGATTGCGAGGCCCCTGGAATGAGCCCTGTCACTGAGCTGTCGGGCCTCCTTTGTGGAGGGTTCACCTGTGATCATTGATTCTGAGGCCCCTGGTATGAGCCCTGTCACTGAGCCCTAAAGGCCTCCACAGTGGAAGGTTCACCTGTAATCACTGATTTTGAGGCCGCTGGAATGAGTTCCGTCACTGAGCCCTCGAAGCCTCCTCTGTGGAGGGTTCACCTGCAGTCACTGATTCTGAGGCCCCTGGAATCAGTCCCGTCACTGAGCCTTCGATGCCTCCTCTGTGGAGGGTTCACCTGTAATCACTGATTCTGAGGCCGCTAGAATGAGTTCCGTCACTGAGCCCTCAAGGCCTCCTCTGTGGAGGGTTCACCTGCAGTCACTGATTCTGAGGCCCCTGGAATGAGACCTGTCACTAAGCCCTCGAGGCCTCCATTGTGGAAGGTTCACCTGTAATCAGTGATTCTGAGGCCGCTGGAATGAGTTTCATCACTGAGCCCTCGAGGCCTCCTCTGTGGAGGGTTCACCTGCAGTCACTGATTCTGAGGCCCCTGGAATAAGACCTGTCACTGAGCCCTCGAGGCCTCCTCTCTGGAGGGTTCACCTGTGATCCCTGATTCTGAGGCCGCTGGAATGAGTCCTGTCACTGAGGTCTCCACTGTGGAGGGTTCACCTGTAATCACTGATTCCGAGGCCGCTAGAATGAGTCCCTTCACTTAGCACTTGAGGCCTTCTGTGTGGAGGGTTCACCTGTGATCACTGATTCTGAGGCCACTGGAATGAGTCCTGTCACTGAGCCCTCGGGGCCTCCTCTGTAGAGGGTTCATCTGTGATCACTGATTCTGAGGCCCCTGGAATGAGTACTGTCACTGAGCCCTCAAGGCCTCCACTGTGGAGGGTTCACCTGTGATCACTGATTCTGAGGACCCTGGAATCAGCCCTGTCACTTAGCCGTCCGGGCCTCCTCTGTGGAGGGTTCACCTGTGATCATTGATTCTGAGGCCCCTGGAATGAGTCCTGTCACTGAGCCATCGAGGCCTCCACTGTGGAAGGTTCACCTGTAATCACTGATTCTGAGGCCACTGGAATGAGTTCCGTCACTGAGCCCCCGAGGCCTCCTCTGTGGAGGGTTCATCTGCAGTCACTGATTCTGAGACCCCTGGAATGAGTCCTGTCACTGAGCCCTCAAGGCCTCCTCAGTGGAGGGTTCACCTGTGATCACTGATTCTGAGGTCGCTGGAATGAGTCCTGTCACTGATCCCTCGAGGCCTCCTCTGTGGAGGGTTCACCTGTGATCACTTATTCTGAGGCCCCTGAAATGAGCCCTGTCACTGAGATCTCGGGGCCTCCTCTGTGGAGGGTTCACCTGCAGTCACTGATTCTGAGGCCACTGGAATGGGTACTTGTCACTGAGCCCTCAGGGCCTCCACTGTGGAGGGTTCACCTGTGATCACTGATTTTGAGGCCACTGGAATAAGTTCCGTCACTGAGCCCTTGGGGCCTCCACTGTGGAGGGTTCACCTGCAGTCACTGATACTGAGGCCACTGGAATGAGTCCTGTCACTGAGCCCTCGAGGCCTCCACTGTGGAACGTTCACCAGTAATCACTGATTTTAAGGCCACTGGAATGAGTCCTGTCACTGAGCCCTCGAGGCCTCCACTGCGGAGGGTTCACCTGTGATCACTGATTCTGAGGCCACTGGAATGAGTCCCGTCACTGAGCCCTCGAGGCCTCCACTGTGGAGGGTTCACCTGTGATCACTGATTCTGAGGCTGCTGGAGTGAGTTCCGTCACTGAGCCCTCGAGGCCTCCTCTGTGGAGGGTTCACCTGCAGTCACTGATTCTGGGGCCCCTGGAATGAGTCCTGTCACTGAGCCCTCGAGTCCTCCTCTGTGGAGGGTTCACCTGTGATCACTGATTCTGAGGCCACTGGAATGAGTCCCGTCACTGAGCCCTCGAGGCCTCCACTGTGGAGGGTTCACCTGTGATCACTGATTCTGAGGCCGCTGGAATGAGTTTCGTCACTGAACCCTCGAGGCCTCCTCTGTGGAGGGTTCACCTGCAGTCACTGATTCTGAGACCCCTGAAATGAGTCCCGTCACTGAGCCCTCGAGGCCTCCTTAGTGGAGGGTTCACCTGTAATCACTGATTCTGAGGCCGCTGGAAAGAGTTCCGTCACTGAGCCCTCGAGGCCTCCTCTGTGGAGGGTTCACCTGCAGTCACTGATTCTGAGGCCCCTGGAATGAGTCCTGTCACTGAGACCTCAAGGCCCCCTCTGTGGAGGGTTCACCTGCAGTCACTGATTCTGAGGCCCCTTGAATGAGTCCTGTCACTGAGCCCTCCAGGCCTCCACTGTGGAAGGTTAACCAGTAATCACTGATTCCGAGGCTCCTGGAATGAGTCCTGTCACTGAGCCCTCGAGGCCTCCACTGTGGAAGGTTCACCTGCAGTCACTGATTCTGAGGCCCCTGGAATGAGTCCTGTCACTGAGACCTCAAGGCCTCCTCTGCGGAGGGTTCACCTGCAGTCACTGATTCTGAGGCCCCTTGAATGAGTCCTGTCACTGAGCCCTCCAGGCCTCCACTGTGGAAGGTTCACCTGTAATCACTGATTCTGAGGCCGCTGGAATGAGTTCCGTCACTGAGCCCTCGAGGCCTCCTCTGTGGAGGGTTCACCTGCAGTCACTGATTCTGAGGCCACTGGAATGAGTCCTGTCACTGAGCCTTCGAGGCCTCCTCTGTGGAGGGTTCACTTGTGATCACTGATTCTGAGGCTCCTGGAATGAGCCCTGTCACTGAGCCCTTGGGCCTCCTCTGTGGAGGGTTCACCTGTGATCACTGATTCTGAGGCCGCTGGAATGAGTCCTGTCACTGAGGCCTCCACCGTGGAGGGTTCACCTGTAATCACTGATTCTGAGGCCCCTGGAATGAGTCCCCTCACTGAGCCCTCGAGGCCTCCTCTGTGGAGGGTTCACCTGTAATCACTGATTCTGAGGCCGCTGGAATGAGTTCCGTCACTGAACCCTCGGGCCTCCACTGTGGAGGGTTCAACTGTGATCACTGATTGTGAGGCCCCTGGAATGAGCCCTGTCACTGAGCGGTCGGGCCTCCTTTGTGGAGGGTTCACCTGTGATCATTGATTCTGAGGCCCCCGGTATGAGCCCTGTCACTGAGCCCTCAAGGCCTCCACAGTGGAAGGTTCACCTGTAATCACTGTTTTTGAGGCCGCTGGAATGAGTTCCGTCACTGAGCCCTCGAAGCCTCCTCTGTGGAGGGTTCACCTGCAGTCACTGATTCTGAGGTTCTGTAATGAGTCCCGTCACTGAGCCTTCGAGGCCTCCTCTGTGGAGGGTTCACCTGTAATCACTGATTCTGAGGCCGCTAGAATGAGTTCCGTCACTGAGCCCTAAAGGCCTCCTCTGTGGAGGGTTCACCTGCAGTCACTGATTCTGAGGCCCCTGGAATAAGTTCTGTCACTGAGCCCTCGAGGCCTCCTCAGTGGAGGATTCACCTGTGATCACTGATTCTGAGGCTACTGGAATGAGTCATGTCACTGAGGCCTCCACTTTGTAGGGTTCACCTGTAATCACTGATACTGAGGCCCCTGGAATGAGTCCTGTCACTGAGCCCTCGAGTCCTCCACTGTGGAAGGTTCACCTGTAATCACTGATTCTGAGGCCGCTGGAACGAGTTCCGTCACTGAGCCCTCGAGGCCTCCTCTGTGGAGGGTTCACCTGCAGTCACTGATTCTGAGGCCCCTGGAATGAGTCCTGTCACTGATCCCTCGAGGCCTCCTCTGTGAAGGGTTCACCTGTGATCACTTATTCTGAGACCCCTGAAATGAGCCCTGTCACTGAGCCCTCGGGCCTCCTCTGTGGAGGGTTCACCTGCAGTCACTGATTCTGAGGCCACTGGAATGGGTACTTGTCACTGAGCCCTCAGGGCCTCTACTGTGGAGGGTTCACCTGTGATCTCTGATTTTGAGGCCACTGGAATGAGTTCCGTCACTGAGCCCTCGGGGCCTCCACTGTGGAGGGTTCAGCTGCAGTCACTGATACTGAGGCCACTGGAATGAGTCCTGTCACTGAGCCCTCGAGGCCTCCACTGTGGAACGTTCACCAGTAATCACTGATTCTAAGGCCACTGGAATGAGTCCTGTCACTGAGCCCCCAAGACCTCCACTGTGGAGGGTTCACCTGTGATCACTGATTCTGAGGCCACTGGAATGAGTCCCGACACTGAGCCCTCGAGGACTCCTCTGTGGAGGGGTCACCTGCAGTCACTGATTCTGAGGCCCCTGGAATGAGTCCTGTCACTGAGACCTCGAGTCCTCCTCTGTGGAGGGTTCACCTGGGATCACTGATTCTGAGGCCACTGGAATGAGTCCCGTCACTGAGCCCTCGAGGCCTCCACTGTGGAGGGTTCACCTGTGATCACTGATTCTGAGGCCGCTGGAATGAGTTTCGTCACTGAGCCCTCGAGGCCTCCTCTGTGGAGGGTTCACCTGCAGTCACTGATTATGAGACCCCTGAAATGAGTCCCGTCACTGAGCCCTCGAGGCCTCCTTAGTGGAGGGTTCACCGGTAATCACTGATTCTGAGGCCGCTGGAAAGAATTCCGTCACTGAGCCCTCGAGCCCTCCTCTGTGGAGGGTTCACCTGCAGTCACAGATTCTGAGGCCCCTGGAATGAGTCCTGTCACTGAGACCTCAAGGCCTCCTCTGTGGAAGGTTCACCTGTAATCACTGATTCTGAGGCCGCTGGAATGAGTTCCGTCACTGAGCCCTCGAGGCCTCCTCTGTGGAGGGTTCACCTGTGATCACTGATTCTGAGGCTCCTGGAATGAGCCCTGTCACTGAGCCCTTGGGCCTCCTCTGTGGAGGGTTCACCTGTGATCACTGATTCTGAGGCCGCTGGAATGAGCCCTGTCACTGAGGCCTCCACCGTGGAGGGTTCACCTGTAATCACTGATTCTGAGGCCCCTGGAATGAGTCCCGTCACTGAGCCCTCGAGGCCTCCACTGTGGAAGGTTCACCTGTAATCACTGATTCTGAGGCCCCTGGAATGAGTATCGTCACTGAGCCCTCGAGGCCTCCTCTGTGGGGAGGGTTCACCTGTAATTACTGATTCTGAGGCCGCTGGAATGAGTTCGGTCACTGAACCCTCGGGGCCTCCACTGTGGAGGGTTCACCTGTGATCACTGATTGTGAGGCCCCTGGAATGAGCACTGTCACTGAGCTGTCGGGGCTCCTTTGTGGAGGGTTCACCTGTGATCATTGATTCTGAGGCCCCTGGTATGAGCCCTTTCACTGAGCCCTCAAGGCCTCCACAGTGGAAGGTTCACCTGTAATCACTGATTTTGAGGCCGCTGGAATGAGTTCCGTCACTGAGCCCTCGAAGCCTCCTCTGTGGAGGGTTCACCTGCAGTCACTGATTCTGAGGCCCCTGGAATGAGTCCCGTCACTGAGCCTTCGAGGCCTCCTCTGTGGAGGGTTCACCTGTAATCACTGATTCTGAGGCCGCTGGAATGAGTTCCGTCACTGAGCCCTCAAGGCCTCCTCTGTGGAGGGTTCACCTGCAGTCACTGATTCTGAGGCCCCTGGAATGAGTCCTGTCCCTAAGCCCTCGAGGCCTCCACTGTGGAATGTTCACCTGTAATCACTGATTCTGAGGCCGCTGGAATGAGTTTCATCACTGAGCCCTCGAGGCCTCCTCTGCGGAGGGTTCACCTGCAGTCACTGATTCTGAGGCCCCTGGAATAAGTCCTGTCACTGAGCCCTCGAGGCCTCCTCTGTGGAGGGTTCACCTGTGATCCCTGATTCTGAGGCCGCTGGAATGAGTCCTGTCACTGAGGTCTCCACTGTGGAGGGTTCACCTGTAATCACTGATTCTGAGGCCGCTAGAATGAGTCCCGTCACTTAGCCCTTGAGGCCTTCTGTGCGGAGGGTTCACCTGTGATCACTGATTCTGAGGCCCCTGGAATGAGTGATGTCACTGAGCCCTCAAGGCCTCCACTGTGGAGGGTTCACCTGTGATCACTGATTCTGAGGACCCTGGAATTAGCCCCGTCACTTAGCCGTCCGGGCCTCCTCTGTGGAGGGTTCACCTGTGATCATTGATTCTGAGGCCCCTGGAATGAGTCCTGTCACTGAGCCATCGAGGCCTCCACTGTGGAAGGTTCACCTGTAATCACTGATTCTGAGGCCACTGGAATGAGTTCCGTCACTGAGCCCCTGAGGCCTCCTCTGTGGAGGGTTTATCTGCCGTCACTGATTCTGAGACCCCTGGAATGAGTCCCGTCACTGAGCCTTCGATGCCTCCTCTGTGGAGGGTTCACCTGTAATCACTGATTCTGAGGCCGCTGAATGAGTTCCGTCACTGAGCCCTCGGGCCTCCACTGTGGAGGGTTCACCTGTGATCACTGATTGCGAGGCCCCTGGAATGAGCCCTGTCACTGAGCTGTCGGGCCTCCTTTGTGGAGGGTTCACCTGTGATCATTGATTCTGAGGCCCCTGGTATGAGCCCTGTCACTGAGCCCTAAAGGCCTCCACAGTGGAAGGTTCACCTGTAATCACTGATTTTGAGGCCGCTGGAATGAGTTCCGTCACTGAGCCCTCGAAGCCTCCTCTGTGGAGGGTTCACCTGCAGTCACTGATTCCGAGGCCCCTGGAATGAGTCCCGTCACTGAGCCTTTGATGCCTCCTCTGTGGAGGGTTCACCTGTAATCACTGATTCTGAGGCCGCTGGAATGAGTTCCGTCACTGAGCCCTCAAGGCCTCCTCTGTGGAGGGTTCACCTGCAGTCACTGATTCTGAGGCCCCTGGAATGAGTCCTGTCACTAAGCCCTCGAGGCCTCCACTGTGGAAGGTTCACCTGTAATCAGTGATTCTGAGGCCGCTGGAATGAGTTTCATCACTGAGCCCTCGAGGCCTCCTCTGTGGAGGGTTCACCTGCAGTCACTGATTCTGAGGCCCCTGGAATAAGTCCTGTCACTGAGCCCTCGAGGCCTCCTCTCTGGAGGGTTCACCTGTGATCCCTGATTCTGAGGCCGCTGGAATGAGTCCTGTCACTGAGGTCTCCACTGTGGAGGGTTCACCTGTAATCACTGATTCTGAGGCCGCTAGAATGAGTCCCGTCATTTAGCCCTTGAGGCCTTCTGTGTGGAGGGTTCACCTGTGATCACTGATTCTGAGGCCACTGGAATGAGTCCTGTCACTGAGCCCTCGGGGCCTCCTCTGTAGAGGGTTCACCTGTGATCACTGATTCTGAGGCCCCTGGAATGATTCCTGTCACTGAGCCCTCGAGGCCTCCACTGTGGAGGGTTCACCTGTGATCACTGATTCTGAGGACCCTGGAATGAGCCCTGTCACTGAGCCCTCCGGTCCTCCACTATGGAGGGTTCACCTGTAATCACTGATTCTGAGGCCGCTGGAATGAGTCCTGTCACTGAGCCCTCGAGGCCTCCACTGTGGAAGGTTCACCTGTAATCACTGATTCTGAGGCCACTGGAATGAGTTCCGTCACTGAGCCCCCGAGGCCTCCTCTGTGGAGGGTTCATCTGCAGTCACTGATTCTGAGACCCCTGGAATGAGTCCTGTCACTGAGCCCTCAAGGCCTCCTCAGTGGAGGGTTCACCTGTGATCACTGATTCTGAGGTCGCTGGAATGAGTCCTGTCACTGATCCCTCGAGGCCTCCTCTGTGGAGGGTTCACCTGTGATCACTTATTCTGAGGCCCCTGAAATGAGCCCTGTCACTGAGATCTCGGGGCCTCCTCTGTGGAGGGTTCACCTGCAGTCACTGATTCTGAGGCCACTGGAATGGGTACTTGTCACTGAGCCCTCAGGGCCTCCACTGTGGAGGGTTCACCTGTGATCACTGATTTTGAGGCCACTGGAATAAGTTCCGTCACTGAGCCCTCGGGGCCTCCACTGTGGAGGGTTCACCTGCAGTCACTGATACTGAGGCCACTGGAATGAGTCCTGTCACTGAGCCCTCGAGGCCTCCACTGTGGAACGTTCACCAGTAATCACTGATTCTAAGGCCACTGGAATGAGTCCTGTCACTGAGCCCTCGAGGCCTCCACTGCGGAGGGTTCACCTGTGATCACTGATTCTGAGGCCACTGGAATGAGTCCCGTCACTGAGCCCTCGAGGCCTCCACTGTGGAGGGTTCACCTGTGATCACTGATTCTGAGGCCGCTGGAGTGAGTTCCGTCACTGAGCCCTCGAGGCCTCCTCTGTGGAGGGTTCACCTGCAGTCACTGATTCTGGGGCCCCTGGAATGAGTCCTGTCACAGAGCCCTCGAGTCCTCCTCTGTGGAGGGTTCACCTGTGATCACTGATTCTGAGGCCACTGGAATGAGTCCCGTCACTGAGCCCTCGAGGCCTCCACTGTGGAGGGTTCACCTGTGATCACTGATTCTGAGGCCGCTGGAATGAGTTTCGTCACTGAGCCCTCGAGGCCTCCTCTGTGGAGGGTTCACCTGCAGTCACTGATTCAGAGACCCCTGAAATGAGTCCCATCACTGAGCCCTCGAGGCCTCCTTAGTGGAGGGTTCACCTGTAATCACTGATTCTGAGGCCGCTGGAAAGAGTTCCGTCACTGAGACCTCGAGGCCTCCTCTGTGGAGGGTTCACCTGCAGTCACTGATTCTGAGGCCCCTGGAATGAGTCCTGTCACTGAGACCTCAAGGCCTCCTCTGTGGAGGGTTCACCTGCAGTCAATGATTCTGAGGCCCCTTGAATGAGTCCTGTCACTGAGCCCTCCAGGCCTCCACTGTGGAAGGTTAACCTGTAATCACTGATTCCGAGGCTCCTGTAATGAGTCCTGTCACTGAGCCCTCGAGGCCTCCACTGTGGAAGGTTCACCTGCAGTCACTGATTCTGAGGCCCCTGGAATGAGTCCTGTCACTGAGACCTCAAGGCCTCCTCTGCGGAGGGTTCACCTGCAGTCACTGATTCTGAGGCCCCTTGAATGAGTCCTGTCACTGAGCCCTCCAGGCCTCCACTGTGGAAGGTTCACCTGTAATCACTGATTTTAAGGCCACTGGAATGAGTCCTGTCACTGAGCCCTCAAGGCCTCCACTGTGGAGGGTTCACCTGTGATCACTGATTCTGGGGCCACTGGAATGAGTTCCGTCACTGAGCCCTCGAGGCCTCCTCTGTGGAGGGTTCACCTGTGATCACTGATTCTGAGGCCCCTGGAATCAGCCCTGTTACTGAGCCCTTGGGGCCTCCTCTGTGGAGGGTTCACCTGTGATCACTGATTCTGAGGCCGCTGGAATGAGTCCTGTCACTGAGGCCTCCACTGTGGAGGGTTCACCTATAATCACTGTTCTGAGGCCCCTGGAATGAGTCCCGTCACTGAGCCCTCGAGGCCTCCACTGTGGAAGGTTCACCTGTAATCACTGATTCTGAGGCCACTGGAATGAGTCCTCTCATTGAGCCCTCGAGGCCTCCTCTGTGGAAGGTTCACCTGTAATCACTGATTCTGAGGCCGCTGGAATGAGTTCCGTCACTGAGCCCTCGAGGCCTCCTCTGTGGAGGGTTCACCTGTGATCACTGATTCTGAGGCTCCTGGAATGAGCCCTGTCACTGAGCCCTCGGGCCTCCTCTGTGGAGGGTTCACCTGTGAACACTGATTCTGAGGCCGCTGGAATGAGCCCTGTCACTGAGGCCTCCACCGTGGAGGGTTCACCTGTAATCACTGATTCTGAGGCCCCTGGAATGAGTCCCGTCACTGAGCCCTCGAGGCCTCCACTGTGGAAGGTTCACCTGTAATCACTGATTTTGAGGCCCCTGGAATGAGTATCGTCACTGAGCCCTCGAGGCCTCCTCTGTGGGGAGGGTTCACCTGTAATTACTGATTCTGAGGCCACTGGAATGAGTCCTGTCACTGAGCCCTCAAGGCCTCCACTGTGGAGGGTTCACCTGTGATCACTGATTCTGAGGCCACTGGAATGAGTCCCGACACTGAGCCCTCGAGGCCTCCTCTGTGGAGGGGTCACCTGCAGTCACTGATTCTGAGGCCCCTGGAATGAGTCCTGTCACTGAGACCTCGAGTCCTCCTCTGGGGAGGTTCACCTGGGATCACTGATTCTGAGGCCACTGGAATGAGTCCCGTCACTGAGCCCTCGAGGCCTCCACTGTGGAGTGTTCACCTGTGATCACTGATTCTGAGGCCGCTGGAATGAGTTCCGTCACTGAGCCCTCGAGGCCTCCTCTGTGGAGGGTTCACCTGCAGTCACTGATTCTGAGACCCCTGAAATGAGTCCCGTCACTGAGCCCTCGAGGCCTCCTTAGTGGAGGGTTCACCGGTAATCACTGATTCTGAGGCCGCTGGAAAGAATTCCGTCACTGAGCCCTCGAGCCCTCCTCTGTGGAGGGTTCACCTGCAGTCACAGATTCTGAGGCCCCTGGAATGAGTCCTGTCACTGAGACCTCAAGGCCTCCTCTGTGGAGGGTTCACCTGCAGTCACTGATTCTGAGGCCCCTGGAATGAGTCCTGTCACTGGGCCCTCCAGGCCTCCACTGTGGAAGGTTAACCTGTAATCACTGATTCTAAGGCCCCTGGAATGAGTCCTGTCACTGAGCCCTCGAGGCCTCCACTGTGGAAGGTTGACCTGTAATCACTGATTCTGAGGCCCCTGGAATGAGTCCTGTCACTGAGCCCTCGGGGCCTCCACTGTTGAGGGTTCACCTGTGATCACTGATTCTGAGGCCCCTGGAATCACCCCTGTCACTTAGCCGTCCGGGCCTCCTCTGTGGAGGGTTCACCTGTGATCATTGATTCTGAGGCCCCTGGAATGAGTCCTGTCACTGAGCCATCGAGCCCTCCACTGTGGAAGGTTCACCTGTAATCACTGAATCTGAGGCCACTGGAATGAGTTCCGTCACTGAGCCCTCGAGGCCTCCTCTGTGGAGGGTTCACCTGTGATCACTGATTCTGAGGCCCCTGGAATCAGCCCTGTTACTGAGCCCTTGGGGCCTCCTCTGTGGAGGGTTCACCTGTGATCACTGATTCTGAGGCCGCTGGAATGAGTCCTGTCACTGAGGCCTCCACTGTGGAGGGTTCACCTATAATCACTGTTCTGAGGCCCCTGGAATGAGTCCCGTCACTGAGCCCTCGAGGCCTCCACTGTGGAAGGTTCACCTGTAATCACTGATTCTGAGGCCACTGGAATGAGTCCTCTCATTGAGCCCTCGAGGCCTCCTCTGTGGAAGGTTCACCTGTAATCACTGATTCTGAGGCCGCTGGAATGAGTTCCGTCACTGAGCCCTCGAGGCCTCCTCTGTGGAGGGTTCACCTGTGATCACTGATTCTGAGGCTCCTGGAATGAGCCCTGTCACTGAGCCCTCGGGCCTCCTCTGTGGAGGGTTCACCTGTGAACACTGATTCTGAGGCCGCTGGAATGAGCCCTGTCACTGAGGCCTCCACCGTGGAGGGTTCACCTGTAATCACTGATTCTGAGGCCCCTGGAATGAGTCCCGTCACTGAGCCCTCGAGGCCTCCACTGTGGAAGGTTCACCTGTAATCACTGATTTTGAGGCCCCTGGAATGAGTATCGTCACTGAGCCCTCGAGGCCTCCTCTGTGGGGAGGGTTCACCTGTAATTACTGATTCTGAGGCCGCTGGAATGAGTTCGGTCACTGAACCCTCGGGGCCTCCACTGTGGAGGGTTCACCTGTGATCACTGATTGTGAGGCCCCTGGAATGAGCCCTGTCACTGAGCTGTCGGGGCTCCTTTGTGGAGGGTTTACCTGTGATCATTGATTCTGAGGCCCCTGGTATGAGTCCTGTCACTAAGCCCTCAAGGCCTCCACTGTGGAATGTTCACCTGTAATCACTGACTCTGAGGCCGCTGGAATGAGTCCTGTCACTAAGCCCTCAAGGCCTCCACTGTGGAATGTTCACCTGTAATCACTGACTCTGAGGCCGCTGGAATGAGTTTCATCACTGAGCCCTCGAGGCCTCCTCTGCGGAGGGTTCACCTGCAGTCACTGATTCTGAGGCCCCTGGAATAAGTCCTGTCACTGAGCCCTCGAGGCCTCCTCTGTGGAGGGTTCACCTGTGATCCCTGATTCTGAGGCCGCTGGAATGAGTCCTGTCACTGAGGTCTCCACTGTGGAGGGTTCACCTGTAATCACTGATTCTGAGGCCGCTAGAATGAGTCCCGTCACTTAGCCCTTGAGGCCTTCTGTGCGGAGGGTTCACCTGTGATCACTGATTCTGAGGCCACTGGAATGAGTCCTGTCACTGAGCCCTCGGGGCCTCCTCTGTAGAGGGTTCACCTGTGATCACTGATTCTGAGGCCCCTGGAATGAGTGCTGTCACTGAGCCCTCGAGGCCTCCACTGTGGAGGGTTCACCTGTGTTCACTGATTCTGAGGACCCTGGAATCAGCCCCGTCACTTAGCCGTCCGGGCCTCCTCTGTGGAAGGTTCACCTGTGATCATTGATTCTGAGGCCCCTGGAATGAGTCCTGTCACTGAGCCATCGAGGCCTCCACTGTGGAAGGTTCACCTGTAATCACTGATTCTGAGGCCACTGGAATGAGTTCCGTCACTGAGCCCCTGAGGCCTCCTCTGTGGAGGGTTTATCTGCCGTCACTGATTCTGAGACCCCTGGAATGAGTCCTGTCACTGAGCCCTCAAGGCCTCCTCAGTGGAGGGTTCACCTGTGATCACTGATTCTGAGGCCGCTGGAATGAGTCCTGTCACTGATCCCTCGAGGCCTCCTCTGTGGAGGGTTCACGAGTGATCACTCATTCTGAGGCCCCTAAAATGAGCCCTGTCACTGAGCCCTCGGGGCCTCCTCTGTGGAGGGTTCACCTGCAGTCACTGATTCTGAGGCCACTGGAATGGGTACTTGTCACTGAGCCCTCAGGGCCTCCACTGTGGAGGGTTCACCTGTGATCACTGATTTTGAGGCCACTGGAATAAGTTCCGTCACTGAGCCCTCGGGGCCTCCACTGTGGAGGGTTCACCTGCAGTCACTGATACTGAGGCCACTGGAATGAGTTCCGTCACTGAGCCCTCGAAGCCTCCTCTGGGGAGGGTTCACCTGCAGTCACTGATTCTGAGGCCCCTGGAATGAGTCCCGTCACTGAGCCTTCGAGGCCTCCTCTGTGGAGGGTTCACCTGTAATCACTGATTCGGAGGCCGCTGGAATGAGTTTCGTCACTGAGCCCTCAAGGCCTCCTCTGTGGAGGGTTCACCTGCAGTCACTGATTCTGAGGCCCCTGGAATGAGTCCTGTCACTAAGCCCTCGAGGCCTCCACAGTGGAAGGTTCACCTGTAATCACTGATTTTGAGGCCGCTGGAATGAGTTCCGTCACTGAGCCCTCGAAGCCTCCTCTGTGGAGGGTTCACCTGCAGTCACTGATTCTGAGGCCCCTGAAATGATTCCCGTCACTGAGCCTTCGAGGCCTCCTCTGTGGAGGGTTCACCTGTAATCACTGATTCTGAGGACGCTGGAATGAGTCCTGTCACTGAGCCCTCAAGGCCTCCTCTGTGGAGGGTTCAACTGCAGTCACTGATTCTGAGGCCCCTGGAATGAGTCCTGTCACTAAGCCCTCGAGGCCTCCACTGTGGAAGGTTCACCTGTAATCACTGATTCTGAGGCCGCTGGAATGAGTTTCATCACTGAGCCCTCGAGGCCTCCTCTGCGGAGGGTTCACCTGCAGTCACTGATTCTGAGGCCCCTGGAATAAGTCCTGTCACTGAGCCCTCGAGGCCTCCTCTGTGGAGGGTTCATCTGCAGTCACTGATTCTGAGGCCCCTGGAATGAGTCCTGTCACTGAGCCCTCAAGGCCTCCTCAGTGGAGGGTTCACCTGTGATCACTGATTCTGAGGCTGCTGGAATGAGTCCTGTCACTGAGGCCTCCACTTTGGAGGGTTCACCTGTAATCACTGATACTGAGGCCCCTGGAATGAGTCCTGTCACTGAGCCCTCGAGTCCTCCACTGTGGAAGGTTCACCTGTAATCACTGATTCCGAGGCCGCTGGTACGAGTTCCGTCACTGAGCCCTCGAGGCCTCCTCTGTGGGGGGTTCACCTGCAGTCACTGATTTTGAGGCCCCTGGAATGAGTCCTGTCACTGATCCCTCGAGGCCTCCTCTGTGGAGGGTTCACCTGTGATCACTTATTCTGAGGCCCCTGAAATGAGCCCTGTCACTGAGCCCTCGGGCCTCCTCTGTGGAGGGTTCACCTGCAGTCACTGATTCTGAGGCCACTGGAATGGGTACTTGTCACTGAGCCCTCAGGGCCTCCACTGTGGAGGGTTCACCTGTGATCACTGATTTTGAGGCCACTGGAATGAGTTCCGTCACTGAGCCCTCGGGGCCTCCACTGTGGAGGGTTCACCTGCAGTCCCTGATACTGAGGCCACTGGAATGAGTCCTGTCACCGAGCCCTCGAAGCCTCCACTGTGGAACGGTCACCAGTAATCACTGATTCTAAGGCCACTGGAATGAGTCCTGTCACTGAGCCCTCAAGGCCTCCACTGTGGAGGGTTCACCAGTGATCACTGATTCTGAGGCCACTGGAATGAGTCCCGTCACTGAGCCCTCGAGGCCTCCACTGTGGAGGGTTCACCTGTGATCACTGATTCTGAGGCCGCTGGAATGATTTCCGTCACTGAGCCCTCGAGGCCTCCTCTGTGGAGGGTTCACCTGCAGTCACTGATTCTGAGGCCACTGGAATGATTCCCGTCACTGAGCCCTCGAGGCCTCCACTGTGGAGGGTTCACCTGTGATCACTGATTCTGAGGCCGCTGGAATGAGTTCCGTCACTGAGCCCTCGAGGCCTCCTCTGTGGAGGGTTCACCTGTGATCACTGATTCTGAGGCCGCTGGAATGAGTTCCGTCACTGAGCCCTCGAGGCCTCCTCTGTGGAGGGTTCACCTGCAGTCACTGATTCTGAGACCCCTGAAATGAGTCCCGTCACTGAGCCCTCGAGGCCTCGTTAGTGGAGGGTTCACCGGTAATCACTGATTCTGAGGCCGCTGGAAAGAGTTCCGTCACTGAGCCCTCAAGGCCTCCTCTGTGGAGGGTTCACCTGCAGTCACAGATTCTGAGGCCCCTGGAATGAGTCCTGTCACTGAGACCTCAGGGCCTCCTCTGTGGAGGGTTCACCTGCAGTCACTGATTCTGAGGCCCCTGGAATGAGTCCTGTCACTGGGCCCTCCAGGCCTCCACTGTGGAAGGTTAACCTGTAATCACTGATTCAGAGGCCCCTGGAATGAGTCCTGTCACTGAGCCCTCGAGGCCTCCACTGTGGAAGGTTCACCTGTAATCACTGATTCTGAGGCCCCTGGAATGAGTCCTGTCACTGAGCCCTCGGGGCCTCCACTGTCGAGGGTTCACCTGTGATCACTGATTCTGAGGCCCCTGGAATCAGCCCTGTCACTTAGCCGTCCGGGCCTCCTCTGTGGAGGGTTCACCTGTGATCATTGATTCTGAGGCCCCTGGAATGAGTCCTGTCACTGAGCCATCAAGGCCTCCACTGTGGAAGGTTCACCTGCAATCACTGATTCTGAGGCCACTGGAATGAGTTCCGTCACTGAGCCCTCGAGGCCTCCTCTGTGGAGGGTTCACCTGTGATCACTGATTCTGAGGCCCCTGGAATCAGCCCTGTTACTGAGCCCTTGGGGCCTCCTCTGTGGAGGGTTCACCTGTGATCACTGATTCTGAGGCCGCTGGAATGAGTCCTGTCACTGAGGCCTCCACTGTGGAGGGTTCACCTATAATCACTGTTCTGAGGCCCCTGGAATGAGTCCCGTCACTGAGCCCTCGAGGCCTCCACTGTGGAAGGTTCACCTGTAATCACTGATTCTGAGGCCACTGGAATGAGTCCTGTCATTGAGCCCTCGAGGCCTCCACTGTGGAAGGTTCACCTGTAATCACTGATTCTGAGGCCGCTGGAATGAGTTCTGTCACTGAGCCCTCGAGGCCTCCTCTGTGGAGGGTTCACCTGTGATCACTGATTCTGAGGCTCCTGGAATGAGCCCTGTCAATGAGCCCTCTGGCCTCCTCTGTGGAGGGTTCACCTGTGATCACTGATTCTGAGGCCGCTGGAATGAGCCCTGTCACTGAGGCCTCCACCGTGGAGGGTTCACCTGTAATCACTGATTCTGAGGCCCCTGGAATGAGTCCCGTCACTGAGCCCTCGAGGCCTCCACTGTGGAAGGTTCACATGTAATCACTGATTCTGAGGCCCCTGGAATGAGTATCCTCACTGAGCCCTCGAGGCCTCCTCTGTGGAGGGTTCACCTGTAATCAAGTCAAGTCAAGTCAGAGAATTTATATAGCGCACTACATACCCAGAGGGTCTCAAGGCGCTTAGGGAGGGGAGGAGGATTACTTGTCAAATATCCACGTTTTAAGTTGCTTTCTAAATGTTAGGTGGTTCTGGGTAAGGCGAAGGTAGGTGGGGAGTGAGTTCCATGTTTTAGCTGCCAGGTGTGAGAAGGATCTGCCTCCCATGGTGGTCTTGTTGATGCGGGGTACAGTGGCGAGGGCTTGGCTGGAAGAACGTAGTTGGCGGGAGGGGGTGTAGAAGGACAGTCGTGAGTTGAGGCATTCTGGCCCGATGTCGTAGAATGATTTGTGTGCGTGGGTTAGCAGTCGGAAAGTGATCCTCTTATTGACGGGGAGCCAGTGGAGGTCTTTCAGGTGGCCAGAGATGTGTTCGTTACGCGGGATGTCTAATATGATCCTGGCTGAGGCGTTTTGGATTCGTTGGAGTTTCTTCTGGAGTTTAGCGGTAGTACCTGCGTAGAGGGTGTTTCCGTAGTCCAGTCGGCTCGTGACCAGAGCATGGGTGGCTGTTTTTCTGGTTTCGGTGGGGATCCAGCGAAATGTTTTTTTGAGCATGCGAAGAATGTTGAAGCAGGATGAGGATACGGCGTTGACTTGTCTGTTCATTGAGAGTGAAGAATCCAGGATGACGCCTAGGTTCCGTGCGTGGTCCGTCAGGATGGGTGCTTTTCCAAGGGCTTCCGGCCACCAAGAGTCGTCCCATGCAGAGGGGGATGTACCTAAGATGAGGACTTCTGTTTTATCTGAGTTCAGTTTCAGACGGCTTTGTTTCATCCATTCGGCAACTTCTTTCATTCCTTCGTGTAGGTTGGTTTTGGCGGTGCTGGGGTCATTGGTGAGAGAAAGGATCAGTTGAGTGTCATCCGCGTAGGCGATTATGTTGAGGTTGTGTTGGCGAGCGATGACCGCAAGGGGGCTCATGTATACGTTGAAGAGGGTGGGACTGAGTGATGATCCTTGTGGTACGCCACAGATGACTTCAGTGGCCTCGGACTTGAATGGTGGAAGGCGGACTCTCTGGGTTCTTCCGGTGAGGAACGAGGTGATCCATTCAAGTGCTTTTCCTTGTATTCCGATGTTTCTGAGGCGTTGTAAAAGGGTGCTGTGGCAGACTGTGTCGAAGGCTGCAGAGAGGTCGAGGAGGATGAGGGCGACTGTGTCTCCATTGTCCAGTAGAGTTCGAATGTCGTCTGTTGCTGCGATGAGGGCGGTCTCAGTGCTGTGTTTTGCTCGGAAGCCAGATTGTGAGGAGTCGAGGGATTTGTTGGCTTCGAGGAAAGCGGAGAGTTGGTTGTTGACAGCTTTCTCGATGACTTTGGCTGGGAAAGGAAGGAGCGATATGGGGCGATAATTTTTGAGTTCGGTGGGGTCCGCTGTGGGTTTTTTCAGAAGGGCGGTGAGTTCAGCGTGTTTCCAGCTTTCCGGGAAGGTGGCGGAATTGAAGGAGCAGTTGATGACGTCTCGGAGGTGCGGTGCTATAATGGAGTCTGCTTTGTTAAAGATGTGGTGAGGGCATGGGTCTGTGGGGGATCCTGAGTGGATAGAGTTCATCAGGTGGATGGTGTCCTCAGTGGAGATTGGGTTCCAGTCGTTAAGAGTGTTCAAGGGGGGAGGATGTTCATCATATGGTTGGGTGGGTTGGTCTCCGGGTTGGTTGTCGAAGCTGTTGTGGATGTCTGCAATTTTGTTGTGGAAGAATAATGCCAGGGAGTCGCAGAGGGCTTGAGAAGGGGTGATGTCGTTGGAGTTGGCCGAGGGGTTGGTAAATTCCTTGACGATGTTGAAAAGTTCCTTGCTGTTGTGGGCGTTGTTGTCTAGTCGATCCTTGAATGCTGTTTTCTTGGCCTTTTGGATTAGTTGGTGGTGTGTGCTGGTGGCGTTTTTGAAGGCGTCCTTGGTGCTAGTGGTTGGGTCTTTTTTCCAGGCCTTTTCAAGGGAGCGGCAGAGTTTCTTGGACTTCTTAAGATCATCGTTGAACCATGAGGCCTTCTTGCTGCCAAGTTTGCGTTGACGTTTTTTCAGTGGTGCTAGGATGTCGGCGGTGTTGGATAACCATAGGGTGAAGTTGGCGGCGGCTTGGTCTGGGTTAGAAGAGTGGGCTGGGGTGTTTAGAAGGAGCGATGAGGAGATCTGGTCGATGGTGATTTTGTTCCAGTTTCTTTGCAGAGTTGGATGGAGGTGGTTGGTGGGTTTCGGCTTGTTGTAGGTGAAGTGAACGCAGCTGTGGTCAGTCCAGAGGAGGTCCATAGTGTGGCTGAAGGAGACATGATTGCTGGAGGTGAAGATGGGGTCGAGTGTGTGACCTGCGATGTGGGTGGGGGAAGTGACCAGTTGGTTAAGTCCGAGGTTGGCGAGGTTGTCCAAGAGGGTGGTGGTGTTGCGGTCGTTGTTCTTTTCAAGGTGAAAGTTGAGGTCTCCCAGAAGGATGTAATCTTTGGAGGGGAGCACGTGTGGAGTGATGAAGTCCGTGATGTCTTCACTGAATTTAGAGCGGGGTCCAGGTGGTCTGTAAAGGAGGGTGCCTCTGAGTGTGGTCTTGGGGTCGATGTGGATCTGGAAGTGAAGGTGTTCAGAGTTGGCGAGGTTGACGTCAGAGCTGGTTGAGATGTGGATTGATTTTTTATGGACGATAGCGATTCCTCCTCCTGTGTGGCCGGTACGGTCCTTGCGTGTGATCTTATAGTCTTCAGGGATGGCAATGGTGATGTCTGGGGCGGAGGAAGCGTTCATCCATGTTTCTGTAAGGAAGGCGACGTCCGGAGAGATGGTGTCTAGTAGATTCCATAGGTCAATGGCGTGTCTGATTCTGAGGCCGCTGGAATGAGTTCGGTCACTGAACCCTCGGGGCCTCCACTGTGGAGGGTTCACCTGTGATCACTGATTGCGAGGCCCCTGGAATGAGCCCTGTCACTGAGCTGTCGGGCCTCCTTTGTGGAGGGTTCACCTGTGATCATTGATTCTGAGGCCCCTGGTATGAGCCCTGTCACTGAGCCCTAAAGGCCTCCACAGTGGAAGGTTCACCTGTAATCACTGATTTTGAGGCCACTGGAATGAGTTCCGTCACTGAGCCCTCGAAGCCTACTCTGTGGAGGGTTCACCTGCAGTCACTGATTCTGAGGCCCCTGGAATGAGTCCCGTCACTGAGCCTTCGATGCCTCCTCTGTGGAGGGTTCACCTGTAATCACTGATTCTGAGGCCGCTAGAATGAGTTCCGTCACTGAGCCCTCAAGGCCTCCTCTGTGGAGGGTTCACCTGCAGTCACTGATTCTGAGGCCCCTGGAATGAGACCTGTCACTAAGCCCTCGAGGCCTCCACTGTGGAAGGTTCACCTGTAATCAGTGATTCTGAGGCCGCTGGAATGAGTTTCATCACTGAGCCCTCGAGGCCTCCTCTGTGGAGGGTTCACCTGCAGTCACTGATTCTGAGGCCCCTGGAATAAGTCCTGTCACTGAGCCCTCGAGGCCTCCTCTCTGGAGGGTTCACCTGTGATCCCTGATTCTGAGGCCGCTGGAATGAGTCCTGTCACTGAGGTCTCCACTGTGGAGGGTTCACCTGTAATCACTGATTCTGAGGCCGCTAGAATGAGTCCCGTCACTTAGCACTTGAGGCCTTCTGTGTGGAGGGTTCACCTGTGATCACTGATTCTGAGGCCACTGGAATGAGTCCTGTCACTGAGCCCTCGGGGCCTCCTCTGTAGAGGGTTCACCTGTGATCACTGATTCTGAGGCCCCTGGAATGAGTACTGTCACTGAGCCCTCAAGGCCTCCACTGTGGAGGGTTCACCTGTGATCACTGATTCTGAGGACCCTGGAATCAGCCCTGTCACTTAGCCGTCCGGGCCTCCTCTGTGGAGGGTTCACCTGTGATCATTGATTCTGAGGCCCCTGGAATGAGTCCTGTCACTGAGCCATCGAGGCCTCCACTGTGGAAGGTTCACCTGTAATCACTGATTCTGAGGCCACTGGAATGAGTTCCGTCACTGAGCCCCGAGGCCTCCTCTGTGGAGGGTTCATCTGCAGTCACTGATTCTGAGACCCCTGGAATGAGTCCTGTCACTGAGCCCTCAAGGCCTCCTCAGTGGAGGGTTCACCTGTGATCACTGATTCTGAGGCCGCTGGAATGAGTCCTGTCACTGATCCCTCGAGGCCTCCTCTGTGGAGGGTTCACCTGTGATCACTTATTCTGAGGCCCCTGAAATGAGCCCTGTCACTGAGATCTCGGGGCCTCCTCTGTGGAGGGTTCACCTGCAGTCACTGATTCTGAGGCCACTGGAATGGGTACTTGTCACTGAGCCCTCAGGGCCTCCACTGTGGAGGGTTCACCTGTGATCACTGATTTTGAGGCCACTGGAATAAGTTCCGTCACTGAGCCCTCGGGGCCTCCACTGTGGAGGGTTCACCTGCAGTCACTGATACTGAGGCCACTGGAATGAGTCCTGTCACTGAGCCCTCGAGGCCTCCACTGTGGAACGTTCACCAGTAATCACTGATTTTAAGGCCACTGGAATGAGTCCTGTCACTGAGCCCTCGAGGCCTCCACTGCGGAGGGTTCACCTGTGATCACTGATTCTGAGGCCACTGGAATGAGTCCCGTCACTGAGCCCTCGAGGCCTCCACTGTGGAGGGTTCACCTGTGATCACTGATTCTGAGGCCGCTGGAGTGAGTTCCGTCACTGAGCCCTCGAGGCCTCCTCTGTGGAGGGTTCACCTGCAGTCACTGATTCTGGGGCCCCTGGAATGAGTCCTGTCACTGAGCCCTCGAGTCCTCCTCTGTGGAGGGTTCACCTGTGATCACTGATTCTGAGGCCACTGGAATGAGTCCCGTCACTGAGCCCTCGAGGCCTCCACTGTGGAGGGTTCACCTGTGATCACTGATTCTGAGGCCGCTGGAATGAGTTTCGTCACTGAGCCCTCGAGGCCTCCTCTGTGGAGGGTTCACCTGCAGTCACTGATTCTGAGACCCCTGAAATGAGTCCCGTCACTGAGCCCTCGAGGCCTCCTTAGTGGAGGGTTCACCTGTAATCACTGATTCTGAGGCCGCTGGAAAGAGTTCCGTCACTGAGCCCTCGAGGCCTCCTCTGTGGAGGGTTCACCTGCAGTCACTGATTCTGAGGCCCCTGGAATGAGTCCTGTCACTGAGCCCTCGAGGCCTCCACTGTGGAACGTTCACCTGTAATCACTGATTTTAAGGCCACTGGAATGAGTCCTGTCACTGAGCCCTCAAGGCCTCCACTGTGGAGGGTTCACCTGTGATCACTGATTCTGAGGCCACTGGAATGAGTCCCGACACTGAGCCCTCGAGGCCTCCTCTGTGGAGGGGTCACCTGCAGTCACTCATTCTGAGGCCCCTGGAATGAGTCCTGTCACTGAGACCTCGAGTCCTCCTCTGGGGAGGGTTCACCTGGGATCACTGATTCTGAGGCCACTGGAATGAGTCCCGTCACTGAGCCCTCGAGGCCTCCACTGTGGAGTGTTCACCTGTGATCACTGATTCTGAGGCCGCTGGAATGAGTTCCGTCACTGAGCCCTCAAGGCCTCCTCTGTGGAGGGTTCACCTGCAGTCACTGATTCTGAGACCCCTGAAATGAGTCCCGTCACTGAGCCCTCGAGGCCTCCTTAGTGGAGGGTTCACCGGTAATCACTGATTCTGAGGCCGCTGGAAAGAATTCCGTCACTGAGCCCTCGAGCCCTCCTCTGTGGAGGGTTCACCTGCAGTCACAGATTCTGAGGCCCCTGGAATGAGTCCTGTCACTGAGACCTCAAGGCCTCCTCTGTGGAGGGTTCACCTGCAGTCACTGATTCTGAGGCCCTTGGAATGAGTCCTGTCACTGGGCCCTCCAGGCCTCCACTGTGGAAGGTTAACCTGTAATCACTGATTCTAAGGCCCCTGGAATGAGTCCTGTCACTGAGCCCTCGAGGCCTCCACTGTAGAAGGTTGACCTGTAATCACTGATTCTGAGGCCCCTGGAATGAGTCCTGTCACTGAGCCCTCGGGGCCTCCACTGTTGAGGGTTCACCTGTGATCACTGATTCTGAGGCCCCTGGAATCACCCCTGTCACTTAGCCGTCCGGGCCTCCTCTGTGGAGGGTTCACCTGTGATCATTGATTCTGAGGCCCCTGGAATGAGTCCTGTCACTGAGCCATCGAGCCCTCCACTGTGGAAGGTTCACCTGTAATCACTGAATCTGAGGCCACTGGAATGAGTTCCGTCACTGAGCCCTCGAGGCCTCCTCTGTGGAGGGTTCACCTGTGAACACTGATTCTGAGGCCGCTGGAATGAGCCCTGTCACTGAGGCCTCCACCGTGGAGGGTTCACCTGTAATCACTGATTCTGAGGCCCCTGGAATGAGTCCCGTCACTGAGCCCTCGAGGCCTCCACTGTGGAAGGTTCACCTGTAATCACTGATTTTGAGGCCCCTGGAATGAGTATCGTCACTGAGCCCTCGAGGCCTCCTCTGTGGGGAGGGTTCACCTGTAATTACTGATTCTGAGGCCACTGGAATGAGTCCTGTCACTGAGCCCTCAAGGCCTCCACTGTGGAGGGTTCACCTGTGATCACTGATTCTGAGGCCACTGGAATGAGTCCCGACACTGAGCCCTCGAGGCCTCCTCTGTGGAGGGGTCACCTGCAGTCACTGATTCTGAGGCCCCTGGAATGAGTCCTGTCACTGAGACCTCGAGTCCTCCTCTGGGGAGGGTTCACCTGGGATCACTGATTCTGAGGCCACTGGAATGAGTCCCGTCACTGAGCCCTCGAGGCCTCCACTGTGGAGTGTTCACCTGTGATCACTGATTCTGAGGCCGCTGGAATGAGTTCCGTCACTGAGCCCTCGAGGCCTCCTCTGTGGAGGGTTCACCTGCAGTCACTGATTCTGAGACCCCTGAAATGAGTCCCGTCACTGAGCCCTTGAGGCCTCCTTAGTGGAGGGTTCACCGGTAATCACTGATTCTGAGGCCGCTGGAAAGAATTCCGTCACTGAGCCCTCGAGTCCTCCTCTGTGGAGGGTTCACCTGCAGTCACAGATTCTGAGGCCCCTGGAATGAGTCCTGTCACTGAGACCTCAAGGCCTCCTCTGTGGAGGGTTCACCTGCAGTCACTGATTCTGAGGCCCCTGGAATGAGTCCTGTCACTGGGCCCTCCAGGCCTCCACTGTGGAAGGTTAACCTGTAATCACTGATTGTAAGGCCCCTGGAATGAGTCCTGTCACTGAGCCCTCGAGGCCTCCACTGTGGAAGGTTGACCTGTAATCACTGATTCTGAGGCCCCTGGAATGAGTCCTGTCACTGAGCCCTCGGGGCCTCCACTGTTGAGGGTTCACCTGTGATCACTGATTCTGAGGCCCCTGGAATCACCCCTGTCACTTAGCCGTCCGGGCCTCCTCTGTGGAGGGTTCACCTGTGATCACTGATTGTGAGGCCCCTGGAATGAGCCCTGTCACTGAGCTGTCGGGGCTCCTTTGTGGAGGGTTCACCTGTGATCATTGATTCTGAGGCCCCTGGTATGAGCCCTGTCACTGAGCCCTCAAGGCCTCCACAGTGGAAGGTTCACCTGTAATCACTGATTTTGAGGCCGCTGGAATGAGTTCCGTCACTGAGCCCTCGAAGCCTCCTCTGTGGAGGGTTCACCTGCAGTCACTGATTCTGAGGCCCCTGGAATGAGTCCCGTCACTGAGCCTTCGAGGCCTCCTCTGTGGAGGGTTCACCTGTAATCACTGATTCTGAGGCCGCTGGAATGAGTTCCGTCACTGAGCCCTCAAGGCCTCCTCTGTGGAGGGTTCACCTGCAGTCACTGATTCTGAGGCCCCTGGAATGAGTCCTGTCACTAAGCCCTCAAGGCCTCCACTGTGGAATGTTCACCTGTAATCACTGATTCTGAGGCCGCTGGAATGAGTTTCATCACTGAGCCCTCGAGGCCTCCTCTGCGGAGGGTTCACCTGCAGTCACTGATTCTGAGGCCCCTGGAATAAGTCCTGTCACTGAGCCCTCGAGGCCTCCTCTGTGGAGGGTTCACCTGTGATCCCTGATTCTGAGGCCGCTGGAATGAGTCCTGTCACTGAGGTCTCCACTGTGGAGGGTTCACCTGTAATCACTGATTCTGAGGCCGCTAGAATGAGTCCCGTCACTTAGCCCTTGAGGCCTTCTGTGCGGAGGGTTCACCTGTGATCACTGATTCTGAGGCCACTGGAATGAGTCCTGTCACTGAGCCCTCGGGGCCTCCTCTGTAGAGGGTTCACCTGTGATCACTGATTCTGAGGCCCCTGGAATGAGTGCTGTCACTGAGCCCTCGAGGCCTCCACTGTGGAGGGTTCACCTGTGTTCACTGATTCTGAGGACCCTGGAATCAGCCCCGTCACTTAGCCGTCCGGGCCTCCTCTGTGGAGGGTTCACCTGTGATCATTGATTCTGAGGCCCCTGGAATGAGTCCTGTCACTGAGCCATCGAGGCCTCCACTGTGGAAGGTTCACCTGTAATCACTGATTCTGAGGCCACTGGAATGAGTTCCGTCACTGAGCCCCTGAGGCCTCCTCTGTGGAGGGTTTATCTGCCGTCACTGATTCTGAGACCCCTGGAATGAGTCCTGTCACTGAGCCCTCAAGGCCTCCTCAGTGGAGGGTTCACCTGTGATCACTGATTCTGAGGCCGCTGGAAGGAGTCCTGTCACTGATCCCTCGAGGCCTCCTCTGTGGAGGGTTCACGAGTGATCACTCATTCTGAGGCCCCTAAAATGAGCCCTGTCACTGAGCCCTCGGGGCCTCCTCTGTGGAGGGTTCACCTGCAGTCACTGATTCTGAGGCCACTGGAATGGGTACTTGTCACTGAGCCCTCAGGGCCTCCACTGTGGAGGGTTCACCTGTGATCACTGATTTTGAGGCCACTGGAATAAGTTCCGTCACTGAGCCCTCGGGGCCTCCACTGTGGAGGGTTCACCTGCAGTCACTGATACTGAGGCCACTGGAATGAGTTCCGTCACTGAGCCCTCGAAGCCTCCTCTGGGGAGGGTTCACCTGCAGTCACTGATACTGAGGCCACTGGAATGAGTCCTGTCACCGAGCCCTCGAAGCCTCCACTGTGGAACGGTCACCAGTAATCACTGATTCTAAGGCCACTGGAATGAGTCCTGTCACTGAGCCCTCAAGGCCTCCACTGTGGAGGGTTCACCAGTGATCACTGATTCTGAGGCCACTGGAATGAGTCCCGTCACTGAGCCCTCGAGGCCTCCACTGTGGAGGGTTCACCTGTGATCACTGATTCTGAGGCCGCTGGAATGAGTTCCGTCACTGAGCCCTCGAGGCCTCCTCTGTGGAGGGTTCACCTGCAGTCACTGATTCTGAGGCCACTGGAATGATTCCCGTCACTGAGCCCTCGAGGCCTCCACTGTGGAGGGTTCACCTGTGATCACTGATTCTGAGGCCGCTGGAATGAGTTCCGTCACTGAGCCCTCGGGGCCTCCACTGTGGAGGGTTCACCTGCAGTCACTGATACTGAGGCCACTGGAATGAGTCCTGTCACCGAGCCCTCGAAGCCTCCACTGTGGAACGGTCACCAGTAATCACTGATTCTAAGGCCACTGGAATGAGTCCTGTCACTGAGCCCTCAAGGCCTCCACTGTGGAGGGTTCACCAGTGATCACTGATTCTGAGGCCACTGGAATGAGTCCCGTCACTGAGCCCTCGAGGCCTCCACTGTGGAGGGTTCACCTGTGATCACTGATTCTGAGGCCGCTGGAATGAGTTCCGTCACTGAGCCCTCGAGGCCTCCTCTGTGGAGGGTTCACCTGCAGTCACTGATTCTGAGGCCACTGGAATGATTCCCGTCACTGAGCCCTCGAGGCCTCCACTGTGGAGGGTTCACCTGTGATCACTGATTCTGAGGCCGCTGGAATGAGTTCCGTCACTGAGCCCTCGAGGCCTCCTCTGTGGAGGGTTCACCTGTGATCACTGATTCTGAGGCCGCTGGAATGAGTTCCGTCACTGAGCCCTCGAGGCCTCCTCTGTGGAGGGTTCACCTGCAGTCACTGATTCTGAGACCCCTGAAATGAATCCCGTCACTGAGCCCTCGAGGCCTCGTTAGTGGAGGGTTCACCGGTAATCACTGATTCTGAGGCCGCTGGAAAGAGTTCCGTCACTGAGCCCTCAAGGCCTCCTCTGTGGAGGGTTCACCTGCAGTCACAGATTCTGAGGCCCCTGGAATGAGTCCTGTCACTGAGACCTCAGGGCCTCCTCTGTGGAGGGTTCACCTGCAGTCACTGATTCTGAGGCCCCTGGAATGAGTCCTGTCACTGGGCCCTCCAGGCCTCCACTGTGGAAGGTTAACCTGTAATCACTGATTCAGAGGCCCCTGGAATGAGTCCTGTCACTGAGCCCTCGAGGCCTCCACTGTGGAAGGTTCACCTGTAATCACTGCTTCTGAGGCCCCTGGAATGAGTCCTGTCACTGAGCCCTCGGGGCCTCCACTGTCGAGGGTTCACCTGTGATCACTGATTCTGAGGCCCCTGGAATCTGCCCTGTCACTTAGCCGTCCGGGCCTCCTCTGTGGAGGGTTCACCTGTGATCATTGATTCTGAGGCCCCTGGAATGAGTCCTGTCACTGAGCCATCAAGGCCTCCACTGTGGAAGGTTCACCTGCAATCACTGATTCTGAGGCCACTGGAATGAGTTCCGTCACTGAGCCCTCGAGGCCTCCTCTGTGGAGGGTTCACCTGTGATCACTGATTCTGAGGCCCCTGGAATCAGCCCTGTTACTGAGCCCTTGGGGCCTCCTCTGTGGAGGGTTCACCTGTGATCACTGATTCTGAGGCCGCTGGAATGAGTCCTGTCACTGAGGCCTCCACTGTGGAGGGTTCACCTATAATCACTGTTCTGAGGCCCCTGGAATGAGTCCCGTCACTGAGCCCTCGAGGCCTCCACTGTGGAAGGTTCACCTGTAATCACTGATTCTGAGGCCACTGGAATGAGTCCTGTCATTGAGCCCTCGAGGCCTCCACTGTGGAAGGTTCACCTGTAATCACTGATTCTGAGGCCGCTGGAATGAGTTCTGTCACTGAGCCCTCGAGGCCTCCTCTGTGGAGGGTTCACCTGTGATCACTGATTCTGAGGCTCCTGGAATGAGCCCTGTCACTGAGCCCTCTGGCCTCCTCTGTGGAGGGTTCACCTGTGATCACTGATTCTGAGGCCGCTGGAATGAGCCCTGTCACTGAGGCCTCCACCGTGGAGGGTTCACCTGTAATCACTGATTCTGAGGCCCCTGGAATGAGTCCCGTCACTGAGCCCTCGAGGCCTCCACTGTGGAAGGTTCACATGTAATCACTGATTCTGAGGCCCCTGGAATGAGTATCCTCACTGAGCCCTCGAGGCCTCCTCTGTGGAGGGTTCAACTGTAATCAAGTCAAGTCAAGTCAGAGAATTTATATAGCGCACTACATACCCAGAGGGTCTCAAGGCGCTTAGGGAGGGGAGGAGGATTACTTGTCAAATATCCACGTTTTAAGTTGCTTTCTAAATGTTAGGTGGTTCTGGGTAAGGCGAAGGTAGGTGGGGAGTGAGTTCCATGTTTTAGCTGCCAGGTGTGAGAAGGATCTGCCTCCCATGGTGGTCTTGTTGATGCGGGGTACAGTGGCGAGGGCTTGGCTGGAAGAACGTAGTTGGCGGGAGGGGGTGTAGAAGGACAGTCGTGAGTTGAGGCATTCTGGCCCGATGTCGTAGAATGATTTGTGTGCGTGGGTTAGCAGTCGGAAAGTGATCCTCTTATTGACGGGGAGCCAGTGGAGGTCTTTCAGGTGGCCAGAGATGTGTTCGTTACGCGGGATGTCTAATATGATCCTGGCTGAGGCGTTTTGGATTCGTTGGAGTTTCTTCTGGAGTTTAGCGGTAGTACCTGCGTAGAGGGTGTTTCCGTAGTCCAGTCGGCTCGTGACCAGAGCATGGGTGACTGTTTTTCTGGTTTCGGTGGGGATCCAGCGAAATGTTTTTTTGAGCATGCGAAGAATGTTGAAGCAGGATGAGGATACGGCGTTGACTTGTCTGTTCATTGAGAGTGAAGAATCCAGGATGACGCCTAGGTTCCGTGCGTGGTCCGTCAGGATGGGTGCTTTTCCAAGGGCTTCCGGCCACCAAGAGTCGTCCCATGCAGAGGGGGATGTACCTAAGATGAGGACTTCTGTTTTATCTGAGTTCAGTTTCAGACGGCTTTGTTTCATCCATTCGGCAACTTCTTTCATTCCTTCGTGTAGGTTGGTTTTGGCGGTGCTGGGGTCATTGGTGAGAGAAAGGATCAGTTGAGTGTCATCCGCGTAGGCGATTATGTTGAGGTTGTGTTGGCGAGCGATGGCCGCAAGGGGGCTCATGTATACGTTGAAGAGGGTGGGACTGAGTGATGATCCTTGTGGTACGCCACAGATGACTTCAGTGGCCTCGGACTTGAATGGTGGAAGGCGGACTCTCTGGGTTCTTCCGGTGAGGAACGAGGTGATCCATTCAAGTGCTTTTCCTTGTATTCCGATGTTTCTGAGGCGTTGTAAAAGGGTGCTGTGGCAGACTGTGTCGAAGGCTGCAGAGAGGTCGAGGAGGATGAGGGCGACTGTGTCTCCATTGTCCAGTAGAGTTCGAATGTTGTCTGTTGCTGCGATGAGGGCGGTCTCAGTGCTGTGTTTTGCTCGGAAGCCAGATTGTGAGGAGTCGAGAGATTTGTTGGCTTCGAGGAAAGCGGAGAGTTGGTTGTTGACAGCTTTCTCGATGACTTTGGCTGGGAAAGGAAGGAGCGATATGGGGCGATAATTTTTGAGTTCGGTGGGGTCCGCTGTGGGTTTTTTTCAGAAGGGCGGTGAGTTCAGCGTGTTTCCAGCTTTCCGGGAAGGTGGCGGAATTGAAGGAGCAGTTGATGACGTCTCGGAGGTGCGGTGCTATAATGGAGTCTGCTTTGTTAAAGATGTGGTGAGGGCATGGGTCTGTGGGGGATCCTGAGTGGATAGAGTTCATCAGGTGGATGGTGTCCTCAGTGGAGATTGGGTTCCAGTCGTTAAGAGTGTTCAAGGGGGGAGGATGTTCATCATATGGTTGGGTGGGTTGGTCTCCGGGTTGGTTGTCGAAGCTGTTGTGGATGTCTGCAATTTTGTTGTGGAAGAATAATGCCAGGGAGTCGCAGAGGGCTTGAGAAGGGGTGATGTCGTTGGAGTTGGCCGAGGGGTTGGTAAATTCCTTGACGATGTTGAAAAGTTCCTTGCTGTTGTGGGCGTTGTTGTCTAGTCGATCCTTGAATGCTGTTTTCTTGGCCTTTTGGATTAGTTGGTGGTGTGTGCGGGTGGCGTTTTTGAAGGCGTCCTTGGTGCTAGTGGTTGGGTCTTTTTTCCAGGCCTTTTCAAGGGAGCGGCAGAGTTTCTTGGACTTCTTAAGATCATCGTTGAACCATGAGGCCTTCTTGCTGCCAAGTTTGCGTTGACGTTTTTTCAGTGGTGCTAGGATGTCGGCGGTGTTGGATAACCATAGGGTGAAGTTGGCGGCGGCTTGGTCTGGGTTAGAAGAGTGGGCTGGGGTGTTTAGAAGGAGCGATGAGGAGATCTGGTCGATGGTGATTTTGTTCCAGTTTCTTTGCAGAGTTGGATGGAGGTGGTTGGTGGGTTTCGGCTTGTTGTAGGTGAAGTGAACGCAGCTGTGGTCAGTCCAGAGGAGGTCCATAGTGTGGCTGAAGGAGACATGATTGCTGGAGGTGAAGATGGGGTCGAGTGTGTGACCTGCGATGTGGGTGGGGGAAGTGACCAGTTGTTTAAGTCCGAGGTTGGCGAGGTTGTCCAAGAGGGTGGTGGTGTTGCGGTCGTTGTTCTTTTCAAGGTGAAAGTTGAGGTCTCCCAGAAGGATGTAATCTTTGGAGGGGAGCGCGTGTGGAGTGATGAAGTCCGTGATGTCTTCACTGAATTTAGAGCGGGGTCCAGGTGGTCTGTAAAGGAGGGTGCCTCTGAGTGTGGTCTTGGGGTCGATGTGGATCTGGAAGTGAAGGTGTTCAGAGTTGGCGAGGTTGACGTCAGAGCTGGTTGAGATGTGGATTGATTTTTTATGGACGATAGCGATTCCTCCTCCTGTGTGGCCGGTACGGTCCTTGCGTGTGATCTTATAGTCTTCAGGGATGGCAATGGTGATGTCTGGGGCGGAGGAAGCGTTCATCCATGTTTCTGTAAGGAAGGCGACGTCCGGAGAGATGGTGTCTAGTAGATTCCATAGGTCAATGGCGTGTCTGATTCTGAGGCCGCTGGAATGAGTCCTGTCACTGATCCCTCGAGGCCTCCTCTGTGAAGGGTTCACCTGTGATCACTTATTCTGAGACCCCTGAAATGAGCCCTGTCACTGAGCCCTCGGGCCTCCTCTGTGGAGGGTTCACCTGCAGTGACTGATTCTGAGGCCACTGGAATGGGTACTTGTCACTGAGCCCTCAGGGCCTCTACTGTGGAGGGTTCACCTGTGATCTCTGATTTTGAGGCCACTGGAATGAGTTCCGTAACTGAGCCCTCGGGGCCTCCACTGTGGAGGGTTCAGCTGCAGTCACTGATACTGAGGCCACTGGAATGAGTCCTGTCACTGAGCCCTCGAGGCCTCCACTGTGGAACGTTCACCAGTAATCACTGATTCTAAGGCCACTGGAATGAGTCCTGTCACTGAGCCCTCAAGACCTCCACTGTGGAGGGTTCACCTGTGATCACTGATTCTGAGGCCACTGGAATGAGTCCCGACACTGAGCCCTCGAGGACTCCTCTGTGGAGGGGTCACCTGCAGTCACTGATTCTGAGGCCCCTGGAATGAGTCCTGTCACTGAGACCTCGAGTCCTCCTCTGTGGAGGGTTCACCTGGGATCACTGATTCTGAGGCCACTGGAATGAGTCCCGTCACTGAGCCCTCGAGGCCTCCACTGTGGAGGGTTCACCTGTGATCACTGATTCTGAGGCCGCTGGAATGAGTTCCGTCACTGAGCCCTCGAGGCCTCCTCTGTGGAGGGTTCACCTGCAGTCACTGATTATGAGACCCCTGAAATGAGTCCCGTCACTGAGCCCTCGAGGCCTCCTTAGTGGAGGGTTCACCGGTAATCACTGATTCTGAGGCCGCTGGAAAGAATTCCGTCACTGAGCCCTCGAGCCCTCCTCTGTGGAGGGTTCACCTGCAGTCACAGATTCTGAGGCCTCTGGAATGAGTCCTGTCACTGAGACCTCAAGGCCTCCTCTGTGGAGGGTTCACCTGCAGTCACTGATTCTGAGGCCCCTGGAATGAGTCCTGTCACTGGGCCCTCCAGGCCTCCACTGTGGAGGGTTCACCTATAATCACTGTTCTGAGGCCCCTGGAATGAGTCCTGTCACTGAGCCCTCGAGGCCTCCACTGTGGAAGGTTCACCTGTAATCACTGATTCTGAGGCCACTGGAATGAGTCCTCTCATTGAGCCCTCGAGGCCTCCTCTGTGGAAGGTTCACCTGTAATCACTGATTCTGAGGCCGCTGGAATGAGTTCCGTCACTGAGCCCTCGAGGCCTCCTCTGTGGAGGGTTCACCTGTGATCACTGATTCTGAGGCTCCTGGAATGAGCCCTGTCACTGAGCCCTTGGGCCTCCTCTGTGGAGGGTTCACCTGTGATCACTGATTCTGAGGCCGCTGGAATGAGCCCTGTCACTGAGGCCTCCACCGTGGAGGGTTCACCTGTAATCACTGATTCTGAGGCCCCTGGAATGAGTCCCGTCACTGAGCCCTCGAGGCCTCCACTGTGGAAGGTTCACCTGTAATCACTGATTCTGAGGCCCCTGGAATGAGTATCGTCACTGAGCCCTGGAGGCCTCCTCTGTGGGGAGGGTTCACCTGTAATTACTGATTCTGAGGCCGCTGGAATGAGTTCGGTCACTGAACCCTCGGGGCCTCCACTGTGGAGGGTTCACCTGTGATCACTGATTGTGAGGCCCCTGGAATGAGCCCTGTCACTGAGCTGTCGGGGCTCCTTTGTGGAGGGTTCACCTGTGATCATTGATTCTGAGGCCCCTGGTGTGAGCCCTGTCACTGAGCCCTCAAGGCCTCCACAGTGGAAGGTTCACCTGTAATCACTGATTTTGAGGCCGCTGGAATGAGTTCCGTCACTGAGCCCTCGAAGCCTCCTCTGTGGAGGGTTCACCTGCAGTCACTGATTCTGAGGCCCCTGGAATGAGTCCCGTCACTGAGCCTTCGAGGCCTCCTCTGTGGAGGGTTCACCTGTAATCACTGATTCTGAGGCCGCTGGAATGAGTTCCGTCACTGAGCCCTCAAGGCCTCCTCTGTGGAGGGTTCACCTGCAGTCACTGATTCTGAGGCCCCTGGAATGAGTCCTGTCACTAAGCCCTCGAGGCCTCCACTGTGGAATGTTCACCTGTAATCACTGATTCTGAGGCCGCTGGAATGAGTTTCATCACTGAGCCCTCGAGGCCTCCTCTGCGGAGGGTTCACCTGCAGTCACTGATTCTGAGGCCCCTGGAATAAGTCCTGTCACTGAGCCCTCGAGGCCTCCTCTGTGGAGGGTTCACCTGTGATCCCTGATTCTGAGGCCGCTGGAATGAGTCCTGTCACTGAGGTCTCCACTGTGGAGGGTTCACCTGTAATCACTGATTCTGAGGCCGCTAGAATGAGTCCCGTCACTTAGCCCTTGAGGCCTTCTGTGCGGAGGGTTCACCTGTGATCACTGATTCTGAGGCCACTGGAATGAGTCCTGTCACTGAGCCCTCGGGGCCTCCACTGTGGAGGGTTCACCTGTGATCACTGATTCTGAGGCCGCTGGAATGAGTCCTGTCACTGAGCCCTCGGGGCCTCCTCTGTAGAGGGTTCACCTGTGATCACTGATTCTGAGGCCCCTGGAATGAGTGCTGTCACTGAGCCCTCAAGGCCTCCACTGTGGAGGGTTCACCTGTGATCACTGATTCTGAGGACCCTGGAATTAGCCCCGTCACTTAGCCGTCCGGGCCTCCTCTGTGGAGGGTTCACCTGTGATCATTGATTCTGAGGCCCCTGGAATGAGTCCTGTCACTGAGCCATCGAGGCCTCCACTGTGGAAGGTTCACCTGTAATCACTGATTCTGAGGCCACTGGAATGAGTTCCGTCACTGAGCCCCTGAGGCCTCCTCTGTGGAGGGTTTATCTGCCGTCACTGATTCTGAGACCCCTGGAATGAGTCCCGTCACTGAGCCTTCGATGCCTCCTCTGTGGAGGGTTCACCTGTAATCACTGATTCTGAGGCCGCTGAATGAGTTCTGTCACTGAGCCCTCGGGCCTCCACTGTGGAGGGTTCACCTGTGATCACTGATTGCGAGGCCCCTGGAATGAGCCCTGTCACTGAGCTGTCGGGCCTCCTTTGTGGAGGGTTCACCTGTGATCATTGATTCTGAGGCCCCTGGTATGAGCCCTGTCACTGAGCCCTAAAGGCCTCCACAGTGGAAGGTTCACCTGTAATCACTGATTTTGAGGCCGCTGGAATGAGTTCCGTCACTGAGCCCTCGAAGCCTCCTCTGTGGAGGGTTCACCTGCAGTCACTGATTCTGAGGCCCCTGGAATGAGTCCCGTCACTGAGCCTTCGATGCCTCCTCTGTGGAGGGTTCACCTGTAATCACTGATTCTGAGGCCGCTGGAATGAGTTCCGTCACTGAGCCCTCAAGGCCTCCTCTGTGGAGGGTTCACCTGCAGTCACTGATTCTGAGGCCCCTGGAATGAGTCCTGTCACTAAGCCCTCGAGGCCTCCACTGTGGAAGGTTCACCTGTAATCAGTGATTCTGAGGCCGCTGGAATGAGTTTCATCACTGAGCCCTCGAGGCCTCCTCTGTGGAGGGTTCACCTGCAGTCACTGATTCTGAGGCCCCTGGAATAAGTCCTGTCACTGAGCCCTCGAGGCCTCCTCTCTGGAGTGTTCACCTGTGATCCCTGATTCTGAGGCCGCTGGAATGAGTCCTGTCACTGAGGTCTCCACTGTGGAGGGTTCACCTGTAATCACTGATTCTGAGGCCGCTAGAATGAGTCCCGTCATTTAGCCCTTGAGGCCTTCTGTGTGGAGGGTTCACCTGTGATCACTGATTCTGAGGCCACTGGAATGAGTCCTGTTACTGAGCCCTCGGGGCCTCCTCTGTAAAGGGTTCACCTGTGATCACTGATTCTGAGGCCCCTGGAATGAGTCCTGTCACTGAGCCCTCGAGGCCTCCACTGTGGAGGGTTCACCTGTGATCACTGATTCTGAGGACCCTGGAATGAGCCCTGTCACTGAGCCCTCCGGTCCTCCACTATGGAGGGTTCACCTGTAATCACTGATTCTGAGGCCGCTGGAATGAGTCCTGTCACTGAGCCCTCGAGGCCTCCACTGTGGAAGGTTCACCTGTAATCACTGATTCTGAGGCCACTGGAATGAGTTCCGTCACTGAGCCCCCGAGGCCTCCTCTGTGGAGGGTTCATCTGCAGTCACTGATTCTGAGACCCCTGGAATGAGTCCTGTCACTGAGCCCTCAAGGCCTCCTCAGTGGAGGGTTCACCTGTGATCACTGATTCTGAGGTCGCTGGAATGAGTCCTGTCACTGATCCCTCGAGGCCTCCTCTGTGGAGGGTTCACCTGTGATCACTTATTCTGAGGCCCCTGAAATGAGCCCTGTCACTGAGATCTCGGGGCCTCCTCTGTGGAGGGTTCACCTGCAGTCACTGATTCTGAGGCCACTGGAATGGGTACTTGTCACTGAGCCCTCAGGGCCTCCACTGTGGAGGGTTCACCTGTGATCACTGATTTTGAGGCCACTGGAATAAGTTCCGTCACTGAGCCCTCGGGGCCTCCACTGTGGAGGGTTCACCTGCAGTCACTGATACTGAGGCCACTGGAATGAGTCCTGTCACTGAGCCCTCGAGGCCTCCACTGTGGAACGTTCACCAGTAATCACTGATTCTAAGGCCACTGGAATGAGTCCTGTCACTGAGCCCTCGAGGCCTCCACTGCGGAGGGTTCACCTGTGATCACTGATTCTGAGGCCACTGGAATGAGTCCCGTCACTGAGCCCTCGAGGCCTCCACCGTGGAGGGTTCACCTGTGATCACTTATTCTGAGGCCGCTGGAGTGAGTTCCGTCACTGAGCCCTCGAGGCCTCCTCTGTGGAGGGTTCACCTGCAGTCACTGATTCTGGGGCCCCTGGAATGAGTCCTGTCACAGAGCCCTCGAGTCCTCCTCTGTGGAGGGTTCACCTGTGATCACTGATTCTGAGGCCACTGGAATGAGTCCCGTCACTGAGCCCTCGAGGCCTCCACTGTGGAGGGTTCACCTGTGATCACTGATTCTGAGGCCGCTGGAATGAGTTTCGTCACTGAGCCCTCGAGGCCTCCTCTGTGGAGGGTTCACCTGCAGTCACTGATTCTGAGACCCCTGAAATGAGTCCCGTCACTGAGCCCTCGAGGCCTCCTTAGTGGAGGGTTCACCTGTAATCACTGATTCTGAGGCCGCTGGAAAGAGTTCCGTCACTGAGCCCTCGAGGCCTCCTCTGTGGAGGGTTCACCTGCAGTCACTGATTCTGAGGCCCCTGGAATGAGTCCTGTCACTGGGACCTCAAGGCCTCCTCTGTGGAGGGTTCACCTGCAGTCACTGATTCTGAGGCCCCTTGAATGAGTCCTGTCACTGAGCCCTCCAGGCCTCCACTGTGGAAGGTTAACCTGTAATCACTGATTCCGAGGCTCCTGTAATGAGTCCTGTCACTGAGCCCTCGAGGCCTCCACTGTGGAAGGTTCACCTGCAGTCACTGATTCTGAGGCCCCTGGAATGAGTCCTGTCACTGAGACCTCAAGGCCTCCTCTGCGGAGGGTTCACCTGCAGTCACTGATTCTGAGGCCCCTTGAATGAGTCCTGTCACTGAGCCCTCCAGGCCTCCACTGTGGAAGGTTCACCTGTAATCACTGATTCTGAGGCCGCTGGAATGAGTTCCGTCACTGAGCCCTCGAGGCCTCCTCTGTGGAGGGTTGACCTGCAGTCACTGATTCTGAGGCCACTGGAATGAGTCCTGTCACTGAGCCTTCGAGGCCTCTTCTGTGGAGGGTTCACTTGTGATCACTGATTCTGAGGCTCCTGGAATGAGCCCTGTCACTGAGCCCTTGGGCCTCCTCTGTGGAGGGTTCACCTGTGATCACTGATTCTGAGGCCGCTGGAATGAGTCCTGTCACTGAGGCCTCCACCGTGGAGGGTTCACCTGTAATCACTGATTCTGAGGCCCCTGGAATGAGTCCCGTCACTGAGCCCTCGAGGCCTCCTCTGTGGAGGGTTCACCTGTAATCACTGATTCTGAGGCTGCTGGAATGAGTTCCGTCACTGAACCCTCGGGCCTCCACTGTGGAGGGTTCAACTGTGATCACTGATTGTGAGGCCCCTGGAATGAGCCCTGTCACTGAGCGGTCGGGCCTCCTTTGTGGAGGGTTCACCTGTGATCATTGATTCTGAGGCCCCCGGTATGAGCCCTGTCACTGAGCCCTCAAGGCCTCCACAGTGGAAGGTTCACCTGTAATCACTGTTTTTGAGGCCGCTGGAATGAGTTCCGTCACTGAGCCCTCGAAGCCTCCTCTGTGGAGGGTTCAACTGCAGTCACTGATTCTGAGGTTCTGTAATGAGTCCCGTCACTGAGCCTTCGAGGCCTCCTCTGTGGAGGGTTCACCTGTAATCACTGATTCTGAGGCCGCTAGAATGAGTTCCGTCACTGAGCCCTAAAGGCCTCCTCTGTGGAGGGTTCACCTGCAGTCACTGATTCTGAGGCCCCTGGAATAAGTTCTGTCACTGAGCCCTCGAGGCCTCCTCAGTGGAGGATTCACCTGTGATCACTGATTCTGAGGCTACTGGAATGAGTCATGTCACTGAGGCCTCCACTTTGTAGGGTTCACCTGTAATCACTGATACTGAGGCCCCTGGAATGAGTCCTGTCACTGAGCCCTCGAGCCCTCCACTGTGGAAGGTTCACATGTAATCACTGATTCTGAGGCCGCTGGAACGAGTTCCGTCACTGAGCCCTCGAGGCCTCCTCTGTGGAGGGTTCACCTGCAGTCACTGATTCTGAGGCCCCTGGAATGAGTCCTGTCACTGATCCCTCGAGGCCTCCTCTGTGAAGGGTTCACCTGTGATCACTTATTCTGAGGCCCCTGAAATGAGCCCTGTCACTGAGCCCTCGGGGCCTCCTCTGTGGAGGGTTCACCTGCAGTCACTGATTCTGAGGCCACTGGAATGGGTACTTGTCACTGAGCCCTCAGGGCCTCTACTGTGGAGGGTTCACCTGTGATCACTGATTTTGAGGCCACTGGAATGAGTTCCGTCACTGAGCCCTTGGGGCATCCACTGTGGAGGGTTCAGCTGCAGTCACTGATACTGAGGCCACTGGAATGAGTCCTGTCACTGAGCCCTCGAGGCCTCCACTGTGGAACGTTCACCAGTAATCACTGATTTTAAGGCCACTGGAATGAGTCCTGTCACTGAGCCCTCAAGGCCTCCACTGTGGAGGGTTCACCTGTGATCACTGATTCTGAGGCCACTGGAATGAGTCCCGACACTGAGCCCTCGAGGCCTCCTCTGTGGAGGGGTCACCTGCAGTCACTCATTCTGAGGCCCCTGGAATGAGTCCTGTCACTGAGACCTCGAGTCCTCCTCTGGGGAGGGTTCACCTGGGATCACTGATTCTGAGGCCACTGGAATGAGTCCCGTCACTGAGCCCTCGAGGCCTCCACTGTGGAGTGTTCACCTGTGATCACTGATTCTGAGGCCGCTGGAATGAGTTCCGTCACTGAGCCCTCGAGGCCTCCTCTGTGGAGGGTTCACCTGCAGTCACTGATTCTGAGACCCCTGAAATGAGTCCCGTCACTGAGCCCTCGAGGCCTCCTTAGTGGAGGGTTCACCGGTAATCACTGATTCTGAGGCCGCTGGAAAGAATTCCGTCACTGAGCCCTCGAGCCCTCCTCTGTGGAGGGTTCACCTGCAGTCACAGATTCTGAGGCCCATGGAATGAGTCCTGTCACTGAGACCTCAAGGCCTCCTCTGTGGAGGGTTCACCTGCAGTCACTGATTCTGAGGCCCCTGGAATGAGTCCTGTCACTGGGCCCTCCAGGCCTCCACTGTGGAAGGTTAACCTGTAATCACTGATTCTAAGGCCCCTGGAATGAGTCCTGTCACTGAGCCCTCGAGGCCTCCACTGTGGAAGGTTGACCTGTAATCACTGATTCTGAGGCCCCTGGAATGAGTCCTGTCACTGAGCCCTCGGGGCCTCCACTGTTGAGGGTTCACCTGTGATCACTGATTCTGAGGCCCCTGGAATCACCCCTGTCACTTAGCCGTCCGGGCCTCCTCTGTGGAGGGTTCACCTGTGATCATTGATTCTGAGGCCCCTGGAATGAGTCCTGTCACTGAGCCATCGAGCCCTCCACTGTGGAAGGTTCACCTGTAATCACTGAATCTGAGGCCACTGGAATGAGTTCCGTCACTGAGCCCTCGAGGCCTCCTCTGTGGAGGGTTCACCTGTGATCACTGATTCTGAGGCCCCTGGAATCAGCCCGGTTACTGAGCCCTTGGGGCCTCCTCTGTGGAGGGTTCACCTGTGATCACTGATTCTGAGGCCGCTGGAATGAGTCCTGTCACTGAGGCCTCCACTGTGGAGGGTTCACCTATAATCACTGTTCTGAGGCCCCTGGAATGAGTCCCGTCACTGAGCCCTCGAGGCCTCCACTGTGGAAGGTTCACCTGTAATCACTGATTCTGAGGCCACTGGAATGAGTCCTCTCATTGAGCCCTCGAGGCCTCCTCTGTGGAAGGTTCACCTGTAATCACTGATTCTGAGGCCGCTGGAATGAGTTCCGTCACTGAGCCCTCGAGGCCTCCTCTGTGGAGGGTTCACCTGTGATCACTGATTCTGAGGCTCCTGGAATGAGCCCTGTCACTGAGCCCTCGGGCCTCCTCTGTGGAGGGTTCACCTGTGAACACTGATTCTGAGGCCGCTGGAATGAGCCCTGTCACTGAGGCCTCCACCGTGGAGGGTTCACCTGTAATCACTGATTCTGAGGCCCCTGGAATGAGTCCCGTCACTGAGCCCTCGAGGCCTCCACTGTGGAAGGTTCACCTGTAATCACTGATTTTGAGGCCCCTGGAATGAGTATCGTCACTGAGCCCTCGAGGCCTCCTCTGTGGGGAGGGTTCACCTGTAATTACTGATTCTGAGGCCACTGGAATGAGTCCTGTCACTGAGCCCTCAAGGCCTCCACTGTGGAGGGTTCACCTGTGATCACTGATTCTGAGGCCACTGGAATGAGTCCCGACACTGAGCCCTCGAGGCCTCCTCTGTGGAGGGGTCACCTGCAGTCACTGATTCTGAGGCCCCTAGAATGAGTCCTGTCACTGAGACCTCGAGTCCTCCTCTGGGGAGGGTTCACCTGGGATCACTGATTCTGAGGCCACTGGAATGAGTCCCGTCACTGAGCCCTCGAGGCCTCCACTGTGGAGTGTTCACCTGTGATCACTGATTCTGAGGCCGCTGGAATGAGTTCCGTCACTGAGCCCTCGAGGCCTCCTCTGTGGAGGGTTCACCTGCAGTCACTGATTCTGAGACCCCTGAAATGAGTCCCGTCACTGAGCCCTCGAGGCCTCCTTAGTGGAGGGTTCACCGGTAATCACTGATTCTGAGGCCGCTGGAAAGAATTCCGTCACTGAGCCCTCGAGCCCTCCTCTGTGGAGGGTTCACCTGCAGTCACAGATTCTGAGGCCCCTGGAATGAGTCCTGTCACTGAGACCTCAAGGCCTCCTCTGTGGAGGGTTCACCTGCAGTCACTGATTCTGAGGCCCCTGGAATGAGTCCTGTCACTGGGCCCTCCAGGCCTCCACTGTGGAAGGTTAACCTGTAATCACTGATTCTAAGGCCCCTGGAATGAGTCCTGTCACTGAGCCCTCGAGGCCTCCACTGTGGAAGGTTGACCTGTAATCACTGATTCTGAGGCCCCTGGAATGAGTCCTGTCACTGAGCCCTCGGGGCCTCCACTGTTGAGGGTTCACCTGTGATCACTGATTCTGAGGCCCCTGGAATCACCCCTGTCACTTAGCCGTCCGGGCCTCCTCTGTGGAGGGTTCACCTGTGATCATTGATTCTGAGGCCCCTGGAATGAGTCCTGTCACTGAGCCATCGAGCCCTCCACTGTGGAAGGTTCACCTGTAATCACTGAATCTGAGGCCACTGGAATGAGTTCCGTCACTGAGCCCTCGAGGCCTCCACTGTGGAAGGTTCACCTGTAATCACTGATTCTGAGGCCACTGGAATGAGTCCTCTCATTGAGCCCTCGAGGCCTCCTCTGTGGAAGGTTCACCTGTAATCACTGATTCTGAGGCCGCTGGAATGAGTTCCGTCACTGAGCCCTCGAGGCCTCCTCTGTGGAGGGTTCACCTGTGATCACTGATTCTGAGGCTCCTGGAATGAGCCCTGTCACTGAGCCCTCGGGCCTCCTCTGTGGAGGGTTCACCTGTGAACACTGATTCTGAGGCCGCTGGAATGAGCCCTGTCACTGAGGCCTCCACCGTGGAGGGTTCACCTGTAATCACTGATTCTGAGGCCCCTGGAATGAGTCCCGTCACTGAGCCCTCGAGGCCTCCACTGTGGAAGGTTCACCTGTAATCACTGATTTTGAGGCCCCTGGAATGAGTATCGTCACTGAGCCCTCGAGGCCTCCTCTGTGGGGAGGGTTCACCTGTAATTACTGATTCTGAGGCCGCTGGAATGAGTTCGGTCACTGAACCCTCGGGGCCTCCACTGTGGAGGGTTCACCTGTGATCACTGATTGTGAGGCCCCTGGAATGAGCCCTGTCACTGAGCTGTCGGGGCTCCTTTGTGGAGGGTTCACCTGTGATCATTGATTCTGAGGCCCCTGGTATGAGCCCTGTCACTGAGCCCTCAAGGCCTCCACAGTGGAAGGTTCACCTGTAATCACTGATTTTGAGGCCGCTGGAATGAGTTCCGTCACTGAGCCCTCGAAGCCTCTTCTGTGGAGGGTTCACCTGCAGTCACTGATTCTGAGGCCCCTGGAATGAGTCCCGTCACTGAGCCTTCGAGGCCTCCTCTGTGGAATGTTCACCTGTAATCACTGATTCTGAGGCCGCTGGAATGAGTTCCGTCACTGAGCCCTCAAGGCCTCCTCTGTGGAGGGTTCACCTGCAGTCACTGATTCTGAGGCCCCTGGAATGAGTCCTGTCACTAAGCCCTCGAGGCCTCCACTGTGGAGGGTTCACCTGTGATCACTGATTCTGAGGCCACTGGAATGAGTCCCGACACTGAGCCCTCGAGGCCTCCTCTGTGGAGGGGTCACCTGCAGTCACTGATTCTGAGGCCCCTGGAATGAGTCCTGTCACTGAGACCTCGAGTCCTCCTCTGGGGAGGGTTCACCTGGGATCACTGATTCTGAGGCCACTGGAATGAGTCCCGTCACTGAGCCCTCGAGGCCTCCACTGTGGAGTGTTCACCTGTGATCACTGATTCTGAGGCCGCTGGAATGAGTTCCGTCACTGAGCCCTCGAGGCCTCCTCTGTGGAGGGTTCACCTGCAGTCACTGATTCTGAGACCCCTGAAATGAGTCCCGTCACTGAGCCCTCGAGGCCTCCTTAGTGGAGGGTTCACCGGTAATCACTGATTCTGAGGCCGCTGGAAAGAATTCCGTCACTGAGCCCTCGAGCCCTCCTCTGTGGAGGGTTCACCTGCAGTCACAGATTCTGAGGCCCCTGGAATGAGTCCTGTCACTGAGACCTCAAGGCCTCCTCTGTGGAGGGTTCACCTGCAGTCACTGATTCTGAGGCCCCTGGAATGAGTCCTGTCACTGGGCCCTCCAGGCCTCCACTGTGGAAGGTTAACCTGTAATCACTGATTCTAAGGCCCCTGGAATGAGTCCTGTCACTGAGCCCTCGAGGCCTCCACTGTGGAAGGTTGACCTGTAATCACTGATTCTGAGGCCCCTGGAATGAGTCCTGTCACTGAGCCCTCGGGGCCTCCACTGTTGAGGGTTCACCTGTGATCACTGATTCTGAGGCCCCTGGAATCACCCCTGTCACTTAGCCGTCCGGGCCTCCTCTGTGGAGGGTTCACCTGTGATCATTGATTCTGAGGCCCCTGGAATGAGTCCTGTCACTGAGCCATCGAGCCCTCCACTGTGGAAGGTTCACCTGTAATCACTGAATCTGAGGCCACTGGAATGAGTTCCGTCACTGAGCCCTCGAGGCCTCCACTGTGGAAGGTTCACCTGTAATCACTGATTCTGAGGCCACTGGAATGAGTCCTCTCATTGAGCCCTCGAGGCCTCCTCTGTGGAAGGTTCACCTGTAATCACTGATTCTGAGGCCGCTGGAATGAGTTCCGTCACTGAGCCCTCGAGGCCTCCTCTGTGGAGGGTTCACCTGTGATCACTGATTCTGAGGCTCCTGGAATGAGCCCTGTCACTGAGCCCTCGGGCCTCCTCTGTGGAGGGTTCACCTGTGAACACTGATTCTGAGGCCGCTGGAATGAGCCCTGTCACTGAGGCCTCCACCGTGGAGGGTTCACCTGTAATCACTGATTCTGAGGCCCCTGGAATGAGTCCCGTCACTGAGCCCTCGAGGCCTCCACTGTGGAAGGTTCACCTGTAATCACTGATTTTGAGGCCCCTGGAATGAGTATCGTCACTGAGCCCTCGAGGCCTCCTCTGTGGGGAGGGTTCACCTGTAATTACTGATTCTGAGGCCGCTGGAATGAGTTCGGTCACTGAACCCTCGGGGCCTCCACTGTGGAGGGTTCACCTGTGATCACTGATTGTGAGGCCCCTGGAATGAGCCCTGTCACTGAGCTGTCGGGGCTCCTTTGTGGAGGGTTCACCTGTGATCATTGATTCTGAGGCCCCTGGTATGAGCCCTGTCACTGAGCCCTCAAGGCCTCCACAGTGGAAGGTTCACCTGTAATCACTGATTTTGAGGCCGCTGGAATGAGTTCCGTCACTGAGCCCTCGAAGCCTCTTCTGTGGAGGGTTCACCTGCAGTCACTGATTCTGAGGCCCCGGGAATGAGTCCCGTCACTGAGCCTTCGAGGCCTCCTCTGTGGAATGTTCACCTGTAATCACTGATTCTGAGGCCGCTGGAATGAGTTCCGTCACTGAGCCCTCAAGGCCTCCTCTGTGGAGGGTTCACCTGCAGTCACTGATTCTGAGGCCCCTGGAATGAGTCCTGTCACTAAGCCCTCGAGGCCTCCACTGTGGAATGTTCACCTGTAATCACTGATTCTGAGGCCGCTGGAATGAGTTTCATCACTGAGCCCTCGAGGCCTCCTCTGCGGAGGGTTCACCTGCAGTCACTGATTCTGAGGCCCCTGGAATAAGTCCTGTCACTGAGCCCTCGAGGCCTCCTCTGTGGAGGGTTCACCTGTGATCCCTGATTCTGAGGCCGCTGGAATGAGTCCTGTCACTGAGGTCTCCACTGTGGAGGGTTCACCTGTAATCACTGATTCTGAGGCCGCTAGAATGAGTCCCGTCACTTAGCCCTTGAGGCCTTCTGTGCGGAGGGTTCACCTGTGATCACTGATTCTGAGGCCACTGGAATGAGTCCTGTCACTGAGCCCTCGGGGCCTCCTCTGTAGAGGGTTCACCTGTGATCACTGATTCTGAGGCCCCTGGAATGAGTGCTGTCACTGAGCCCTCGAGGCCTCCACTGTGGAGGGTTCACCTGTGATCACTGATTCTGAGGACCCTGGAATCAGCCCCGTCACTTAGCCGTCCGGGCCTCCTCTGTGGAGGGTTCACCTGTGATCATTGATTCTGAGGCCCCTGGAATGAGTCCTGTCACTGAGCCATCGAGGCCTCCACTGTGGAAGGTTCACCTGTAATCACTGATTCTGAGGCCACTGGAATGAGTTCCGTCACTGAGCCCCTGAGGCCTCCTCTGTGGAGGGTTTATCTGCCGTCACTGATTCTGAGACCCCTGGAATGAGTCCTGTCACTGAGCCCTCAAGGCCTCCTCAGTGGAGGGTTCACCTGTGATCACTGATTCTGAGGCCGCTGGAATGAGTCCTGTCACTGATCCCTCGAGGCCTCCTCTGTGGAGGGTTCACGAGTGATCACTCATTCTGAGGCCCCTAAAATGAGCCCTGTCACTGAGCCCTCGGGGCCTCCTCTGTGGAGGGTTCACCTGCAGTCACTGATTCTGAGGCCACTGGAATGGGTACTTGTCACTGAGCCCTCAGGGCCTCCACTGTGGAGGGTTCACCTGTGATCACTGATTTTGAGGCCACTGGAATAAGTTCCGTCACTGAGCCCTCGGGGCCTCCACTGTGGAGGGTTCACCTGCAGTCACTGATACTGAGGCCACTGGAATGAGTTCCGTCACTGAGCCCTCGAAGCCTCCTCTGGGGAGGGTTCACCTGCAGTCACTGATTCTGAGGCCCCTGGAATGAGTCCCTGTCACTGAGCCTTCGAGGCCTCCTCTGTGGAGGGTTCACCTGTAATCACTGATTCGGAGGCCGCTGGAATGAGTTCCGTCACTGAGCCCTCAAGGCCTCCTCTGTGGAGGGTTCACCTGCAGTCACTGATTCTGAGGCCCCTGGAATGAGTCCTGTCTCTAAGCCCTCGAGGCCTCCACAGTGGAAGGTTCACCTGTAATCACTGATTTTGAGGCCGCTGGAATGAGTTCCGTCACTGAGCCCTCGAAGCCTCCTCTGTGGAGGGTTCACCTGCAGTCACTGATTCTGAGGCCCCTGGAATGATTCCCGTCACTGAGCCTTCGAGGCCTCCTCTGTGGAGGGTTCACCTGTAATCACTGATTCTGAGGCCGCTGGAATGAGTCCTGTCACTGAGCCCTCAAGGCCTCCTCTGTGGAGGGTTCAACTGCAGTCACTGATTCTGAGGCCCCTGGAATGAGTCCTGTCACTAAGCCCTCGAGGCCTCCACTGTGGAAGGTTCACCTGTAATCACTGATTCTGAGGCCGCTGGAATGAGTTTCATCACTGAGCCCTCGAGGCCTCCTCTGCGGAGGGTTCACCTGCAGTCACTGATTCTGAGGCCCCTGGAATAAGTCCTGTCACTGAGCCCTCGAGGCCTCCTCTGTGGAGGGTTCACCTGTGATCCCTGATTCTGAGGCCGCTGGAGTTCTGGACTTGTTGGTTCCGTCCAGAGGTGTCAGGGATAACACCCGAAGACCCCGGAGTTCTACCTGTCTCGGTGCACAAATAAACAGAAACACGGGCTTCTCGATGGTGGCGTCAAAGACCAAAGGTTTATTACTGCAGGGACACAGAAGTCACAGAAACTACACACGGGCAGAATCTAGGAGCCTGTTCGATTTGTACAAGAAGGGTTGCTCCTTATATACTAAATATTGGCCTTCAGGCAAATTCTTTACATGTTAGTACATTCCCAAACCTTTGTGTCCTAAACAATAAATATTTGGCGTTGCACAGGAATCGTCGACAATATCTGATGTCAAAACATTACGAACGAGGGGTTCCCACTATTCCATCACAATTCCATGTCAACTTCTTATTCAAGAGCTGGACCGCCTCATCGTAAATTTCGTTACCTCCCCCTAATAAAGGCCCAGAAGGAAAGGAGCAGAGCCAGGTGCAGAAGATAGAAAAGCAGGATAAGAGATGTTTGTGGGTCGTAAATGGGCAAGGCTACCAGCTTCGGCCGCCTAATCATGATCAGGCCAACGAACACGAGAACCAGTATAGCAGGACTGGCCTCAGGCAGAGGAGGCAGTTTCTGTTGAGTCATGCAGCCATGGCGTGTTCTGTTCTAAGGTGCACGTGTCACTAGAGAGGTGAATCGCCGGCTAAAGCCTACGTGTCCTTAATCAAAATGAAGTAATCAGAGGTCATTGCGTGTCCATTGTCTATGTGAGGGCAAGAAACACAAGATGGCTGCCATAATCTAAGATGGATGCCATGGGTAGATCAGAAATGTGTTTGTAACAGGAGTACTCTTGCTCGTAGCATAGCGAAATCACCAGGATATGCTAAATGGATCATTTGCGGTTCACTGATACCAGAATTATGTATTTACGACAATGTTGAAAACACGGGTTCAAATCGTCACGGAACCTCAGACCCTCCTTTTGCCCTTACATAGGCAATTACTCAGTCTATGTCAGAGTCTAACTCTATGCTCATCAGGTCAGTGACATGTTGTTGTATCATCATCCTTTCTCGTGCCTTTTCTCCAAAAGCAGGTGATTTTCTGAAACAGGTTGCAGCACAGAGACTACACAAAGCGGGACCACACTGGATAATCAGGCAGCACGAGAACAGGAATACTAAGATGACACCAATGACCATCAGAACCTTCCATCCCCGCGCTGATATCAGAGTCCAAAACCACTCCATGAAGGACCAGTTTCCCTTGTCTACGTGTATAGAGTCGGAAATCTTGTGTAGCTTAGAGATCGCCTCATAGACAGTTGGAGCATTATTGGGAATAAAAACACAGCAGCTCGATTGGATCATTCTGCATACCCCACCTCGATCTGCAAGTATTACGTCTAGAACCATACGGTTCTGCAACGTCATGAGACGATCCGCCTGAAGCTCAGCTGTCAAGTTGCTAAGGGCACCAGCAGTTTCGGTAATAGTAGATTCAACTACCCGTGTTAGCTGACGTATATTTCTACTATTGGCCATAGGCCCCCAGAACGGAAGGAAACCTTTGAAGAAGTCTCCAGCTTCCTGGCCAGCGGTATCTTCCTTGCTGAAGACACCTCTTGCTACTCTGGTCTTGTGATAATCAGAAGAAGCAGTGTATGTTGGAGGCAACAATCGAGCAATATAACACGAACTTGCGAAGTCCGCAGGCAACCATGTATACGCTCTGTCTTGACAGATGAAGTAGGTACCCCTAGCAGTAAGAAAGGCAGGGGAAGAGTTGGACGGAAACACGTAAGTCTCAACGCACTCACTCCTCCCTAGCTGAGATCTTGGATTTCCCCCATTTCCTTGCAAACAGACCTGACCTCGGTGAGGCACGACCCAGACTGGAGTTGAGCTTTTACGCTTGCTTTCTCCCAAACTAAGGCGATACTCTGTGGAGTTCCAACTCAAATATACTCGTAATTCATCTCTAGGGTAAGATGGAGTATTATTGACGTCTTTGATCATGTCAATAATTCCCTGGACTAAAGCTTTGTTGACAGAGTTGTATTTAGTGGAACGTGGTGGACGCGGAGGATAGGTCTCAAGGGCATAGGCAAAAATGGTCTGAAAGGCCTGAAATGATCCATTATAGCTAAAAGGCAAAATTAGATAGGGAATGCCTTTATCCATAGTGTGGGGTATCAAGCCACACACCCAGCAGTCTGTAGTGTTAACTACCAGTTGGTGTTGGTGCAAGAGTTGTACGAAAGTGTTATTAATTAATTCTGAGCGTCGAGCTTGCTCGTGTTCAGGAAACAAGTGAAAAGAATGCATAGAAGAAACATTAGAAGTAGCAGGGTCAAGGGGAGGTACTGTAGTTACTGGCATAAAAATTAAATTCACACCAAAGACGATTCCACCCACCAACGTTATCAAAACAATCAAAAATGTAATGGCACATTGCATCAGAAAGCATTTGCTGTGAAGAATTCTGTAAAGTCTATTTCTGCGTACATAAATTACATTTTCTCGTTGCAGCTCAGGAAGCTCCATCTTCTACAATCCGCTTGCGACCACTGATGATGTGTACGTAGATGAAAATGCCTCTATCGGCCCTGGGAGTTCCCAGAACTAACAGAAAGATCGACCTAGTGTCTGACCCCCGCAGATTCAACTAGGCACACAGCCACGACCCTACGGCTACCCAGACGGCAAGGCAATTTAAAACAATAAAAACAATAGCAAACTTCCTGGCTGGAGGCAAAGTGTCAAAATTCAAATGTGTAAAATTCCTGCTTTATTTGTCCATATTGCGAGACCGTAAATTGTATCTCAATTTTGCAGGAGCTGTTTGATCTGGAAACCGTGTATTTTCAGCAGAGGTTGCAATGTTCAAGTTCGCAGATGGCAAAGTTTCTTCTGATGCAGAGGACAAATGTCCAGAAATCAAAGGAGCAGTTTCAGGAGGAGAGCCAGAGTTCGATGTGTCAGGTATTAGTTCGGCATCGCTGAAAGGGATAAACCTGGGTGTCCGTTCAAACTCAGAGGCACCAATTCCCGTCTTCACCCAGTTATCGTAAGAAAGTGGCAGGGGTACACGTTTGACGTGTGTCGTGTGTATCCAATTCTTCCTACCAGCCACACGAATAGCAGTTCTTGTTGCTAGCAGCACCTGGTATGGGCCGACGAATCTGGGTTGAAGATTTTTCGTCCTTGCAAAGTCGCGAACGACGACTTGGTCTCCAGGTTTCAGCTGATGACCTGGACTCTCCGGTGGCTTTGGCAATGCATCGAAAACCTGTTGGTGAATAAGACTCAATTTAGCAGTCAAGTCGTAAAGGTAATCAATCAACATTGGATATTCCAGAGAACAGAATTCTTTTGGCCTAGGCACTCCCCAAACATTAGCGGGACAACCAAAAACTATCTCATATGGACTAAGCCCTACTCTAGAATGTACAGTCGCTCTCGTTGATAACAAAGCCAAGGGCAGTGCGTCTGGCCAGGACAAACCCGTGGATGCCTGTATTTTAGCAAGTTTTAGCTTGAGGGTGCCATTGTAACCCTCAACTAAACCAGCAGACTGGGGATGGTTCGCACTGTGAAATTTCTGCTTGATCCCTAAACCGGCACACACACTCTGCATAACTTTCCCTACGAACTCACTTCCGTTATCTGACCATACAATCCGTGGCATACCGTACCTAGGGAAGTATTCTTTGAGAAGGATTTTAGCAGTTGACAGGGCAGTGTTGTCCTTCAGTGGATATGCTTCGATCCATCTGGAGAAAGCACAAACTACCACTAGGACGTACTTTAGGTTGTTGCAACGATCCATGTGAATGAAGTCTAACTGAATCACTTCAAAGGGGCAGGAAGGGGGAGCGAAGTGACCAGCAGGTGTGGGGACTCCCTTGCCAGGATTATGCATCAGGCATACCATACAATTTTTCACCACTCTCTCTGCACACTTACTAATCCCATCATTTTTCCAGACTGGAGCCAACATCTTACAAATCCCTTTAGAACTGATGTGCGCTGCTCCATGCGCCATCGTTACCACTGCAAGCATGTACGCATCAGGCAACATCCAACGCTGTTGTTCCGACAAATCAATCCAACATCCACTTGAGTCCAATTTACCCGTACTCTCTTTCCATGCAAGCTTTTCTTCCTCAGTCGCCTCTTTCTGAATTTCTTTCACACTTTCCACTGTGTCCTCACACATTCCAGACTCGGAAATCCATCTCGCAGACGTAGCAACATACATTCTACTCATCATATTTCTAGCTGTCTGTTTAGCGGTCTCATCAGCAAAAGCATTTCCACGACCAACATCATCCGTGATTGCTTTATGAGCACTGCATTTCACAATCGCAACTTCAGTCGGCAAGGTTAGAGATTCCAACATGTCGTTAACTAGCTGACCATGTTGAATCTTAGTCCCATGGGACGTAATGAAACCTCTTTCTTTCCACAAACGGCCAAAACTATGGGCCACGCCGAACGCGTACTGACTATCTGTGAAAACATTCACTCTCTTTCCCTTAGCTAAAACACACGCTCTCGTTAGAGCGATCAATTCTGCAGCTTGGGCAGAATTCTGACTCACTCTTGCAGTCTCCACGATCGTACTCAAAGTCGTTACCGCGTAAGCAGCAGTCACATCACCATTCTCCAATTTAAAGCATGACCCATCAACATACAACGTGCCATCTGGATCTGACAACGGAGTGTCTTTTAAATCAATTCGTCCTTTTGTCTCCTCCTCGGTTCTGAAACAGCAATCATGGGGTTCAGAATCACTCGACTCCTGATTAGTCGGCAACAATGTTGCTGGATTCAATACATTGCATCTTTTGATCTGAATATGACTAGCTAACAGTGTCAGTTCATAGCCTGATAATCTAGCACTGGTAAGATGCTGTGTCTTGGTTCGGTTCATGAGTGTATCCACAGCATGAGGAACCATAACCACTAGCATGTTATTCATCACCAAACCAGCAGATTGTCGAATGGAAGCCGCAGCTGCCGCTGTAGCTCTCAAACAACTAGGCAACGCTCTAGCTACTGGATCTAATGTTGATGAAAAATACGCACAAGGGCGTTGTTTATCACCAAATCTCTGTGTCAGAACACTCAACGCGCAACCTTCTCTCTCGTGAACATAGAGCGTGAATGGCTTACTGTAATCGGGTGTACCCAGTACAGGAGCTGAACATAGTGCATTTTGTAACTCAGAAAAACTCTTCTGACATTCAGCAGACCATGGCACCGGACTCGGAACACCTTTCCCAGTCAAAGCTACCAATGGTTTTGCCAAAAGAGAAAAATTTGGAATCCACTGCCTACAGTACGAGGTAATACCTAACAAGGCACGTACTTCTCTCTGTGTGCGGGGAACATTTATCTGCGTAATTGCTTTTATTCTCTCTGGGGTCAACTTCCTTCCCTCCTTTGACAAGAGATGACCTAGGTAGGTCACTTCTTGGCAGCAGTATTGCATTTTCGAAGGTGACACCTTGTGATTCAAACTAGACAAATGATGCAATAAGGAAATTGTAGCTGCTTTGCAAGTGTCCTTGTCATCGGCAGCCACCAGAAGGTCATCTACATATTGCACTAGGGCAGAACCAGGAGGAAGTACAAAGGAATCTAACTGACTTTTTAATGCCTGACTGTAAATGGATGGACTCTCACAATAGCCTTGTGGAGCACGTTTAAACCTGAAGCTTCGACCTCCTAGAGAGAAGCCGAAAATATCCCTGCTTTCTTCGGCTATCGGAATGCTGAAAAAGGCATTCTTCAAGTCGATAACTGAAAACCATGTAGCTGTTGCAGGAATCAACGTTAACAATGCAGTAATGTCTGGAACCACAGGAAATTGCGGAACCACAATTTTATTAACCTCTCTTAGATCGATAACAAACCTATACACTGGAGGCTTTGAAGGATCAGTACGTTTCAAAATTGGTAATACAGGACTGTTACAGACATTTCCTCTAGTTTCCTCAACCACGCCTTTCTTAATCAAATTTTGCACAATCAATAAAAGTGCACGTTCACCTTCACTAGAAATCTTGTATTGAGGAATTTGTGGAAATTTTACATTTGCTTTCAAAGTGACTACATATGGTGGAATTTCCAAAAGGCCTACATCATTAGGACCAGTCGCCCAAAGAGTATCAGGGAGTGAACGCAGCTCTGGCGGGAGTGCATCCATTGACAAATACATCGGAGAGGTTATTCTTTTACCCAATGTAAGCTGTACTCCTGAAGGAGAACAGTACAATGCCGCATATAGGCGTTTTAACAAGTCTAAAACAAGCAGATTTTCATTACAACCGGTTGTCAATATCAAGGGTGCTTTCAATTGACACGGTCCAACAGAAATAGACAAAGGACCAGATACGGGGTTGTAAACAGGGGCGCCTGAAAAACCTACAGAAACATTTGTTAAGCCGGACAAAGGTGCGCCAGGGAGTTTCACATGAATGATAGAACTTTTTGCGGCACCAGTATCCAACAGAAACGGTTCGACTACACCTGATGTTGCTACTGCGACATAAGGCCCACTCTGATCCACTGGAACTGATACTACTCCCTCTCTCTGTCCATGGCTGTCCTAGTATTCAGTTTGTTGAAATCCCTCATCAACTTCACAATAATCCTCAACATGATACTGTTGAGATCTATTTTGTTGGGCAGACTGTCCATTTCGCTGATCAAAGTGATTAGAAGGGCGATCATTCGTTTCTGGAGGAATATCACCTCGTCCTCGACCTCTAGAATTTTGCATGGAACCACCACGACCTCTCTGAGCTGCTGCAGCATTATTTTGCGCTAAGATTGGACACTCATTTTTATAATGACCCTCTTTCTTACAGTACGCACACTGGTTCCACTGATATTGCGGCCTCGGTGAACTATAATCTGTCCTTTGATATGACCCTTGCTGTGTATTAGTCTGATTCATACGAGGCGGATATGCCTGCTACAAAAGAACTTTAGTTTTTAAATCTTTCGTTTTCTTCTCTGATTTCTCTTTTTCCTCTTTATCACTATTTTCATAATACTGTGCAGTTGCAAGTATTTGCGCAGTTGTAGAGACAGCCCACGCACTCTCGGAATCTTTCAATTTATTACTGAGTTCTGGTAGCAAATTGTGTACAAATTTATCGACAAACAATCTCTGTCCTCCTTCTGTGCTCATATCCTGACCACTGTGATCTACAAAAGTCTCTTCGAACCTTGTGAAAAAGTCGGAGACACTTTCGTCTTTCTTCTGCCTGCATGCGGACAACTTGTCCCAGTTAACGCGCAATGCTGGCATCAGAGTCTTCATTAAGTCAATTATCCTACCTGGAAGATTAACAATTAGAGGTTCGGGTTTGGAACCACCTATTTGCTGACCATCTGCCGCTATGATAGCTGCCCAATCACCACCTAGGGCAACTGGATGATTCTCTTTACGTATTTTAGCCCAAATCGGTTGTGGAACTACATTCCCAAATAACATGTCAATGTCCGCTAAATTCATCACGCAAGCCTCAACTGTCTGTGCTAACTCCTTATAGTATCCAGCAGGATTTTAACGCGGATCTGGTAAGGCCTGTTTCACTGCTAACACTTCGGCTCGCTTCCACGGAATGTGTATCCACACTCTCTGGAATTGCGCCGGAGCGGCAGCAATACCATTCACTGCGTCAGCTCGCACAGCTTCACGCCAAATTGGAGGAACCTCCCTCATTGGATATTGGCGATTCTGCTTCGTACTATGTCTTTCTAACTCTCTCGGTGAACGAAGAGATGGGTCATTCCTATAGCTTAAAATTAGTTCCATTGCTTCCTTTATATCTTGACCAACTATCATACCTGCAGCAAATTCTTTTTGAACATTAATTAATTCTTCTAAATTCGAGTCAGTGTCATCTTCTTCCAATTCCTCACGTAAAAGGGAGCACATTTCGTCGAACACATATCGTTGTGTCGGTTCTTTCCACTGCATAAATGTATCTAATACATCTCTAGTACTATATCTCCTACTCTTCGAAATCCATCTGAGAGCCGTGGAATCTAATATTCCCTGTTCCTCAGTACTTGGAAGCTGACTACGTCTCTGTACGGAGTCAGAGGCAGGAGTCTTAATTAAAGTTTTATAGAAAGGAGACAGAATATTGGAGACAGAATCCGTGATTCTCCGACGAAAAGAAAGCGGAGTCATAATACTAGCAGATGTAGAATACACAGTAGCAGTTGGAACAGTTAGAACAGGAACAGTAGGAGTATCAGGCAAGGTAGCTTGTGAAACAGTAGGTATAAGCAATACAGGTGCAGGCAAAGAAGCCGGCAACCCTGGAAGAGGGGGTGCCGAAGGAACATTCACATTGACCACAGGAGGTACAGGAGCTTGATTCAGGGGAGCAGGAGCAGGAATACCAGGTTGTTCAGCAACCGGCAATTGAATATTCGGTAACGGTGGAGCCGTAGCACCCTGTGCATACGGTGGGGGTGACTGTAACAAGTAAGACAACAGAGGATCGTTTTCGGGGTCCTCTACTATCTTAGCCGTACTTGATGGCAAGGCAGGATAGCACTTGTCTATCGCTAAATTACGCTCTCTAGTAGCCACCTCTATTGCCTTCTCAGACTCGTTGACATGCAGCTGCTTAGCAGCCTGTTCTAAAGTCAACTCTTGCTCTTTCTGTTCTCTCTTCAACCTTTTAATTTCTCTCTGTTTAGATTATTTTCGCCAGTAACGGAAAGAATCAAACATTGCCGGCCGGGCTTTCTTCTTAAACAATTTCACTTCTAAATTGTCAAGGACTTCAGGTTCAAAACTACCATGCAGTGGCCAACTAAGGACACCGTCTTTTTCAGTATATCGGACCCACACCTCATTATAAGATATAGGACCCACACCGTGTTTACAATAAAGATCATATAGAGGAGTTCCAATCGGAGGAACCAGACATGAGTCCTCCAACCGGGAATCACTGTTGCAGCCAAAACACGACAACATACAATTTTTCCGACTTACCATTTTGTAATCCGGAACATAGAACGAACAAAGAAACACAAACAGAAATGTGCACTCGAACCAAGAACTTAGGCCTACCAAAGTGAACCAATGTATCGATACCCAAACTAAACCAAAAGATTATCGTAACCAGAACATCCAGTGATAATCTTACGAAACCAAACCAAACCAAGGACTAAAAGGATTTTATCCAAACAGGAACAACCCTTACGAAGTAACCAACTAGCAACCACTTAATACTTAACTGAGGCACTGAAGACGTCACCAAGGAGAAACCCGTCTTGTCTCGCCGTACTAAGGACTGCACCTCGGGTCCAAGACAGGGCGACGGTCAAGGCAACGGACCACTGCAGCCGTCCTGAACGGGAACCCTCGTGGAAGAGAACGTCGGGCCACTTTTGCGATATGCCGGGATCGATGAAGTGGGGCGCCTCCCTCAGGAATCTTCACACGAAGCTTCTCGAACTCTTCAGGCTTTTGGACCGGTACCGAATGACGTCGCCCCACAAGGGGCGCCAATTGGAGTTCTGGACTTTTTGGTTCCGTCCAGAGGTGTCAGGGATAACACCCGAAGACCCCGGAGTTCTACCTGTCTCGGTGCACAAATAAACAGAAACACGGGCTTCTCGATGGTGGCGTCAAAGACCAAAGGTTTATTACTGCAGGGACACAGAAGTCACAGAAACTACACACGGGCAGAATCTAGGAGCCTGTTCGATTTGTACAAGAAGGGTTGCTCCTTGTATACTAAATATTAGCCTTCAGGCAAATTCTTTACATGTTAGTACATTCCCAAACTTTTGTGTCCTAAACAATAAATATTTGGCGTTGCACAGGAATCGTCGACAATATCTGATGTCAAAACATTACGAACGAGGGGTTCCCACTATTCCATCACAATTCCATGTCAACTTCTTATTCAAGAGCTGGACCGTATCATCGTAAATTTCGTTACCTCCCCCTAATAAAGGCCCAGAAGGAAAGGAGCAGAGCCAGGTGCAGAAGATAGAAAAGCAGGATAAGAGATGTTTGTGGGTCGTAAATGGGCAAGGCTACCAGCTTCGGCCGCCTAATCATGATCAGGCCAACGAACACGAGAACCAGTATAGCAGGACTGGCCTAAGGCAGAGGAGGCAGTTTCTGTTGAGTCATGCAGCCATGGCGTGTTCTGTTCTAAGGTGCACGTGTCACTAGAGAGGTGAATCGCCGGCTAAAGCCTACGTGTCCTTAATCGAAATGAAGTAATCAGAGGTCATTGCGTGTCCATTGTCTATGTGAGGGCAAGAAACACAAGATGGCTGCCATAATCTAAGATGGATGCCATGGGTAGATCAGAAATGTGTTTGTAACAGGAGTACTCTTGCTCGTAGCATAGCGAAATCACCAGGATATGCTAAATGGATCATTTGCGGTTCACTGATACCAGAATTATGTATTTACGACAATGTTGAAAACACGGGTTCAAATCGTCACGGAACCTCACCGCTGGAATGAGTCCTGTCACTGAGGTCTCCACTGTGGAGGGTTCACCTGTAATCACTTATTCTGAGGCCGCTAGAATGAGTCCCGTCACTTAGCCCTTGAGGCCTTCTGTGTGGAGGGTTCACCTGTGATCATTGATTCTGAGGCCCCTGGAATGAGTCCTGTCACTGAGCCATCGAGGCCTCCACTGTGGAAGGTTCACCTGTAATCACTGATTCTGAGGCCACTGGAATGAGTTCCGTCACTGAGCCCCTAAGGCCTCCTCTGTGAAGGGTTTATCTGCCGTCACTGATTCTGAGACCCCTGGAATGAGTCCTGTCACTGAGCCCTCAAGGCCTCCTCAGTGGAGGGTTCACCTGTGATCACTGATTCTGAGGCCGCTGGAATGAGTCCTGTCACTGATCCCTCGAGGCCTCCTCTGTGGAGGGTTCACCTGTGATCACTTATTCTGAGGCCCCTAAAATGAGCCCTGTCACTGAGCCCTCGGGGCCGCCTCTGTGGAGGGTTCACCTGCAGTCACTGATTCTGAGGCCACTGGAATGGGTACTTGTCACTGAGCCCTCAGGGCCTCCACTGTGGAGGGTTCACCTGTGATCACTGATTTTGAGGCCACTGGAATAAGTTCCGTCACTGAGCCCTCGGGGCCTCCACTGTGGAGGGTTCAACTGCAGTCACTGATACTGAGGCCACTGGAATGAGTTCCGTCACTGAGCCCTCGAAGCCTCCTCTGGGGAGGGTTCACCTGCAGTCACTGATTCTGAGGCCCCTGGAATGAGTCCCGTCACTGAGCCTTCGAGGCCTCCTCTGTGGAGGGTTCACCTGTAATCACTGATTCTGAGGCCGCTGGAATGAGTTCTGTCACTGAGCCCTCAAGGCCTCCTCTGTGGAGGGTTCACCTGCAGTCACTGATTCTGAGGCCCCTGGAATGAGTCTTGTCACTAAGCCCTCGAGGCCTCCACAGTGGAAGGTTCACCTGTAATCACTGATTTTGAGGCCGCTGGAATGAGTTCCGTCACTGAGCCCTCGAAGCCTCCTCTGTGGAGGGTTCACCTGCAGTCACTGATTCTGAGGCCCCTGGAATGAGTCCCGTCACTGAGCCTTCGAGGCCTCCTCTGTGGAGGGTTCACCTGTAATCACTGATTCTGAGGCCGCTGGAATGAGTTCCGTCACTGAGCCCTCAAGGCCTCCTCTGTGGAGGGTTCACCTGCAGTCACTGATTCTGAGGCCCCTGGAATGAGTCCTGTCACTAAGCCCTCGAGGCCTCCACTGTGGAAGGTTCACCTGTAATCACTGATTCTGAGGCCGCTGGAATGAGTTTCATCACTGAGCCCTCGAGGCCTCCTCTGCGGAGGGTTCACCTGCAGTCACTGATTCTGAGGCCCCTGGAATAAGTCCTGTCACTGAGCCCTCGAGGCCTCCTCTGTGGAGGGTTCACCTGTGATCCCTGATTCTGAGGCCGCTGGAATGAGTCCTGTCACTGAGGTCTCCACTGTGGAGGGTTCACCTGTAATCACTGATTCTGAGGCCTCTAGAATGAGTCCCGTCACTTAGCCCTTGAGGCCTTCTGTGTGGAGGGTTCACCTGTGATCACTGATTCTGAGGCCACTGGAATGAGTCCTGTCACTGAGCCCTCGGGGCCTCCTCTGTAGAGGGTTCACCTGTGATCACTGATTCTGAGGCCCCTGGAATGAGTCCTGTCACTGAGCCCTCGAGGCCTCCACTGTGGAGGGTTCACCTGTGATCACTGATTCTGAGGACCCTGGAATCAGCCCCGTCACTTAGCCGTCCGGGCCTCCTCTGTGGAGGGTTCACCTGTGATCATTGATTCTGAGGCCCCTGGAATAAGTCCTGTCACTGAGCCATCGAGGCCTCCATTGTGGAAGGTTCCCCTGTAATCACTGATTCTGAGGCCACTGGAATGAGTCCTGTCACTGAGCCCCTGAGGCCTCCTCTGTGGAGGGTTTATCTGCCGTCACTGATTCTGAGACCCCTGGAATGAGTCCTGTCACTGAGCCCTCAAGGCCTCCTCAGTGGAGGGTTCACCTGTGATCACTGATTCTGAGGCCGCTGGAATGAGTCCTGTCACTGATCCCTTGAGGCCTCCTCTGTGGAGGGTTCACCGGTGATCACTTATTCTGAGGCCCCTAAAATGAGCCCTGTCACTGAGCCCTCGGGGCCTCCTCTGTGGAGGGTTCACCTGCAGTCACTGATTCTGAGGCCACTGGAATGGGTACTTGTCACTGAGCCCTCAGGGCCTCCACTGTGGAGGGTTCACCTGTGATCACTGATTTTGAGGCCACTGGAATAAGTTCCGTCACTGAGCCCTCGGGGCCTCCACTGTGGAGGGTTCACCTGCAGTCACTGATACTGAGGCCACTGGAATGAGTCCTGTCACTGAGCCCTCGAGGCCTCCACTGTGGAACGTTCACCAGTAATCACTGATTCTAAGGCCACTGGAATGAGTCCTGTCACTGAGCCCTCGAGGCCTCCACTGTGGAGGGTTCACCTGTGATCACTGATTCTGAGGCCGCTGGCGTGAGTTCCGTCACTGAGCCCTCGAGGGCTCCTCTGTGGAGGGTTCACCTGCAGTCACTGATTCTGGGGCCCCTGGAATGAGTCCTGTCACTGAGCCCTAGAGTCCTCCTCTGTGGAGGGTTCACCTGTGATCACTGATTCTGAGGCCACTGGAATGAGTCCCGTCACTGAGCCCTCGAGGCCTCCACTGTGGAGGGTTCACCTGTGATCACTGATTCTGAGGCCGCTGGAATGAGTTCCGTCACTGAGCCCTCGAGGCCTCCTCTGTGGAGGGTTCACCTGCAGTCACTGATTCTGAGACCCCTGAAATGAGTCCCGTCACTGAGCCCTCCAGGCCTCCTTAGTGGAGGGTTCACCTGTAATCACTGATTCTGAGGCCGCTGGAAAGAGTTCCGTCACTGAGCCCTCGAGGCCTCCTCTGTGGAGGGTTCACCTGCAGTCACTGATTCTGAGGCCCCTGGAATGAGTCCTGTCACTGAGACCTCAAGGCCTCCTCTGTGGAGGGTTCACCTGCAGTCACTGATTCTGAGGCCCCTTGATTGAGTCCTGTCACTGAGCCCTCCAGGCCTCCACTGTGGAAGGTTAACCTGTAATCACTGATTCTGAGGCCCCTGGAATGAGTCCTGTCACTGAGCCCTTGAGGCCTCCACTGTGGAAGGTTCACCTGTAATCACTGATTCTGAGGCCCCTGGAATGAGTCCTGTCACTGAGCTCTCGGGGCCTCCACTGTGGAGGGTTCACCTGTGATCACTGATTCTGAGGCCCCTGGAATCAGCCCTGTCACTTAGCCATCCGGGCCTCCTCTGTGCAGGGTTCACCTGTGATCATTGATTCTGAGGCACCTGGAATGAGTCCTGTCACTGAGCCATCGAGGCCTCCTCTGTGGAGGGTTCACCTGTGATCACTGATTCTGAGGCCACTGGAATGAGTTCCGTCACTGAGCCCCCGAGGCCTCCTCTGTGGAGAGTTCATCTGCAGTCATTGATTTTGAGGCCCCTGGAATGAGTCCCGTCACTGAGCCCTCGAGGCCTCCTCTGTGGAGGGTTCACCTGTGATCACTGATTCTGAGGCCCCTGGAATCAGCCCTGTTACTGAGCCCTTGGGGCCTCCTCTGTGGAGGGTTCACCTGTGATCACTGATTCTGAGGCCGCTGGAATGAGTCCTGTCACTGAGGCCTCCACTGTGGAGGGTTCCCCTATGATCACTGTTCTGAGGCCCCTGGAATGAGTCCCGTCACTGAGCCCTCGAGGCCTCCACTGTGGAAGGTTCACCTGTAATCACTGATTCTGAGGCCACTGGAATGAGTCCTGTCACTGAGCCCATGAGGCCTCCACTGTGGAAGGTTCACCTGTAATCACTGATTCTGAGGCCGCTGGAATGAGTTCCGTCACTGAGCCCTTGAGGCCTCCTCTGTGGAGGGTTCACCTGCAGTCACTGATTCTGAGGCCACTGGAATGAGTCCTGTCACTGAGCCTTCGAGGCCTCCTCTGTGGAGGGTTCACTTGTGATCACTGATTCTGAGGCTCCTGGAATGAGCCCTGCCACTGAGCCCTTGAGCCACCTCTGTGGAGGGTTCACCTGTGATCACTGATTCTGAGGACGCTGGAATGAGTCCTGTCACTGAGGCCTCCACCGTGGAGGGTTCACCTGTAAACACTGATTCTGAGGCCCCTGGAATGAGTCCCGTCACTGAGCCCTCAAGGCCTCCTCTGCGGAGGGTTAACCTGTAATCACTGATTCTGAGGCCGCTGGAATGAGTTCCGTCACTGAACCCTCGGGGCCTCCACTGTGGAGGGTTCAACTGTGATCACTGATTGTGAGGCCCCTGGAATGAGCCCTGTCACTGAGCGGTCGGGCCTCCTTTGTGGAGGGTTCACCTGTGATCATTGATTCTGAGGCCCCTGGTATAAGCCCTGTCACTGAGCCCTCAAGGCCTCCACAGTGGAAGGTTCACCTGTAATCACTGATTTTGAGGCCGCTGGAATGAGTTCCGTCACTGAGCCCTCGAAGCCTCCTCTGTGGAGGGTTCACCTGCAGTCACTGATTCTGAGGTTCTGGAATGAGTCCCGTCACTGAGCCTTCGAGGCCTCCTCTGTGGAGGGTTCACCTGTAATCACTGATTCTGAGGCCGCTGGAATGAGTTCCGTCACTGAGCCCTAAAGGCCTCCTCTGTGGAGGGTTCACCTGCAGTCACTGATTCTGAGGCCCCTGGAATAAGTCCTGTCACTGAGCCCTCGAGGCCTCCTCTGTGGAGGGTTCACCTGTGATCACTGATTCTGAGGCCCCTGGAATGAGCCCTGTCACTGGGCCCTCGGGGCCTCCTCTGTGGAGGGTTCACCTGTGATCCCTGATTCTGAGGCCGCTGGAATGAGTCCTGTCACTGAGGCCTCCACTGTGGAGGGTTCACCTGTAATCACTGATTCTGAGGCCGCTAGAATGAGTCCTGTCACTTAGCCCTTGCGGCCTTCTCTGTGGAGGGTTCACCTGTGATCACTGATTCTGAGGCCCCTGGAATGAGTCCTGTCACTGAGCCCTCGGGCCGCCTCTGTGGAGGGTTCACCTGTGATCACTGATTCTGAGGACCCTGGAATGAGTCCTCTCACTGAGCCCTCGGGGCCGCCTCTGTGGAGGGTTCACCTGTGATCACTGATTCTGAGGACCCTGGAATGAGTCCTCTCACTGAGCCCTCGGGGCCTCCTCTGTGGAGGGTTCACCTGTGATCACTGATTCTGAGGCCGCTGGAATGAGTCCTGTCACTGAGGCCTCCACTGTGGATGGTTTACCTGTAATCACTGATTCTGAGACCCCTGGAATGAGTTTTGTCACTGAACCCTTTGAGGCCTCCTCTTTGGAGGGTTCACCTGTAATCACTGATTCTGAGGCCGCTGGAATGAGTTCCGTCACTGAGCCCTCGGGCCTCCACTGTGGAGGGTTCACCTGTGATCACTGATTCTGAGGCCGCTGGAATGAGTCCTGTCACTGAGGCCTCCACTGTGGAGGGTTCACCTATAATCACTGTTCTGAGGCCCCTGGAATGAGCCCTGTCACTGAGCCCTCGAGACCTCCTCTGTGGAGGGTTCACCTGTGATCACTGATTCTGAGGCCCCTGGAATGAGCCCTGTCACTGAGCCCTCGGGCCTCCTCTGTGGAGGGTTCACCTTTGATCACTGATTCCGAGGCCCCTGGAATGAGTCCTGTCACTGATAGCCAGAAACCGGTCCTTGGATGCTTGATTCCGGTCTGGGAAAGACATGGCTTGGTAGTTCGGACTGGACTGTTCCCATGAGGCACAGGGTCAGAGCTGATTTGCATATAGCCAGTGTCTAACCCAGGGTGGTGTGGAGTGCAAAAAAACGATGGATTTAGGCCCAGATCCTTGTACTGGGGTGAATGTATGACATTGTTCTACATTCTGTCCATCACTGATTCTGAGGCCGCTGGAATGAGTCCTGTCACTGAGGCCTCCACTGTGGAGGGTTCACCTGCAATCACTGATTCTGAGGCCCCTGGAATGAGTCCCGTCACTGAGCCCTCGAGGCCTCCTCTGTGGAGGGTTCACCTGTAATCACTGATTCTGAGGCTGCTGGAATGAGTTCCGTCACTGAGCCCTCGAGGCCTCCTCTGTGGAGGGTTTACCTGCAGTCACTGATTCTGAAGCCCCTGAAATGAGTCCTGTAACTGAGCCCTCGAGGCCTCCACTGTGGAAGGTTCCCCTGTAATCACTGATTCTGAGGCCGCTGGAATGAGTTCCGTCACTGAGCCCTCGAGGCCTCCTCTGTGGAAGGTTCACCTGCAGTCACTGATTGTGATGCCCCTGGAATGAGTCCTGTCACTGAGCCCTCGAGGAATCCTCTGTGGAGAGTTCACCTGTGATCACTGAATCTGAGGCCCCTGGAATGAGCCCTGTCACTGAGCCCTCGGGGCCTCCTCTGTGGAGGGTTCACCTGTGATCACTGATTCTGAGGCCGCTGGATTGAGTCTGGTCACTGAGGCCTCCACTGTGGATGGTTCACCTCTAATCACTGATTCTGAGGCCCCTAGATTGAGTCCCGTCACTTAGCCCTCGAGGCCTCCTCTGTGGAGGGTTCACCTGTGATCACTGATTCTGAGGCCACTGGAATGAGTCCCGTCACTGAGCCCTCGGGGCCTCCTCTGTGGTGGGTTCACCTGTGAGCACTGATTCTGAGGGCCCTGGAATGAGTCCTGTCACTGAGCCCTCGAGGCCTCCACTGTGGAGGGTTCACTTGTGATCACTGATTCTGAGGCCCCTGGAATGAGTCCTCTCACTGAGCCCCCGGGTCCTCCACAATGGAGGATTCACCTGTAATCACTGATTCTGAGGCCCCTGGAATGAATCCTCTCACTGAGGCCTCCTCTCTGGAGGGTTCACCTGTAAACACTGATTCTGAGGCCCCTGGAATGAGTCCTGTCACTACGTTCTCGGGCCTCCACTATGCAGGGTTCACCTACAGTCACTCACTGATTCTGAGGCCACAGGAATGAGTCACGTCACTGATCCCTTGGGGCCTCCACTGTGGAGGGTTCACCTGTGATTACTGATTCTGAGGCCCCTGGAATGAGTCCTGTCACTGAGCCCTCGAGGCCTCCACTGTGGAAGGTTCACCTGTTATCACTGATTCTGAGTCTGCTGGAATGAGTTCCGTCACTGAGCCCTCGAGGCCTCCTCTGTGGAGGGTTCACCTGCAGTCACTGATTCTGAGGACCCTGGAATGAGTACTGTCACTGAGCCCTCGAGGCCTCCTCTGTGGAGGGTTCACCTGTGATCACTGATTCTGAGGACCCTGGAATGAGTACTGTCACTGAGCCCTCGGGTCCTCCTCTGTGGAGGGTTCACCTGTGATCACTGATTCTGAGGCCGCTGGAATGATTCCTGTCACTGAGGCCTCCACTTTGGAGGGTTCACCTGTAATCACTGATTCTGAGGCCCCTGGAATGAGTCCCGTCACTGAGCCCTCGAGGCCTCCTTAGTGGAGGGTTCACCTATAATCACTGATTCTGAGGCCGCTGGAAAGAGTTCCGTCACTGAGCCCTCGAGGCCTCCTCTGTGGAGGGTTCACCTGCTGTCACTGATTCTGAGGCCCCTGGAATGAGTCCTGTCACGGAGCCCTCGAGGCCTCCTCTGTGGAGGGTTCACCTACAGTCACTGATTCTGAGGCCCCTGGAATGAGTCCTGTCACTGAGCCCTCGAGGCCTCCACTGTGGAAGGTTCACCTGTAATCACTGATTCTGAGGCGGCTGGAATGAGTTCCGTCACTGAGCCCTCCACTTTGGAGGGTTCACCTGTAATCACTGATTCTGAGGCCCCTGGAATGAGCTCTGTCACTGAGCCCTCGAGGCCTCCTCTGTGGAGGGTTCACCTGCAGTCACTGATTCAGAGGCCCCTGGAATGATTCCTGTCACTGAGGCCACGAGGCCTCCACTGTGGAAGGTTCACCTGTAATCACTGATTTTGAGGCCGCTGGAATGAGTTCCGTCACTGAGCCCTCGAGGCCTCCTCTGTGGAGAGTTCACCTGCAGTCACTGATTCTGAGGCCCCTGGAATGAGTCCTGTCACTGAGCCCTCGAGGCCTCCTCTGTGGAGGGTTCACCTGTGATCACTGATTCCTTACGCCCCTGGAATGAGCCCTGTCACTGAGCCCTCGGGGCCTCCTCTGTGGAGGGTTCACCTGTGATCACTGATTCTGAGGCCCCGGGAATGAGTCCTGTCACTGATAGCCAGAAACCGGTCCTTGGATGCTTGATTCCGGTCTGGGAAAGACATGGCTTGGTAGTTCGGACTGGACTGTTCCCAAGAGGCACAGGGTCAGAGCTGATTTGCATATAGCCAGTGTCTAACCCAGGGTGGTGTGGAGTGCAAAAAAACGATGGATTTAGGCCCAGATCCTAGTACTGGGGTGAATGTATGACATTGTTCTACATTCTGTCTATCACTGATTCTGAGGCCGCTGGAATGAGTCCTGTCACTGAGGCCTCGAGGCCTCCTTTGTGGAGGATTCACATGTAATCAGTGATTCTGAGGTCGCTGGAATGAGTTCCGTCACTGAGCCCTCGAGGCCTCCTCTGTGGAGGGTTCACCTGCAGTCACTGAGTCTGAGGCCCCTGGAATGAGTCCTGTCACTGAGCCCACGAGGCCTCCACTGTGGAAGGTTCACCTGTAATCACTGATTCTGAGGCCGCTGGAATGAGTTCCGTCACTGAGCCCTCGTGGCCTCCTTTGTGGAGGATTCACCTGTAATCAGTGATTCTGAGGCCACTGGAATGGGTACTTGTCACTGAGCCCTCAGGGCCACCACTGTGGAGGGTTTACCTGTGATCACTGATTTGAGGCCACTGGAATGATTTCCATCATTGAGCACTCGGGCCTCCACTGTGGAGGGTTCACCTGTTATCACTGATTCTGAGGCCACTGGAATGAGCCCTGTCACTGAGCCCTCGGGGCCTCCACTGTGGAGGGTTCACCTGCAGCCACTAATACTGAGGCCACTGGAATGAGTCCTGTCACTGAGCCCTCGAGGCCTCCACTGTGGAACGTATACCAGTAATCACTGATTCTAAGGCCGCTGGAATGAGTCCTGTCACTGAGCCCTCGAGGCCTCCACTGTGGAGGGTTCACCTGTGATCACTGATTCTGAGGCCACTGGAATGAGTTCCGTCACTGAGCCCTTGAGGCCTCCTCTGTGGAGGGTTCACCTGCAGTCACTGATTCTGAGGCCCCTTGAATGAGTCCTGTCACTGAGCCCTCAAGGCCTCCTCTGTGGAGGGTTCACCTGTGATCACTGATTCTGAGGCCCCTGGAATGAGTCCTGTCACTGAGCGCTCAAGGCCTCCTCTGTGGAGGGTTCACCTGTGATCACTGATTCTGAGGCCCCTGGAATGAGCCCTGTCACTGAGCCCTCGGGTCCTCCTCTGTGGAGGGTTCACCTGCAGTCACTGATTCTGAGGCCCCTGGAATGAGTCCTGTCACTGAGCCCTCAAGGCCTCCTCTGTGGAGGGTTCACCTGTGATCACTGATTCTGAGGCCCCTAGAATGAGTCCTGTCACTGAGGCCTCCACTTTGGAGGGTTCACCTGTAATCACTGATTCTGAGGCCCCTGGAATGAGTCCCGTCACTGAGCCCTCAAGGCCTCCTTAGTGGAGGGTTCACCTGTAATCACTGATTCTGAGGCCGCTGGAAAGAGTTCTGTCACTGAGCCCTCGAGGCCTCCTCTGTGGAGGGTGCACCTGCAGTCACTGAATCTGAGGCCCCTGGAATGAGTCCTGTCACGGAGCCCTCGAGGCCTTCTCTGTGGAGGGTTCACCTGCAGTCACTGATTCTGAGGCCCCTGGAATGAGTCCTGTCACTGAGCCCTTGAGGCCTCCACTGTGGAAGGTTCACCTGTAATCACTGATTCTGAGGCCACTGGAATGAGTTCAGTCACTGAGCCCTCGAGGCCTCCTCTGTGGAGGGTTTACCTGCAGTCACTGATTCTGAGGCCCCTGGAATGAGTCCTGTCACTGAGGCCTCGAGGCCTCCACTGTGGAGGGGTCACCTGTAATCACTGATTCTGAGGCCCCTGCAATGAGCCCTGTCACTGAGACCTCGGGGCATCTTCTGTGGAGGGTTCACCTGTGATCACTGATTTTGAGGCCCCTGTTATGAGTCCCGTCACTAAGCCCTCGGGGCCTCCACTGTGAAGGGATCACCTGTGATCACTGATTCTGAGGCCGCTGGAATGAGTTCCGTCACTGAGCCCTCAAGGCCTCCTTTGTGGACGATTCACCTGTAATCAGTGATTCTGAGGTCGCTGGAATGAGTTCCGTCACTGAGCCCTCGAGGCCTCCTCTGTGAAGGGTTCACCTGCAGTCACTGATTCTGAGGCCCCTGGAATGAGTCCTGTCACTGAGCCCTCGAGGCCTCCACTGTGGAAGGTTCACCTGTAATCACTGATTCTGAGGCCGCTGGAATGAGTTCCGTCACTGAGCCCTCGAGGCCTCTTCTGTGGAGGGTTCACCTGCAGTCACTGATTCTGAGGCCCCTGGAATGAGTCCTGTCACTGAGCCCTCGAGGCCTCCTCTGTGGAGGGTTCACCTGTGATCACTGATTCTGAGGCCGCTGGATTGAGTTGGGTCACTGAGGCCTCCACTGTGAAGGGTTCACTTGTGATCACTGATTCTGAGGCCCCTGGAATGAGCCCTGTCACAAAGCCCTCGGGGCCTCCTCTGTGGAGGGTTCACCTGTGATCACTGATTCCTAGGCCGCTGGAATGAGTCCTGTCACTGAGGCCTCCACTGTGAAGGGTTCACCTGTAATCACTGATTCTGAGGCCCCTGGAATGAGTCCTGTCACTGAGCCCTCGAGGCCTCCTCTGTGGAGGGTTCACCTGTAATCACTGATTCTGAGGCCGCTGGAATGCATTCCGTCACTGAGCCCTCAAGGCCTCCTCTGTGGAGGGTTCACCTGCAGTCATTGATTCTGAGGCCCCTGGAATGAGTTCTGTCACTGAGCCCTCGAGGCCTCCTCTGTGGAGGGTTCACCTGCAGTCACTGATTCTGAGGCCCCTGGAATGAGTCCTGTCACTGAGCCCTCGAGGGCTCCTCTGTGGAGGGTTCACCTGTGATCACTGATTCTGAGGCCCCTGAAATGAGCCCTGTCACTGAGCCCTAGGGGCCTCCTCCGTGGAGGGTTGACCTGCAATCACTGATTCTGAGGCCACTGGAATGGGTACTTGTCACTGAGCCCTCAGGGCCTCCAATGTGGAGGGTTTACCTGTGATCACTGATTTGAGGCCACTGGAATGAGTTCCATCATTGAGCACTCAGGGCCTCCACTGTGGAGGGTTCACCTGTGATCACTGATTCTGAGGCCACTGGAATGAGCCCTGTCACTGAGCCCTCGGGCCTCCACTGTGGAGGGTTCACCTGCAGTCACTGATACTGAGGCCACTGGAATGAGTTCTGTCACTGAGCACTTGAGGCCTCCTCTGTAGAGGGTTCACCTGCAGTCACTGATTCTGAGGCCCCTGGAATGAGTCCTGTCACTGAGCCCTCAAGGCCTCCTCTGTGGAGGGTTCACCTGTGATCACTGATTCTGAGGCCCCTGGAATGAGTCCTGTCACTGAGCCCTCAAGGCCTCCTCTGTGGAGGGTTCACCTGTGATCACTGATTCTGAGGCCCCTGGAATGAGCCGTCACTGAGCCCTCGGGTCCTCCTCTGTGGAGGGTTCACCTGCAGTCACTGATTCTGAAGCCCCTGGAATGAGTCCTGTCACTTAGCCCTCAAGGCCTCCTCTGTGGAGGGTTCACCTGTGATCACTGATTCTGAGGCCCCTGGAATAAGCCCTGTCACTGAGCCCTCGGGTCCTCCTCTGTGGAGGGTTCACCTGTGATCACTGATTCTGAGGCCCCTAGAATGAGTCCTGTCACTGAGGCCTCCACTTTGGAGGGTTCACCTGTAATCACTGATTCTGAGGCCCCTGGAATGAGTCCTGTCACTGAGTCCTTGGGCCTCCACTATGCAGGGTTCACATGCAGTCACTCACTGATTCTGAGGCCGCAGGAATGAGCCCCGTCATTGAGCCCTCGGGGCCTCCACTGTGGAGGGTTCACCTGTGATGACTGATTCTGAGGCCCCTGGAATGAGTCCTGTCACTGAGCCCTCGAGGCCTCCACTGTGGAAGGTTCACCTGTTATCACTGATTCTGAGGCTGCTGGAATGAGTTCCGTCACTGAGCCCTCGAGGCCTCCTCTGTGGAGGGTTCACCTGCAGTCACTGATTCTGAGGCCCCTGGAATGAGTCCTGTCACTGAGCCCTCGAGGCCTCCTCTGTGGAGGGTTCACTTGTGATCACTGATTCTGAGGCCCCTGGAATGAGCCCTGTCACAAAGCCCTCGGGGCCTCCTCTGTGGAGGGTTCACCTGTGATCACTGATTCCTAGGCCGCTGGAATGAGTCCTGTCACTGAGGCCTCCACTGTGGAGGGTTCACCTGTAATCACTGATTCTGAGGCCCCTGGAATGAGTCCCGTCACTGAGCCCTCGAGGCCTCCTCTGGGGAGGGTTCAACTGTAATCATTGATTCTGAGGCCCCTGGAATGAGTTCTGTCACTGAGCCCTCGAGCCCTCCACTGTGGAAGGTTCACCTGTAATCATTGATTCTGAGGCCGCTGGAACGAGTTCCGTCACTGAGCCCTCGAGGCCTCCTGTGTGGAGGGTTCACCTGTGATCACTGATTCTGAGGAGCCTGAAATGAGCCCTGTCACTGACCCCTCTGGGCATCCTCTGTGGAGGGTTGACCTGCAATCACTGATTCTGAGGCCACTGGAATGGGTACTTGTCACTGAGCCCTCAGGGCCTCCACTGTGGAGGGTTTACCTGTGATCACTGATTTGAGGCCACTGGAATGAGTTCCATCATTGAGCACTCGGGGCCTCCACTGTGGAGGGTTCACCTGTGATCACTGATTCTGAGGCCACTGGAATGAGCCCTGTCACTGAGCCCTCGGGGCCTCCACTGTGGAGGGTTCACCTGTGATCACTGATTCTGAGGCCACTGGAATGAGTTCCGTCACTGAGCCCTTGAGGCCTCCTCTGTGGAGGGTTCACCTGCAGTCACTGATTCTGAGGCCCCTGGAATGAGTCCTGTCACTGAGCCCTCAAGGCCTCCTCTGTGGAGGGCTCACTTGTGATCACTGATTCTGAGGCCCCTGGAATGAGTCCTGTCACTGAGCCCTCAAGGCCTCCTCTGTGGAGGGTTCACCTGTGATCACTGATTCTGAGGCCCCTGGAATGAGCCCTGTCACTGAGCCCTCGGGTCCTCCTCTGTGGAGGGTTCACCTGCAGTCACTGATTCTGAGGCCCCTGGAATGAGTCCTGTCACTGAGCCCTCAAGGCCTCCTCTGTGGAGGATTCACCTGTGATCACTGATTCTGAGGCCCCTGGAATAAGCCCTGTCACTGAGCCCTCGGGTCCTCCTCTGTGGAGGGTTCACCTGTGATCCCTGATTCTGAGGCCCCTAGAATGAGTCCTGTCACTGAGGCCTCCACTTTGGAGGGTTCACCTGTAATCACTGATTCTGAGGCCCCTGGAATGAGTCCCGTCACTGAGCCCTCAAGGCCTCCTTAGTGGAGGATTTACCTGTAATCACTGATTCTGAGGCCGCTGGAAAGAGTTCTGTCACTGAGCCCTCGAGGCCTCCTCTGTGGAGGGTGCACCTGCAGTCACTGATTCTGAGGCCCCTGGAATGAGTCCTGTCACTGAGCCCTTGAGGCCTCCACTGTGGAAGGTTCACCTGTAATCACTGATTCTGAGGCCGCTGGAATGAGTTCCGTCACTGAGCCCTCGAGGCCTCCTCTGTGGAGGGTTCACCTGCAGTCACTGATTCTGAGGCCCCTGGAATGAGTCCTGTCACTGAGGCCTCAAGGCCTCTACTGTGGAGGGGTCACCTGTAATCACTGATTCTGAGGCCCCTGGAATGAGCCCTGTCACTGAGACCTCGGGGCATTTTCTGTGGAGGGTTCACCTGTGATCACTGATTTTGAGGCCCCTGGAATGAGTCCCGTCACTGAGCCCTCGGGGCCTCCTCTGTGGAGGGATCACCTGTGATCACTGATTCTGAGGCCCCTGGAATGAGTCCCGTCACTAAGCCCTCCGGGCCTCCTCTGTGGAGGGTTCACCTGTGATCACTGATTCTGAGGCCCCTGGAATGAGCGCTGTCACAAAGCCCTCGGGGCCTCCTCTGTGGAGGGTTCACCTGTGATCACTGATTCTGAGGCCCCTGGAATAAGCCCTGTCACTTAGCCATCCGGGCCTCCTCTGTGGAGGGTACACCTGTGATCATTGATTCTGAGGCCCCTGGAATGAGTCCTGTCACTGAGCCCTCGAGGCCTCCACTGTGAAAGGTTCACCTGTAATCACTGATTCTGAGGCCCCTGGAATCAGCCCTGTTACCAAGCCCTCAGGCATCCTCTGTGGAGGGTTCACCTGTGATCACTGATTCTGAGGCCGCTGGAATGAGTCCTGTCACTACGGCCTCCACTGTGGAGGGTTCACCTATAATCACTGTTCTGAGGCCCCTGGAATGAGTCCCGTCACTGAGCCCTCGAGGCCTCCTCTGTGGAGGGTTCACCTGTAATCACTGATTCTGAGGCCGTTAGGAATGAGTTCCGTCACTGAGCCCTCGAGGCCTCCTCTGTGGAGGGTTCATCTGCAGTCACTGATTCTGAGGCCCCTGGAATGACTCCTGTCACTGAGCCCTCGAGGCCTCCACTGTGGAGGGTTAACCTGTAATCACTGATTCTGCGGCTGCTGGAATGAGTTCCGTCACTGAGCCCTCGAGGCCTCCTCTGTGGAGGGTTCACCTGCAGTCACTGATTCTGAGGCCCCTGGAATGAGTCCTGTCACGGAGCCCTCGAGGCCTCCTCTGTGGAGGGTTCACCTGTAATCACTGATTCTGAGGCCGCTGGAATGAGTTCCATCACTGAGCCCTCGAGGCCTCCTCTGTGGAGGGTTAACCTGTAATCACTGATTCTGCGGCTGCTGGAATGAGTTCCGTCACTGAGCCCTCGAGGCCTCCTCTGTGGAGGGTTCACCTGCAGTCACTGATTCTGAGGCCCCTGGAATGAGTCCTGTCACGGAGCCCTCGAGGCCTCCTCTGTGGAGGGTTCACCTGTGATCACTGATTCTGAGGCCCCTGGAATGAGTCCTCTCACTGAGCCCTCGGGTCCTCCACTATGGAGGGTTCACCTTTAATCACTGATTCTGAGCCCCCTGGAATGAATCCTCTCACTGAGGCCTCCTCTCTGGAGGGTTCACCTGTGATCACTGATTCTGAGGCCCCTGGAATGAGTCCTGTCACTGAGTCCTCGGGCCTCCACTATGCAGGGTTCACATGTAGTCACTCACTGATTCTGAGGCCGCAGGAATGAGCCCCGTCATTGAGCCCTCGGGGCCTCCACTGTGGAGGGTTCACCTGTGATAACTGATTCTGAGGCCCCTGGAATGAGTCCTGTCACTGAGCCCTCGAGGCCTCCACTGTGGAAGGTTCACCTGTTATCACTGATTCTGAGGCTGCTGGAATGAGTTCCGTCACTGAGCCCTCGAGGCCTCCTCTGTGGAGGGTTCACCTGCAGTCACTGATTCTGAGGCCCCTGGAATGAGTCCTGTCACTGAGCCCTCGAGGCCTCCTCTGTGGAGGGTTCACTTGTGATCACTGATTCTGAGGCCCCTGGAATGAGCCCTGTCACAAAGCCCTCGGGGCCTCCACTTTGGAGGGTTCACCTGTAATCACTGATTCTGAGGCCCCTGGAATGAGTCCCGTCACTGAGCCCTCAAGGCCTCCTTAGTGGAGGATTTACCTGTAATCACTGATTCTGAGGCCGCTGGAAAGAGTTCTGTCACTGAGCCCTCGAGGCCTCCTCTGTGGAGGGTGCACCTGCAGTCACTGATTCTGAGGCCCCTGGAATGAGTCCTGTCACTGAGCCCTTGAGGCCTCCACTGTGGAAGGTTCACCTGTAATCACTGATTCTGAGGCCGCTGGAATGAGTTCCGTCACTGAGCCCTCGAGGCCTCCTCTGTGGAGGGTTCACCTGCAGTCACTGATTCTGAGGCCCCTGGAATGAGTCCTGTCACTGAGGCCTCAAGGCCTCTACTGTGGAGGGGTCACCTGTAATCACTGATTCTGAGGCCCCTGGAAAGAGTTCTGTCACTGAGACCTCGGGGCATTTTCTGTGGAGGGTTCACCTGTGATCACTGATTTTGAGGCCCCTGGAATGAGTCCCGTCACTGAGCCCTCGGGGCCTCCTCTGTGGAGGGATCACCTGTGATCACTGATTCTGAGGCCCCTGGAATGAGTCCCGTCACTAAGCCCTCCGGGCCTCCTCTGTGGAGGGTTCACCTGTGATCACTGATTCTGAGGCCCCTGGAATGAGCCCTGTCACAAAGCCCTCGGGGCCTCCTCTGTGGAGGGTTCACCTGTGATCACTGATTCTGAGGCCCCTGGAATAAGCCCTGTCACTTAGCCATCCGGGCCTCCTCTGTGGAGGGTACACCTGTGATCATTGATTCTGAGGCCCCTGGAATGAGTCCTGTCACTGAGCCCTCGAGGCCTCCACTGTGAAAGGTTCACCTGTAATCACTGATTCTGAGGCCCCTGGAATCAGCCCTGTTACCAAGCCCTCAGGCATCCTCTGTGGAGGGTTCACCTGTGATCACTGATTCTGAGGCCGCTGGAATGAGTCCTGTCACTACGGCCTCCACTGTGGAGGGTTCACCTATAATCACTGTTCTGAGGCCCCTGGAATGAGTCCCGTCACTGAGCCCTCGAGGCCTCCTCTGTGGAGGGTTCACCTGTAATCACTGATTCTGAGGCCGTTAGGAATGAGTTCCGTCACTGAGCCCTCGAGGCCTCCTCTGTGGAGGGTTCATCTGCAGTCACTGATTCTGAGGCCCCTGGAATGACTCCTGTCACTGAGCCCTCGAGGCCTCCACTGTGGAAGGTTCACCTGTAATCACTGATTCTGAGGCCGCTGGAATGAGTTCCATCACTGAGCCCTCGAGGCCTCCTCTGTGGAGGGTTAACCTGTAATCACTGATTCTGCGGCTGCTGGAATGAGTTCCGTCACTGAGCCCTCGAGGCCTCCTCTGTGGAGGGTTCACCTGCAGTCACTGATTCTGAGGCCCCTGGAATGAGTCCTGTCACGGAGCCCTCGAGGCCTCCTCTGTGGAGGGTTCACCTGTGATCACTGATTCTGAGGCCCCTGGAATGAGTCCTCTCACTGAGCCCTCGGGTCCTCCACTATGGAGGGTTCACCTTTAATCACTGATTCTGAGCCCCCTGGAATGAATCCTCTCACTGAGGCCTCCTCTCTGGAGGGTTCACCTGTGATCACTGATTCTGAGGCCCCTGGAATGAGTCCTGTCACTGAGTCCTCGGGCCTCCACTATGCAGGGTTCACATGTAGTCACTCACTGATTCTGAGGCCGCAGGAATGAGCCCCGTCATTGAGCCCTCGGGGCCTCCACTGTGGAGGGTTCACCTGTGATAACTGATTCTGAGGCCCCTGGAATGAGTCCTGTCACTGAGCCCTCGAGGCCTCCACTGTGGAAGGTTCACCTGTTATCACTGATTCTGAGGCTGCTGGAATGAGTTCCGTCACTGAGCCCTCGAGGCCTCCTCTGTGGAGGGTTCACCTGCAGTCACTGATTCTGAGGCCCCTGGAATGAGTCCTGTCACTGAGCCCTCGAGGCCTCCTCTGTGGAGGGTTCACTTGTGATCACTGATTCTGAGGCCCCTGGAATGAGCCCTGTCACAAAGCCCTCGGGGCCTCCTCTGTGGAGGGTTCACCTGTGATCACTGATTCCTAGGCCGCTGGAATGAGTCCTGTCACTGAGGCCTCCACTGTGAAGGGTTCACCTGTAATCACTGATTCTGAGGCCCCTGGAATGAGTCCTGTCACTGAGCCCTCGAGGCCTCCTCTGTGGAGGGTTCACCTGTAATCACTGATTCTGAGGCCGCTGGAATGCATTCCGTCACTGAGCCCTCAAGGCCTCCTCTGTGGAGGGTTCACCTGCAGTCATTGATTCTGAGGCCCCTGGAATGAGTTCTGTCACTGAGCCCTCGAGGCCTCCTCTGTGGAGGGTTCACCTGCAGTCACTGATTCTGAGGCCCCTGGAATGAGTCCTGTCACTGAGCCCTCGAGGGCTCCTCTGTGGAGGGTTCACCTGTGATCACTGATTCTGAGGCCCCTGAAATGAGCCCTGTCACTGAGCCCTAGGGGCCTCCTCTGTGAAGGGTTGACCTGCAATCACTGATTCTGAGGCCACTGGAATGGGTACTTGTCACTGAGCCCTCAGGGCCTCCAATGTGGAGGGTTTACCTGTGATCACTGATTTGAGGCCACTGGAATGAGTTCCATCATTGAGCACTCAGGGCCTCCACTGTGGAGGGTTCACCTGTGATCACTGATTCTGAGGCCACTGGAATGAGCCCTGTCACTGAGCCCTCGGGCCTCCACTGTGGAGGGTTCACCTGCAGTCACTGATACTGAGGCCACTGGAATTAGTCCTGTCATTGAGCCCTCGAGGCCTCCACTGTGGAGGGTTCACCTGTGATCACTGATTCTGAGGCCACTGGAATGAGTTCTGTCACTGAGCACTTGAGGCCTCCTCTGTAGAGGGTTCACCTGCAGTCACTGATTCTGAGGCCCCTGGAATGAGTCCTGTCACTGAGCCCTCAAGGCCTCCTCTGTGGAGGGTTCACCTGTGATCACTGATTCTGAGGCCCCTGGAATGAGTCCTGTCACTGAGCCCTCAAGGCCTCCTCTGTGGAGGGTTCACCTGTGATCACTGATTCTGAGGCCCCTGGAATGAGCCGTCACTGAGCCCTCGGGTCCTCCTCTGTGGAGGGTTCACCTGCAGTCACTGATTCTGAAGCCCCTGGAATGAGTCCTGTCACTTAGCCCTCAAGGCCTCCTCTGTGGAGGGTTCACCTGTGATCACTGATTCTGAGGCCCCTGGAATAAGCCCTGTCACTGAGCCCTCGGGTCCTCCTCTGTGGAGGGTTCACCTGTGATCACTGATTCTGAGGCCCCTAGAATGAGTCCTGTCACTGAGGCCTCCACTTTGGAGGGTTCACCTGTAATCACTGATTCTGAGGCCCCTGGAATGAGTCCTGTCACTGAGTCCTCGGGCCTCCACTATGCAGGGTTCACATGCAGTCACTCACTGATTCTGAGGCCGCAGGAATGAGCCCCGTCATTGAGCCCTCGGGGCCTCCACTGTGGAGGGTTCACCTGTGATGACTGATTCTGAGGCCCCTGGAATGAGTCCTGTCACTGAGCCCTCGAGGCCTCCACTGTGGAAGGTTCACCTGTTATCACTGATTCTGAGGCTGCTGGAATGAGTTCCGTCACTGAGCCCTCGAGGCCTCCTCTGTGGAGGGTTCACCTGCAGTCACTGATTCTGAGGCCCCTGGAATGAGTCCTGTCACTGAGCCCTCGAGGCCTCCTCTGTGGAGGGTTCACTTGTGATCACTGATTCTGAGGCCCCTGGAATGAGCCCTGTCACAAAGCCCTCGGGGCCTCCTCTGTGGAGGGTTCACCTGTGATCACTGATTCCTAGGCCGCTGGAATGAGTCCTGTCACTGAGGCCTCCACTGTGGAGGGTTCACCTGTAATCACTGATTCTGAGGCCCCTGGAATGAGTCCCGTCACTGAGCCCTCGAGGCCTCCTCAGTGGAGGGTTCAACTGTAATCACTGATTCTGAGGCCCCTGGAATGAGTTCTGTCACTGAGCCCTCAAGCCCTCCACTGTGGAAGGTTCACCTGTAATCATTTATTCTGAGGCCGCTGGAACGAGTTCCGTCACTGAGCCCTCGAGGCCACCTGTGTGGAGGGTTCACCTGTGATCACTGATTCTGAGGCCCCTGAAATGAGCCCTGTCACTGAGCCCTCTCGGCATCCTCTGTGGAGGGTTGACCTGCAATCACTGATTCTGAGGCCACTGGAATGGGTACTTGTCACTGAGCCCTCAGGGCCTCCACTGTGGAGGGTTTACCTGTGATCACTGATTTGAGGCCACTGGAATGAGTTTCATCATTGAGCACTCGGGGTCTCCACTGTGGAGGGTTCACCTGTGATCACTGATTCTGAGGCCACTGGAATGAGCCCTGTCACTGAGCCCTCGGGGCCTCCACTGTGGAGGGTTTACCTGTGATCACTGATTTTGAGGCCACTGGAATGAGTTCCGTCACTGAGCCCTTGAGGCCTCCTCTGTGGAGGGTTCACCTGCAGTCACTGATTCTGAGGCCCCTGGAATGAGTCCTGTCACTGAGCCCTCAAGGCCTCCTCTGTGGAGGGCTCACTTGTGATCACTGATTTTGAGACCCCTGGAATGAGTCCTGTCACTGTTCCCTCAAGGCCTCCTCTGTGGAGGGTTCACCTGTGATCACTGATTATGAGGCCCCTGGAATGAGCCCTGTCACTGAGCCCTCGGGTCCTCCTCTGTGGAGGGTTCACCTGCAGTCACTGATTCTGAGGCCCCTGGAATGAGTCCTGTCACTGAGCCCTCAAGGCCTCTTCTGTGGAGGGTTCACCTGTGATCACTGATTCTGAGGCCCCTGGAATAAGCCCTGTCACTGAGCCCTCGGGTCCTCCTCTGTGGAGGGTTCACCTGTGATCCCTGATTCTGAGGCCCCTAGAATGAGTCCTGTCACTGAGGCCTCCACTTTGGAGGGTTCACCTGTAATCACTGATTCTGAGGCCCCTGGAATGAGTCCCGTCACTGAGCCCTCAAGGCCTCCTTAGTGGAGGGTTCACCTGTAATCACTGATTCTGAGGCCGCTGGAAAGAGTTCTGTCACTGAGCCCTCAAGGCCTCCTCTGTGGAGGGTGCACCTGCAGTCACTGATTCTGAGGCCCCTGGAATGAGTCCTGTCACTGAGCCCTTGAGGCCTCCACTGTGGAAGGTTCACCTGTAATCACTGATTCTGAGGCCGCTGGAATGAGTTCCGTCACTGAGCCCTCGAGGCCTCCTCTGTGGAGGGTTCACCTGCAGTCACTGATTCTGAGGCCCCTGGAATGAGTCCTGTCAATGAGGCCTCAAGGCCTCTACTGTGGAGGGGTCACCTGTAATCACTGCTTCTGAGGCCCCTGGAATGAGCCCTGTCACTGAGACCTCGGGGCATTTTCTGTGGAGGGTTCACCTGTGATCACTGATTTTGAGGCCCCTGGAATGAGTCCCGTCACTGAGCCCTCCGGGCCTCCTCTGTGGAGGGATCACCTGTGATCACTGATTCTGAGGCCCCTGGAATGAGTCCCGTCACTGAGCCCTCGGGGCCTCCTCTGTGGAGGGTTCACCTGTGATCACTGATTCTGAGGCCCCTGGAATTAGCCCTGTCACAAAGCCCTCGGGGCCTCCTCTGTGGAGGGTTCACCTGTGATCACTGATTCTGAGGCCCCTGGAATAAGCCCTGTCACTTAGCGATCCGGGCCTCCTCTGTGGAGGGTACACCTGTGATCATTGATTCTGAGGCCCCTGGAATGAGTCCTGTCACTGAGCCCTCGAGGCCTCCACTGTGAAAGGTTCACCTGTAATCACTGATTCTGAGGCCCCTGGAATCAGCCCTGTTACCGAGCCCTCAGGCATCCTCTGTGGAGGGTTCACCTGTGATCACTGATTCTGAGGCCGCTGGAATGAGTCCTGTCACTACGGCCTCCACTGTGGAGGGTTCACCTATAATCACTGTTCTGAGGCCCCTGGAATGAGTCCCGTCACTGAGCCCTCGAGGCCTCCTCTGTGGAGGGTTCACCTGTAATCACTGATTCTGAGGCCGTTAGGAATGAGTTCCGTCACTGAGCCCTCGAGGCCTCCTCTGTGGAGGGTTCATCTGCAGTCACTGATTCTGAGGCCCCTGGAATGAGCCCTGTCACTGAGACCTCGGGGCATTTTCTGTGGAGGGTTCACCTGTGATCACTGAGTTTGAGGCCCCTGGAATGAGTCCCGTCACTGAGCCCTCGGGGCCTCCTCTGTGGAGGGATCACCTGTGATCACTGATTCTGAGGCCCCTGGAATGAGTCCCGTCACTGAGCCCTCGGGGCCTCCTCTGTGGAGGGTTCACCTGTGATCACTGATTCTGAGGCCCCTGGAATTAGCCCTGTCACAAAGCCCTCGGGGCCTCCTCTGTGGAGGGTTCACCTGTGATCACTGATTCTGAGGCCCCTGGAATAAGCCCTGTCACTTAGCCATCCGGGCCTCCTCTGTGGAGGGTACACCTGTGATCATTGATTCTGAGGCCCCTGGAATGAGTCCTGTCACTGAGCCCTCGAGGCCTCCACTGTGAAAGGTTCACCTGTAATCACTGATTCTGAGGCCCCTGGAATCAGCCCTGTTACCGAGCCCTCAGGCATCCTCTGTGGAGGGTTCACCTGTGATCACTGATTCTGAGGCCGCTGGAATGAGTCCTGTCACTACGGCCTCCACTGTGGAGGGTTCACCTATAATCACTGTTCTGAGGCCCCTGGAATGAGTCCCGTCACTGAGCCCTCGAGGCCTCCTCTGTGGTGGGTTCACCTGTAATCACTGATTCTGAGGCCGTTAGGAATGAGTTCCGTCACTGAGCCCTCGAGGCCTCCTCTGTGGAGGGTTCATCTGCAGTCACTGATTCTGAGGCCCCTGGAATGACTCCTGTCACTGAGCCCTCAAGGCCTCCACTGTGGAAGGTTCACCTGTAATCACTGATTCTGAGGCCGCTGGAATGAGTTCCATCACTGAGACCTCGAGGCCTCCTCTGTGGAGGGTTCACCTGTAATCACTGATTCTGTGGCTGCTGGAATGAGTTCCGTCACTGAGCCCTCGATGCCTCCTCTGTGGAGGGTTCACCTGCAGTCACTGATTCTGAGGCCCCTGGAATGAGTCCTGTCACGGAGCCCTCGAGGCCTCCTCTGTGGAGGGTTCACCTGTGATCACTGATTCTGAGGCCCCTGGAATGAGCCCTGTCACTGAGCCCTCGGGGCCTCCTCTGTGGAGGGTTCACCTTTGATCACTGATTCCGAGGCCCCTGGAATGAGTCCTGTCACTGATAGCCAGAAACCGGTCCTTGGATGCTTGATTCCGGTCTGGGAAAGACATGGCTTGGTAGTTCGGACTGGACTGTTCCCATGAGGCACAGGGTCAGAGCTGATTTGCATATAGCCAGTGTCTAACCAAGGGTGGTGTGGAGTGCAAAAAAACGATATATTTAGGCCCAGATCCTAGTACTGGGGTGAATGTATGACATTGTTCTACATTCTGTCCATCACTGATTCTGAGGCCGCTGGAATGAGTCCTGTCACTGAGGCCTCCACTGTGGAGGGTTCACCTGCAATCACTGATTCTGAGGCCCCTGGAATGAGTCCCGTCACTGAGCCCTCGAGGCCTCCTCTGTGGAGGGTTCACCTGTAATCACTGATTCTGAGGCTGCTGGAATGAGTTCCGTCACTGAGCCCTCGAGGCCTCCTCTGTGGAGGGTTTACCTGCAGTCACTGATTCTGAAGCCCCTGAAATGAGTCCTGTCACTGAGCCCTTGAGGCCTCCACTGTGGAAGGTTCACCTGTAATCACTGATTCTGAGGCCCCTGGAATGAGCCCTGTCACTGAGACCTCGGGGCATCTTCTGTGGAGGGTTCACCTGCAGTCACTGATTGTGATGCCCCTGGAATGAGTCCTGTCACTGAGCCCTCGAGGAATCCTCTGTGGAGAGTTCACCTGTGATCACTGAATCTGAGGCCCCTGGAATGAGCCCTGTCACTGAGCTCTCGGGGCCTCCTCTGTGGAGGGTTCACCTGTGATCACTGATTCTGAGGCCGCTGGATTGAGTCTGGTCACTGAGGCCTCCACTGTGGATGGTTCACCTCTAATCACTGATTCTGAGGCCCCTAGATTGAGTCGCGTCACTTAGCCCTCGAGGCCTCCTCTGTGGAGGGTTCACCTGTGATCACTGATTCTGAGGCCACTGGAATGAGTCCTGTCACTGAGCCCTCGGGGCCTCCTCTGTGGTGGGTTCACCTGTGAGCACTGATTCTGAGGTCCCTGGAATGAGTCCTGTCACTGAGCCCTCGAGGCCTCCACTGTGGAGGGTTCACTTGTGATCACTGATTCTGAGGCCCCTGGAATGAGTCCTCTCACTGAGCCCCCGGGTCCTCCACAATGGAGGATTCACCTGTAATCACTGATTCTGAGGCCCCTGGAATGAATCCTCTCACTGAGGCCTCCTCTCTGCAGGGTTCACCTGTGATCACTGGTTTTGAGGCCCCTGGAATGAGTCCTGTCACTGAGGTCTCGGGCCTCCACTATGCAGGGTTCACCTGCAGTCACTCACTGATTCTGAGGCCACAGGAATGAGTCCCGTCACTGATCCCTCGGGGCCTCCACTGTGGAGGGTTCACCTGTGATTACTGATTCTGAGGCCCCTGGAATGAGTCCTGTCACTGAGCCCTCGAGGCCTCCACTGTGGAAGGTTCACCTGTTATCACTGATTCTGAGTCTGCTGGAATGAGTTCCGTCACTGAGCCCTCGAGGCCTCCTCTGTGGAGGGTTCACCAGCACTCACTGATTCTGAGGACCCTGGAATGAGTACTGTCACTGAGCCCTCGAGGACTCCTCTGTGGAGGGTTCACCTGTGATCACTGATTCTGAGGCCCCTGGAATGAGCCCTGTCACTGAGCCCTCCGGTCATCTGGAGTTCTGGACTTTTCGGTACCGCCTGAGTTCTACCTGTCTCGGTGCACAAATGAACAGAAACACGGGCGGTGGCGTCAAAGACCAAAGGTTTATTACTGCAGGGACACAGAAATCACAGAAACTACACACGGGCAGAATCTAGGAGCCTGTTCGAATTGTATTGAGTGGTTTCTCCTTAAATACAGAATATTTGGCTGGGGGCAACATTCTCCACATACTAGTGTGTTTCTCAAACATGATGTCCTAGACAATAAATATTTGGCGTTACACAGGAATCGTCAACCATATCTGATGTCAAAACATTACGAATGAGAGGTTCCCACTGTTCCATCATAATCCCATGTCATTTTTGCATTCAAGAGCCGGACCGCCTCATCGTAAATTTTGTTACCTCCCCCTAATAAAGGCCCAGAAGGAAAGGAGCAGAGCCAGGTGCAGAAGATAGAAAAACAGGATAAGAGATGTTTGTGGGTCGTAAATGGGCAAGGCTACCAGCTTCGGCCGCCTAATCATGATCAGGCCAACGAACACGAGAACCAGTATAGCAGGACTGGCCTCGGGCAGAGGAGGCAGCTTCTGCCGAGTCATGCGGCCACAGCGTTTCTGTCCTAAAGTGCACGTGTCACAAGAGAGGTGAATCGTCGGCTAAAGCCTACGTGTCCTTAATTGAAATCAAATGATCAGAGGTCACTGCTTGTTCATTGACTATGTGAGGGCAAGGAAACAAGATGGAGGCCATGATCTAAAATGGATGCCATCGGTGTATCAGAAATGTGTTTATAACAGGAGTGCTCTTGCTTGTAGCATAGCGAAAACACCAGGATATGCTAAATGGATCATTTGCGGTTCATCGGTACCAAAATTATGAATTTACGACAATGTTGAAAACACGGGTTCAAATCGTCACGGAACCTCAGACCCTCCTTTTGCCCTTACATATGCAATTACTCAGTCTATGTCAGAGTCTATCTCGATGTTCATCAGGTCAGTAACATGTTGTTGCATCATCATCCTTTCTCGCACCTTGTCTCCAAATACAGACGGTTTTCTAAGACAGGTTGCAGCACAGAGGCTACACAAAGCGGGACCACATTGGATAATAAGGCAGCACGAGAATAGGAATACTAAGATAATACCAACGACCATCAGAACCTTCCATCCCCACGCTGAGAGTAGAGTCCAGAGCCATTCCATTAAGGACCAGTTTCCCTTGTCTACATGGATGGAATCGGAAATCTTATGAAGCTTAGAGATCGCTTCATATACTGTCGGAACATTATTGGGGATAAAAACACAGCAGCTCGATTGGATCATTCTGCATACCCCACCTCGATCTGCAAGTATTACATCAAGAACCATACGATTCTGCAACGTCATGAGACGATCCGCCTGGAGCTCAGCTGTTAAATTACTAAGGGCACCCGCAGTTTCTGTAATAGTAGATTCAACTACCCGTGTTAGCTGACGTAGATTTCTACTATTGGCCATAGGCCCCCAAAACGGAAGGAAACCTTTGAAGAAGTCTCCGGCTTCCTGACCAGCGGTATCTTCCTTGCTGAAAACACCTCTTGCTACTCTGGTCTTGTGATAATCTGGAGAGGCAGTGTATGTCGGAGGCAATAGTCGAGCAATATAGCATGACCCTGAAAAGTCAGCGGGTAACCATGTATATGCCCTATCCTGACAAATGAAGTAGGTACGCCTAGCAGTAAGAAAAGCAGGGGAAGAGTTAGACGGATACACGTAAGTCTCAACGCACTCACTCTTCCCTAGCTGAGCTCTTGGATTTCTCCCATTTCCTTGCAAACAGACCTGACCTCGGTGAGGTACGACCCAGATTGGAGTGGAGCTCTTACGCTTGCTTTCACCCAAACTAATGCGATACTCCGTAGAATTCCAACTCAGATATACTCGTAGTTCATCCCTAGGATAAGATGGGGTGTTATTGACGTCTTCAATCATGTCAATGATTCCCTTGACTAAAGCTTTATTAGCAGAGTTATATTTAGCGGAACGTGGTGGGATAGGTCTCAAGGGCATAGACAAATATAGTCTGAAAGGCCTGAAATGATCCATTATAGCTAAAAGGCAAGACCAAATAGGGAATGCCTTTATCCATAGTGTGTGGTATCAGACCACATACCCAGCAGTCTGTTGTGTTAACTACCAGTTGGTGTTGATGCAAGAGTTGTACAAAAGTGTTGTTTATGAATTCTGAGCGTCGAGCTTGTTCGTGTTCAGGAAACGGATGAAAGGAATGGTAAGAAGCAATAGTAGAAGAAACAGGATCAAGGGGAGGTACTGTAGTTGTTATCGGTGCAAAAATCAAATGGACGCCTAAGACGATTCCACCCACCAACATTATTAAAATAATTAAAAACATAACTGCACATTGTATCATAAAACATTTGTTGTGAAGAATCTTGTACAGTCTATTTCTGCGAACATAAATTACATTCTCTCGGTGCAGCTCAGGAAGCTCCATCTTCTACAAACCGCTCGCGACCACTGATGGTATGTACGTAGTTGAAAATGCCTCTACCAGCCCTGGGAGTTCCCAGAACTGACAGAAAGACCAACCTTGTGTCTGGCCCCCGCAGATTCAACTAGGCACAAGGCCACGACCCTACGGCTACCTAGACGCCAAGGTATTAAGCACAAAAATAAATGAACAATGTTTAGCAAACTTCCTGGCTAGAGGCAATGTATCAGAGCAAAATGATTAAAAATAGGCAGTTTCCTGCTTTATTAGTCTTTTGATTGAGAACGTAAGTTGTATCTCAGTTTTCCTGGTGTAGTTTGATCCGGAAATAGATTGCGTTCAGCAGGAGTAACAATGTTCAGGTTCGCAGATGACAAGTGTTCGTTTGATGCAGAGGACAAATGCTCAGTGTTCAGAGGAGCAGTTTCAGATGGGGAGTCAGAGTTCGGTGAGTCAGTAATTAGTTCTGCATCGCTGAAAGGAATGTATCTAGGAATTTCTCACCCAGTTATCGTAAGGGAGTGGTAAGGGAACACGCTTGGTGTGCGTCACGTGGATCCAATTCTTTCTACCGGCCACTCGTACAGCATTCCTCGTTGCCAACAGCACCTGGAATGGTCCAACGAATCTTGGTTGAAGATTTCTGGTTCGTCCAAAGTTCTTTACGACGATGAAATCTCCAGGTTTCAGCCGGTGACCTGGACTCTCTGGTGGCTTTGGCAATGCATCGAAAACCTGTTGATGAATGAGACTCAATTTAGCAGTCAAGTCAAAAAGATAATCGATTAACATTGGGTATTCCAGCTGTTTAAACTCCCTAGGTCTTGGTACCCCCCAAATATTAGCAGGGCGACCGAACACTATCTCATAGGGACTAAGCCCTACTCGGGAATGCACAGTCGCTCTTGTGGATAACAGGGCCAAAGGTAAGGCGTCTGGCCAGGCCAAGCCCGTGGAGGCTTGTATCTTAGCCAGTTTCAGTTTGAGGGTGCCATTGTACCCTTTAACTAAACCTGCTGACTGGGGATGATTCGCACTGTGGAACTTTTGCTTTATCCCTAGGCCTGCACACACACTCTGCATAACTTTCCCTATGAACTCACTTCCATTATCTGACCATACAATCCGTGGCATTCCATATCTGGGGAAGTATTCCTTGAGGAGAATTTTGGCAGTAGACAAAGCAGTATTGTCTTTAAGTGGATAAGCTTCGATCCACCTTGAAAAAGCACAGACTACCACTAGGACGTACTTGAGATTATTACATCGGTCCATGTGAATGAAGTCTAACTTAATCCCTTCAAAGGGACAGGAAGGAGGAGCAAAATGACCAGCAGGTGTGGGGGTTCCCTTGCCAGGATTATGCATCAGGCATATCATGCAGTTTCTCACCACTCTTTCTGCACACTTACTAATTTCATCATTCTTCCAAACTGGAGCCAACATCTTACAAATCCCTTTAGAACTGATGTGCGCTGCTCCATGCGCCATCGTTACTACCGCAAGCACGTACGCATCAGGCAACATCCAACGCTGTTGTTCCGTCAAATCAATCCAACATCCATTCGAGTCCAATTTACCCGTTTCTTTCCATGCAAGTTTTTCCTCTTCAGTCGCTTCTTCTTGAATCATTCTCACACTTTCCATTGTGTCTTCACACATTCCCGAGTCAGTAACCCATCTTGCAGACGTTGCAACATACATCCTACTCATCGGATTTCTAGCTGTCTGTTTAGCTGTCTCATCAGCGAAGGCATTTCCTCGACCAACATCATCCGTGATTGCTCGATGAGCACTGCACTTCACAATCGCAACTTCCATTGGTAAGGTTAGAGATTCCAACAAGTCATTAACTAGCTGACCATGCTGGATCTTAGTCCCATGGGACGTAATAAAACCTCTTTCCTTCCACAATCGTCCAAAACTATGAGCTACGCCAAATGCGTACTGACTATCTGTGAACACATTCACTCTCTTTCCCTTAGCTAAAACACACGCTCTAGTCAACGCAATCAATTCTGCAGCTTGGGCAGAATTCTGACTCACTCTTGCAGTCTCCACAATCGTACTCAAAGTCGTTACTGCATAGGCAGCTGTCACATCACCATTCTCCAATTTAAAACATGACCCATCAACATATAACGTGCCATCTGGATCTGACAACGGAGTTTCTTTAAGATCAATTCTTCCTTTTGTCTCTTCCTCTGTTCTAAAACAACAGTCATGTGGTTCGGAATCACTCGACTCCTGACTAGTCGGCAACAATGTTGCTGGATTCAATACATTGCATCTTTTGATCTGAATATGACTCGCTAACAGTGTCAGCTCATAGCCTGATAATCTAGCACTGGTAAGATGCTGCGTCTTTGTTCGGTTCATGAGTGTATCCACAGCATGTGGAACCATGACCACTAGCATGTTGTTCATGACCAAACCAGCAGATTGTCGAATGGACGCTGCGGCTGCCGCTGTAGCTCTCAAGCAACTAGGCAACGCTCTGGCTACCGGATCTAATGTTGATGAAAAATACGCACAAGGGCGTTGTTTATCACCAAATTGCTGCGTCAAAACACTCAACGTGCAACCTTCTCTCTCGTGAACATAGAGTGTAAATGGCTTACTCTAGTCAGGTGTACCCAATACAGGAGCTGAACATAGAGCATTTCGTAACTCAGAAAAGCTTCTGCTGACATTCGTCAGACCATGGCACTGGATTCGGAACACCTTTCCCAGTCAAAGCCACTAACGGTTTTGCCAAAAGAGAAAAATTTGGGATCCATTGCCTACAGTATGAAGTAATACCCAAAAACGCACGCACTTCTCTCTGTGTGCTAGGAACATTCATCTGCGTAATTGCTTTTATTCTCTCTGGGGTCAACCTTCTTCCCTCCTTTGACAAGAGATGACCTAGGTAGGTCACTTCTTGGCAACAGTATTGCATTTTGGAAGGAGATACCGTGTGGTTCAAATCAGACAAATGATGCAATAAAGAAATTGTAGCTGCTTTGCAAGTTTCTTTGTCATCGGCAGCCACTAGAAGATCATCGACATATTGCACCAAGGCAGAACCAGGAGGAAGTACAAAAGAATCTAACTGACTTTTTAATGCCTGACTGTAAATGGATGGGCTTTCACAATAGCCTTGTGGAGCACGTTTAAACCTGAAGCTTCCTCCTCCTAGAGAGAAGCCAAAAACATCTCTGCTTTCCTCGGCTATCGGAATGCTGAAAAAGGCATTCTTCAAGTCAATCACTGAGAACCACGTGGCTGTAGCAGGGATCAACGTTAACAATGCAGTAATGTCCGGAACCACAGGAAACTGTGGAATCACAATTTTATTAACCTCTCTAAGGTCAATTACAAATCTATAGACTGGAGGCTTTGTGGGGTCAGTTCGTTTCAGAATAGGCAGTACAGGACTATTACAGACATTTCCTCTAGTTTCCTCTATTACGTCTTTCTTGATCAAATCTTGTACTATCAATAGGAGCGCTCGTTCACCTTCACTAGAAATTTTGTATTGCGGGATTCGTGGAAATGTAACATTTGCCTTCAAAGTCACTACATATGGTGAGATTTCCAAAAGACCTACATCGTTAGGACCAGTCGCCCAAAGAGTATCAGGGAGAGAACGCAGCTCCAGTGGGAGCGCATCCATTGACAAATACATCAGGGAGATGATTCTTTTACCTAATGTAAGCTGTACTCCTGAAGGAGAACAGTACAATGTCGCATATAGGCGTTTTAACAAGTCTAAACCAAGCAGATTTTCATTACAACCAGTCGTCAAAATCAAGGGTGCTTTCAATTGACGAGGCCCAACAGAAATAGACAACGGACCAGAAACAGGGTTGTGAACAGGGGCGCCTGAAAAACCTACAGAAACATTTGTTAAGCCGGACAAAGGTGCGCCAGGGAGTTTTGCGTGTATGATGGGACTTTTTGCTGCACCAGTATCCAACAGAAACGGTTCGACTACACCTGATGTAGCTACTGCGACATAAGGCCCACTCTGGTCTACTGGAACTGATACTACTCCCTCTCTTTGTCCATGGCTGTCCTAGTACTCGTTTTGCTGAAATTCCTCACCAACTTCACAATAATCTTCAACATGATACTGCTGAGATCTAGCTGGCTGTGTAGACTTACCATTTCGTTGATCAAAATAATTAGAAGGGCGATCATTCGTTTGCGGAGGCATAGCACCTCGTCCTCGACCTCTAGAATTTTGCATAGAACCACCACGACCTCTCTGAGCTGCTGCAGCATTATTCTGTGCCAGTACCGGACACTCATTCTTGTTATGACCTTCCTTTTTGCAATAAGCACATTGATTCCATTGGTATTGCGGTCTCTGAGAACCATAGTCAGTTCTCTGATACGATCCTTGTTGTGTATTCGTTTGATTTGTGCGAGGCGGATACGCTTGTTGCAAAAGGACTTTAGTTTTTAAATCTTTCGTCTTTTTATCTGATTTTTCCTTCTCTTCTTTATCCCTATTTTCATAGTACTGGGCAATTGCAAGTATCTGCGCAGTCGTAGAGACAGCCCACGCACTTTCAGAATTCTTTAATTTATTACTAAGCTCTGGCAATAGATTGTGCACAAACTTATCAACAAATAATCTCTGACCTCCTTCTGTGCTCATATCCTGACCACTGTGATCTACGAAAGTCTCTTCGAATCTGGTGAAAAAGTCGGAGACACTTTCGTCTTTCTTCTGCCTGCATGCGGACAACTTGTCCCAGTTAACACGCAATGCCGGTATCAGAGTTTTCATTAAGTCAATTATTCTACCGGGCAAATTAGCAATCAAAGGTTCAGGTTTAGAACCCCCAATTTGTTGACCATCTGCCGCAATAATAGCTGCCCAGTCACCACCTAGAGCAACTGGATGATTTTCTCTACGAATTTTAGCCCAAATTGGTTGCGGTACTACATTACCAAATAGCATATCAATGTCCGCTAGATTCATTACACAAGCTTCAACCGTCTGAGCCAATTCTTTGTAGTACCCAGCAGGATTTTTACGCGGATCTGGCAAGGCCTGTTTCACTGCTAACACTTCAGCTCGCTTCCACGGAATGTGTATCCACACTCTCTGGAATTGCGCTGGAGCGGCTGCAATACCACGTACTGCATCAGCTTGCACAGCATCGCGCCATATTGGCGGAACCGCTCTCATAGGGTATTGACGACCTTTATTTGCGCTACCATCCCTTGATGAACGGAGAGAAGGATCAACCCTAAAATCTAAAATTAGTTCCATTGCTTCTTTTATCTCCTGACCAACTATCATTCCTGCGGCAAATTTTTGTTGAATATGAATTAATTCGTCTGGAGTTTGTTCAGAATCATTCTCATCCCATTCCTCACGCAATAGAGAACACATAACATCAAACACGTAGCGTTGTGTCGGTTCGTTCCATTGCATAAATGTATCTAATACATCTCGTACACTATATCTTCCAGTTTTCGAAACCCATCTAAGAGCAGTGGAATCTAGTATTCCTCGTTCCTCGATATTAGGAAGCTGACTACGTCTCTGAACAGATTCAGAGGTAGGACTCTTAATTAAAGTTTTGTAGAAAGGAGAGAGAATATTAGAGACAGAATCAGTGATTCTCCGACGAACAGAAAGTGGAGTCATGTAGCTAGAGGAAGTTTGAAGAAGGGTAGTAGTCGGGACAGAAGAAACAGTACCAGTAGGTGTAAGAGGCAAAGTAGCTTGCGAGGTAACAGGTATTATCGGTACAGGTATAGGCAAAGGAGCAGGAGCTGGCAACCCTGGAAGTGGAGGTGCTGGAGGAACATTGATAACCACAGGGACGACAGGAGCTTGATTCAGGGGAGCAGGAGCAGGTATACCAGGCTGTCCAGCAACCGGTAACACAACATTCGGCAGAGGTGGAGCCGTAGCACCCTGTGCATACGGTGGAGGAGACCTCAACAAATAAGACAACAGAGGATCATTTTCAGAATCCTCCAATATCTTAGTTGTACTTGATGGCAAAGCAGGGTAGCACTTGTCTATCGCTAAATTACGCTCTCTATCGGCTACCTCTATCGCTTTCTCAGATTCATTAAGTTGCAGCTGCTTAGCAGACTGTTCTAGAGTCAACTCTTGTTCTTTCTGTTCTTTCTTCAACTTTTTAGTCTCTCTCTGTTTAGATTCTTTTCGTCAAGAACGGAAAGAATCAAACATTGCCGGCCGGGCTTTCTTTTTAAACAATCTTCTTTCTAGATTATCGAGAATTTCAGGTTCGAAACTACCATGTAGTGGCCAACTAAGGACACCATCTTTCTCCGTATAGCGGATCCATACCTCGTTATAAGAGATTGGGCCCACACCAAATTTGCAATAAAGATCATAAAGAGGAGTTCCAATCGGAGGAACCGAACACGAGTCCTCCAACCGGGAATCCCTGTTGCAACCAAAACATGAAAACATACAACTTTTCCGACTTACGATTTTATAAACCGGAACACAGAACAAACACAAACAACAGTGCGCACTCGAACTTAGGCCTACCAAAGAGAACAAATGTATCGATACCCAGACTAAACCAAAAGATTATCGTAACTAGAGCAACTAGCGATAATCTTACAAAACCAAACCAAACCAAGGAACTAAAAAGGATTATCCGAACCCTTACGAAGCAGCCAAACAACTAGCTACCACTGAATACTTAACTGAGGTACTGAAGACGTCACCAAGGAGAAACCCGTCACGTCTCGCTGTACTAAGGTCTGCACCTCGGGTCCAAGACAGGGCGACGGTCAAGGCAACGGACCACTGCAGCCGTCCGAACGGGAACCCTCGTGGAAGAGAACGTCAGGCCACTTTTGCGATATGCCGGGATCGATGAAGTGGGGCACCTCCCTCCGGAATCTTCACACGAAGCTTCTCGAACTCTTCAGGCTTTTGGACCGGAACCAAATGACGTCGCCCCACATTGGGCGCCAATTGGAGTTCTGGACTTTTCGGTACCGTCCAGAGGTGTCAGGGACAACACCCGAAGACAAGTTTTACAGAGTTCCCTGAGCACAAAAGTATAAGAGTGTCTCTGTTAAATTTACAGATGATGTCAACACCCGAAGACCCCTGAGTTCTAACTGTCTCGGTGCACAAATGAACAGAAACACGGGCTTCTCGATGGTGGCGTCAAAGACCAAAGGTTTATTACTGCAGGGACACAGAAATCACAGAAACTACACACGGGCAGAATCTAGGAGCCTGTTCGAATTGTATTGAGTGGTTGCTCCTTAAATACAGAATATTTGGCTGGGGGCAACATTCTCCACATACTAGTGTGTTTCTCAAACATGATGTCCTAGACAATAAATATTTGGCGTTACACAGGAATCGTCAACCATATCTGATGTCAAAACATTACGAATGAGAGGTTCCCACTGTTCCATCATAATCCCATGTCATTTTTGCATTCAAGAGCCGGACCGCCTCATCGTAAATTTCGTTACCTCCCCCTAATAAAGGCCCAGAAGGAAAGGAGCAGAGCCAGGTGCAGAAGATAGAAAAACAGGATAAGAGATGTTTGTGGGTCGTAAATGGGCAAGGCTACCAGCTTCGGCTGCCTAATCATGATCAGGCCAACGAACACGAGAACCAGTATAGCAGGACTGGCCTCGGGCAGAGGAGGCAGCTTCTGCCGAGTCATGCGGCCACAGCGTTTCTGTCCTAAAGTGCACGTGTCACAAGAGAGGTGAATCGTCGGCTAAAGCCTACGTGTCCTTAATTGAAATCAAATGATCAGAGGTCACTGCGTGTTCATTGACTATGTGAGGGCAAGGAAACAAGATGGATGCCATGATCTAAAATGGATGCCATCGGTGTATCAGAAATGTGTTTATAACAGGAGTGCTCTTGCTTGTAGCATAGCGAAAACACCAGGATATGCTAAATGGATCATTTGCGGTTCATCGGTACCAAAATTATGAATTTACGACAATGTTGAAAACACGGGTTCAAATCGTCACGGAACCTCACCTCCTCTGTGGAGGGTTCACATGTGATCACTGATTCTGAGGCCGCTGGAATGAGTCCTGTCACTGAGGCCTCCACTTTGGAGGGTTCACCTGTAATCACTGATTCTGAGGACCCTGGAATGAGTCCCGTCACTGAGCCCTCGAGGCCTCCTTAGTGGAGGGTTCACCTATAATCACTGATTCTGAGGCCGCTGGAAAGAGTTCCGTCACTGAGCCCTCGAGGCCTCCTCTGTGGAGGGTTCACCTGCTGTCACTGATTCTGAGGCCCCTGGAATGAGTCCTGTCACGGAGCCCTCGAGGCCTCCTCTGTGGAGGGTTCACCTACAGTCACTGATTCTGAGGCCCCTGGAATGAGTCCTGTCACTGAGCCCTCGAGGCCTCCACTGTGGAAGGTTCACCTGTAATCACTGATTCTGAGGCGGCTGGAATGAGTTCCGTCACTGAGCCCTCCACTTTGGAGGGTTCACCTGTAATCACTGATTCTGAGGCCCCTGGAATGAGCTCTGTCACTGAGCCCTTGAGGCCTCCTCTGTGGAGGGTTCACCTGCAGTCACTGATTCAGAGGCCCCTGGAATGATTCCTGTCACTGAGGCCTCGAGGCCTCCACTGTGGAGGGTTCACCTGTAATCACTGATTCTGAGGCCCATGGAATGAGTCCTGTCACTGAGCCCTCTGGGCCTCCACTGTGGAGGGTTCACCTGTGATCACTGATTCTGAGGCCCCTGGAATAAGCCCTGTCACTTAGCCGTCCGGGCCTCCTCTGTGGAGGGTTCACCTGTGATCACTGATTCTGAGGCCCCTGGAATAAGCCCTGTCACTTAGACGTCCGGGCCTCCTCTGTGGAGGGTTCACCTGTGATCACTGATTATGAGGCCCCTGGAATGAGCCCTGTCACTGAGCCCTCGAGGCCTCCTCTGTGGAGGGTTCACCTGTAATCACTGATTCTGAGGCCGTTTGGAATGAGTTCCGTCACTGAGCCCTCGAGGCCTCCTCTGTGGGGGGTTCACCTGCAGTCACTGATTCTGAGGCCCCTGTAATGAGTCCTGTCACTGAGGCCTCCACTTTGGAGGGTTCACCTGTAATCACTGATTCTGAGGACCCTGGAATGAGTCCCGTCACTGAGCCCTCGAGGCCTCCTTAGTGGAGGGTTCACCTATAATCACTGATTCTGAGGCCGCTGGAAAGAGTTCCGTCACTGAGCCCTCGAGGCCTCCTCTGTGGAGGGTTCACCTGCTGTCACTGATTCTGAGGCCCCTGGAATGAGTCCTGTCACGGAGCCCTCGAGGCCTCCTCTGTGGAGGGTTCACCTACAGTCACTGATTCTGAGGCCCCTGGAATGAGTCCTGTCACTGAGCCCTCGAGGCCTCCACTGTGGAAGGTTCACCTGTAATCACTGATTCTGAGGCGGCTGGAATGAGTTCCGTCACTGAGCCCTCCACTTTGGAGGGTTCACCTGTAATCACTGATTCTGAGGCCCCTGGAATGAGCTCTGTCACTGAGCCCTTGAGGCCTCCTCTGTGGAGGGTTCACCTGCAGTCACTGATTCAGAGGCCCCTGGAATGATTCCTGTCACTGAGGCCTCGAGGCCTCCACTGTGGAGGGTTCACCTGTAATCACTGATTCTGAGGCCCATGGAATGAGTCCTGTCACTGAGCCCTCTGGGCCTCCACTGTGGAGGGTTCACCTGTGATCACTGATTCTGAGGCCCCTGGAATAAGCCCTGTCACTTAGCCGTCCGGGCCTCCTCTGTGGAGGGTTCACCTGTGATCACTGATTCTGAGGCCCCTGGAATAAGCCCTGTCACTTAGACGTCCGGGCCTCCTCTGTGGAGGGTTCACCTGTGATCACTGATTATGAGGCCCCTGGAATGAGCCCTGTCACTGAGCCCTCGAAGCCTCCTCTGTGGAGGGTTCACCTGTAATCACTGATTCTGAGGCCGTTTGGAATGAGTTCCGTCACTGAGCCCTCGAGGCCTCCTCTGTGGGGGGTTCACCTGCAGTCACTGATTCTGAGGCCCCTGTAATGAGTCCTGTCACTGAGCCCTTGAGGCCTCCACTGTGGAAGGTTCACCTGTAATGACTGATTCTGAGGCCGCTGGAATGAGTTCCGTCACTGAGCCCTCGAGGCATCCTCTGTGGAGGGTTCACCTGCAGTCACTGATTCTGAGGCCCCTGGAATGAGTCCTGTCACTGAGGCCTCGAGGCCTCCACTGTGGAGGGGTCACCTGTAATCACTGATTCTGAGGCCCCTGGAATGAGCCCTGTCACTGAGACCTCGGGGCATCTTCTGTGGAGGGTTCACCTGTGATCACTGATTTTGAGGCCCCTGGAATGAGTCCCGTCACTGAGCCCTCGGGGCCTCCTCTGTGGAGGGATCACCTGTGATCACTGATTCTGAGGCCGCTGGAATGAGTTCCGTCACTGAGCCCTCGAGGCCTCCTTTGTGGAGGATTCACCTGTAATCAGTGATTCTGAGGTCGCTGGAATGAGTACCGTCTGAGGTTCCGTGACGATTTGAACCCGTGTTTTCAATATTGTCGGAAATACATAATATTGGTATCAGCGAACCGCAAATGATCCATTTAGCATATCCTGGTGTTTTTGCTACGCTACGAGCAAGAGCACTCCTTTTATAAACACATTTCTGATCTACCCACGGCATCCATCTTAGATCATGGCCGCCATTTTGTGTTTCTTGCCCTCACATACGCAATAACCTCTGATCACTTCATTTCGATTAAGGACACGTAGCCTTAGCCGGAGATTCACCTCTTTCATGACACGTGCACCTTAAACCAGATCACGCTGTAGCTGCATGACTCGACAAAGGCTGCCTCCTCTGCCCGAGGCCAGTCCTGCTAAACTGGTCTTCGTGTCCATTGTCCTGATCACGATTAGGCGGCCGAAGCCGGTAGCCTTGCCCATTTACAACCCACAAACATCCCTTATCCTGCTTTTCTATCTTCTACACCTGGCTCTGCTCCTTTCCTTCTGGGCCTTTATTAGGGGGAGGTAACGAAATTTACGATGAGGCGGTCCGGGTCTTGAATGAAAAGTTGACATGAGATTATGATGGAAAAGTGGGAACCCCTCGTTCGTAATGTTTTGACATCAGATATTGTCGACGATTCCTGTGTACACCAAATATTTATTGTTCATGACACAAAGGTTTGGGAATGTACTAACATGTGAAGAATTCGCCTAAAGGCCAAAATTTAGTATATAAGGAGCAACCCTCTTTGTACAAATCGAACAGGCTCCTAGTTACTGCCCATGCGCAGTTTCTGTGACTTCTGTGTCCCTGCAGTAATAAACCTTTGGTCTTTGACGCCACCATCGAGAAGCCCGTGTTTCTGTTCATTTGTGCACCAAGGCAGGTGGAACTCCGGGGTCTTTGGGTGTTGTTCCCTGACACCTCTGGACGGAACCAAAAAGTCCAGAACTCCAATTGGCGCCCAACGTGGGGCGACGTCATTCGGTACCGGTCCAAAAGCCTGAAGAGTTCGAGAAGCTTTGTGTGAAGATTCCTGAGGGAGGCGCCCCACTTCATCAATCCCGGCATATCGCAAAAGTGGCCCGACGTTCTCTTCCACGAGGGTTCCCGTTCAGGACGGCTGCAGTGGGCCGTTGCCTTGACCGTCGCCCTGTCTTGGACCCGAGGTGCAGTCCTTAGTACAGCGAAACGTGACGGGTTTCTCCGTGGTGACGTCTTCAGTGCCTCAGTTAAGTATTTAGTGATAGCTAGCTGGTTACTTTGTAAGGGTTGTTAAAATCCTTTTTGGTTCTTGGTTTTGTTTGGTCTCGTAAGATTATCACTGGTTGTTCTAGTTACGATAATCTATTTGGTTTAGTTTGGGTATCGATACATCAGTTCGTTTTGGTAGGCCTAAGTTCTTGGTTCGAGTGCACATATCTGTTTCATGTTTTGTTTGTTTTGTGTTCCGGACTGAAAATGGTAAGTCGGAAAAACTGTATGTTGTCCTGTTTTAGTTGCAACAGTGACTCACGATTGGAGGACTCATGTCTGGTTCCTCCGATTGGGACTCCCCTGTATGACTTGTATTGTAAATATGGTGTGGGTCCTATATCTTATAATGAGGTGTGGGTCCGTTACACTAAGAAGGATGGTGTCCTTAGTTGGCCACTGCATGGTAGTTTTGAACCCGAAATTCTCGACAATTTAGAAGCGAAATTGTTTAGGAAGAAAGCCCGGCCGGCAATGTTTGATTCTTTCCGTTACTGGCGAAAAGAATCCAAACAGAGAGAAATGAAAAGGTTAAAGAAAGAACAAAAAGAGCAAGAAGAGTTGACCCTAGAACAAGCAACTAAGCAGTTGCAGGCTAACGAGTGTGAGAAAGCCATAGAGGTGGCCATTAGAGAGCACAATTTAGCGATTGACAAGTGCTATCCTGCCTTGCCATCGAAAACAACTAAGATACTGGAGGATTCCGAAAATGATCCTCTGTTATCTTATTTGTTACGGTCACCTCCACCGTATGCACAAGGTGCTACGGCTCCACCTTTACCGAATGTTCAATTGCCGGTTGCTGGACAACCTGGTGTTCCTGCTCCTGTCCCTCAGAATGAGGTCCCTGTACCTCCTATGGTCAATGTAAATGTTCCTACGGCTCCTCCTCCTCCTCCTGGATTGCCGACTTCTATACCTGTATCTGTCTCGCTTACACATACTGTTCCACAAACTATCTTCCTTGATACTTCTACTGTTCCGTTATCTGTTCCTACCTCTACTGTGTTCTCTGCATCTGCGAGTGTGTTGACTCCACTTTCTGTTCGTCGGAGAATCACTGATTCTGTGTCTAACATGCTGTCTCCTTTCTATAAAACCTTAATTAAGACTCCTACTTCCGACTCTGTTCAGAGACGTAGTCAGCTTCCGAGTACTGAGGAACGGGGAATTTTAGATTCCACGGCTCTCAGATGGATTTCGAAGAGTAGGAGATATAGTACGAGAGATGTGCTAGACACGTTTATGCAGTGGAAAGAACCAACGCAACGGTATGTCTTTGACGAGATGTGCTCGTTGTTACGTGAGGAGATAGAAGAAGACGATGTTGAATCAAATTTAGAAGACTTAATTAAGGTTCAGAAAGAGTTTGCTGCAGGAATGATAGTGGGTGATAATATAGAAGAAGCGATGGAACTGATTTTAAGTTATAGGAATGATCCATCACTTCGTTCACCGAGAGATTTAGAGAAAAGCAAGATGAAATTAAGTCGCCAATATCCAATGAGGGAGGTTCCTCCAATTTGGCGCGAAGCTGTACAAGCCGATCATAATAATGGTATTGTAGCCGCTCCAGCCCAATTCCAAAGAGTATGGATACACATTCCGTGGAAGCGAGCTGAAGTGTTAGCAGTGAAGCAGGCCTTGCCAGATCCACGTAGGAATCCTGCTGGATATTACAAGGAATTAACACAGACAGTTGAGGCTTGTATAATGAACCTAGCAGACATCGATATGTTATTTGGCAACGTAGTTCCGCAACCAGTGTGGGCTAAAATTCGTAGAGAGGATCATCAAGTTGCCTTAGGTGGTGACTGGGCAGCTATCACTGCAGCGGATGGTCAGCAAGTAGGTGGTGCAAAACCCGAACCCCTAATTGCTAATCTTCCAGGTAGAATAATTGATTTAATGAAGACTCTGATGCCCGCATTGCGTGTTAATTGGGACAAGTTATCAGCATGCAGGCAGAAGAAAGACGAAAGTGTCTCCGACTTCTTCACGAGGTTTGAAGAGACTTTTGTAGATCATAGTGGTCAGGACATGAGCACAGAAGGAGGGCAAAGACTGTTTGTCGATAAATTTGTGCATAATTTGTTACCTGAATTATGCAATAAATTAAAAGATTCAGAGAGTGCGTGGGCTGTGTCCACAACTGCGCAAATACTTGCGACTGCACAGTACTACGAAAACAGGGATAAAGAGGAAAAGGAGAAATCAGAAAAGAAAACGAAGGATTTAAAGACTAAAGTTCTTTTGCAGCAGGCGTATCCGCCTCGCACGAATCAGACTAATATGCAACAGGGTTCGTATCAAAGAACAGATTATAGTACATCAAGACCTCAATATCAGTGGAACCAATGTGCGTACTGTAAGAAAGAGGGTCACTACAAAAATGAATGTCCGATCTTAGCGCAAAATAATGCAGCAGCAGCTCAGAGAGGTCGTGGTGGTTTTGTGCAAAATTCTAGAGGTCGAGGGCGAGGTGCTATGCCTCCACAAACGAATGATCGCCCTTCAAATCACTTTGATCAACGAAATGGACAGTCTACTCAGCAAAATAGATCTCAACAATATCTTGTTGAAGACTATTGTGAAGTGGATGAGGGATTTCAGCAAAATGGGTACTAGGACAGCCATGGACAAAGAGAGGGAGTAGTATCAGTTCCAGTGGATCAGAGTGGGCCTTATGTCGCAGTAGCAACATCAGGTGTAGTCGAACCGTTTCTGTTGGATACTGGTGCCGCAAAAAGTTCTATCATTCATGCGAAACTCCCTGGCGCACCTTTGTCCGGCTCAACAAATGTTTCTGTAGGTTTTTCAGGCGCCCCTGTTTACAACCCGATATCTGGTCCTTTGTCTATTTCTGTTGGACCATGTCACTTGAAAGCACCTCTGATTTTGACAACAGGTTGTAATGAAAATCTGCTTGGTTTAGATTTGTTAAAACGACTATATGCGACATTGTACTGTTCTCCGGAAGGAGTACAGCTTACGTTGGGTAAAAATATCACTTCTCCGATGTACTTGTCAATGGATGCACTCCCGCCAGAGCTACGCTCACTCCCTGATTCTCTTTGGGCGACTGGTCCTAATGATGTAGGCCTTTTAGAAATACCACCATATGTAGTAACTTTAAAAGCGAATGTAAAATTTCCAAGAATTCCTCAATATAAAATATCTAGTGAAGGTGAGCGTGCACTTTTATTGATTGTGCAAGATTTGATTAAGAAAGGTGTGGTTGAAGAAACGAGAGGAAATGTCTGTAACAGTCCTGTACTACCGATTTTGAAACGAACTGATCCTACCAAGCCTCCAGTTTATAGGTTTGTTATCGACCTTAGAGAGGTTAATAAAATTGTGGTCCCGCAGTTTCCTGTAGTGCCAGACATTACTGCCTTGTTAACACTGATTCCTGCTACAGCTACTTGGTTCTCAGTCATCGACTTGAAGAATGCCTTTTTCAGCATTCCGATAGCCAAAGAAAGCAGAGATATTTTCGGCTTCTGTCTAGGAGGTCGCAGTTTCAGATTTAAACGCGCTCCACAAGGCTATTGTGAGAGCCCATCTATTTACAGTCAAGCATTAAAAAGCCAGTTAGATTCCTTTGTCCTTCCTCCAGGTTCTGCTCTAGTACAGTATGTAGACGATCTTCTAGTGGCTGCCGATGACAAGGAAACTTGCAAAGCAGCTACGATTTCGTTATTGCATCATTTGTCTAATTTAAATCACAAGGTGCACCTTCGAAAATGCAATACTGCTGCCAAGAAGTGACCTACCTAGGTCATCTCTTGTCAAAGGAGGGAAGGAAGTTGACCCCAGACAGAATAAAAGCAATTACGCAGATGAGTGTTCCTCGCACGCAGAGAGAAGTACGTGCCTTTTTAGGTATTACCTCTTACTGTAGGCAGTGGATCCCAAATTTTTCTCTTTTAGCAAAACCGTTGGTAGCTTTGACTGGGAAAAATGTTCCGAGTCCGGTGCCATGGTCTGATGAATGTCAAGAAAGTTTTACTGAATTACGAAAAGCATTGTGTTCAGCTCCTGTATTGGGTACACCTGATTACAGTAAGCCATTCACGCTCTATGTTCATGAGAGGGAAGGTTGCGCGTTGAGTGTTCTGACACAGAAGTTCGGTGATAAACAACGCCCTTGTGCGTATTTTTCATCAACATTAGATCCGGTAGCTAGAGCGTTGCCTAGTTGTTTGAGAGCTACAGCGGCAGCTGCGGCTTCCATTCGACAATCTGCTGGTTTGGTGATGAACAACATGCTAGTAGTCATGGTTCCTCATGCAGTGGATACACTCATGAATCGAACGAAGACACAACACCTTACCAGTGCGGGACTATCTGGTTACGAGCTGACATTACTAGCGAGTCATATTCAGATCAAAAGATGTAATGTATTGAATCCAGCAACGCTGTTGCCGACTGATCAAGAGTCGAGTGATTCCGAGCCACATGATTGTTGTTTTAAAACGGAGGAAGAGACAAAAGGACGCATCGACTTAAAGGATACTCCGTTATCCGATCCAGATGGTACGCTGTATGTGGACGGGTCATGTTTTAAATTGGAGAATGGTGATGTGACTGCTGCTTACGCAGTAACGACTTTGAAGACGATTGTGGAGACTGCAAGAGTGAGTCAGAATTCTGCCCAAGCTGCAGAATTAATAGCTCTAACAAGAGCGTGTGTTTTAGCTAAGGGAAAGAGAGTGAATGTCTTTACAGATAGTCAGTACGCATTTGGCGTGGCCCATAGTTTTGGCCGTTTGTGGAGAGAAAGAGGTTTCATTACGTCCCATGGGACTAAGATCCAACATGGTCAGCTAGTTAACGACTTGTTGGAATTTCTAACCTTGCCGACTGAAGTTGCGATTGTAAAGTGCAGTGCTCATAAAGCAATCACGGATGATGTTGGTCGTGGGAATGCTTTTGCTGATGAAATTGCTAAACAGACAGCTAGAGACACGATGAGCAGAATGTATGTTGCTACGTCTGCAAGATGGATTGCTGACTCTGGAATGTGTGAGGATACTATGGAAAGTGTGAAAGAGATTCAGAAAGAAGCAACTGAGGAAGAAAAACGTGTATGGAGAGAAAGTATGGGCAAGTTGGATTCGAATGGATGTTGGATTGATTTGACAGAACAGCAGCGTTGGATGCTGCCTGACGCGTATGTGCTTGCAGTGGTGACAATGGCGCATGGAGTAGCGCACATAAGTTCTAAAGGAATTTGTAAGATGTTGGCTCCAGTCTGGAAGAATGATGGGATCAGTAAGTGTGCAGAGAGAGTGGTGAAAAATTGTATGGTATGCCTGATGCATAATCCTGGCAAGGGAACTCCAACTCCAGCTGGTCATTTCGCTCCTCCTTCCTGCCCCTTTGAAGTGATTCAGTTAGACTTCATTCACATGGATCGCTGTAATAATTTGAAATATGTCCTGGTGGTAGTTTGTGCTTTTTCCAGGTGGATCGAAGCATATCCACTAAAGGACAATACTGCCCTATCAACTGCCAAGATTCTTCTCAAAGAATATTTCCCTAGGTATGGAATGCCACGGGTTGTATGGTCAGATAACGGAAGTGAGTTTATAGGGAAAGTTATGCAGAGTGTGTGTGCCGGTCTAGGGCTGAAACAAAAATTCCACAGTGCGAACCATCCCCAGTCTGCTGGTTTAGTGGAGGGTTATAATGGCACCCTTAAGCTAAAACTAGCTAAAATACAAGCATCCACAGGTTTAGCCTGGCCAGACGCGCTTCCTTTGGCTTTGTTATCAACGAGAGCAACTGTACATTCTAGAGTGGGGCTTAGCCCCTACGAAATAGTTTTTGGCCGCCCGGCAAATATTTGGGGTGTGCCAAGGCCTAAAAAGTTTTGTTCTCTAGAATATCCTATGTTGATAGACTACCTTTACGACTTGACTGCTAAATTGAGTCTTATTCACCAACAGGTTTTCGATGCTTTGCCAAAGCCTCCGGAGAGTCCAGGGCATCAGCTGAAACCAGGCGAGTTTGTGGTTATCAGAAATTTCGCGAGGACGAAGAACCTTCAGCCGAGATTTGTCGGCCCCTTCCAAATCCTACTTGCAACGAGAACAGCGGTTCGTGTGGCTGGACGCAAGCACTGGGTGCATGCATCCCATGTAAAGCGTGTGCCTTTGCCACTTCCTTACGACGACTGGGTGAAGAAGGGAATTGGTTCCTCCGAATTTGAAAGCACGCCAGAATTCATCCCTTTCAGCGATGCCGAATTGATCACTGACACTCCAAGCTCTGACTCTCCTCCAGAAAAGACTCTTTTGAACACTGAACATTTGTCCCCTGCATCAGAAAGAACTCTGTCATCTGCGAACTTGAACACTGCAACAGCTACCAGTGAAACGTTATTTGCTGATCAGACAGTACCTGCGAAGCAGAGATATAACTTACGAAACCGTAAAATGGACAAATAAAGCAGGCAACTGCCTATTGCGATATTTTGAAATTTTTGAACTTTTGCCTTCAGCCAGGAAGTTTGCTATTGTTTTGTTGTTTTTAAAATTGCCTTGCCGTCTGGGTAGCCGTAGGGTCGTGGCTGTGTGCCTAGTTGAATCTGCAGGGGTCTGACACAAGGTCGATCTTTCTGTTGGTTCTGGGAACTCCTAGGGCTGATAGAGGCATTTTCGTCTACGTACACATCATCAGTGGTCGCGAGCGGATTGTAGAAGATGGAGCTTCCTGCGCTGCAACGAGAAAATTTGATTTATGTTAGCAGAAACAGACTTTATAGAATTCTTCATAGCAAATGCTTTTTGATGCAATGTGCCATTACATTCTTGATTATTTTGATAACGTTGGTGGGTGGAATCGTCTTCAGTATAAATTTAATTTTTGTGCCAGTTACTACAGTACCTCCCCTTGATCCTGTTACTTCTACTGTTTCTTCTATACACTCTTTTCATTCGTTTCCTGAACATGAGCAAGCCCGACGCTCAGAGTTCATTAACAACACTTTTGTACAGCTCTTGCATCAACACCAACTGGTAGTTAACACTACAGACTGCTGGGTGTGTGGCTTGATACCCCACACTATGGAAAAAGGTATTCCTTATCTGGTTTTGCCTTTCAGCTACAATGGATCATTTCAGGCCCTTCAAACCATCTTTGCTTATGCCCTCGAGACCTATCCTCCACGTCCACCACGTTCCACTAAATATAACTCTGCCAACAAAGCTTTAGTCCAGGGAATTATTGACATGATCAAGGACGTCAATAATACTCCATCATACCCTAGAGACGAATTGCGAGTGTATTTAAGTTGGAATACTTCAGATTATCGCCTTAGTTTAGGAGAAAGCAAGCGTAAAAGCTCAACTCCAATCTGGGTCGTACCTCACCGAGGTCAGGTCTGTTTGCAAGGGAATGGGAGAAATCCGAGAGCTCAGCTAGGGAGGAGTGAGTGCGTAGAGACTTATGTGTTTCCGGCTAACTCTTTCCCTGCCTTTCTTACTGCTAGGGGTACCTACTTCATCTGTCGAGATAGAGCTTATACATGGTTGCCTGCCGACTTTTCAGGATCATGCTATATTGCTCGATTGTTGCCTCCAACATACACTGCTTCATCTGATTACCACAGAACCAGAGTAGGGAGAGGTGTCTTCAGCAAGGAAGATACTGCTGGTCAGGAAGCTGGAGACTTCTTCAAAGGCTTCCTTCCGTTCTGGGGGCCTATGGCCAATAGTAGAAACATACGTCAGCTAACACGGGTAGTTGAATCTACTATTACCGAAACTGCTGGTGCCCTTAGCAATTTGACAGCTGAGCTTCAGGCAGATAGACTCATGACGTTGCAGAACCGTATGGTTCTAGACGTTATCCTTGCAGATCGAGGTGGGGTATGCAGAATGATCCAATCGAGCTGCTGTGTCTTTATCCCTAATAATGCTCCAACAGTCTATGAGGCGATCTCTAAGCTACACAAGATTTCCGACTCTATTCATGTAGACAAGGGAAACTGGTCCTTCATGGAGTGGTTTTGGACTCTGATCTCAGCGTGGGGATGGAAGGTTCTAATGGTCATTGGTGTCATCTTAGTATTCCTGTTCTCATGTTGCCTGATTATCCAGTGTGGTCCTGCTCTGTGTAGTCTTTGTGCTGCAACTTGTTTTAAAAAACCATCTGCGTTTGGAGAAAAGGCACGAGAAAGGATGATGATACAACAGCATGTCACTGACCTGATGAGCATAGAATTAGACTCTGACATAGACTGAGTAATTGCCTATGTAAGGGCAAAAGGAGGGTCTGAGGTTCCGTGACGATTTGAACCCGTGTTTTCAATATTGTCGGAAATACATAATTTTGGTATCAGCGAACCGCAAATGATCCATTTAGCATATCCTGGTGTTTTTGCTATGCTACGAGCAAGAGCACTCCTTTTATAAACACATTTCTGATCTACCCACGGCATCCATCTTAGATCATGGCCGCCATTTTGTGTTTCTTGCCCTCACATACGCAATAACCTCTGATCACTTCATTTCGATTAAGGACACGTAGCCTTAGCCGGAGATTCACCTCTTTCATGACACGTGCACCTTAAACCAGATCACGCTGTAGCTGCATGACTCGACAAAGGCTGCCTCCTCTGCCCGAGGCCAGTCCTGCTAAACTGGTCTTCGTGTCCATTGTCCTGATCACGATTAGGCGGCCGAAGCCGGTAGCCTTGCCCATTTACAACCCACAAACATCCCTTATCCTGCTTTTCTATCTTCTACACCTGGCTCTGCTCCTTTCCTTCTGGGCCTTTATTAGGGGGAGGTAACGAAATTTACGATGAGGCGGTCCGGGTCTTGAATGAAAAGTTGACATGAGATTATGATGGAAAAGTGGGAACCCCTCGTTCGTAATGTTTTGACATCAGATATTGTCGACGATTCCTGTGTACACCAAATATTTATTGTTCATGACACAAAGGTTTGGGAATGTACTAACATGTGAAGAATTCGCCTAAAGGCCAAAATTTAGTATATAAGGAGCAACCCTCTTTGTACAAATCGAACAGGCTCCTAGTTACTGCCCATGCGTAGTTTCTGTGACTTCTGTGTCCCTGCAGTAATAAACCTTTGGTCTTTGACGCCACCATCGAGAAGCCCGTGTTTCTGTTCATTTGTGCACCAAGGCAGGTGGAACTCCGGGGTCTTTGGGTGTTGTTCCCTGACACCTCTGGACGGAACCAAAAAGTCCAGAACTCCACGTCACTGAGCCCTCGAGGCCTCCTCTGTGGAGGGTTCACCTGCAGTCACTGATTCTGAGGCCCCTGGAATGAGTCCTGTCACTGAGCCCTCGAGGCCTCCACTGTGGAAGGTTCACCTGTAATCACTGATTCTGAGGCCGCTGGAATGAGTACTGTCATTGAGCCCTCGAGGCCTCCTCTATGGAGGGTTCACCTGTGATCACTGATTCTGAGGCCCCTGGAATGAGCCCTGTCACTGAACCCTCGGGGCCTCCTCTGTGGAGGGTTCACCTGTGATCACTGATTCTAAGGCCGCTGGAATGAGTCCTGTCACTGAGGCCTCCACTGTGGAGGGTTCACCTGTAATCACTGATTCTGAGGCCGCTGGAATGAGTTCCGTCACGGAGCCATTTGGGCCTCCACTGTGGAGGGTTCACCTGTGATCACTGATTCTGAGGCCGCTGGAATGAGTTCCGTCACTGAGCCCTTGAGGCCTCCACTGTGGAGGGTTCACCTGTGATCACTGATTCTGAGGCCCCTGGAATGAGTCCTGTCACTGAGCCCTCGGGGCCTCCACTATCGAGGGTTCACCTGCAGTCACTGATTCTGAGGCCGCAGGAATGAGTCACGTCACTGAGCCCTCGGGGCCTCCACTGTGGAGGGTTCACCTTTGATCACTGATTCTGAGGCCCCTGGAATGAGTCCTGTCACTGAGCCCTCGAGGCCTCCAATGTGGTAGGTTCACCTGTAATCACTGATTCTGAGGCTGCTGGAATGAGTCCCGTCACTGAGCCCTCGGGCCTCCACTGTGGAGGGTTCACCTGTGATCACTGATTCTGAGGCCCCTGGAATGAGTTCCGTCACTGAGCCCTCGAGGCCTCCTCTGTGGAGGGTTCACCTGTAGTCACTGATTTTGAGGCCCCAGGAATGAGTCCTCTCACTGAGCACTCGGGGCCTCCTCTGTGGAGGGTTCACCTGTGATCACTGATTCTGAGGCCGCTGGAATGAGTCCTGTCACTGAGGCCTCCACTGTGGAGGGTTCACCTGTAATCACTGAATCGGAGGTCTCTGGAATGAGTCCCGTCACTGAGCCCTCGAGGCCTCCTCTTTGGAGGGTTCACCTGTAATCACTGATTCTAAGGCCGCTGGAATGAGTTCCGTCACTGAGCCCTCCGGGCCTCCACTGCGGAGGGTTCACCTGTGATCACTGATTGTGAGGCCCCTGGAATGAGCCCTGTCACTGAGCCGTCGGGGCCTCCTCTGTGGAGAATTCACCTGTGATCATTGATTCTGAGGCCCCTGGAATGAGCCCTGTCACTGAGCCCTCGAGGCCTCCACTGTGGAAGATTCACCTGTAATCACTGATTCTGAGGCCGCTGGAATGAGTTCCGTCACTGATCCCTCAACGCATCCTCTGTGGAGGGTTCACCTGCATTCACTGATTCTGAGGCCCCTGGAATGAGTTCTGTCACTGAGCCCTCGAGGCCTCCTCTGTGGAGGGTTCACCTGTGATCAATGATTCTGAGGCCCCTGGAATGAACCCTGTCACTGAGCCCTCGGGGCATCCTCTGTGGAGGGTTCACCTGTGATCACTGATTCTGAGGCCGCTGGAATGAGTCCTGTCACTGAGGCCTCCACTGTGGAGGGTTCACCTGTAATCACTGATTCTGAGGCCCCTGGAATGAGTCCCGTCACTGAGCCCTCGGGGCCTCCTCTGTGGAGGGTTCACCTGTAATCACTGATTCTGAGGCCGCTGGAATGAGCTCTGTCACTGAGCCCTCGAGGCCTCCTCTGTGGAGGGTTCACCTGCAGTCACTGATTCAGAGGCCCCTGGAATGAGTCCTGTCACTGAGGCCCGAGGCCTCCACTGTGGAGGGTTCACCTGTAATCACTGATTCTGAGGCCCATGGAATGAGTCCTGTCACTGAGCCCTATGGGCCTCCACTGTGGAGGGTTCACCTGTGATCACTGATTCTGAGGCCCCTGGAATAAGCCCTGTCACTTAGCCGTCCCAGCCTCCTCTGTGGAGGGTTCACCTGTGATCACTGATTATGAGGCCCCTGGAATGAGCCCTGTCACTGAGCCCTCGAGGCCTCCTCTGTGGAGGGTTCACCTGTAATCACTGATTCTGAGGCCGTTTGGAATGAGTTCCGTCACTGAGCCCTCGAGGCCTCCTCTGTGGAGGGTTCACCTGCAGTCACTGATTCTGAGGCCCCTGGAATGAGTCCTGTCACAGAGCCCTCGAGGCCTCCACTGTGGAAGGTTCACCTGTAATCACTGATTCTGAGGCCGCTGGAATGAGTTCCGTCACTGAGCCCTCGAGGCCTCTTCTGTGGAGGGTTCACCTGCAGTCACTGATTCTGAGGCCACTGGAATGCGTACTGTCATTGAGCCCTCGAGGCCTCCTCTATGGAGGGTTCACCTGTGATCACTGATTCTGAGGCCCCTGGAATGAGCCCTGTCACTGAGCCCTCGGGGCCTCCTCTGTGGAGGGTTCACCTGTGATCACTGATTCTGAGGCCGCTGGAATGAGTCCTGTCACTGAGGCCTCCACTGTGGAGGGTTCACCTGTAATCACTGATTCTGAGGCCCCTGGAATGAGTATCGTCACTGAGCCCTCGAGGCCTCCTCTGTGGAGGGTTCACCTGTGATCACTGATTCTGAGGCCCCTGGAATGAGTCCTGTCACTGAGCCCTCGGGGCCTCCACTATCGAGGGTTCACCTGCAGTCACTGATTCTGACGCCGCAGGAATGAGTCACGTCACTGAGCCCTCGGGGCCTCCACTGTGGAGGGTTCACCTGTGATCACTGATTCTGAGGCCCCTGGAATGAGTCCTGTCACTGAGCCCTCGAGGCCTCCACTGTGGAAGGTTGACCTGTAATCACTGATTCTGAGGCTGCTGGAATGAGTCCCGTCACTGAGCCCTCGGGCCTCCACTGTGGAGGGTTCACCTGTGATCACTGATTCTGAGGCCCCTGGAATGAGTTCCGTCACTGAGCCCTCGAGGCCTCCTCTGTGGAGGGTTCACCTGTAGTCACTGATTTTGAGGCCCCAGGAATGAGTCCTCTCACTGAGCACTCGGGGGCTCCTCTGTGGAGGGTTCACCTGTGATCACTGATTCTGAGGCCGCTGGAATGAGTCCTGTCACTGAGGCCTCCACTGTGGAGGGTTCACCTGTAATCACTGATTCGGAGGTCTCTGGAATGAGTCCCGTCACTGAGCCCTCGAGGCCTCCTCTTTGGAGGGTTCACCTGTAATCACTGATTCTGAGGCCGCTGGAATGAGTTCCGTCACTGAGCCCTCGGGGCCTCCACTGTGGAGGGTTCACCTGTGATCACTGATTGTGAGGCCCCTGGAATGAGCCCTGTCACTGAGCCGTCAGGGCCTCCTCTGTGGAGGGTTCACCTGTGATCATTGATTCTGAGGCCCCTGGAATGAGCCCTGTCACTGAGCCCTCGAGGCCTCCACTGTGGAAGGTTCACTTGTAATCACTGATTCTGAGGCCGCTGGAATGAGTTCCGTCACTGATCCCTCAGCGCCTCCTCTGTGGAGCGTTCCCCTGCATTCACTGATTCTGAGGCCCCTGGAATGAGTTCTGTCACTGAGCCCTCGAGGCCTCCTCCGTGGAGGGTTCACCTGTGATCACTGATTCTGAGGCCCCTGGAATGAACCCTGTCACTGAGCCCTCGGGGCCTCCTCTGTGGAGGGTTCACCTGTAATCACTGATTCTGAGGCCCCTGGAATGAGTCCTGTCACTTAGCCCCTGAGGCCTCCTCTGTGGAGGGTTCACCTGTGATCACTGATTCTGAGGCCCCTGGAATGAGTCCTGTCACTGAGCCCTCGAGGCCTCCTCTGTGGAGGGTTCACCTGCAGTCACTGATTCTGACGCCGCAGGAATGAGTCACGTCACTGAGCCCTCGGGGCCTCCACTGTGGAGGGTTCACCTGTGATCACTGATTCTGAGGCCCCTGGAATGAGTCCTGTCACTGAGCCCTCGAGGCCTCCACTGTGGAAGGTTCACCTGTAATCACTGATTCTGAGGCTGCTGGAATGAGTCCCGTCACTGAGCCCTCGGGCCTCCACTGTGGAGGGTTCACCTGTGATCACTGATTCTGAGGCCCCTGGAATGAGTTCCGTCACTGAGCCCTCGAGGCCTCCTCTGTGGAGGGTTCACCTTTAGTCACTGATTTTGAGGCCCCAGGAATGAGTCCTCTCACTGAGCACTCGGGGCCTCCTCTGTGGAGGGTTCACCTGTGATCACTGATTCTGAGGCCGCTGGAATGAGTCATGTCACTGAGGCCTCCACTGTGGAGGGTTCACCTGTAATCACTGATTCGGAGGTCTCTGGAATGAGTCCCGTCACTGAGCCCTCGAGGCCTCCTCTTTGGAGGGTTCACCTGTAATCACTGATTCTGAGGCCGCTGGAATGAGTTCCGTCACTGAGCCCTCGGGGCCTCCACTGTGGAGGGTTCACCTGTGATCACTGATTGTGAGGCCCCTGGAATGAGCCCTGTCACTGAGCCGTCGGGGCCTCCTCTGTGGAGGGTTCACCTGTGATCATTGATTCTGAGGCCCCTGGAATGAGCCCTGTCACTGAGCCCTCGAGGCCTCCACTGTGGAAGGTTCACCTGTAATCACTGATTCTGAGGCCGCTGGAATGAGTTCCGTCACTGATCCCTCAACGCCTCCTCTGTGGAGCGTTCACCTGCATTCACTGATTCTGAGGCCCCTGGAATGAGTTCTGTCACTGAGCCCTCGAGGCCTCCTCTGTGGAGGGTTCACCTGTGATCACTGATTCTGAGGCCCCTGGAATGAACCCTGTCACTGAGCCCTCGGGGCCTCCTCTGTGGAGGGTTCACCTGTGATCACTGATTCTGAGGCCGCTGGAATGAGTCCTGTCACTGAGGCCTCCACTGTGGAGGGTTCACGGGTATTTGCGCGCTGTAAAAAACACAAGAAACATAAACATGAACATAAACACTGTGGAGGGTTCACCTGTAATCACTGATTCTGAGGCCCCTGGAATGAGTCCCGTCACTTAGCCCCTGAGGCCTCCTCTGTGGAGGGTTCACCTGTAATCACTAATTCTGAGGCCCCTGGAATGAGTCCCGTCACTGAGCCCTCGAAGCCTCCTCTTTGGAGGGTTCACCTGTAATCACTGATTCTGAGGCCGCTGGAATGAGTTCCGTCACTGAGCCCTCAGGGCCTCCACTGTGGAGGGTTCACCTGTGATCACTGATTGTGAAGCCCCTGGAATGTGCCCTGTCACTGAGCCGTCGGGGCCTCCTCTGTGGAAGGTTCACCTGTAATCACTGTTTTTGAGGCCGCTGGATTGAGTTCCGTCACTGAGCCCCCAACGCCTCCTCTGTAGGGTGTTCACCTGCAGTCACTGATTCTGATGCCCCTGGAATGAGTTCTGTCATTGAGCCCTCGATGCCTCCTCTGCGGAGGGTTCACCTGTCATCACTGATTCTGAGGCCCCTGGAATGAGCCCTTTCACTGAGGCCTCGGGGCCTCCTCTGTGGAGGGTTCACCTCTGATCACTGATTCTGAGGCCGCTGGAATGAGTCCTGTCACTGAGGCCTCCACTGTGGAGGGTTCACCTGTAATCACTGATTCTGAGGCCCCTGGAATGAGTCCTGTCACTGAGCCCTTGAGGCTTCCTCTGTGGAGAGTTCACCTGTAATCACTGATTCTGAGGCCGCTGGAATGAGTTCCGTCACTGAGCCCTCGAGGCCTCCTCTGTGGAGGGTTCACCTGCAGTCACTGATTCTGAGGCCCCTGGAATGAGTCCTGTCACTGAGCCCTCGAGGCCTCCACTGTGGAAGGTTCACCTGTAATCACAGATTTTGAGGCCGCTGGAATGAGTTCCGTCACTGAGCCCTCGAGGCCTCCTCTGTGGGGAGTTCACCTGCAGTCACTGATTCTGAGGCCCCTGGAATGAGTCCTGTCACTGAGCCCTCGAGGCCTGCTCTGTGGAGGGTTCACCTGTGATCACTGATTCTGAGGCCCCTGGAATGAGCCCTGTCACTGAGCCCTCGGGGCCTTCTCTGTGGAGGGTTCACCTGTGATCACTGATTCTGAGGCAGCTGAAATGAGTCCTGTCACTGAGGCCTCCGCTGTGGAGGATTCACCTGTAATCACTGATTCTGAGGCCCCTGGAATGAGTCCTTTCACTTAGCCCTCGAGGCCTCCTCTGTGGAGGGTTCACCTGTGATCACTGATTCTGAGGCCCCTGGAATGAGTTACGTCACTGAGCACTCGGGCCTCCACTGTGGAGCGTTCACCTGTGATCACTGATTCAGAGGCCACAGGAATGAGCCCTGTCACTGAGCTCTCGAGGCCTACACTGTGGAGGGTTCACCTGTGATCACTGATTCTGAGGCCGCTGGAATGAGTTCCGTCACTGAGCCCTCGTGTCCTCCTCTGTGGAGGGTTCACCTGCAGTCACTGATTCTGAGGCCCCAGGAATGAGTCCTGTCACTGAGCCCTCGAGGCCTCCACTGTGGAGGGTTCACCTGTGATCACTGATTCTGAGGCCCCTGGATTGAGCCCTGTCACTTAGCCATCCGGGCCTCCTCTGTGGAGGGTTCACCTGTGATCATTGATTCTGAAGCCCCTGGAATGAGTCCTGTCACTGAGCCCTCGAGGCCTCCACTGTGAAAGGTTCACCTGTAATCACTGATTCTGAGGCCAGTGGAATGAGTTCCGTAACTGAGACCTCGAGGCCTCCTCTGTTGAGGGTTCATCTGCATTCACTGATTCTGAGGACCATGGAATGAGTCCCGTCACTGAGCCCTCGAGGCCTCCTCTGTGGAGGGTACACCTGTGATCACTGATTCTGAGGCCCCTGGAATCAGCCCTGTTACCGAGCCCTCAGGCATCCTCTGTGGAGGGTTCACCTGTGATCACGGATTCTGAGGCCGCTGGAATGAGTCCTGTCACTACAGCCTCCACTGTGGAGGGTTGACCTATAATCACTGTTCTGAGGTCGTTAGGAATGAGTTCCGTCACTGAGCCCTCAAGGCCTCCTCTGTGGAATGTTCACCTGTGATCACTGATTCTGAGACCCCTGAATGAGTTCTGTCACTGATTGCCAGAAACCGGTCCTTGGATGCTTGATTCCTGTCTGGGAAAGACATGGCTTGGTAGTTCGGACTGGACTGTTGCCATGAGGCACAGGGTCAGAGCTGATTTGCATATAGCCAGTGTCTAACCCAGGGTGGTGTGGAGTGCAAAAAAACGATGGATTTAGGCCAAGATCCTAGTACTGGGTGAATGTATGACATTGTTCTACATTCTGTCCATCACTGATTCTGAGGCTGCTGGAATGAGTCCTGTCACTGAGGCCTCCACTGTGGAGGGTACACCTGCAATCACTGATTCTGAGGCCCCTGGAATGAGTCCTGTCACTGAGCCCTCGAGGCCTCCTCTGTGGAGAGTTCACCTGTAATCACTGATTCTGAGGCTGCTGGAATGAGTTCCGTCACTGAGCCCTCGAGGCCTCCTCTGTGGAGGGTTTACCTGCAGTCACTGATTCTGAGGCCCCTGAAATGAGTCCTGTCACTGAGCCCTCGAGGCCTTCACTGGAAGGTTCACCTGTAATCACTGATTCTGAGGCCCCTGGAATGAGTTCCGTCACTGAGACCTCGAGGCCTACTCTGTGGAAGGTTCACCTGCAGTCACTGATTCTGAGGCCCCTGGAATGTGTCCTGTCACTGAGCCCTCGAGGACTCCTCTGTGGAGAGTTCACCTGTGATCACTGAATCTGAGGCCCCTGGAATGAGCCCTGCCACTGAGTCCTCGGGACCTCCTCTGTGGAGGGTTCACCTGTGATCACTGATTCTGAGTCCGCTGGATTGAGTCCGGTCACTGAGGCCTCCACTGTGGATGGTTCACCTCTAATCACTGATTCTGAGGCCCCTGGATTGAGTCCCATCACTTAGCCCTCGAGGCCTCCTCTGTGGAAGGTTCACCTGTGATCACTGATTCTGAGGCCACTGGAATGAGTCCCGTCACTGAGCCCTCGGGGCCTCCTCTGTGGTGGGTTCACCTGTGATCACTGATTCTGAGGGCCCTGGAATGAGTCCTCTAACTGAGCCCTCGAGGCCTCCACTGTGGAGGGTTCACTTGTGATCACTGATTCTGAGGCCCCTGGAATGAGTCCTCTCACTGAGCCCCCGGGTCCTCCACAATGGAGGATTCACCTGTAATCACTGATTCTGAGGCCCCTGGAATGAATCCTCTCACTGAGGCCTCCTCTCTGGAGGGTTTTCCTGTGATCACTGATTCTGAGGCCCCTTGAATGAGTCCTGTCACTGAGTTCTCGGGCCTCCACTATGCAGGGTTCACCTGCAGTCACTCACTGATTCTGAGGCCACAGGAATGAGTCCCGTCACTGATCCCTCGGGGCCTCCACTGTGAAGGGTTCACCTGTGATTACTGATTCTAAGGCCCCTGGAGTGAGTCCTGTCACTGAGCCCTCGAGGCCTCCACTGTGGAAGGTTCACCTGTTATCACTGATTCTGAGGCTGCTGGAATGAGTTCTGTCACTGAGCCCTCGAGGCCTCCTCTGTGGAGGGTTCACCTGCAGTCACTGATTCTGAGGCCCAAAATGAGTCCTGTCACTGAGCCATCGAGGCCTCCTCTGTGGAGGGTGCACTTGTGATCACTGATTCTGAGGCCCCTGGAATGAGCCCTGTCACAAATCCCTCGGGGCCTCCTCTGTGGAGGGTTCACCTGTGATCACTGATTCTGAGGCTGCTGGAATGAGTCCTATCACTGAGGCCTCCACTGTGGAGGGTTCACCTGTAATCACTGATTCTGAGGCCTCTGGAATGAGTTCCGTCACTGAGCCCTCAAGGGCTCCTCTGTGGAGGGTTCACCTGCAGTCACTGATTCTGAGGCCCCTGGAATGAGTCCTGTCATTGAGCCCTCGAGGCCTCCACTGTGGAAGGTTCACCTGTAATCATTGATTCTGAGGCCGCTGGAACGAGTTCTGTCACTGAGCCCTCGAGGCCTCCTCTGTGGAGGGTTCACCTGCAGTCACTGATTCTGAGGCCCCTGGAATGAAACCTGTCACTGAGCCCTCGAGGCCTCCTCTGTGGAGGGTTCACCTGTGATAACTGATTCTGAGGCCCCTGAAATGAGCCCTGTCACTGAGCCCTCGGGGCCTCCTCTGTGGAGGGTTTACCTGCAGTCACTGATTCTGAGACCACTGGAATGGGTACTTGTCACTGAGCCCTCAGGGCCTCCACTGTGGAGGGTTCACCTGTGATCACTGATTTGAGGCCACTGGAATGAGTTCCATCACTGAGCACTCGGGCCTCCACTGTGGAGGGTTCACCTCTGATCACTGATTTGAGGCCACTGGAATGAGTTCCATCACTGAGCACTCGGGGCCTCCACTGTGGAGGGTTCACCTGTGATCACTGATTCTGAGGCCACAGGAATGAGCCCTGTCACTGAGCCCTCGGGCCTCCACTGTGGAGGGTTCACCTGCAGTCACTGATACTGAGGCCACTGGAATGAGTCCTGTCACTGGGCCCTTGAGGCCTCCACTGTGGAACGTTCACCAGTAATCACTGATTCTAAGGCAGCTGGAATGAGTCCTGTCACTGTGCCCTCGAGGCCTCCACTGTGGAGGGTTCACCTGAGATCACTGATTCTGAGGCCACTGGAATGAGTCCCGTCACTGAGCCCTCGAGGCCTCCACTGTGGAGGGTTCATCTGTGATCACTGATTCTGAGGAAGCTGGAATGAGTTCCGTCACTGAGCCCTCGAGGCCTCCTCTGTGGAGGGTTCACCTGCAGTCTCTGATTCTGAGGCCCCTGGAATGAGTCCTGTCACTGAGCCCTCAAGGCCTCCTCTGTGGAGGGTTCACCTGTGATCACTGATTCTGAGTCCCCTGGAATGAGCCCTGTCACTGATCCCTCGGGTCCTCCTCTGTGGAGGGTTCAGCTGTGATCACTGATTCTGAGGCTGCTGGAATGAGTCCTGTCACTGAGGCCTCCACTTTGGAGGGTTCACCTGTAATCACTGATTCTGAGGCCCCTGGAATTAGTCCCGTCACTGAGCCCTCGAGGCCTCCTTAGTGGAGGGTTCACCTAAAATCACTGATTCTGAGGCCGCTGGAAAGAGTTCCATCACTGAGCCCTCGAGGCTTCCTCTGTGGAGGGTTCACCTGCAGTCACTGATTCTGAGGCCCCTGGAATAAGTCCTGTCACAGAGCCCTCAAGGCCTCCTCTGTGGAGGGTTCACCTGCAGTCATTGATTCTGAGGCCCCTGGAATGAGTCCTGTCACTGAGCCCTCGAGGCCTCCATTGTGGAAGGTTCACCTGTAATCACTGATTCTGAGGCGGCTGGAATGAGTTCCGTCACTGAGCCCTCCACTTTGGAGGGTTCACCTGTAATCACTGATTCTGAGGCCCCTGGAATGAGCTCCGTCACTGAGCCCTCGAGGCTTCCTCTGTGGAGGGTTCACCTGCAGTCACTGATTCAGAGGCCCCTGGAATGAGTCCTGTCACTGAGGCCTCGAGGCCTCCACTGTGGAGGGTTCACCTGTAATCACTGATTCTGAGGCCCATGGAATGAGTCCTGTCACTGAGCCCTCGGGGCCTCCACTGTGGAGGGTTCACCTGTGATCACTGATTCTGAGGCCCCTGGAATAAGCCTTGTCACTTAGCCGTCCGGGCCTCCTCTGTGGAGGGTTCACCTGTGATCACTGATTCTGAGGCCCCTGGAATTGGAGTTCTGGACTTTTTGGTTCCGTCCAGAGGTGTCAGGGAACAACACCCAAAGACCCCGGAGTTCCACCTGCCTTGGTGCACAAATGAACAGAAACACGGGCTTCTCGATGGTGGCGTCAAAGACCAAAGGTTTATTACTGCAGGGACACAGAAGTCACAGAAACTACGCATGGGCAGTAACTAGGAGCCTGTTCGATTTGTACAAAGAGGGTTGCTCCTTATATACTAAATTTTGGCCTTTAGGCGAATTCTTCACATGTTAGTACATTCCCAAACCTTTGTGTCATGAACAATAAATATTTGGTGTACACAGGAATCGTCGACAATATCTGATGTCAAAACATTACGAACGAGGGGTTCCCACTTTTCCATCATAATCTCATGTCAACTTTTCATTCAAGACCCGGACCGCCTCATCGTAAATTTCGTTACCTCCCCCTAATAAAGGCCCAGAAGGAAAGGAGCAGAGCCAGGTGTAGAAGATAGAAAAGCAGGATAAGGGATGTTTGTGGGTTGTAAATGGGCAAGGCTACCGGCTTCGGCCGCCTAATCGTGATCAGGACAATGGACACGAAGACCAGTTTAGCAGGACTGGCCTCGGGCAGAGGAGGCAGCCTTTGTCGAGTCATGCAGCTACAGCGTGATCTGGTTTAAGGTGCACGTGTCATGAAAGAGGTGAATCTCCGGCTAAGGCTACGTGTCCTTAATCGAAATGAAGTGATCAGAGGTTATTGCGTATGTGAGGGCAAGAAACACAAAATGGCGGCCATGATCTAAGATGGATGCCGTGGGTAGATCAGAAATGTGTTTATAAAAGGAGTGCTCTTGCTCGTAGCGTAGCGAAAACACCAGGATATGCTAAATGGATCATTTGCGGTTCGCTGATACCAATATTATGTATTTCCGACAATATTGAAAACACGGGTTCAAATCGTCACGGAACCTCAGACCCTCCTTTTGCCCTTACATAGGCAATTACTCAGTCTATGTCAGAGTCTAATTCTATGCTCATCAGGTCAGTGACATGCTGTTGTATCATCATCCTTTCTCGTGCCTTTTCTCCAAACGCAGATGGTTTTCTAAAACAAGTTGCAGCACAAAGACTACACAGAGCAGGACCACACTGGATAATCAGGCAACATGAGAACAGGAATACTAAGATGACACCAATGACCATTAGAACCTTCCATCCCCACGCTGAGATCAGAGTCCAAAACCACTCCATGAAGGACCAGTTTCCCTTGTCTACATGAATAGAGTCGGAAATCTTGTGTAGCTTAGAGATCGCCTCATAGACTGTTGGAGCATTATTAGGGATAAAGACACAGCAGCTCGATTGGATCATTCTGCATACCCCACCTCGATCTGCAAGGATAACGTCTAGAACCATACGGTTCTGCAACGTCATGAGTCTATCCGCCTGAAGCTCAGCTGTCAAATTGCTAAGGGCACCAGCAGTTTCGGTAATAGTAGATTCAACTACCCGTGTTAGCTGACGTATGTTTCTACTATTGGCCATAGGCCCCCAGAACGGAAGGAAGCCTTTGAAGAAGTCTCCAGCTTCCTGACCAGCAGTATCTTCCTTGCTGAAGACACCTCTCGCTACTCTGGTTCTGTGGTAATCAGATGAAGCAGTGTATGTTGGAGGCAACAATCGAGCAATATAGCATGATCCTGAAAAGTCGGCAGGCAACCATGTATAAGCTCTATCTCGACAGATGAAGTAGGTACCCCTAGCAGTAAGAAAGGCAGGGGAAGAGTTAGCCGGAAACACATAAGTCTCTACGCACTCACTCCTCCCTAGCTGAGCTCTCGGATTTCTCCCATTCCCTTGCAAACAGACCTGACCTCGGTGAGGTACGACCCAGATTGGAGTTGAGCTTTTACGCTTGCTTTCTCCTAGACTAAGGCGATACTCTGAAGTATTCCAACTTAAATACACTCGCAATTCGTCTCTAGGGTATGATGGAGTATTATTGGCGTCCTTGATCATGTCAATAATTCCCTGGACTAAAGCTTTGTTGGCAGAGTTATATTTAGTGGAACGTGGTGGACGTGGAGGATAGGTCTCAAGGGCATAAGCAAAGATGGTTTGAAGGGCCTGAAATGATCCATTGTAGCTGAAAGGCAAAACCAGATAAGGAATACCTTTATCCATAGTGTGGGGTATCAAGCCACACACCCAGCAGTCTGTAGTGTTAACTACCAGTTGGTGTTGATGCAAGAGCTGTACAAAAGTGTTGTTAATGAACTCTGAGCGTCGGGCTTGCTCATGTTCAGGAAACGAATGAAAAGAGTGTATAGAAGAAACAGTAGAAGTAACAGGATCAAGGGGAGGTACTGTAGTAACTGGCACAAAAATTAAATTTATACTGAAGACGATTCCACCCACCAACGTTATCAAAATAATCAAGAATGTAATGGCACATTGCATCAAAAAGCATTTGCTATGAAGAATTCTATAAAGTCTGTTTCTGCGAACATAAATCACATTTTCTCGTTGCAGCGCAGGAAGCTCCATCTTCTACAATCCGCTCGCGACCACTGATGATGTGTACGTAGATGAAAATGCCTCTATCAGCCCTGGGAGTTCCCAGAACCAACAGAAAGATCGACCTTGTGTCAGACCCCTGCAGATTCAACTAGGCACACAGCCACGACCCTACGGCTACCCAGACGGCAAGGCAATTTTAAAAACAACAAAACAATAGCAAACTTCCTGGCTGAAGGCAAAAGTTCAAAAATTTCAAAATATCGCAATAGGCAGTTGCCTGCTTTATTTGTCCATTTTACGGTTTCGTAAGTTATATCTCTGCTTCGCAGGTACTGTCTGATCAGCAAATAACGTTTCACTGGTAGCTGTTGCAGTGTTCAAGTTCGCAGATGACAGAGTTCTTTCTGATGCAGGGGACAAATGTTCAGTGTTCAAAAGAGTCTTTTCTGGTGGAGAGTCAGAGCTTGGAGTGTCAGTGATCAATTCGGCATCGCTGAAAGGGATGAATTCTGGCGTGCTTTCAAATTCGGAGGAACCAATTCCCTTCTTTACCCAGTCGTCGTAAGGAAGTGGCAAAGGCACACGCTTTACATGGGATGCATGCACCCAGTGCTTGCGTCCAGCCACACGAACCGCTGTTCTCGTTGCAAGTAGGATTTGGAAGGGGCCGACAAATCTCGGCTGAAGGTTCTTCGTCCTCGCGAAATTTCTGATAACCACAAACTCGCCTGGTTTCAGCTGATGCCCTGGACTCTCCGGAGGCTTTGGCAAAGCATCGAAAACCTGTTGGTGAATAAGACTCAATTTAGCAGTCAAGTCGTAAAGGTAGTCTATCAACATAGGATATTCTAGAGAACAAAACTTTTTAGGCCTTGGCACACCCCAAATATTTGCCGGGCGGCCAAAAACTATTTCGTAGGGGCTAAGCCCCACTCTAGAATGTACAGTTGCTCTCGTTGATAACAAAGCCAAAGGAAGTGCGTCTGGCCAGGCTAAACCTGTGGATGCTTGTATTTTAGCTAGTTTTAGCTTAAGGGTGCCATTATAACCCTCCACTAAACCAGCAGACTGGGGATGGTTCGCACTGTGGAATTTTTGTTTCAGCCCTAGACCGGCACACACACTCTGCATAACTTTCCCTATAAACTCACTTCCGTTATCTGACCATACAATCCGTGGCATTCCATACCTAGGGAAATATTCTTTGAGAAGAATCTTGGCAGTTGATAGGGCAGTATTGTCCTTTAGTGGATATGCTTCGATCCACCTGGAAAAAGCACAAACTACCACCAGGACATATTTCAAATTATTACAGCGATCCATGTGAATGAAGTCTAACTGAATCACTTCAAAGGGGCAGGAAGGAGGAGCGAAATGACCAGCTGGAGTTGGAGTTCCCTTGCCAGGATTATGCATCAGGCATACCATACAATTTTTCACCACTCTCTCTGCACACTTACTGATCCCATCATTCTTCCAGACTGGAGCCAACATCTTACAAATTCCTTTAGAACTTATGTGCGCTACTCCATGCGCCATTGTCACCACTGCAAGCACATACGCGTCAGGCAGCATCCAACGCTGCTGTTCTGTCAAATCAATCCAACATCCATTCGAATCCAACTTGCCCATACTTTCTCTCCATACACGTTTTTCTTCCTCAGTTGCTTCTTTCTGAATCTCTTTCACACTTTCCATAGTATCCTCACACATTCCAGAGTCAGCAATCCATCTTGCAGACGTAGCAACATACATTCTGCTCATCGTGTCTCTAGCTGTCTGTTTAGCAATTTCATCAGCAAAAGCATTCCCACGACCAACATCATCCGTGATTGCTTTATGAGCACTGCACTTTACAATCGCAACTTCAGTCGGCAAGGTTAGAGATTCCAACAAGTCGTTAACTAGCTGACCATGTTGGATCTTAGTCCCATGGGACGTAATGAAACCTCTTTCTCTCCACAAACGGCCAAAACTATGGGCCACGCCAAATGCGTACTGACTATCTGTAAAGACATCCACTCTCTTTCCCTTAGCTAAAACACACGCTCTTGTTAGAGCTATTAATTCTGCAGCTTGGGCAGAATTCTGACTCACTCTTGCAGTCTCCACAATCGTCTTCAAAGTCGTTACTGCGTAAGCAGCAGTCACATCACCATTCTCCAATTTAAAACATGACCCGTCCACATACAGCGTACCATCTGGATCGGATAACGGAGTATCCTTTAAGTCGATGCGTCCTTTTGTCTCTTCCTCCGTTTTAAAACAACAATCATGTGGCTCGGAATCACTCGACTCTTGATCAGTCGGCAACAGCGTTGCTGGATTCAATACATTACATCTTTTGATCTGAATATGACTCGCTAGTAATGTCAGCTCGTAACCAGATAGTCTCGCACTGGTAAGGTGTTGTGTCTTCGTTCGATTCATGAGTGTATCCACTGCATGAGGAACCATGACTACTAGCATGTTGTTCATTACCAAACCAGCAGATTGTCGAATGGAAGCCGCAGCTGCCGCTCTCAAACAACTAGGCAACGCTCTAGCTACCGGATCTAATGTTGATGAAAAATACGCACAAGGGCGTTGTTTATCACCGAACTTCTGTGTCAGAACACTCAACGCGCAACCTTCCCTCTCATGAACATAGAGCGTGAATGGCTTACTGTAATCAGGTGTACCCAATACAGGAGCTGAACACAATGCTTTTCGTAATTCAGTAAAACTTTCTTGACATTCATCAGACCATGGCACCGGACTCGGAACATTTTTCCCAGTCAAAGTTACCAACGGTTTTGCTAAAAGAGAAAAATTTGGGATCCACTGCCTACAGTAAGAGGTAATGCCTAAAAAGGCACGTACTTCTCTCTGTGTGCGAGGAACACTCATCTGCGTAATTGCTTTTATTCTCTCTGGGGTCAACTTCCTTCCCTCCTTTGACAAGAGATGACCTAGGTAGGTCACTTCTTGGCAGCAGTATTACATTTTCGAAGGTGACACCTTGTGATTTAAATTAGACAAATGATGCAATAACGAAATCGTAGCTGCTTTGCAAGTTTCCTTGTCATCGGCAGCCACTAGAAGATCGTCTACATACTGTACTAGAGCAGAACCTGGAGGAAGGACAAAGGAATCTAACTGGCTTTTTAATGCTTGACTGTAAATAGATGGGCTCTCACAATAGCCTTGTGGAGCGCGTTTAAATGTGAAACTGCGACCTCCTAGACAGAAGCCGAAAATATCTCTGCTTTCTTTGGCTATCGGAATGCTGAAAAAGGCATTCTTCAAGTCGATGACTGAGAACCAAGTAGCTGTAGCAGGAATCAGTGTTAACAAGGCAGTAATGTCTGGCACTACAGGAAACTGCGGGACCACAATTTTATTAACCTCTCTAAGGTCGATAACAAACCTATAAACTGGAGGCTTGGTAGGATCAGTTCGTTTCAAAATCGGTAGTACAGGACTGTTACAGACATTTCCTCTCGTTTCTTCAACCACACCTTTCTTAATCAAATCTTGCACAATCAATAAAAGTGCACGCTCACCTTCACTAGATATTTTATATTGAGGAATTCTTGGAAATTTTACATTCGCTTTTAAAGTTACTACATATGGTGGTATTTCTAAAAGGCCTACATCATTAGGACCAGTCGCCCAAAGAGAATCAGGGAGTGAGCGTAGCTCTGGCGGGAGTGCATCCATTGACAAGTACATCGGAGAAGTGATATTTTTACCCAACGTAAGCTGTACTCCTTCCGGAGAACAGTACAATGTCGCATATAGTCGTTTTAACAAATCTAAACCAAGCAGATTTTCATTACAACCTGTTGTCAAAATCAGAGGTGCTTTCAAGTGACATGGTCCAACAGAAATAGACAAAGGACCAGATATCGGGTTGTAAACAGGGGCGCCTGAAAAACCTACAGAAACATTTGTTGAGCCGGACAAAGGTGCGCCAGGGAGTTTCGCATGAATGATAGAACTTTTTGCGGCACCAGTATCCAACAGAAACGGTTCGACTACACCTGATGTTGCTACTGCGACATAAGGCCCACTCTGATCCACTGGAACTGATACTACTCCCTCTCATTGTCCATGGCTGTCCTAGTACCCATTTTGCTGAAATCCCTCATCCACTTCACAATAGTCTTCAACAAGATATTGTTGAGATCTATTTTGCTGAGTAGACTGTCCATTTCGTTGATCAAAGTGATTTGAAGGGCGATCATTCGTTTGTGGAGGCATAGCACCTCGCCCTCGACCTCTAGAATTTTGCACAAAACCACCACGACCTCTCTGAGCTGCTGCTGCATTATTTTGCGCTAAGATCGGACATTCATTTTTGTAGTGACCCTCTTTCTTACAGTACGCACATTGGTTCCACTGATATTGAGGTCTTGATGTACTATAATCTGTTCTTTGATACGAACCCTGTTGCATATTAGTCTGATTCGTGCGAGGCGGATACGCCTGCTGCAAAAGAACTTTAGTCTTTAAATCCTTCGTTTTCTTTTCTGATTTCTCCTTTTCCTCTTTATCCCTGTTTTCGTAGTACTGTGCAGTCACAAGTATTTGCGCAGTTGTGGACACAGCCCACGCACTCTCTGAATCTTTTAATTTATTGCATAATTCAGGTAACAAATTATGCACAAATTTATCGACAAACAGTCTTTGCCCTCTTTCTGTGCTCATGTCCTGACCACTATGATCTACAAAAGTCTCTTCAAACCTCGTGAAGAAGTCGGAGACACTTTCGTCTTTCTTCTGCCTGCATGCTGATAACTTGTCCCAATTAACACGCAATGCGGGCATCAGAGTCTTCATTAAATCAATTATTCTACCTGGAAGATTAGCAATTAGGGGTTCGGGTTTTGCACCACCTACTTGCTGACCATCCGCTGCAGTGATAGCTGCCCAGTCACCACCTAAGGCAACTTGATGATCCTCTCTACGAATTTTAGCCCACACTGGTTGCGGAACTACGTTGCCAAATAACATATCGATGTCTGCTAAGTTCATTATACAAGCCTCAACTGTCTGTGTTAATTCCTTGTAATATCCAGCAGGATTCTTACGTGGATCTGGCAAGGCCTGCTTCACTGCTAACACTTCAGCTCGCTTCCACGGAATGTGTATCCATACTCTTTGGAATTGGGCTGAAGCGGCTACAATACCATTATTATGATCGGCTTGCACAGCTTCGCGCCAAATTGGAGGAACCTCCCTCATTGGATATTGGCGACTTAATTTCGTCTTGCTTTTCTCTAAATCTCTCGGTGAACGAAGTGATGGATCATTCCTATAACTTAAAATCAGTTCCATCGCTTCTTCTATATTATCACCCACTATCATTCCTGCAGCAAACTCTTTCTGAACCTTAATTAAGTCTTCTAAATTTGATTCAACATCGTCTTCTTCTATCTCCTCACGTAACAACGAGCACATCTCGTCAAAGACATACCGTTGCGTTGGTTCTTTCCACTGCATAAACGTGTCTAGCACATCTCTCGTACTATATCTCCTACTCTTCGAAATCCATCTGAGAGCCGTGGAATCTAAAATTCCCCGTTCCTCAGTACTCGGAAGCTGACTACGTCTCTGAACAGAGTCGGAAGTAGGAGTCTTAATTAAGGTTTTATAGAAAGGAGACAGCATGTTAGACACAGAATCAGTGATTCTCCGACGAACAGAAAGTGGAGTCAACACACTCGCAGATGCAGAAAACACAGTAGAGGTAGGAACAGATAACGGAACAGTAGAAGTATCAAGGAAGATAGTTTGTGGAACAGTATGTGTAAGCGAGACAGATACCGGTATAGAAGTCGGCAATCCAGGAGGAGGAGGAGGAGCCGTAGGAACATTTACATTAACCATAGGAGGTACAGGGACCTCATTCTGAGGGACAGGAGCAGGAACACCAGGTTGTCCAGCAACCGGCAATTGAACATTCGGTAAAGGTGGAGCCGTAGCACCTTGTGCATACGGTGGAGGTGACCGTAACAAATAAGATAACAGAGGATCATTTTCGGAATCCTCCAGTATCTTAGTTGTTTTCGATGGCAAGGCAGGATAGCACTTGTCAATCGCTAAATTGTGCTCTCTAATGGCCACCTCTATGGCTTTCTCACACTCGTTAGCCTGCAACTGCTTAGTTGCTTGTTCTAGGGTCAACTCTTCTTGCTCTTTTTGTTCTTTCTTTAACCTTTTCATTTCTCTCTGTTTGGATTCTTTTCGCCAGTAACGGAAAGAATCAAACATTGCCGGCCGGGCTTTCTTCCTAAACAATTTCGCTTCTAAATTGTCGAGAATTTCGGGTTCAAAACTACCATGCAGTGGCCAACTAAGGACACCATCCTTCTTAGTGTAACGGACCCACACCTCATTATAAGATATAGGACCCACACCATATTTACAATACAAGTCATACAGGGGAGTCCCAATCGGAGGAACCAGACATGAGTCCTCCAATCGTGAGTCACTGTTGCAACTAAAACAGGACAACATACAATTTTTCCGACTTACCATTTTCAGTCCGGAACACAAAACAAACAAAACACGAAACAGATATGTGCACTCGAACCAAGAACTTAGGCCTACCAAAACGAACTGATGTATCGATACCCAAACTAAACCAAATAGATTATCGTAACTAGAACAACCAGTGATAATCTTACGAGACCAAACAAAACCAAGAACCAAAAAGGATTTTAACAACCCTTACAAAGTAACCAGCTAGCTATCACTAAATACTTAACTGAGGCACTGAAGACGTCACCACGGAGAAACCCGTCACGTTTCGCTGTACTAAGGACTGCACCTCGGGTCCAAGACAGGGCGGCGGTCAAGGCAACGGCCCACTGCAGCCGTCCTGAACGGGAACCCTCGTGGAAGAGAACGTCGGGCCACTTTTGCGATATGCCGGGATCGATGAAGTGGGGCGCCTCCCTCAGGAATCTTCACACGAAGCTTCTCGAACTCTTCAGGCTTTTGGACCGGTACCGAATGACGTCGCCCCACGTTGGGCGCCAATTGGAGTTCTGGACTTTTTGGTTCCGTCCAGAGGTGTCAGGGAACAACACCCAAAGACCCCGGAGTTCCACCTGCCTTGGTGCACAAATGAACAGAAACACGGGCTTCTCGATGGTGGCGTCAAAGACCAAAGGTTTATTACTGCAGGGACACAGAAGTCACAGAAACTACGCATGGGCAGTAACTAGGAGCCTGTTCGATTTGTACAAAGAGGGTTGCTCCTTATATACTAAATTTTGGCCTTTAGGCGAATTCTTCACATGTTAGTACATTCCCAAACCTTTGTGTCATGAACAATAAATATTTGGTGTACACAGGAATCGTCGACAATATCTGATGTCAAAACATTACGAACGAGGGGTTCCCACTTTTCCATCATAATCTCATGTCAACTTTTCATTCAAGACCCGGACCGCCTCATCGTAAATTTCGTTACCTCCCCCTAATAAAGGCCCAGAAGGAAAGGAGCAGAGCCAGGTGTAGAAGATAGAAAAGCAGGATAAGGGATGTTTGTGGGTTGTAAATGGGCAAGGCTACCGGCTTCGGCCGCCTAATCGTGATCAGGACAATGGACACGAAGACCAGTTTAGCAGGACTGGCCTCGGGCAGAGGAGGCAGCCTTTGTCGAGTCATGCAGCTACAGCGTGATCTGGTTTAAGGTGCACGTGTCATGAAAGAGGTGAATCTCCGGCTAAGGCTACGTGTCCTTAATCGAAATGAAGTGATCAGAGGTTATTGCGTATGTGAGGGCAAGAAACACAAAATGGCGGCCATTATCTAAGATGGATGCCGTGGGTAGATCAGAAATGTGTTTATAAAAGGAGTGCTCTTGCTCGTAGCGTAGCGAAAACACCAGGATATGCTAAATGGAACATTTGCGGTTCGCTGATACCAATATTATGTATTTCCGACAATATTGAAAACACGGGTTCAAATCGTCACGGAACCTCAGAATAAGCCCTGTCACTTAGCCGTCCGGGCCTCCTCTGTGGAGGGTTCACCTGTGATCACTGATTATGAGGCCCCTGGAATGAGCCCTGTCAATGAGCCCTCGGGGCCTCACTGTGGAGGGTTCACCTGTGATCACTGATTCTGAGGCCCCTGGAATAAGCCCTGTCACTTAGCCGTCCGGGACTCCTGTGTTGAGGGTTCACCTGTGATCATTGATTCTGAGGCCCCTGGAATGAGTCCTGTCACTGAGGCCTCCACTGTGGAGGGTTCACCTGTAATCACTGTTTCTGAGGCCACTGGAATGAGTTCAGTCACTGAGCCCTCAAGGCCTCCTCTGTGGAGGGTTCATCTGCAGTCACTGATTCTGAGGACCCTGGAATGAGTCCTGTCACTGAGCCCTCGAGGCCTCCTCTGTGGAGGGTTCACCTGTGATCACTGATTCTGAGGCCCCTGGAATCAGCCCTGTTACCGAGCCCTCGGACCTCCTCTGTGGAGGGTTCACCTGTGATCACTGATTCTGAGACCGCTGGAATGAGTCCTGTCACTACGGCCTCTACTGTGGAGGGTTCACCTATAATCACTGTTCTGAGGCCCCTGGAATGAGTCCCGTCACTGAGCCCTCGAGGCCTCCTCTGTGGAGGGTTCACCTGTAATCACTGATTCTGAGGCCGTTAGGAATGAGTTCCGTCACTGAGCCCTCGAGGCCTCCTCTGTGGAGGGTTCACCTGCAGTCACTGATTCTGAGGCCACTGGAATGAGTCCTGTCATTGAGCACTCGAGGCCTCCTCTAGGGAGGGTGAGGTTCCGTGACGATTTGAACCCGTGTTTTCAATATTGTCGGAAATACATAATATTGGTATCAGCGAACCGCAAATGATCCATTTAGCATATCCTGGTGTTTTCGCTATGCTACGAGCAAGAGCACTCCTGTTATGAACACATTTCTGATCTACCCACGGCATCCATCTTAGATCATGGCAGCCATTTTGTGTTTCTTGCCCTCACATACGCAATAACCTCTGATCACTTCATTTCGATTAAGGACACGTAGCCTTAGCCGGAGATTCACCTCTTTCATGACACGTGCACCTTAAACCAGATCACGCTGTAGCTGCATGACTCGACAAAGGCTGCCTCCTCTGCCCGAGGCCAGTCTTGCTAAACTGGTCTTCGTGTCCATTGTCCTGATCCCGATTAGGCGGCCGGAGCCGGTAGCCTTGCCCATTTACAACCCACAAACATCTCTTATCCCGCTTTCCTATCTTCCACACCTGGCTCCGTTCCTTTCTTTCTGAATCTTTATTAGGGGGAGGTAACGAAATTTACGATGAGGCGGTCCGGCTCTTGAATGCAATATTGACAAGGGTTTGTGATGAACTAGTGGGAACCCCTCTTCGTAGATGTTTGGTATCAGATTTTATCGACGGTTCCTGTGTAACGCCAAATATTTATTGTTTTAGACACAAAGGTTTTGAGAATGTATTACATGTAAAGAATTCGCCCCCAGCTTAAAATTTAGTATATAAGGAGCAACCCTCTTTGTACAAATTGAACAGGCTCCTAGACACTGCCCATGCGTTGTTTCTGTGACTTCTGTGTCCCTGCAGTAATAAACCTTTGGTCTTTGACGCCACCATCGAGAAGCCCGTGTTTCTGTTCATTTGCGCACCAAGGCAGGTGGAACTCCGGGGTCTTTGGGTGTTGTTCCCTGACACCTCTGGACGGAACCAAAAAGTCCAGAACTCCAATTGGCGCCCAACGTCGGGCGACGTCATTCGGTACCGGTCCAAAAGCCTGAAGAGTTCGAGAAGCTTCGTGTGAAGATTCCTGAGGGAGGCGCCCCACTTCATCGATCCCGGCATATCGCAAAAGTGGCCCGAAGTTCTCTTCCACGAGGGTTCCCGTTCAGGACGGCTGCAGTGGGCCGTTGCCTTGACCGTCGCCCTGTCTTGGACCCAAGGTGCAGTCCTTAGTACAGCGAAACGTGACGGGTTTCTCCTTGGTGACGTCTTCAGTGCCTCAGTTAAGTATTTAGTGGTTGCTAGCTCGTTACTTCGTGAGGGTTGTTAAAATCCTTTTTGGTTCTTGGTTTGGTTTGGTTCGTAAGATTATCACTGGTTGTTCTGGTTACGATAATCTATTTGGTTTAGTTTGGGTATCGATACATCAGTTCGTTTTGGTAGGCCTAAGTTCTTGGTTCAGATGCACATATTTGTTTCTTGTTTTGTTTGTTTTGTGTTCCGGACTGAAAAATGGTAAGTCGGAGAAACTGTATGTTGTCTTGTTTTGGTTGCAACAGTGACTCACGATTGGAGGACTCATGTCTGGTTCCTCCGATTGGGACTCCCCTATATGACTTGTACTGTAAACATGGTGTGGGTCCTATATCTTATAATGAGGTGTGGGTCCGATACACTGAGAAAGATGGTGTCCTTAGTTGGCCACTGCATGGTAGTTTTGAACCCGAAATCCTTGACAATTTAGAAGCGAAATTGTTTAGGAAGAAAGCCCGGCCGGCAATGTTTGATTCTTTCCGTTACTGGCGAAAATAATCCAAACAGAGAGAAATGAAAAGGTTAAAGAAAGAACAGAAAGAGCAAGAAGAGTTGACTCTGGAGCAAGCGGCTAAGCAGCTGCAAGTTAACGAGTCAGAGAAGGCCATAGAGGTGGCCATTAGAGAGCATAATTTAGCGATTGACAAGTGCTACCCTGCCTTGCCATCGAAAACAGCTAAGATACTAGAGGATTCCGAAAACGATCCTCTGTTGTCTTATCTGTTACGGTCACCTCCACCGTATGCACAAGGTGCTACGGCTCCACTTGTACCGAATGTTCAATTGCCGGTTGCTGGACAACCTGGTATTCCTGCTCCTGCCCCTCAGAATCAAGTTCCTGTACCTCCTCTGGTTAATATGAATGTTCCTACGGCTCCTCCTCCTCCTGGGTTGCCGACTTCTATACCTGTATCTGTCTCGCTTACACCTACTGTTCCACAAACTATCTTTCTCGATACTCCTACTGTTCCGCTATCTGTTCCTACCTCTACTGTGTTCTCTACGTCTGCAAGTGTGTTGACTCCACTTTCTGTTCGTCGACAAATCACTGATTCTGTTTCCAGCATTCTGTCTCCTTTCTATAAAACCTTAATCAAGACTCCTACTTCTGACTCTGTTCAGAGACGTAGTCAGCTTCCGAGTACTGAAGAACGGGGAATTTTAGATTCCACGGCTCTCAGATGGATTTCGAAGAGTAGGAGATATAGTACGAGAGATGTGCTAGATACATTTATGCAGTGGAAGGAACCAACACAACGGTATGTCTTTGATGAGATGTGCTCGCTGTTACGTGAGGAGATAGAAGAAGATGATGTTGAATCAAATTTAGAAGACCTAATTAAGGTTCAGAAAGAGTTTGCTGCAGGAATGATAGTAGGCCAAAATATAGAAGAAGCGATGGAACTGATTTTAAGTTATAGAAATGATCCATCACTTCGTTCACCGAGAGATTTAGAGAAAAGCAAGATGAAGTTAAGTCGCCAATATCCAATGAGGGAGGTTCCTCCAATTTGGCGCGATGCTGTACAAGCTGATGCAGTTCGTGGTATTGCTGCTGCTCCGGCGCAATTCCAAAGAGTGTGGATACACATTCCGTGGAAGCGAGCCGAAGTGCTAGCAGTGAAGCAGGCCTTGCCAGACCCGCGTAAGAATCCTGCTGGATACTATAAGGAATTAACACAGACAGTTGAGGCTTGTATAATGAACTTAGCAGACATCGATATGTTATTTGGCAATGTAGTTCCACAACCAATTTGGGCTAAAATTCGTGGAGAGAATCATCCAGTTGCCCTAGGTGGTGATTGGGCAGCTATCGTTGCAGCGGATGGTCAGCAAACAGGTGGTGCAAAACCCGAACCCCTAATTGCTAATCTTCCAGGTAGAATAATAGACTTAATGAAGACTCTGATGCCCGCATTGCGTGTTAATTGGGACAAGTTGTCCGCATGCAGGCAGAAGAAAGGCGAAAGTGTCTCCGACTTTTTCACCAGGTTCGAAGAGACTTTTGTAGATCATAGTGGTCAGGATATGAGCACAGAAGGAGGACAGAGACTGTTTGTCGATAAATTTGTGCATAATTTGTTACAATAAATTAAAGGATTCAGAGAGTGCGTGGGCTGTTTCTACAACTGCACAAATACTTGCAACTGCACAGTATTATGAAAATAGGGATAAAGAGGAAAAAGAGAAATCAGACAAGAAAACGAAAGATTTAAAAACTAAAGTTCTTTTGCAACAGGCGTATCCGCCTCGCATGAATCAGACTAATACGCAACAGGGCTCGTATCAAAGAACAGATTATAGTTCACCGAGACCTCAATATCAGTGGAACCAGTTTGCGTACTGTAAGAAAGAGGGTCACTACAAGAATGAGTGTCCGATCTTAGCGCAAAATAATGCAGCAGCAGCTCAGAGAGGTCGTGGTGGTTTTGTACAGAATTCTAGAGGTCGAGGGCGAGGTGCTATGCCTCCACAAACGAACGATCGTCCTTCCAATCACTTTGATCAACGAAATGGACAGTCTACTCAGCAAAATAGATCTCAACAATATCTTGTTGAAGACTATTGTGAAGTAGATGAGGGATTTCAGCAAAATGGGTACTAGGACAGCCATGGACAGAGAGAGGGAGTAGTATCAGTTCCAGTGGATCAGAGTGGGCCTTATGTCGCAGTAGCAACATCAGGTGTAGTCGAACTGTTTCTGTTGGATACTGGTGCAGCAAAAAGTTCTATCATTCATGCGAAACTCCCTGGCGCGCCTTTGTCCGGCTTAACAAATGTTTCTGTAGGTTTTTCAGGCGCCCCTGTTTACAACCTCATATCTGGTCCTTTGTCTATTTCTGTTGGACCGTGTCAATTGAAAGCACCCCTGATTTTGACGACAGGTTGTAATGAAAATCTGCTTGGTTTAGACTTGTTAAAACGACTATATGCGACATTGTACTGTTCTCCGGAAGGAGTACAGCTTACATTGGGTAAAAGAATCACCTCTCCGATGTACTTGTCAATGGATGCACTCCCGCCAGAGCTGCGTTCACTCCCTGATTCTCTTTGGGTGACTGGTCCTAATGATGTAGGCCTTTTAGAAATACCACCCTATGTAGTCACTTTGAAAGCAAATGTAAAATTTCCAAGAATTCCTCAATACAAAATATCTAGTGAAGGTGAGCGTGCACTTTTATTGATTGTGCAAGATTTGATTAAGAAAGGTGTGTGGCTCACTGGTTAGAGGCGGCAGACCCGAGAGCAGAGGACGGCCCGGGACCAGGGTTCGAATCCCGGCGCGGCAGGTTTCTGGACCAGGGTCAGCGGACTCGATAATTCTCTCGCCTTGGTGCCCACTCTGATCAGCGATCACACTCGGCAACTCTGGGCATTAGCTTGCCTCATCTTCACTAACGGCCCCACCAGACCGCCGGGGATGCCTGGTCTCACCCTGGAGATACCCATTAAGGGACCATCTCTCAGGGAAGCCAGGAAGGGTTTCGCAGTGGTCGAAGCGCCTTGGGACCCTCCGGGTAAGTAGTGCGCTATATAAATGCCTATACATTTACATTTACATACATTTGAAGAAACTAGAGGAAATGTTTGTAACAGTCCTGTATTACCGATTTTGAAACGAACTGATCCTACAAAGCCTCCAGTATATAGGTTTGTCATCGACCTCAGAGAAGTTAATAAGATTGTGGTCCCGCAGTTTCCTGTGGTTCCAGACATTACCGCCTTGTTAACATTGATTCCTGCTACAGCTACTTGGTTTTCAGTCATTGACTTGAAGAATGCCTTTTTCAGCATTCCGATAGCCGAGGAAAGCAGAGATATTTTTGGTTTCTAGGAGGTCGAAGTTTTAGGTTTAAACGCACTCCACAAGGCTATTGTGAGAGCCCATCTATTTACAGTCAAGCATTAAAAAGCCAGTTAGATTCCTTTGTCCTTCCTCCAGGTTCTGCTTTAGTACAGTATGTAGATGATCTTCTAGTGGCTGCCGATGACAAGGAAACTTGCAAAGCAGCTACGATCTCGTTATTACATCATTTGTCTAATTTGAATCACAAGGTATCACCTTCGAAAATGCAATACTGCTGCCAAGAAGTGACCTACCTAGGTCATCTCTTGTCAAAGGAGGGAAGGAAGTTGACCCCAGAGAGAATAAAAGCAATTACGCAGATGAGTGTTCCTCGCACACAGAGAGAAGTACGTGCCTTTCTAGGTATTACCTCTTACTGTAGGCAGTGGATCCCAAATTTTTCTCTTTTAGCAAAACCGTTGGTAGCTTTGACTGGGAAAAATGTTCCGAGTCCGGTGCCATGGTCTGATGAATGTCAGAAGAGTTTTACTGAATTACGAAAAGCATTGTGTTCAGCTCCTGTATTGGGTACACCTGATTACAGTAAGCCATTCACGCTCTACGTTCACGAGAGAGAAGGTTGCACGTTGAGTGTTCTGACACAGAAGTTTGTTGATAAACAACGCCCTTGTGCGTATTTTTCATCAACATTAGATCCGGTAGCTAGAGCGTTGCCTAGTTGTTTGAGAGCTACAGCGGCAGCTGCGGCTTCCATTCGACAATCTGCTGGTTTGGTGATGAACAACATGCTAGTAGTCATGGTTCCTCATGCAGTGGATACACTCATGAATCGAACGAAGACACAACACCTTACCAGTGCGAGACTATCTGGTTACGAGCTGACATTACTAGCGAGTCATATTCAGATCAAAAGATGTAATGTATTGAATCCAGCAACGCTGTTGCCGGCTAATCAAGAGTCGAGTGATTCCGAGCCACATGATTGTTGTTTTAGAACGGAGGAAGAGACAAAAGGACGTATTGACTTGAAAGACACTCCATTATCAGATCCAGATGGCACGCTGTATGTGGATGGGTCATGTTTTAAATTGGAGAATGGTGATGTGACTGCTGCTTACGCAGTAACGACTTTGAAGACGATTGTGGAGACTGCAAGAGTGAGTCAGAATTCTGCCCAAGCTGCAGAATGAATAGCTTTAACAAGAGCGTGTATTTTAGCTAAGGGAAAGAGAGTGGATGTTTTTACAGATAGTCAGTACGCATTTGGCGTGGCCCATAGTTTTGGCCGTTTGTGGAGAGAAAGAGGTTTCATTACGTCCCATGGGACTAAGATTCAACATGGTCAGCTAGTTAACGACTTGTTGGAATCTCTAACCTTGCCGACTGAAGTTGCGATTGTAAAGTGCAGTGCTCATAAAGCAATCACGGATGATGTTGGTCGTGGGAATGCTTTTGCTGATGAAACCGCTAAACAGACAGCTAGAGACATGATGAGCAGAATGTATGTTGCTACGTCTGCAAGATGGATTGCTGAGTCTGGAATGTGTGAGGATACAATGGAAAGTGTGAAAGAGATTCAGAAAGAGGCAACTGAGGAGGAAAAACGTGTATGGAGAGAAAGTACGGGCAAGTTGGATTCGAATGGGTTTTGGATTGATTTGACAGAACAGCAGCGTTGGATGTTGCCTGATGCGTATGTGCTTGCAGTGGTGACAATGGCGCATGGAGTAGCGCATATAAGTTCTAAAGGAATCTGTAAGATGTTGGCTCCAGTCTGGAAGAATGATGGGATCAGTAAGTGTGCAGAGAGAGTGGTGAAAAATTGTATGGTATGCCTGATGCATAATCCTGGCAAGGGAACTCCAACTCCTGCTGGTCACTTCGCTCCTCCTTCCTGCCCCTTTGAAGTGATTCAGTTAGACTTCATTCACATGGATCGCTGTAATAATCTGAAATACGTCCTGGTGGTAGTTTGTGCTTTTTCCAGGTGGATCGAAGCATACCCACTAAAGGACAATACTGCCCTATCAACTGCCAAAATTCTTCTCAAAGAATATTTCCCTAGATATGGTATGCCACGGATTGTATGGTCAGATAACGGAAGTGAGTTTATAGGGAAAGTTATGCAGAGTGTGTGTGCCGGCCTAGGCATAAAACAGACGTTCCACAGTGCGAACCATCCCCAGTCTGCTGGTTTAGTGGAGGGTTACAATGGCACCCTCAAGCTGAAACTAGCTAAAATACAAGCATCCACAGGTTTACCCTGGCCAGACGCACTTCCTTTGGCTTTGTTATCAACGAGAGCAACTGTACATTCTAGAGTGGGGCTTAGCCCCTATGAGATTGTCTTTGGCCGCCCGGCAAATATTTGGGGTGTGCCGAGGCCTAAGGAGTTTTGTTCTCTAGAATATCCTATGTTGATAGACTACCTTTACGACTTGACTGCTAAATTGAGTCTTATTCACCAACAGGTTTTCGATGCATTGCCAAAGCCTCCGGAGAGTCCAGGGCATCAGCTGAAACCCGGCGATCAAGTTGTAATAAGAAACTTCGCGAGGACGAAGAACCTTCAGCCCAGATACGTCGGCCCCTTCCAGGTCCTGCTTGTGACAAGAACCGCAGTTCGTGTAGCTGGTCGCAAGCACTGGGTACACGCGTCTCACGTCAAACGTGTACCTTTGCCACTTCCTTACGACGACTGGGTGAAGAAGGGAATTGGTGCCTCCGAATTTGAACGCACGCCAAAGTTCATCCCTTTCAGCGATGCCGAATTGATCACCGACACTCCAAACTCTGACTCTCCTCCTGAAAAGACTCCTTTGAACTCTGAACATTTGTCCCCTGCATCAGAAAAAACTCTGTCATCTGCGAACTTGAACACTGCAACAGCTACCAGTGATACACTATTTGCCGATCAAACAGTACCTGCGAAGCAAAGATACAATTTACGACCTCGTAATATCGACAAATAAAGCAGGCAACTGCCCATTGTGATATTTTGAAATTTTGAACTTTTGCCTTCAGCCAGGAAGTTTGCTATTGTTTTATTGTTTTAAAATTGCCTTGCCGTCTGGGTAGCCGTAGGGTCGTGGCTGTGTGCCTAGTTGAATCTGCGGGGGTCTGACACAAGGTCGATCTTTCTATTGGTTCTGGGAACTCCCAGGGCTGATAGAGGCATTTTCATCTACGTACACATCATCAGTGGTCGCGAGCGGATTGTAGAAGATGGAGCTTCCTGTGCTGCAACGAGAAAATGTGATTTATGTTCGCAGAAACAGACTTTACAGAATTCTTCACAGCAAATGCTTTTTGATACAATGTGCCATTACATTTTTGATTGTTTTGATAACGTTGGTGGGTGGAATCGTTTTCGGTATGAGTTTGATTTTTGTGCCAGTAACTACAGTACCTCCCCTTGATCCTGTTACTTCTACTGTTTCCTCTATACACTCTTTTCACTCGTTTCCTGAACATGAGCAAGCTCGACGCTCAGAATTCATTAATAACACTTTTGTACAGCTCTTGCATCAACACCAACTGGTAGTTAACACTACAGACTGCTGGGTGTGTGGCTTGATACCCCACACTATGGATAAAGGTATTCCCTATCTGGTTTTGCCTTTCAGCTACAATGGATCATTTCAGGCCCTTCAAACCATCTTTGCTTATGCCCTTGAAACCTATCCTCCACGTCCACCACGTTCCACTAAATATAACTCTGCCAACAAAGCTTTAGTCCAGGGAATTATTGACATGATCAAGGACGTCAATAATACTCCATCTTACCCTAGAGACGAATTGCGAGTATATTTGAGTTGGAATTCTTCAGAGTATCGCCTTAGTTTGGGAGAAAGCAAGCGTAAAAGCTCAACTCCAATCTGGGTCGTACCTCACCGAGGTCAGGTCTGTTTGCAAGGTAATGGGAGAAATCCGAGAGCTCAGCTAGGGAGGAGTGAGTGCGTAGAGACTTATGTGTTTCCGGCTAACTCTTCCCCTGCCTTTCTTACTGCTAGGGGTACCTACTTCATCTGTCGAGACAGAGCTTATACATGGTTGCCTGCCGACTTTTCAGGTTCATGTTATATTGCTCGATTGTTACCTCCGACATACACTGCTTCATCTGACTACCACAAAACCAGAGTAGCGAGAGGTGTCTTCAGCAAGGAAGATACTGCTGGTCAGGAAGCTGGAGACTTCTTTAAAGGTTTCCTTCCGTTCTGGGGGCCTATGGCCAATAGTAGAAACATACGTCAGCTAACACGGGTAGTTGAATCTACTATTACCGAAACTGCTGGTGCCCTTAGCAATTTGACAGCTGAGCTTCAGGCGGATAGACTCATGACGTTGCAGAACCGTATGGTTCTAGACGTTATACTTGCAGATCGAGGTGGGGTATGCAGAATGATCCAATCGAGCTGCTGTGTCTTTATTCCTAATAATGCTCCAACAGTCTATGAGGCGATCTCTAAGCTACACAAGATTTCCGACTCTATACACGTAGACAAGGGAAACTTGTCCTTCATGGAGTGGTTTTGGACTCTGATCTCAGCGTGGGGATGGAAGGTTCTAATGGTCATTGGTGTCATCTTAGTATTCCTATTCTCATGCTGCCTGATTATCCAGTGTGGTCCTGCTCTGTGTAGTCTTTGTGCTGCAACTTGTTTTAGGAAACCACCAGCGTTTGGAGAAAAGGCACGAGAAAGGATGATGATACAACAGCATGTCACTGACCTGATGAGCATAGAATTAGATTCTGACATAGACTGAGTAATTGCCTATGTAAGGGCAAAAGGAGGGTCTGAGGTTCCGTGACGATTTGAACCTGTGTTTTCAATATTGTCGGAAATACATAATATTGGTATCAGCGAACCGCAAATGATCCATTTAGCATATCCTGGTGTTTTCGCTATGCTACGAGCAAGAGCACTCCTGTTATGAACACATTTCTGATCTACCCACGGCATCCATCTTAGATCATGGCAGCCATTTTGTGTTTCTTGCCCTCACATACGCAATAACCTCTGATCACTTCATTTCGATTAAGGACACGTAGCCTTAGCCGGAGATTCACCTCTTTCATGACACGTGCACCTTAAACCAGATCACGCTGTAGCTGCATGACTCGACAAAGGCTGCCTCCTCTGCCCGAGGCCAGTCCTGCTAAACTGGTCTTCGTGTCCATTGTCCTGATCACGATTAGGCGGCCGAAGCCGGTAGCCTTGCCCATTTACAACCCACAAACATCTCTTATCCCGCTTTCCTATCTTCCACACCTGGCTCCGTTCCTTTCTTTCTGAATCTTTATTAGGGGGAGGTAACGAAATTTACGATGAGGCGGTCCGGCTCTTGAATGCAATATTGACAAGGGATTGTGATGAACTAATGGGAACCCCTCTTCGTAGATGTTTGGTATCAGATTTTATCGACGGTTCCTGTGTAACGCCAAATATTTATTGTTTTAGACACAAAGGTTTTGAGAATGTATTACATGTAAAGAATTCGCCCCCAGCTTAAAATTTAGTATATAAGGAGCAACCCTCTTTGTACAAATTGAACAGGCTCCTAGACACTGCCCATGCGTGGTTTCTGTGACTTCTGTGTCCCTGCAGTAATAAACCTTTGGTCTTTGACGCCACCATCGAGAAGCCCGTGTTTCTGTTCATTTGCGCACCAAGGCAGGTGGAACTCCGGGGTCTTTGGGTGTTGTTCCCTGACACCTCTGGACGGAACCAAAAAGTCCAGAACTCCAAGGGTTCACCTGTGATCACTGATTCTGAGGCCCCTGGAATGAGCCCTGTCACTGAGCCCTCGGGGCCTCCTCTGTGGAGGGTTCACCTGTGATCACTGATTCTGAGGCCGCTGGAATGAGTCCTGTCACTGAGGCCTCCACTGTGGAGGGTTCACCTGTAATCACTGATTCTGAGGCCCCTGGAATGAGTATCGTCACTGAGCCCTCGAGGCCTCCTCTGTGGAGTGTTCACCTGTAATCACTGATTCTGAGGCCGCTGGAATGAGTTCCGTCACTGAGCCCTTTGGGCCTCCACTGTGGAGGGTTCACCTGTGATCACTGATTCTGAGGCCGCTGGAATGAGTTCCGTCACTGAGCACTCGAGGTCTCTATTGTGGAGGGTTCACCTGTGATCACTGATTCTGAGTCCCCTGGAATGAGTCCTGTCACTGAGCCCTCGGGGCCTCCACTATCGAGGGTTCACCTGCAGTCACTGATTCGGAGGCCGCAGGAATGAGTCACGTCACTGAGCCCTCGGGGCCTCCACTGTGGAGGGTTCACCTGTGATCACTGATTCTGAGGCCCCTGGAATGTGTCCTGTCACTGAGCCCTCGAGGCCTCCACTGTGGAGGGTTCACCTGTAGTCACTGATTTTGAGGCCCCAGGAATGAGTCCTCTCACTCAGCACTCGGGGCCTCCTCTGTGGAGGGTTCACCTGTGATCACTGATTCTGAGGCCGCTGGAATGAGTCCTGTCACTGATGAGGTTCCGTGACGATTTGAACCCGTGTTTTCAATATTGTCGGAAATACATAATATTGGTATCAGCGAACCGCAAATGATCCATTTAGCATATCCTGGTGTTTTCGCTACGCTACGAGCAAGAGCGCTCCTTTTAAAGACACATTTCTGATCTACCCACGGCATCCATCTTAGATCATGGCCGCCATTTTGTGTTTCTTGCCCTCACATACGCAATAGCCTCTAATCACTTCATTTCGATTAAGGACACGTAGCCTTAGCCGGAGATTCACCTCTTACATGACACGTGCACCTTAAACCAGATCACGCTGTAGCTGCATGACTCGACAAAGACTGTCTCCTATGCCCGAGGCCAGTCCTGCCAAACTGGTCTTCGTGTCCATTGTCCTGATCATGATTAGGCGGCCGAAGCCGGTAGCCTTGCCCATTTACAACCCACAAACATCCCTTATCCTGCTTTTCTATCTTCTGCACCTGGCTCTGCTTCTTTCCTTCTGGGCCTTTATTAGGGGGAAGTAACGAAATTTACGATGAGGCGGTCCGGGTCTTGAATGAAAAGTTGACATGAGATTATGATGGAAAAGTGGGAACCCCTCGTTCGTAATGTTGTGACATCAGATATTGTCGACGATTCCTGTGTACACCAAATATTTATTGTTCATGACACAAAGGTTTGGGAATGTACTAACATGTGAAGAATTCGCCTAAAGGCCAAAATTTAGTATATAAGGAGCAACCCTCTTTGTACAATTTGAACAGGCTCCTAGTTACTGCCCATGCGTAGTTTCTGTGACTTCTGTGTCCCTGCAGTAATAAACCTTTGGTCTTTGACGCCACCATCGAGAAGCCCGTGTTTCTGTTCATTTGTGCACCAAGGCAGGTGGAACTCCGGGGTCTTTGGGTGTTGTTCCCTGACACCTCTGGACGGAACCAAAAAAGTCCAGAACTCCAATTGGCGCCCAACGTGGGGCGACGTCATTCGGTACCGGTCCAAAAGCCTGAAGAGTTCGAGAAGCTTCGTGTGAAGATTCCTGAGGGAGGCGCCCCACTTCATCGATCCCGGCATATCGCAAAAGTGGCCCGACGTTCTCTTCCACGAGGGTTCCCGTTCAGGACGGCTGCAGTGGGCCGTTGCCTTGACCGTCGCCCTGTCTTGGACCCGAGGTGCAGTCCTTAGTACAGCGAAACGTGACGGGTTTCTCCTTGGTGACGTCTTCAGTGCCTCAGTTAAGTATTTAGTGATAGCTAGCTGGTTACTTTGTGAGGGTTACTAAAATCCTTGATCGGTTCTTGGTTTGGTTTGGTTTTGTAAGATTATCACTGGTTGTTCTAGTTACGATAATCTATTTGGTTTAGTTTGGGTATCGATACATCAGTTCGTTTTGGTAGGCCTAAGTTCTTGGTTCGAGTGCACATATCTGTTTCGTGTTTTGTTTGTTTTGTGTTCCGGACTGAAAATGGTAAGACGGAAAAACTGTATGTTGTCCTGTTTTAGTTGCAACAGTGACTCACGATTGGAGGACTCATGTCTGGTTCCTCCGATTGGGACTCCCCTGTATGACTTGTATTGTAAATTTGGTGTGGGTCCTATATCTTATAATGAGGTGTGGGTCCGGTACACTAAAAAGGATGGTGTCCTTAGTTGGCCACTGCATGGTAGTTTTGAACCCGAAATTCTTGATAATTTAGAAGCGAAATTGTTTAGGAAGAAAGCCCGGCCGGCAATGTTTGATTCTTTCCGTTACTGGCGAAAAGAATCCAAACAGAGAGAAATGAAGAGGTTAAAGAAAGAACAAAAAGAGCAAGAAGAGTTGACCCTAGAACAAGCAACTAAGCAGTTGCAGGCTAACGAGTGTGAGAAAGCCATAGAGGTGGCCATCAGAGAGCACAATTTAGCGATTGACAAGTGCTATCCTGCCTTGCCATCGAAAACAGCTAAGATACTGGAGGATTCCGAAAACGATCCTCTGTTATCTTATTTGTTACGGTCACCTCCACCGTATGCACAAGGTGCTACGGCTCCACCTTTACCGAATGTTCAATTGCCGGTTGCTGGACAACCTGGTGTTCCTGCTCCTGTCCCTCAGAATCAGGTCCCTGTACCTCCTATGGTCAATGTAAATGTTCCTACGGCTCCTCCTCCTCCTCCTGGATTGCCGACTTCTATACCCGTATCTGTCTCGCTTACACCTACTGTTCCGCAAACTATCTTCCTTGATACTTCTACTAATCCGTTATCTGTTCCTACCTCTACTGTGTTCTCTGCATCTGCGAGTGTGTTGACTCCACTTTCTGTTCGTCGGAGAATCACTGATTCTGTATCTAATATGCTGTCCCCTTTCTATAAAACTTTAATCAAGACTCCTACTCCTGACTCTGTACAGAGGCGTAGTCAGCTTCCGAGTACTGAGGAACGGGGAATTTTAGATTCCACGGCTCTCAGATGGATTTCGAAGAGTAGGAGATATAGTACGAGAGACGTGCTAGATACGTTTATGCAGTGGAAAGAACCAACACAACGGTACGTCTTTGACGAGATGTGCTCGTTGTTACGTGAAGAAATAGAAGAAGACGATGTTGAATCTAATTTAGAAGATTTAATTAAGGTTCAGAAAGACTTTGCTGCTGGAATGATAGTGGGTGATAATATAGAAGAAGCGATGGAACTGATTTTAAGTTATAGGAATGATCCATCACTTCGTTCACCAAGAGATTTAGAGAAAGGCAAGACGAAGCTAAGTCACCAATATCCAATGAGGGAGGTTCCTCCAATTTGGCGCGAAGCTGTGCAAGCTGATCATAATAATGGTATTGTAGCCGCTCCAGCGCAATTCCAGAGAGTGTGGATACACATTCCGTGGAAGCGAGCTGAAGTGTTAGCAGTGAAGCAGGCCTTGCCAGATCCACGTAAGAATCCTGCTGGATACTATAAGGAATTAACACAGACAGTTGAGGCTTGTATAATGAACTTAGCAGACATCGATATGTTATTTGGCAACGTAGTTCCGCAACCAGTGTGGGATAAGATTCGTAGAGAGGATCATCAAGTTGCCTTAGGTGGTGACTGGACAGCTATCACTGCAGCGGATGGTCAGCAAGTAGGTGGTGCAAAACCCGAACCTCTAATTGCTAATCTTCCAGCTAGAATAATTGATTTAATGAAGACTCTGATGCCCGCATTGCGTGTTAATTGGGACAAGTTATCAGCATGCAGGCAGAAGAAAGACGAAAGTGTCTCCGACTTCTTCACGAGGTTTGAAGAGACTTTTGTAGATCATAGTGGTCAGGACATGAGCACAGAAGGAGGGCAAAGACTGTTTGTCGATAAATTTGTGCATAATTTGTTACCTGAATTATGCAATAAATTAAAAGATTCAGAGAGTGCGTGGGCTGTGTCCACAACTGCGCAAATACTTGCGACTGCACAGTACTACGAAAACAGGGATAAAGAGGAAAAGGAGAAATCAGAAAAGAAAACGAAAGACTTAAAAACTAAAGTTCTTTTACAGCAGGCGTATCCGCCTCGCACGAATCAGACTAATATGCAACAGGGTTCGTATCAAAGAACAGATTATAGTACATCAAGACCTCAATATCAGTGGAACCAATGTGCGTACTGTAAGAAAGAGGGTCACTACAAGAATGAATGTCCGATCTTAGCGCAAAATAATGCAGCAGCAGCTCAGAGAGGTCGTGGTGGTTTTGTGCAAAATTCTAGAGGTCGAGGGCGAGGTGCTATGCCTCCACAAACGAATGATCGTCCTTCCAATCACTTTGATCAACGAAATGGACAGTCTGCCCAGCAAAATAGATCTCAACAGTATCTTGTTGAAGATTATTGTGAAGTGGATGAGGGATTTCAGCAAATTGGGTACTAGGACAGCCATGGACAGAGAGAGGGAGTAGTATCAGTTCCAGTGGATCAGAGTGGGCCTTATGTCGCAGTACCAACATCAGGTGTAGTCGAACCGTTTCTGTTGGATACTGGTGCCGCAAAAAGTTCTATCATTCATGCGAAACTCCCTGGCGCACCTTTGTCTGGCTCAACAAATGTTTCTGTAGGTTTTTCAGGCGCCCCTGTTTACAACCCTGTATCTGGTCCTTTGTCTATTTCTGTTGGGCCATGTCACTTGAAAGCACCTCTGATTTTGACAACAGGTTGTAATGAAAATCTGCTTGGTTTAGATTTGTTAAAACGACTATATGCGACATTGTACTGTTCTCCGGAGGGAGTACAGCTTACGTTGGGTAAAAATATCACTTCTCCGATGTACTTGTCAATGGATGCACTCCCGCCAGAGCTACGCTCACTCCCTGATTCTCTTTGGGCAACTGGTCCTAACGATGTAGGCCTTTTAGAAATACCACCATATGTAGTAACTTTAAAAGCGAATGTAAAATTTCCAAGAATTCCTCAATATAAAATATCTAGTGAAGGTGAACGTGCACTTTTATTGATTGTGCAAGATTTGATTAAAAAAGGTGTGGTTGAAGAAACGAGAGGAAATGTCTGTAACAGTCCTGTACTACCGATTCTGAAACGAACTGATCCTACAAAGCCTCCAGTGTATAGGTTTGTTATCGACCTTAGAGAGGTTAATAAAATTGTGATCCCGCAGTTTCCTGTAGTGCCAGACATTACTGCCTTGTTAACACTAATTCCTGCTACAGCTACTTGGTTCTCAGTCATCGACTTGAAGAATGCCTTTTTCAGCATTCCAATAGCCGAGGAAAGCAGAGATATTTTCGGCTTCTGTCTAGGAGGTCGCAGTTTCAGATTTAAACGCGCTCCACAAGGTTATTGTGAGAGCCCATCTATTTACAGTCAAGCATTAAAAAGCCAGTTAGATTCCTTTGTCCTTCCTCCAGGTTCCGCTCTAGTACAGTATGTAGACGATCTTTTAGTGGCTGCCGATGACAAGGAAACTTGCAAAGCAGCTACGATTTCGTTATTGCATCATTTAACTAATTTGAATCACAAGGTGTCACCTTCCAAAATGCAATACTGCTGCCAAGAAGTGACCTACCTAGGTCATCTCTTGTCAAAGGAGGGAAGGAAGTTGACCCCAGAGAGAATAAAAGCAATTACGCAGATGAGTGTTCCACGCACACAGAGAGAAGTACGTGCTTTTCTAGGTATTACCTCTTATTGTAGACAGTGGATCCCAAATTTTTCTCTTTTAGCAAAACCGTTGGTAGCTTTGACTGGGAAAAATGTTCCGAGTCCGGTACCATGGTCTGATGAATGTCAAGAAAGTTTTACTGAATTACGAAAAGCCTTGTGTTCAGCTCCTGTATTGGGTACACCTGATTACAGTAAGCCATTCACGCTCTATGTTCATGAGAGAGAAGGTTGCGCGTTGAGTGTTTTGACACAGAAGTTTGGTGATAAACAACGCCCTTGTGCGTATTTTTCATCAACATTAGATCCGGTAGCTAGAGCGTTGCCTAGTTGTTTGAGAGCTACAGCGGCAGCTGCGGCTTCCATTCGACAATCTGCTGGTTTGGTAATGAACAACATGCTAGTAGTCATGGTTCCTCATGCAGTGGATACACTCATGAATCGAACGAAGACACAACACCTTACCAGTGCGAGACTATCTGGTTACGAGCTGACATTACTAGCGAGTCATATTCAGATCAAAAGATGTAATGTATTGAATCCAGCAACGCTGTTGCCGACTGATCAAGAGTCGAGTGATTCCGAGCCACATGACTGTTGTTTTAAAATGGAGGAAGAGACAAAAGGACGCATCGACTTAAAGGATACTCCGTTATCCGATCCAGATGGTACGCTGTATGTGGACGGGTCATGTTTTAAGTTGGAGAATGGTGATGTGACTGCTGCTTACGCAGTAACGACTTTGGAGACGATTGTGGAGACTGCAAGAGTGAGTCAGAATTCTGCCCAAGCTGCAGAATTAATAGCTCTAACAAGAGCGTGTGTTTTAGCTAAGGGAAAGAGAGTGAATGTGTTCACAGATAGTCAGTACGCATTTGGCGTGGCCCATAGTTTTGGCCGCTTGTGGAGAGAAAGAGGTTTCATTACGTCCCATGGGACTAAGATCCAACATGGTCAGCTAGTTAACGACTTGTTGGAATCTCTAACCTTGCCGACTGAAGTTGCGATTGTAAAGTGCAGTGCTCATAAAGCAATCACGGATGATGTTGGTCGTGGGAATGCTTTTGCTGATGAAATTGCTAAACAGACAGCTAGAGGCACGATGAGCAGAATGTATGTTGCTACGTCTGCAAGATGGATTGCTGACTCTGGAATGTGTGAGGATACTATGGAAAGTGTGAAAGAGATTCAGAAAGACGCAACTGAGGAAGAGAAACGTGTATGGAGAGAAAGTATGGGCAGGTTGGATTCGAATGGATGTTGGATTGATTTGACAGAACAGCAACGTTGGATGTTGCCTGACGCGTATGTGCTTGCAGTGGTGACAATGGCGCATGGAGTAGCGCACATAAGTTCTAAAGGAATTTGTAAGATGTTGGCTCCAGTCTGGAAGAATGATGGGATCAGTAAGTGTGCAGAGAGAGTGGTGAAAAATTGTATGGTATGCCTGATGCATAATCCTGGCAAGGGAACTCCAACTCCAGCTGGTCATTTCGCTCCTCCTTCCTGTCCCTTTGAAGTGATTCAGTTAGACTTCATTCACATGGATCGCTGTAATAATTTGAAATATGTCCTGGTGGTAGTTTGTGCTTTTTCCAGGTGGATCGAAGCATATCCACTAAAGGACAATACTGCCCTATCAACTGCCAAGATTCTTCTCAAAGAATATTTCCCTAGATTTGGAATGCCACGGATTGTATGGTCAGATAACGGAAGTGAGTTTATAGGGAAAGTTATGCAGAGTGTGTGTACGGGTCTAGGGCTGAAACAAAAATTCCTCAGTGCGAACCATCCCCAGTCTGCTGGTTTAGTGGAGGGTTATAATGGCACCCTCAAGCTGAAACTAGCTAAAATACAAGCATCCACAGGTTTGGCCTGGCCAGACGCACTTCCTTTGGCTTTGTTATCAACGAGAGCAACTGTACATTCTAGAGTGGGGCTTAGCCCCTACGAAATAATTTTTGGCCGTCCGGCAAATATTTGGGGTGTGCCAAGGCCTACAAAGTTTTGTTCTCTAGAATATCCTATGTTGATAGACTACCTTTACGACTTGACTGCTAAATTGAGTCTTATTCACCAACAGGTTTTCGATGCTTTGCCAAAGCCTCCGGAGAGTCCAGGGCATCAGCTGAAACCAGGCGAGTTTGTAGTCATCAGAAACTTTGCGAGGACGAAGAACCTTCAGCCGAGATTTGTCGGCCCCTTCCAAATCCTACTGGCAACGAGGACAGCGGTTCGTGTGGCTGGACGCAAGCACTGGGTGCATGCATCCCATGTAAAGCGTGTGCCTTTGCCACTTCCTTACGACGACTGGGTGAAGAAGGGAATTGGTTCCTCCGAATTTGAAAGCACACCAAAATTCATCCCTTTCAGCGATGCCGAATTGATCACTGACACTCCAAGCTCTGACTCTCCTCCAGAAAAGACTCTTTCGAACACTGAACATTTGTCCCCTGTATCAGAAAGAACTCTGACATCTGCGAACTTGAACACTGCAACAGCTACTAGTGAAACGCTATTTGCTGATCAGACAGTACCTGCAAAGCAGAGATATAACTTACGAAACCGTAAAATGGACAAATAAAGCAGGCAATTGCCTATTGTGAATATTTTAAAATTTTGAACTTTTGCCTTCAGCCAGGAAGTTTGCTATTTGTTTTATTATTTTTAAATTGCCTTGCCGTCTGGGTAGCCGTAGGGTCGTGGCTGTGTGCCTAGTTGAATTTGCAGGGGTCTGACACAAGGTCGATCTTTCTGTTGGTTCTGGGAACTCCCAGGGCTGATAGAGGCATTTTCATCTACGTACACATCATCAGTGGTCGCGAGCGGATTGTAGAAGATGGAGCTTCCTGCGCTGCAACGAGAAAATGTGATTTATGTTCGCAGAAACAGACTTTATAGAATTCTTCATAGCAAATGCTTTTTGATGCAATGTGCCATTACATTCTTGATTATTTTGATAACGTTGGTGGGTGGAATCGTCTTCAGTATAAATTTGATTTTTGTGCCAGTTACTACAGTACCTCCCCTTGATCCTGCTACTTCTACTGTTTCTTCTATAAATTCTTTTCATTCGTTTCCCGAACATGAGCAAGCCCGACGCTCAGAGTTCATTAACAACACTTTTGTACAGCTCTTGCATCAACACCAACTGGTAGTTAACACTACAGACTGCTGGGTGTGTGGCTTGATACCCCACACTATGGATAAAGGTATTCCCTATCTGGTTTTGCCTTTCAGCTACAATGGATCATTTCAGGCCCTTCAAACCATCTTTGCTTATGCCCTTGAAACCTATCCTCCACGTCCACCACGTTCCACTAAATATAACTCTGCCAACAAAGCTTTAGTCCAGGGAATTATTGACATGATCAAGGATGTCAATAATACTCCATCATACCCTAGAGACGAATTGCGAGTGTATTTAAGTTGGAATGCTTCAGAGTATCGCCTTAGTTTAGGAGAAAGCAAGCGCAAAAGCTCAACTCCAATCTGGGTCGTACCTCACCGAGGTCAGGTCTGTTTGCAAGGGAATGGGAGAAATCCGAGAGCTCAGCTAGGGAGGAGTGAGTGCGTAGAGACTTATGTGTTTCCGGCTAACTCTTCCCCTGCTTTTCTTACTGCTAGGGGTACCTACTTCATTTGTCGAGATAGAGCTTATACATGGTTGCCTGCCGACTTTTCAGGTTCATGCTATATTGCTCGATTGTTGCCTCCGACATACACTGCTTCATCTGATTACCACAGAACCAGAGTAGCGAGAGGTGTCTTCAGCAAGGAAGATACTGCTGGTCAGGAAGCTGGAGACTTCTTCAAAGGCTTCCTTCCGTTCTGGGGGCCTATGGCCAATAGTAGAAACATACGTCAGCTAACACGGGTAGTTGAATCTACTATTACCGAAACTGCTGGTGCCCTTAGCAATCTGACAGCTGAGCTTCAGGCGGATAGACTCATGACGTTGCAGAACCGTATGGTTCTAGACGTTATCCTTGCAGATCGAGGTGGGGTATGCAGAATGATCCAATCGAGCTGCTGTGTCTTTATTCCTAATAATGCTCCAACAGTCTATGAGGCGATCTCTAAGCTACACAAGATTTCCGACTCTATTCACGTAGACAAGGGAAACTGGTCTTTCATGGAGTGGTTTTGGACTTTGATCTCAGCGTGGGGATGGAAGGTTCTAATGGTCATTGGTGTCATCTTAGTATTCCTATTCTCATGTTGCCTGATTATCCAGTGTGGTCCTGCTCTGTGTAGTCTTTGTGCTGCAACTTGTCTTAGAAAACCACCTGCGTTGGGAGAAAAGGCACGAGAAAGGATGATGATACAACAGCATGTCACTGACCTGATGAGCATAGAATTAGACTCTGACGTAGACTGAGTAATTGCCTATGTAAGGGCAAAAGGAGGGTCTGAGGTTCCGTGACGATTTGAACCCGTGTTTTCAATATTGTCGGAAATACATAATATTGGTATCAGCGAACCGCAAATGATCCATTTAGCATATCCTGGTGTTTTCGCTACGCTACGAGCAAGAGCGCTCCTTTTAAAGACACATTTCTGATCTACCCGCGGCATCCATCTTAGATCATGGCCGCCATTTTGTGTTTCTTGCCCTCACATACGCAATAGCCTCTAATCACTTCATTTCGATTAAGGACACGTAGCCTTAGCCGGAGATTCACCTCTTACATGACACGTGCACCTTAAACCAGATCACGCTGTAGCTGCATGACTCGACAAAGACTGTCTCCTCTGCCCGAGGCCAGTCCTGCCAAACTGGTCTTCGTGTCCATTGTCCTGATCATGATTAGGCGGCCGAAGCCGGTAGCCTTGCCCATTTACAACCCACAAACATCCCTTATCCTGCTTTTCTATCTTCTGCACCTGGCTCTGCTTCTTTCCTTCTGGGCCTTTATTAGGGGGAGGTAACGAAATTTACGATGAGGCGGTCCGGGTCTTGAATGAAAAGTTGACATGAGATTATGATGGAAAAGTGGGAACCCCTCGTTCGTAATGTTGTGACATCAGATATTGTCGACGATTCCTGTGTACACCAAATATTTATTGTTCATGACACAAAGGTTTGGGAATGTACTAACATGTGAAGAATTCGCCTAAAGGCCAAAATTTAGTATATAAGGAGCAACCCTCTTTGTACAATTTGAACAGGCTCCTAGTTACTGCCCATGCGTAGTTTCTGTGACTTCTGTGTCCCTGCAGTAAAAAACCTTTGGTCTTTGACGCCACCATCGAGAAGCCCGTGTTTCTGTTCATTTGTGCACCAAGGCAGGTGGAACTCCGGGGTCTTTGGGTGTTGTTCCCTGACACCTCTGGACGGAACCAAAAAAGTCCAGAACTCCACTGAGGCCTCCACTGTGGAGGGTTCACCTGTAATCACTGATTCTGAGGCCCCTGGAATGAGTCCCGTCACTGAGCCCTCGAGGCCTCCTCTGAGGAGGGTTCACCTGAAATCACTGATTCTGAGGCCGCTGGAATGAGTTCCATCACTGAGCCCTTGAGGCCTCCTCTGTGGAGGGTTTACCTGTAGTCACTGATTTTGAGGCCCCAGGAATGAGTCCTCTCACTGAGCACTCGGGGCCTCCTCTGTGGAGGGTTCACCTGTGATCACTGATTCTGATGCCGCTGGAATGAGTCCTGTCACTGAGGCCTCCACTGTGGAGGGTTCACCTGTAATCACTGATTCGGAGGCCCCTGGAATGAGTCCCGTCACTGAGCCCTCGAGGCCTCCTCTCTGGAGGGTTCACCTGTAATCACTGATTCTAAGGCCGCTGGAATGAGTTCCGTCACTGAGCCCTCGGGGCCTCCACTGTGGAGGGTTCACCTGTGATCACTGATTGTGAGGCCCCTGGAATGAGCCGTCGGGGCCTCCTCTGTGGAGGGTTCACCTGTGATCATTGATTCTGAGGCCCCTGGAATGAGCCCTGTCACTGAGCCCTCGAGGCCTCCACTGTGGAAGTTTCACCTGTAATCACTGATTCTGAGGCCGCTGGAATGAGTTCTGTCACTGATCCCTCAACACCTCCTCTGTGGAGGGTTCACCTGCATTCACTGATTCTAAGGCCCCTGGAATGAGTTCTGTCACTGAGCCCTCGAGGCCTCCAATGTAGAGGGTTCACCTGTGATCACTGATTCTGAGGCCGCTGGAATGAGTCCTGTCACTGAGGCCTCCACTGTGGAGGGTTCACCTGTAATCATTAATTCTGAGGCCCCTGGAATGAGTCCCGTCACTGAGCCCTCGAGGCCTCCTCTTTGGAGGGTTCACCTGTAATCACTGATTCTGAGGCCGCTGGAATGAGTTCCGTCACTGAGCCCTCGGGCCTCCACTGTGGAGGGTTCACCTGTGATCACTGATTGTGAAGCCTCTGGAATGAGCCCTGTCACTGAGCCCTCGAGGCCTCCACTGTGGAAGGTTCACCTGTAATCACTGTTTTTGAGGCCGCTGGAATGAGTTCCGTCACTGAGCCCTCAACGCCTTCTATGTGGGGTGTTCACCTGCAGTCACTGATTCTGAGGCCCCTGGAATGAGTTCTGTCATTGAGCCCTCGATGCCTCCTCTGTGGAGGGTTCACCTGTGATCACTGATTCTGAGGCCCCTGGAATAAGCCCTGTCACTGAGGCCTCGGGGCCTCCTCTGTGGAGGGTTCACCTGTGATCACTGATTCTGAGGCCGCTGGAATGAGTCCTGTCACTGAGGCCTCCACTGTGGAGGGTTCACCTGTAATCACTGATTCTGAGGCCCCTGGAATGAGTCCCGTCACTGAGCCCTCGAGGCCTCCTCTGTGGAGGGTTCACCTGCAGTCACTGATTCTGAGGCCCCTGGAATGAGTCCTGTCACTGAGCCCTCGAGGCCTCCACTGTGGAAGGTTCACCTGTAATCACTGATTTTGAGGCCGCTGGAATGAGTTCCGTCACTGAGCCCTTGAGGCCTCCTCTGTGGAGAGTTCACCTGCAGTCACTGATTCTGAGGCCCCTGGAATGAGTCCTGTCACTGAGCCCTCGAGGCCTCCTCTGTGGAGGGTTCACCTGTGATCACTGATTCTGAGGCCCCTGGAATGAGCCTTGTCACTGAGCCCTCGGGGCCTCCTCAGTGGAGGGTTCACCTGTGATAACTGATTCTGAGGCCGCTGAAATGAGTCCTGTCACTGAGGCCTCCACTGTGGAGGGTTCACCTGTAATCACTGATTCTGAGGCCCCTGGAATGAGTCCTGTCACTTAGCCCTCGAGGCCTCCTCTGTGGAGGGTTCACCTGTGATCACTGATTCTGAGGCCCCTGGAATGAGTTCCATCACTGTGAGGTTCCGTGACGATTTGAACCCGTGTTTTCAATGTTGTCGGAAATACATAATATTGGTATCAGCGAACCGCAAATGATCCATTTAGCATATCCTGGTGTTTTCGCTACGCTACGAGCAAGAGTACTCCTTTTATAAACACATTTCTGATCTACCCACGGCATCCATCTTAGATCATGGCCGCCATTTTGTGTTTCTTGCCCTCACATACGCAATAACCTCTGATCACTTCATTTCGATTAAGGACACGTAACCTTAACCGGAGATTCACCTCTTTCATGACACGTGCACCTTAGACCAGAACACGCTGTAGCTGCATGACTCGACAAAGGCTGCCTCCTCTGCCCGAGGCCAGTCCTGCTAAACTGGTCTTCGTGTCCATTGTCCTGATCACGATTAGGCGGCCGAAGCCGGTAGCCTTGCCCATTTACAACCTACAAACATCCCTTATCCTGCTTTTCTATCTTCTGTACCTGGCTCTGTTCCTTTCCTTCTGGGCCTTTATTAGGGGGAGGTAACGAAATTTACGATGAGGCGGTCCGGGTTTTGAATGAAAAGTTGACATGAGATTATGATGGAAAAGTGGGAACCCCTCGTTCGTAATGTTTTGACATCAGATATTGTTGACGATTCCTGTGCAACGCCAAATATTTATTGTTTAGAACACAAAGGTTTGGGAATGTACTAACATGTAAGAATTCGCCTGAAGGCCAAAATTTAGTATATAAGGAGCAACCCTCTTTGTACAATTTGAACAGGCTCCTAGTTACTGCCCATGCGTAGTTTCTGTGACTTCTGTGTCCCTGCAGTAATAAACCTTTGGTCTTTGACGCCACCATCGAGAAGCCCGCGTTTCTGTTCATTTGTGCACCAAGGCAGGTGGAACTCCGGGGTCTTTGAGTGTTGTTCCCTGACACCTCTGGACGGAACCAAAAAGTCCAGAACTCCAATTGGCGCCCAACGTGGGGCGACGTCATTCGGTACCGGTCCAAAAGCCTGAAGAGTTCGAGAAGCTTCGTGTGAAGATTCCTGAGGGAGGCGCCCCACTTCATCGATCCCGGCATATCGCAAAAGTGGCCCGAAGTTCTCTTCCACGAGGGTTCCCGTTCAGGACGGCTGCAGTGGGCCGTTGCCTTGACCGTCGCCCTGTCTTGGACCCGAGGTGCAGTCCTTAGTACAGCGAAACGTGACAGGTTTCTCCTTGGTGACGTCTTCAGTGCCTCAGTTAAGTATTTAGTGGTTGCTAGCTAGTTACTTTGTGAGGGTTGTTAAAATCCTTGATCGGTTCTTGGTTTGGTTTGGTTTCGTAAGATTATCACTGGTTGTTCTGGTTACGATAATCTATTTGGTTTAGTTTGGGTATCGATACATCAGTTCGTTTTGGTAGGCCTAAGTTCTTGGTTCAGGTGCACATATCTGTTTCTTGTTTTGTTTGTTTGTGTTCCGGATTGCAAAATGGTAAGTCGGAGAAACTGTATGTTGTCGTGTTTTAGTTGCAACAGTGACTCACGATTGGAGGACTCGTGTCTGGTTCCTCCGATTGGGACTCCCCTATATGACTTGTATTGTAAACATGGTGTGGGTCCTATATCTTATAATGAGGTGTGGGTCCGATACACTGAGAAAGATGGTGTCCTTAGTTGGCCACTGCATGGTAGTTTTGAACCCGAAATTCTCGACAATTTAGAAGCGAAATTGTTTAGGAAGAAAGCCCGGCCGGCAATGTTTGATTCTTTCCGTTACTGGCGAAAAGAATCCAAACAGAGAGAAATGAAAAGGTTAAAGAAAGAACAAAAAGAGCAAGAAGAGTTGACTCTGGAGCAAGCGGCTAAGCAGCTGCAAGTTAACGAGTCAGAGAAAGCCATAGAGGTGGCCATTAGAGAGCATAATTTAGCGATTGACAAGTGCTATCCTGCCTTGCCATCGAAAACAGCTAAGATACTAGAGGATTCTGAAAACGATCCTCTGTTGTCTTATTTGTTACGGTCACCTCCACCGTATGCACAAGGTGCTACGGCTCCACCTTTACCGAATGTACAATTGCCGGTTGCTGGACAACCTGGTATTCCTGCTCCTGTCCCTCAGAATCAAGCTCCTGTACCTCCTGTGGTCAATGTGAATGTTCCTACGGCTCCTCCTCCTCCTGGATTGCCGACTTCTATACCTGTATCTGTCTCGCTTACACCTACTGTTCCACAAACTATTTTTCTCAATACTCCCACTGTTCCGCTATCTGTTCCTACCTCTACTGTGTTCTCTGCGTCTGCGAGTGTGTTGACTCCACTTTCTGTTCGTCGAAGAATCACTGATTCTGTATCTAATATGCTGTCTCCTTTCTATAAAACTTTAATCAAGACTCCTACTTCTGACTCTGTTCAAAGACGTAGTCAGCTTCCAAGTACTGAGGAACGGGGAATTTTAGATTCCACGGCTCTCAGATGGATTTCGAAGAGTAGGAGATATAGTACGAGAGATGTGCTAGATACGTTTATGCAGTGGAAAGAACCAACGCAACGGTACGTCTTTGACGAGATGTGCTCGTTGTTACGTGAGGAGATAGAAGAAGATGATGTTGAATCTAATTTAGAAGATTTAATTAAGGTTCAGAAAGAGTTTGCTGCAGGAATGATAGTAGGTGAAAATATAGAAGAAGCGATGGAACTGATTTTAAGTTATAGAAATGATCCATCACTTCGTTCACCGCGAGATTTAGAGAAAAACAAGACGAAGCTAAGTCGCCAATATCCAATGAGGGAGGTTCCTCCAATTTGGAGCGAAGCTGTGCAAGCTGATCAAAATAATGGTATTGTAGCTGCTCCAGCACAATTCCAAAGGGTGTGGATACACATTCCGTGGAAACGAGCTGAAGTGTTAGCAGTGAAGCAGTCCTTGCCAGATCTGCGTAAGAATCCTGCTGGATACTATAAGGAATTAACACAGACAGTTGAGGCTTGTATAATGAACTTAGCAGACATTGATATGTTATTTGGGAACGTAGTTCCGCAACCAATTTGGGCTAAAATTCGTAGAGAGAATCATCCAGTTGCCTTAGGTGGTGATTGGGCAGCTATTGTTGCAGCGGATGGTCAGCAAGTAGGTGGTGCAAAGCCTGAACCCCTAATTGCTAATCTTCCAGGTAGGATAATCGACTTAATGAAGACTCTGATGCCCGCATTGCGTGTTAATTGGGATAAGTTGTCAGCATGCAGGCAGAAGAAAGACGAAAGTGTCTCCGACTTTTTCACGAGGTTCGAAGAGACTTTTGTAGATCATAGTGGTCAGGATATGAGCGCAGAAGGAGGACAAAGACTGTTTGTCGATAAATTTGTGCATAATTTGTTACCTGAATTATGCAATAAATTAAAGGATTCAGAGAGTGCGTGGGCTGTTTCCACAACTGCGCAAATACTTGCGACTGCACAGTACTACGAAAATAGGGATAAAGAGGAAAAGGAGAAATCAGACAAGAAAACGAAAGACTTAAAAACTAAAGTTCTTTTGCAACAGGCGTATCCGCCTCGCATGAGTCAGACTAATACGCAACAGGGTTCGTATCAAAGGACAGATTATAGTACATCAAGGCCTCAATATCAGTGGAACCAATGTGCGTACTGTAAGAAAGAGGGTCACTATAAAAATGAATGTCCAATCTTAGCGCAAAATAATGCAGCAGCAGCTCAGAGAGGTCGTGGTGGTTTTGTGCAGAATTCTAGAGGTCGAGGTCGAGGTGCCATGCCTCCACAAACGAATGATCATCCTTCCAATCACTTTGATCAACGAAATGGACAGTCTACTCAGCAAAATAGATCTCAACAGTATCTTGTTGAAGACTATTGTGAAGTGGATGACGGATTTCAGCAAAATGGGTACTAGGACAGCCATGGACAGAGAGAGGGAGTAGTATCAGTTCCAGTGGATCAGAGTGGGCCTTATGTCGCAGTAGCAACATCAGGTGTAGTCGAACCGTTTCTGTTGGATACTGGTGCCGCAAAAAGTTCTATCATTCATGCGAAACTCCCTGGCGCACCTTTGTCCGGCTCAACAAATGTGTCTGTAGGTTTTTCAGGCGCCCCTGTTTACAACCCTATATCTGGTCCTTTGTCTATTTCTGTCGGACCGTGTCAATTAAAAGCACCCCTGATTTTGACGACAGGTTGTAATGAAAATCTGCTTGGTTTAGACTTGTTAAAACGACTATATGTACTGTTCTCCGGAAGGAGTACAGCTTACACTGGGTAAAAATATCACTTCTCCGATGTACTTGTCAATGGATGCACTCCCGCCAGAGCTGCGTTCACTCCCTGATACTCTTTGGGCGAATGGTCCTAATGATGTAGGCCTTTTAGAAATACCACCATATGTAGTAACTCTGAAAGCGAATGTAAAATTTCCAAGAATTCCGCAATACAAAATATCTAGCGAAGGTGAGCGTGCACTTTTATTGATTGTGCAAGATTTGATTAAGAAAGGTGTGGTTGAAGAAACGAGAGGAAATGTCTGTAACAGTCCTGTACTACCGATTCTGAAACGAACTGATCCTACAAAGCCTCCAGTGTATAGGTTTGTTATCGACCTAAGTGAAGTTAATAAGATTGTAGTTCCGCAATTTCCTGTAGTTCCAGACATTACTGCCTTGTTAACACTGATTCCTGCTACAGCTACTTGGTTTTCAGTCATTGACTTGAAGAATGCCTTTTTCAGCATTCCGATAGCCGAGGAAAGCAGAGATATTTTTGGTTTTTGTCTAGGAGGTCGAAGTTTCAGATTTAAACGCGCTCCACAAGGCTATTGTGAGAGCCCATCTATTTACAGTCAAGCATTAAAAAGCCAGTTAGATTCCTTTGTCCTTCCTCCAGGTTCTGCTCTAGTGCAGTATGTAGACGATCTTTTAGTGGCTGCTGATGATAAGGAAACTTGCAAAGCAGCTACGATTTCGTTATTGCATCATTTGTCTAATTTGAATCACAAGGTGTCACCTTCGAAATTGCAATACTGCTGCCAAGAAGTGACCTACCTAGGTCATCTCTTGTCAAAGGAGGGAAGGAAGTTGACCCCAGAGAGAATAAAAGCAATTACGCAGATGAGTGTTCCTCGCACACAGAGAGAAGTACGTGCCTTCCTAGGTATTACCTCTTACTGTAGGCAGTGGATCCCAAATTTTTCTCTTTTAGCAAAACCGTTGGTAGCTTTGACTGGGAAAAATGTTCCGAGTCCGGTGCCATGGTCTGATGAATGTCAGGAGAGTTTTACTGAATTACGAAATGCACTTTGTTCAGCTCCTGTATTGGGTACACCTGATTACAGTAAGCCATTCACGCTCTACGTTCACGAGAGAGAAGGTTGCGCGTTGAGTGTTCTGACACAGACGTTTGGTGATAAACAACGCCCTTGTGCGTATTTTTCATCAACATTAGATCCGGTAGCTAGAGCGTTGCCTAGTTGTTTGAGAGCTACAGCGGCAGCTGCGGCTTCCATTCGACAATCTGCTGGTTTGGTGATGAACAACATGCTAGTGGTCATGGTTCCTCATGCGGTGGATACACTCATGAATCGAACGAAGACACAACACCTTACCAGTGCGAGATTATCTGGTTATGAGCTGACATTACTAGCGAGTCATATTCAGATCAAAAGATGTAATGTATTGAATCCAGCAACGCTGTTGCCGACTGATCAAGAGTCGAATGATTCCGAGCCACATGATTGTTGTTTTAAAACGGAGGAAGAGACAAAAGGACGCATTGACTTAAAGGATACTCCGTTATCCGATCCAGATGGTACGCTGTATGTGGACGGGTCATGTTTTAAATTGGAGAATGGTGATGTGACTGCTGCTTACGCAGTAACGACTTTGAAGACGATTGTGGAGACTGCAAGAGTGAGTCAGAATTCTGCCCAAGCTGCAGAATTAATAGCTCTAACAAGAGCGTGTGTTTTAGCTAAGGGAAAGAGAGTGAATGTCTTTACAGATAGTCAGTACGCATTTGGCGTGGCCCATAGTTTTGGCCGTTTGTGGAGAGAAAGAGGTTTCATTACGTCCCATGGGACTAAGATTCAACATGGTCAGCTAGTTAACGACTTGTTGGAATCTCTAACCTTGCCGACTGAAGTTGCGATTTTAAAGTGCAGTGCTCATAAAGCAATCACGGATGATGTTGGTCGCGGGAATGCTTTTGCTGATGAAACTGCTAAACAGACAGCTAGAGACACGATGAGTAGAATGTATGTTGCTACGTCTGCAAGATGTATTGCTGACTCTGGAATGTGTGAGGATACAATGGAAAGTGTGAAAGAGATTCAGAAAGAGGCAACTGAAGAAGAAAAACGTGTATGGAGAGAAAGTACGGGCAGGTTGGATTCGAATGGGTGTTGGATTGATCTGACGGAACAGCAGCGTTGGATGTTGCCTGATGCGTATGTGCTTGCAGTGGTGACAATGGCGCATGGAGTAGCACATATAAGTTCTAAAGGAATCTGTAAGATGTTGGCTCCGGTCTGGAAGAATGATGGGATCAGTAAGTGTGCAGAGAGAGTGGTGAAAAATTGTATGGTATGCCTGATGCATAATCCTGGCAAGGGAACTCCAACTCCTGCTGGTCACTTCGCTCCTCCTTCCTGTCCCTTTGAAGTGATTCAGTTAGACTTCATTCACATGGATCGCTGTAATAATTTGAAATATGTCCTGGTGGTGGTCTGTGCTTTTTCCAGATGGATCGAAGCATATCCACTAAAGGACAACACTGCCCTATCAACTGCCAAGATTCTTCTTAAAGAATATTTCCCTAGATTTGGTATGCCACGGATTGTATGGTCAGATAACGGAAGTGAGTTTATAGGGAAAGTTATGCAGAGTGTATGTACCGGACTAGGCATCAGACAGAAGTTCCACAGTGCGAACCATCCCCAGTCTGCTGGTTTAGTGGAGGGTTACAATGGCACCCTCAAGCTGAAACTAGCTAAAATACAAGCATCCACAGGTTTAGCCTGGCCAGACGCACTTCCTTTGGCTTTGTTATCAACGAGAGCAACTGTACATTCTAGAGTGGGGCTTAGCCCATATGAGATAGTTTTTGGCCGCCCGGCAAATATTTGGGGTGTGCCGAGGCCTAAGGAGTTTTGTTCTCTAGAATATCCTATGTTGATAGACTACCTTTACGACTTGACTGCTAAATTGAGTCTTATTCACCAACAGGTTTTCGATGCTTTACCAAAGCCTCCGGAGAGTCCAGGGCATCAGCTGAAACCAGGAGATCTTGTGGTCATCAGGAATTTCGCGAGGACGAAGAACCATCAGCCGAGATACGTCGGCCCCTTCCAAGTCCTACTCGCAACGAGAACAGCAGTTCGTGTGGCTGGCCGCAAGCATTGGGTGCACGCATCCCACGTAAAGCGTGTACCCTTGCCACTTCCTTACGACGACTGGGTGAAGAAGGGAATTGGTTCCTCCGAATTTGAAAGTACGCCAAAGTTCATCCCTTTCAGCGATGCCGAATTGATCACGGACACTCCAAGCTCTGACTCTCCTTCAGAAAAGACTCCTTTGAACTCTGAACATTTGTCCCCTGCATCAGAAAAAACTCTGTCATCTGCGAACCTGAACACTGCAACAGCTACCAGTGAAACGCTATTTGCCGATCAGACAGTACCTGCGAAGCAAAGATATAATTTACGAAACCGTAAAATGGACAAATAAAGCAGGCAACTTCCCCCCATTGTGATATTTTGAAATGTTGAACTTTTGCCTTCAGCCAGGAAGTTTGCTATTGTTTTATTGTTTTTAAAATTGCCTTGCCGTCTGGGTAGCCGTAGGGTCGTGGCTGTGTGCTTAGTTGAATCTGCAGGGGTCTGACACAAGGTCGATCTTTCTGTTGGTTCTGGGAACTCCCAGGGCTGATAGAGGCATTTTCATCTACGTACACATCATCAGTGGTCGCAAGCGGATTGTAGAAGATGGAGCTTCCTGCGCTGCAACGAGAAAATGTGATTTATGTTCGCAGAAACAGACTTTATAGAATCCTTCACAGCAAATGCTTTTTGATGCAATGTGCCATTACATTCTTGATTGTTTTGATAACGTTGGTGGGTGGAATCGTTTTCAGTATAAATTTGATTTTTGTGCCAGTTACTACAGTACCTCCCCTTGATCCTGCTACTTTTACTGTTTCTTCTATACACTCTTTTCACTCGTTTCCTGAACATGAGCAAGCTCGACGCTCTGAATTCATTAACAACACTTTTGTACAGCTCTTGCACCAACACCAACTGGTAGTTAACACTACAGACTGCTGGGTGTGTGGCTTGATACCCCACACTATGGATAAAGGTATTCCCTATCTGGTTTTGCCTTTCAGCTACAATGGATCATTTCAGGCCCTTCAAACCATCTTTGCTTATGCCCTTGAAACCTATCCTCCACGTCCACCACGTTCTGCTAAATATAACTCTGCCAACAAAGCTTTAGTCCAGGGAATTATTGACATGATCAAGGACGTCAATAATACTCCATCTTACCCTAGAGACGAATTGCGAGTATATTTAAGTTGGAATACTTCAGAGTATCGCCTTAGTTTGGGAGAAAGCAAGCGTAAAAGCTCAATTCCAATCTGGGTCGTACCTCACCGAGGTCAGGTCTGTTTGCAAGGTAATGGGAGAAACCCGAGAGCTCAGCTAGGGAGGAGTGAGTGCGTAGAGACTTATGTGTTTCCGGCTAACTCTTCCCCTGCCTTTCTTACTGCTAGGGGTACCTACTTCATCTGTCGAGATAGAGCTTATACATGGTTGCCTGCCGACTTTTCAGGATCATGCTATATTGCTCGATTGTTGCCTCCAACATACACTGCTTCATCTGATTACCACAGAACCAGAGTAGCGAGAGGTGTCTTCAGCAAGGAAGATACTGCTGGTCAGGAAGCTGGAGACTTCTTCAAAGGTTTCCTTCCGTTCTGGGGGCCTATGGCCAATAGTAGAAACATACGTCAGCTAACACGGGTAGTTGAATCTACTATTACCGAAACTGCTGGTGCCCTTAGCAATCTGACAGCTGAGCTTCAGGCGGATAGACTCATGACGTTGCAGAACCGTATGGTTCTAGACGTTATACTTGCAGATCGAGGTGGGGTATGCAGAATGATCCAATCGAGCTGCTGTGTCTTTATTCCTAATAATGCTCCAACAGTCTATGAGGCGATCTCGAAGTTACACAAGATTTCCGACTCTATTCACGTAGACAAGGGAAACTGGTCCTTCATGGAGTGGTTTTGGACTCTGATCTCAGCGTGGGGATGGAAGGTTCTAATGGTCATTGGTGTCATCTTAGTATTCCTATTCTCATGCTGCCTGATTATCCAGTGTGGTCCTGCTTTGTGTAGTCTTTGTGCTGCAACTTGTCTTAGAAAACCACCTGCGTTTGGAGAAAAGGCACGAGAAAGGATGATGATACAACAGCATGTCACTGACCTGATGAGCATAGAATTAGACTCTGACATAGACTGAGTAATTGCCTATGTAAGGGCAAAAGGAGGGTCTGAGGTTCCGTGACGATTTGAACCCGTGTTTTCAATGTTGTCGGAAATACATAATATTGGTATCAGCGAACCGCAAATGATCCATTTAGCATATCCTGGTGTTTTCGCTACACTACGAGCAAGAGTACTCCTTTTATAAACACATTTCTGATCTACCCACGGCATCCATCTTAGATCATGGCCGCCATTTTGTGTTTCTTGCCCTCACATACGCAATAACCTCTGATCACTTCATTTCGATTAAGGACACGTAACCTTAACCGGAGATTCACCTCTTTCATGACACGTGCACCTTAGACCAGAACACGCTGTAGCTGCATGACTCGACAAAGGCTGCCTCCTCTGCCCGAGGCCAGTCCTGCTAAACTGGTCTTCGTGTCCATTGTCCTGATCACGATTAGGTGGCCGAAGCCGGTAGCCTTGCCCATTTACAACCTACAAACATCCCTTATCCTGCTTTTCTATCTTCTGCACCTGGCTCTGTTCCTTTCCTTCTGGGCCTTTATTAGGGGGAGGTAACGAAATTTACGATGAGGCGGTCCGGGTCTTGAATGAAAAGTTGACATGAGATTATGATGGAAAAGTGGGAACCCCTCGTTCGTAATGTTTTGACATCAGATATTGTTGACGATTCCTGTGCAACGCCAAATATTTATTGTTTAGAACACAAAGGTTTGGGAATGTACTAACATGTAAGAATTCGCCTGAAGGCCAAAATTTAGTATATAAGGAGCAACCCTCTTTGTACAATTTGAACAGGCTCCTAGTTACTGCCCATGCGTAGTTTCTGTGACTTCTGTGTCCCTGCAGTAATAAACCTTTGGTCTTTGACGCCACCATCGAGAAGCCCGTGTTTCTGTTCATTTGTGCACCAAGGCAGGTGGAACTCCGGGGTCTTTGGGTGTTGTTCCCTGACACCTCTGGACGGAACCAAAAAGTCCAGAACTCCAATTGAGCCCTCGAGGCCTCCTCTGTGGAGAGTTCACCTGCAGTCACTGATTCTGAGGCCCCTGGAATGAGTCCTGTCACTGAGCCCTCGAGGCCTCCTCTGTGGAGGGTTAACCTGCAGTCACTGATTCTGAGGCCCCAGGAATGAGTCCTGTCACTGAGCCCTCGAGGCCTCCACTGTGGAGGGTTCACCTGTGATCACTGATTCTGAGGCCCCTGGAATGACTCCTGTCACTGAGCCCTCGGGGCCTTCTCTGTGGAGGGTTCACCTGTGATCACTGATTCTTAGGCCGCTGGAATGAGTCCTGTCACTGAGGCCTCCACTGTGGAGGGTTCACCTGTAAACACTGATTCTGAGGCCCCTGGAATGAGTCCCTTCACTGAGCCCTCGAGGCCTCCTCTGTGGAGGGTTCACCTGCAGTCACTGATTCTGAGGAACCTGGAATGAGTCCTGTCACTGAGCCCTCGAGGCCTCCACTGTGGAAGATTCACCTGTAATCATTGATACTGAGGCAGCCGGAACGAGTTCCGTCACTGAGCCCTCGAGGCCTCCTCTGTGGAGGGTTCACCTGCAGTCACTGATTCTGAGGCCCCTGGAATGAGTCCTGTCACTGAGTCCTCGAGGCCTCCTCTGTGGAGGGTTCACCTGTGATCACTGATTATGAGGCCCCTGAAATGAGCCCTGTCACTGAGCCCTCGGGGACTCCTCTGTGGAGGGTTCACCTGCAGTCACTGATTCTGAGGCCACTGGAATGGGTACTTGTCACTGAGCCCTCAGGGCCTCCACTGTGGAGGGTTCACCTGTGATCACTGATTTGAGGTCACTGGAATGAGTTCCATCACAGAGCACTTGGGGCCTCCACTGTGGAGGGTTCACCTGTGATTACTGATTCTGAGGCAAATGGAATGAGCCCTGTCACTGAGCCCTCGGGGCCTCCACTGTGGAGGGTTCACCTGCAGTCACAGAATACTGAGGCCACTGGAATGAGTCTTGTCACTGAGCCCTCGAGGCCTCCACTGTGGAACGTTCACCAGTAATCACTGATTCTAAGGCCGCTGGAATGAGTCCTGTCACTGCGCCCTCGAGGCCTCCACTGTGGAGGGTTCATCTGTGATCACTGATTCTGAGGCCGCTGGAATGAGTCCTGTCACTGAGGCCTCCACTGTGGAGGGTTCACCTGTAATCACTGATTCGGAGGCCCCTGGAATGAGTCCCGTCACTGAGCCCTCGAGGCCTCCTCTTTGGAGGGTTCACCTGTAATCACTGATTCTAAGGCCGCTGGAATGAGTTCCGTCACTGAGCCCTCGGTGCCTCCACTGTGGAGGGTTCACCTGTGATCACTGATTGTGAGGCCCCTGGAATGAGCCCTGTCACTGAGCCGTCGGGGCCTCCTCTGTGGAGGGTTAACCTGTGATCATTGATTCTGAGGCCCCTGGAATGAGCCCTGTCACTGAGCCCTCGAGGCCTCCACTGTGGAAGTTTCACCTGTAATCACTGATTCTGAGGCCGCTGGAATGAGTTCCGTCACTGATCCCTCAACACCTCCTCTGTGGAGGGTTCACCTGCATTCACTGATTCTGAGGCCCCTGGAATGAGTTCTGTCACTGAACCCTCGAGGCCTCCTTTGTGGAGGGTTCGCCTGTGATCACTGATTCTGAGGCCCCTGGAATGAACCCTGTCACTGAGCCCTCGGGGCCTCCTCTGTGGAGGGTTCACCTGTGATCAGTGATTCTGAGGCCGCTGGAATGAGTCCTGTCACTGAGGCCTCCACTGTGGAGGGTTCACCTGTAATCACTGATTCTGAGGCCCCTGGAATGAGTCCCGTCACTGAGCCCTCAGGGCCTCCTCTGTGGAGGGTTCACCTGTAATCACTGATTCTGAGGCCGCTGGAATGAGTTCCGTCACTGAGCCCTTGAGGCCTCCTCTGTGGGGGGTTCACCTGCAGTCACTGATTCTGAGGCCCCTGGAATGAGTCCTGTCACTGAGCCCTCGAGGCCTCCACTGTGGAAGATTCACCTGTAAATACTGATTTTGAGGCCGCTGGAATGAGTTCTGTCACTGAGCCCTCAAGGCCTCCTCTGTGGAGGGTTCACCTCCAGTCACTGATTCTGAGGCCCCTGGAATGAGTCCTGTCACTGAGCCCTCGAGGCCTCCTCTGTGGAGGGTTCACCTGTGATAACTGATTCTGAGGCCCCTGGAATGAGCCCTGTCACTGAGCCCTCGGGGCCTCCTCTGTGGAGGGTTCACCTGTGATCACTGATTCTGAGGCCGCTGGAATGAGTCCTGTCACTGAGGCCTCCACTGTGGAGGGTTCACCTGTAATCACTTATTCTGAGGCCCCTGGAATGAGTCCTGTCACTTAGCCCTCGAGGCCTCCTCTGTGGAGGGTTCACCTGTGATCACTGATTCTGAGGCCCCTGGAATGAGTTCCGTCACTGAGCACTCTGAAGAAAAGTGGAAAACGACTCACTCTCCCCACCAGGGATCTATCCAGCAGTTTGCATAATAAAGCAGGTAAGGAATTGACAGCCAATCTGTAAAATCAAAAGACATCTTTATTATAATTAATTATGAGGCTTCGTCGTCCAACCGTAGTTTTACAATTGAAAGAGGGAGCCTGCCTGAGCTTTCTCAGGCAGGCCTTTTATACAAAAAGTTTGGCCCTAGGCTCACATTCTTGCTGTGAAACACATCATTGTAGGTCGCTCCCATGGTACCATAACAAAGCAGGCTATAATTATGAATTCCATTCTACTTGCCCAAACTGACCAACCCATCTTCCATCATGAACATATGTCAAACTTCACATATTTTCCTGTGCAGGCCGGAGAAGCTCACAATAGACTGGTTTCCTCCCCATCATATAAACAGTCACCTCCCCATTGTAAAAGCCCAGAAGCAGAGAAACAGAGCCAGGTGTGGAAGATAGAAATGTAGGATAAGGGATGCTTGTGGGTCATAAACAGGCATGGCTACTGTATTCGGCCTTCTAATCTTGCTCAGGCCAATGTACACAACAAGTTGCTCAGATCTTTAATATAGATTGACTAGAGGGCATGGACTGGTTTGGTGAGGCCAACATCACGTAGGCAGATTCAGCCTGTTCAGGTCAAATGGGAGTCAGGAAGAACTCAAGCTAAGGAATACGTGTCCTTTAAGAATCATTGGCTCATGTATATGCCTATGTAAAGGGCAACAACTAAAATGGACGCTTGTTCACAACCTAGAGCCTGTGGGCTCAGAATGAATTTGCCAATAACTCCTGCATGCATCATTGTATTGTGATGAAAATACACACACATATTAAACTTGCCATTTTCGTTTCTCTGATATCAAAATCATAGCAGAATAATGATATTTTAAACACAGGTTCAGATTTCACAGAACCTCAGACGCCCCTTTTGCCCTTACATAGGCAATTACTCAGTCTATGTTAGCAGCTGTGTCCAAAATCCGTTATAAGCCTCTTGGAAGGCTTCTATTGTCCATCAAATCCGCTTCCAGTGTCTTCTTCGCGTTGGGCCTCTTGATCCAGGCCTTTTCATGCTCAGTAGGAGTGCCCTCCTGGAACACCCACAGTTCATTCAAAGTCTCAATGTCTTAAAACAAATGCACCAGTGTCTCTTCTCTGTGACACCTCAGGAAATGTGCTCTTCATTGATCAAGGGCACAAAACATCTTGTGCAGAAACAAGCACCACTGAGAATCAACCTCTCAAGATCAGTAGCTCCTTTCAGACTCCAACACTCATCATTTGGTGTCAGAGGACGATCAAGCTGCTCTTCTCATGGGCACCGGAATGTAGTGCCTTTTCCAAACTTGGATTCTCAGGTGCACTGCCTTTCTGCTGGAGCAAAGGGAAAAGAGGTGTGTGTGGGGAAAGGCCAAAAACTCAGGCCAAGGGGGTCAGGGGACCGCGCGCTGCCAGAGGTTCAAGCACATGACAGTTTGAACAAATTGCACAAAGTGGATGACAGTCCTGCCATCAAAAGCAGGGATCCTTCGCATCTTTGCACTGAACTTCTGAGGCAAAACAGAAAATCAGCTCCTTTTTTCTTTTCTTTTCACAACGCCTTCTGATGAAACAAATGGCTTGCTTAGGAGGTACCACTGGAGGCACGCTGATGATCGCTGTCCATGCTGATGACCGCTGCCCACGCTGCTGATTGCTGTTCACGCTGCTGATTGCTGTTCACGCTGCTGATTGCTGTCACGCTGCTGATTGCTGTCACGCTGCTGATTGCTGTTCATGCTGCTGATTGCTGTCAGGAATTGCAAGGCCAAGAAGTCTGTAGTCGTCTGCCATGTTTACTGATGGGGACCAGGCTTTTTTGATTACCGGTCTGCAGGGTAACATTCTTCCTTTTTGACTCTGGAAGATTCCCGCAGAACCTAGTGGTATAGGAAGTGTAACACAATTGTTAGTTTCCTTCAAGTCAGATATAAAAACAGTTCATGGGTTGGCTTTTTGACAAGAGGGCTGCAAGCAAGTGGCCTGCAATCTGCAAAGGAGTGGCAATTCGTCATGGAAACCTAAATGGATGCCCTCACACAGTGGCATTATCTAATGGGATACATTATTTAATGGGGTAAATACATATTCTCCTTAATGATGAAGCCTAGGTGTTCCTAAACTCCTTATCTAGAACATCTCAAATAGAGAAATGACATAATACACATTATCAAGGACATGAAGAAGTCCCTTCTTTAAACAATGTGCATCAAATGCGCTATGTAATGCAAAGGCTAATGATCAACTGTGCAGACAAGAGGACAAGAACTAGAGAGTCCTGGTATCTGCATGATTAGAACACATCTTATTAAAAAATTGAAACAGAAGAAACAGAAGAGAACTGAAAAATTAAAAATAGACATTAAAAATATGTCGTACTAAAAAAAGACTGTAAACTTGAGATATCTCCTATTGAGATGGAAAATCTCCTATTGAGATGGAAAACTTGTATTGGGTCATTTAACCAGGCTATCACTATCCTGACAGTCAGTCTGAAAAAGACATTTGAAGTGGGCCTAAAGTAAATTCTTGAAAATTAGTCTCATCAATCAAAAGGGAATGTATGTGGAACATGAACAATACACCCATAATAATAAATGGGCTGACTGGTGAAAGGAAGATGGAGAAGGGAAAAAAAATGGAAGTAGGACACAACTAAAATCTTCAATAACTAAACATGATGCAACATTGGTCAGGGAAAAAGCAAAAAGAAAAATCTATAGGAAGGACAAGGGTTTGCTTGGGTGGCCTAAGGCATGTGACACAGCACCAAGCGCACGGGGATACATGAAAAGACCAATGTTACAGAATTTTAACTCTACCGCTGACAATCTATACCCTACACAGTAATTCTAACTAATGTTCAGTTGTCTCTTCAGGGGAAAAAAATGAATCCATAGGCTTATTCAGGAATCAAAAAATGCGATCAAAAAAAATGCGATATCGAAATTAGGCCACCTTTAGTCACGGATCTATAATTCCATCCTTAGGCCCAATCAAGGATACATAAATGCAGAGCTGCCTGTCCTTAAGGAAAAAGGGCAGTTAAGTGACTAACAACGGATGGCAATCTTTGATTTAGTATATAATTTTAGTTTTCTTAAAAAAATCATTACAGCCAAATTAGGCATGCACTGGAAAAACAGCTGCCTTACTCGCTCACAGTATGGGGTCCATATCTGTGAAATTTATCTTAATACAAATTCATCCAATTTATTGTGAAACAATGCATATCGTCATATGCGTTCCTTCACAACACAGGGGAACTTGTAATTCAAAGTAGCACCATAGAACAGAACATACACACAAAAAATTAAAAAAAAATACACATATCAAGCTATCAGATATACTTGCTGTATATAAAACACAAAGGAAAACAGCCCAGACATAATTCCATGGCACATGCCCTTCTTTTGACAGCAGGGCATCAGGTAATTGATACTCTGCTGTAAAATATAGTGTCGCTGTGTCAAATAACGCGTTTCAGTGGACCAAATGTATAAATGAAACATAAACACACACATTTTTTCTTAAAGAGGTTACGCAAAAAAAAAAAAACATTTCTCTTCACCCAGCCAACTCACGTGTCTTGTGAATTAATCCATGAATTATCTGTAGGAAGAAGCAGAAAAGATACACAACACACACATTTCTCATAATACAACATAAATTGTAACCCTTTTTATCAGACTACAAAACATGGCACAACGTGACATACAAAAAACTTTTCATTACTTACCTGTAACCTATTTTCCATGTACCTTGCAAAAACGCCCATTTTCACTCAGGCCTAAGGCCTTTAAGTTGCAGAATTTTGGGGAAGGGCTTCTACTTATTGCCTATCTAAAACTCAATGTAACACTTCGTTTTTCTTTTTGTCAAATAAACTTAACTAAAAAAAATTCGTTCCTAGCATGGAGACACACATATACCAGTTCTACAGATCATTTAGCAGAACGTTTGATATTTGTCTTCTCAAAGAAATCACTTTTGCATTTGCCCTTTTAAATCATGTTCCTTCATTTTACACAGTGCTTAATTTGTAAGACATGAAGTGCAGGTGCTACAATTTTGCATGAGGAATACCTTTCCTATTTGTTTATTATCTCAGATGTGCGCTTTTAACGCAGATGTAATGTAAATGCGGCAAATGAGAACAAGCCAGCCTGCAATGAAATGAAGGTTACAGATTTAAATCATATACAATCAACTACATCTCATATAAAGCGCTTGTGTGCAGCATTTTGAAAGCAACTGGGAGCTATGCAAACCACGTGTGGGCTGTACAATCCTTTAGGGTACTGACAAATGAGGCTGCAGTTTTACAAATTAAATAGTGTTCCTTTTATTATTATTAGCGGGATGCAATGCTGTGTCAACCCTGCCGTATTTCTAATTTGAGATAAATGTGTTGATGACATAATTTACCGAACAACAAGCGTTTTGTGGGAACATGCTGGAGCTATTATTTATTCTTTGGCTAAAATGCAATCATCATTGCTGTACATGTGCCTTGCATCCTCTGCTCATTTTAGTTTAAAAACAAAAACCCCATCCCAGCTAATGTCAAATTTGTAACACTTTAAGAAGACACTTTTAAACAAGTCAGGCTATTCAAGTGACCTCAGGTCAGGACCATGGCATGGGCAGGGATTTAGATACAAAGAAGCAGCTGATGCATGCTTAACCATGTCATGCTGCATTCCACAGGCGAGGCCCTAATTAAAAGGTCACAAATGTCAACAAGACAGCCTTACAAGATAACATCTCGGCCGCTACTGCTGGAAACACGTTATACAGGTTCTGCCAGTCCCCTGCTCGTGGTAACTGAAGCTGACAAGGCCAGTAGGTTTTTTAACCACTTCCACATAACCTGCAATATTTCACTATATTTAAAACAATAATTTCTCTCTTTTTTCTTGCAATTCTATGACACATTGACTCGCTGAATCATAAGAAGGCACAACCTGCAAACATATATTAAGGTCTAAATGTATGCATTTACTAAAGAGACGCTTTAAAAAGGGCCCTGAAACCATTCAAAACAGTCTATTCATGTGAAAATCGACTTTTGTATTCTGGATACTAAGAAATAAATATTCTATAATTTTATTGGTTAATGGGTATTACTAAAATGTCTACTACCCAATTTACGAGAAATGCTTTTGAAAATACTAAGTTATACCTTATAGAAATGAGCTTGTTTGCGCCTGGGGTAAGGGAAATTGCGCACAGAAGTGTTTGGTCATTTTCGTGGTACAACATAACTTAAATCAAACATTTTAATGCTAGGGGGTCATAGTATGAGTGTTAAGCTTCACAAATATTAAAAAACGATTTTTGTAGCACTTTGTTTTTAATAATTATTTTTCATAATTAATAAAAAAAAATTCTAATGAAGCCTAATTATTGCTATTTGTGACTGTTCTACATATAAAATGCTCACTACATCCCTTGCCTATTATTTAGATACATATTAACACACAACCCTAGGCGCAGCTGCCTAACTGGGAATGCGTGAGATGATTGCGCCACATTTATTTAAAAAGGACTGTTTGCAAAATTCCACCACCCGTGTTTAACTAGAGAGGTGCTGGCTGAATGATTAGATATACTGCAGCTGAAAAGACTTGGCTGTGAACATCTAACACTGTGCGTCTAAAGAACAGGCAATTTCGTTTTTTCATTTTTTTTCTTTGGGGCCTTATTTACATCTATTGAAGGTGACCCATACACATACATACATTGAGCTCATTCCAGACACAAAACAGAAGGGGGGTCAAACACTCAGGACACACAAAGCAGCGCACTCTAAACATTTCTTGTAAATCGCGCAGTCGCAATTTACAACAAAACCCACAAACAACATAGACATTTAAACACACATTTTAACCCATAGCCATAACCCATAACCCATAACACTTAGGACAGGAACAAGGAACAGCTTACGGACTGTCTTCAAAAATAACCTGCCAAAACTAGTTGTAAACCATATTTACAACAAAAACGTTTTAGTTCCTATTTTTTTTTTAAATTCTTCAACAGATTTCCAGAAGGCTGCAAAAGAGACAGCCTCACAGACCTTTAAAGAGAGCTCATAAATTGGAGTTCCAACTGGAGGTATCAGACGCGAATCCTCCAACCGGGAATCCTTTGTTGCAACCTAGTCAATACTAATACCAAACAAAATACCGCGACCAGGCATCTGCGCTCACTAGTCGGGTTTCAAACTTCATGGGGCTATCTCCAACGATATACACGCAAATGTACGTGACCCACGGTTTTTGAATACTGCAGTGTTCAAATAAAACCAAGGAACCAATACTGAGGAAGATTATCCAACGATAATCTGAACCACAGCAACCAAAAGGCCTACCAACTGAACCAAATGTACCGGTACCCAAACCAAAACGTCACATTTCTGCGACCAATAAATAACCAAGGACTGCGTCACATTTCTGCGACCAATAAATAACCAAGGACTGGGAGCGACCCATTTTTATTCTTCAACTAAAACAGATGGAGAAAATATCTCTTCAACTGCCTATACAAATTGCAATTTGCATATACACAAATATTTGTCCAGATTATAACTGTCAATTCCCCACTGCATTAACAGTCTGTTAAAAATACTTACAGCAAAAAAAGAATGGGTTCCTTAGTCAGGAGTGACATCTTTAGGAGAGCTTTAAGTCAGAAAAATCAAAAAAACATACTAGGCCACAGAGACAGATAATCCCCCAGAAAACCCTGTGCCCAGAGTACCTCTTTTTGGTAGAATTCTGTCCTGCCTCCAGTAGTTTTTCTATCCTCTGACAAAACACTCCTGCAGATAACCACTCCATGATAAGGCCCCACGTTGGGCGCCAACTGAAGAAAAGTGGAAAACGACTCACTCTCCCCACCAGGGATCTATCCAGCAGTTTGCATAATAAAGCAGGTAAGGAATTGACAGCCAATCTGTAAAATCAAAAGACATCTTTAGGTGCCTCCAATGTAGAGGGTTCACCTGTGATCACTGATTCTGAGGCCACAGGAATGAGCCCTGTCACTGAGCCCTCGAGGCCTCCACTGTGGAGGCCTCAGTGACTGGACTCATTCCGGCGGCCTCAGAATCAGTGATCACAGGTGAACCCTCCACAGAGGAGGCCTCGAGGGCTCAGTGACAGGGCTCATTCCAGGGGCCTCAGAATCAGTGACTGCAGGTGAACCCTCCACAGGCCCTCCACTCAGGCTGCAGTTAGTTCAGAACGCCTCAGTCAGAATCCTAAGTTTGCTTCAATCTCCCCTTACATTCAACAACTGCACTGGCTCCCTGCTAAGAGCCGCACAAAGTTTAAAGCACTGTGCATCGCCTATAAAGCTATCAATAACCTAGGCCCACTGAGGAAAAGTGGAAAATTACTCACTCTCCCCACCAGGGATCTATCCAGCAGTTTGCATAATAAAGCAGCAAAGGAATTGACAGCCAATCTGTAAAATTAAAAGACATCTTTGTTATAATTAATTATGAGGCTTCGTCGTCCAACCGTAGTTTTACAATTGAAAGAGGGAGCCTGCCTGAGCTTTCTCAGGCAGGCTTTTTATACAAAAAGTTTGGCCCTAGGCTCACATTCTTGTAGTGAAACACATCATTGTAGGTCGCTCCCATGGTACCATAACAAAGCAGGCTATAATTATGAATTCCATTCTACTTGCCCAAACTGTCCAACCCATCTTCCATCATGAACATATGTCAAACTTCACATATTTTCCTGTGCAGGCCGGAGAAACTCACAATAGAACTGGTTTCCTCCCCATCATATAAACAGTCACCTCCCCATTGTAAAAGCCCAGAAGCAGAGAAACAGAGCCAGGTGTGGAAGATAGAAATGTAGGATAAGGGATGCTGGTGGGTCATAAACAGGCATGGCTACTGTATTCGGCCTTCTAATCTTGCTCAGGCCAATGTACACAACAAGTTGCTCAGATCTTTAATATAGATTGACTTGAGGGAATGGACTGGTTTGGTGAGGCCAACATCACGTAGGCAGATTCAGCCTGTTCAGGTCATGGAGAAGTCAGAGAAAGGTGGATGTGTCCTTTGGATCAATATTCAGCCTTTAATCAATTGACTATATGAGGGCAAGACACAAGATGGATGCCGTGGGCTCAGGACAAGAACAGTGGTTTAAGGGTGATAGCATCACTCGATCGTGACGCAAATACACAGGCATAATGTCCTGATCATTACCGGTCTATTGATACCAAATTCGTTGTGGTATGATGATATTTTCTGCACGAGTGTTTAGGCCTTGGTACACCATTATGGCGGGGTCCGGAATTTTCAGAACCACAGGCTGGTGCTGTGAGGGCTGGTGCAGTGAGGGCTGGTGCTGTGAGGGCTGGTGCTGTGAGGGCTTGTGCTGTGAGGGCTGGTGCTGTGGTGCAGTGAGGGCTGGTGCAGTGAGGGCTAGTGCTGTGAGGGCTGGTGCTGTGATGGATGGTGCTCTGAGGGCTGGTGCAGTGAGGGCTGGTGCAGTGAGGGCTGGTGCGGTGAGGGCTGGTGCTGTGAGGGCTGGTGTTGTGAGGGCTGGTGCAGTGAGGGCTGGTGCTGTGAGGGCTGGTGCGGTGAGGGCTGGTGCTGTGAGGGCTGGTGCTCTGAGGGCTGGTGAAGTGAGGGCTGGTGCTGTGAGGGCTGGTGCAGTGAGGGCTGGTGCGAGAGGGCTGTTATGGTGAGGGCGCGTGCTGTGAGGGCTGGTGCTGTGAGGGCTGGTGAAGTGAGGGCTGGTGCTGTGAGGGCTGGTGCTGTGAGGGCTGGTGCGGTGAGGGCTGGTGCTGAGAGGGCTGGTGTAGTGAGGGCTGGTGCTCTGAGGGCTGGTGAAGTGAGGGCTGGTGCTGTGAGGGCTGGTGCAGTGAGAGCTGGTGCTGTGAGGGCTGGTGCAGTGAGGGCTGGTGCTGTGAGGGCTGGTGCTGTAAGGGCTTGTGCAGTGAGGGCTGGTGCTGTGAGGGCTGGTGCTTTGAGGGCGTGTGCTGTGAGGGCTGGTGCTTTGGTGCAGTGAGGGCTGGTGCAGTGATGGCTGGTGCTCTGAGGGCTGGTGCAGTGAGGGCTGGTGCTGTGAGGGCTTGTGCAATGAGGGCTGGTGAAGTGAGGGCTGGTGCTGTGAGGGCTGGTGCTGTGAGGGCTGGTGCTTTGAGGGCTTGTGCAGTGAGGGCTGGTGCTGTGAGGGCTGGTGCGGTGAGGGCTGGTGCTGTGAGGGCTGGTGCTGTGAGGGCTGGTGCAGTGACTGGTGCAGTGAGGGCTGGTGCTGTGAGGGCTGGTGCTGTGAGGGCTGGTGCAGTGAGGGCTGGTGCTGTGAGGGATGGTGCTGTGAGGGCTGGTGCGGTGAGGGCTGGTGCTGTGAGGGCTGGTGCTGTGAGGGCTGGTGCAGTGACTAGTGCAGTGAGGGCTGGTGCTGTGAGGGCTGGTGCTTTGAGGGCTGGTGCTGTGACGGCTGGTACAGTGAGGGCTGGTGCTGTGAGGGCTGGTGCGGTGAGGGCTGGTGCTGTGAGGGCTGCTGCAGCAAGGGCTGCTGCTGTGGTGCAGTGAGGGCTGGTGCAGTGAGGGCTAGTGCTGTGAGGGCTGGTGCTGTGATGGCTGGTGCTCTGAGGGCTGGTGCAGTGAGGGCTGGTGCAGTGACGGCTGGTGCTGTGAGGGCTGGTGCTGTGAGGGCTGTTGCTGTGAGGGCTGGGGCTGTGAGGGCTGGGTCTGTGAGGGCTGGTGCAGTGAGAGCTTGTGCGGTGAGGGCTTGTGCGGTGAGGGCTGGTGCTGTGAGGGCTGGTGCAGTGAGGGCTGGTGCAGTGAGGGTTGGTGCTGTGAGGGCTGGTGCAGTGAGGGTTGGTGCAGTGAGGGCTGGTGCTGTGAGGGCTGGTGAAGTGAGGGCTGGTGCTGTGAGGGCTGGTGCTGTGAGGGCTTGTGCAGTGAGGGCTGGTGCTGTGGTGAGGTGAGGGCTGGTGCAGTGAGGGCTAGTGCTGTGAGGGCTGGTGCTGTGATGGCTGGTGCTGTGATGGCTGGTGCAGTGAGGGCTGGTGCAGTGAGGGCTGGTGCAGTGAAGGCTGGTGCTGTGAGGGCTGGTGCGATGAGGGCTGGTGCAGTGAGGGCTGGTGCAGTGAGGGCTGGTGCAGTCAGGGCTGGTGCTGTGAGGGCTGGTGCTCTGAGGGCTGGTGAAGTGAGGGCTGGTGCTGTGAGGGCTGGTGCAGTGAGGGCTGGTGCGGTGAGGGCTGTTACGGTGAGGGCTGGTGCTGTGAGGGCTGGTGCAGTGAGGGCTGGTGCAGAGAGGGCTGGTGCAGTGAGGGCTGGTGCTGTGAGGGCTGGTGCTGTGAGGGCTGCTGCTGTGGTGCAGTGAGGGATGGTGCAGTGAGGGCTAGTGCTGTGAGGGCTGGTGCTCTGAGTGCTGGTGCAGTGAGGGTTGGTGCTGTGAGGGCTGGTGCTGTGAGTGCTTGTGCTGTGAGGGCTGGTGCTGTGGTGCAATGAGGGCTGGTGCAGTGAGGGCTAGTGCTGTGAGGGCTGGTGCTGTGATGGCTGGTGCTCTGAGGGCTGGTGAAGTGAAGGCTGGTGCTGTGAGGGCTAGTGCAGTGAGGGCTGGTACTGTGAGGGCTGGTGCTGTGAGGGCTGGTGCAGTGAGGGCTGGTACAGTGAGGGCTGGTGCTGTGAGGGCTGGTGCAGTGAGGGCTGGTGCTGTGAGGGCTGGTGCTGTGAGGGCTGGTGCTGTGGTGCAGTGAGGGCTGGTGCAGTGAGGGCTAGTGCAGTGAGGGCTGGTGCAGTGAGGGATGGTGCTGTGAGGGCTGGTGCGGAGAGGGCTGGTGCAGAGAGGGCTAGTGCAGTGAGGGCTGCTGCTGTGAGGGCTGGTGAAGTGAAGGCTGGTGCTGTGAGGGCTAGTGCAGTGAGGGCTGGTACTGTGAGGGCTGGTGCTGTGAGGGCTGGTGCAGTGAGGGCTGGTACAGTGAGGGCTGGTGCTGTGAGGGCTGGTGCAGTGAGGGCTGGTGCTGGGAGGGCTGGTGCTGTGAGGGCTGGTGCTGTGGTGCAGTGAGGGCTGGTGCAGTGAGAGCTAGTGCAGTGAGGGCTGGTGCAGTGAGGGATGGTGCTGTGAGGGCTGGTGCGGAGAGGGCTGGTGCAGAGAGGGCTGGTGCAGTGAGGGCTGCTGCTGTGAGGGCTGGTGCTATGAGGGCTGCTGCTGTGGTGCAGTGAGGGATGGTGCAGTGAGGGCTAGTGCTGTGAGGGCTGGTGCTCTGAGTGCTGGTGCAGTGAGGGTTGGTGCTTTGAGGGCTGGTGCTGTGAGGGCTTGTGCTGTGAGGGCTGGTGCTGTGGTGCAGTGAGGGCTGGTGCAGTGAGGGCTAGTGCTGTGAGGGCTGGTGCTGTGATGGCTGGTGCTCTGAGGGCTGGTGAAGTGAAGGCTGGTGCTGTGAGGGCTGGTGCAGTGAGGGCTGGTAGTGTGAGGGCTGGTGCAGTGAGGGCTGGTGCAGTGAGGGCTGGTGCAGTGAGGGCTGGTGCTCTGAGAGCTGGTGCTATGAGGGCTGCTGCAGTGAGGGCTGGTGCTGTGAGGGCTTGTGCGGTGATGGCTGGTGAAGTGAGGGCTGGTGCTGTGAGGGCTGGTGCAGTGAGGGCTGGTGCTGAGAGGGCTGGTGCGGTGAGGGCTGATGCGGTGAGGGCTGGTGAAGTGAGGGCTGGTGCTCTGAGGGCTGGTGAAGTGAGGGCTGGTGCTGTGAGGGCTGTTGCAGTGAGGGCTGGTGCTGTGAGGGCTGGTGCGGTGAGGGCTGGTGCAGTGAGGGCAGGTGCAGTGAGGGCTGGTGCTGTGAGGGCTGGTGAAGTGAGGGCTGGTGCTGTGAGGGCTGGTGCAGTGAGAGCTGGTGCTGTGAGGGCTGGTGCAGTGAGGGCTGGTGCAGTGAGGGCTGGTGCTGTGAGGGCTTGTGCAGTGAGGGCTGGTGCTGTGGTGCAGTGAGGGCTGGTGCAGTGAGGGCTAGTGCTGTGAGGGCTGGTGCTGTGATGGCGGGTGCTCCTAGGGCTGATGCAGTGAGGGCTGGTGCAGTGAGTACTGGTGCTGTGAGGGCTGGTGCGGTGAGGGCTGGTGCTGTTAGGGCTGGTGCTGTTAGGGCTAGTGCTGTAAGGACTGCTGCAGTGAGGGCTGGTGCAGTGGTGCAGTGAGGGCTGGTGCAGTGAGAGCTAGTGCTGTGAGGGCTGGTGCTGTGATGGCTGGTGCTCTGAGGGCTGGTGTAGTGAGGGCTGGTGCTCTGAGGGCTGGTGAAGTGAGGGCTGGTGCTGTGAGGGCTGGTGCAGTGAGAGCTGGTGCTGTGAGGGCTGGTGCAGTGAGGGCTGGTGCTGTGAGGGCTGGTGCTGTAAGGGCTTGTGCAGTGAGGGCTGGTGCTGTGAGGGCTGGTGCTGTGAGGGCGTGTGCTGTGAGGGCTGGTGCTTTGGTGCAGTGAGGGCTGGTGCAGTGATGGCTGGTGCTCTGAGGGCTGGTGCAGTCAGGGTTGGTGCTGTGAGGGCTTGTGCAATGAGGGCTGGTGAAGTGAGGGCTGGTGCTGTGAGGGCTGGTGCTGTGAGGGCTGGTGCTTTGAGGGCTTGTGCAGTGAGGGCTGGTGCTGTGAGGGCTGGTGCGGTGAGGGCTGGTGCTGTGAAGGCTGGTGCTGTGAGGGCAGGTGCAGTGACTGGTGCAGTGAGGGCTGGTGCAGTGAGGGCTGGTGCAGTGAGGGCTGGTGCTGTGAGGGCTGGTGCGGTGAGGGCTGGTGCTGTGAGGGCTGGTGCTGTGAGGGCTGGTGCAGTGAGGGCTGGTGCTGTGAGGGCTGGTGCTGTGAGGGCTTGTGCTGTGAGGGCTGGTGCTGTGGTGCAGTGAGGGCTGGTGCAGTGAGGGCTAGTGCTGTGAGGGCTGGTGCTGTGATGGCTGGTGCTCTGAGGGCTGGTGCAGTGAGGGCTGGTGCAGTGAGGGCTGGTGCGGTGAGGGCTAGTGCTGTGAGGGCTGGTGTTGTGAGGGCTGGTGCAGTGAGGGCTGGTGCTGTGAGGGCTGGTGCGGTGAGGGCTGGTGCTGTGAGGGCTGGTGCAGTGAGGGCTGGTGCGAGAGGGCTGTTACGGTGAGGGCGCGTGCTGTGAGGGCTGGTGCTGTGAGGGCTGGTGAAGTGAGGGCTGGTGCTGTGAGGGCTGGTGCTGTGAGGGCTGGTGCGGTGAGGGCTGGTGCTGAGAGGGCTGGTGTAGTGAGGGCTGGTGCTCTGAGGGCTGGTGAAGTGAGGGCTGGTGCTGTGAGGGCTGGTGCAGTGAGAGCTGGTGCTGTAAGGGCTGGTGCAGTGAGGGCTGGTGCTGTGAGGGCTGGTGCTGTAAGGGCTTGTGCAGTGAGGGCTGGTGCTGTGAGGGCTGGTGCTGTGAGGGCGTGTGCTGTGAGGGCTGGTGCTTTGGTGCAGTGAGGGCTGGTGCAGTGATGGCTGGTGCTCTGAGGGCTGGTGCAGTGAGGGCTGGTGCTGTGAGGGCTTTTGCAATGAGGGCTGGAGAAGTGAGGGCTGGTGCTGTGAGGGCTGGTGCTGTGAGGGCTGGTGCTTTGAGGGCTTGTGCAGTGAGGGCTGGTGCTGTGAGGGCTGGTGCGGTGAGGGCTGGTGCTGTGAGGGCTGGTGCTGTGAGGGCTGGTGCAGTGACTGGTGCAGTGAGGGCTGGTGCTGTGAGGGCTGGTGCTGTGAGGGCTGGTGCAGTGAGGGCTGGTGCTGTGAGGGATGGTGCTGTGAGGGCTGGTGCGGTGAGGGCTGGTGCTGTGAGGGCTGGTGCTGTGAGGGCTGGTGCAGTGACTAGTGCAGTGAGGGCTGGTGCTGTGAGGGCTGGTGCTTTGAGGGCTGGTGCTGTGACGGCTGGTGCAGTGAGGGCTGGTGCTGTGAGGGCTGGTGCGGTGAGGGCTGGTGCTGTGAGGGCTGCTGCAGTAAGGGCTGCTGCTGTGGTGCAGTGAGGGCTGGTGCAGTGAGGGCTAGTGCTGTGAGGGCTGGTGCTGTGATGGCTGGTGCAGTGAGGGCTGGTGCAGTGACGGCTGGTGCTGTGAGGGCTGGTGCTGTGAGGGCTGGTGCTGTGAGGGCTGGGGCTGTGAGGGCTGGGGCTGTGAGGGCTGGTGCAGTGAGGGCTTGTGCGGTGAGGGCTTGTGCGGTGAGGGCTGGTGCTGTGAGGGCTGGTGCAGTGAGGGCTGGTGCAGTGAGGGTTGGTGCTGTGAGGGCTAGTGCAGTGAGGGTTGGTGCAGTGAGGGCTGGTGCTGTGAGGGCTGGTGAAGTGAGGGCTGGTGCTGTGAGGGCTGGTGCTGTGAGGGCTTGTACAGTGAGGGCTGGTGCTGTGGTGAGGTGAGGGCTGGTGCAGTGAGGGCTAGTGCTGTGAGGGCTGGTGCTGTGATGGCTGGTGCTGTGATGGCTGGTGCAGTGAGGGCTGGTGCAGTGAGGGCTGGTGCAGTGAAGGCTGGTGCTGTGAGGGCTGGTGCGGTGAGGGCTGGTGCAGTGAGGGCTGGTGCAGTGAGGGCTGGTGCAGTCAGGGCTGGTGCTGTGAGGGCTGGTGCTCTGAGGGCTGGTGAAGTGAGGGCTGGTGCTGTGAGGGCTGGTGCAGTGAGGGCTGGTGCGGTGAGGGCTGTTACAGTGAGGGCTGGTGCTGTGAGGGCTGGTGCAGTGAGGGCTGGTGCAGAGAGGGCTGGTGCAGTGAGGGCTGGTGCTGTGAGGGCTGGTGCTGTGAGGGCTGCTGCTGTGGTGCAGTGAGGGATGGTGCAGTGAGGGCTAGTGCTGTGAGGGCTGGTGCTCTGAGTGCTGGTGCAGTGAGGGTTGGTGCTGTGAGGGCTGGTGCTGTGAGGGCTTGTGCTGTGAGGGCTTGTGCTGTGGTGCAGTGAGGGCTGGTGCAGTGAGGGCTAGTACTGTGAGGGCTGGTGCTGTGATGGCTGGTGCTCTGAGGGCTGGTGAAGTGAAGGCTGGTGCTGTGAGGGCTAGTGCAGTGAGGGCTGGTACTGTGAGGGCTGGTGCTGTGAGGGCTGGTGCAGTGAGGGCTGGTACAGTGAGGGCTGGTGCTGTGAGAGCTGGTGCAGTGAGGGCTGGTGCTGTGAGGGCTGGTGCTGTGAGGGCTGGTGCTGTGGTGCAGTGAGGGCTGGTGCAGTGAGGGCTAGTGCAGTGAAGGCTGGTGCAGTGAGGGATGGTGCTGTGAGGGCTGGTGCAGTGAGGGCTGGTGCAGAGAGGGCTGGTGCAGTGAGGGCTGCTGCTGTGAGGGCTGGTGCTGTGAGGGCTGCTACTGTGGTGCAGTGAGGGATGGTGCAGTGAGGGCTAGTGCTGTGAGGGCTGGTGCTCTGAGTGCTGGTGCAGTGAGGGTTGGTGCTGTGAGGGCTGGTGCTGTGAGGGCTTGTGCTGTGAGGGCTGGTGCTGTGGTGCAGTGAGGGCTGGTGCAGTGAGGGCTAGTGCTGTGAGGGCTGGTGCTGTGATGGCTGGTGCTCTGAGGGCTGGTGAAGTGAAGGCTGGTGCTGTGAGGGCTGGTGCAGTGAGGGCTGGTAGTGTGAGGGCTGGTGCTGTGAGGGCTGGTGCAGTGAGGGCTGGTGAAGTGAGGGCTGGTGCAGTGAGGGCTGGTGCTGTGAGAGCTGGTGCAGTGAGGGCTGGTGCTGTGAGGGCTGGTGCTGTGAGGGCTGGTGCTGTGGTGCAGTGAGGGCTGGTGCAGTGAGGGCTAGTGCTGTGAGGGCTGGTGCTGTGATGACTGGTGCTCTGAGGGCCGGTGCAGTGAGGGCTGGTGCAGTGAGGGCTGGTGCTGTGAGGGCTGGTGCTGTGAGGGCTGGTGCGGTGAGGGCTGGTGCTGTGAGGGCTGGTGCTGTGAGGGCTGGTGCTGTGAGGGCTGGTGCAGTGAGGGCTGGTGCGGTGAGGGCTGGTGCTGTGAGGGCTGGTGCTGTGAGGGCTGGTGAAGTGAGGGCTGGTGCTGTGAGGGCTGGTGCGGTGAGGGCTGGTGCGGTGAGAGCTGATACGGTGAGGGCTGGTGCTGTGAGGGCTGGTGCTCTGAGGGCTGGTGTAGTGAGAGCTGGTGCGGTGAGGGCTGGTGCGGTGAGGGCTGGTGCTCAGAGGGCTGGTGAAGTGAGGGCTGGTGCTCTGAGGGCTGGTGCAGTGAGAGCTGGTGCTGTGAGGGCTGGTGCAGTGAGGGCTGGCGCAGTGAGGGCTGGTGCTGTGAGGGCTAGTGCTGTAAGGGCTTGTGAAGTGAGGGCTGGTGCTGTGGTGCAGTGAGGGCTGGTGCAGTGAGGGCTGGTGCTGTGAGGGCTGGTGCAGTGAGGGCTGGTGCTGTGAGGGCTGGTGCTGTGAGGGCTAGTGAAGGCTGGTACAGTGAGGGCTGGTGCAGTGAGGGCTGGTACGGTGAGGTCGGTGCAGGGCTGGTGCAGTGAGGGCTGGTGCTCTGAGAGCTGGTGCTATGAGGGCTGCTGCAGTGAGGGCTGGTGCTGTGAAGGCTGGTGCAGTGAGGGCTGGTGCCGTGAGGGCTGGTGCTGTGAGGGCTGGTGCTGTGAGGGCTGGTGCTGTGAGGGCTGGTGCTGTGAGGGCTTGTGCAGTGAGGGCTTGTGCAGGGAGGGCTTGTGCTCTGAGGGCTGGTGAAGTGAGGGCTGGTGCTGTGAGTGCTGGTGCAGTGAGGGCTGGTGCTCTGAGAGCTGGTGCTATGAGGGCTGCTGCAGTGAGGGATGGTGCTGTGAAGGCTGGTGCAGTGAGGGCTGGTGCCGTGAGGGCTGGTGCTGTGAGGGCTGGTGCTGTGAGGGCTGGTGTTGTGAGGGCTGGTGCTGTGAGGGCTTTTGCAGTGAGGGCTGGTGCAGGGAGGGCTGGTGCTGTGAGGGCTGGTGCGGTGAGGGCTGGTGCTGTGAGGGCTGGTGCAGTGGTGCAGTGAGGGCTTGTGCAGTGCAGGCTGGTGCAGTGAGGGCTGGTGCGGTGGTGCAGTGAGGGCTCGTGCAGTGCAGGCTGGAGCTGTGAGGGCTGGTGCAGTGAGGGCTGGTGCGGTGAGGTCTGGTGCTGTGAGGGCTGGTGAAGTGAGGGCTGGTGCTCTGAGGGCTGGTGCAGTGAGGGCTGGTGCTCTGAGGGCTGGTGCTGTGAGGGCTGGTGCTGTGAGGGCTGGTGCAGTGAGGGCTGGTGCTGTGAGGGCTGGTGCGGTGAGGGCTGGTGCTGTGAGGGCTGGTGCTCTGAGGGCTGGTGAAGTGAGGGCTGGTGCTGTGAGGAATGGTGCAGTGAGGGCTGGTGCGGTGAGGGCTGGTGCAGTGAGGGCTGGTGCAGTGAGGGCTAGTGCTGTGAGGGCTGGTGCTGTGAGGGCTTGTGCAGTGAGGGCTGGTGCTGTGGTGCAGTGAGGGCTGGTGCAGTGAGGGCTAGTGCTGTGAGGGCTGGTGCAGTGAGGGCTGGTGCTCTGAGGGCTGGTGCAGTGAGGGCTGGTGCTGTGAGGGCTGGTGTTGTGAGGGCTGGTGCTGTGAGGGCTTTTGCAGTGAGGGCTGGTGCAGGGAGGGCTGGTGCTGTGAGGGCTGGTGCGGTGAGGGCTGGTGCTGTGAGGGCTGGTGCAGTGGTGCAGTGAGGGCTTGTGCAGTGCAGGCTGGTGCAGTGAGGGCTGGTGCGGTGGTGCAGTGAGGGCTCGTGCAGTGCAGGCTGGAGCTGTGAGGGCTGGTGCAGTGAGGGCTGGTGCGGTGAGGTCTGGTGCTGTGAGGGCTGGTGAAGTGAGGGCTGGTGCTCTGAGGGCTGGTGCAGTGAGGGCTGGTGCTCTGAGGGCTGGTGCTGTGAGGGCTGGTGCTGTGAGGGCTGGTGCAGTGAGGGCTGGTGCTGTGAGGGCTGGTGCGGTGAGGGCTGGTGCTGTGAGGGCTGGTGCTCTGAGGGCTGGTGAAGTGAGGGCTGGTGCTGTGAGGAATGGTGCAGTGAGGGCTGGTGCGGTGAGGGCTGGTGCAGTGAGGGCTGGTGCAGTGAGGGCTAGTGCTGTGAGGGCTGGTGCTGTGAGGGCTTGTGCAGTGAGGGCTGGTGCTGTGGTGCAGTGAGGGCTGGTGCAGTGAGGGCTAGTGCTGTGAGGGCTGGTGCAGTGAGGGCTGGTGCTCTGAGGGCTGGTGCAGTGAGGGCTGGTGCTGTGAGGGCTGGTGCGGTGAGGGCTCATGCTGTGAGGGCTGGTGCTGTGAAGGCTGGTGCAGTGAGGGCTGGTGCTGTGAGGGATGGTGCAGTGAGGGCTGGTGCTGTGAGGGCTGGTGCTCTGAGGGCTGGTGAAGTGAGGGATGGTGCTGTGAGGGCTGGTGCAGTGAGGGCTGGTGCTGTGAGGGCTGGTTCGGTGAGGGCTGGTACAGTGAGGGCTGCTGCAGTGAGGGCTGGTGCTGTGAGAGCTGGAGCAGTGAGGGCTGGTGCGGTGAGGGCTGGTGCGGTGAGGGCTGGTGCTGCGAGGGCTGGTACTGCGAGGGCTGGTGCTGTGAGGGCTGGTGCAGTGGTGAAGTGAGGACTGGTCCAGTGAGGGCTAATGTTGTGAGGGCTTTTGCTGTGATGGCTGGTGCTCCGAGGGCTGGTGCAGTGAGGGCTGGTGCAGTGAGGGCTGGTGCTGTGAGGGCTGGTGCGGTGAGGGCTGGTGCTGTTAGGGCTGGTGCTGTGAGGGCTGCTGTAGTGAGGGCTGGCGCTGTGGTGCAGTGAGGGCTGGTGCAGTGAGGGCTGGTGCTGTGAGGGCTGGTGCTGTGAGGGCTGGTGCGGTGAGGGCTGGTGCTGAGAGGGCTGGTGTAGTGAGGGCTGGTGCTCTGAGGGCTGGTGAAGTGAGGGCTGGTGCTGTGAGGGCTGGTGCAGTGAGAGCTGGTGCTGTAAGGGCTGGTGCAGTGAGGGCTGGTGCTGTGAGGGCTGGTGCTGTAAGGGCTTGTGCAGTGAGGGCTGGTGCTGTGAGGGCTGGTGCAGTGAGGGCTGGTGCTGTGAGGGCTTTTGCAATGAGGGCTGGAGAAGTGAGGGCTGGTGCTGTGAGGGCTGGTGCTGTGAGGGCTGGTGCTTTGAGGGCTTGTGCAGTGAGGGCTGGTGCTGTGAGGGCTGGTGCGGTGAGGGCTGGTGCTGTGAGGGCTGGTGCTGTGAGGGCTGGTGCAGTGACTGGTGCAGTGAGGGCTGGTGCTGTGAGGGCTGGTGCTGTGAGGGCTGGTGCAGTGAGGGCTGGTGCTGTGAGGGATGGTGCTGTGAGGGCTGGTGCGGTGAGGGCTGGTGCTGTGAGGGCTGGTGCTGTGAGGGCTGGTGCAGTGACTAGTGCAGTGAGGGCTGGTGCTGTGAGGGCTGGTGCTTTGAGGGCTGGTGCTGTGACGGCTGGTGCAGTGAGGGCTGGTGCTGTGAGGGCTGGTGCGGTGAGGGCTGGTGCTGTGAGGGCTGCTGCAGTAAGGGCTGCTGCTGTGGTGCAGTGAGGGCTGGTGCAGTGAGGGCTAGTGCTGTGAGGGCTGGTGCTGTGATGGCTGGTGCTCTGAGGGCTGGTGCAGTGAGGGCTGGTGCAGTGACGGCTGGTGCTGTGAGGGCTGGTGCTGTGAGGGCTGGTGCTGTGAGGGCTGGGGCTGTGAGGGCTGGGGCTGTGAGGGCTGGTGCAGTGAGGGCTTGTGCGGTGAGGGCTTGTGCGGTGAGGGCTGGTGCTGTGAGGGCTGGTGCAGTGAGGGCTGGTGCAGTGAGGGTTGGTGCTGTGAGGGCTAGTGCAGTGAGGGTTGGTGCAGTGAGGGCTGGTGCTGTGAGGGCTGGTGAAGTGAGGGCTGGTGCTGTGAGGGCTGGTGCTGTGAGGGCTTGTACAGTGAGGGCTGGTGCTGTGGTGAGGTGAGGGCTGGTGCAGTGAGGGCTAGTGCTGTGAGGGCTGGTGCTGTGATGGCTGGTGCTGTGATGGCTGGTGCAGTGAGGGCTGGTGCAGTGAGGGCTGGTGCAGTGAAGGCTGGTGCTGTGAGGGCTGGTGCGGTGAGGGCTGGTGCAGTGAGGGCTGGTGCAGTGAGGGCTGGTGCAGTCAGGGCTGGTGCTGTGAGGGCTGGTGCTCTGAGGGCTGGTGAAGTGAGGGCTGGTGCTGTGAGGGCTGGTGCAGTGAGGGCTGGTGCGGTGAGGGCTGTTACAGTGAGGGCTGGTGCTGTGAGGGCTGGTGCAGTGAGGGCTGGTGCAGAGAGGGCTGGTGCAGTGAGGGCTGGTGCTGTGAGGGCTGGTGCTGTGAGGGCTGCTGCTGTGGTGCAGTGAGGGATGGTGCAGTGAGGGCTAGTGCTATGAGGGCTGGTGCTCTGAGTGCTGGTGCAGTGAGGGTTGGTGCTGTGAGGGCTGGTGCTGTGAGGGCTTGTGCTGTGAGGGCTGGTGCTGTGGTGCAGTGAGGGCTGGTGCAGTGAGGGCTAGTACTGTGAGGGCTGGTGCTGTGATGGCTGGTGCTCTGAGGGCTGGTGAAGTGAAGGCTGGTGCTGTGAGGGCTAGTGCAGTGAGGGCTGGTACTGTGAGGGCTGGTGCTGTGAGGGCTGGTGCAGTGAGGGCTGGTACAGTGAGGGCTGGTGCTGTGAGAGCTGGTGCAGTGAGGGCTGGTGCTGTGAGGGCTGGTGCTGTGAGGGCTGGTGCTGTGGTGCAGTGAGGGCTGGTGCAGTGAGGGCTAGTGCAGTGAAGGCTGGTGCAGTGAGGGATGGTGCTGTGAGGGCTGGTGCAGTGAGGGCTGGTGCAGAGAGGGCTGGTGCAGTGAGGGCTGCTGCGGTGAGGGCTGGTGCTGTGAGGGCTGCTACTGTGGTGCAGTGAGGGATGGTGCAGTGAGGGCTAGTGCTGTGAGGGCTGGTGCTCTGAGTGCTGGTGCAGTGAGGGTTGGTGCTGTGAGGGCTGGTGCTGTGAGGGCTTGTGCTGTGAGGGCTGGTGCTGTGGTGCAGTGAGGGCTGGTGCAGTGAGGGCTAGTGCTGTGAGGGCTGGTGCTGTGATGGCTGGTGCTCTGAGGGCTGGTGAAGTGAAGGCTGGTGCTGTGAGGGCTGGTGCAGTGAGGGCTGGTAGTGTGAGGGCTGGTGCTGTGAGGGCTGGTGCAGTGAGGGCTGGTGAAGTGAGGGCTGGTGCAGTGAGGGCTGGTGCTGTGAGAGCTGGTGCAGTGAGGGCTGGTGTTGTGAGGGCTGGTGCTGTGAGGGCTGGTGCTGTGGTGCAGTGAGGGCTGGTGCAGTGAGGGCTAGTGCTGTGAGGGCTGGTGCTGTGATGACTGGTGCTCTGAGGGCCGGTGCAGTGAGGGCTGGTGCAGTGAGGGCTGGTGCTGTGAGGGCTGGTGCTGTGAGGGCTGGTGCGGTGAGGGCTGGTGCTGTGAGGGCTGGTGCTGTGAGGGGTGGTGCTGTGAGGGCTGGTGCAGTGAGGGCTGGTGCGGTGAGGGCTGGTGCTGTGAGGGATGGTGCTGTGAGGGCTGGTGAAGTGAGGGCTGGTGCTGTGAGGGCTGGTGCGGTGAGGGCTGGTGCGGTGAGAGCTGATACGGTGAGGGCTGGTGCTGTGAGGGCTGGTGCTCTGAGGGCTGGTGTAGTGAGAGCTGGTGCGGTGAGGGCTGGTGCGGTGAGGGCTGGTGCTCAGAGGGCTGGTGAAGTGAGGGCTGGTGCTCTGAGGGCTGGTGCAGTGAGAGCTGGTGCTGTGAGGGCTGGTGCAGTGAGGGCTGGCGCAGTGAGGGCTGGTGCTGTGAGGGCTAGTGCTGTAAGGGCTTGTGAAGTGAGGGCTGGTGCTGTGGTGCAGTGAGGGCTGGTGCAGTGAGGGCTGGTGCTGTGAGGGCTGGTGCAGTGAGGGCTGGTGCAGTGAGGGCTGGTGCTGTGAGGGCTGGTGCTGTGAGGGCTAGTGAAGGCTGGTACAGTGAGGGCTGGTGCAGTGAGGGCTGGTACGGTGAGGTCGGTGCAGGGCTGGTGCAGTGAGGGCTGGTGCTCTGAGAGCTGGTGCTATGAGGGCTGCTGCAGTGAGGGCTGGTGCTGTGAAGGCTGGTGCAGTGAGGGCTGGTGCCGTGAGGGCTGGTGCTGTGAGGGCTGGTGCTGTGAGGGCTGGTGCTGTGAGGGCTGGTGCTGTGAGGGCTTGTGCAGTGAGGGCTTGTGCAGGGAGGGCTTGTGCTCTGAGGGCTGGTGAAGTGAGGGCTGGTGCTGTGAGTGCTGGTGCAGTGAGGGCTGGTGCTCTGAGAGCTGGTGCTATGAGGGCTGCTGCAGTGAGGGCTGGTGCTGTGAAGGCTGGTGCAGTGAGGGCTGGTGCCGTGAGGGCTGGTGCTGTGAGGGCTGGTGCTGTGAGGGCTGGTGTTGTGAGGGCTGGTGCTGTGAGGGCTTTTGCAGTGAGGGCTGGTGCAGGGAGGGCTGGTGCTGTGAGGGCTGGTGCGGTGAGGGCTGGTGCTGTGAGGGCTGGTGCAGTGGTGCAGTGAGGGCTTGTGCAGTGCAGGCTGGTGCAGTGAGGGCTGGTGCGGTGGTGCAGTGAGGGCTCGTGCAGTGCAGGCTGGAGCTGTGAGGGCTGGTGCAGTGAGGGCTGGTGCGGTGAGGTCTGGTGCTGTGAGGGCTGGTGAAGTGAGGGCTGGTGCTCTGAGGGCTGGTGCAGTGAGGGCTGGTGCTCTGAGGGCTGGTGCTGTGAGGGCTGGTGCTGTGAGGGCTGGTGCAGTGAGGGCTGGTGCTGTGAGGGCTGGTGCGGTGAGGGCTGGTGCTGTGAGGGCTGGTGCTCTGAGGGCTGGTGAAGTGAGGGCTGGTGCTGTGAGGAATGGTGCAGTGAGGGCTGGTGCGGTGAGGGCTGGTGCAGTGAGGGCTGGTGCAGTGAGGGCTAGTGCTGTGAGGGCTGGTGCTGTGAGGGCTTGTGCAGTGAGGGCTGGTGCTGTGGTGCAGTGAGGGCTGGTGCAGTGAGGGCTAGTGCTGTGAGGGCTGGTGCAGTGAGGGCTGGTGCTCTGAGGGCTGGTGCAGTGAGGGCTGGTGCTGTGAGGGCTGGTGCGGTGAGGGCTCATGCTGTGAGGGCTGGTGCTGTGAAGGCTGGTGCAGTGAGGGCTGGTGCTGTGAGGGATGGTGCAGTGAGGGCTGGTGCTGTGAGGGCTGGTGCTCTGAGGGCTGGTGAAGTGAGGGATGGTGCTGTGAGGGCTGGTGCAGTGAGGGCTGGTGCTGTGAGGGCTGGTTCGGTGAGGGCTGGTGCAGTGAGGGCTGCTGCAGTGAGGGCTGGTGCTGTGAGAGCTGGAGCAGTGAGGGCTGGTGCGGTGAGGGCTGGTGCGGTGAGGGCTGGTGCTGCGAGGGCTGGTACTGCGAGGGCTGGTGCTGTGAGGGCTGGTGCAGTGGTGAAGTGAGGACTGGTCCAGTGAGGGCTAATGTTGTGAGGGCTTTTGCTGTGATGGCTGGTGCTCCGAGGGCTGGTGCAGTGAGGGCTGGTGCAGTGAGGGCTGGTGCTGTGAGGGCTGGTGCGGTGAGGGCTGGTGCTGTTAGGGCTGGTGCTGTGAGGGCTGCTGTAGTGAGGGCTGGTGCTGTGGTGCAGTGAGGGCTGGTGCAGTGAGGGCTGGTGCTGAGAGGGCTGGTGCGGTGAGGGCTGGTGCGGTGAGGGCTGGTGAAGTGAGGGCTTGTGCTCTGAGGGCTGCTGCAGTGAGGGCTGGCGCAGTGAGGGCTGGTGCTGTGAGGGCTAGTGCTGTAAGGGCTTGTGCAGTGAGGGCTGGTGCTGTGGTGCAGTGAGGGCTGGTGCAGTGAGGGCTAGTGCTGTGAGGGCTAGTGCTGTGATGGCTGGTGCTCTGACAGCTGGTGCAGTGAGGGCTGGTGCAGTTAGATCTGGTGCTGTGAGGGCTGGTGCGGTGAGGGCTGGTGCTGTGAGGGCTGGTGCAGTGAGGGCTTGTGCAGTGAGGGCAGGTGCGGTGAGGGCTGGTGAAGTGAGGGCTGGTGCTCTGAGGGCTGGTGAAGTGAGGGCTGGTGAAGTGAGGGCTGGTGCTGTGAGGGTTGGTGAAGTGAGGGCTGGTGCTCTGAGGGCTGGTGAAGTGAGGGCTGGTGCTGTGAGGGCTGGTGAAGTGAGGGCTGGTGCTCTGAGGGCTGGTGATGTGAGGGCTGGTGCTGTGAGCTCTGGTGCAGTGAGGGCTGGTGCTGTGAGACCTGGTGCGGTGAGGGCTGGTGCTGTGAGGGCTGGTGCGGTGAGGTCTGGTGAAGTGAGGGCTGGTGCTTTGAGGGCTGGTGCTGTGAGGGCTGGTGCAGTGAGGGCTGGTGCTGAGAGGGCTGGTGCGGTGAGGGCTGGTGCGGTGAGGGCTGGTGAAGTGAGGGCTGGTGCTCTGAGGGCTGGTGAAGTGAGGGCTGGTGCTGTGAGGGCTGGTGCAGTGAGGGCTGGTGCTGTGAGGGCTGGCGCGATGAGGGCTGGTGAAGTGAGGGCTGGTGCTCTGAGGGCTGGTGAAGTGAGGGCTGGTGTTGTGAGGGCTGGTGCAGTGAGGGCTAGTGCTGTGAAGGCTGGTGCTCTGATGGCTGGTGCTCTGACGGCTGGTGCAGTGATGGCTGGTGCAGTGAGATCTGGTGTTGTGAGGGCTGGTGCGGTGAGGGCTGGTGCTGTGAGGGCTGGTGCAGTGAGGGCTTGTGCAGTGAGGGCAGGTGCGGTGAGGGCTGGTGAAGTGAGGGCTGGTGCTCTGAGGGCTGGTGAAGTGAGGGCTGGTGAAGTGAGGGCTGGTGCTGTGAGGGTTGGTGAAGTGAGGGCTGGTGCTCTGAGGGCTGGTGAAGTGAGGGCTGGTGCTGTGAGGGCTGGTGAAGTGAGGGCTGGTGCTCTGAGGGCTGGTGATGTGAGGGCTGGTGCTGTGAGCTCTGGTGCAGTGAGGGCTGGTGCTGTGAGACCTGGTGCGGTGAGGGCTGGTGCTGTGAGGGCTGGTGCGGTGAGGGCTGGTGAAGTGAGGGCTGGTGCTTTGAGGGCTGGTGCTGTGAGGGCTGGTGCAGTGAGGGCTGGTGCTGAGAGGGCTGGTGCGGTGAGGGTTGGTGCGGTGAGGGCTGGTGAAGTGAGGGCTGGTGCTCTGAGGGCTGGTGAAGTGAGGGCTGGTGCTGTGAGGGCTGGTGCAGTGAGGGCTGGTGCTGTGAGGGCTGGTGCGGTGAGGGCTGGTGCTGTGAGGGCTGGTGCGGTGAGGGCTGGTGCAGTGAGGGCTGGTGCTGTGAGAGCTGGTGCAGTGAGGGCGGGTGCTGTGAGGGCTGGTGCTGTGAGGGCTGGTGCTGTGGTGCAGTGAGGGCTGGTGCAGTGAGGGCTAGTGCTGTGAGGGCTGGTGGTCTGAGTGCTGGTGCAGTGAGGGCTGGCGCAGTGAGGGCTGGTGCTGTGAGGGCTGGTGCTTTGAGGGCTTGTGCTGTGAGGACTGGTGCTGTCGTGCAGTGAGGGTTGGTGCAGTGAGGGCTAGTGCTGTGAGGGCTGGTGCTGTGATGGCTGGTGCTCTGAGGGATGGTGAAGTGAGGGCTGGTGCTGTGAGGGCTGGTGCAGTGAGGGCTGGTATGGTGAGGGCTGGTGCAGTGAGGGCTGGTGCAGTGAGGGCTGGTGAAGTGAGGACTGGTGCTGTGAGAGCTGGTGCAGTGAGGGCTGGTGCTGTGAGGGCTGGTGCTGTGAGGGCTTGTGCTGTGAGGGCTGGTGCTGTGGTGCAGTGAGGGCTGGTGCAGTGAGGGCTAGTGCTGTGAGGGCTGGTGAAGTGAGGGCTGGTGCTGTGAGGGCTGGTGCAGTGAGGGCTGGTGCGAGAGGGCTGTTACGGTGAGGGCTGGTGCTGTGAGGGCTGGTGCAGTGAGGGCTGGTATGGTGAGGGCTGGTGCAGTGAGGGCTGGTGCAGTGAGGGCTGGTGCTGTGAGAGCTGGTGCAGTGAGGGCTGGTGCTGTGAGGGCTGGTGCTGTGAGGGCTTGTGCTGTGAGGGCTGGTGCTGTGGTGCAGTGAGGGCTGGTGCAGTGAGGGCTGGTGCTCTGAGGGCTGGTGAAGTGAGGGCTGGTGCTGTGAGGGCTGGTGCAGTGAGGGCTGGTGCGAGAGGGCTGTTACGGTGAGGGCTGGTGCTGTGAGGGCTGGTGCAGTGAGGGCTGGTGCTGTGAGGGCTGGTGAAGTGAGGGCTGGTGCTGTGAGGGCTGGTGCTGTGAGGGCTTGTGCAGTGAGGGCTGGTGCTGTTGTGCAGTGAGGGCTGATGCAGTGAGGGCTGGTGCTGTGAGGGCTGGTGCTATGATGGCTGGTGCTGTGAGGGCTGGTGCAGTGAGGGCTGGTGCAGTGAGGGCTGGTGCAGTGAAGGCTGGTGCTGTGAGGGCTGGTGCGGTGAGGGCTGGTGCAGTGAGGGCTGGTGCAGTGAGGGCTGGTGCAGTCAGGGCTGGTGCTGTGAGGGCTGGTGCTCTGAGGGCTGGTGCTGTGAGGGCTGGTGCTGTGAGGGCTTGTGCAGTGAGGGCTGGTGCTGTGGTGCAGTGAGGGCTGGTGCAGTGAGGGCTAGTGCTGTGAGGGCTGGTGCAGTGAGGGCTGGTGCTCTGAGGGCTGGTGCTGTGAGGGCTGGTGCTCTGAGGGCTGGTGAAGTGAGGGCTGGTGCTGTGAGGAATGGTGCAGTGAGGGCTGGTGCGGTGAGGGCTGGTGCAGTGAGGGCTGGTGCAGTGAGGGCTAGTGCTGTGAGGGCTGGTGCTGTGAGGGCTTGTGCAGTGAGGGCTGGTGCTGTGGTGCAGTGAGGGCTGGTGCAGTGAGGGCTAGTGCTGTGAGGGCTGGTGCAGTGAGGGCTGGTGCTCTGAGGGCTGGTGCAGTGAGGGCTGGTGCTGTGAGGGCTGGTGCGGTGAGGGCTCATGCTGTGAGGGCTGGTGCTGTGAAGGCTGGTGCAGTGAGGGCTGGTGCTGTGAGGGATGGTGCAGTGAGGGCTGGTGCTGTGAGGGCTGGTGCTCTGAGGGCTGGTGAAGTGAGGGATGGTGCTGTGAGGGCTGGTGCAGTGAGGGCTGGTGCTGTGAGGGCTGGTTCGGTGAGGGCTGGTGCAGTGAGGGCTGCTGCAGTGAGGGCTGGTGCTGTGAGAGCTGGAGCAGTGAGGGCTGGTGCGGTGAGGGCTGGTGCGGTGAGGGCTGGTGCTGCGAGGGCTGGTACTGCGAGGGCTGGTGCTGTGAGGGCTGGTGCAGTGGTGAAGTGAGGACTGGTCCAGTGAGGGCTAATGTTGTGAGGGCTTTTGCTGTGATGGCTGGTGCTCCGAGGGCTGGTGCAGTGAGGGCTGGTGCAGTGAGGGCTGGTGCTGTGAGGGCTGGTGCGGTGAGGGCTGGTGCTGTTAGGGCTGGTGCTGTGAGGGCTGCTGTAGTGAGGGCTGGTGCTGTGGTGCAGTGAGGGCTGGTGCAGTGAGGGCTGGTGCTGAGAGGGCTGGTGCGGTGAGGGCTGGTGCGGTGAGGGCTGGTGAAGTGAGGGCTTGTGCTCTGAGGGCTGCTGCAGTGAGGGCTGGCGCAGTGAGGGCTGGTGCTGTGAGGGCTAGTGCTGTAAGGGCTTGTGCAGTGAGGGCTGGTGCTGTGGTGCAGTGAGGGCTGGTGCAGTGAGGGCTAGTGCTGTGAGGGCTAGTGCTGTGATGGCTGGTGCTCTGACAGCTGGTGCAGTGAGGGCTGGTGCAGTTAGATCTGGTGCTGTGAGGGCTGATGCGGTGAGGGCTGGTGCTGTGAGGGCTGGTGCAGTGAGGGCTTGTGCAGTGAGGGCAGGTGCGGTGAGGGCTGGTGAAGTGAGGGCTGGTGCTCTGAGGGCTGGTGAAGTGAGGGCTGGTGAAGTGAGGGCTGGTGCTGTGAGGGTTGGTGAAGTGAGGGCTGGTGCTCTGAGGGCTGGTGAAGTGAGGGCTGGTGCTGTGAGGGCTGGTGAAGTGAGGGCTGGTGCTCTGAGGGCTGGTGATGTGAGGGCTGGTGCTGTGAGCTCTGGTGCAGTGAGGGCTGGTGCTGTGAGACCTGGTGCGGTGAGGGCTGGTGCTGTGAGGGCTGGTGCGGTGAGGTCTGGTGAAGTGAGGGCTGGTGCTTTGAGGGCTGGTGCTGTGAGGGCTGGTGCAGTGAGGGCTGGTGCTGAGAGGGCTGGTGCGGTGAGGGCTGGTGCGGTGAGGGCTGGTGAAGTGAGGGCTGGTGCTCTGAGGGCTGGTGAAGTGAGGGCTGGTGCTGTGAGGGCTGGTGCAGTGAGGGCTGGTGCTGTGAGGGCTGGCGCGATGAGGGCTGGTGAAGTGAGGGCTGGTGCTCTGAGGGCTGGTGAAGTGAGGGCTGGTGTTGTGAGGGCTGGTGCAGTGAGGGCTAGTGCTGTGAAGGCTGGTGCTCTGATGGCTGGTGCTCTGACGGCTGGTGCAGTGATGGCTGGTGCAGTGAGATCTGGTGTTGTGAGGGCTGGTGCGGTGAGGGCTGGTGCTGTGAGGGCTGGTGCAGTGAGGGCTTGTGCAGTGAGGGCAGGTGCGGTGAGGGCTGGTGAAGTGAGGGCTGGTGCTCTGAGGGCTGGTGAAGTGAGGGCTGGTGAAGTGAGGGCTGGTGCTGTGAGGGTTGGTGAAGTGAGGGCTGGTGCTCTGAGGGTTGGTGAAGTGAGGGCTGGTGCTGTGAGGGCTGGTGAAGTGAGGGCTGGTGCTCTGAGGGCTGGTGATGTGAGGGCTGGTGCTGTGAGCTCTGGTGCAGTGAGGGCTGGTGCTGTGAGACCTGGTGCGGTGAGGGCTGGTGCTGTGAGGGCTGGTGCGGTGAGGGCTGGTGAAGTGAGGGCTGGTGCTTTGAGGGCTGGTGCTGTGAGGGCTGGTGCAGTGAGGGCTGGTGCTGAGAGGGCTGGTGCGGTGAGGGTTGGTGCGGTGAGGGCTGGTGAAGTGAGGGCTGGTGCTCTGAGGGCTGGTGAAGTGAGGGCTGGTGCTGTGAGGGCTGGTGCAGTGAGGGCTGGTGCTGTGAGGGCTGGTGCGGTGAGGGCTGGTGCTGTGAGGGCTGGTGCGGTGAGGGCTGGTGCAGTGAGGGCTGGTGCTGTGAGAGCTGGTGCAGTGAGGGCGGGTGCTGTGAGGGCTGGTGCTGTGAGGGCTGGTGCTGTGGTGCAGTGAGGGCTGGTGCAGTGAGGGCTAGTGCTGTGAGGGCTGGTGGTCTGAGTGCTGGTGCAGTGAGGGCTGGCGCAGTGAGGGCTGGTGCTGTGAGGGCTGGTGCTGTGAGGGCTTGTGCTGTGAGGACTGGTGCTGTCGTGCAGTGAGGGTTGGTGCAGTGAGGGCTAGTGCTGTGAGGGCTGGTGCTGTGATGGCTGGTGCTCTGAGGGCTGGTGAAGTGAGGGCTGGTGCTGTGAGGGCTGGTGCAGTGAGGGCTGGTATGGTGAGGGCTGGTGCAGTGAGGGCTGGTGCAGTGAGGGCTGGTGAAGTGAGGACTGGTGCTGTGAGAGCTGGTGCAGTGAGGGCTGGTGCTGTGAGGGCTGGTGCTGTGAGGGCTTGTGCTGTGAGGGCTGGTGCTGTGGTGCAGTGAGGGCTGGTGCAGTGAGGGCTAGTGCTGTGAGGGCTGGTGAAGTGAGGGCTGGTGCTGTGAGGGCTGGTGCAGTGAGGGCTGGTGCGAGAGGGCTGTTACGGTGAGGGCTGGTGCTGTGAGGGCTGGTGCAGTGAGGGCTGGTATGGTGAGGGCTGGTGCAGTGAGGGCTGGTGCAGTGAGGGCTGGTGCTGTGAGAGCTGGTGCAGTGAGGGCTGGTGCTGTGAGGGCTGGTGCTGTGAGGGCTTGTGCTGTGAGGGCTGGTGCTGTGGTGCAGTGAGGGCTGGTGCAGTGAGGGCTGGTGCTCTGAGGGCTGGTGAAGTGAGGGCTGGTGCTGTGAGGGCTGGTGCAGTGAGGGCTGGTGCGAGAGGGCTGTTACGGTGAGGGCTGGTGCTGTGAGGGCTGGTGCAGTGAGGGCTGGTGCTGTGAGGGCTGGTGAAGTGAGGGCTGGTGCTGTGAGGGCTGGTGCTGTGAGGGCTTGTGCAGTGAGGGCTGGTGCTGTTGTGCAGTGAGGGCTGATGCAGTGAGGGCTGGTGCTGTGAGGGCTGGTGCTATGATGGCTGGTGCTGTGAGGGCTGGTGCAGTGAGGGCTGGTGCAGTGAGGGCTGGTGCAGTGAAGGCTGGTGCTGTGAGGGCTGGTGCGGTGAGGGCTGGTGCAGTGAGGGCTGGTGCAGTGAGGGCTGGTGCAGTCAGGGCTGGTGCTGTGAGGGCTGGTGCTCTGAGGGCTGGTGAAGTGAGGGCTGGTGCTGTGAGGGCTGGTGCAGTGAGGGCTGGTGCGGTGAGGGCTGTTAAGGTGAGGGCTGGTGCTGTGAGGGCTGGTGCAGTGAGGGCTGGTGCAGAGAGGGCTGGTGCAGTAAGGGCTGGTGCTGTGAGGGCTGGTGCTGTGAGGGCTTGCGCAGTGAGGGCTGGTGCTGTGGTGCAGTGAGGGCTGGTGCAGTGAGGGCTGGTGCAGTGAGGGCTGGTGCTCTGAGGGCTGGTGAAGTGAGGGCTGGTGCTGTGAGGGCTGGTGCAGTGAGGGCTGGTGCGGTGAGGGCTGTTACGGTGAGGGCTGGTGCTGTGAGGGCTGGTGCAGTGAGGGCTGGTGCAGTGAGGGCTGGTGCTGTGAGGGCCTGTGCAGTGAGGGCTGGTGCTGATGGTGCAGTGAGGGCTGGTGCAGTGAGGGCTAGTGCTGTGAGGGCTGGTGCTGTGATGGCTGGTGCTCTGAGGGCTGGTGCAGTGAGGGCTGGTGCTGTGAGGGCTGGTGCGATGAGGGCTGGTGCTGTGAGGGCTGGTGCTGTGAGGGCTGGTGCTGTGAGGGCTGGTGCAGTGAGGGCTGGTACAGTGAGGGCTGGTGCTGTGAGGGCTGGTGCAGTGAGGGCTGGTGCAGTGAGGGCTGGTGCTGTGAGGGCTGGTGCAGTGAGGGCTGGTGAGGGCTGGTGCAGTGAGGGCTGGTGCCGTGAGGGCTGGTGCTGTGGTGCAGTGAGGGCTGGTGCAGTGAGGGCTGGTGCTATGAGGGCTGGTGCAGTGAGGGCTGGTGCAGTGAGGGCTGGTGCTGTTGAGGTTCCGTGACGATTTGAACCTGTGTTTTCAATATTGTCGGAAATACATAATATTGGTATCAGCGAACCGCAAATGATCCATTTAGCATATCCTGGTGTTTTCGCTACGCTACGAGCAAGAGTACTCCTGTTACAAACGCATTTCTGATCTACCCATGGCATCCATCTTAGATCATGGCGGCCATTTTGTGTTTCTTGCCCTCACATAAGCAATAACCTCTGATCACTTCATTTCAATTAAGGACACGTAGCCTTAGCCGGAGATTCACCTCTCTAGTGACACGTGCACCTTGGAACAGAACACGCTGTAGCTGCATGACTCGACAAAGGCTGCCTCCTCTGCCCGAGGCCAGCCCTACCGAACTGGTTCTCGTGTCCATTGTCCCGATCATGATTAGGCGGCCGAAGCCGGTAGCCTTGCCCATTTACAACCCACAAACATCCCTTATCCCACTTTTCTATCTTCCACACCTGGCTCCGTTCCTTTCTTTCTGAATCTTTATTAGGGGGAGGTAACGAAATTTACGATGAGGCGGTCCGGCTCTTGAATGCAATATTGACAAGGGATTGTGATGAACTAGTGGGAACCCCTCTTCGTAATGTTTGGCATCAGATATTATCGATGGTTCCTGTGTAACGCCAAATATTTATTGTTTAGGACACAAAGGTTTGGGAATGTACTAACATGTGAAGTATTTGCCTGGAGCACAATTTTTAGTATATAAGGAGCAACCCTCTATGTACAAATCGAACAGGCTCCTAGATTCTGCCCGTGTGTAGTTTCTGTGACTTCTGTGTCCCTGCAGTAATAAACCTTTGGTCTTTGACGCCACCATCGAGAAGCCCGTGTTTCTGTTTACTTGTGCACCAAGGCAGGTGGAACTCCGAGGTCTTTGGGTGTTGTTCCCTGACACCTCTGGACGGAACCAAAAAGTCCAGAACTCCATTTGGCGCCCAACGTGGGGCGACGTCATTCGGTACCGGTCCAAAAGCCTGAAGAGTTCGAGAAGCTTCGTGTGAAGATTCCTGAGGGAGGCGCCCCACTTCATCGATCCCGGCATATCGCAAAGGTGGCCCGAAGTTCTCTTCCACGAGGGTTCCCGTTCAGGACGGCTGCAGTGGGCCGTTGCCTTGACCGTCGCCCTGTCTTGGACCCGAGGTGCAGTCCTTAGTACGGCGAAACGTGACGGGTTTCTCCTTGGTGACGTCTTCAGTGCCTCAGTTAAGTATTTAGTGGTTGCTAGTTGGTTACTTCGTGAGGGTTGTTAAAATCCTTTTTGGTTCTTGGTTTGGTTTGGTTTCGAAAGATTATCACTGGTTGTTCTGGTTACGATAATCTATTTGGTTTAGTTTGGGTATCGATACATCAGTTCGCTTTTGGTAGGCCTAAGTTCTTGGTTCAGGTGCACATATCTGTTTTGTGTTTTGTTTGTTCTGTGTTCCGGATTGCAAAATGGTAAGTCGGAGAAATTGTATGTTGTCTTGTTTTGGTTGCAATAGCGATTCACGATTGGAGGACTCATGTCTGGTTCCTCCGATTGGGACTCCCTTATATGACTTGTACTGTAAACATGGTGTGGGTCCTATATCTTATAATGAGGTGTGGGTCCGATATACGAAAAAGGATGGTGTCCTTAGTTGGCCACTACATGGTAGTTTTAAACCCGAAATCCTTGATAATTTAGAAGCGAAATTGTTTAGGAAGAAAGCCCGGCCGGCAATGTTTGATTCTTTCCGTTACTGGCGAAAAGAATCTAAACAGAGAGAGATTAAAAGATTGAAGAAAGAACAGAAAGAGCAAGAAGAGTTGAGTCTAGAACAAGCGGCTAAACAGCTGCAAGTTAAGGAGTCTGAGAAGGCCATAGAGGTGGCCATTAGAGAGCATAATTTAGCGATCGACAAGTGCTATCCTGCCTTGCCATCGAAAACAGCTAAGATACTGGAGGACCCCGAAAACGATCCTTTGTTGTCTTATTTGTTAAGGTCACCTCCACCGTATGCACAAGGTGCTACGGCTCCACCTTTACCGAATGTTCAATTGCCGGTTGCTGGACAACCTGGTATTCCTGCTCCTGCTCTTCAGAATCAAGCTCCTGTACCTCCTGTGGTCAATATGAATGTTCCTACGGCACCTCCTCCTCCTGGATTGCCGACTTCTATACCTGTATCTGTCTCGCTTACACCTACTGTTCCACAAACTATTTTCCTCGATACTCCTACTGTCCCGCTATCTGTTCCTACTTCTACTGTGTTCTCTGCGTCTGCTAGTGTGTTGACTCCACTTTCTGTTCGTCGAAGAATCACTGATTCTGTTTCTAGCATTCTGTCTCCTTTCTATAAAACTTTAATTAAGACTCCTACTTCTGACTCTGTTCAAAGACGTAGTCAGCTTCCGAGTACTGAGGAACGGGGAATTTTAGATTCCACGGCTCTCAGATGGATTTCGAAGAGTAGGAGATATAGTACGAGAGATGTGCTAGATACATTTATGCAATGGAAGGAACCAACGCAACGGTATGTCTTTGATGAGATGTGCTCGCTTTTACGTGAGGAAATAGAAGAAGATGATGTTGAATCGAATCTAGAAGACTTAATTAAGGTTCAGAAAGAGTTTGCTGCAGGAATGATAGTAAGTCAAAATATAGAAGAAGCGATGGAACTGATTTTAAGTTATAGGAGTGATCCATCACTTCGTTCACCAAGAGATTTAGAGAAAAGCTAAATCGCCAATATCCAATGAGGGAGGTTCCTCCAATTTGGCGCGAAGCTGTACAAGCTGATAATGCCAATGGTATTGTAGCCGCTCCGGCCCAATTCCAAAGAGTGTGGATACACATTCCATGGAAACGAGCTGAAGTGCTAGCAGTGAAACAGGCCTTGCCAGACCCGCGTAAGAATCCTGCCGGATACTATAAGGAATTAACACAGACAGTTGAGGCCTGTGTAATGAATCTGGCGGACATTGATATGTTATTTGGTAATGTAGTTCCGCAACCAATTTGGGCTAAAATTCGTAAAGAGAATCATCCAGTTGCCCTAGGTGGTGATTGGGCAGCTATCATTGCAGCGGATGGTCAGCAAATAGGTGGTTCAAAACCCGAACCTCTAATTGCTAATCTTCCAGGTAGGATAATCGACTTAATGAAGACTCTGATGCCCGCATTGCGTGTTAATTGGGACAAGTTGTCCGCATGCAGGCAAAAGAAAGACGAAAGTGTCTCCGACTTCTTCACGAGGTTCGAAGAGACTTTTGTAGATCATAGTGGTCAGGATATGAGCACAGAAGGAGGACAGAGACTGTTTGTCGATAAGTTCGTGCATAATTTGTTACCTGAGTTATGCAATAAATTAAAAGATTCCGAGAGTGCGTGGGCTGTCTCTACAACTGCGCAAAATACTTGCAACTGCACAGTATTATGAAAATAGGGATAAAGAGGAGAAAGAGAAATCAGATAAGAAAATGAAAGACTTAAAGACTAAAGTTCTCTTGCAACAGGCGTATCCGCCTCGCACGAATCAGACTAATACGCAACAGGGTTCGTATCAAAGGACAGATTATAGTTCACCGAGACCTCAATATCAGTGGAACTAGTGTGCGTACTGTAAGAAAGAGGGTCACTACAAGAACGAATGTCCAGTCTTAGCGCAAAATAACGCAGCAGCAGCTCAGAGAGGTCGTGGTGGTTTTGTGCAAAATTCTAGAGGTCGAGGGCGAGGTGCTATGCCTCCACAAACGAATGATGGCCCTTCCAATCACTTTGATCAACGAAATGGACAGTCTGCTCAGCAAAATAGATCTCAACAGTATCTTGTTGAAGACTATTGTGAAGTGGATGAGGGATTTCAGCAAAATGGGTACTAGGACAGCCATGGACAGAGAGAGGGAGTAGTATCAGTTCCAGTGGATCAGAGTGGGCCTTATGTCGCAGTAGAAACATCAGGTGTAGTCGAACCGTTTCTGTTGGATACTGGTGCAGCAAAAATTTCTATCATTCATGCGAAACTCCCTGGCGCACCTTTGTCCGGCTCAACAAATGTTTCTGTAGGTTTTTCAGGCGCCCCTGTTTACAACCCCATATCTGGTCCTTTGTCTATTTCTGTTGGACCGTGTCAATTGAAAGTACCCCTGATTTTGACGACGGGTTGTAATGAAAATCTGCTTGGTTTAGACTTGTTAAAACGACTATATGCGACATTGTACTGTTCTCCAGAAGGAGTACAGCTTACATTGGGCAAAAGAATCACCTCTCCGATGTACTTGTCAATGGATGCACTCCCGCCAGAGCTGCGTTCACTCCCTGATACTCTTTGGGCGACTGGTCCTAACGATGTAGGCCTTTTAGAAATACCACCATATGTAGTCACTTTGAAAGCAAATGTAAAATTTCCACGAATTCCTCAATACAAAATATCTGGTGAAGGTGAACGAGCACTTTTATTGATTGTACAAGATTTGATTAAAAAAGGTGTGGTTGAAGAAACTAGAGGAAATGTCTGTAACAGCCCTGTATTACCGATTTTGAAACGAACTGATCCTACAAAGCCTCCAGTGTATAGGTTTGTTATCGACCTCAGAGAAGTTAATAAGATTGTGGTCCCGCAGTTTCCTGTAGTTCCAGACATTACTGCCTTGTTAACATTGATTCCTGCTACAGCCACATGGTTTTCAGTTATCGACTTAAAGAATGCCTTTTTCAGCATTCCGATAGCCGAAGAAAGCAGAGATATTTTCGGCTTCTGTTTAGGAGGTCGAAGTTTCAGATTTAAACGCGCTCCACAAGGCTATTGTGAGAGCCCATCTATTTACAGTCAGGCATTAAAAAGTCAGTTAGATTCCTTTGTCCTTCCTCCAGGCTCTGCTCTAGTGCAGTATGTAGACGATCTTCTAGTGGCTGCCGATGACAAGGAAACTTGCAAAGCAGCTACGATTTCGTTATTGCATCATTTGTCTAATTTGAACCATAAGGTATCACCTTCGAAAATGCAATACTGCTGCCAAGAAGTGACCTACCTAGGTCATCTCTTGTCAAAGGAGGGAAGGAAGTTGACCCCAGAGAGAATAAAAGCAATTATGCAAATGAGTGTTCCTCGCACACAGAGAGAAGTGCGTGCCTTTTTAGGTATTACCTCTTACTGTAGGCAGTGGATCCCAAATTTTTCTCTTTTAGCAAAACCATCGGTAGCTTTGACTGGGAAAAATGTTCCGAGTCCGGTGCCATGGTCTGATGAATGTCAGGAGAGTTTTTCTGAGTTACGAAATGCATTGTGTTCAGCTCCTGTATTAGGTACACCTGATTACAGCAAGCCATTCACGCTCTACGTTCACGAGAGAGAAGGTTGCGCGTTGAGTGTTCTGACACAGACATTTGGTGATAAACAACGCCCTTGTGTGTATTTTTCATCAACATTAGATCCGGTAGCTAGAGCGTTACCTAGTTGTTTGAGAGCTACAGCGGCAGCTGCGGCTTCCATTCGACAATCTGCTGGTTTGGTGATGAACAACATGCTAGTGGTTATGGTTCCTCATGCTGTTGACACACTCATGAATCGAACCAAGACACAACACCTTACCAGTGCGAGATTATCTGGTTATGAGCTGACATTATTAGCGAGTCATATTCAGATCAAAAGATGTAATGTATTGAATCCAGCAACATTGTTGCCGGCTAATCAAGAGTCGAGTGATTCCGAGCCCCATGATTGTTGTTTTAGAACGGAGGAAGAGACAAAAGGACGAATTGATTTAAAAGACACTCCATTGTCAGATCCAGATGGCACGCTGTATGTGGATGGGTCATGCTTTAAATTGGAGAATGGTGATGTGACTGCTGCCTATGCGGTAACGACTCTAAGAACGATTGTGGAGACTGCAAGAGTGAGTCAGAATTCTGCCCAAGCTGCAGAATTAATAGCTCTAACAAGAGCGTGTGTTTTAGCTAAGGGAAAGAGAGTGAATGTGTTTACAGATAGTCAGTACGCATTTGGCGTGGCCCATAGTTTTGGCCGTTTGTGGAAAGAAAGAGGTTTCATTACGTCCCATGGGACTAAGATTCAACATGGTCAGCTAGTTAACAATCTGTTGGAATCTCTAACCTTGCCGACTGAAGTTGCGATTGTAAAGTGCAGTGCTCATAAAGCAATCACGGATGATGTTGGTCGTGGGAATGCTTTTGCTGATGAGACCGCTAAACAGACAGCTAGAGACATGATGAGTAGAATGTATGTTGCTACGTCTGCAAGATGGATTGCTGAGTCTGGAATGTGTGAGGATACAATGGAAAGCGTGAAAGAGATTCAGAAAGAGGCAACTGAGGAGGAAAAACGTGTATGGAGAGAAAGTACGGGCACGTTGGATTCGAGTGGGTGTTGGATTGATTTGTCAGAACAACAGCGTTGGATGTTGCCTGATGCGTATGTGCTTGCAGTGGTGACAATGGCGCATGGAGTAGCGCATATAAGCTCTAAAGGAATCTGTAAGATGTTGGCTCCGGTCTGGAAGAATGATGGGATCAGTAAATGTGCAGAGAGAGTGGTGAAAAATTGTATGGTATGCCTGATGCATAATCCTGGCAAGGGAACTCCAACTCCTGCTGGTCACTTCGCTCCTCCTTCCTGCCCCTTTGAAGTGATTCAGTTAGACTTCATTCACATGGATCGGTGTAATAATTTGAAATACGTCCTGGTGGTAGTCTGTGCTTTTTCCAGATGGATCGAAGCATATCCACTAAAGGACAATACTGCCCTATCAACTGCCAAAATTCCCTAGGAATATTTCCCTAGGTTCGGAATGCCACGGATTGTATGGTCAGATAACGGAAGTGAGTTCATAGGGAAAGTTATGCAGAGTGTGTGTGCCGGTTTGGGCATCAAACAGAAGTTCCATAGTGCAAACCATCCTCAGTCTGCTGGTCTAGTTGAGGGTTACAATGGCACCCTCAAACTAAAACTAGCCAAAATACAAGCATCCACGGGTTTATCCTGGCCAGACGCACTACCCTTGGCTTTGTTATCAACGAGAGCAACTGTACATTCTAGAGTAGGGCTTAGTCCCTATGAGATTGTCTTTGGCCGCCCGGCAAATGTGTGGGGTGTGCCTAGGCCAAAGGAGTTTTGTTCTCTAGAATATCCTATGTTGATCGACTACCTTTACGACTTGACTGCTAAATTGAGTCTTATTCACCAACAGGTTTTCGATGCATTGCCAAAGCCTCCGGAGAGTCCAGGGAATCAGCTGAAACCCGGCGATCAAGTCGTGATCAGAAACTTCGCGAGGACGAAGAACCTTCAGCAAAGATTCGTCGGCCCGTTCCAAGTTCTGCTTGTGACAAGAACCGCAGTTCGTGTAGCTGGTCGCAAGCACTGGGTACATGCATCTCATGTCAAACGTGTACCTTTGCCACTTCCTTACGACGACTGGGTGAAGAAGGGAATTGGTGCCTCCGAATTTGAAAAAACGCCAAAGTTCATCCCTTTCAGCGATGCCGAATTGATTACCGACACTCCGAACTCTGACTCTCCTCCTGAAAAGACTCCTTTGAACTCTGAACATTTGTCCCCTGCATCAGAAAAAACTCTGTCAACTGCGAACTTGAACACTGCAACAACTAATAGTGATACGCTATTTGCCGATCAAACAGTTCCTGCAAAGCAAAGATACAATTTACGACCTCGTAATATGGACAAATAAAGCAGGCAACTGCCTATTGTGATATTTTGAAATTTTGAACTTTTGCCTTCAGCCAGGAAGTTTGCTATTGTTTTTAAAATTGCCTTGCCGTCTGGGTAGCCGTAGGGTCGTGGCTGTGTGCCTAGTTGAATCTGCGGGGGTCTGACACAAGGTCGATCTTTCTGTTGGTTCTGGGAACTCCCAGGGCTGATAGAGGCATTTTCATCTACGTACACATCATCAGTGGTCGCGAGCGGATTGTAGAAGATGGAGCTTCCTGCGCTGCAACGAGAAAATTTGATTTATGTTCGCAGAAACAGACTTTATAGAATTCTTCACAGCAAATGATTTTTGATACAATGTGCCATTACATTTTTGATTGTTTTGATAACGTTGGTGGGTGGAATCGTCTTTGGTATGAGTTTGATTTTTATGCCAGTAACCACAGTACCTCCCCTTGATCCTGCTACTTCTACTGTTTCTTCTTTACACTCTTTTCACTCATTTCCTGAACATGAGCAAGCTCGACGCTCAGAATTCATCAATAACACTTTTGTACAGCTCTTGCACCAACACCAACTGGTAGTTAACACTACAGACTGCTGGGTGTGTGGCTTGATACCCCACACTATGGATAAAGGTATCCCCTATCTGGTTTTGCCTTTCAGCTATAATGGATCATTTCAGGCCTTTCAAACCATCTTTGCTTATGCCCTTGAAACCTATCCTCCACGTTCCACTAAATATAACTCTGCCAACAAAGCTTTAGTCCAGGGAATTATTGACATGATCAAGGACGTCAATAATACTCCATCTTACCCTAGAGACGAATTGCGAGTATATTTAAGTTGGAATTCTTCAGAGTATCGCCTTAGTTTGGGAGAAAGCAAGCGTAAAAGCTCAACTCCAATCTGGGTCGTACCTCACCGAGGTCAGGTCTGTTTGCAAGGTAATGGGAGAAATCCGAGAGCTCAGCTAGGGAGGAGTGAGTGCGTAGAGACTTACGTGTTTCCGTCTAACTCTTCCCCTGCTTTTCTTACTGCTAGGGGTACCTACTTCATTTGTCGAGACAGAGCTTATACATGGTTGCCTGCTGACTTTTCAGGTTCATGTTATATTGCTCGATTGCTGCCTCCAACATACACTGCTTCATCTGACTACCACAAAACCAAAGTAGCAAGAGGTGTTTTCAGCAAGGAAGATACCGCTGGTCAGGAAGCTGGAGACTTCTTCAATTGCTTCCTTCCGTTCTGGGGGCCTATGGCCAATAGTAGAAACATACGTCAGCTAACACGGGTAGTTGAATCTACTATCACCGAAACTGCTGGTGCCCTTAACAATTTGACAGCTGAGCTTCAGGCGGATAGACTCATGACGTTGCAGAACCGTATGGTTCTAGACGTAATACTTGCAGATCGAGGTGGGGTATGCAGAATGATCCAATCGAGCTGCTGTGTCTTTATTCCTAACAATGCTCCAACAGTCTATGAGGCGATCTCGAAGCTACACAAGATTTCCGATTCTATTCATGTAGACAAGGGAAACTGGTCCTTCATGGAGTGGTTTTGGACTCTGATCTCAGCATGGGGATGGAAGGTTCTAATGGTCATTGGTATCATCTTAATATTTCTCTTCTCATGCTGCCTGATTATCCAGTGTGGTCCTGCTCTGTGTAGTCTTTGTGCTGCAACCTGTTTCAGAAAACCACCTGCGTTTGGAGAAAAGGCGCGAGAAAGGATGATGATACAACAGCATGTCACTGACCTGATGAGCATAGAATTAGACTCTGACATAGACTGAGTAATTGCCTATGTAAGGGCAAAAGGAGGGTCTGAGGTTCCGTGACGATTTGAACCCGTGTTTTCAATATTGTCGGAAATACATAATATTGGTATCAGCGAACCGCAAATGATCCATTTAGCATATCCTGGTGTTTTCGCTACGCTACGAGCAAGAGTACTCCTGTTACAAACACATTTCTGATCTACCCATGGCATCCATCTTAGATCATGGCGGCCATTTTGTGTTTCTTGCCCTCACATAAGCAATAACCTCTGATCACTTCATTTCAATTAAGGACACGTAGCCTTAGCCGGAGATTCACCTCTCTAGTGACACGTGCACCTTGGAACAGAACACGCTGTAGCTGCATGACTCGACAAAGGCTGCCTCCTCTGCCCGAGGCCAGCCCTACCGAACTCGTTCTCGTGTCCATTGTCCCGATCATGATTAGGCGGCCGAAGCCGGTAGCCTTGCCCATTTACAACCCACAAACATCCCTTATCCCACTTTTCTATCTTCCACACCTGGCTCCGTTCCTTTCTTTCTGAATCTTTATTAGGGGGAGGTAACGAAATTTACGATGAGGCGGTCCGGCTCTTGAATGCAATATTGACAAGGGATTGTGATGAACTAGTGGGAACCCCTCTTCGTAATGTTTGGCATCAGATATTATCGATGGTTCCTGTGTAACGCCAAATATTTATTGTTTAGGACACAAAGGTTTGGGAATGTACTAACATGTGAAGTATTTGCCTGGAGCACAATTTTTAGTATATAAGGAGCAACCCTCTATGTACAAATCGAACAGGCTCCTAGATTCTGCCCGTGTGTAGTTTCTGTGACTTCTGTGTCCCTGCAGTAATAAACCTTTGGTCTTTGACGCCACCATCGAGAAGCCCGTGTTTCTGTTTACTTGTGCACCAAGGCAGGTGGAACTCCGGGGTCTTTGGGTGTTGTTCCCTGACACCTCTGGACGGAACCAAAAAGTCCAGAACTCCACTGTGAGGGCTGGTGCGGTGAGGGCTGGTGAGGGCTGGTACAGTGAGGGCTGGTGCAGTGAGGGCTGGTGCAGTGAGGGCTGGTACGGTGAGGGCGGTGCAGGGCTGGTGCAGTGAGGGCTGGTACGTTGAGGGCTGGTGCAGTGAGGACTGGTGCAGTGAGGGCTGGTGCAGTGAGGGCTGGTGCTGTGAGAGCTGGTGCAGTGAGGGCTGGTGCTGGGAGGGCTGGTGCTGTGAGGGCTTGTGCTGTGAGGGCTGGTGCTGTGGTGCAGTGAGGGCTGGTGCAGTGAGGGCTAGTGCTGTGAGGGCTGGTGCTGTGATGGCTGGTGCTCTGAGGGCTGGTGCAGTGAGGGCTGGTGCAGTGAGGGCTGGTGCTGTGAGGGCTGGTGCGGTGAGGGCTGGTGCTGTGAGGGCTGGTGCAGTGAGGGCTGGTGCTGTGAGGGCTGGTGCGGTGAGGGCTGGTGCTGTGAGGGCTGGTGCTCTGAGGGCTGGTGAAGTGAGGGCTGGTGCTCTGAGGACTGGTGAAGAGAGGGCTGTTACGGGGAGGGCTGATACTGTGAGGGCTTGTGCAGTGAGGGCTGGTGCTGTGAGGGCTGGTGAAGTGAGGGCTGGTGCTGTGAGGGCTGGTGCTGTGAGGGCTTGTGCAGTGAGGGCTGGTGCTGTGGTGCAGTGAGGGCTGGTGCAGTGAGGGCTGGTGCAGTGAGGGCTAGTGCTATGAGGGCTGGTGCTGTGATGGCTGGTGCTGTGATGGCTGGTGCAGTGAGGGCTGGTGCAGGGAGGGCTGGTGCAGTGAAGGCTGGTGCTGTGAGGGCTGGTGCGGTGAGGGCTGGTGCACTGATGGTGGTGCTGTGAGGGCTGGTGCTCTGAGGGCTGGTGAAGTGAGGGCTGGTGCTGTGAGGGCTGGTGCAGTGAGGGCTGGTGCGGTGAGGGCTGTTACGGTGAGGGCTGGTGCTGTGAGGGCTGGTGCAGTGAGGGCTGGTGCAGTGAGGGCTGGTGCTGTGAGGGCCTGTGCAGTGAGGGCTGGTGCTGTGGTGCAGTGAGGGCTGGTGCAGTGAGGGCTAGTGCTGTGAGGGCTGGTGCTGTGATGGCTGGTGCTCTGAGGGCTGGTGCAGTGAGGGCTGGTGCAGTGAGGGCTTGTGCTGTGAGGGCTGGTGCGATGAGGGCTGGTGCTGTGAGGGCTGGTGCTGTGAGGGCTGGTGCTGTGAGGGCTGGTACAGTGAGGGCTGGTGCTGTGAGGGCTGGTGCAGTGAGGGCTGGTGCAGTGAGGGCTGGTGCAGTGAGGGCTGGTGCTGTGAGGGCTGGTGCAGTGAGGGCTGGTGAGGGCTGGTGCAGTGAGGGCTGGTGCCTTGAGGGCTGGTGCTGTGGTGCAGTGAGGGCTAGTGCAGTGAGGGCTGGTGCTGTGAGGGCTGGTGCAGTGAGGGCTGGTGCAGTGAGGGCTGGTGCTGTGAGGGCTGGTGCGGTGAGGGCTGGTGAGGGCTGGTACAGTGAGGGCTGGTGCAGTGAGGGCTGGTGCAGTGAGGGCTGGTACGGTGAGGGCGGTGTAGGGCTGGTGCAGTGAGGGCTGGTACGTTGAGGGCTGGTGCAGTGAGGGCTGGTGCAGTGAGGGCTGGTGCAGTGAGGGCTGTTGCTGTGAGGGCTGGTGCGGTGAGGGCTGGTGCTGTGAGGGCTGGTGCAGTGAGGGCTGGTGCTGTGAGGGCTGGTGCGGTGAGGGCTGGTGCTGTGAGGGCTGGTGCTCTGAGGGCTGGTGAAGTGAGGGCTGGTGCTCTGAGGGCTCTTGAAGAGAGGGCTGTTACGGTGAGGGCTGGTACTGTGAGGGCTTGTGCAGTGAGGGCTGGTGCTGTGAGGGCTGGTGAAGTGAGGGCTGGTGCTGTGAGGGCTGGTGCTGTGAGGGCTTGTGCAGTGAGGGCTGGTGCTGTGGTGCAGTGATGGCTGGTGCAGTGAGGGCTAGTGCTGTGAGGGCTGGTGCTGTGATGGCTGGTGCTGTGATGGCTGGTGCAGTGAGGGCTGGTGCAGTGAGGGCTGGTGCAGTGAAGGCTGGTGCGTTGAGGGCTGGTGCGGTGAGGGCTGGTGCAGTGAGGGCTGGTGCAGTGAGGGCTGGTGCAGTGAGGGCTGGTGCTGTGAGGGCTGGTGCTCTGAGGGCTGGTGAAGTGAGGGATGGTGCTGTGAGGGCTGGCGCAGTGAGGGCTGGTGCGGTGAGGGCTGTTACGGTGAGGGCTGGTGCTGTGAGGGCTGGTGCAGTGAGGGCTGGTGCAGAGACGGCTGGTGCAGTGAGGGCTGGTGCTGTGAGGGCTGGTGCTGTGAGGGCTTGCGCAGTGAGGGCTGGTGCTGTGGTGCAGTTGAGGAAATATAAATTTTATGGTCAAGTTGTGTTCCCTAGCGCGTACCCCACCGACTCCATGTACCAGCTTAAAGAGCATGTAACTTCCCTCCTGTGTCAGCTATGAAGACGCAAATACATTTGCGTCCAACGTTAACTTGTCCTCTTTCAGATCCACCCTGAATGGATTGAATAGTCCGTTCCTAAGTATGCTATGCCAACGTCTTTTTGTAGTGTACTTTACATGTTTTCCTGCTCTGGCAAAGTAGGCCCTGAATTTCTGCCATCGAGCCTCTTTTCTGGCTTCTGACTCTGACAGCCTCAGCCCAGGCTGCCTCTGTATCCGTGAACTCTGACTTACTTCCAGTGCGGCCCCTCGCGCTCAGCTCAGCCTGCTTTCTGCCAAGACTGACTATAACCTTCGAGTTATCTGTTCCGCTCCTCGAAAACGCATTCCTGCCTACTAGCTTCAGTAAACATCCTCCCCAGCTGCAGAGCCAAAGGGCCGACCTGTCTCAGTGCAAGTAATTCATAGCTTCTGTTGCCATGCTTCCATGGAAGGCCCGTGCCCCCACGCTTCTCATGCAGACACTTAGGCGCTTATACACGCATCCACAGTTAGTATAGAATAGCTTCTGCCCTAGAGACCTTTCCGTCCAGATAATATGGTTCCTAAACATCAGATATCAGATATGATAGAAGTACAAGTTGATCTGACATGCCAGACTTCTGTCTCTTTCCGTCAGTGTAAATGTCAAGTCCCCTGCACCCCTCCAGTTTCACGTCTATCACACGTCATGCAGCTGCGCGCGTATCCAAGCTTCCGATTTCTGCTGACATTGCAACATTTCTGTTAGTGCCACCCCTTTGTGACACCCATCTGTGACGTTTCTAGCACGCACCTCCAGTTCACGCCTAGTCCACGCCTTCTGATTACGTACTAGTAACACGTGTATACTGTTATCTTGTCTTCTCTCAGCTGTTACGCCTACTATACTGTTCCCTATGACATGAATTAAGTATATAAGCTATGTACTGTCAATAAAATCCAGCGCTCTATCCCTTCTTCCACCCCTGCGGTGGGAAGAACATGATATTATGGTCCTGACCATTCCTTTTTGAGGAATAAAACCCCTAAGAACTCTAACACCACGGACTCTGGTTCTTTCTTTCCGATTTGAGTTATTATTGATTAAGTACTTACTTGCATAGAAATTAAGAGAGTAAATTATATATTTACGTCATTTTGGCGCCCGAACAGGGACCCCTCCCCCACCTCACGCGCCGGTTGGTGCGTTGCAAGCTCTGTCCCCTGCCATCAGTTAGATGGAAACTACGCGTACCGGCAGGATTTCCTGCATCTCCCTCTGACCCACGGAGGTGACGAAGACTGCGATCAGTGCCCAGACGAGGCGGTGAGGAGTGCGGAGGATCCCGACCAGAGCCTAGCCGAAAGAAGCAAGGTCCGAGGTGTCAAGAGGCCCACCAGTTTTCCGAAGTTTTCCGAAATCGAGCCGAGTCGAGTCCAGTCCAGTCGAGTTTTCCGAGGCCTTCTGTTTCCGTGCTTCCCGGTGAGTACCATTGCTGGGACGTATCTAGACGGGTTTGGGTACACAAGTCCGGTCTGCACTGTTTTTAGGCAGTGTATCTGTACTGTTTAGCAGTATATCTAGTATTCTGAAATTCTGAATTTCTGCACTGTTACACCAGTGTATCTGTACTGTTTAGCAGTACATCTAGTAAAGGGGGTAGTCATCTATGTCTCAAATGTCTTTTCATGTGATTAATGTCGTGGTATGAATGTGACCGTTTTAATGTGCATTATTGTGTTTCTTGTATAAACTAGCTGTATCCAGTATTAAGTAGTAAGGATTGAGTATTCAGTAATAAGTAAACAAGATGCCGTTTTTCAACAAGTTAAAGCAGATAGGAACTAGGAAAGGGATACTAGAGGAAGAAATTCCTATTCCCCCTAGGGACACTCCAGGTAACTTTATGTATCACAAACATGGCATAGATGCCATATTGTATCTAGAGTTATGGGCCGACTATACCAAGCATCTAGACGAAAGACACAGATGGCCTGTTACATGGATGCCGAGTGCATCATGAAGGTAGAGGAAGCATTATGGAAAAAGAAAGCTAGACAATCTCAGAAAGACGCCATAGAATTTTCGCGTAAGGAATCACATAAGCGTGCTGAGAAAGCACTCCGTAGAGAAGACAGACTTAAAGAATCAGAAAAAGCCCAAGAAAACGAATTAGTTACTGAAGGGATCCGAGTAAAAACAGAACAAATAGACCGTGCCCGAAATAACCTCGTGAACGGTATGTATCTCGCGGCTGAGGGTTCACCTGAGGCCCTATCAGAAATACCGAAAAACTTACCGCCGCCATTAGTTCCAACTAAAGTAATGCATAAGACTACTAAAGACATATTCCTAAATTCTTATCTAGAGGACGTAGCACCGGCTTACACCTATCTGCCTGTTCGTGCCTTGCCTACTGACAGGGACGGGGGTGGCACCCCGCCCCCAGATCATGTCCCGCCGGTACCGCGACAGACCTCCCCCGTTCCGCCAGCCCCGCCACTTCCCGCACCTAAAATTGACCTACCGAAACCACGTCTACCTGATCCTACTAAACGACAAATTCAAGTTCAGATACAGACTCCACAGGGAGATAATGCCCAAGCATCCGCTTCAGGAGGTGCGACCGCGGGTCTTCGGACCCCGCGATTAACACACAGATTCAATCTCAGGGACATGCAGAGTCCTCTCACGTTCAGGTCACCCCGCCTTGACGCATTAAAAGAAAACCTTTCAGTTTGCCGATATGATCCAGTACCCGGAAAAGACGATCTAATGATATTGGCATCACTACGGTTAAGATCTGCTACCGATATCTTGCTATGCTATGTAGGAATGAAGGACCGTCTAGATAGAATATATGAGTTTGTTCAGACAGGGAAAGACCCTGACAGTATCAAGGATGCCATGGAGAAACAGAAAGTTGACGTTCAAGCACAGATACTACGATTTTTCATAAATTGTCTAATAAGAGAACGAGACAGGCCTGGAACAGATCAGAGTGAATTAGAAGCACTGAACAAGTGGGGTCAAAATATAGCTGAAGGAAAACATGACAAGGGGACCTGCATAGCCAGTATGTACAAGAAAATTAGAAAAGCAGTGATAGCAGTACACCAAAAAGAGAAAGAAAAAGCTTCCTCCGAGGAGGAAGAAGAACTTGAAGAACCAGAAAGGACTACAGATACTATAGCGTATGTAGGTAAGGGAACTTACCTTAGGAAGGGCATCCGTCCAGAAAGCAAGAGAGTTTTTCTCTCTGCTTTAACAAACCCGAATTCTTCTGAACATCAGTTCCAGGAGACTGATAAAAGACTACGAGAAAGAATGGGGTACCATGTACTCAATTCGATGGATGAACAAGAACTAGCCCGGTCAGCCATATTATGGGCCGAAAATCCAGACATATATAATGATGACACCTTAGCACAGACGTTTCTGAACCTTTCCCCAGACGAACAGAAATTAGCAGGTGTATACATGATTCAACACCTCCTCACGAAATACAGAAACCAACATTCTGATCCAGGTCCCTTACACGAAACATTAGAAGCACTACTCATGGATAGATGGAGAGGTTTCAGTACCAAGTTAATACAAATAATTCTAGAACAACGACATAAATATAACACTTTCGTAAGCTCTGAATATGTTCCCTCCCCGCCTCCAGAAAGGAAGATGTACCACATGCAATACGGGAGTGGCATTGAAAGCCAGAACCCCTTACGAGAAGTACACCCAGTTATGGGTGCGGATCACCTCTTGAAACGTGTATATGTACACACGCCACTGACTAAGTTAGAACTGTTAGAAATGAAGAAACTAGTCCCGTGTCATGATAAAGACCCTGCAGGTTTTCACAGAGAGCTTAAAGACATGTTACTGATGGGGGATTACACGTATGAGGATATCATGAAAATGTTAAAGGTACTGCTGCCCACGGGCATTTACGAGAAATTAAAGGAAAAAGAATGGGAGGTGGGGGACAAAAAGATTGTATGGGCAGAAATAGAAGAAGACGAAGAAAGCAAACGTGTCCCAGGGGTAGGCCTTGGGGATAAGACTAAAGCATTACCCGGTTTAATAGTACAGGTCCTGCCAAGATTATTGACAACTAGAAAGGAAGATTGGGACGCCATCTCGTCCTGTAAACAGAAACATGATGAAGATACTAGTGACTTCTATTCAAGATTCGAGAAATGTTTCATTATTAACAGTGGCCTAAAACCAAGTAGCGAGTCATATCCACACCTTTTTGTATCAAAACTAGTCGAGAATTCCCTACCATTAGTTAAAAACCGAGTGTACAAAGTTGAAAGTACTTGGCAGGCAAATACGCCATCCCAGATGTTACAAATGTTACAATACCATCAGAATAGAATTAGAGAAGAACAGGATCAAGAACAGAAGCGCATGAAAGACACAAAGATGAAAATGTTAGTAGCTCAGACGGTCCCAGCCGACGGTCAAAGAAAGGGTGGGACCCAGGTAAGTCACAGTACAGTTCCCGTTAAAGGAACGTGCAATTATTGCAAGCAGCCAGGTCACTACGTACATGAATGTCCAGTTCTGAAACATAACATAGCAACAGGGAAAACTAAAGAGAGACCGCATCCGCCTAGACAAGATCAGGTCCAGCAACAGACCTCACAAAATGTACAGCCCATGCAGAATACACAGCCTATGCATGCCCCATCTCATACAGCACAGACAGTAGCAGTACCACAGCCCATTGCCGCGACTCAGCAAGTTTCACAACAGATGTACCAGTATGCCCAATCTGCATATCCAGATTACCCCCGATATACATGAAACAGCCTAGAGAGGGAAGGTGGCTTGCCTCTTATTGAAATTCCTGTAGATCAAGAAGGTCCTTATGTACACAGTCACGTATTGGGAAAAGACAGAAAGTTTTTAATTGACACAGGGGCAAGCCGCACCACAATCAGCCATAATGAAGTCCCAGGGGCACCCCTCTCAGGCTCACAGAATGTTTCCCTTGGTTTTTCAGGACAGCCTATTGTAAATGAAGTATCGGAACCAGTACCCTTGGCTGTGGGTCCATTATCACGAGTTACAGATTTGTTACTCACGAACTCATGCCCAGAAAATCTGTTAGGAATTAAAACATTGAAGGCTCTAGGAGCTATAATCTGCTGTTCCCCGGAGGGAGTTAGACTCTTTCTACGGGATTTCAAGGGTCACTATGTGTTGCGAGAATTCGATGTCAGATTGAAAAATGTACCAGATCACCTATGGGCAAAAGGCCCAACTGATGTAGGTTGTATGCATATCACACCATACCGTGTTACACTCAAGACAGGAGTTGTTCTACCACGAATCAGACAATACAAGTTACCACCCGATGCTGTAGTGGCTTTACTGGAAATCATTGAAGAGCTCATAGCACAAGGAGTGGTCGTAGAGACTGACTCCAATATCTGTAATTCACCTATCATTCCAATTCTTAAACGTACTGACCCCAATGCACCGTCAGTATATCGGCTGGTGATTGATCTTCGAGAACTGAACAAATGTATTGTACCACAGTACCCTGTGGTCCCCGATATCTCTTCCCTATTGACTGCTATTGATTCAGAAGCAACGTTATTTACTGTAATTGATCTCAAGAACGCTTTCTTCAGTGTACCTATTGATCCGGAGAGCCAATATCTCTTCGGATTCAGTTTAAATGGACGAAGTTTCAAATTTTCCCGCGCACCTCAAGGATTCACAGAAAGCCCCAGCATCTATAGTCAAGCACTGAAAAGACAACTAGATTGTATTCAAATGCCAGTTAACACAGCTTTACTGCAATATGTCGATGATCTGTTGATCACCGCACGAAGTGAGCCCGAATGTGAACAAGCATCACTGACAGCTCTACATTTTCTGGCAGACAAGGGACACAAGGTGTCTCCTTCGAAGCTGCAATTCTGTGTTCAGCAAGTTGTGTACTTGGGTCACTTGCTGTCCAAAGTGGGGAGATAGCTCACTTCCGATCGCATTCAGTTAATTGTAAATATGCCACGACCCCAGACACAAAAGGAAGTGCGGGCCTTCATAGGCCTCACCTCGTACTGCAGACAATGGATTCCTCAATATGCATTTCTAGCTAAACCACTCATCCAGTTAACGACGCAGGAGGCAGCAACCTCGACTGTCCTCCCTTGGACTCAGGAACATACACAAGCCTTTGAGGAATTAAAGAAAACATTATGCCAAGCACCAGTTTTAGCGACACCATGTTACAGTAAACCGTTTACACTTTTTGTTACAGAACGTGATGGTACAGCATTGTCTGTCCTCACTCAAGATCAAGCAGGTTCCCATAAGCCTTGCGCTTATTTTTCCAGTACATTGGATTCAGTAGCCCAGGCACTCCCTGCATGCTTAAAGTCAGTAGCAGCAACAGCGTTAGCCATAAGACAGAGCGATTCAATTGTTTTAGGCCATCAGTTAACAGTACAAGTTCCACACTCTGTAGAGGTTCTTTTAAACAGAACCCAGACTCAGCACTTGACTATAGCACGACTGACAGGTTACGAATTAACACTATTCCAGCCACACATAGAAATCAGACGCTGCAGCATTCTGAACCCCGCAACACTGTTACCTACAATTATGACAGATCCAGCCCCGCATGATTGCATAGAGATCATTAATGCAGTGACAAAGCCCCGACGAGACTTAACAGATGTTCCATTGAAAAATCCAGACCTGACACTTTATGTGGATGGTTCATGCCTGAGAACAAGTACAGGAGAATTAGTGGCCGCATATGCCGTGACCACTGAAACCGAAGTTAAAGAAACACATCGTATTGATACACTGTCCGCTCAAGCGGCAGAGCTTATTGCTCTGACCCGAGCCTGTATTCTAGCCAAGAACAGAAATATCAACATATACACTGATTCCCGTTATGCGTTCGGAGTTGTACACGACTTCGGCATGTTATGGCAAGAACGAGGTTTTCTGACCTCTCACGGTGCCAAGATCCAACATGGTCCCCTCATTCAAGCACTACTAGAAGCAATACATCTGCCTTCAGGCATATCCGTCATGAAGTGTAAAGCACATACTAAAGTCACAGATTCTGTTTCCCAGGGTAACGACCTGGCAGATCAGACAGCAAAACATACAGCATTGACTCACACTCTGACAACTGACATGACAAAGACAACAGGACCGACACATTGTATGACAGTCAGAGATCCCACACTAGATGTTATTGATATTCAGACACATGCTACCCCAGAAGAAATAAAGAAATGGATTGAACTAGGAGGGATCCAGACAGATCAAGGTTGGATGACGAAGGGAAAATCTACATGGTTTCTCCCTGACTCTATGGTTCAAGTCATGATTAATACAGCACATAGTCCAGCACATCTAGGAGAGAAAGCGATGTTAGACAGTTTACAAAATCTTTGGAACAATAAACACTTACGAGCAGCAGCGAAACAGAAAGTGCGTACTTGCATGATCTGTTGTCAGTTCAATCCAGGTAAAAGCGTCCCTGTAGAGCAAGGTGGATTTCATCCTCCCGATCACCCTTTTGAAGTCCTCCAGATGGATTATATCCAGATGGACTGTTGTCGAGGATTTAAATATGTTCTCGTAGTTGTTTGTGCTCTGTCCCGCTGGACCGAAGCATACCCAGTCCCAGATTACACTGCTCCGACCACTGCCAGGCAGTTGGTTCGGGAATTCTTCCCACGGTACGGCTTGCCTCGTGTTGTGTACTCAGATAACGGTCAGCCATTCTCATCCGCATTAATGAAAGAAGTTTCTTTATTGCTAGGATACCAGTGGAAATTCCATTGTGTCCGACACCCCGAAGCCGCAGGCCTTGTAGAGAGGCATAATCAGACATTAAAAACACGACTTGCTAAAATATGTAAAGAGAAAGGGGTCGACTGGATAGTCGCCCTGCCAGTGGCACTATTCTATATGAGAATGGTTGCCCATTCGAGATCAGGGCTATCCCCGTACGAGGTGGTTTTTGGTAGACCACCGAATATGTGGGGGACGCCCATTCCAAAAAAAATTACTGATGTTGATTGCAATATGCTGACAGATTACCTTGCCTCCTTGATGTCTGCACTCCAATCATGTCGTTCACAGGTTGCCGCAGCCTTCCCTGACAACACTGATGTAAAGCCACATGATGTCCGTCCTGGGGACCTAGTATTGGTGCGAAACTTTGATAGGAAGAGCCCGCTGGAGCCCCGCTGGAAATCGCCGAAGACCGTCCTTCTCACCACGAGGACCGCCGTGAAGATCGAAGGGAGAAAGGGGTGGGTCCATACGAGTCATGTGAAAAAATTCCATGAACTGAAACCAGACCGAGACTCGTCCACCCCCACCAAAGACTGTGTTGAGCCAAAAGACTTTACAGTATCTGAACGAGAAAAAACTCCCCAAGAGGAGTACCGATCGAAACTCCGATCTAGCAAGTCAGACAGTTTAATTGTTTAAGTCCTCCCCTAGGTGAATCGGTTAAATAGTTTCTGACATGTATCCCCTAGATCGAGATAGAGAGAGAGAATTCAAGAAACGTACATACTGTAAATCACTGCGTAGTCACTGTATAGTGACATTGTTAATAATGTTTTTTCTAAGTCTTCTGATAATAGTTGCAAGTATACTTCTCCCTCTCTACTACCCTAATTTTCAAGCGTGAACAATCTGCTTACAATGTCTCTGCTGAACACACTTTTAGCGAATTACCTCCACACGAACTCTCCTACAGACTTGCGCTGCGCAACAACACATTCATTAGTATGCTACACCATTCCCATCAAACTAACAATGCTACAGACTGCTGGATATGTGGCCGACTCCCTCCCTACCAGAATTACAAGGGAGCTCTGCCCCTCTTTCCGTACCCGTTCACTCACAATGGCTCCTGTGGTGCATGGTTTAAAATAATTAATTCCTTAGATCCTGATATTGCTGTTTTCGACGGGGGCTGGGTTTGGGGAAACCTGAACTTGGTCCTGCTCGACGTCTGTTACCCCGATAAGGAGGGACTCCCCACTAGAATAGGAACTGACCTAGAAAATGAAGTGTATGGATTAGGTAATTATACAATTAGCCTTATGATTCTTACTGTTGAATCCGAAGCCGCACCTGTTATACCCACTATGTCAGTATTACCCGTCACGGGTGAATTATGTGTCAGGAAGAAAGGTTCAGTACACTTAGGTCATAGTAAATGCACTACTGTGGTCGAATTCAGTGATCATGGAAAATCGTCTTTTAAAGCTATCAGTCATTCCTATTTTGTTTGTGGTCATACCGCATACATACGTCTACCTCCAGATTGGGATGGTACCTGTTATATAGCATTCCTTCTGCCACCTGTTTTCCTAGCTCCTCCTGATTACCACAGAAATACAAATCTAGTAAAGAATAGACCCAGAAGAGATATCCCACTTGTCGACTACACAGAAACGGCATGGGAACAGTACACCGATTTTAATAAAGGATTCTTTTTCTTTTTAGGACCTGTCCAAAATAGTAAATTAATACGCAGATTAACTAGAACACTTGAAGCAGTAGTGAATGAAACTGCCTCCGCCCTAGGTAACTTAACAGAAGAGCAGTCCGCCATGCGGGTTGTTGTCCTTCAGAATCGTCTTGTTATTGACGTCATCTTGGCAGATAGAGGTGGAGCCTGTAAGGTCATCGGGTCAAGTTGCTGTGTTTTCATTCCACAAAACGCACCATCTGTATATCAAGCTATTACACGTCTCCATAAAATTGCAAATCAGATACATCAGAATCCAGGCACCTGGACTTGGTCCGGTTGGTTCTGGACAACGTTAACCGCTTGGGGATGGAAGATCCTATCCTTCCTAGGCATTGGCCTAGTCCTAGTATTCAGTTGCTGCCTGTGCCTGCAGTGCGGGCCAGCGATTTGTGGACTGTGTGCCACCTCTTGTATTGAACATTCCAGTTTTCTCTCAAAACGTAAACGAAAGAAAGAAGAACAAATGATGTTACAAGAACAAACTGATCGATTCATGAGGATCGATATATCATGAAGGGTCCGTAGGGAACAAGGAGGGAATGAGGAAATATAAATTTTATGGTCAAGTTGTGTTCCCTAGCGCGTACCCCACCGACTCCATGTACCAGCTTAAAGAGCATGTAACTTCCCTCCTGTGTCAGCTATGAAAACGCAAATACATTTGCGTCCAACGTTAACTTGTCCTCTTTCAGATCCACCCTGAATGGATTGAATAGTCCGTTCCTAAGTATGCTATGCCAACGTCTTTTTGTAGTGTACTTTACATGTTTTCCTGCTCTGGCAAAGTAGGCCCTGAATTTCTGCCATCGAGCCTCTTTTCTGGCTTCTGACTCTGACAGCCTCAGCCCAGGCTGCCTCTGTATCCGTGAACTCTGACTTACTTCCAGTGCGGCCCCTCGCGCTCAGCTCAGCCTGCTTTCTGCCAAGACTGACTATAACCTTCGAGTTATCTGTTCCGCTCCTCGAAAACGCATTCCTGCCTACTAGCTTCAGTAAACATCCTCCCCAGCTGCAGAGCCAAAGGGCCGACCTGTCTCAGTGCAAGTAATTCATAGCTTCTGTTGCCATGCTTCCATGGAAGGCCCGTGCCCCCACGCTTCTCATGCAGACACTTAGGCGCTTATACACGCATCCACAGTTAGTATAGAATAGCTTCTGCCCTAGAGACCTTTCCGTCCAGATAATATGGTTCCTAAACATCAGATATCAGATATGATAGAAGTACAAGTTGATCTGACATGCCAGACTTCTGTCTCTTTCCGTCAGTGTAAATGTCAAGTCCCCTGCACCCCTCCAGTTTCACGTCTATCACACGTCATGCAGCTGCGCGCGTATCCAAGCTTCCGATTTCTGCTGACATTGCAACATTTCTGTTAGTGCCACCCCTTTGTGACACCCATCTGTGACGTTTCTAGCACGCACCTCCAGTTCACGCCTAGTCCACGCCTTCTGATTACGTACTAGTAACACGTGTATACTGTTATCTTGTCTTCTCTCAGCTGTTACGCCTACTATACTGTTCCCTATGACATGAATTAAGTATATAAGCTATGTACTGTCAATAAAATCCAGCGCTCTATCCCTTCTTCCACCCCTGCGGTGGGAAGAACATGATATTATGGTCCTGACCATTCCTTTTTGAGGAATAAAACCCCTAAGAACTCTAACACCACGGACTCTGGTTCTTTCTTTCCGATTTGAGTTATTATTGATTAAGTACTTACTTGCATAGAAATTAAGAGAGTAAATTATATATTTACGTCACAGTGAGGGCTGGTGCAGTGAGGGCTAGTGCTGTGAGGGCTGGTGCTGTGATGGCTGGTGCTCTGAGGGCTGGTGCAGTGAGGGCTGGTGCTGTGAGGGCTGGTGCGGAGAGGGCTGGTGCAGTGAGGGCTGGTGCAGTGAGGGCTGGTGCAGTGAGGGCTGGTGCTGTGAGGGCTGGTGCTCTGAGGGCTGGTGAAGTGAGGGCTGGTGCTGTGAGGGCTGGTGCATTGAGGGCTGTTGCGGTGAGGGCTGTTACGGTGAGGGCTGGTGCTGTGAGGGCTGGTGCAGTGAGGGCTGGTGCAGTGAGGGCTGGTGCTGTGAGGGCTGGTGCTGTGAGGCCTGGTGCTGTGATGGCTGGTGCTCTGAGGGCTGGTGCAGTGAGGGCTGGTGCAGTGAGGGCTAGTGCTGTGAGGGCTGGTGCGGTGAGGGCTGGTGCTGTGAGGGCTGGTGCTGTGAGTGCTGGTGCAGTGAGGGCTGGTGCAGTGAGGGCTGGTGCGGTGAGGGCTGGTACAGTGAGGGCTGGTGCTGTGAGGGCTGGTGCAGTGAGGGCTGGTGCAGTGAGGGCTGGTGCAGTGAGGGCTGGTGCTGTGAGGGCTGGTGCAGTGAGGGCTGGTGAGGGCAGGTGCAGTGAGGGCTAGTGCAGTGAGTGCTGGTGCCGTGAGGGCTGGTGCTGTGGTGCAGTGAGGGCTGGTGCAGTGAGGGCTGGTGCTGTGAGGGCTGGTGCAGTGAGGGCTGGTGCTGTGAGGGCTGGTGCGGTGAGGGCTGGTGAAGGCTGGTACAGTGAGGGCTGGTGCAGTGAGGGCTGGTGCAGTGAGGGCTGGTACGGTGAGGGCGGTGCAGGGCTGGTGCAGTGAGGGCTGGTGCTCTGAGAGCTGGTGCTATGAGGGCTGCTGCAGTGAGGGCTGGTGCTGTGAAGGCTGGTGCAGTGAGGGCTGGTGCTGTGAGGGCTGGTGCTGTGAGGGCTGGTGCTGTGAGGGCTTGTGCAGTGAGGGCTGGTGCAGGGAGGGCTTGTGCTCTGAGGGCTGGTGAAGTGAGGGCTGGTGCTGTGAGTGCTGGTGCGGTGAGGGCTGATGCTGTGAGGGCTGGTGTGGTGAGGGCTGGTGAAGTGAGGGCTGGTGCTCTGAGGGCTGGTGAAGTGAGGGCTGGTGCTGTGAGGGCCGGTGCAGTGAGGGCTGGTGCTGAGAGGGCTGGTGCAGTGAGGGCTGGTGCAGTGATGGCTGGTGAAGTAAGGGCTGGTGCTCTGAGGGCTGGTGAAGTGAGGGCTGGTGCTGTGAGGGCTGGTGCAGTGAGGGCTGGTGCTGTGAGGGCTGGTGCGGTGAGGGCTGGTGCAGTGAGGGCAGGTGCTGTGAGGGCTGGTGGAGTGAGGACTGGTGCAGTGAGGTCTGGTGCAGTAAGGGCTGGTGCTGTGAGGGCTGGTGCTGTGAGGGCTTGTGCAGTGAGGGCTGGTGCAGTGAGGGCTTGTGCAGTGAGGGCTGGTGCAGTGAGGGCTGGTGCAGTGAGGGCTGGTGCAGTGAGTGCTGGTACGGTGAGGGCGGTGGAGGCTGGTGCGGTGATGGCTGGAGCTGTGAGGGCTGGTGCTGTGAGGGCTGCTGCAGTGAGGCTTGGTGCTGTGAGGGCTGGCGCAGTGAGGGCTGGTGCAGTGAGGGCTGGTGCAGTGAGGGCTGGTTCTGTGAGGGCTGGTGCTGTGAGGGCTGGTGCAGTGAGGGCTTGTGCAGTGAGGGCTAGTGCTGTGAGGGCTGCTGCAGTGAGGCCTGGTGCTGTGAGGGCTGGTGCGGTGAGGGCTGGTGCTGTGAGGGCTGGTGCAGTGGTGCAGTGAGGGCTGGTGCAGTGCAGGCTGGTGCTGTGAGGGCTGGTGCAGTGAGGGCTGGTGCGGTGAGGGCTGGTGCAGTGAGGGCTGGTGTTGTGAGGGCTGGTGAAGTGAGGGCTGGTGCTCTGAGGGCTGGTGAAGTGAGGGCTGGTGCTGTGAGGGCTGGTGCAGTGAGGGCTGATGCTGTGAGGGCTGGTGCTGTGAGGGCTGGTGCTGTGAGGGCTGGTGCAGTGAGGGCTGGTGCTGTGAGGGCTGGTGCGGTGAGGGCTGGTGCTGTGAGGGCTGGTGCTCTGAGGGCTGGTGAAGTGAGGGCTGGTGCTGTGAGGGATGGTGCAGTGAGGGCTGGTGCGGTGAGGGCTTGTGCAGTGAGGGCTGGTGCAGTGAGGGCTGGTGCTGTGAGGGCTGGTGCTGTGAGGGCTTGTGCAGTGAGAGCTGGTGCTGTGGTGCAGTGAGGGCTGGTGCAGTGAGGGCTAGTGCTGTGAGGGCTTGTGCAGTGAGGGCTGGTGCTCTGAGGGCTGGTGCAGTGAGGGCTGGTGCTGTGAGGGCTGGTGCGGTGAGGGCTGGTGCTGTGAGGGCTGGTGCTGTGAAGGCTGGTGCAGTGAGGGCTAGTGCTGTGAGGGCTGGTGCAGTGAGGGCTGGTGCTGTGAGGGCTGGTGCTCTGAGGGCTGGTGAAGTGAGGGCTGGTGCAGTGAGGGCTGGTGCTGTGAGGGCTGGTGCGGTGAGGGCTGGTGCTGTTAGGGCTGGTGCTGTGAGGGCTGCTGTAGTGAGGGCTGGTGCTGTGGTGCAGTGAGGGCTGGTGCTGTGAGGGCTGCTGCAGTGAGGCTTGGTGCTGTGAGGGCTGGTGCAGTGAGGGCTGGTGCAGTGAGGGCTGGTGCAGAGAGGGCTGGTTCTGTGAGGGCTGGTGCTGTGAGGGCTTGTGCAGTGAGGGCTGGTGCAGTGAGGGCTTGCCCAGTGAGGGCTAGTGCTGTGAGGGCTGCTGCAGTGAGGGCTGGTGCTGTGAGGGCTGGTGCGGTAAGGGCTGGTGCTGTGAGGGCTGGTGCGGTGAGGGCTGGTGCTGTGAGGGCTGGTGCTCTGAGGGCTGGTGAAGTGAGGGCTGGTGCTGTGAGGGATGGTGCAGTGAGGGCTGGTGCGGTGAGGGCTGGTGCAGTGAGGGCTGGTGCAGTGAGGGCTGGTGCTGTGGTGCAGTGAGGGCTGGTGCAGTGAGGGCTGGTGCTGAGAGGGCTGGTGCGGTGAGGGCTGGTGCAGTGAGGGCTGGTGAAGTGAGGGCTGGTGCTCTGAGGGCTGCTGCAGTGAGGGCAGGTGCTGTGAGGGCTGGTGCAGTGAGGACTGGTGCAGTGAGGTCTGGTGCAGTGAGGGCTGGTGCAGTGAGGGCTGGTACGGTGGGGCGGTGGAGGCTGGTGTGGTGATGGCTGGTGCTTTGAGGGCTGGTGCTGTGAGGGCTGCTGCAGTGAGGCTTGGTGCTGTGAGGGCTGGTGCAGTGAGGGCTGCTGCAGTGAGGGCTGGTGCAGTGAGGGCTGGTTCTGTGAGGGCTGGTGCTGTGAGGGCTTTTGCAGCGAAGGCGGGTGCAGTGAGGGCTTGTGCAGTGAGGGCTAGTGCTGTGAGGGCTGCTGCAGTGAGGGCTGGTGCTGTGAGGGCTGGTGCGGTGAGGGCTGGTGCTGTGAGGGCTGGTGCAGTGGTGCAGTGAGGGCTGGTGCAGTGCAGGCTGGTGCTGTGAGGGCTGGTGCAGTGAGGGCTGGTGCGGTGAGGGCTGGTGCGGTGAGGGCTCGTGCTGTGAGGGCGGGTGAAGTGAGGGCTGGTGCTCTGAGGGCTGGTGAAGTGAGGGCTGGTGCTGTGAGGGCTGGTGCTCTGAGGGCTGGTGAAGTGAGGGCTGGTGCTGTGAGGGCTGGTGCAGTGAGGGCTGGTGCTGTGAGGGCTGGTGCGGTGAGGGCTGGTGCAGTGAGGGCTGCTGCAGTGAGGGCTGGTGCTGTGAGAGCTGGAGCAGTGAGGGCTGGTGCGGTGAGGGCTGGTGCAGTGAGGGCTGGTGCGGTGAGGGCTGGTGCTGCGAGGGCTGGTGCTGTGAGGGCTGGTGCTGTGAGGGCTGGTGCAGTGAGGACTGGTGCAGTGAGGTCTGGTGCAGTGAGGGCTGGTGCAGTGAGGGCTGGTACGGTGGGGCGGTGGAGGCTGGTGTGGTGATGGCTGGTGCTTTGAGGGCTGGTGCTGTGAGGGCTGCTGCAGTGAGGCTTGGTGCTGTGAGGGCTGGTGCAGTGAGGGCTGCTGCAGTGAGGGCTGGTGCAGTGAGGGCTGGTTCTGTGAGGGCTGGTGCTGTGAGGGCTTTTGCAGCGAAGGCGGGTGCAGTGAGGGCTTGTGCAGTGAGGGCTAGTGCTGTGAGGGCTGCTGCAGTGAGGGCTGGTGCTGTGAGGGCTGGTGCGGTGAGGGCTGGTGCTGTGAGGGCTGGTGCAGTGGTGCAGTGAGGGCTGGTGCAGTGCAGGCTGGTGCTGTGAGGGCTGGTGCAGTGAGGGCTGGTGCGGTGAGGGCTGGTGCGGTGAGGGCTCGTGCTGTGAGGGCGGGTGAAGTGAGGGCTGGTGCTCTGAGGGCTGGTGAAGTGAGGGCTGGTGCTGTGAGGGCTGGTGCTCTGAGGGCTGGTGAAGTGAGGGCTGGTGCTGTGAGGGCTGGTGCAGTGAGGGCTGGTGCTGTGAGGGCTGGTGCGGTGAGGGCTGGTGCAGTGAGGGCTGCTGCAGTGAGGGCTGGTGCTGTGAGAGCTGGAGCAGTGAGGGCTGGTGCGGTGAGGGCTGGTGCAGTGAGGGCTGGTGCGGTGAGGGCTGGTGCTGCGAGGGCTGGTGCTGTGAGGGCTGGTGCTGTGAGGGCTGGTGCAGTGGTGCAGTGAGGGCTGATCCAGTGAGGGCTAGTGCTGTGAGGGCTTTTGCTGTGATGGCTGGTGCTCCGAGGGCTGGTGCAGTGAGGGCTGGTGCGGTGATGGCTGGTGCTGTTAGGGCTGGTGCTGTGAGGGCTGCTGCAGTAAGGGCTGGTGCTGTGGTGCAGTGAGGGCTGGTGCAGTGAGGGCTAGTGCTGTGAGGGCTGGTGCTGTGATGGCTGGTGCTCTGAGGGCTGGTGCAGTGAGGGCTGGGGCAGTTAGGGCTGGTGCTGTGAGGGCTGGTGCAGTGAGGGCTGGTGCTGTGAGGGCTGGTGCAGTGTGGGCTGGTGCTGTGAAGGCTGGTGCTGTGAGGGCTGGTGCAGTGAGAGCTGGTGCGGTGAGGGCTGGTGCGGTGAGGGCTGGTGCTCAGAGGGCTGGTGAAGTGAGGGCTGGTGCTGTGAGGGCTGGTGCAGTGAGATCTGGTGCTGTGAGGGCTGGTGCAGTGAGGGCTGGTGCAGTGAGGGCTGGTGCTGTAAGTGCTAGTGCTATAAGGGCTTGTGCAGTGAGGGCTGGTGCTGTGGTGCAGTGAGGGCTGGTACAGTGAGGGCTAGTGCTGTGAGGGCTGGTGCTGTGATGGCTGGTGCTCTGAGGGCTGGTGCAGTGAGGGCTGGTGCAGTGAGATCTGGTGCTGTGAGGGCTGGTGCGGTGAGGGCTGGTGCTGTGAGGGCTGGTGCAGTGAGGGCTGGTGCAGTGAGGGCAGGTGCGGTGAGGGCTGGTGAAGTGAGGGCTGGTGCTCCGAGGGCTGGTGAAGTGAGGGCTGGTGAAGTGAGGGCTGGTGCTGTGAGGGTTGGTGAAGTGAGGGCTGGTGCTCTGAGGGCTGGTGAAGTGAGGGCTGGTGCTGTGAGTGCTGGTGAAGTGAGGGCTGGTTCTCTGAGTGCTGGTGAAGTGAGGGCTGGTGCTGTGAGGGCTGGTGCTGTGAGGGCTGGTGCTGAGGTTCCGTGACGATTTGAACCCGTGTTTTCAATATTGTCGGAAATACATAATATTGGTATCAGCGAACCGCAAATGATCCATTTAGCATATCCTGGTGTTTTCGCTATGCTACGAGCAAGAGCACTCCTGTTATGAACACATTTCTGATCTACCCACGGCATCCATCTTAGATCATGGCAGCCATTTTGTGTTTCTTGCCCTCACATACGCAATAACCTCTGATCACTTCATTTCGATTAAGGACACGTAGCCTTAGCCGGAGATTCACCTCTTTCATGACACGTGCACCTTAAACCAGATCACGCTGTAGCTGCATGACTCGACAAAGGCTGCCTCCTCTGCCCGAGGCCAGTCCTGCTTAACTGGTCTTCGTGTCCATTGTCCTGATCACGATTAGGCGGCCGAAGCCGGTAGCCTTGCCCATTTACAACCCACAAACATCTCTTATCCCGCTTTCCTATCTTCCACACCTGGCTCCGTTCCTTTCTTTCTGAATCTTTATTAGGGGGAGGTAACGAAATTTACGATGAGGCGGTCCGGCTCTTGAATGCAATATTGACAAGGGATTGTGATGAACTAGTGGGAAGGCTGTGAGGGCTTGTGCAGTGAGGGCTGGTGCTGTGGTGCAGTGAGGGCTGGTGCAGTGAGGGCTGGTGCAGTGAGGGCTAGTGCTATGAGGGCTGGTGCTGTGATGGCTGGTGCTGTGATGGCTGGTGCAGTGAGGGCTGGTGCTGTGATGGCTGGTGCAGTGAGGGCTGGTGCAGGGAGGGCTGGTGCAGTGAAGGCTGGTGCTGTGAGGGCTGGTGCGGTGAGGGCTGGTGCACTGATGGTGGTGCTGTGAGGGCTGGTGCTCTGAGGGCTGGTGAAGTGAGGGCTGGTGCTGTGAGGGCTGGTGCAGTGAGGGCTGGTGCGGTGAGGGCTGTTACGGTGAGGGCTGGTGCTGTGAGGGCTGGTGCAGTGAGGGCTGGTGCAGTGAGGGCTGGTGCTGTGAGGGCCTGTGCAGTGAGGGCTGGTGCTGTGGTGCAGTGAGGGCTGGTGCAGTGAGGGCTAGTGCTGTGAGGGCTGGTGCTGTGATGGCTGGTGCTCTGAGGGCTGGTGCAGTGAGGGCTGGTGCAGTGAGGGCTTGTGCTGTGAGGGCTGGTGCGATGAGGGCTGGTGCTGTGAGGGCTGGTGCTGTGAGGGCTGGTGCTGTGAGGGCTGGTACAGTGAGGGCTGGTGCTGTGAGGGCTGGTGCAGTGAGGGCTGGTGCAGTGAGGGCTGGTGCAGTGAGGGCTGGTGCTGTGAGGGCTGGTGCAGTGAGGGCTGGTGCAGTGAGGGCTGGTGCCTTGAGGGCTGGTGCTGTGGTGCAGTGAGGGCTAGTGCAGTGAGGGCTGGTGCTGTGAGGGCTGGTGCAGTGAGGGCTGGTGCAGTGAGGGCTGGTGCTGTGAGGGCTGGTGCGGTGAGGGCTGGTGAGGGCTGGTACAGTGAGGGCTGGTGCAGTGAGGGCTGGTGCAGTGAGGGCTGGTACGGTGAGGGCAGTGCAGGGCTGGTGCAGTGAGGGCTGGTACGTTGAGGGATGGTGCAGTGAGGGCTGTTGCTGTGAGGGCTGGTGCGGTGAGGGCTGGTGCTGTGAGGGCTGGTGCAGTGAGGGCTGGTGCTGTGAGGGCTGGTGCGGTGAGGGCTGGTGCTGTGAGGGCTGGTGCTCTGAGGGCTGGTGAAGTGAGGGCTGGTGCTCTGAGGGCTCTTGAAGAGAGGGCTGTTACGGTGAGGGCTGGTACTGTGAGGGCTTGTGCAGTGAGGGCTGGTGCTGTGAGGGCTGGTGAAGTGAGGGCTGGTGCTGTGAGGGCTGGTGCTGTGAGGGCTTGTGCAGTGAGGGCTGGTGCTGTGGTGCAGTGATGGCTGGTGCAGTGAGGGCTAGTGCTGTGAGGGCTGGTGCTGTGATGGCTGGTGCTGTGATGGCTGGTGCAGTGAGGGCTGGTGCAGTGAGGGCTGGTGCAGTGAAGGCTGGTGCGTTGAGGGCTGGTGCGGTGAGGGCTGGTGCAGTGAGGGCTGGTGCAGTGAGGGCTGGTGCAATGAGGGCTGGTGCTGTGAGGGCTGGTGCTCTGAGGGCTGGTGAAGTGAGGGCTGGTGCTGTGAGGGCTGGCGCAGTGAGGGCTGGTGCGGTGAGGGCTGTTACGGTGAGGGCTGGTGCTGTGAGGGCTGGTGCAGTGAGGGCTGGTGCAGAGACGGCTGGTGCAGTGAGGGCTGGTGCTGTGAGGGCTGGTGCTGTGAGGGCTTGCGCAGTGAGGGCTGGTGCTGTGGTGCAGTGAGGGCTGGTGCAGTGAGGGCTAGTGCTGTGAGGGCTGGTGCTGTGATGGCTGGTGCTCTGAGGGCTGGTGCAGTGAGGGCTGGTGCTGTGAGGGCTGGTGCGGAGAGGGCTGGTGCAGTGAGGGCTGGTGCAGTGAGGGCTGGTGCAGTGAGGGCTGGTGAAGTGAGGGCTGGTGCTGTGAGGGCTGGTGCATTGAGGGCTGTTGCGGTGAGGGCTGTTACGGTGAGGGCTGGTGCTGTGAGGGCTGGTGCAGTGAGGGCTGGTGCAGTGAGGGCTGGTGCTGTGAGGGCTGGTGCTGTGAGGGCTCGTGCTGTGATGGCTGGTGCTCTGAGGGCTGGTGCAGTGAGGGCTGGTGCAGTGAGGGCTAGTGCTGTGAGGGCTGGTGCGGTGAGGGCTGGTGCTGTGAGGGCTGGTGCTGTGAGTGCTGGTGCTGTGAGGGCTGGTGCAGTGAGGGCTGGTGCGGTGAGGGCTGGTACAGTGAGGGCTGGTGCTGTGAGGGCTGGTGCAGTGAGGGCTGGTGCAGTGAGGGCTGGTGCAGTGAGGGCTGGTGCTGTGAGGGCTGGTGCAGTGAGGGCTGGTGAGGGCAGGTGCAGTGAGGGCTGGTGCAGTGAGTGCTGGTGCCGTGAGGGCTGGTGCTGTGGTGCAGTGAGGGCTGGTGCAGTGAGGGCTGGTGCTGTGAGGGCTGGTGCAGTGAGGGCTGGTGCTGTGAGGGCTGGTGCAGTGAGGGCTGGTGAAGGCTGGTACAGTGAGGGCTGGTGCAGTGAGGGCTGGTGCTGTGGTGCAGTGAGGGCTGGTGCAGTGAGGGCTGGTGCTGAGAGGGCTGGTGCGGTGAGGGCTGGTGCAGTGAGGGCTGGTGAAGTGAGGGCTGGTGCTCTGAGGGCTGCTGCAGTGAGGGCAGGTGCTGTGAGGGCTGGTGCAGTGAGGACTGGTGCAGTGAGGTCTGGTGCAGTGAGGGCTGGTGCAGTGAGGGCTGGTACGGTGGGGCGGTGGAGGCTGGTGTGGTGATGGCTGGTGCTTTGAGGGCTGGTGCTGTGAGGGCTGCTGCAGTGAGGCTTGGTGCTGTGAGGGCTGGTGCAGTGAGGGCTGCTGCAGTGAGGGCTGGTGCAGTGAGGGCTGGTTCTGTGAGGGCTGGTGCTGTGAGGGCTTTTGCAGCGAAGGCGGGTGCAGTGAGGGCTTGTGCAGTGAGGGCTAGTGCTGTGAGGGCTGCTGCAGTGAGGGCTGGTGCTGTGAGGGCTGGTGCGGTGAGGGCTGGTGCTGTGAGGGCTGGTGCAGTGGTGCAGTGAGGGCTGGTGCAGTGCAGGCTGGTGCTGTGAGGGCTGGTGCAGTGAGGGCTGGTGCGGTGAGGGCTGGTGCGGTGAGGGCTCGTGCTGTGAGGGCGGGTGAAGTGAGGGCTGGTGCTCTGAGGGCTGGTGAAGTGAGGGCTGGTGCTGTGAGGGCTGGTGCTCTGAGGGCTGGTGAAGTGAGGGCTGGTGCTGTGAGGGCTGGTGCAGTGAGGGCTGGTGCTGTGAGGGCTGGTGCGGTGAGGGCTGGTGCAGTGAGGGCTGCTGCAGTGAGGGCTGGTGCTGTGAGAGCTGGAGCAGTGAGGGCTGGTGCGGTGAGGGCTGGTGCAGTGAGGGCTGGTGCGGTGAGGGCTGGTGCTGCGAGGGCTGGTGCTGTGAGGGCTGGTGCTGTGAGGGCTGGTGCAGTGGTGCAGTGAGGGCTGATCCAGTGAGGGCTAGTGCTGTGAGGGCTTTTGCTGTGATGGCTGGTGCTCCGAGGGCTGGTGCAGTGAGGGCTGGTGCGGTGATGGCTGGTGCTGTTAGGGCTGGTGCTGTGAGGGCTGCTGCAGTAAGGGCTGGTGCTGTGGTGCAGTGAGGGCTGGTGCAGTGAGGGCTAGTGCTGTGAGGGCTGGTGCTGTGATGGCTGGTGCTCTGAGGGCTGGTGCAGTGAGGGCTGGGGCAGTTAGGGCTGGTGCTGTGAGGGCTGGTGCAGTGAGGGCTGGTGCTGTGAGGGCTGGTGCAGTGTGGGCTGGTGCTGTGAAGGCTGGTGCTGTGAGGGCTGGTGCAGTGAGAGCTGGTGCGGTGAGGGCTGGTGCGGTGAGGGCTGGTGCTCAGAGGGCTGGTGAAGTGAGGGCTGGTGCTGTGAGGGCTGGTGCAGTGAGATCTGGTGCTGTGAGGGCTGGTGCAGTGAGGGCTGGTGCAGTGAGGGCTGGTGCTGTAAGTGCTAGTGCTATAAGGGCTTGTGCAGTGAGGGCTGGTGCTGTGGTGCAGTGAGGGCTGGTACAGTGAGGGCTAGTGCTGTGAGGGCTGGTGCTGTGATGGCTGGTGCTCTGAGGGCTGGTGCAGTGAGGGCTGGTGCAGTGAGATCTGGTGCTGTGAGGGCTGGTGCGGTGAGGGCTGGTGCTGTGAGGGCTGGTGCAGTGAGGGCTGGTGCAGTGAGGGCAGGTGCGGTGAGGGCTGGTGAAGTGAGGGCTGGTGCTCCGAGGGCTGGTGAAGTGAGGGCTGGTGAAGTGAGGGCTGGTGCTGTGAGGGTTGGTGAAGTGAGGGCTGGTGCTCTGAGGGCTGGTGAAGTGAGGGCTGGTGCTGTGAGTGCTGGTGAAGTGAGGGCTGGTTCTCTGAGTGCTGGTGAAGTGAGGGCTGGTGCTGTGAGGGCTGGTGCTGTGAGGGCTGGTGCTGAGGTTCCGTGACGATTTGAACCCGTGTTTTCAATATTGTCGGAAATACATAATATTGGTATCAGCGAACCGCAAATGATCCATTTAGCATATCCTGGTGTTTTCGCTATGCTACGAGCAAGAGCACTCCTGTTATGAACACATTTCTGATCTACCCACGGCATCCATCTTAGATCATGGCAGCCATTTTGTGTTTCTTGCCCTCACATACGCAATAACCTCTGATCACTTCATTTCGATTAAGGACACGTAGCCTTAGCCGGAGATTCACCTCTTTCATGACACGTGCACCTTAAACCAGATCACGCTGTAGCTGCATGACTCGACAAAGGCTGCCTCCTCTGCCCGAGGCCAGTCCTGCTTAACTGGTCTTCGTGTCCATTGTCCTGATCACGATTAGGCGGCCGAAGCCGGTAGCCTTGCCCATTTACAACCCACAAACATCTCTTATCCCGCTTTCCTATCTTCCACACCTGGCTCCGTTCCTTTCTTTCTGAATCTTTATTAGGGGGAGGTAACGAAATTTACGATGAGGCGGTCCGGCTCTTGAATGCAATATTGACAAGGGATTGTGATGAACTAGTGGGAAGGCTGTGAGGGCTTGTGCAGTGAGGGCTGGTGCTGTGGTGCAGTGAGGGCTGGTGCAGTGAGGGCTGGTGCAGTGAGGGCTAGTGCTATGAGGGCTGGTGCTGTGATGGCTGGTGCTGTGATGGCTGGTGCAGTGAGGGCTGGTGCTGTGATGGCTGGTGCAGTGAGGGCTGGTGCAGGGAGGGCTGGTGCAGTGAAGGCTGGTGCTGTGAGGGCTGGTGCGGTGAGGGCTGGTGCACTGATGGTGGTGCTGTGAGGGCTGGTGCTCTGAGGGCTGGTGAAGTGAGGGCTGGTGCTGTGAGGGCTGGTGCAGTGAGGGCTGGTGCGGTGAGGGCTGTTACGGTGAGGGCTGGTGCTGTGAGGGCTGGTGCAGTGAGGGCTGGTGCAGTGAGGGCTGGTGCTGTGAGGGCCTGTGCAGTGAGGGCTGGTGCTGTGGTGCAGTGAGGGCTGGTGCAGTGAGGGCTAGTGCTGTGAGGGCTGGTGCTGTGATGGCTGGTGCTCTGAGGGCTGGTGCAGTGAGGGCTGGTGCAGTGAGGGCTTGTGCTGTGAGGGCTGGTGCGATGAGGGCTGGTGCTGTGAGGGCTGGTGCTGTGAGGGCTGGTGCTGTGAGGGCTGGTACAGTGAGGGCTGGTGCTGTGAGGGCTGGTGCAGTGAGGGCTGGTGCAGTGAGGGCTGGTGCAGTGAGGGCTGGTGCTGTGAGGGCTGGTGCAGTGAGGGCTGGTGCAGTGAGGGCTGGTGCCTTGAGGGCTGGTGCTGTGGTGCAGTGAGGGCTAGTGCAGTGAGGGCTGGTGCTGTGAGGGCTGGTGCAGTGAGGGCTGGTGCAGTGAGGGCTGGTGCTGTGAGGGCTGGTGCGGTGAGGGCTGGTGAGGGCTGGTACAGTGAGGGCTGGTGCAGTGAGGGCTGGTGCAGTGAGGGCTGGTACGGTGAGGGCGGTGCAGGGCTGGTGCAGTGAGGGCTGGTACGTTGAGGGATGGTGCAGTGAGGGCTGTTGCTGTGAGGGCTGGTGCGGTGAGGGCTGGTGCTGTGAGGGCTGGTGCAGTGAGGGCTGGTGCTGTGAGGGCTGGTGCGGTGAGGGCTGGTGCTGTGAGGGCTGGTGCTCTGAGGGCTGGTGAAGTGAGGGCTGGTGCTCTGAGGGCTCTTGAAGAGAGGGCTGTTACGGTGAGGGCTGGTACTGTGAGGGCTTGTGCAGTGAGGGCTGGTGCTGTGAGGGCTGGTGAAGTGAGGGCTGGTGCTGTGAGGGCTGGTGCTGTGAGGGCTTGTGCAGTGAGGGCTGGTGCTGTGGTGCAGTGATGGCTGGTGCAGTGAGGGCTAGTGCTGTGAGGGCTGGTGCTGTGATGGCTGGTGCTGTGATGGCTGGTGCAGTGAGGGCTGGTGCAGTGAGGGCTGGTGCAGTGAAGGCTGGTGCGTTGAGGGCTGGTGCGGTGAGGGCTGGTGCAGTGAGGGCTGGTGCAGTGAGGGCTGGTGCAGTGAGGGCTGGTGCTGTGAGGGCTGGTGCTCTGAGGGCTGGTGAAGTGAGGGCTGGTGCTGTGAGGGCTGGCGCAGTGAGGGCTGGTGCGGTGAGGGCTGTTACGGTGAGGGCTGGTGCTGTGAGGGCTGGTGCAGTGAGGGCTGGTGCAGAGACGGCTGGTGCAGTGAGGGCTGGTGCTGTGAGGGCTGGTGCAGTGAGGGCTTGCGCAGTGAGGGCTGGTGCTGTGGTGCAGTGAGGGCTGGTGCAGTGAGGGCTAGTGCTGTGAGGGCTGGTGCTGTGATGGCTGGTGCTCTGAGGGCTGGTGCAGTGAGGGCTGGTGCTGTGAGGGCTGGTGCGGAGAGGGCTGGTGCAGTGAGGGCTGGTGCAGTGAGGGCTGGTGCAGTGAGGGCTGGTGAAGTGAGGGCTGGTGCTGTGAGGGCTGGTGCATTGAGGGCTGTTGCGGTGAGGGCTGTTACGGTGAGGGCTGGTGCTGTGAGGGCTGGTGCAGTGAGGGCTGGTGCAGTGAGGGCTGGTGCTGTGAGGGCTGGTGCTGTGAGGGCTGGTGCTGTGATGGCTGGTGCTCTGAGGGCTGGTGCAGTGAGGGCTGGTGCAGTGAGGGCTAGTGCTGTGAGGGCTGGTGCGGTGAGGGCTGGTGCTGTGAGGGCTGGTGCTGTGAGTGCTGGTGCTGTGAGGGCTGGTGCAGTGAGGGCTGGTGCGGTGAGGGCTGGTACAGTGAGGGCTGGTGCTGTGAGGGCTGGTGCAGTGAGGGCTGGTGCAGTGAGGGCTGGTGCAGTGAGGGCTGGTGCTGTGAGGGCTGGTGCAGTGAGGGCTGGTGAGGGCAGGTGCAGTGAGGGCTGGTGCAGTGAGTGCTGGTGCCGTGAGGGCTGGTGCTGTGGTGCAGTGAGGGCTGGTGCAGTGAGGGCTGGTGCTGTGAGGGCTGGTGCAGTGAGGGCTGGTGCTGTGAGGGCTGGTGCGGTGAGGGCTGGTGAAGGCTGGTACAGTGAGGGCTGGTGCAGTGAGGGCTGGTGCAGTGAGGGCTGGTACGGTGAGGGCGGTGCAGGGCTGGTGCAGTGAGGGCTGGTGCTCTGAGAGCTGGTGCTATGAGGGCTGCTGCAGTGAGGGCTGGTTCTGTGAAGGCTGGTGCAGTGAGGGCTGGTGCTGTGAGGGCTGGTGCTGTGAGGGCTGGTGCTGTGAGGGCTTGTGCAGTGAGGGCTGGTGCAGGGAGGGCTTGTGCTCTGAGGGCTGGTGAAGTGAGGGCTGGTGCTGTGAGTGCTGGTGCGGTGAGGGCTGATGCTGTGAGGGCTGGTGTGGTGAGGGCTGGTGAAGTGAGGGCTGGTGCTCTGAGGGCTGGTGAAGTGAGGGCTGGTGCTGTGAGGGCCGGTGCAGTGAGGGCTAGTGCTGAGAGGGCTGGTGCAGTGAGGGCTGGTGCAGTGATGGCTGGTGAAGTAAGGGCTGGTGCTCTGAGGGCTGGTGAAGTGAGGGCTGGTGCTGTGAGGGCTGGTGCAGTGAGGGCTGGTGCTGTGAGGGCTGGTGCGGGGAGGGCTGGTGCAGTGAGGGCAGGTGCTGTGAGGGCTGGTGGAGTGAGGACTGGTGCAGTGAGGTCTGGTGCAGTAAGGGCTGGTGCTGTGAGGGCTGGTGCTGTGAGGGCTTGTGCAGTGAGGGCTGGTGCAGTGAGGGCTTGTGCAGTGAGGGCTGGTGCAGTGAGGGCTGGTGCAGTGAGGGCTGGTGCAGTGAGTGCTGGTACGGTGAGGGCGGTGGAGGCTGGTGCGGTGATGGCTGGAGCTGTGAGGGCTGGTGCTGTGAGGGCTGCTGCAGTGAGGCTTGGTGCTGTGAGGGCTGGCGCAGTGAGGGCTGGTGCAGTGAGGGCTGGTGCAGTGAGGGCTGGTTCTGTGAGGGCTGGTGCTGTGAGGGCTGGTGCAGTGAGGGCTTGTGCAGTGAGGGCTAGTGCTGTGAGGGCTGCTGCAGTGAGGCCTGGTGCTGTGAGGGCTGGTGCGGTGAGGGCTGGTGCTGTGAGGGCTGGTGCAGTGGTGCAGTGAGGGCTGGTGCAGTGCAGGCTGGTGCTGTGAGGGCTGGTGCAGTGAGGGCTGGTGCGGTGAGGGCTGGTGCAGTGAGGGCTGGTGCTGTGAGGGCTGGTGAAGTGAGGGCTGGTGCTCTGAGGGCTGGTGAAGTGAGGGCTGGTGCTGTGAGGGCTGGTGCAGTGAGGGCTGATGCTGTGTGGGCAGGTGCTGTGAGGGCTGGTGCTGTGAGGGCTGGTGCAGTGAGGGCTGGTGCTGTGAGGGCTGATGCGGTGAGGGCTGGTGCTAAGAGGGCTGGTGCTCTGAGGGCTGGTGCGGTGAGGGCTTGTGCAGTGAGGGCTGGTGCAGTGAGGGCTGGTGCTGTGAGGGCTGGTGCTGTGAGGGCTTGTGCAGTGAGAGCTGGTGCTGTGGTGCAGTGAGGGCTGGTGCAGTGAGGGCTAGTGCTGTGAGGGCTGGTGCAGTGAGGGCTGGTGCTCTGAGGGCTGGTGCAGTGAGGGCTGGTGCTGTGAGGGCTGGTGCGGTGAGGGCTGGTGCTGTGAGGGCTGGTGCTGTGAAGGCTGGTGCAGTGAGGGCTAGTGCTGTGAGGGCTGGTGCAGTGAGGGCTGGTGCTGTGAGGGCTGGTGCTCTGAGGGCTGGTGAAGTGAGGGCTGGTGCTGTGAGGGCTGGTGCAGTGAGGGCTGGTGCTGTGAGGGCTGGTGCTGTGAGGGCTGGTGCAGTGGTGAAGTGAGGGCTGGTCCAGTGAGGGCAAGTGTTGTGAGGGCTTTTGCTGTGATGGCTGGTGCTCCGAGGGCTGGTGCAGTGAGGGCTGGTGCAGTGAGGGCTGGTGCTGTGAGGGCTGGTGCGGTGAGGGCTGGTGCTGTTAGGGCTGGTGCTGTGAGGGCTGCTGTAGTGAGGGCTGGTGCTGTGGTGCAGTGAGGGCTGGTGCTGTGAGGGCTGCTGCAGTGAGGCTTGGTGCTGTGAGGGCTGGTGCAGTGAGGGCTGGTGCAGTGAGGGCTGGTGCAGTGAGGGCTGGTTCTGTGAGGGCTGGTGCTGTGAGGGCTTGTGCAGTGAGGGCTGGTGCAGTGAGGGCTTGCCCAGTGAGGGCTAGTGCTGTGAGGGCTGCTGCAGTGAGGGCTGGTGCTGTGAGGGCTGGTGCGGTGAGGGCTGGTGCTGTGAGGGCTGGTGCAGTGGTGCAGTGAGGGCTGGTGCAGTGCAGGCTGGTGCTGTGAGGGCTGGTGCAGTGAGGGCTGGTGCGGTGAGGGCTGGTGCAGTGAGGGCTGGTGCTGTGAGGGCTGGTGAAGTGAGGGCTGGTGCTCTGAGGGCTGGTGAAGTGAGGGCTGGTGCTGTGAGGGCTGGTGCAGTGAGGGCTGGTGCTGTGAGGGCTGGTGCTGTGAGGGCTGGTGCTGTGAGGGCTGGTGCAGTGAGGGCTGGTGCTGTGAGGGCTGGTGCGGTGAGGGCTGGTGCTGTGAGTGCTGGTGCTCTGAGGGCTGGTGAAGTGAGGGCTGGTGCTGTGAGGGATGGTGCAGTGAGGGCTGGTGCGGTGAGGGCTGGTGCAGTGAGGGCTGGTGCAGTGAGGGCTGGTGCTGTGGTGCAGTGAGGGCTGGTGCAGTGAGGGCTGGTGCTGAGAGGGCTGGTGCGGTGAGGGCTGGTGCAGTGAGGGCTGGTGAAGTGAGGGCTGGTGCTCTGAGGGCTGCTGCAGTGAGGGCAGGTGCTGTGAGGGCTGGTGCAGTGAGGACTGGTGCAGTGAGGTCTGGTGCAGTGAGGGCTGGTGCAGTGAGGGCTGGTACGGTGGGGCGGTGGAGGCTGGTGTGGTGATGGCTGGTGCTTTGAGGGCTGGTGCTGTGAGGGCTGCTGCAGTGAGGCTTGGTGCTGTGAGGGCTGGTGCAGTGAGGGCTGCTGCAGTGAGGGCTGGTGCAGTGAGGGCTGGTTCTGTGAGGGCTGGTGCTGTGAGGGCTTTTGCAGCGAGGGCGGGTGCAGTGAGGGCTTGTGCAGTGAGGGCTAGTGCTGTGAGGGCTGCTGCAGTGAGGGCTGGTGCTGTGAGGGCTGGTGCGGTGAGGGCTGGTGCTGTGAGGGCTGGTGCTGTGAGGGCTGGTGCAGTGGTGCAGTGAGGGCTGGTGCAGTGCAGGCTGGTGCTGTGAGGGCTGGTGCAGTGAGGGCTGGTGCGGTGAGGGCTGGTGCGGTGAGGGCTCGTGCTGTGAGGGCGGGTGAAGTGAGGGCTGGTGCTCTGAGGGCTGGTGAAGTGAGGGCTGGTGCTGTGAGGGCTGGTGCTCTGAGGGCTGGTGAAGTGAGGGCTGGTGCTGTGAGGGCTGGTGCAGTGAGGGCTGGTGCTGTGAGGGCTGGTGCGGTGAGGGCTGGTGCAGTGAGGGCTGCTGCAGTGAGGGCTGGTGCTGTGAGAGCTGGAGCAGTGAGGGCTGGTGCGGTGAGGGCTGGTGCAGTGAGGGCTGGTGCGGTGAGGGCTGGTGCTGCGAGGGCTGGTGCTGTGAGGGCTGGTGCTGTGAGGGCTGGTGCAGTGGTGCAGTGAGGGCTGATCCAGTGAGGGCTAGTGCTGTGAGGGCTTTTGCTGTGATGGCTGGTGCTCCGAGGGCTGGTGCAGTGAGGGCTGGTGCGGTGATGGCTGGTGCTGTTAGGGCTGGTGCTGTGAGGGCTGCTGCAGTAAGGGCTGGTGCTGTGGTGCAGTGACGGCTGGTGCAGTGAGGGCTAGTGCTGTGAGGGCTGGTGCTGTGATGGCTGGTGCTCTGAGGGCTGGTGCAGTGAGGGCTGGGGCAGTTAGGGCTGGTGCTGTGAGGCCTGGTGCAGTGAGGGCTGGTGCTGTGAGGGCTGGTGCAGTGAGGGCTGGTGCTGTGAGGGCTGGTGCAGTGTGGGCTGGTGCTGTGAAGGCTGGTGCTGTGAGGGCTGGTGCAGTGAGAGCTGGTGCGGTGAGGGCTGGTGCGGTGAGGGCTGGTGCTCAGAGGGCTGGTGAAGTGAGGGCTGGTGCTGTGAGGGCTGGTGCAGTGAGATCTGGTGCTGTGAGGGCTGGTGCAGTGAGGGCTGGTGCAGTGAGGGCTGGTGCTGTGAGTGCTAGTGCTATAAGGGCTTGTGCAGTGAGGGCTGGTGCTGTGGTGCAGTGAGGGCTGGTACAGTGAGGGCTAGTGCTGTGAGGGCTGGTGCTGTGATGGCTGGTGCTCTGAGGGCTGGTGCAGTGAGGGCTGGTGCAGTGAGATCTGGTGCTGTGAGGGCTGGTGCGGTGAGGGCTGGTGCTGTGAGGGCTGGTGCAGTGAGGGCTGGTGCAGTGAGGGCAGGTGCGGTGAGGGCTGGTGAAGTGAGGGCTGGTGCTCCGAGGGCTGGTGAAGTGAGGGCTGGTGAAGTGAGGGCTGGTGCTGTGAGGGTTGGTGAAGTGAGGGCTGGTGCTCTGAGGGCTGGTGAAGTGAGGGCTGGTGCTGTGAGTGCTGGTGAAGTGAGGGCTGGTGCTCTGAGTGCTGGTGAAGTGAGGGCTGGTGCTGTGAGGGCTGGTGCTGTGAGGGCTGGTGCTGAGGTTCCGTGACGATTTGAACCCGTGTTTTCAATATTGTCGGAAATACATAATATTGGTATCAGCGAACCGCAAGTGATCCATTTAGCATATCCTGGTGTTTTCGCTATGCTACGAGCAAGAGCACTCCTGTTATGAACACATTTCTGATCTACCCACGGCATCCATCTTAGATCATGGCAGCCATTTTGTGTTTCTTGCCCTCACATACGCAATAACCTCTGATCACTTCATTTCGATTAAGGACACGTAGCCTTAGCCGGAGATTCACCTCTTTCATGACACGTGCACCTTAAACCAGATCACGCTGTAGCTGCATGACTCGACAAAGGCTGCCTCCTCTGCCCGAGGCCAGTCCTGCTTAACTGGTCTTCGTGTCCATTGTCCTGATCACGATTAGGCGGCCGAAGCCGGTAGCCTTGCCCATTTACAACCCACAAACATCTCTTATCCCGCTTTCCTATCTTCCACACCTGGCTCCGTTCCTTTCTTTCTGAATCTTTATTAGGGGGAGGTAACGAAATTTACGATGAGGCGGTCCGGCTCTTGAATGCAATATTGACAAGGGATTGTGATGAACTAGTGGGAACCCCTCTTCGTAGATGTTTGGTATCAGATTTTATCGACGGTTCCTGTGTAACGCCAAATATTTATTGTTTTAGACACAAAGGTTTTGAGAATGTATTACATGTAAAGAATTCGCCCCCAGCTTAAAATTTAGTATATAAGGAGCAACCCTCTTTGTACAAATTGAACAGGCTCCTAGACACTGCCCATGCGTGGTTTCTGTGACTTCTGTGTCCCTGCAGTAATAAACCTTTGGTCTTTGACGCCACCATCGAGAAGCCCGTGTTTCTGTTCATTTGCGCACCAAGGCAGGTGGAACTCCGGGGTCTTTGGGTGTTGTTCCCTGACACCTCTGGACGGAACCAAAAAGTTCAGAACTCCAATTGGCGCCCAACGTGGGGCGACGTCATTCGGTACCGGTCCAAAAGCCTGAAGAGTTCGAGAAGCTTCGTGTGAAGATTCCTGAGGGAGGCGCCCCACTTCATCGATCCCGGCATATCGCAAAAGTGGCCCGAAGTTCTCTTTCACGAGGGTTCCCGTTCAGGACGGCTGCAGTGGGCCGTTGCCTTGACCGTCGCCCTGTCTTGGACCCGAGGTGCAGTCCTTAGTACAGCAAAACGTGACGGGTTTCTCCTTGGTGACGTCTTCAGTGCCTCAGTTAAGTATTTAGTGGTTGCTAGCTGGTTACTTCGTGAGGGTTGTTAAAATCCTTTTTGGTTCTTGGTTTGGTTTGGTTTCGTAAGATTATCACTGGTTGTTCTGGTTACGATAATCTATTTGGTTTAGTTTGGGTATCGATACATCAGTTCGTTTTGGTAGGCCTAAGTTCTTGGTTCAGGTGCACATATTTGTTTCTTGTTTTGTTTGTTTTGTGTTCCGGACTGAAAAATGGTAAGTCGGAGAAACTGTATGTTGTCTTGTTTTGGTTGCAACAGTGACTCACGATAGGAGGACTCATGTCTGGTTCCTCCGATTGGGACTCCCCTATATGACTTGTACTGTAAACATGGTGTGGGTCCTATATCTTATAATGAGGTGTGGGTCCGATACACTGAGAAAGATGGTGTCCTTAGTTGGCCACTGCATGGTAGTTTTGAACCCGAAATCCTTGACAATTTAGAAGCGAAATTGTTTAGGAAGAAAGCCCGGCCGGCAATGTTTGATTCTTTCCGTTACTGGCGAAAAGAATCCAAACAGAGAGAAATGAAAAGGTTAAAGAAAGAACAGAAAGAGCAAGAAGAGTTGACTCTGGAGCAAGCGGCTAAGCAGCTGCAAGTTAACGAGTCAGAGAAGGCCATAGAGGTGGCCATTAGAGAGCATAAATTAGCGATTGACAAGTGCTACCCTGCCTTGCCATCGAAAACAGCTAAGATACTAGAGGATTCCGAAAACGATCCTCTGTTGTCTTATCTGTTACGGTCACCTCCACCGTATGCACAAGGTGCTACGGCTCCACTTGTACCGAATGTTCAATTGCCGGTTGCTGGACAACCTGGTATTCCTGCTCCTGCCCCTCAGAATCAAGTTCCTGTACCTCCTGTGGTTAATATGAATGTTCCTACGGCTCCTCCTCCTCCTGGGTTGCCGACTTCTATACCTGTATCTGTCTCGCTTACACCTACTGTTCCACAAACTATCTTTCTCGATACTCCTACTGTTCCGCTATCTGTTCCTACTTCTACTGTGTTCTCTACGTCTGCGAGTGTGTTGACTCCACTTTCTGTTCGTCGAAAAATCACTGATTCTGTTTCCAGCATTCTGTCTCCTTTCTATAAAACCTTAATCAAGACTCCTACTTCTGACTCTGTTCAGAGACGTAGTCAGCTTCCGAGTACTGAAGAACGGGGAATTTTAGATTCCACGGCTCTCAGATGGATTTCGAAGAGTAGGAGATATAGTACGAGAGATGTGCTAGATACATTTATGCAGTGGAAGGAACCAACACAACGGTATGTCTTTGATGAGATGTGCTCGCTGTTACGTGAGGAGATAGAAGAAGATGATGTTGAATCAAATTTAGAAGACCTAATTAAGGTTCAGAAAGAGTTTGCTGCAGGAATGATAGTAGGCCAAAATATAGAAGAAGCGATGGAACTGATTTTAAGTTATAGGAATGATCCATCACTTCGTTCACCGAGAGATTTAGAGAAAAGCAAGATGAAGTTAAGTCGCCAATATCCAATGAGGGAAGTTCCTCCAATTTGGCGCGATGCTGTACAAGCTGATGCAGTTCGTGGTATTGCTGCTGCTCCGGCGCAATTCCAAAGAGTGTGGATACACATTCCGTGGAAGCGAGCCGAAGTGCTAGCAGTGAAGCAGGCCTTGCCAGACCCGCGTAAGAATCCTGCTGGATACTATAAGGAATTAACACAGACAGTTGAGGCTTGTATAATGAACTTAGCAGACATCGATATGTTATTTGGCAATGTAGTTCCACAACCAATTTGGGCTAAAATTCGTAGAGAGAATCATCCAGTTGCCCTAGGTGGTGATTGGGCAGCTATCGTTGCAGCGGATGGTCAGCAAACAGGTGGTGCAAAACCCGAACCCCTAATTGCTAATCTTCCAGGTAGAATAATAGACTTAATGAAGACTCTGATGCCCGCATTGCGTGTTAATTGGGACAAGTTGTCCGCATGCAGGCAGAAGAAAGACGAAAGTGTCTCCGACTTTTTCACCAGGTTCGAAGAGACTTTTGTAGATCATAGTGGTCAGGATATGAGCACAGAAGGAGGACAGAGACTGTTTGTCGATAAATTTGTGCATAATTTGTTACCTGAGTTATGCAATAAATTAAAGGATTCAGAGAGTGCGTGGGCTGTTTCTACAACTGCGCAAATACTTGCAACTGCACAGTATTATGAAAATAGGGATAAAGAGGAAAAAGAGAAATCAGACAAGAAAACGAAAGATTTAAAAACTAAAGTTCTTTTGCAACAGGCGTATCCGCCTCGCATGAATCAGACTAATACGCAACAGGGCTCGTATCAAAGAACAGATTATAGTTCACCGAGACCTCAATATCAGTGGAACCAGTGTGCGTACTGTAAGAAAGAGGGTCACTACAAGAATGAGTGTCCGATCTTAGCGCAAAATAATGCAGCAGCAGCTCAGAGAGGTCGTGGTGGTTTTGTACAGAATTCTAGAGGTCGAGGGCGAGGTGCTATGCCTCCACAAACGAACTATCGTCCTTCCAATCACTTTGATCAACGAAATGGACAGTCTACTCAGCAAAATAGATCTCAACAATATCTTGTTGAAGACTATTGTGAAGTAGATGAGGGATTTCAGCAAAATGGGTACTAGGACAGCCATGGACAGAGAGAGGGAGTAGTATCAGTTCCAGTGGATCAGAGTGGGCCTTATGTCGCAGTAGCAACATCAGGTGTAGTCGAACCGTTTCTGTTGGATACTGGTGCAGCAAAAAGTTCTATCATTCATGCGAAACTCCCTGGCGCACCTTTGTCCGGCTTAACAAATGTTTCTGTAGGTTTTTCAGGCGCCCCTGTTTACAACCCCATATCTGGTCCTTTGTCTATTTCTGTTGGACCGTGTCAATTGAAAGCACCCCTGATTTTGTCGACAGGTTGTAATGAAAATCTGCTTGGTTTAGACTTGTTAAAACGACTATATGCGACATTGTACTGTTCTCCGGAAGGAGTACAGCTTACATTGGGTAAAAGAATCACCTCTCCGATGTACTTGTCAATGGATGCACTCCCGCCAGAGCTGCGTTCACTCCCTGATTCTCTTTGGGCGACTGGTCCTAATGATGTAGGCCTTTTAGAAATACCACCCTATGTAGTCACTTTGAAAGCAAATGTAAAATTTCCAAGAATTCCTCAATACAAAATATCTAGTGAAGGTGAGCGTACACTTTTATTGATTGAGCAAGATTTGATTAAGAAAGGTGTGGTTGAAGAAACTAGAGGAAATGTTTGTAACAGTCCTGTATTACCGATTTTGAAACGAACTGATCCTACAAAGCCTCCAGTATATAGGTTTGTCATCGACCTCAGAGAAGTTAATAAGATTGTGGTCCCGCAGTTTCCTGTGGTTCCAGACATTACCGCCTTGTTAACATTGATTCCTGCTACAGCTACTTGGTTTTCAGTCATTGACTTGAAGAATGCCTTTTTCAGCATTCCGATAGCCGAGGAAAGCAGAGATATTTTTGGTTTCTGTCTAGGAGGTCGAAGTTTTAGGTTTAAACGCGCTCCACAAGGCTATTGTGAGAGCCCATCTATTTACAGTCAAGCATTAAAAAGCCAGTTAGATTCCTTTGTCCTTCCTCCAGGTTCTGCTCTAGTACAGTATGTAGATGATCTTCTAGTGGCTGCCGATGACAAGGAAACTTGCAAAGCAGCTACGATCTCGTTATTACATCATTTGTCTAATTTGAATCACAAGGTATCACCTTCGAAAATGCGATACTGCTGCCAAGAAGTGACCTACCTAGGTCATCTCTTGTCAAAGGAGGGAAGGAAGTTGACCCCAGAGAGAATAAAAGCAATTACGCAGATGAGTGTTCCTCGCACACAGAGAGAAGTACGTGCCTTTCTAGGTATTACCTCTTACTGTAGGCAGTGGATCCCAAATTTTTCTCTTTTAGCAAAACCGTTGGTAGCTTTGACTGGGAAAAATGTTCCGAGTCCGGTGCCATGGTCTGATGAATGTCAGAAGAGTTTTACTGAATTACGAAAAGCATTGTGTTCAGCTCCTGTATTGGGTACACCTGATTACAGTAAGCCATTCACGCTCTACGTTCACGAGAGAGAAGGTTGCGCGTTGAGTGTTCTGACACAGAAGTTTGGTGATAAACAACGCCCTTGTGCGTATTTTTCATCAACATTAGATCCGGTAGCTAGAGCGTTGCCTAGTTGTTTGAGAGCTACAGCGGCAGCTGCGGCTTCCATTAGACAATCTGCTGGTTTGGTGATGAACAACATGCTAGTGGTCATGGTTCCTCATGCGGTGGATACACTCATGAACCGAACCAAGACACAACACCTTACCAGTGCGAGACTATCTGGTTACGAGCTGACATTACTAGCGAGTCATATTCAGATCAAAACATGTAATGTATTGAATCCAGCAACGCTGTTGCCGGCTAATCAAGAGTCGAGTGATTCCGAGCCACATGATTGTTGTTTTAGAACGGAGGAAGAGACAAAAGGACGTATTGACTTGAAAGACACTCCATTATCAGATCCAGATGGCACGCTGTATGTGGATGGGTCATGTTTTAAATTGGAGAATGGTGATGTGACTGCTGCTTACGCAGTAACGACTTTGAAGACGATTGTGGAGACTGCAAGAGTGAGTCAGAATTCGGCCCAAGCTGCAGAATTAATAGCTTTAACAAGAGCGTGTATTTTAGCTAAGGGAAAGAGAGTGAATGTTTTTACAGATAGTCAGTACGCATTTGGCGTGGCCCATAGTTTTGGCCGTTTGTGGAGAGAAAGAGGTTTCATTACGTCCCATGGGACTAAGATTCAACATGGTCAGCTAGTTAACGACTTGTTGGAATCTCTAACCTTGCCGACTGAAGTTGCGATTGTAAAATGCAGTGCTCATAAAGCAATCACGGATGTTGTTGGTCGTGGGAATGCTTTTGCTGATGAAACCGCTAAACAGACAGCTAGAGACATGATGAGCAGAATGTATGTTGCTACGTCTGCAAGATGGATTGCTGAGTCTGGAATGTGTGAGGATACAATGGAAAGTGTGAAAGAGATTCAGAAAGAGGCAACTGAGGAGGAAAAACGTGTATGGAGAGAAAGTACGGGCAAGTTGGATTCAAATGGGTGTTGGATTGATTTGACAGAACAGCAGCGTTGGATGTTGCCTGATGCGTATGTGCTTGCAGTGGTGACAATGGCGCATGGAGTAGCGCATATAAGTTCTAAAGGAAACTGTAAGATGTTGGCTCCAGTCTGGAAGAATGATGGGATCAGTAAGTGTGCAGAGAGAGTGGTGAAAAATTGTATGGTATGCCTGATGCATAATCCTGGCAAGGGAACTCCAACTCCTGCTGGTCACTTCGCTCCTCCTTCCTGCCCCTTTGAAGTGATTCAGTTAGACTTCATTCACATGGATCGCTGTAATAATCTGAAATACGTCCTGGTGGTAGTTTGTGCTTTTTCCAGGTGGATCGAAGCATACCCACTAAAGAACAATACTGCCCTATCAACTGCCAAAATTCTTCTCAAAGAATATTTCCCTAGATATGGTATGCCACGGATTGTATGGTCAGATAACGGAAGTGAGTTTATAGGGAAAGTTATGCAGAGTGTGTGTGCTGGCCTAGGCATAAAACAGAAGTTCCACAGTGCGAACCATCCCCAGTCTGCTGGTTTAGTGGAGGGTTACAATGGCACCCTCAAGCTGAATCTAGCTAAAATACAAGCATCCACAGGTTTACCCTGGCCAGACGCACTTCCTTTGGCTTTGTTATCAACGAGAGCAACTGTACATTCTAGAGTGGGGCTTAGCCCCTATGAGATTGTCTTTGGCCGCCCGGCAAATATTTGGGGTGTGCCGAGGCCTAAGGAGTTTTGTTCTCTAGAATATCCTATGTTGATAGACTACCTTTACGACTTGACTGCTAAATTGAGTCTTATTCACCAACAGGTTTTCGATGCATTGCCAAAGCCTCCGGAGAGTCCAGGGCATCAGCTGAAACCCGGCGATCAAGTTGTAATAAGAAACTTCGCGAGGACGAAGAACCTTCAGCCCAGATACGTCGGCCCCTTCCAGGTCCTGCTTGTGACAAGAACCGCAGTTCGTGTAGCTGGTCGCAAGCACTGGGTACACGCGTCTCACGTCAAACGTGTACCTTTGCCACTTCCTTACGACGACTGGGTGAAGAAGGGAATTGGTGCCTCCGAATTTGAACGCACACCAAAGTTCATCCCTTTCAGCGATGCCGAATTGATCACCGACACTCCAAACTCTGACTCTCCTCCTGAAAAGACTCCTTTGAACTCTGAACATTTGTCCCCTGCATCAGAAAAAACTCTGTCATCTGCGAACTTGAACACTGCAACAGCTACCAGTGATACACTATTTGCCGATCAAACAGTACCTGCGAAGCAAAGATACAATTTACGACCTCGTAATATGGACAAATAAAGCAGGCAACTGCCCATTGTGATATTTTGAAATTTTGAACTTTTGCCTTCAGCCAGGAAGTTTGCTATTGTTTATTGTTTTTAAAATTGCCTTGCCGTCTGGGTAGCCGTAGGGTCGTGACTGTGTGCCTAGTTGAATCTGCGGGGGTCTGACACAAGGTCGATCTTTCTGTTGGTTCTGGGAACTCCCAGGGCTGATAGAGGCATTTTCATCTACGTACACATCATCAGTGGTCGCGAGCGGATTGTAGAAGATGGAGCTTCCTGCGCTGCAACGAGAAAATGTGATTTATGTTCGCAGAAACAGACTTTACAGAATTCTTCACAGCAAATGCTTTTTGATACAATGTGCCATTACATTTTTGATTGTTTTGATAACGTTGGTGGGTGGAATCGTTTTCGGTATGAGTTTGATTTTTGTGCCAGTAACTACAGTACCTCCCCTTGATCCTGTTACTTCTACTGTTTCCTCTATACACTCTTTTCACTCGTTTTCTGAACATGAGCAAGCTCGACGCTCAGAATTCATTAATAACACTTTTGTACAGCTCTTGCATCAACACCAACTGGTAGTTAACACTACAGACTGCTGGGTGTGTGGCTTGATACCCCACACTATGGATAAAGGTATTCCCTATCTGGTTTTGCCTTTCAGCTACAATGGATCATTTCAGGCCCTTCAAACCATCTTTGCTTATGCCCTTGAAACCTATCCTCCACGTCCACCACGTTCCACTAAATATAACTCTGCCAACAAAGCTTTAGTCCAGGGAATTATTGACATGATCAAGGACGTCAATAATACTCCATCTTACCCTAGAGACGAATTGCGAGTATATTTGAGTTGGAATTCTTCAGAGTATCGCCTTAGTTTGGGAGAAAGCAAGCGTAAAAGCTCAACTCCAATCTGGGTCGTACCTCACCGAGGTCAGGTCTGTTTGCAAGGTAATGGGAGAAATCCGAGAGCTCAGCTAGGGAGGAGTGAGTGCGTAGAGACTTATGTGTTTCCGGCTAACTCTTCCCCTGCCTTTCTTACTGCTAGGGGTACCTACTTCATCTGTCGAGACCGAGCTTATACATGGTTGCCTGCCGACTTTTCAGGTTCATGTTATATTGCTCGATTGTTACCTCCGACATACACTGCTTCATCTGACTACCACAAAACCAGAGTAGCGAGAGGTGTCTTCAGCAAGGAAGATACTGCTGGTCAGGAAGCTGGAGACTTCTTTAAAGGTTTCCTACCGTTCTGGGGGCCTATGGCCAATAGTAGAAACATACGTCAGCTAACACGGGTAGTTGAATCTACTATTACCGAAACTGCTGGTGCCCTTAGCAATTTGACAGCTGAGCTTCAGGCGGATAGACTCATGACGTTGCAGAATCGTATGGTTCTAGACGTTATACTTGCAGATCGAGGTGGGGTATGCAGAATGATCCAATCGAGCTGCTGTGTCTTTATTCCTAATAATGCTCCAACAGTCTATGAGGCGATCTCTAAGCTACACAAGATTTCCGACTCTATACACGTAGACAAGGGAAACTGGTCCTTCATGGAGTGGTTTTGGACTCTGATCTCAGCGTGGGGATGGAAGGTTCTAATGGTCATTGGTGTCATCTTAGTATTCCTATTCTCATGCTGCCTGATTATCCAGTGTGGTCCTGCTCTGTGTAGTCTTTGTGCTGCAACTTGTTTTAGGAAACCACCTGCGTTTGGAGAAAAGGCACGAGAAAGGATGATGATACAACAGCATGTCACTGACCTGATGAGCATAGAATTAGATTCTGACATAGACTGAGTAATTGCCTATGTAAGGGCAAAAGGAGGGTCTGAGGTTCCGTGACGATTTGAACCCGTGTTTTCAATATTGTCGGAAATACATAATATTGGTATCAGCGAACCGCAAATGATCCATTTAGCATATCCTGGTGTTTTCGCTATGCTACGAGCAAGAGCACTCCTGTTATGAACACATTTCTGATCTACCCACGGCATCCATCTTAGATCATGGCAGCCATTTTGTGTTTCTTGCCCTCACATACGCAATAACCTCTGATCACTTCATTTCGATTAAGGACACGTAGCCTTAGCCGGAGATTCACCTCTTTCATGACACGTGCACCTTAAACCAGATCACGCTGTAGCTGCATGACTCGACAAAGGCTGCCTCCTCTGCCCGAGGCCAGTCCTGCTTAACTGGTCTTCGTGTCCATTGTCCTGATCACGATTAGGCGGCCGAAGCCGGTAGCCTTGCCCATTTACAACCCACAAACATCTCTTATCCCGCTTTCCTATCTTCCACACCTGGCTCCGTTCCTTTCTTTCTGAATCTTTATTAGGGGGAGGTAACGAAATTTACGATGAGGCGGTCCGGCTCTTGAATGCAATATTGACAAGGGATTGTGATGAACTAGTGGGAACCCCTCTTCGTAGATGTTTGGTATCAGATTTTATCGACGGTTCCTGTGTAACGCCAAATATTTATTGTTTTAGACACAAAGGTTTTGAGAATGTATTACATGTAAAGAATTCGCCCCCAGCTTAAAATTTAGTATATAAGGAGCAACCCTCTTTGTACAAATTGAACAGGCTCCTAGACACTGCCCATGCGTGGTTTCTGTGACTTCTGTGTCCCTGCAGTAATAAACCTTTGGTCTTTGACGCCACCATCGAGAAGCCCGTGTTTCTGTTCATTTGCGCACCAAGGCAGGTGGAACTCCGGGGTCTTTGGGTGTTGTTCCCTGACACCTCTGGACGGAACCAAAAAGTCCAGAACTCCAGTGCTGTGAGGGCTGGTGTGGTGAGGGCTGGTGAAGTGAGGGCTGGTGCTTTAAGGGCTGGTGAAGTGAGGGCTGGTGCTGTGAGGGCTGGTGCAGTGAGGGCTGGTGCTGAGAGGGCTGGTGCGGTGAGGGCTGGTGCGGTGAGGGCTGGTGAAGTGAGGGCTGGTGCTCTGAGCGCTGGTGAAGTGAGGGCTGGTGCTGTGAGGGCTGGTGCAGTGAGGGCTGGTGCTGTGAGGGCTGGTGCGGTGAGGGCTGGTGCAGTGAGGGCTGGTGCAGTGAGGACTGGTGCAGTGAGGACTGGTGCTGTGGGGGCTGGTGCTGTGAGGGCTTGTGCTGTGAGGGCTGCTGCTGTGGTGCAGTGAGGGATGGTGCAGTGAGGGCTAGTGCTGTGAGGGCTGGTGCAGTGAGGGCTGGTGCTGTGAGGGCTGGTGCAGTGAGGGCTGGTGCTGTGAGGGCTGGTGCTCTGAGGGCTGGTGCTAGAGGGCTGGTGCAGTGAGGGCTGGTGCAGTGAGGGCTGGTGCTGTGAGGGCTGGTGCTGTGAGGGCTGGTGCTCTGAGGGCTGGCAAAGTGAGGGCTGGTGCTGTGAGGGCTGGTGCAGTGAGGGCTGGTGCTGTGAGTGCTGGTGCGGTGAGGGCTGGTGCAGTGAGGGCTGCTGCAGTGAGGGCTGGTGCTGTGAGAGCTGGAGCAGTGAGGGCTGGTGCGGTGAGGGCTGGTGCGGTGAGGGCTGGTGCTGCGAGGGCTGGTGCTGCGAGGGCTGGTGCTGTGAGGGCTGGTGCAGTGGTGCAGTGAGGGCTGATCCAGTGAGGGCTAGTGCTGTGAGGGCATTTGCTATGATGACTGGTGCTCCGAGGGCTGGTGCAGTGAGGGCTGGTGCAGTGAGGGCTGGTGCGGTGAGGGCTGGTGCTGTTAGGGCTGGTGCAGTGAGGGCTGCTGTAGTGAGGGCTGGTGCTGTGGTGCAGTGAGGGCTGGTGCAGTGAGGGCTAGTGCTGTGAGGGCTGGTGCTGTGATGGCTGGTGCTCTGAGGGCTGGTGCAGTGAGGGCTGGTGCAGTAAGGGCTGGTGCTGTGAGGGCTGGTGCGGTGAGGGCTGGTGCTGTTAGGGCTGGTGCTGTGAGGGCTGCTACAGTGAGGGCTGGTGCTGTGGTGCAGTGAGGGCTGGTGCAGTGAGGGCTAGTGCTGTGAGGGCTGGTGCTGTGATGGCTGGTGCTCTGAGGGCTGGTGCAGTGAGGGCTGGTGCAGTTAGGGCTGGTGCTGTGAGGGCTGGTGCATTGAGGGCTGGTGCTGTGAGGGCTGGTGCTGTGAGGGCTGGTGCAGTGAGGGCTGGTGCAGTGAGGGCTAGTGCTGTGAGGGCTGGTGCTGTGATGGCTGGTGCTCTGAGGGCTGGTGCAGTGAGGGCTGGTGCAGTTAGGGCTGTTGCTGTGAGGGCTGGTGCAGTGAGGGCTGGTGCTGTGAGGGCTGGTGCAGTGAGGGGTGGTGCTGTGAGGGCTGGTGCAGTGAGAGATGGTACTGTGAGGGCTGGTGCAGTGAGGGCTGGCGCATTGAGGGCTGGTGCTGTGAGGGCTAGTGCTGTAAGGGCTTGTGCAGTGAGGGCTGGTGCTGTGGTGCAGTGAGGGCTGGTGCAGTGAGGGCTAGTGCTGTGAGAACTGGTGCTGTGATGGCTGGTGCTCTGAGGGCTGGTGCAGTGAGGGCTGGTGCAGTGAGATCTGGTGCTGTGAGGGCTGGTGCGGTGAGGGCTGGTGCAGTGAGGGCTGGTGCGGTGAGGGCTGGTGCAGTGAGGGCGGGTGCTGTGAGGGCTGGTGAAGTGAGGGCTGGTGCTCTGAGGGCTGGTGAAGTGAGGGCTGGTGCTGTGAGGGCTGGTGCAGTGAGGGCTGGTGCTGTGAGGGCTGGTGCTGTGAGGGCTGGTGCTGTGAGGGCTGGTGCAGTGAGGGCTGGTGCTGTGAGGGCTGGTGCGGTGAGGGCTGGTGCTGTGAGGGCTGGTGCTCTGAGGGCTGGTGAAGTGAGGGCTGGTGCTGTGAGGGATGGTGCAGTGAGGGCTGGTGCAGTGAGGGCTGGTGCAGTGAGGGCTGGTGAAGTGAGGGCTGGTGCTGTGGTGCAGTGAGGGCTGGTGCAGTGAGGGCTGGTGCTGAGAGGGCTGGTGCAGTGAGGGCTGGTGCGGTGAGGGCTGGTGAAGTGAGGGCTGGTGCTCTGAGGGCTGCTGCAGTGAGGGCAGGTGCTGTGAGGGCTGGTGCAGTGAGGACTGGTGCAGTGAGGTCTGGTGCAGTGAGGGCTGGTGCAGTGAGGGCTGGTACGGTGGGGCGGTGGAGGCTGGTGTGGTGATGGCTGGTGCTTTGAAGGCTGGTGCTGTGAGGGCTGCTGCAGTGAGGCTTGGTGCTGTGAGGGCTGGTGCAGTGAGGGCTGCTGCAGTGAGGGCTGGTGCAGTGAGGGCTGGTTCTGTGAGGGCTGGTGCTGTGAGGGCTTTTGCAGCGAGGGCTGGTGCAGTGAGGGCTTGTGCAGTGAGGGCTAGTGCTGTGAGGGCTGCTGCAGTGAGGGCTGGTGCTGTGAGGGCTGGTGCGGTGAGGGCTGGTGCTGTGAGGGCTGGTGCAGTGGTGCAGTGAGGGCTGGTGCAGTGCAGGCTGGTGCTGTGAGGGCTGGTGCAGTGAGGGCTGGTGCGGTGAGGGCTGGTGCGGTGAGGGCTCGTGCTGTGAGGGCTGGTGAAGTGAGGGCTGGTGCTCTGAGGGCTGGTGAAGTGAGGGCTGGGGCTGTGAGGGCTGGTGCTCTGAGGGCTGGTGAAGTGAGGGCTGGTGCTGTGAGGGCTGGTGCAGTGAGGGCTGGTGCTGTGAGGGCTGGTGCGGTGAGGGCTGGTGCAGTGAGGGCTGCTGCAGTGAGGGCTGGTGCTGTGAGAGCTGGAGCAGTGAGGGCTGGTGCGGTGAGGGCTGGTGCAGTGAGGGCTGGTGCGGTGAGGGCTGGTGCTGCAAGGGCTGGTGCTGTGAGGGCTGGTGCTGTGAGGGCTGATGCAGTGGTGCAGTGAGGGCTGATCCAGTGAGGGCTAGTGCTGTGAGGGCTTTTGCTGTGATGGCTGGTGCTCCGAGGGCTGGTGCAGTGAGGGCTGGTGTGGTGATGGCTGGTGCTGTTAGGGCTGGTGCTGTGAGGGCTGCTGCAGTGAGGGCTGGTGCTGTGGTGCAGTGAGGGCTGGTGCAGTGAGGGCTAGTGCTGTGAGGGCTGGTGCTGTGATGGCTGGTGCTCTGAGGGCTGGTGCAGTGAGGGCTGGTGCAGTTAGGGCTGGTGCAGTGAGAGCTGGTGCGGGGAGGGCTGGTGCGGTGAGGGCTGGTGCTCAGAGGGCTGGTGAAGTGAGGGCTGGTGCTGTGAGGGCTGGTGCAGTGAGATCTGGTGCTGTGAGGGCTGGTGCAGTGAGGGCTGGTGCAGTGAGGGCTGGTGCTGTGAGGGCTAGTGCTATAAGGGCTTGTGCTGTGAGGGCTGGTGCTGTGGTGCAGTGAGGGCTGGTACAGTGAGGGCTAGTGCTGTGAGGGCTGGTGCTGTGATGGCTGGTGCTCTGAGGGCTGGTGCAGTGAGGGCGGTGCAGTGAGATCTGGTGCTGTGAGGGCTGGTGCGGTGAGGGCTGGTGCAGTGAGGGCTGGTGCTGTGAGGGCTGGTGCAGTGAGGGCTGGTGCTGTGAGGGCAGGTGCGGTGAGGGCTGGTGAAGTGAGGGCTGGTGCTGTGAGGGTTGGTGAAGTGAGGGCTGGTGCTCTGAGGGCTGGTGAAGTGAGGGCTGGTGCTGTGAGTGCTGGTGAAGTGAGGGCTGGTGCTGTGAGTGCTGGTGAAGTGAGGGCTGGTGCTGTGAGGGCTGGTGCTGTGAGGGCTGGTGTGGTGAGGGCTGGTGAAGTGAGGGCTGGTGCTTTAAGGGCTGGTGAAGTGAGGGCTGGTGCTGTGAGGGCTGGTGCAGTGAGGGCTGGTGCTGAGAGGGCTGGTGCGGTGAGGGCTGGTGCGGTGAGGGCTGGTGAAGTCAGGGCTGGTGCTCTGAGCGCTGGTGAAGTGAGGGCTGGTGCTGTGAGGGCTGGTGCAGTGAGGGCTGGTGCTGTGAGGGCTGGTGCGGTGAGGGCTGGTGCAGTGAGGGCTGGTACAGTGAGGACTGGTGCAGTGAGGACTGGTGCTGTGGGGGCTGGTGCTGTGAGGGCTTGTGCTGTGAGGGCTGCTGCTGTGGTGCAGTGAGGGATGGTGCAGTGAGGGCTAGTGCTGTGAGGGCTGGTGCAGTGAGGGCTGGTGCTGTGAGGGCTGGTGCGGTGAGGGCTGGTGCTGTGAGGGCTGGTGCTCTGAGGGCTGGTGAAGTGAGGGCTGGTGCTGTGAGGGCTGGTGCAGTGAGGGCTGGTGCAGTGAGGGCTGGTGCTGTGAGGGCTGGTGCTGTGAGGGCTGGTGCTCTGAGGGCTGGCGAAGTGAGGGCTGGTGCTGTGAGGGCTGGTGCAGTGAGGGCTGGTGCTGTGAGTGCTGGTGCGGTGAGGGCTGGTGCAGTGAAGGCTGCTGCAGTGAGGGCTGGTGCTGTGAGAGCTGGAGCAGTGAGGGCTGGTGCGGTGAGGGCTGGTGCGGTGAGGGCTGGTGCTGCGAGGGCTGGTGCTGCGAGGGCTGGTGCTGTGAGGGCTGGTGCAGTGGTGCAGTGAGGGCTGATCCAGTGAGGGCTAGTGCTGTGAGGGCTTTTGCTGTGATGACTGGTGCTCCTAAGGCTGGTGCAGTGAGGGCTGGTGCAGTGAGGGCTGGTGCGGTGAGGGCTGGTGCTGTTAGGGCTGGTGCTGTGAGGGCTGCTGTAGTGAGGGCTGGTGCTGTGGTGCAGTGAGGGCTGGTGCAGTGAGGGCTAGTGCTGTGAGGGCTGGTGCTGTGATGGCTGGTGCTCTGAGGGCTGGTGCAGTGAGGGCTGGTGCAGTAAGGGCTGGTGCTGTGAGGGCTGGTGCGGTGAGGGCTGGTGCTGTTAGGGCTGGTGCTGTGAGGGCTGGTGCAGTGAGGGCTGGTGCTGTGGTGCAGTGAGGGCTGGTGCAGTGAGGGCTAGTACTGTGAGGGCTGGTGCTGTGATGGCTGGTGCTCTGAGGGCTGGTGCAGTGAGGGCTGGTGCAGTTAGGGCTGGTGCTGTGAGGGCTGGTGCATTGAGGGCTGGTGCTGTGAGGGCTGGTGCAGTGAGGGCTGGTGCAGTGAGGGCTAGTGCTGTGAGGGCTGGTGCTGTGATGGCTGGTGCTCTGAGGGCTGGTGCAGTGAGGGCTGGTGCAGTTAGGGCTGGTGCTGTGAGGGCTGGTGCAGTGAGGGCTGGTGCTGTGAGGGCTGGTGCAGTGAGGGCTGGTGCTGTGAGGGCTGGTGCAGTGAGAGATGGTACTGTGAGGGCTGGTGCAGTGAGGGCTGGCGCATTGAGGGCTGGTGCTGTGAGGGCTAGTGCTGTAAGGGCTTGTGCAGTGAGGGCTGGTGCTATGGTGCAGTGAGGGCTGGTGCAGTGAGGGCTAGTGCTGTGAGAACTGGTGCTGTGATGGCTGGTGCTCTGAGGGCTGGTGCAGTAAGGGCTGGTGCAGTGAGATCTGGTGCTGTGAGGGCTGGTGCGGTGAGGGCTGGTGCTGTGAGGGCTGGTGCAGTGAGGGCTGCTGCAGTGAGGGCTGGTGCTGTGGTGCAGTGAGGGCTGGTGCAGTGAGGGCTGGTGCTGAGAGGGCTGGTGCGGTGAGGGCTGGTGCGGTGAGGGCTGGTGAAGTGAGGGCTGGTGCTCTGAGGGCTGCTGCAGTGAGGGCAGGTGCTGTGAGGGCTGGTGCAATGAGGACTGGTGCAGTGAGGTCTGGTGCGAGAGGGCTGTTACGGTGAGGGCTGGTGCTGTGAGGGCTGGTGCAGTGAGGGCTGGTGCTGTGAGGGCTGGTGAAGTGAGGGCTGGTGCTGTGAGGGCTGGTGCTGTGAGGGCTTGTGCAGTGAGGGCTGGTGCTGTGGTGCAGTGAGGGCTGGTGCAGTGAGGGCTAGTGCTGTGAGGGCTGGTGCTGTGATGGCTGGTGCTGTGATGGCTGGTGCAGTGAGGGCTGGTGCAGTGAGGGCTGGTGCAGTGAAGGCTGGTGCTGTGAGGGCTGGTGCGGTGAGGGCTTCTGCAGTGAGGGCTGGTGCAGTGAGGGCTGGTGCAGTGAGGGCTGGTGCTGTGAGGGCTGGTGCTCTGAGGGCTGGTGAAGTGAGGGCTGCTGCTGTGAGGGCTGGTGCAGTGAGGGCTGGTGCGGTGAGGGCTGTGACGGTGAGGGCTGGTGCTGTGAGGGCTGGTGCAGTGAGGGCTGGTGCAGAGAGGGCTGGTGCAGTGAGGGCTGGTGCTGTGAGGGCTGGTGCTGTGAGGGCTTGCGCAGTGAGGGCTGGTGCTGTGGTGCAGTGAGGGCTGGTGCAGTGAGGGCTAGTGCTGTGAGGGCTGGTGCTGTGATGGCTGGTGCTCTGAGGGCTGGTGCAGTGAGGGCTGGTGCTGTGAGGGCTGGTGCGGTGAGGGCTGGTGCAGTGAGGGCTGGTGCAGTGAGGGCTGGTGCAGTGAGGGCTGGTGCTGTGAGGGCTGGTGCTCTGAGGGCTGGTGAAGTGAGGGCTGGTGTTGTGAGGGCTGGTGCAGTGAGGGCTGGTGCGGTGAGTGGAGTTCTGGACTTTTTATTAAGGTCCAGAGGTGTCAGGGACAACACCTGAAGACCCCTGAGTTCTACCTGTCTCGGTGCACAAATAAACAGAAACACGGGCTTCTCGATGGTGGCGTCAAAGACCAAAGGTTTATTACTGCAGGGACACAGAAGTCACAGAAACTACACACGGGCAGATTCTAGGAGCCTGTTCGATTTGCACAAAGTGGGTTGCTCCTTAAATACAGTATTTCTAGCTGGGGGCAACATTCTCCACATACCCGTGTGTTTCTAAACCTTTATGTTCAAAACAATAAATATTTGGCGTTACACAGGAATCGTCAACAATATCTGATGTCAAAACATTACGAATGAGAGGTTCCCACTGTTCCATCATAATCCTATTTCATCTCTTCATTCAAGAGCCGGACCGCCTCATCGTAAATTTCGTTACCTCCCCCTAATAAAGGCCCAGAAGGAAAGGAGCAGAGCCAGGTGCAGAAGATACAAAAACAGGATAAGAGATGTTTGTGGGTTGTAAATGGGCAAGGCTACCAGCTTCGGCCGCCTAATCATGATCAGGCCAACGAACACGAGAACCAGTATAGCAGGACTGGCCTCAGGCAGAGGAGGCAGCTTTTGCCGAGTCATGCGGCCACAGCGTTTCTGTCCTCAGGTGCACGTGTCATTAGCAAGGTGAATCGCCGGCTAAAGCCTACGTGTCCTTAAGTGAAATGAATTGATCAGAGGTCACTGTGTGTCCATTGACTATGTGAGGGCAAGAATACAAGATGGATGCCATAATCTAAAATTGATGCCATGGGTGTATCGGAAATGTGGTTATAACAGGAGTGCTCTTGCTCGTAGCATAGCGAAAACACCAGGATATACTAAATGGACCATTTGCGGTTCACTGGTACCAAAATTATGTGTTTATGACAATGTTGAAAACACGGGTTCAAATCGTCACGGAACCTCAGACCCTCCTTTTGCCCTACATAGGCAATTACTCAGTCTATGTCAGAGTCTATCTCGATGTTCATTAGGTCAGTGATATGTTGTTGCATCATCATCCTTTCTCGCACCTTGTCTCCAAACACAGGCGGTTTTCTGAAACAGGTTGCAGCACAGAGGCTACACAGAGCGGGACCACATTGGATAATAAGGCAGCACGAGAATAGGAATACTAAGATAATACCAACGACCATCAGAACATTCCATCCCCACGCTGATAGTAGAGTCCAAAGCCACTCCATTAAGGACCAATTTCCCTTGTCTACGTGAATAGAGTCGGAAATCTTGTGTAGCTTAGAGATCGCTTCGTATACGGTCGGAGCATTATTGGGGATAAAAACACAGCAGCTCGATTGGATCATTCTGCATACCCCACCTCGATCTGCAAGTATTACGTCAAGAACCATACGGTTCTGTAACGTCATGAGACGGTCCGCCTGGAGCTCAGCTGTTAAATTACTAAGGTCACCAGCAGTTTCTGTAATAGGAGATTCAACTACCCGTGTTAGCTGACGTAGATTTCTACTATTGGCCATAGGCCCCCAGAACGGAAGGAAACCTTTGAAAAAGTCTCCGGCTTCCTGACCAGCGGTATCTTCTTTGCTGAAAACACCTCTTGCTACTCTGGTCTTGTGATAATCTGGGGAAGCAGTGTATGTCGGAGGCAACAGTCGAGCAATATAGCATGAACCTGAAAAGTCACCAGGCAGCCATGTATATGCCCTATCCTGACAGATGAAATAGGTACCCTTAGCAGTTAGGAAGGCAGGGGAAGAGTTTGACGGATACACATAAGTCTCAACACAATCACTCTTCCCTAGCCGAGCTCTTGGATTTCTCCCATTGCCTTGCAAGGAGAATTGACCTCGGTGAGGTACGACCCAGACTGGAGTGGAGCTCTTACGCTTGCTTTCACCCAAACTGATGCTATACTCCATAGAGTTCCAACTCAGATAAACTCGTAGTTCATCTCTAGGGACAGATGGGGAGTTATTGACGTCTTTAATCATGTCAGTTATTCCCTTTATCAAGGCTTTATTAACGGAGCTATACTTAGCGGAACGTGGAGGACGCGGGGGATAGGTCTCGAGAGCATAGACAAATACAGTTTGGAAGGCCCGACATGATCCATTATAGCTAAAAGGCAAGACCAGGTAGGGAATGCCTTTATCCATAGTGTGTGGTATCAAACCACACACCCAGCAGTTTGTTGTGTTAACTACCAGTTGGTGTTGATGCAAGAGCTGTACAAAAGTGTTATTTATAAATTCTGAGCGTTGAGCTTGCTCATGTTCGGGGAACGGATGAAAGGAATGAAAAGAAGCAATAGTAGGAGAAACAAGATCAAGGGGAGGTACTGTAGTTGTTATCGGTGAAAAAATTAACTGGATACCAAAGACGATTCCACCCACCAACGTTATTAAAACAATCAAAAACGTAATTGCACATTGCATCAGAAAACATTTGTTATGAAGAATCTTGTAGAGTCTATTTCTGCGAACATGAATTACATTCTCTCGGTGCAGCCCAGGAAGCTCCATCTTCTACAACCGCTCGCGACCACTGATGATATGTACGTAGTTGAAAATGCCTCTATCAGCCCTGGGAGTTCCCAGAACCAACAGAAAGACCGACCTTGTGTCTGGCCCCCGCAGATTCAACTAGGCACAAAGCCACGACCCTACGGCTACCCAGACGGCAAGGTAATTAAAACAACAGAAATACACAATATTCAGCAAGCTTCCTGGCTGGAGGCAATGTATCAGATCAGAATATGAAAAATAGGCAGTTTCCTGCTTTATTAGTCCTCAGAATGAGAACGTAGGTTGTATCTCAGTTTTCCTGGAGCAGTTTGATCTGGAAATAGTCTATATTCAGCAGGAGTTACAATGTTCGAGTTCGCAGAGGGCAAATGTTCGTTTGATGCAAAGGACAAATGTTCAGTGTTCAAAGGAGCAGTTTCAGAAGGGGAGTCAGAGTTCGGTGAATCAGTTATCAGTTCTGCATCACTGAAAGGAACATATCTAGGAACCGGTTCGGTTTCAGAGGCACCAATTCCTTTTCTCACCCAATTATCATAAGGGAGTGGAAGGGGTACAAGCTTAGTATGTGTCGCGTGGACCCAATTTTTTCTTCCAGCCACACGTACAGCAGTCCTTGTCGCCAACAGTACTTGGAACGGGCCGACGAACTTGGGTTGAAGGTTCCTGGTCCGTCCAAAGTTCCTGATAACAATATAGTCGCCGGGTTTCAGCTGATGACCTGGACTTTCCGGAGGCTTTGGCAATGCATCGAAAACCTGTTGGTGAATGAGACTCAATTTAGAAGTCAAGTCAAAAAGGTAATCAATTAGCATTGGGTATTCCAGTTGTTTGAACTCCCTCGGTCTAGGTACCCCCCAAACATTAGCAGGGCGACCGAACACAATCTCATAGGGGCTAAGCCCTACTCGAGAATGCACAGTCGCTCTTGTGGATAACAGGGCCAAAGGTAGTGCGTCAGGCCAGGACAAGCCCGTGGAGGCTTGTATCTTGGCCAGTTTCAGCTTGAGGGTGCCATTGTACCCTTCTACTAAACCTGCTGACTGGGGGTGATTCGCACTGTGAAACTTTTGCTTAATATTCAAACCTGCACACACACTCTGCATAACTTTCCCTACGAATTCACTCCCGTTATCTGACCATACAATCCGTGGCATACCATACCTGGGGAAGTATTCTTTTAGGAGAATTTTAGCAGTGGACATGGCAGTGTTATCTTTTAGTGGGTATGCTTCGATCCACCTTGAAAAAGCACAGACTACCACTAGGACGTACTTAAGGTTGTTACATCGATCCATGTGAATGAAATCCAACTGGATCACTTCGAAGGGGCAAGAAGGAGGAGCGAAGTGACCAGCGGGTGTGGGGATTGCCTTGCCAGGATTATGCATCAGGCATATCATGCAATTTTTCACCACTCTTTCTGCACACTTACTAATTCCATCATTCTTCCAGACTGGAGCCAACATCTTACAAATCCCTTTAGAACTGATGTGCGCTGCTCCATGCGCCATCGTTACCACCGCAAGCACATACGCATCAGGCAACATCCAACGCTGCTGCTCCGACAAATCAATCCAACATCCACTCGAGTCCAATTTACCCGTACCCTCTTTCCACGCAAGTTTTTCCTCTTCAGTCGTTGCTTCCTGAATTGCTTTCACACTTTCCTCTGTGTCCTCACACATTCCTGATTCCGTAATCCATCTTGCAGACATTGCAACATACATCCTACTCATCGTATTCCTAGCTGTCTGTTTAGCGGTCTCATCAGCAAAGGCATTTCCACGACCAACATCATCCGTGATTGCTCGATGAGCACTGCACTTCACAATCGCAACTTCAGTCGGTAAGGTTAGAGATTCCAACAAGTCATTGACTAGCTGACCATGCTGGATCTTAGTCCCATGGGACGTAATAAAACCTCTTTCCTTCCACAATCGGCCAAAACTATGCGCTACACCGAACGCGTACTGACTATCTGTGAACACATTCACTCTCTTTCCCTTAGCTAAAACACACGCTCTAGTCAATGCAATTAATTCTGCAGCTTGGGCAGAATTCTGACTCACTCTTGCAGTCTCCACAATCGTACTCAAAGTCGTTACTGCATAGGCAGCTGTTACATCACCATTCTCCAATTTAAAACAAGACCCGTCCACATACAATGTGCCATCTGGATCTGATAATGGAGTGTCTTTAAGATCAATCCGTCCTTTTGTCTCCTCCTCGGTTCTGAAACAACAGTCATGTGGTTCAGAATCACTCGACTCCTGACTAGTCGGCAACAATGTTGCTGGATTCAATACATTGCATCTTTTAATCTGAATATGGCTTGCTAGCAGTGTCAGCTCGTAGCCTGATAATCTAGCACTGGTAAGGTGCTGTGTCTTGGTTCGGTTCATGAGCGTGTCCACGGCGTGTGGAACCATGACCACTAGCATGTTGTTCATGACCAAACCAGCAGATTGTCGAATGGACGCTGCAGCTGCTGCTGTAGCTCTCAAGCAACTAGGCAATGCTCTGGCTACCGGATCTAATGTTGATGAAAAATACGCACAAGGGCGTTGTTTATCACCAAATCGTTGCGTCAGCACACTCAACGCGCAACCTTCTCTCTCGTGAACATAGAGTGTAAATGGCTTACTGTAGTCAGGTGTACCCAACACCGGAGCTGAACACAGTGCATTTCGTAACTCAGAGAAACTTTGCTGACATTCGGCAGACCATGGCACCGGACTCGGAACACCTTTTCCAGTCAAGGCCACCAATGGTTTTGCCAAAAGAGAAAAATTTGGGATCCATTGCCTGCAGTATGAGGTAATACCTAAAAACGCACGCACTTCTCTCTGTGTGCTAGGAACATTCATCTGCGTAATTGCTTTTATTCTCTCTGGGGTCAACCTTCTTCCCTCCTTTGACAAGAGATGACCTAGGTAGGTCACTTCTTGACAACAATATTGCATTTTGGAAGGTGACACCTTGTGATTCAAATCAGACAAATGATTCAATAAAGAAATTGTAGCTGCTTTGCAAGTTTCCTTGTCATCGGCAGCCACTAGAAGATCATCGACATATTGCACTAAAGCAGAACCAGGAGGAAGTACAAAAGAATCTAACTGACTTTTTAATGCCTGACTGTAAATGGATGGACTTTCACAATATCCTTGTGGAGCACGTTTAAACCTGAAGCTTCGGCCTCCTAAAGAGAGGCCGAAAATATCTCTGCTTTCCTCGGCTATCGGAATGCTGAAAAAGGCATTCTTCAAGTCGATAACTGAGAACCATGTGGCTGTAGCAGGAATCAACGTTAACAATGCAGTAATGTCTGGGACCATAGGGAACTGTGGGATCACAATTTTGTTAACCTCTCTAAGGTCTATTACAAATCTATAAACTGGAGGCTTTGAAGGATCAGTGCGTTTTAGAATTGGCAGTACAGGGCTGTTACAGACATTTCCTCTAGTTTCCTCTATTACGTCTTTCTTGATCAAATCTTGCACTATCAATAAGAGTGCACGTTCACCTTCACTAGAGATCTTGTATTGAGGGATTCGTGGAAATTTGACATTTGCTTTCAAAGTTACTACATAGGGTGGAATTTCCAAAAGACCTACATCGTTAGGACCAGTCGCCCAAAGAGTATCAGGGAGAGAACGCAGCTCCAGCGGGAGCGCATCCATTGACAAGTACATCGGGGAGATGATTCTCTTACCCAATGTAAGCTGTACTCCTGACGGAGAACAGTACAAAGTCGCGTACAGGCGTTTCAACAAGTCTAAACCAAGCAGGTTTTCATTACAACCAGTCATCAAAATCAGGGGTGCTTTCAATTGACGAGGTCCAACAGAAATAGACAAAGGACCAGATACGGGGTTTTGAACAGGGGCGCCTGAAAAACCTACTGAAACATTTGTTAAGCCAGACAAAGGTGCGCCAGGGAGTTTCGCATGTATGATAGAACTTTTTGCTGCACCAGTATCCAACAGAAACGGTTCGACTACACCTGATGTGGCTACTGCGACATAAGGCCCACTCTGATCTACTGGAACTGATACTACTCCCTCTCTTTGTCCATGGCTGTCCTAGTACTCATTCTGCGGAAATTCCTCACTAACTTCACAGTAATCCTCAACGTGATACTGTTGAGATCTAGTTGGCTGTGTAGATTGTCCATTTCGCTGATCAAAATAATTAGAAGGGCGATCATTCGTTTGTGGAGGCATAGCACCTCGTCCTCGACCTCTAGAATTTTGCGTAGAACCACCACGACCTCTCTGAGCTGCAGCAGCATTATTTTGTGCTTATACTGGACACTCATTCTTATAATGACCTTCCTTTTTGCAGTAAGCACACTGATTCCATTGGTATTGCGGTCTCTGAGAACCATAGTCGGTCCTTTGGTATGGCCCTTGCTGCGTGTTTGCCTGATTCGTGCGAGGCGGATATGCCTGCTGCAAAAGGACTTTAGTCTTTAAATCTTTTGTTTTCTTATCTGACTTTTCCTTCTCTTCTTTATCCCTATTTTCATAGTACTGGGCAGTTGCAAGTATTTGTGCAGTCGTAGAGACAGCCCACGCACTTTCAGAGTCTTTTAATTTATTACTGAGCTCTGGTAACAGATTGTGCACAAATTTATCAACAAATAATCTCTGGCCTCCTTCCGTGCTCATATCCTGACCACTGTGATCTACGAAAGTTTCTTCAAACCTGGTGAAAAAGTCGGAGACGCTTTCGTCTTTCTTCTGCCTGCATGCGGACAACTTGTCCCAATTAACGCGCAATGCTGGCACAGAGTTTTCATTAAATCGATTATTCTACCAGGCAAATCAGCAATTAGAGGTTCAGGTTTAGAACCCCCAATTTGTTGACCATCAGCCGCTATTATAGCCGCCCAATCACCACCTAGGGCAACTGGATGATTTTCTTTACGAATTTTAGCCCAAATTGGTTGCGGTACTACATTACCAAATAGCATGTCAATATCCGCTAAATTCATTACGCAAGCTTCAACCGTCTGGGCCAACTCTTTGTAATATCCAGCGGGATTTTTACGCGGATCTGGCAAGGCCTGTTTTACTGCTAGCACTTCGGCTCGTTTCCACGGAATGTGTATCCACACTCTCTGGAATTGGGCCGGAGCCGCTGCAATACCACGGACCGCATCAGCTTGCACAGCTTTGCGCCAAATTGGAGGAACTTCTCTCATAGGATATTGACGACCTTGTTTCGTACTATGTTTCTCTAAATCTCTTGGTGAACGGAGGGAAGGATCGAATCTAAAATCTAAAATTAGTTCCATTGCTTCTTTTATCTCCTGACCAACTATCATACCTGCAGCAAATTTTTGTTGAACATGAATTAATTCGTCTGGAATTAGTTCAGATTCGCTTTCCTCCCATTCTTCACGTAAAAGGGAACACATGACATCAAACACATAGCTCTGTGTCGGTTCATTCCATTGCATAAATGTATCTAATACATCTCGTACATTATACCTTCCAACTTTCGAAATCCACCTAAGGGCAGTAGAATCTAATATTCCTCGTTCTTCGCTACTAGGAAGCTGACTACGTCTCTGAACAGATTCAGAAGCAGGACTTCTAGTCAGACTTTTGTAAAAGGGAGATAGAATATTAGAGACAGATTCAGTGATTCTCCGACGAACAGAAAGCGGAGTCACATAGCTTGCAGAAGTTTGAAGTAGAGTAGTAGTCGGAACAGAGGAAACAGCAATAGTAGGGGTAGTAGGCAAAGTAGCTTGTGAAACAACAGGTATTAGTGGTACAGGCACAGGCAGAGGAGCTGGCAACCCTGGAAGAGGGGGTGCCGGAGGAATATTGTTAACCACAGGGAGTACAGGAGCTTGATTCAGGGGAGCAGGAGCAGGTATTGAGGTTCCGTGACGGTTCCGTGACGACTTGAACCCGTGTTTTTAAGTTTGTCGGAAATACATAAAAATGGTATCAGTGAACCGCAAATGATCCATTTAGTATATCCTAGTGTTTTCGCTACGCTACGAGCAAGAGCACTCCTTCCTTTGACATATTTCTGATATACCCACGGCATCCATCTTAGATCGTGGCCGCCATTTTGTGGTTCCTTGCCCTCACATATGCAATAGCCTCTGATCATTTCATTTACTTCACTTTGATTAAGGACACGTAGCCTTAGCCGGAGATTCACCTCTTACATGACACGTGCACCTTAAACCAGATCACGCTGAAGCTGCATGACTCGACAAAGGCTGCCTCCTCTGCCCGAGGCCAGCCCACCTGAACTGGTTTTCCTGTCCATTGTACCTGATCATGATTAGGCGGCCGAAGCCGGTAGCCTTGCCCATTTACAACCCACAAACATCTCTTATCCCGCTTTTCTATCTTCTGCACCTGGCTCTGTTCCTTTCCTTCTGGGCCTTTATTAGGGGGAGGTAACGAACTTTACGATGAGGCGGTCCGGGTCTTGAATGCAATATTGACAAGGGATTGTGATGGACTGGTGGGAACCCCTCTTCGTGATGTTTGGTATCAGATATTATCGACAGTTCCTGTGTAACGCCAAATATTTATTGTTTAGAGACACAAAGGTTTGGGAATGTACCGACATGTGAAATATTTGCCTAGAGCACAATTTTTAGTATATAAGGAGCAACCCACTTTGTACAAATCGAACAGTCTCCTAGATTCTGCCCGTGTGTAGATTCTGTGACTTCTGTGTCCCTGCAGTAATAAACCTTTGGTCTTTGACGCCACCATCGAGAAGCCCGTGTTTCTGTTCATTTGTGCACCAAGGCAGGTGGGACTCCGGGGTCTTTGGGTGTTGTACCCTGACACCTCTGGACGGAACCAAAAAGTCCAGAACTCCAATTGGCGCCCAACGTGGGGCGACGTCATTCGGTACCGGTCCAAAAGCCTGAAGAGTTCGAGAAGCTTCGTGTGAAGATTCCTGAGGGAGGCGCCCCACTTCATCGATCCCGGCATATCGCAAAAGTGGCCCTGAAGTTCTCTTCCACGAGGGTTCCCGTTCAGGACGGCTGCAGTGGGCCGTTGCCTTGACCGTCGCCCTGTCTTGGACCCGAAGTGGTGCAGTCCTTAGTACAGCGAAACGTGACGGGTTTCTCCTTGGTGACGTCTTCAGTGCCTCAGTTAAGTATTTAGTGATAGCTAGCTGGTTACTTTTGTGGGGATTGTTAAAAATCCTTGATCGGTTCTTGGTTTGGTTTGGTTTCGTAAGATTATCATTGGTTGTTCTGGTTACGATAATCTATTTGGTTCAGTTTTGGGTATCGATACATCAGTTCGTTTTGGTAGGCCTAAGTTCTTGGTTCAAGTGCACAATTTGTTTCGTGTTTTGTTTGTTTTGTGTTCCGGACTGAGAATGGTAAGTCGGAAAATGTTGTCTTGTTTTAGTTGCAACAGTGACTCACAATTAGAGGATTCCTGTCTGGTTCCTCCGATTGGGACTCCCCTATATGACCTATATTGTAAGTATGGTGTGGGTCCTATAACTTATAATGAGATATGGGTCCGTTATTGTAAGAAGGATGGTGTCCTTAGTTGGCCACTGCATGGTAGTTTTGAACAAGAGATTCTCGACAATTTAGAAGCGAAATTGTTTAGGAAGAAAGCCCGGCCGGCAATGTTTGACTCTTTTCGTTATTGGCGGAAAGAATCCAAACAGAGAGAAATGAAAAGGTTGAAAAAAGAGCAAAAAGAACTAGAAGAGTTAACTCTAGAGCAAGCGACTAAGCAGTTGCAGGCTGACGAGTGTGAGAAAGCCATAGATGTAGCCATTAGAGAGCGTAACTTAGCGATTGACAAGTGCTATCCTGCCTTGCCATCGAAAATGGCTAAGATACTGGAGGACTCCGAAAACGATCCTCTGCTATCTTATCTGTTACGGTCGCCTCCACCGTATGCACAAGGTGCTACGGCTCCACTGATCCCGAATGTTCAATTGCCGGTTGCTGGACAACCTGGTGTTCTTGTTCCTCAGAATCAAGTTCTTATACCTCCTGTGGTGAATGTAAATGTTCCTACAGCTCCTCCTCTTCCTGCACTGCCCGCTCCTATACCTACCACTGTACCTATTGGTCCTCAAGCTATTTTCCTCGATACTCCTACTGTTTCGTCATCTATTCCTACCTCTACTGCGTTCTCTATGTCTGCGAGTGTACTAACTCCACTTTCTGTTCGTCGAAGAATCACTGATTCTGTTACTAATATGCTGTCTCCTATATATAAAACCTTGATTAAGACTCCTACTCCTGACTCTGTTCAGAGACGGAGTCAGCTTCCAAGTACTGAGGAACGGGGAGTTTTAGACTCCACAGCTCTCAGATGGATTACAAAAATTAGAAGATATAGTACGAAAGATGTGTTAGAGACATTTATGCAATGGGGAGAGCCAACACAGCGATACGTCTTCGACGAGATGTGCTCGTTGTTGCGTGAGGAAATAGAAGAAGACGATGTCGAATCAGATTTGGAAGATTTAATTATGATTCAAAAAGAGTTTGCTGCTGGAATGATAGTGGGCGATAATATAAAGGAAGCGATGGAACTCATTTTGAGTTTTAGGAATGATCCATCTCTTCGTTCGCCGAGAGATTTAGAGAAAGGTAGAATGAAGCTAAGTCGCCAATATCCTATGAGGGAAGTTCCTCCAATTTGGCGCGAAGCAGTACAACGTGATGATAATGCGGGTATTGCAGCTGCTCCAGCACAGTTCCAAAGAGTATGGATACATATTCCGTGGAAGCGAGCAGAAGTGTTAGCAGTGAAACAGGCCTTGCCAGATCCACGTAAGAATCCAGCCGGATATTACAAGGAATTAACACAGACAGTTGAGGCTTGTATAATGAACTTAGCCGACATTGATATGTTGTTTGGTAATGTAGTTCCACAACCAGTGTGGGCTAAAATTCGTAGAGAGGATCATCAGGCTGCTTTAGGTGGTGATTGGGCAGCTATCACTGCAGCAGATGCTCAACAAATAGGTGGTGCGAAACCCGAACCCCTAATTGCTAATCTTCCTGGCAGAATAATAGATTTAATGAAGACTCTGATGCCAGCATTGCGTGTTAATTGGGATAAATTATCCGCATGCAAGCAGAAGAAAGACGAAAGTGTCTCCGACTTCTTCACGAGGTTCGAAGAGACTTTTGTAGACCATAGTGGTCAGGATATGAGCACTGAAGGAGGACAGAGATTGTTTGTCGATAAATTTGTGCATAATTTGTTACTCGAATTATGCAATAAATTGAAAGACTCAGAAAGTGCGTGGGCTGTATCTACGACAGCGCAAATACTTGCGACTGCACAGTACTATGAAAATAGGGATAAAGAGGAAAAGGAGAAATCAGAGAAGAAAACGAAAGATTTAAAGACTAAAGTTCTTTTACAGCAGGCGTATCCGCCTCGCACGAATCAGACTAATATGCAACAGAATTCGTATCAAAAGACAGATTATAATTCGACCAGGCCTCAATACCAGTGGAATCAGTGCGCGTACTGTAAGAAAGAGGGTCACTATAAAAATGAATGTCCGATTTTAGCGCAAAATAATGCGGCAGCAGCTCAGAGAGGTCGTGGTGGTTTTGCACAGAATTCTAGAGGTCGGGGACGAGGTGCTATGCCTCCACAAACTAATGATCGTCCTTCTAATCACTTTGATCAGCGAAATGTACAGTCAGCTCAACAGAATAGATCTCAGCAATATCTTGTTGAGGATTATTGTGAAGTTGAAGAGGGATTTCAACAAAATGGGTACTAGGACAGCCATAGACAGAGAGAGGGAGTAGTATCAGTTCCAGTGGATCAGAGTGGGCCTTATGTCGCAGTAGCAACATCGGGTGTAGTCGAACCGTTTCTGTTGGATACTGGTGCCGCGAAAAGTTCTATCATGCATGCGAAACTCCCTGGCGCACCTTTGTCTGGCTCAACAAATGTTTCCGTAGGTTTTTCAGGCGCCCCTGTGTACAACCCGATATCTGGTCCTTTGTCTATTTCTGTTGGACCGTGTCAATTGAAAGCACCCTTAATTTTGACGACAGGTTGTAATGAAAATCTGCTTGGTTTAGATTTGTTAAAACGACTATATGCGACATTGTACTGTTCTCCGGAAGGAGTACAGCTTACTTTGGGTAAAAGACTCACCTCTCCGATGTACTTGTCAATGGACGCACTCCCGCCGGAGCTACGTTCACTCCCTGATTCTCTTTGGGCGACTGGTCCCAACGATGTAGGTCTCCTAGAGATTCCACCGTATGTAGTAACTTTGAAAGCGAATGTGAAATTTCCAAGAATTCCTCAATATAAAATATCGAGTGAAGGTGAACGTGCACTTTTACTGATTGTGCAAGACTTGATTAAGAAAGGTGTGGTTGAAGAAACGCGAGGAAATGTTTGTAATAGTCCTGTCTTACCGATTTTGAAACGAACTGATCCTACAAAGCCTCCAGTCTATAGGTTTGTCATAGACCTTAGAGAAGTTAATAAGATTGTAATTCCGCAGTTTCCTGTAGTGCCAGACATTACTGCTTTGTTAACATTGATTCCTGCTACAGCTACATGGTTCTCAGTTATAGACTTGAAGAATGCCTTTTTCAGCATTCCGATAGCCGAGGAAAGCAGAGATATTTTTGGCTTCTGTTTAGGAGGTCGCAGTTTCAGATTTAAACGCGCTCCACAAGGCTACTGTGAAAGTCCATCTATTTACAGTCAAGCTTTAAAAAGCCAGTTAGATTCTTTTGTCCTTCCTCCAGGTTCTGCCCTAGTACAGTACGTAGACGATCTTTTAGTGGCTGCCGATGACAAGGAGACTTGCAAAGCAGCTACAATTTCACTATTGCATCATTTGTCTAATTTGAGTCATAAGGTGTCACCTTCCAAAATGCAATATTGCTGCCAAGAAGTAACCTACTTAGGTCATCTCTTGTCAAAGGAGGGAAGGAAGTTGACCCCAGAAAGAATAAAAGCAATTACGCAGATGAGTGTTCCACGCACACAGAGAGAAGTACGTGCCTTTCTAGGTATTACCTCTTACTGTAGGCAATGGATCCCAAATTTTTCACTTTTAGCAAAGCCGTTGGTAGCTTTGACTGGGAAAAATGTTCCGAGTCCGGTGCCATGGTCTGATGAATGTCAAGAGAGTTTTGCTGAATTACGAAAAGCTTTGTGTTCAGCTCCTGTATTGGGCACACCTGATTACAGTAAGCCATTCACGCTCTACGTTCACGAAAGAGAAGGTTGCGCGTTGAGTGTCTTGACACAGAAGTTTGGTGATAAACAACGCCCTTGTGCGTATTTCTCATCAACATTAGATCCGGTAGCTAGAGCATTACCTAGTTGTTTGAGGGCTACAGCGGCAGCTGCAGCTTCCATTCGACAATCTGCTGGTTTGGTGATGAACAATATGCTAGTGGTCATGGTTCCTCATGCAGTGGACACACTCATGAACCGAACGAAGACACAACACCTTACTAGTGCGAGATTATCTGGTTACGAGCTGACGTTATTAGCGAGTCATATTCAGATCAAAAGATGCAATGTATTGAACCCAGCAACATTGTTGCCGACTGACCAAGAGTCGAGTGATTCTGAGCCACATGACTGTTATTTCAAAACGGAGGAAGAGACAAAAGGTCGTATCGACTTGAGAGATACTCCTCTATCCGACCCAGATGGTACGCTGTATGTGGACGGGTCATGTTTTAAATTGGAGAATGGTGATGTGACTGCTGCCTACGCGGTAACGACTTTGAAGACGATTGTGGAGACTGCAAGAGTGAGTCAGAATTCTGCCCAAGCTGCAGAGTTAATAGCTCTTACGAGAGCGTGTGTTTTAGCTGAGGGAAAGAGAGTGAATGTGTTTACAGATAGTCAGTACGCATTTGGCGTGGCCCATAGTTTTGGCCGGTTGTGGAGAGAAAGGGGTTTCATTACGTCCCATGGGACTAAGATTCAACATGGTCAGCTAGTTAACGACTTGTTAGAATCTCTAACCTTGCCGACTGAAGTTGCGATTGTGAAGTGCAGTGCTCATAAAGCAATCACGGATGATGTTGGTCGGGGAAATGCCTTTGCTGATGAAACCGCTAAACAGACAGCTAGAGACATGATGAGTAGAATGTATGTTGCTACGTCTGCAAGATGGATTGCTGAGTCTGGAATGTGTGAGGACACAATGGAAAGTGTGAAAGAGATTCAGAAAGAAGCGACTGAGGAAGAGAAACGCGTATGGAGAGAAAGTACGGGCAAATTGGACTCGAATGGATGTTGGATCGATTTGACAGAACAGCAGCGTTGGATGTTGCCTGATGCGTATGTGCTTGCAGTAGTGACGATGGCGCATGGAGTGGCGCATATAAGTTCTAAAGGGATATGTAAGATGTTAGCTCCGGTTTGGAAGAATGAGGGAATCAGTAAGTGTGCAGAGAGAGTGGTGAAAAATTGTATGGTGTGCTTGATGCATAATCCTGGCAAGGGAACTCCAACTCCAGCTGGTCATTTTGCTCCTCCTTCCTGTCCCTTTGAAGTAATACAGTTAGACTTCATTCACATGGAACGCTGCAACAATTTAAAATACGTCCTGGTGGTAGTTTGTGCTTTTTCCAGGTGGATAGAAGCATACCCACTAAAGGACAACACTGCTTTATCAACTGCCAAAATTCTTCTCAAAGAATTTTTCCCTAGGTTTGGAATGCCACGGATTGTATGGTCAGATAACGGAAGTGAGTTTATAGGGAAAGTTATGCAGAGTGTGTGTGCTGGTCTAGGATTGAAACAAAAATTTCATAGTGCGAACCATCCCCAATCTGCTGGTTTAGTCGAGGGTTACAATGGCACCCTCAAGCTTAAAATAGCCAAAATACAAGCATCCACAGGTTTAGCCTGGCCAGACGCACTTCCTTTGGCCTTGTTATCAACGAGAGCAACAGTGCATTCTAGAATAGGGCTTTCTCCATATGAGATTGTATTTGGCCGCCCGGCAAATGTCTGGGGTGTGCCAAGGCCTAAACAATTCTGCTCCATTGAATATCCTATGTTGATAGACTATCTTTACGACTTGACTGCTAAATTAAGTCTTATTCATCAACAGGTTTTTGATGCACTACCAAAACCTCCGGAGAGTCCAGGGCATCAACTGAAACCGGGTGACTTCATAGTGGTCCGGAACTTCGCGAGGACAAAGAATCTTCAGCCTCGCTACATCGGCCCCTTCCAAATCCTGCTGGCGACGAGGACAGCTGTACGTGTTGCTGGTCGCAAGCACTGGATCCACGCTTCTCACGTAAAGCGTGTTCCACTGCCGCTGCCCTACGACGACTGGGTGAAGAAGGGAATTGGTGCCTCCGAATCTGAAATAACTCCAAAATTTGTCCCTTTCAGCGATGCCGATTTGATTTCTGACACTTTGAAACGTGACTCTCCTCTTGAAAAGACTGCTTTGAACATTGAACATTTGTCTCCAGCATCAAAAGAAACTTTGCCATCTGCGAACTTAAACTCTGCAACAGCTGCTAGTGATACACTATTTTCCGATCAAACAGTACCAGCGAAGAAAAGATACCACCTTAGAAGCCATAAAACGAACTTATAAAGCAGGCAACTGCATACTGTGATTTTGATATATTTATATATATTTTGAACTTTTGCTTTTCAGCCAGGAAGTTTGCTATTGTTTATTGTTTTTAATAAATTGCCTTGCCGTCTGGGTAGCCGTAGGGTCGTGGCTGTGTGCCTAGTTTGAATTTGCAGGGGTCTGACACAAGGTCGATCTTTCTGTTGGTTCTGGGAACTCCCAGGGCTGACAGAGGCATTTTCATCTACGTACACATCATCAGTGGTCGCGAGCGGATTGTAGAAGATGGAGCTTCCTGCGCTGCAACGAAAGAATGTGATTTACGTTCGCAGAAACAGACTTAATAGAATTCTTCACAGCAAATGTTTCTTGATGCAATGTGCCATTACATTTTTGATTGTTTTAGCAACATTGGTGGGTGGAATTGTCTTTAGCATAAATTTGATTTTTGTGCCAGTTTCTACAGTGCCTCCCCTTGATCCTGCTATTTCTACTGTTTCTTCTATACACTCTTTTCACTCGTTTCCGGAACATGAGCAAGCTCGACGCTCAGAATTCATTAATAATACTTTTGTACAGCTCTTGCACCAACACCAACTGGTAGTTAACACGACAGACTGTTGGGTGTGTGGCTTGATACCCCACACTATGGATAAAGGTATTCCCTATCTGGTTTTGCCTTTCAGCTACAATGGATCATTTCAGGCCCTTCAAACCATCTTTGCTTATGCTCTTGAGACCTATCCTCCACGTCCACCACGTTCCACTAAATATAACTCTGCCAACAAAGCTTTAGTCCAGGGAATTATTGACATGGTCAAAGACGTCAATAATACTCCATCATACCCTAGAGACGAATTGCGAGTATATTTAAGTTGGAATACTTCAGAGTATCGCCTTAGTTTAGGAGAAAGCAAGCGTAAAAGCTCAACTCCAATCTGGGTCGTACCTCACCGAGGTCAGGTCTGTTTGCAAGGTAATGGGAGAAATCCGAGAGCTCAGCTAGGGAGGAGTGAGTGCGTAGAGACTTATGTGTTTCCGGCTAACTCTTCCCCTGCCTTTCTTACTGCTAGGGGTACCTACTTCATTTGTCGAGACAGAGCTTATACATGGTTGCCTGCCGACTTCTCAGGATCATGTTATATTGCTCGATTATTGCCTCCGACATACACTGCTTCACCTGATTACCACAGAACAAGAGTAGCGAGAGGTGTCTTCAGCAAGGAAGATACAGCTGGTCAGGAAGCCGGAGACTTCTTCAAAGGCTTCCTTCCGTTCTGGGGGCCTATGGCCAATAGTAGAAACATACGTCAGCTAACACGGGTAGTTGAATCTACTATTACCGAAACTGCTGGTGCCCTTAGCAATTTGACAGCTGAGCTTCAGGCGGATAGGCTCATGACATTGCAGAACCGTATGGTTCTAGATGTTATACTTGCAGATCGAGGTGGGGTATGCAGAATGATCCAATCGAGCTGCTGTGTCTTTATTCCTAATAATGCTCCAACAGTTTACGAGGCGATCTCTAAGTTGCACAAGATTTCGGACTCCATACATGTAGATGAGGGAAACTGGTCCTTTATGGAGTGGGTTTGGACTCTGATCTCAGCGTGGGGATGGAAGGTTCTAATGGTCATTGGTGTCATCCTAATATTACTATTCTCATGTTGTCTGATTATCCAGTGTGGTCCTGCTCTGTGTAGTCTTTGTGCTACAACCTGTTTTAGGAAACCACCTGCATTTGGAGAAAAGACACGAGAAAGGATGATGATACAACAGCATGTCACTGACCTGATGAGCATAGAACTAGATTCTGACATAGACTGAGTAATTGCCTATGTAAGGGCAAAAGGAGGGTCTGAGGTTCCGTGACGGTTCCGTGACGACTTGAACCCGTGTTTTTAAGTTTGTCGGAAATACATAAAAATGGTATCAGTGAACCGCAAATGATCCATTTAGTATATCCTAGTGTTTTCGCTACGCTACGAGCAAGAGCACTCCTTCCTTTGACATATTTCTGATATACCCACGGCATCCATCTTAGATCGTGGCCGCCATTTTGTGGTTCCTTGCCCTCACATATGCAATAGCCTCTGATCATTTCATTTACTTCACTTTGATTAAGGACACGTAGCCTTAGCCGGAGATTCACCTCTTACATGACACGTGCACCTTAAACCAGATCACGCTGAAGCTGCATGACTCGACAAAGGCTGCCTCCTCTGCCCGAGGCCAGCCCACCTGAACTGGTTTTCCTGTCCATTGTACCTGATCATGATTAGGCGGCCGAAGCCGGTAGCCTTGCCCATTTACAACCCACAAACATCTCTTATCCCGCTTTTCTATCTTCTGCACCTGGCTCTGTTCCTTTCCTTCTGGGCCTTTATTAGGGGGAGGTAACGAACTTTACGATGAGGCGGTCCGGGTCTTGAATGCAATATTGACAAGGGATTGTGATGGACTGGTGGGAACCCCTCTTCGTGATGTTTGGTATCAGATATTATCGACAGTTCCTGTGTAACGCCAAATATTTATTGTTTAGAGACACAAAGGTTTGGGAATGTACCGACATGTGAAATATTTGCCTAGAGCACAATTTTTAGTATATAAGGAGCAACCCACTTTGTACAAATCGAACAGTCTCCTAGATTCTGCCCGTGTGTAGATTCTGTGACTTCTGTGTCCCTGCAGTAATAAACCTTTGGTCTTTGACGCCACCATCGAGAAGCCCGTGTTTCTGTTCATTTGTGCACCAAGGCAGGTGGGACTCCGGGGTCTTTGGGTGTTGTACCCTGACACCTCTGGACGGAACCAAAAAGTCCAGAACTCCAGTATACCAGGCTGTCCAGCAACCGGTACCAAAACATTAGGCTGAGGTGGAGCTGTAGCACCCTGTGCATACGGTGGATGTGACCTCAACAAGTAAGACAACAGGGGATCCTTTTCAGGGTCCTCTACTATCTTAGCTGTACTCGATGGCAAGGCAGGATAGCACTTGTCTATCGCTAAATTACGCTCTCTATTGGCCACCTCTATCGCTTTCTCAGATTCATTGAGTTGCAGCTGCTTGGCAGACTGTTCTAAAGTCAACTCTTGCTCTTTTTGCTCTTTCTTCAACTTTTTAGTCTCTCTCTGTTTGGATTCTTTTCGCCAACAACGAAAAGAATCAAACATTGCCGGCCATGCTTTCTTCTTAAACAATTTCATTTCTAAATTATCAAGAATTTCGGGTTCAAAACTACCATGTAGTGGCCAACTAAGGACACCATCTTTCTCCGTGTAACGGATCCATACCTCATTATAAGATATAGGACCCACACCCTACTTGCAATAAAGATCATAAAGAGGAGTTCCAATCGGAGGAACCGAACATGAGTCCTCCAACCGGGAATCCTTGTTGCAACCAAAACACGACAACATACAATTTCTCCGACTTACCATTTTCTAAACCGGAACACAGAACAAGCACAAACAAAGATGTGCACTCGAACTAAGAACTTAGGCCTACCAAAGTGAACAAATGTATCGATACCCAAACTAAACCAAAAAGATTATCGTAACTAGAACAACCAGTGATAATCTTACAAAACCAAACCAAACCAAGGAACTAAAAGGATTATCCAAACAGGAGCAAACCCTTACGAAGTAACCAAACAACTAGCAACCACTTAATACTTAACTGAGGCACTGAAGACGTCACCAAGGAGAAACCCGTCTCGTCTCGCCGTACTAAGGTCTGCACCTCGGGTCCAAGACAGGGCGACAGTCAAGGCAGCGGATCACTGCAGCCGTCCGAACGGGAACCCTCGTGGAAGAGAACGTCGGGCCACTTTTGCGATATGCCGGGATCGATGAAGTGGGGCGCCTCCCTCTGGAATCTTCACACGAAGCTTCTTGAACTCTTCAGGCTTTTGGACCGGTACCGAATGACGTCGCCCCACGTTGGGCGCCAATTGGAGTTCTGGACTTTTTATTAAGGTCCAGAGGTGTCAGGGAACACACCCGAAGACCCCTGAGTTCTACCTGTCTCGGTGCACAAATAAACAGAAACACGGGCTTCTCGATGGTGGCCTCAAAGACCAAAGGTTTATTACTGCAGGGACACAGAAGTCACAGAAACTACACACAGGCAGATTCTAGGAGCCTGTTCGATTTGCACAAAGTGGGTTGCTCCTTAAATACAGTTTTTCTAGCTGGGGGCAACATTCTCCACATACTCGTGTGTTTCTAAACCTTTATGTTCAAAACAATAAATATTTGGCGTTACATAGGAATCGTCAACAATATCTGATGTCAAAACATTACGAATGAGAGGTTCCCACTGTTCCATCATAATCCTATGTCATCTCTTCATTCAAGAGCCGGACCGCCTCATCGTAAATTTCGTTACCTCCCCCTAATAAAGGCCCAGAAGGAAAGGAGCAGAGCCAGGTGCAGAAGATAGAAAAACGGGATAAGAGATGTTTGTGGGTTGTAAATGGGCAAGGCTACCAGCTTCGGCCGCCTAATCATGATCAGGCCAACGAACACGAGAACCAGTATAGCAGGACTGGCCTCAGGCAGAGGAGGCAGCTTTTGCCGAGTCATGCGGCCACAGCATTTCTGTCCTAAGGTGCACGTGTCACTAGCAAGGTGAATCGCCGGCTAAAGCCTACGTGTCCTTAAGTGAAATGAATTCATCAGAGGTCACTGTGTGTCCATTGACTATGTGAGGGCAAGAATACAAGATGGATGCCATAATCTAAAATTGATGCCATGGGTGTATCGGAAATGTGGTTATAACAGGAGTGCTCTTGCTCGTAGCATAGCGAAAACACCAGGGTATACTAAATGGACCATTTGCGGTTCACTGGTACCCAAATTATGAGTTTACGACAATGTTAAAAACACGGGTTCAAATCGTCACGGAACCTCATGAGGGCTGTTACGGTGAGGGCTGGTGCTGTGAGGGCTGGTGCAGTGAGGGCTGGTGCAGTGAGGGCTGGTGCTGTGAGGGCTTGTGCAGCGAGGGCTGGTGCTGTGGTGCAGTGAGGGCTGGTGCAGTGAGGGCTAGTGCTGTGAGGGCTGGTGCTGTGATGGCTGGTGCTCTGAGGGCTGGTGCAGTGAGGGCTGGTGAAGTGAGGGCTGGTGTTGTGAGGGCTGGTGTGGTGAGGGCTGGTGCTGTGAGGGCCGGTGCTGTGAGGGCTGGTGCTGTGAGGGCTGGTGCAGTGAGGGCTGGTGCGGTGAGGGCTGGTACAGTGAGGGCTGGTGCTGTGAGGGCTGGTGCAGTGAGGGCTGGTGCAGTGAGGGCTGGTGCTGTGAGGGCTGGTGCAGTGAGGGCTGGTGAGGGCTGGTGCAGTGAGGGCTGGTGCAGTGAGGGCTGGTGCCGTGAGGGCTGGTGCTGTGGTGCAGTGAGGGCTGGTGCAGTGAGGGCTGGTGCTGTGAGGGCTGGTGCAGTGAGGGCTGGTGCAGTGAGGGCTGGTGTTGTGAGGGCTGGTGCGGTGAGCGCTGGTGAAGGCTGGTACAATGAGGCCTGGTGCAGTGAGGGCTGGTGCAGTGAGGGCTGGTACGGTGAGAGCGGTGCAGGGCTGGTGCAGTGAGGGCTGGTGCTCTGAGAGCTGGTGCTATGAGGGCTGCTGCAGTGAGGGCTGGTGCTGTGAAGGCTGGTGCAGTGAGGGCTGGTGCCGTGAGGGCTGGTGCTGTGAGGGCTGGTGCTGTGATGGCTGGTGCTGTGAGGGCTTGTGCAGTGAGGGCTGGTGCAGGGAGGGCTTGTGCTCTGAGGGCTGGTGAAGTGAGGGCTGGTGCTGTGAGTGCTGGTGAAGTGAGGGCTGGTGCTCTGAGTGCTGATTATGTGAGGGCTGGTGTTGTGAGGGCTGGTGTGGTGAGGGCTGGTGAAGTGAGGGCTGGTGCTGTGAGGGCTGGTGCAGTGAGGGCTGGTGCTGAGAGGGCTGGTGCGGTGAGGGCTGGTGCGGTGAGGGCTGGTGAAGTGAGGGCTGGTGCTCTGAGGGCTGGTGAAGTGAGGGCTGGTGCTGTAGGGCTGGTGCTGTGAGGGCTTGTGCGGTGAGGGCTGGTGCGGTGAGGGCAGGTGCTGTGAGGGCTGGTGGAGTGAGGACTGGTGCAGTGAGGTCTGGTGCAGTGAGGGCTGGTGCTGTGAGGGCTGGTGCTGTGAGGGCTTGTGCAGTGAGGGCTGGTGCAGTGAGGGCTTGTGCAGTGAGGGCTGGTGCAGTGAGGGCTGGTGCAGTGAGGGCTGGTACGGTGAGCGCGGTGGAGGCTGGTGCGTTGATGGGTGGTGCTGTGAGGGCTGCTGTAGTGAGGCTTGGTGCTGTGAGGGCTGGTGCAGTGAGGGCTGGTGCAGTGAGGGCTGGTTCTGTGAGGGCTGGTGCTGTGAGGGCTTGTGCAGTGAGGGCTGGTGCAGTGAGGGCTTGTGCAGTGAGGGCTAGTGCTGTGAGGGCTGGTGCAGTGAGGGCTGGTGCGGTGAGGGCTGGTACAGTGAGGGCTGGTGCTGTGAGGGCTGGTGCAGTGAGGGCTGGTGCAGTGAGGTCTGGTGCTGTGAGGGCTGGTGCTGTGAGGGCTGGTGCTGTGAGGGCTGGTGCAGTGAGGGCTGGTGCGGTGAGGGCTGGTACATTGAGGGCTGGTGCTGTGAGGGCTGGTGCAGTGAGGGCTGGTGCAGTGAGGGCTGGTGCTGTGAGCGCTGGTGCAGTGAGGGCTGGTGAGGGCTGGTGCAGTGAGAGCTGGTGCAGTGAGGGCTGGTGCCGTGAGGGCTGGTGCTGTGGTGCAGTGAGGGCTGGTGCAGTGAGGGCTGGTGCTGTGAGGGCTGGTGCAGTGAGGGCTGGTGCAGTGAGGGCTGGTGTTGTGAGGGCTGGTGTGGTGAGCGCTGGTGAAGGCTGGTACAATGAGGGCTGGTGCAGTGAGGGCTGGTGCAGTGAGGGCTGGTACGGTGAGGGCGGTGCAGGGCTGGTGCAGTGAGGGCTGGTGCTCTGAGAGCTGGTGCTATGAGGGCTGCTGCAGTGAGGGCTGGTGCTGTGAAGGCTGGTGCAGTGAGGGCTGGTGCCGTGAGGGCTGGTGCTGTGAGGGCTGGTGCTGTGAGGGCTGGTGCTGTGAGGGCTTTTTGCAGTGAGGGCTGGTGCAGGGAGGGCTTGTGCTCTGAGGGCTGGTGAAGTGAGGGCTGGTGCTGTGAGTGCTGGTGAAGTGAGGGCTGGTGCTCTGAGTGCTGGTTATGTGAGGGCTGGTGCTGTGAGGGCTGGTGTGGTGAGGGCTTGTGAAGTTAGGGCTGGTGCTGTGAGGGCTGGTGCAGTGAGGGCTGGTGCTGAGAGGGCTGGTGAAGTGAGGGCTGGTGCTCTGAGGGCTGGTGAAGTGAGGGCTGGTGCTGTAGGGCTGGTGCTGTGAGGGCTTGTGCGGTGAGGGCTGGTGCGGTGAGGGCAGGTGCTGTGAGGGCTGGTGGAGTGAGGACTGGTGCAGTGAGGTCTGGTGCAGTGAGGTCTGGTGCTGTGAGGGCTGGTGCTGTGAGGGCTTGTGCAGTGAGGGCTGGTGCAGTGAGGGCTGGTGCGGTGAGGGCTTGTGCAGTGAGGGCTGGTGCAGTGAGGGCTGGTGCAGTGAGGGCTGGTATGGTGAGGGCGGTGGAGGCTGGTGCGGTGATGGCTGGTGCTGTGAGGGCTGCTGTAGTGAGGCTTGGTGCTGTGAGGGCTGGTGCAGTGAGGGCTGGTGCAGTGACGGCTGGTTCTGTGAGGGCTGGTGCTGTGAGGGCTTGTGCAGTGAGGGCTGGTGCAGTGAGGGCTTGTGCAGTGAGGGCTAGTGCTGTGAGGGCTGCTGCAGTGAGGGCTGGTGCTGTGAGGGCTGGTGCGGTGAGGGCTGGTGCTGTGAGGGCTGGTGCAGTGGTGCAGTGAGGGCTGGTGCAGTGCAGGCTGGTGCTGTGAGGGCTGGTGCAGTGAGGGCTGGTGCGGTGAGGGCTGGTGCAGTGAGGGCTGGTGCTGTGAGGGCTGGTGAAGTGAGGGCTGGTGAAGTGAGGGCTGGTGCTCTGAGGGCTGGTGAAGTGAGGGCGGGTGCAGTGAGGGCTGGTGCTGTGAGGGCTGGTGCTGTGAGGGCTGGTGCAGTGAGGGCTGGTGCTGTGAGGGCTGGTGCGGTGAGGGCTGGTGCTGTGAGGGATGGTGCTCTGAGGGCTGGTAAAGTGAGGGCTGGTGCAGTGAGGGATGGTGCAGTGAGGGCTGGTGCGGTGAGGGCTGGTGCAGTGAGGGATGGTGCAGTGAGGGCTGGTGCTGTGAGGGCTGGTGCTGTGAGGGCTTGTGCAGTGAGGGCTCGTGCTGTGGTGCAGTGAGGGCTGGTGCAGTGAGGGCTAGTGCAGTGAGGGCTGATGCAGTGAGGGCTGGTGCTCTGAGGGCTGGTGCTGTGAGGGCTGGCGCAGTGAGGCCTGGTGCAGTGAGGGCTGGTGCAGTGAGGGCTGGTGCTGTGAGGGCTTCTGCAGTCAGGGCTGGTGCAGTGAGGGCTGGTGCAGTGAGTGCTGGTGCTGTGAGGGCTAGTGCAGTGGTGCAGTGAGGGCTGGTGCAGTGCAGGCTGGTGCTGTGAGGGCTGGTGCAGTGAGGGCTGGTGCGGTGAGGGCTGGTGCAGTGAGGGCTGGTGCTGTGAGTGCTGGTGAAGTGAGGGCTGGTGCTCTGAGGGCTGGTGAAGTGAGGGCTGGTGCTGTGAGGGCTGGTGCAGTGAGGGCTGGTGCTGTGAGGGCTGGTGCAGTGAGGGCTGGTGCTGTGAGGGCTGGTGTGGTGAGGGCTGGTGCAGAGAGGCCTGGTGCTGTGCGAGCTGGTGCAGTGAGGGCTGGTGCTGTGAGGGCTGGTGCTGTGAGGGCTGGTGCTGTGGTGTAGTGAGGGCTGGTGCAGTGAGGGCTAGTGCTGTGAGGGCTGGTGCTGTGATGGCTGGTGCTCTGAGGGCTAGTGCAGTGAGGGCTGGTGCTGTGAGGGCTGGTGCTGTGAGGAATTGTGCTGTGAGGGCTGGTGCTGTGGTGCAGTGAGGGCTGGTGCTGTGGTGCAGTGAGGGCTGGTGCAGTGAGGGCTAGTGCTGTGAGGGCTGGTGCTGTGATGGCTGGTGCTCTGAGGGCTGGTGCAGTGAGGGCTGGTGCTGTGAGGGCTGGTGCTTTGAGGAATTGTGCTGTGAGGGCTGGTGCTGTGGTGCAGCGAGGGCTGGTGCAGTGAGGGCTAGTGCTGTGAGGGCTGGTGCTGTGATTGCTGGTGCTCTGAGGGCTGGTGAAGTGAGGGCTGGTGCTGTGAGGGCTGGTGCAGTGAGGGCTGGTGCGCTGAGGGCTGGTACGGTGAGGGCTGGTGCCGTGAGGGCTGGTGCAGTGAGGGCTGGTGCAGTGAGGGCAGGTGCAGTGAGGGCTGCTGCTGTGAGAGCTGGTGCAGTGAGGGCTGGTGCTGTGAGGGCTGGTGCTGTGAGGGCATGTGCTGTGAGGGCTGGTGCTGTGCTGCAGTGAGGGCTGGTGCAGTGAGGGCTAGTGCTCTGAGGGCTGGTGCTGTGATGGCTGGTGCTCTGAGGCCTGGTGCAGTGAGGGCTGGTGCAGTGAGGGCTGGTGCTGTGAGGGCTGGTGCGGTGAGGGCTGGTGCTGTGAGGGCTGGTGCTGTGAGGGCTGGTGCGGTGAGGGCTGGTGCGGTGAGGGCTGGTGCTGTGAGGGCTGGTGCTCTGAGGGCTGGTGAAGTGAGGGCTGGTGCTGTGAGGGCTGGTGCAGTGAGGGCTGGTGCTGTGATGGCTGGTGCTCTGAGGGCTGGTGCAGTGAGGGCTGGTGCAGTGAGGGCTGGTGCGCTGAGGGCTGGTGCCCTGAGGGCTGGTGCTCTGAGGTCTGGTGCAGTGAGGGCTGGTGCTGTGAGGGCTGGTGCGGTGAGGGCTGGTGCTGTGAGGGCTGGTGCAGTGAGGGCAGGTGCAGTGAGGGCTGGTGCTGTGATAGCTGGTGCAGTGAGGGCTGGTGCTGTGAGGGCTGGTGCGGTGAGGGCTGGTGCAGTGAGGGCTGGTGCAGTGAGGGCTGGTGCTCTGAGGGCTAGTGCGGTGAGGGCTGGTGCTGTGAGGGCTGGTGCTCTGAGGGCTGGTGAAGTGAGGGCTGGTGCAGTGAGGGCTGGTGCAGTGAGGGCAGGTGCTGTGATGGCTGGTGCTCTGAGGGCTGGTGCAGTGAGGGCTGGTGCAGTGAGGGCTGGCGCTGTGAGGGCTGGTTCGGTGAGGGCTGCTGCAGTGAGGGCTGGTGCTGTGGTGCAGTGAGGGCTGGTGCAGTGAGGACTAGTGCTGTGAGGGCTGGTGCTGTGATGGCTGGTGCTCTGAGGGCTGGTGCAGTGAGGGCTGGTGCTGTGAGGGCTGGTGCAGTGAGGGCTGGTGCGGTGAGGGCTGGTGCTCTGAAGGCTGGTGAAGTGAGGGCTGGTGCTGTGAGGGCTGGTGCAGTGAGAGCTGGTGCTGTGAGGGATGTTGCAGTGAGGGCTGGTGCAGTGAGGGCTGGTGATGTGAGGGCTGGTGCTGTAAGGGCTTGTGCAGTGAGGGCTGGTGCTGTGGTGCAGTGAGGGCTGGTGCAGTGAGGGCTAGTGCTGTGAGGGCTGGTGCTGTGATGGCTGGTGCTCTGAGGGCTGGTGCAGTGAGGGCTGGTGCAGTGAGAGCTGGTGCAGTGAGAGCTGGTGCAGTGAGGGCTGGTGCAGTGAGGGCTGGTGCTGTGAGGGCTGGTGCTGTGAGGGCTGGTGAAGTGAGGGCTGGTGCTCTGAGGGCTGGTGCTGTGAGGGCTGGTGCGGTGAGGGCTGGTGCAGTGAGGGCTGGTGCAGTGAGGGCTGGTGCTGTGAGGGCTTCTGCAGTCAGGGCTGGTGCAGTGAGGGCTGGTGCAGTGAGTGCTGGTGCTGTGAGGGCTAGTGCAGTGGTGCAGTGAGGGCTGGTGCAGTGCAGGCTGGTGCTGTGAGGGCTGGTGCAGTGAGGGCTGGTGCGGTGAGGGCTGGTGCAGTGAGGGCTGGTGCTGTGAGTGCTGGTGAAGTGAGGGCTGGTGCTCTGAGGGCTGGTGAAGTGAGGGCTGGTGCTGTGAGGGCTGGTGCAGTGAGGGCTGGTGCTGTGAGGGCTGGTGCAGTGAGGGCTGGTGCTGTGAGGGCTGGTGTGGTGAGGGCTGGTGCAGAGAGGCCTGGTGCTGTGCGAGCTGGTGCAGTGAGGGCTGGTGCTGTGAGGGCTGGTGCTGTGAGGGCTGGTGCTGTGGTGTAGTGAGGGCTGGTGCAGTGAGGGCTAGTGCTGTGAGGGCTGGTGCTGTGATGGCTGGTGCTCTGAGGGCTAGTGCAGTGAGGGCTGGTGCTGTGAGGGCTGGTGCTGTGAGGAATTGTGCTGTGAGGGCTGGTGCTGTGGTGCAGTGAGGGCTGGTGCAGTGAGGGCTAGTGCTGTGAGGGCTGGTGCTGTGATGGCTGGTGCTCTGAGGGCTGGTGCAGTGAGGGCTGGTGCTGTGAGGGCTGGTGCTTTGAGGAATTGTGCTGTGAGGGCTGGTGCTGTGGTGCAGCGAGGGCTGGTGCAGTGAGGGCTAGTGCTGTGAGGGCTGGTGCTGTGATTGCTGGTGCTCTGAGGGCTGGTGCGCTGAGGGCTGGTACGGTGAGGGCTGGTGCCGTGAGGGCTGGTGCAGTGAGGGCTGGTGCAGTGAGGGCAGGTGCAGTAAGGGCTGCTGCTGTGAGAGCTGGTGCAGTGAGGGCTGGTGCTGTGAGGGCTGGTGCTGTGAGGGCATGTGCTGTGAGGGCTGGTGCTGTGCTGCAGTGAGGGCTGGTGCAGTGAGGGCTAGTGCTCTGAGGGCTGGTGCTGTGATGGCTGGTGCTCTGAGGCCTGGTGCAGTGAGGGCTGGTGCAGTGAGGGCTGGTGCTGTGAGGGCTGGTGCGGTGAGGGCTGGTGCTGTGAGGGCTGGTGCTGTGAGGGCTGGTGCGGTGAGGGCTGGTGCGGTGAGGGCTGGTGCGGTGAGGGCTGGTGCTGTGAGGGCTGGTGCTCTGAGGGCTGGTGAAGTGAGGGCTGGTGCTGTGAGGGCTGGTGCAGTGAGGGCTGGTGCTGTGATGGCTGGTGCTCTGAGGGCTGGTGCAGTGAGGGCTGGTGCAGTGAGGGCTGGTGCGCTGAGGGCTGGTGCCCTGAGGGCTGGTGCTCTGAGGTCTGGTGCAGTGAGGGCTGGTGCTGTGAGGGCTGGTGCGGTGAGGGCTCGTGCTGTGAGGGCTGGTGCACTGAGGGCAGGTGCAGTGAGGGCTGGTGCTGTGATAGCTGGTGCAGTGAGGGCTGGTGCTGTGAGGGCTGGTGCGGTGAGGGCTGGTGCAGTGAGGGCTGGTGCAGTGAGGGCTGGTGCTCTGAGGGCTGGTGCGGTGAGGGCTGGTGCTGTGAGGGCTGGTGCTCTGAGGGCTGGTGAAGTGAGGGCTGGTGCAGTGAGGGCTGGTGCAGTGAGGGCAGGTGCTGTGATGGCTGGTGCTCTGAGGGCTGGTGCAGTGAGGGCTGGTGCAGTGAGGGCTGGCGCTGTGAGGGCTGGTTCGGTGAGGGCTGCTGCAGTGAGGGCTGGTGCTGTGGTGCAGTGAGGGCTGGTGCAGTGAGGACTAGTGCTGTGAGGGCTGGTGCTGTGATGGCTGGTGCTCTGAGGGCTGGTGCAGTGAGGGCTGGTGCTGTGAGGGCTGGTGCAGTGAGGGCTGGTGCGGTGAGGGCTGGTGCTCTGAGGGCTGGTGAAGTGAGGGCTGGTGCTGTGAGGGCTGGTGCAGTGAGAGCTGGTGCTGTGAGGGCTGTTGCAGTGAGGGCTGGTGCAGTGAGGGCTGGTGATGTGAGGGCTGGTGCTGTAAGGGCTTGTGCAGTGAGGGCTGGTGCTGTGGTGCAGTGAGGGCTGGTGCAGTGAGGGCTAGTGCTGTGAGGGCTGGTGCTGTGATGGCTGGTGCTCTGAGGGCTGGTGCAGTGAGGGCTGGTGCAGTGAGAGCTGGTGCAGTGAGAGCTGGTGCAGTGAGGGCTGGTGCAGTGAGGGCTGGTGCTGTGAGGGCTGGTGCTGTGAGGGCTGGTGAAGTGAGGGCTGGTGCTCATAGGGCTGGTGAAGTGAGGGCTGGTGCTGTGAGGGCTGGTGCAGTGAGGGCTGGTGCTGTGAGGGCTGGTGCGGTGAGGGCTGGTGCTGTGAGGGCTGGTGTGGTGAGGGCTGGTGCAGTGAGGGCTGGCGCAGTGAGGGCTGGTGCTGTGAGAGCTGGTGCAGTGAGGGCTGGTGCTGTAAGGGCTGGTGCTGTGAGGGCTTGTGCTGTGAGGGCTGGTGCTGTGGTGCAGTGAGGGCTGGTGCAGTGAGGGCTAGTGCTGTGAGGGCTGGTGCTGTGATGGCTGGTGCTCTGAGGGCTGGTGCAGTGAGGGCTGGTGCAGTGAGGGCTGGTGCTGTGAGGGCTAGTGCTGTGAGGGCTGGTGCGGTGAGGGCTGGTGCTGTGAGGGCTGGTGCAGTGAGGGCTGGTGCAGTGAGGGCTGGTGCTGTGAGAGCTGGTGCAGTGAGGGCTGGTGCAGTGAGGGCTGGTGCGGTGAGGGATGGTGCTGTGAGGGCTGAGGTTCCGTGACGATTTGAACCCGTGTTTTCAACATTGTCGTAAATACATAATTTTGTTATCAGTGAACCGCAAATGATCCATTTAGTATATCCTGGTGTTTTCGCTATGCTACGAGCAAGAGTACTCCTGTTACAAACACATTTCTGATCTACCCATGGCATCCATCTTAGATTATGGCACCCATTTTGTGTTTCTTGCCCTCACATAGACAATGGACACGCAATGACCTCTGATTACTTCATTTCGGTTAAGGACACGTAGGCTTTAGCCGGCGATCCACCTCTCTAGTGACACGTGCACCTTTAGACAGAAAACGCCATGGTTATATGACTCAGCAGAAGCTGCCTCCTCTGCCTGAGGCCAGTCCTGCTATACTGGTTCTCGTGTTCGTTGACCTGATCATGATTAGGCGGCCGAAGCTGGTAGCCTTGCCCATTTACGACCTACAAACATCTCTTATCCTGCCTTTCTATCTTCTGCACCTGGCTCTGCTCCTTTCCTTCTGGGCCTTTATTAGGGGGAGGTAACGAAATTTACGATGAGGTGGTCCGGCTCTTGAATGAAAAGTTGACATGGGATTATGATCGAATAGTGGGAACCCCTCGTTCGTAATGTTTTGACATCAGATATTGTTGATGATTCCTGTACAACGCCAAATATGTATTGTTTAGGACACAAAGGTTTGGGAATGTACTAACATGTAAAGAATTTGCCTGAAGCCCAATATTTAGTATATAAGGAGCAACCCTCTTTGTACAATTCGAACAGGCTCCTAGATTCTGCCCGTGTGTTGTTTCTGTGACTTCTGTGTCCCTGCAGTAATAAACCTTTGGTCTTTGACGCCACCATCGAGAAGCCCGTGTTTCTGTTTATTTGTGCACCGAGACAGGTAGAACTCTGGGGTCTTCGGGTGTTATCCCTGACACCTCTGGACGGAACCAAAACGTCCAGAACTCCAGCTGGTGCTGCAAGGGCTGGTGCTGTGAGGGCTGGTGCAGTGGTGCAGTGAGGGCTGGGCCAGTGAGGGCTAGTGCTGTGAGGGCTGGTGCTGTGATGGCTGGTGCTCTGAGGGCTGGTGCAGTGAGGGTTGGTGCAGTGAGGGCTGGTGCTGTGAGGGCTGGTGCGGTGAGGGCTGGTGCTGTTAGGGCTGGTGCTGTGAGGGCTGCTGCAGTGAGGGCTGGTGCTGTGGTGCAGGGAGGGCTGGTGCAGTGAGGGCTAGTGCTGTGAGGGCTGGTGCTGTGATGGCTGGTGCTCTGAGGGCTGGTGCAGTGAGGGCTGGTGCAGTGAGGGCTGGTGCTGTGAGGGCTGGTGCGGTGAGGGCTGGTGAAGTGAGGGCTGGTGCTCTGAGGGCTGGTGAAGTGAGGGCTGGTGCTTTGAGGGCTGGTGCAGTGAGGGCTGGTGCTGTGAGGGCTGGTGCGGTGAGGGCTGGTGCTGTGAGGGCTGGTGCTGTGGTGCAGTGAGGGCTGGTGCAGTGAGGACTAGTGCTGTGAGGGCTGGTGCTGTGATGGCTGGTGCTCTGAGGTCTGGTGCAGTGAGGGCTGGTGCTGTGAGGGCTGGTGCAGTGAGGGCTGGTGCGGTGAGGGCTGGTGCTCTGAGGGCTGGTGAAGTGAGGGCTGGTGCTGTGAGGGCTGGTGCAGTGAGAGCTGGTGCTGTGAGGGCTGTTGCAGTGAGGGCTGGTGCAGTGAGGGCTGGTGATGTGAGGGTTGGTGCTGTAAGGGCTTGTGCAGTAAGGGCTGGTGCTGTGGTGCAGTGAGGGCTGGTGCAGTGAGGGCTAGTGCTGTGAGGGCTGGTGCTGTGATGGCTGGTGCTGTGAGGGCTGGTGCAGTGAGGGCTGGTGCAGTGAGAGCTGGTGCAGTGAGAGCTGGTGCAGTGAGGGCTGGTGCAGTTAGGGCTGGTGCTGTGAGGGCTGGTGCTGTGAGGGCTGGTGCAGTGAGGGCTGGTGCGGTGAGGGCAGGTGCGGTGAGGGCTGGTGAAGTGAGGGCTGGTGTTCTGAGGGCTGGTGAAGTGAGGGCTGGTGAAGTGAGGGTTGGTGCTGTGAGGGCTGGTGAAGTGAGGGCTGGTGCTCTGAGGGCTCGTGAAGTGAGGGCTGGTGCTGTGAGGGCTGGTGAAGTGAGGGCTGGTGCTCTGAGGGCTGGTGATGTGAGGGCTGGTGCTGTGAGGGCTGGTGCAGTGAGGGCTTGTGCAGTGAGGGCTGGTGCGGTGAGGGCTGGTGAAGTGAGGGCTGGTGCTCTGAGGGCTGGTGAAGTGAGGGCTGGTGCTGTGAGGGCTGGTGCAGTGAGGGCTGGTGCTGTGAGGGCTGGTGCGGTGAGGGCTGGTGCTGTGAGGGCTGGTGCGGTGAGGGCTGGTGCAGTGAGGGCTGGCGCAGTGAGGGCTGGTGCTGTGAGAGCTGGTGCAGTGAGGGCTGGTGCTGTGAGGGCTGGTGCAGTGAGGGCTGGCGCTGTGAGGGCTGGTTCGGTGAGGGCTGCTGCAGTGAGGGCTGGTGCTGTGGTGCAGTGAGGGCTGGTGCAGTGAGGACTAGTGCTGTGAGGGCTGGTGCTGTGATGGCTGGTGCTCTGAGGGCTGGTGCAGTGAGGGCTGGTGCTGTGAGGGCTGGTGCAGTGAGGGCTGGTGCGGTGAGGGCTGGTGCTCTGAAGGCTGGTGAAGTGAGGGCTGGTGCTGTGAGGGCTGGTGCAGTGAGAGCTGGTGCTGTGAGGGATGTTGCAGTGAGGGCTGGTGCAGTGAGGGCTGGTGATGTGAGGGCTGGTGCTGTAAGGGCTTGTGCAGTGAGGGCTGGTGCTGTGGTGCAGTGAGGGCTGGTGCAGTGAGGGCTAGTGCTGTGAGGGCTGGTGCTGTGATGGCTGGTGCTCTGAGGGCTGGTGCAGTGAGGGCTGGTGCAGTGAGAGCTGGTGCAGTGAGAGCTGGTGCAGTGAGGGCTGGTGCAGTGAGGGCTGGTGCTGTGAGGGCTGGTGCTGTGAGGGCTGGTGAAGTGAGGGCTGGTGCTCTGAGGGCTGGTGAAGTGAGGGCTGGTGCTGTGAGGGCTGGTGCAGTGAGGGCTGGTGCTGTGAGGGCTGGTGCGGTGAGGGCTGGTGCAGTGAGGGCTGGTGCAGTGAGGGCTGGTGCTGTGAGGGCTTCTGCAGTCAGGGCTGGTGCAGTGAGGGCTGGTGCAGTGAGTGCTGGTGCTGTGAGGGCTAGTGCAGTGGTGCAGTGAGGGCTGGTGCAGTGCAGGCTGGTGCTGTGAGGGCTGGTGCAGTGAGGGCTGGTGCGGTGAGGGCTGGTGCAGTGAGGGCTGGTGCTGTGAGTGCTGGTGAAGTGAGGGCTGGTGCTCTGAGGGCTGGTGAAGTGAGGGCTGGTGCTGTGAGGGCTGGTGCAGTGAGGGCTGGTGCTGTGAGGGCTGGTGCAGTGAGGGCTGGTGCTGTGAGGGCTGGTGTGGTGAGGGCTGGTGCAGAGAGGCCTGGTGCTGTGCGAGCTGGTGCAGTGAGGGCTGGTGCTGTGAGGGCTGGTGCTGTGAGGGCTGGTGCTGTGGTGTAGTGAGGGCTGGTGCAGTGAGGGCTAGTGCTGTGAGGGCTGGTGCTGTGATGGCTGGTGCTCTGAGGGCTAGTGCAGTGAGGGCTGGTGCTGTGAGGGCTGGTGCTGTGAGGAATTGTGCTGTGAGGGCTGGTGCTGTGGTGCAGTGAGGGCTGGTGCAGTGAGGGCTAGTGCTGTGAGGGCTGGTGCTGTGATGGCTGGTGCTCTGAGGGCTGGTGCAGTGAGGGCTGGTGCTGTGAGGGCTGGTGCTTTGAGGAATTGTGCTGTGAGGGCTGGTGCTGTGGTGCAGCGAGGGCTGGTGCAGTGAGGGCTAGTGCTGTGAGGGCTGGTGCTGTGATTGCTGGTGCTCTGAGGGCTGGTGCGCTGAGGGCTGGTACGGTGAGGGCTGGTGCCGTGAGGGCTGGTGCAGTGAGGGCTGGTGCAGTGAGGGCAGGTGCAGTAAGGGCTGCTGCTGTGAGAGCTGGTGCAGTGAGGGCTGGTGCTGTGAGGGCTGGTGCTGTGAGGGCATGTGCTGTGAGGGCTGGTGCTGTGCTGCAGTGAGGGCTGGTGCAGTGAGGGCTAGTGCTCTGAGGGCTGGTGCTGTGATGGCTGGTGCTCTGAGGCCTGGTGCAGTGAGGGCTGGTGCAGTGAGGGCTGGTGCTGTGAGGGCTGGTGCGGTGAGGGCTGGTGCTGTGAGGGCTGGTGCTGTGAGGGCTGGTGCGGTGAGGGCTGGTGCGGTGAGGGCTGGTGCGGTGAGGGCTGGTGCTGTGAGGGCTGGTGCTCTGAGGGCTGGTGAAGTGAGGGCTGGTGCTGTGAGGGCTGGTGCAGTGAGGGCTGGTGCTGTGATGGCTGGTGCTCTGAGGGCTGGTGCAGTGAGGGCTGGTGCAGTGAGGGCTGGTGCGCTGAGGGCTGGTGCCCTGAGGGCTGGTGCTCTGAGGTCTGGTGCAGTGAGGGCTGGTGCTGTGAGGGCTGGTGCGGTGAGGGCTCGTGCTGTGAGGGCTGGTGCACTGAGGGCAGGTGCAGTGAGGGCTGGTGCTGTGATAGCTGGTGCAGTGAGGGCTGGTGCTGTGAGGGCTGGTGCGGTGAGGGCTGGTGCAGTGAGGGCTGGTGCAGTGAGGGCTGGTGCTCTGAGGGCTGGTGCGGTGAGGGCTGGTGCTGTGAGGGCTGGTGCTCTGAGGGCTGGTGAAGTGAGGGCTGGTGCAGTGAGGGCTGGTGCAGTGAGGGCAGGTGCTGTGATGGCTGGTGCTCTGAGGGCTGGTGCAGTGAGGGCTGGTGCAGTGAGGGCTGGCGCTGTGAGGGCTGGTTCGGTGAGGGCTGCTGCAGTGAGGGCTGGTGCTGTGGTGCAGTGAGGGCTGGTGCAGTGAGGACTAGTGCTGTGAGGGCTGGTGCTGTGATGGCTGGTGCTCTGAGGGCTGGTGCAGTGAGGGCTGGTGCTGTGAGGGCTGGTGCAGTGAGGGCTGGTGCGGTGAGGGCTGGTGCTCTGAGGGCTGGTGAAGTGAGGGCTGGTGCTGTGAGGGCTGGTGCAGTGAGAGCTGGTGCTGTGAGGGCTGTTGCAGTGAGGGCTGGTGCAGTGAGGGCTGGTGATGTGAGGGCTGGTGCTGTAAGGGCTTGTGCAGTGAGGGCTGGTGCTGTGGTGCAGTGAGGGCTGGTGCAGTGAGGGCTAGTGCTGTGAGGGCTGGTGCTGTGATGGCTGGTGCTCTGAGGGCTGGTGCAGTGAGGGCTGGTGCAGTGAGAGCTGGTGCAGTGAGAGCTGGTGCAGTGAGGGCTGGTGCAGTGAGGGCTGGTGCTGTGAGGGCTGGTGCTGTGAGGGCTGGTGAAGTGAGGGCTGGTGCTCATAGGGCTGGTGAAGTGAGGGCTGGTGCTGTGAGGGCTGGTGCAGTGAGGGCTGGTGCTGTGAGGGCTGGTGCGGTGAGGGCTGGTGCTGTGAGGGCTGGTGTGGTGAGGGCTGGTGCAGTGAGGGCTGGCGCAGTGAGGGCTGGTGCTGTGAGAGCTGGTGCAGTGAGGGCTGGTGCTGTAAGGGCTGGTGCTGTGAGGGCTTGTGCTGTGAGGGCTGGTGCTGTGGTGCAGTGAGGGCTGGTGCAGTGAGGGCTAGTGCTGTGAGGGCTGGTGCTGTGATGGCTGGTGCTCTGAGGGCTGGTGCAGTGAGGGCTGGTGCAGTGAGGGCTGGTGCTGTGAGGGCTAGTGCTGTGAGGGCTGGTGCGGTGAGGGCTGGTGCTGTGAGGGCTGGTGCAGTGAGGGCTGGTGCAGTGAGGGCTGGTGCTGTGAGAGCTGGTGCAGTGAGGGCTGGTGCAGTGAGGGCTGGTGCGGTGAGGGATGGTGCTGTGAGGGCTGAGGTTCCGTGACGATTTGAACCCGTGTTTTCAACATTGTCGTAAATACATAATTTTGTTATCAGTGAACCGCAAATGATCCATTTAGTATATCCTGGTGTTTTCGCTATGCTACGAGCAAGAGTACTCCTGTTACAAACACATTTCTGATCTACCCATGGCATCCATCTTAGATTATGGCACCCATTTTGTGTTTCTTGCCCTCACATAGACAATGGACACGCAATGACCTCTGATTACTTCATTTCGGTTAAGGACACGTAGGCTTTAGCCGGCGATCCACCTCTCTAGTGACACGTGCACCTTTAGACAGAAAACGCCATGGTTATATGACTCAGCAGAAGCTGCCTCCTCTGCCTGAGGCCAGTCCTGCTATACTGGTTCTCGTGTTCGTTGACCTGATCATGATTAGGCGGCCGAAGCTGGTAGCCTTGCCCATTTACGACCTACAAACATCTCTTATCCTGCCTTTCTATCTTCTGCACCTGGCTCTGCTCCTTTCCTTCTGGGCCTTTATTAGGGGGAGGTAACGAAATTTACGATGAGGTGGTCCGGCTCTTGAATGAAAAGTTGACATGGGATTATGATCGAATAGTGGGAACCCCTCGTTCGTAATGTTTTGACATCAGATATTGTTGATGATTCCTGTACAACGCCAAATATGTATTGTTTAGGACACAAAGGTTTGGGAATGTACTAACATGTAAAGAATTTGCCTGAAGCCCAATATTTAGTATATAAGGAGCAACCCTCTTTGTACAATTCGAACAGGCTCCTAGATTCTGCCCGTGTGTTGTTTCTGTGACTTCTGTGTCCCTGCAGTAATAAACCTTTGGTCTTTGACGCCACCATCGAGAAGCCCGTGTTTCTGTTTATTTGTGCACCGAGACAGGTAGAACTCTGGGGTCTTCGGGTGTTATCCCTGACACCTCTGGACGGAACCAAAACGTCCAGAACTCCAGCTGGTGCTGCAAGGGCTGGTGCTGTGAGGGCTGGTGCAGTGGTGCAGTGAGGGCTGGGCCAGTGAGGGCTAGTGCTGTGAGGGCTGGTGCTGTGATGGCTGGTGCTCTGAGGGCTGGTGCAGTGAGGGTTGGTGCAGTGAGGGCTGGTGCTGTGAGGGCTGGTGCGGTGAGGGCTGGTGCTGTTAGGGCTGGTGCTGTGAGGGCTGCTGCAGTGAGGGCTGGTGCTGTGGTGCAGGGAGGGCTGGTGCAGTGAGGGCTAGTGCTGTGAGGGCTGGTGCTGTGATGGCTGGTGCTCTGAGGGCTGGTGCAGTGAGGGCTGGTGCAGTGAGGGCTGGTGCTGTGAGGGCTGGTGCGGTGAGGGCTGGTGAAGTGAGGGCTGGTGCTCTGAGGGCTGGTGAAGTGAGGGCTGGTGCTTTGAGGGCTGGTGCAGTGAGGGCTGGTGCTGTGAGGGCTGGTGCGGTGAGGGCTGGTGCTGTGAGGGCTGGTGCTGTGGTGCAGTGAGGGCTGGTGCAGTGAGGACTAGTGCTGTGAGGGCTGGTGCTGTGATGGCTGGTGCTCTGAGGTCTGGTGCAGTGAGGGCTGGTGCTGTGAGGGCTGGTGCAGTGAGGGCTGGTGCGGTGAGGGCTGGTGCTCTGAGGGCTGGTGAAGTGAGGGCTGGTGCTGTGAGGGCTGGTGCAGTGAGAGCTGGTGCTGTGAGGGCTGTTGCAGTGAGGGCTGGTGCAGTGAGGGCTGGTGATGTGAGGGTTGGTGCTGTAAGGGCTTGTGCAGTAAGGGCTGGTGCTGTGGTGCAGTGAGGGCTGGTGCAGTGAGGGCTAGTGCTGTGAGGGCTGGTGCTGTGATGGCTGGTGCTGTGAGGGCTGGTGCAGTGAGGGCTGGTGCAGTGAGAGCTGGTGCAGTGAGAGCTGGTGCAGTGAGGGCTGGTGCAGTTAGGGCTGGTGCTGTGAGGGCTGGTGCTGTGAGGGCTGGTGCAGTGAGGGCTGGTGCGGTGAGGGCAGGTGCGGTGAGGGCTGGTGAAGTGAGGGCTGGTGTTCTGAGGGCTGGTGAAGTGAGGGCTGGTGAAGTGAGGGTTGGTGCTGTGAGGGCTGGTGAAGTGAGGGCTGGTGCTCTGAGGGCTCGTGAAGTGAGGGCTGGTGCTGTGAGGGCTGGTGAAGTGAGGGCTGGTGCTCTGAGGGCTGGTGATGTGAGGGCTGGTGCTGTGAGGGCTGGTGCAGTGAGGGCTTGTGCAGTGAGGGCTGGTGCGGTGAGGGCTGGTGAAGTGAGGGCTGGTGCTCTGAGGGCTGGTGAAGTGAGGGCTGGTGCTGTGAGGGCTGGTGCAGTGAGGGCTGGTGCTGTGAGGGCTGGTGCGGTGAGGGCTGGTGCTGTGAGGGCTGGTGCGGTGAGGGCTGGTGCAGTGAGGGCTGGCGCAGTGAGGGCTGGTGCTGTGAGAGCTGGTGCAGTGAGGGCTGGTGCTGTGAGGGCTGGTGCTGTGAGGGCTTGTGCTGTGAGGGCTGGTGCTGTGGTGCAGTGAGGGCTGGTGCAGTGAGGGCTAGTGCTGTGAAGGCTGGTGCTGTGATGGCTGGTGCTCTGAGGGCTGGTGCAGTGAGGGCTGGTGCAGTGAGGGCTGGTGCTTTGAGGGCTAGTGCTGTGAGGGCTTGTGCTGTGAGGGCTGGTGCTGTGGTGAGGTTCCGTGACGGTTCCGTGACGATTTGAACCCGTGTTTTCAAGTTTGTCAGAAATACATAATATTGGTATCAGTGAACCGCAAATGATCCACTTAGTATACGCTGGTGTTTTCGCTACGCTACAAGCAAGAGCACTCCTTTTATTAACACATTTCTAATCTACCCACGGCATCCATCTTAGATCATGGCAGCCATTTTGTGTTTCTTGCCCTCATATACGCAATAACCTCTGATCACTTCATTTCGATTAAGGACACGTAGCCTTAGCCGGAGATTCACCTCTTTCATGATACGTGCACCTTAAACCAGATCACGCTGTAGCTGCATGACTCGACAAAGATTGCCTCCTCTGCCCGAGGCCAGCCTTGCCAAACTGGTCTTCGTGTCCATTGTCCTGATCATGATTAGGCGGCCGAAGCCGGTAGCCTTGCCCATTTACAACCCACAAGCATCTCTTATCCCGCTTTCCTATCTTCCGCACCTGGCTCCGTTCCTTTCTTTCTGAAACTTTATTAGGGGGAGGTAACGAACTTTACGATGAGGCGGTCCGGGTCTTGAATGCAATATTGACAAGGGATTGTGATGAACTAGTGGGAACCCCTCTTCGTAGATGTTTGGCATCAGATTTTATCAACGGTTCCTGTGTACGCCAACTATTTATTGTTTATGTCACAAAGGTTTTGGGAATGTACCAACATGTGAAGAATTCGCCTGAAGGCCAAAAACTAGTATATAAGGAGCAACCCACTTTGTACAATTTGAACAGGCTCCTAGATTCTGCCCGTGTGTAGTATCTGTGACTTCTGTGTCCCTGCAGTAATAAACCTTTGGTCTTTGACGCCACCATCGAGAAGCCCGTGTTTCTGTTCATTTGTGCACCAAGACAGGTGGAACTCCGGGGTCTTTGGGTGTTGTTCCCTGACACCTCTGGACGGAACCAAAAAGTCCAGAACTCCAATTGGCGCCCAACGTGGGGCGACGTCATTCGGTACCGGTCCAAAAGCCTGAAGAGTTCGAGAAGCTTCGTGTGAAGATTCCTGAGGGAGGCGCCCCACTTCATCGATCCCGGCATATCGCAAAAGTGGCCCGAAGTTCTCTTCCACGAGGGTTTCCCGTTCAGGACGGCTGCAGTGGGCCGTTGCCTTGACCGTCGCCCTGTCTTGGACCCGAGGTGCAGTCCTTAGTACGGCGAAACGTGACGGGTTTCTCCTTGGTGACGTCTTCAGTGCCTCAGTTAAGTATTTAGTGATAGCTAGCTGGTTACTTTGTGAGGATTGTTAAAATCCTTGATTGGTTCTTGGTTTGGTTTGGTTCTTGGTAGGATTATCACAGGTTGTTCTGGTTAAGATAATCTATTTGGTTTAGTTTGGGTATCGATACAACAGTTCGTTTTGGTAGGCCTAAATTCTTGATTCAAGTGCACATATCTGTTTTGTGTTTTGTTTGTTTTGTGTTCCGGACTGAAAAATGGTAAGTCGGAAAATGTTGTCGTGCTTTGGTTGCAACCGTGACTCACGATTGGAGGACTCTTGTCTGGTTCCTCCGATTGGGACTCCTCTATATGATTTATATTGTAAACATGGTGTGGGTCCTATATCTTATAATGAGGTATGGGTCCGTTACACTGCGAAGGATGGTGTCCTTAGTTGGCCACTGCATGGTAGTTTTGAACCCGAGATTCTCGACAACTTAGAAGCGAAATTGTTTAGGAAGAAAGCCCGGCCGGCAATGTTTGATTCTTTCCGTTATTGGCGAAAAGAATCCAAACAGAGAGAAATGAAAAGGGGCTAAGCAGCTGCAGGCTAACGAGTGTGAGAAGGCCATAGATGTAGCCATTAGAGAGCATAACTTAGCGATTGACAAGTGCTATCCTGCCTTGCCATCGAAAATGGCTAAGATACTGGAGGATTCCGAAAACGATCCTCTGTTATCTTATCTGTTACGGTCACCTCCACCGTATGCACAAGGTGCTACTGCTCCACTTGTCCCGAATGTTCAATTGCCGGTTGCTGGACAACCTGGTGTTCCTGCTCCTGTCCCCCAGAATCAAGTTCCCGTACCTCCCGTGATGAATGTGAATGTTCCTACAGCTCCTTCTCTTCCTGAACTGCCAGCTTCTGTACCTACTATTCCACAAACTATTTTTCTCGATACTCCTACTGTTCCGTTATCTATTCCTACCTCTACTGCGTTCTCCACGTCTGCGAGTGTGCTAACTCCACTTTCTGTTCGTCGAAGAATCACTGATTCTGTTACTAATATGCTGTCTCCTTTATATAAAACTTTAATTAAGACTCCTACTCCTGACTCAGTTCAGAGACGTAGTCAGCTTCCAAGTACTGAGGAACGGGGAATTTTAGATTCCACGGCTCTCAGATGGATTTCGAAGAGTAGAAGATATAGTACGAGAGATGTGCTAGACACATTTATGCAGTGGAAGGAACCAACACAACGGTATGTCTTTGATGAGATGTGCTCGTTGTTACGTGAAGAAATAGAAGAAGATGATGTAGAATCAGATTTGGAAGATTTAATTAAAGTTCAAAAAGAGTTTGCTGCTGGAATGATAGTGGGTGATAATATAAAAGAAGCGATGGAACTTATTTTAAGTTTTAGGAATGATCCATCTCTTCGTTCGACGAGAGATTTAGAAAGAGGAAAAATGAAGCTAAGTCGCCAATATCCTATGAGGGAAGTTCACCAATCTGGCGCGAAGCAGTGGCACGTGATGATAATGCTGGTATTGCAGGTGCTCCAGCGCAGTTCCAAAGAGTGTGGATACACACTCCGTGGAAGCGAGCTGAAGTGCTAGCGGTGAAGCAGGCCTTGCCAGATCCTCCTCGATCCACGTAAGAATCCTGCTGGATATTACAAGGAATTAACACAGACAGTTGAGGCTTGTATAATGAACTTAGCCGACATCGATATGTTATTTGGCAATGTAGTTCCGCAACCAGTGTGGGCTAAAATTCGTAGAGAGGATCATCAAGCTGCCTTAGGTGGTGATTGGGCAGCTATCACTGCAGCAGATGGTCAGCAAATAGGTGGTGCGAAACCCGAACCCCTAATTGCTAATCTACCAGGTAGAATAATTGATCTAATGAAGACTCTGATGCCAGCATTGCGTGTAAATTGGGACAAGCTGTCAGCATGCAGGCAGAAGAAAGACGAAAGTGTCTCTGACTTTTTCACAAGGTTTGAAGAGACTTTTGTAGATCATAGTGGTCAGGACATGAGTACAGAAGGAGGACAAAGACTGTTTGTCGATAAATTTGTGCATAATTTGTTACCTGAATTATGCAATAAATTAAAAGACTCAGAAAGTGCGTGGGCTGTATCCACAACCGCGCAAATACTTGCGACTGCGCAGTACTATGAAAATAGGGATAAAGAGGAAAAGGAGAAATCAGAAAAGAAAACGAAAGATTTAAAAACTAAAGTTCTTTTGCAGCAGGCGTATCCGCCTCGCATGAATCAATCTAATACACAGCAAGGTTCGTACCAAAGGACAGATTATAGTTCATCAAGACCTCAATATCAGTGGAATCAGTGTGCGTACTGTAAGAAAGAGGGTCACTATAAAAATGAATGTCCGATCTTAGCGCAAAATAATGCAGCAGCAGCTCAGAGAGGTCGTGGTGGTTTTGTGCAGAATTCTAGAGGTCGAGGACGAGGTGCTATGCCTCCACAAACAAATGATCGTCCTTCCAATCACTTTGATCAACGAAATGGACAATCTACTCAGCAAAATAGATCTCAACAATATCTTGTTGAGGACTATTGTGAAGTAGATGAGGGTTTTCAGCAAAATGGGTACTAGGACAGCCATGGACAGAGAGAGGGAGTAGTATCAGTTCCAGTGGATCAGAGTGGGCCTTATGTCGCAGTAGCAACATCAGGTGTAGTCGAACCGTTCCTGTTGGATACTGGTGCCGCAAAAAGTTCTATCATTCATGCGAAACTCCCTGGCGCACCTTTGTCCGGCTCAACAAATGTTTCCGTAGGTTTTTCAGGCGCCCCTGTTTACAACCCGATATCTGGTCCTTTGTCTATTTCTGTTGGACCGTGCCAGTTGAAAGCACCCCTGATTTTGACGACAGGTTGTAATGAAAATCTGCTTGGTTTAGATTTGTTAAAACGACTATATGCGACATTGTACTGTTCTCCGGAAGGAGTACAACTCACGTTGGGTAAAAATATCACCTCTCCGATGTACTTGTCAATGGACGCACTCCCGCCAGAGCTACGCTCACTCCCTGATTCTCTTTGGGCGACTGGTCCTAATGATGTAGGTCTCTTAGAAATTCCACCGCATGTGGTAACCTTGAAAACAAATGTAAAATTTCCAAGAATTCCCCAATATAAAATATCTAGTGAAGGAGAGCGTGCACTTTTATTGATTGTGCAAGATTTAATTAAGAAAGATGTGATTGAAGAAACTAGGGGAAATGTCTGTAATAGCCCTGTATTACCAATTTTGAAACGAACTGATCCTACAAAACCTCCAGTGTACAGGTTTGTCATAGACCTTAGAGAAGTTAATAAGATTGTGGTTCCGCAGTTTCCTGTGGTTCCGGATATTACTGCATTGCTAACATTGATTCCTGCTACAGCCACATGGTTCTCAGTTATTGACTTAAAGAATGCTTTTTTCAGCATTCCGATAGCCGAAGAAAGTAGAGATATTTTTGGCTTCTGTTTAGGAGGACGAAGCTTCAGATTTAAGCGAGCTCCACAAGGCTATTGTGAAAGTCCATCTATTTATAGTCAAGCATTAAAAAGCCAGTTAGATTCTTTTGTCCTTCCTCCAGGTTCTGCTCTAGTACAGTACGTAGACGATCTTCTAGTGGCTGCCGATGACAAGGAAACTTGCAAAGCAGCTACAATTTCCTTATTGCATCATTTGTCTAATTTGAATCACAAGGTGTCTCCTTCCAAAATGCAATACTGCTGCCAAGAAGTGACCTACCTAGGTCATCTCTTGTCAAAGGAGGGAAGGAAGTTGACCCCAGAAAGGATAAAAGCAATTACACAGATGAGTGTTCCACGCACACAAAGAGAAGTACGTGCCTTTCTAGGTATTACCTCTTACTGTAGGCAGTGGATCCCAAATTTTTCTCTTTTAGCGAAACCATTGGTAGCCTTGACTGGGAAAAATGTTCCGAGTCCAGTGCCATGGTCTGATGAATGTCAAGAGAGTTTTACTGAATTACGAAAAGCATTGTGTTCAGCTCCTGTATTGGGTACACCCGATTACAGTAAGCCGTTCACGCTCTACGTTCACGAGAAAGAAGGTTGCGCGTTGAGTGTTCTGACACAGAAGTTTGGTGATAAACAACGCCCTTGTGCGTATTTCTCATCAACATTAGATCCGGTAGCCAGAGCGTTACCTAGTTGTTTGAGAGCTACAGCGGCAGCTGCGGCTTCCATTCGACAATCTGCTGGTTTGGTGATGAACAACATGCTAGTGGTCATGGTTCCTCATGCAGTGGATACACTCATGAACCGAACGAAGACACAACACCTTACTAGTGCGAGATTATCTGGTTACGAGCTGACATTACTAGCGAGTCATATTCAGATCAAAAGATGTAATGTATTGAATCCAGCAACACTGTTGCCGACTGATCGAGAGTCGAGTGATTCCGAGCCACATGATTGCTGTTTTAAAACGGAGGAAGAGACAAAAGGACGCATTGACTTGAAGGATACTCCGTTATCCGATCCGGATGGTACGCTGTATGTGGACGGGTCATGTTTTAAATTGGAGAATGGTGATGTGACTGCTGCTTACGCAGTAACAACTTTGAAGACGATTGTGGAGACTGCAAGAGTGAGTCAGAATTCTGCCCAAGCTGCAGAATTAATAGCTCTAACGAGAGCGTGTGTTTTAGCTGAGGGAAAGAGAGTGAATGTGTTTACAGATAGTCAGTACGCATTTAGTGTGGCCCATAGTTTTGGCCAGTTGTGGAGAGAAAGAGGTTTCATTACGTCCCATGGGACTAAGATCCAACATGGCCAGCTAGTTAATGACTTGTTGGAATCTCTAACCTTGCCGACTGAAGTTGCGATTGTGAAGTGCAGTGCTCATGAAGCAATCACGGATGATGTTGGTCGTGGGAATGCTTTTGCTGATGAAATTGCTAAACAGACAGCTAGAGACACGATGAGCAGAATGTATGTTGCTACGTCTGCAAGATGGATTGCTGAGTCTGGAATGTGCGAGGATACTATGGAAAGTGTGAAAGAGATTCAGAAAGAAGCAACTGAGGAAGAGAAACGTGTATGGAGAGAAAGTACGGGCAAGTTGGACTCGAATGGATGTTGGATTGATTTGACAGAACAGCAGCGTTGGATGTTGCCCGATGCGTATGTGCTTGCAGTAGTGACGATGGCGCATGGAGTAGCGCATATAAGTTCTAAAGGGATCTGTAAGATGTTGGCTCCGGTCTGGAAGAATGAGGGAATCAGTAAGTGTGCAGAGAGAGTGGTGAAAAATTGTATGGTGTGCTTGATGCATAATCCTGGCAAGGGAACTCCAACTCCAGCTGGTCATTTCGCTCCTCCTTCCTGCCCTTTTGAAGTGATTCAGTTAGATTTTATTCACATGGACCGCTGTAATAATTTAAAAAATGTCCTAGTGGTGGTCTGTGCTTTCTCCAGGTGGATAGAAGCATACCCACTAAAGGACAACACTACCCTATCAACTGCCAAAATTCTTCTCAAAGAATTTTTCCCTAGATATGGAATGCCACGGATTGTATGGTCAGATAACGGAAGTGAGTTTATAGGGAAAGTTATGCAGAGTGTGTGTGCCGGCCTAGGGCTGAAACAGAAATTCCACAGTGCAAACCATCCCCAGTCTGCTGGTTTAGTGGAGGGTTACAATGGCACCCTCAAGCTGAAAATAGCTAAAATACAAGCATCCACAGGTTTAGCCTGGCCAGACGCACTTCCTTTGGCCTTGTTATCAACGAGAGCAACGGTACATTCTAGAATAGGGCTTAGCCCTTATGAAATAGTCTTTGGTCGCCCGGCAAATATCTGGGGTGTGCCAAGGCCTAAAGAATTTTGCTCCATAGAATATCCTATGTTGATAGACTACCTTTACGACTTGACTGCTAAATTGAGTCTTATTCATCAACAGGTTTTCGATGCTTTGCCAAAACCTCCGGAGAGTCCAGGGCATCAGCTGAAACCGGGAGACTTCGTTGTCATCAAAAACTTCGCGAGGACGAAGAACCTTCAGCCGAGATTTGTGGGGCCCTTCCAAATCCTACTTGCAACGAGGACAGCAGTTCGTGTAGCTGGCCGCAAGCACTGGGTACACGCATCCCACGTTAAGCGTGTCCCTTTGCCGCTCCCTTACGACGACTGGGTGAAGAAGGGAATTGGTGCCTCCGAATCTGAAAGCACACCGAAGTTCATCTCTTTCAGCGATGCCGAATTGATTACTGACACTCTAAAACCTGACTCTCCTCCTGAAAAGACTCCTTTGAACACTGAACATTTGTCTCCAGCATCAGAAGAAACTTTGCCATCTGCGAACTTAAACACTGCAACAGCTGCTAGTGATACACTATTTGCCGATCAGACAGTACCAGCGAAACAGAGATATAACTTAAGAAGCCGTAAAATGGACAAATAAAGCAGGCAACTGCATATTGTGATTTTGATATATTGAACTTTTGCCTTCAGCCAGGAAGTTTGCTATTGTTTATTGTTTTCAAAATTGCCTTGCCGTCTGGGTAGCCGTAGGGTCGTGGCTGTGTGCCTAGTTGAATCTGCAGGGGTCTGACACAAGGTCGATCTTTCTGTTGGTTCTGGGAACTCCCAGGGCTGATAGAGGCATTTTCATCTACGTACACATCATCAGTGGTCGCGAGCGGATTGTAGAAGATGGAGCTTCCTGCGCTGCAACGAAAAAATGTGATTTATGTTCGCAGAAACAGACTTCATAGAATTCTTCATAGCAAATGCTTTTTGATGCAATGTGCCATTACATTCTTGATTATTTTAGCAACATTGGTGGGTGGAATCGTCTTTAGTATAAATTTGATTTTTGTGCCAGTTACTACAGTACCTCCCCTTGATCCTGCCATTTCTACTGTTTCTTCTATACACTCTTTTCACTCGTTTCCGGAACATGAGCAAGCCCGACGCTCAGAATTCACCAACAACACTTTTGTACAGCTCTTGCACCAACACCAACTGGTAGTTAACACTACAGACTGCTGGGTGTGTGGCTTGATACCTCACACTATGGATAAAGGTATTCCCTATCTGGTTTTGCCTTACAGCTACAATGGATCATTTCAGGCCCTCCAAACCATCTTTGCTTATGCCCTTGAAACCTATCCTCCACGTCCACCGCGTTCCACTAAATATAACTCTGCCAACAAAGCCTTAGTCCAGGGAATTATTGACATGGTCAAGGACGTCAATAATACTCCATCCTACCCTAGAGACGAATTGCGAGTATATTTAAGTTGGAACACTTCAGAGTATCGCCTTAGTTTAGGAGAAAGCAAGCGTAAAAGCTCAACTCCAATCTGGGTCGTACCTCACCGAGGCCAGGTCTGCTTGCAAGGTAATGGGAGAAATCCGAGAGCTCAGCTAGGGAGGAGTGAGTGCGTAGAGACTTATGTGTTTCCGGCTAACTCTTCCCCTGCCTTTCTCACTGCTAGGGGTACCTACTTCATTTGTCGAGACAGAGCTTATACATGGTTGCCTGCCGACTTTTCAGGATCATGTTATATTGCTCGATTGTTGCCGCCGACATATACTGCTTCATCTGATTACCACAGAACCAGAGTAGCGAGAGGAGTCTTCAGCAAGGAAGATACCGCTGGTCAGGAAGCTGGAGACTTCTTCAAAGGCTTCCTTCCGTTCTGGGGGCCTATGGCCAATAGTAGAAACATACGTCAGCTAACACGGGTAGTTGAATCTACTATTACCAAAACTGCTGGTGCCCTTAGCAACTTGACAGCTGAGCTTCAGGCGGATAGACTCATGACGTTACAGAACCGTATGGTTCTAGACGTTATACTTGCAGATCGAGGTGGGGTATGCAGAATGATCCAATCGAGCTGCTGTGTCTTTATTCCTAATAATGCTCCAACAGTCTATGAGGCGATCTCTAAGCTACACAAGATTTCCGACTCCATACATGTAGACAAGGGAAACTGGTCCTTCATGGAGTGGTTTTGGACTCTGATATCAGCGTGGGGATGGAAGGTTCTAATGGTCATTGGTGTCATCTTAGTGTTCCTATTCTCATGCTGCCTGATTATCCAGTGTGGTCCTGCTCTGTGTAGTCTTTGTGCTGCAACTTGTTTTAGGAAACCACCTGCGTTTGGAGAAAAGGCACGAGAAAGGATGATGATACAACAGCATGTCACTGACCTGATGAGCATAGAACTAGATTCTGATATAGACTGAGTAATTGCCTATGTAAGGGCAAAAGGAGGGTCTGAGGTTCCGTGACGGTTCCGTGACGATTTGAACCCGTGTTTTCAAGTTTGTCAGAAATACATAATATTGGTATCAGTGAACCGCAAATGATCCACTTAGCATACGCTGGTGTTTTCGCTACGCTACAAGCAAGAGCACTCCTTTTATTAACACATTTCTAATCTACCCACGGCATCCATCTTAGATCATGGCAGCCATTTTGTGTTTCTTGCCCTCACATACGCAATAACCTCTGATCACTTAATTTCAATTAAGGACACGTAGCCTTAGCCGGAGATTCACCTCTTTCATGATACGTGCACCTTAAACCTGATCACGCTGTAGCTGCATGACTCGACAAAGATTGCCTCCTCTGCCCGAGGCCAGCCCTGCCAAACTGGTCTTCGTGTCCATTGTCCTGATCATGATTAGGCGGCCGAAGCCGGTAGCCTTGCCCATTTACAACCCACAAGCATCTCTTATCCCGCTTTCCTATCTTCCGCACCTGGCTCCGTTCCTTTCTTTCTGAAACTTTATTAGGGGGAGGTAACGAACTTTACGATGAGGCGGTCCGGGTCTTAAATGCAATATTGACAAGGGATTGTGATGAACTAGTGGGAACCCCTCTTCGTAGATGTTTGAATTCAGATTTTATCAACGGTTCCTGTGTACACCAACTATTTATTGTTTATGTCACAAAGGTTTTGGGAATGTACCAACATGTGAAGAATTCGCCTGAAGGCCAAAAACTAGTATATAAGGAGCAACCCACTTTGTACAATTTGAACAGGCTCCTAGATTCTGCCCGTGTGTAGTATCTGTGACTTCTGTGTCCCTGCAGTAATAAACCTTTGGTCTTTGACGCCACCATCGAGAAGCCCGTGTTTCTGTTCATTTGTGCACCAGGACAGGTGGAACTCCGGGGTCTTTGGGTGTTGTTCCCTGACACCTCTGGACGGAACCAAAAAGTCCAGAACTCCAATGGTGCAGTGAGGGCTAGTGCTGTGAGAGATGGTGCTGTGATGGCTGGTGCTCTGAGGGCTGGTGAAGTGAGGGCTGGTGCAGTGAGGGCTGGTGCAGTGAGGGCTGGTGCGGTGAGGGCTGGTACGGTGAGGGCTGGTGCTGTGAGGGCTGGTGCAGTGAGAGCTGGTGCAGTGAGGGCTGGTGCTGTGAGAGCTGGTGCTGTGAGAGCTGGTGCAGTGAGGGCTGGTGCTGTGAGGGCTTGTGCTGTGAGGGCTGGTGCTGTGGTGCAGTGAGGGCTGGTGCAGTGAGGGCTAGTGCTGTGAGGGCTGGCGCTGTGAGGGCTGGTGCTGTGAGGGCTGGTGCAGTGAGGGCTGGTGCGGTCAGGGCTGGTGCTGTGAGGGCTGGTGCTCTGAGGGCTGGTGAAGTGAGGGCTGGTGCTGTGAGGGCTGGTGCAGTGAGGGCTGGTGCGGTGAGGGCTGGTACGGTGAGGGCTGGTGCAGTGAGGGCTGGTGCGGTGAGGGCTGCTGCTCTGAGGGCTGGTGAAGTGAGGGCTGGTGCTGTGAGGGCTGGTGCAGTGAGAGCTGGTGCTGTGAGGGCTGTTGCAGTGAGGGCTGGTGCAGTGAGGGCTGGTGATGTGAGGGTTGGTGCTGTAAGGGCTTGTGCAGTGAGGGCTGGTGCTGTGGTGCAGTGAGGGCTGGAGCAGTGAGGGCTAGTGCTGTGAGGGCTGGTGCTGTGATGGCTGGTGCTCTGAGGGCTGGTGCAGTGAGGGCTGGTGCAGTGAGAGCTGGTGCAGTGAGAGCTGGTGCAGTGAGGGCTGGTGCAGTGAGGGCTGGTGCTGTGAGGGCTGGTGCTGTGAGGGCTGGTGCAGTGAGGGCTGGTGCGGTGAGGGCAGGTGCGGTGAGTGCTGGTGAAGTGAGGGCTGGTGCTCTGAGGGCTGGTGAAGTGAGGGCTGGTGAAGTGAGGGCTGGTGCTGTGAGGGCTGGTGAAGTGAGGGCTGGTGCTCTGAGGGCTCGTGAAGTGAGGGCTGGTGCTGTGAGGGCTGGTGAAGTGAGGGCTGGTGCTCTGAGGGCTGGTGATGTGAGGGCTGGTGCTGTGAGGGCTGGTGCAGTGAGGGCTTGTGCGGTGAGGGCTGGTGCGGTGAGGGCTGGTGAAGTGAGGGCTGGTGCTCTGAGGGCTGGTGAAGTGAGGGCTGGTGCTGTGAGGGCTGGTGCAGTGAGGGCTGGTGCTGTGAGGGCTGGTGCGGTGAGGGCTGGTGCTGTGAGGGCTGGTGCGGTGAGGGCTGGTGCAGTGAGGGCTGGCGCAGTGAGGGCTGGTGCTGTGAGAGCTGGTGCAGTGAGGGCTGGTGCTGTGAGGGCTGGTGCTGTGAGGGCTTGTGCTGTGAGGGCTGGTGCTGTGGTGCAGTGAGGGCTGGTGCAGTGAGGGCTAGTGCTGTGAAGGCTGGTGCTGTGATGGCTGGTGCTCTGAGGGCTGGTGCAGTGAGGGCTGGTGCTGTGAGGGCTGGTGCAGTGAGGGCTGGTGCGGTGAGGGCTGGTACAGTGAGGGCTGGTGCTGTGAGGGCTGGTGCAGTGAGAGCTGGTGCAGTGAGGGCTGGTGCTGTGAGAGCTGGTGCTGTGAGAGCTGGTGCAGTGAGGGCTGGTGCTGTGAGGGCTTGTGCTGTGAGGGCTGGTGCTGTAGTGCAGTGAGGGCTGGTGCAGTGAGGGCTAGTGCTGTGAGGGCTGGTGCTGTGAGGGCTGGTGCTGTGAGGGCTGGTGCAGTGAAGGCTGGTGCGGTCAGGGCTGGTGCTGTGAGGGCTGGTGCTCTGAGGGCTGGTGAAGTGAGGGCTGGTGCTGTGAGGGCTGGTGCAGTGAGGGCTGGTGCGGTGAGGGCTGGTACGGTGAGGGCTGGTGCTGTGAGGGCTGGTGCAGTGAGGACTGGTGCAGTGAGGGCTGGTGCAGTGAGGGATGGTGCTGTGAGAGCTGGTGCAGTGAGGGCTGGTGCTGTGAGGGCTGGTGCTGTGAGGGCTTGTGCAGTGAGGGCTGGTGCTGTGGTGCAGTGAGGGCTGGTGCAGCGAGGGCTATTGCTCTGAGGGCTGGTGCTGTGTTGGCTGGTGCTCTGAGGGCTGGTGCAGTGAGGGCTGGTGCAGTGAGGGCTGGTACTGTGAGGGCTGGTGCAGTGAGGGCTGGTGCGGTGAGGGCTAGTGCTGTGAGAGCTGGTGCTGTGATGGCTGGTGCTCTGAGGGCTGGTGAAGTGAGGGCTGGTGCTGTGAGGGCTGGTGCAGTGAGGGCTGGTGCGGTGAGGGCTGGTATGGTGAGGGCTGGTGCTGTGAGGGCTTGTGCTGTGAGGGCTGGTGCTGTGGTGCAGTGAGGGCTGGTGAAGTGAGGGCTAGTGCTGTGAAGGCTGGTGCTGTGATGGCTGGTGCTCTGAGGGCTGGTGCAGTGAGGGCTGGTGCAGTGAGGGCTGGTGCTTTGAGGGCTAGTGCTGTGAGGGCTTGTGCTGTGAGGGCTGGTGCTGTGGTGCAGTGAGGGCTAGTGCTGTGAGAGCTGGTGCTGTGATGGCTGGTGCTCTGAGGGCTGGTGAAGTGAGGGCTGGTGCTGTGAGGGCTGGTGCAGTGAGGGCTGGTGCGGTGAGGGCTGGTACGGTGAGGGCTGGTGCTGTGAGGGCTGGTGCAGTGAGAGCTGGTGCAGTGAGGGCTGGTGCTGTGAGAGCTGGTGCTGTGAGAGCTGGTGCAGTGAGGGCTGGTGCTGTGAGGGCTTGTGCTGTGAGGGCTGGTGCTGTGGTGCAGTGAGGGCTGGTGCAGTGAGGGCTAGTGCTGTGAGGGCTGGTGCTGTGAGGGCTGGTGCAGTGAGGGCTGGTGCGGTCAGGGCTGGTGCTGTGAGGGCTGGTGCTCTGAGGGCTGGTGAAGTGAGGGCTGGTGCTGTGAGGGCTGGTGCAGTGAGGGCTGGTGCGGTGAGGGCTGGTACGGTGAGGGCTGGTGCTGTGAGGGCTGGTGCAGTGAGGACTGGTGCAGTGAGGGCTGGTGCAGTGAGGGATGGTGCTGTGAGAGCTGGTGCAGTGAGGGCTGGTGCTGTGAGGGCTGGTGCTGTAAAGGGCTTGTGCAGTGAGGGCTGGTGCTGTGGTGCAGTGAGGGCTGGTGCAGCGAGGGCTATTACTCTGAGGGCTGGTGCTGTGTTGGCTGGTGCTCTGAGGGCTGGTGCAGTGAGGGCTGGTGCAGTGAAGGCTGGTACTGTGAGGGCTGGTGCGATGGGGGCTGGTGCTGTGAGTGCTGGTGCTGTGAGGGCTGGTGCAGTGAGGGCTGCTGCTGTGAGGGCTGGTGAAGTGAGGGCTGGTGCTGTGAGGGCTGGTGCAGTGAGGGCTGGTGCTGTGAGGGCTGGTGCGGTGAGGGCTGGTGCAGTGAGGGATGGTGCAGTGAGGGCTGGTGCTGTGAGAGCTGGTGCAGTGAGGGCTGGTGCTGTGAGGGCTGGTGCTGTGAGGGCTTGTGCTGTGAGGGCTGGTGCTGTGGTGCAGTGAGGGCTGGTGAAGTGATGGCTAGTGCTGTGAGGGCTTGTGCTGTGATGGCTGGTGCTCTGAGGGCTGGTGCAGTGAGGGCTGGTGCTGCGAGGGCTGGTGCTGTGAGGGCTTGTGCTGTGAGGGCTGGTGCTGTGGTGCAGTGAGGGCTGGTGCAGTGAGGGCTAGTGCTGTGAGGGCTGGTGCTGTGATGGCTGGTGCTCTGAGGGCTGGTGCAGTGAGGGCTGGTGCAGTGAGGGCTGGTGCTGTGAGGGCTAGTGCTGTGAGGGCTTGTGCTGTGAGGGCTGGTGCTGTGGTGCAGTGAGGGCTGGTGCAGTGAGAGCTGGTGCTGTGAGAGCTGGTGCAGTGAGGGCTGGTGCTGTGAGGGCTTGTGCTGTGAGGGCTGGTGCTGTGGTGCACTGAGGGCTGGTGCAGTGAGGGCTAGTGCTGTGAGGGCTGGTGCTGTGAGGGCTGGTGCTGTGAGGGCTGGTGCAGTGAGGGCTGGTGCGGTGAGGGCTGGTGCTGTGAGGGCTGGTGCTCTGAGGGCTGGTGAAGTGAGGGCTGGTGCTGTGAGGGCTGGTGCAGTGAGGGCTGGTGCGGTGAGGGCTGGTACGGTGAGGGCTGGTGCTGTGAGGGCTGGTGCGGTGAGGACTGGTGCAGTGAGGGCTGGTGCAGTGAGGGCTGGTGCTGTGAGAGCTGGTGCAGTGAGGGCTGGTGCTGTGAGGGCTGGTGCTGTGAGGGCTTGTGCAGTGAGGGCTGGTGCTGTGGTGCAGTGAGGGCTGGTGCAGCAAGGGCTATTGCTGTGAGGGCTGGTGCTGTGTTGGCTGGTGCTCTGAGGGCTGGTGCAGTGAGGGCTGGTGCAGTGAGGGCTGGTGCTGTGAGGGCTGGTGCGGTGGGGGCTGGTGCTGTGAGGGCTGGTGCTGTGAGGGCTGGTGCAGTGAGGGCTGCTGCTGTGAGGGCTGGTGAAGTGAGGGCTGGTGCGGGCTGGTGCTGTGAGGGCTGGTGCAGTGAGGGCTGGTGCTGTGAGGGCTGGTGCGGTGAGGGCTGGTGCAGTGAGGGATGGTGCAGTGAGGGCTGGTGCTGTAAGAGCTGGTGCAGTGAGGGCTGGTGCTGTGAGGGCTGGTGCTGTGAGGGCTTGTGCTGTGAGGGCTGGTGCTGTGGTGCAGTGAGGGCTGGTGCAGTGATGGCTAGTGCTGTGAGGGCTTGTGCTGTGATGGCTGGTGCTCTGAGGGCTGGTGCAGTGAAGGCTGGTGCTGTGAGGGCTGGTGCTGTGAGGGCTGGTGCTGTGAGGGCTTGTGCTGTGAGGGCTGGTGCTGTGGTGCAGTGAGGGCTGGTGCTGTGAGGGCTGGTGCTGTGAGGGCTTGTGCTGTGAGGGCTGGTGCTGTGGTGCAGTGAGGGCTGGTGCAGTGAGGGCTAGTGCTGTGAGGGCTGGTGCTGTGATGGCTAGTGCTCTGAGGGCTGGTGCAGTGAGGGCTGGTGCAGTGAGGGCTGGTGCTGTGAGGGCTAGTGCTGTGAGGGCTTGTGCTGTGAGGGCTTGTGCTGTGAGGGCTGGTGCTGTGGTGCAGTGAGGGCTGGTGCAGTGAGGGCTAGTGCTGTGAGAGCTGGTGCTGTGATTGCTGGTGCTCTGAGGGCTGGTGAAGTGAGGGCTGGTGCTGTGAGGGCTGGTGCAGTGAGGGCTGGTGCGGTGAGGGCTGGTATGGTGAGGGCTGGTGCTGTGAGGGCTGGTGCAGTGAGAGCTGGTGCAGTTAGGGCTGGTGCTGTGAGAGCTGGTGCTGTGAGAGCTGGTGCAGTGAGGGCTGGTGCTGTGAGGGCTTGTGCTGTGAGGGCTGGTGCTGTGGTGCAGTGAGGGCTGGTGCAGTGAGGGCTAGTGCTGTGAGGGCTGGTGCTGTGAGGGCTGGTGCTGTGAGGGCTGGTGCAGTGAGGGCTGGTGCGGTGAGGGCTGGTGCTGTGAGGGCTGGTGCTCTGAGGGCTGGTGAAGTGAGGGCTGGTGCTGTGAGGGCTGGTGCAGTGAGGGCTGGTGCGGTGAGGGCTGGTACGGTGAGGGCTGGTGCTGTGAGGGCTGGTGCAGTGAGGACTGGTGCAGTGAGGGCTGGTGCAGTGAGGGCTGGTGCTGTGAGAGCTGGTGCAGTGAGGGCTGGTGCTGTGAGGGCTGGTGCTGTGAGGGCTTGTGCAGTGAGGGCTGGTGCTGTGGTGCAGTGAGGGCTGGTGCAGCGAGGGCTATTGCTGTGAGGGCTGGTGCTGTGTTGGCTGGTGCTCTGAGGGCTGGTGCAGTGAGGGCTGGTGCAGTGAGGGCTGGTGCAGTGAGGGCTGGTGCGGTGGGGGCTGGTGCTGTGAGGGCTGGTGCTGTGAGGGCTGGTGCAGTGAGGGCTGCTGCTGTGAGGGCTGGTGAAGTGAGGGCTGGTGCTGTGAGGGCTGGTGCAGTGAGGGCTTGTGCTGTGAGGGCTGGTGCGGTGAGGGCTGGTGCAGTGAGGGATGGTGCAGTGAGGGCTGGTGCTGTGAGAGCTGGTGCAGTGAGGGCTGGTGCTGTGAGGGCTGGTGCTGTGAGGGCTTGTGCTGTGAGGGCTGGTGCTGTGGTGCAGTGAGGGCTGGTGCAGTGATGGCTAGTGCTGTGAGGGCTTGTGCTGTGATGGCTGGTGCTCTGAGGGCTGGTGCAGTGAGGGCTGGTGCTGTGAGGGCTGGTGCTGTGAGGGCTTGTGCTGTGAGGGCTGGTGCTGTGGTGCAGTGAGGGCTGGTGCAGTGAGGGCTAGTGCTGTGAGGGCTGGTGCTGTGATGGCTGGTGCTCTGAGGGCTGGTGCAGTGAGGGCTGGTGCAGTGAGGGCTGGTGCTGTGAGGGCTAGTGCTGTGAGGGCTTGTGCTGTGAGGGCTGGTGCTGTGGTGCAGTGAGGGCTGGTGCAGTGAGGGCTAGTGCTGTGAGAGCTGGTGCTGTGATGGCTGGTGCTCTGAGGGCTGGTGAAGTGAGGGCTGGTGCTGTGAGGGCTGGTGCAGTGAGGGCTGGTGCGGTGAGGGCTGGTACGGTGAGGGCTGGTGCTGTGAGGGCTGGTGCAGTGAGAGCTGGTGCAGTGAGGGCTGGTGCTGGGAGAGCTGGTGCTGTGAGAGCTGGTGCAGTGAGGGCTGGTGCTGTGAGGGCTTGTGCTGTAAGGGCTGGTGCTGTGGTGCAGTGAGGGCTGGTGCAGTGAGGGCTAGTGCTGTGAGGGCTGGTGCTGTGAGGGCTGGTGCTGTGAGGGCTGGTGCAGTGAGGGCTTGTGCTGTGAGGGCTGGTGCTGTGGTGCAGTGAGGGCTGGTGCCGTGAGGGCTAGTGCTGTGAGAGCTGGTGATTTGATGGCTGGTGCTCTGAGGGCTGGTGCAGTGAGGGCTGCTGCTGTGAGGGCTGGTGAAGTGAGGGCTGGTGCTGTGAGGGCTGGTGCAGTGAGGGCTGGTGCTGTGAGGGCTGGTGCGGTGAGGGCTGGTGCAGTGAGGGATGGTGCAGAGAGGGCTGGTGCTGTGAGAGCTGGTGCAGTGAGGGCTGGTGCTGTGAGGGCTGGTGCTGTGAGGGCTTGTGCTGTGAGGGCTGGTGCTGTGGTGCAGTGAAGGCTGGTGCAGTGATGGCTAGTGCTGTGAGGGCTTGTGCTGTGATGGCTGGTGCTCTGAGGGCTGGTGCAGTGAGGGCTGGTGCTGTGAGGGCTGGTGCTGTGAGGGCTTGTGCTGTGAGGGCTGGTGCTGTGGTGCAGTGAGGGCTGGTGCAGTGAGGGCTATTGCTGTGAGGGCTGGTGCTTTGGTGGCTGGTGCTCTGAGGGCTGGTGAAGTGAGGGCTGGTGCTGTGAGGGCTGGTGCAGTGAGGGCTGGTGCGGGGAGGGGTGGTACGGTGAGGGCTTGTGCTGTGAGGTCTGGTGCAGTGGGCGGCTGGTGCAGTGAGGGCTGGTGCTGTGAGAGCCGGTGCAGTGAGGGCTGGTGCTGTGAGGGCTGGTGCTGTGAGTGCTGGTGCTGTGACGGCTGGTGCTGTGAGGGCTTGTGCTGTGAGGTCTGGTGCTGTGGTGCAGTGAGGGCTGGTGCAGTGAGGGCTAGTGCTGTGAGGGCTGGTGCTGTGATGGCTGGTGCTCAGAGGGCTGGTGCAGTGAGGGCTGGTGCAGTGAGGGCTGGTTCAGTGAGGGCTGGTGCTGTGAGGGCTGGTGCGGTGAGCGCTGGTGCTGTGATGGCTGGTGGTCTGAGGGCTGGTGAAGTGAGGGCTGGTGCTGTGAGGGCTGGTGCAGTGAGGGCTGGTGCGGTGAGGGCTGGTACGGTGAGGGCTGGTGCTGTGAGGGCTGGTGCAGTGAGGGCTGGTGCAGTGAGGGCTGATGCAGTGAGGGCTGGTGCTGTGAGGGCCGGTGCAGTGAGGGCTGGTGCTGTGAGGGCTGGTGCTGTGAGGGCTTGTGCAGTGAGGGCTGGTGCTGTGGTGCAGTGAGGGCTGGTGCAGTGAGTGCTAGTGCTGTGAGGGCTGGTGCTGTGTTGGCTGGTGCTCTGAGGGCTGGTGCAGTGAGGGCTGGTGCAGTGAGGGCTGGTGCTGTGAGAGCTGGTGCAGTGAGGGCTGGTGCTGTGAGGGCTAGTGCTGTGAGGGCTTGTGCTGTGAGGGCTGGTGCTGTGGTGCAGTGAGGGCTGGTGCAGTGAGGGCGGTATACACCTGTTACAACGCATTTGTTACAACGCACTACCATTACAACGCGACTTTTACAACGCATACCATTACAACGCATTGCGCTGGGGGGCGCTCTAGGATAGGGAATAAGTATAATTTACTATCCAACACCTTCCCTAGGGTCCACGGGGACTGGAGTTAGAATAGTGAATTATACTTACCACTATCCAGCACCTCAAAGCGCTATGCGTTGTAATGGTATGCGTTGTAATGGTCGCGTTGTAATAGTAGGTAGTTGTAACGGTATGCGTTGTAACATGGTACATCCAGTGAGGGCTAGTGCTGTGAGGGCTGGTGCTGTGATGGCTGGTGCTCTGAGGGCTGGTGCAGTGAGGGCTGGTGCTGTGAGGGCTGGTGCTGTGAGGGCTGGTGCTGTGAGGGCTGGTACGGTGAGGGCTGGTGCTGTGAGGGCTGGTGCAGTGAGGGCTAGTGCTGTGAGGGCTGGTGCTGTGAGAGCCGGTGCAGTGAGGGCTGGTGCTGTGAGGGCTGGTGCTGTGAGGGCTTGTGCTGTGAGGGCTGGTGCTGTGGTGCAGTGAGGGTTGGTGCAGTGAGGGCTAGTGCTGTGAGGGCTGGTGCTGTGATGGCTGGTGCTCTGAGGGCTGGTGCAGTGAGGGCTGGTGCAGTGAGGGCTGGTGCTGTGAGGGCTGGTGCGGTGAGGGCTGGTGCTGTGAGGGCTGGTGCTGTGAGGGCTGGTGCAGTGAGGGCTGGTGCTGTGAGGGCTGGTGCGGTGAGGGCTGGTGCTGTGAGGGCTGGTGCTCTGAGGGCTGGTGAATTGAGGGCTGGTGCTGTGAGGGCTGGTGCAGTGAGGGCTGGTGCGGTGAGGGCTGTTACAGTGAGGGATGGTGCTGTGAGGGCTGGTGCAGTGAGGGCTGGTGCAGTGACGGCTGGTGCAGTGAGGGCTGGTGCTGTGAGGGCTTGTGCAGTGAGGGCTGGTGCTGTGGTGCAGTGAGGGCTGGTGCAGTGAGGGCTAGTGCTGTGAGGGCTGGTGCTGTGATGGCTGGTGCTCTGAGGGCTGGTGCAGTGAGGGCTGGTGCAGTGAGGGCTGGTGAAGTGAGGGCTGGTACTGTGAGGGCTGGTGCTGTGAGGGCTGGTGCAGTGAGGGCTGGTTCTGTGAGGGCTGGTGCGGTGAGGGCTGGTGCTGTGAGGGCTGGTGCTACGAGGGCTGGAGTTCTGGACTTTTTGGTTCCGTCCAGAGGTGTCAGGGAACAACACCCAAAGACCCCGGAGTTCCACCTGCCTTGGTGCACAAATGAACAGAAACACGGGCTTCTCGATGGTGGCGTCAAAGACCAAAGGTTTATTACTGCAGGGACACAGAAGTCACAGAAACTACGCATGGGCAGTAACTAGGAGCCTGTTCAAATTGTACAAAGAGGGTTGCTCCTTATATACTAAATTTTGGCCTTCAGGCAAATTCTTACATGTTAGTACATTCCCAAACCTTTGTGTTCTAAACAATAAATATTTGGCGTTGCACAGGAATCGTCAAAAATATCTGATGTCAAAACATTACGAACGAGGGGTTCCCACTTTTCCATCATAATCTCATGTCAACTTTTCATTCAAGACCCGGACCGCCTCATCGTAAATTTCGTTACCTCCCCCTAATAAAGGCCCAGAAGGAAAGGAGCAGAGCCAGGTGCAGAAGATAGAAAAGCAGGATAAGAGATGTTTGTAGGTTGTAAATGGGCAAGGCTACCGGCTTCGGCCGCCTAATCGTGATCAGGACAATGGACACGAAGACCAGTTTAGCAGGACTGGCCTCGGGCAGAGGAGGCAGCCTTTGTCGAGTCATGCAGCTACAGCGTGATCTGGTCTAAGGTGCACGTGTCATGAAAGAGGTGAATCTCCGGCTAAGGCTACGTGTCCTTAATCGAAATGAAGTGATCAGAGGTTATTGCGTATGTGAGGGCAAGAAACACAAAATGGCGGCCATGATCTAAGATGGATGCCGTGGGTAGATCAGAAATGTGTTTATAAAAGGAGTACTCTTGCTCGTAGCGTAGCGAAAACACCAGGATATGCTAAATGGATCATTTGCGGTTCGCTGATACCAATATTATGTATTTCCGACAATATTGAAAACACGGGTTCAAATCGTCACGGAACCTCAGACCCTCCTTTTGCCCTTACATAGGCAATTACTCAGTCTATGTCAGAGTCTAATTCTATGCTCATCAGGTCAGTGACATGCTGTTGTATCATCATCCTTTCTCGTGCCTTTTCTCCAAACGCAGGTGGTTTTCTAGGACAAGTTGCAGCACACAGACTACACAGAGCAGGACCACACTGGATAATCAGGCAGCATGAGAACAGGAATACTAAGATGACACCAATGACCATTAGAACCTTCCATCCCCACGCTGAGATCAGAGTCCAAAACCACTCCATGAAGGACCAGTTTCCCTTGTCTACATGAATAGAGTCGGAAATCTTGTGTAGCTTAGAGATCGCCTCATAGACTGTTGGAGCATTATTAGGAATAAAGACACAGCAGCTCGATTGGATCATTCTGCATACCCCACCTCGATCTGCAAGTATTACGTCTAGAACCATACGGTTCTGCAACGTCATGAGTCTATCCGCCTGAAGCTCAGCTGTCAAATTGCTAAGGGCACCAGCAGTTTCGGTAATAGTAGATTCAACTACCCGTGTTAGCTGACGTATGTTTCTACTATTGGCCATAGGCCCCCAGAACGGAAGGAAGCCTTTGAAGAAGTCTCCAGCTTCCTGACCAGCGGTATCTTCCTTGCTGAAGACACCTCTTGCTACTCTGGTCTTGTGATAATCAGATGATGCAGTGTATGTTGGAGGCAACAATCGAGCAATAAAACATGATCCTGAAAAGTCGGCAGGCAACCATGTATAAGCTCGATCTCGACAGATGAAGTAGGTACCCCTAGCAGTAAGAAAGGCAGGGGATGAGTTAGCCGGAAACACATAAGTCTCTACGCACTCACTCCTCCCTAGCTGAGCTCTCGGATTTCTCCCATTACCTTGCAAACAGACCTGACCTCGGTGAGGTACGACCCAGATTGGAGTTGAGCTTTTGCGCTTGCTTTCTCCTAAACTAAGGCGATACTCTGAAGTATTCCAACTTAAATATACTCTCAATTCGTCTCTAGGGTAAGATGGAGTATTATTGACGTCCTTGATCATGTCAATAATTCCCTGGACTAAAGCTTTGTTGGCAGAGTTATATTTAGCAGAACGTGGTGGACGTGGAGGATAGGTTTCAAGGGCATAAGCAAAGATGGTTTGAAGGGCCTGAAATGATCCATTGTAGCTGAAAGGCAAAACCAGATAGGGAATACCTTTATCCATAGTGTGGGGTATCAAGCCACACACCCAGCAGTCTGTAGTATTAACTACCAGTTGGTGTTGATGCAAGAGCTGTACAAAAGTGTTGTTAATGAATTCTGAGCGTCGAGCTTGCTCATGCTCAGGAAACGAGTGAAAAGAGTGTATAGAAGAAACAGTAGAAGTAGCAGGATCAAAGGGAGGTACTGTAGTTACCGGCACAAAAATTAAACTCATACCGAAGACGATTCCACCCACCAATGTTATCAAAACTATCAAAAATGTAATGGCACATTGTATTAAAAAGCATTTGCTGTGAAGAATTCTATAAAGTCTGTTTCTGCGAACATAAATCACATTATCTCGTTGCAGCGCAGGAAGCTCCATCTTCTACAATCCGCTCGCGACCACTAATGATGTGTGCGTAGATGAAAATGCCTCTATCAGCCCTGGGAGTTCCCAGAACCAACAGTAGGATCGACCTTGTGTCAGACCCCCGCAGATTCAACTAGGCACACAGCCACGACCCTACGTCTACCCAGACGGAAAGGCAATTTTAAAAACAATAAAACAATAGCAAACTTCCTGGCTGAAGGCAAAAGTTCAGAATTTCAAAATATCACAATGGGCAGTTGCCTGCTTTATTTGTCCATTTTACGGTTTCGTAAATTATATCTTTGCTTCGCAGGTACTGTCTGATCGGCAAATAGCGTTTCGCTGGTGGCTGTTGCAGTGTTCAAGTTCGCAGATGACAGAGTTCTTTCTGATGCAGGGGACAAATGTTCAGAGTTCAAAGGAGTCTTTTCAGGAGGAGAGTCAGAGCTTGGAGTGTCCGTGATCAATTCGGCACCGCTGAAAGGGATGAACTTTGGCGTGCTTTCAAATTCGGAGGAACCAATTCCCTTCTTCACCCAGTCGTCGTAAGGAAGTGGCAAGGGTACACGCTTTACGTGGGATGCATGCACCCAATGCTTGCGGCCAGCCACACGAACTGCTGTTCTCGTTGCAAGCAGGACTTGGAAGGGGCCGACGTATCTCGGCTGAAGGTTCTTCGTCCTCGCGAAATTCCTGATAACCACAAGATCTCCTGGTTTCAGCTGATGCCCTGGACTCTCCGGAGGCTTTGGTAAAGCATCGAAAACCTGTTGGTGAATAAGACTCAATTTAGCAGTCAAGTCGTAAAGGTAGTCTATCAACATAGGATATTCTAGAGAACAAAACTCCTTAGGCCTCGGCACACCCCAAATATTTGCCGGGCGGCCAAACACTATTTCATAAGGGCTAAGCCCCACTCTAGAATGTACAGTTGCTCTCGTTGATAACAAAGCCAAAGGAAGTGCGTCTGGCCAGGCTAAACCTGTGGATGCTTGGATTTTAGCTAGTTTCAGCTTGAGGGTGCCATTGTAACCCTCCACTAAACCAGCAGACTGGGGATGGTTCGCACTGTGGAACTTTTGTCTGATGCCTAGGCCGGTACATACACTCTGCATAACTTTCCCTATAAACTCACTTCCGTTATCTGACCATACAATCCGTGGCATTCCAAATCTAGGGAAATATTCTTTAAGAAGAATCTTGGCAGTTGTTAGGGCAGTGTTGTCCTTTAGTGGATATGCTTCAATCCACCTGGAAAAAGCACAGACTACCACCAGGACATATTTCAAATTATTACAGCGATCCATGTGAATGAAATCTAACTGAATCACTTCAAAGGGGCAGGAAGGAGGAGCGAAGTGACCGGCAGGAGTTGGAGTTCCCTTGCCAGGATTATGCATCAGGCATACCATACAATTTTTCACCACTCTCTCTGCACACTTACTGATCCCATCATTCTTCCAGACCGGAGCCAACATCTTACAGATTCCTTTAGAACTTATATGTGCTACTCCATGCGCCATTGTCACCACTGCAAGCACATACGCGTCAGGCAACATCCAACGCTGCTGTTCCGTCAGATCAATCCAACACCCATTCGAATCTAACTTGCCCGTACTTTCTTTCCATACACGTTTTTCTTCTTCAGTTGCCTCTTTCTGAATCTCTTTCACACTATCCATTGTATCCTCACACATTCCAGAGTCAGCAATCCATCTTGCAGACGTAGCAACATACATTCTGCTCATCGTGTCTCTAGCTGTCTGTTTAGCAGTTTCATCAGCAAAAGCATTCCCGCGACCAACATCATCCGTGATTGCTTTATGAGCACTGCACTTTACAATCGCAACTTCAGTCGGCAAGGTTAGAGATTCCAACAAGTCGTTAACTAGCTGACCATGTTGAATCTTAGTCCCATGGGACGTAATGAAACCTCTTTCTCTCCACAAACGGCCAAAACTATGGGCCACGCCAAATGCGTACTGACTGTCTGTAAAGACATTCACTCTCTTTCCCTTAGCTAAAACACACGCTCTTGTTAGAGCTATTAATTCTGCAGCCTGGGCAGAATTCTGACTCACTCTTGCAGTCTCCACAATCGTTTTCAAAGTCGTTACTGCGTAAGCAGCAGTTACATCACCATTCTCCAATTTAAAACATGACCCGTCCACATACAGCGTACCATCTGGATCGGATAACGGAGTATCCTTTAAGTCAATGCGTCCTTTTGTCTCTTCCTCCGTTTTAAAACAACAATCATGTGGCTCGGAATCACTCGACTCTTGATCAGTCGGCAACAGCGTTGCTGGATTCAATACATTACATCTTTTGATCTGAATATGACTCGCTAGTAATGTCAGCTCATAACCAGATAATCTCGCACTGGTAAGGTGTTGTGTCTTCGTTCGATTCATGAGTGTATCCACCGCATGAGGAACCATGACCACTAGCATGTTGTTCATCACCAAACCAGCAGATTGTCGAATGGAAGCCGTAGCTGCCGCTGTAGCTCTCAAACAACTAGGCAACGCTCTAGCTACCGGATCTAATGTTGATGAAAAATACGCACAAGGGCGTTGTTTATCACCAGACGTCTGTGTCAGAACACTCAACGCGCAACCTTCTCTCTCGTGAACGTAGAGCGTGAATGGCTTGCTGTAATCAGGTGTACCCAATACAGGAGCTGAACAAAGTGCATTTCGTAATTCAGAAAAACTCTCCTGACATTCATCAGACCATGGCACCGGACTCGGAACATTTTTCCCAGTCAAAGCTACCAATGGTTTTGCTAAAAGAGAAAAATTTGGGATCCACTGCCTACAGTAAGAGGTAATACCTAAAAAGGCACGTACTTCTCTTTGTGTGCGAGGAACACTCATCTGCGTAATTGCTTTTATTCTCTCTGGGGTCAACTTCCTTCCCTCCTTTGACAAGAGATGACCTAGGTAGGTCACTTCTTGGCAGCAGTATTGCGTTTTCGAAGGTGACACCTTGTGATTCAAATTTGACAAATGATGCAATAACGAGATCGTAGCTGCTTTGCAAGTTTCCTTATCATCAGCAGCCACTAAAAGATCGTCTACATACTGCACTAGAGCAGAACCTGGAGGAAGGACAAAGGAATCTAACTGGCTTTTTAATGCTTGACTGTAAATAGATGGGCTCTCACAATAGCCTTGTGGAGCGCGTTTAAATCTGAAACTTCGACCTCCTAGACAGAAACCAAAATTATCCCTGCTTTCCTCGGCTATCGGAATGCTGAAAAAGGCATTCTTCAAGTCAATGACTGAAAACCAAGTAGCTGTAGCAGGGATCAGTGTTAACAAGGCAGTAATGTCTGGAACTACAGGAAATTGCGGAACTACAATCTTATTAACTTCTCTTAGGTCGATAACAAACCTATACACTGGAGGCTTTGTAGGATCAGTTCGTTTCAAAATCGGTAGTACAGGACTGTTACAGACATTTCCTCTCGTTTCTTCAACCACACCTTTCTCAATCAAATCTTGCACAATCAATAAAAGTGCACGCTCACCTTCACTAGATATTTTGTATTGAGGAATTCTTGGAAATTTTACATTCGCTTTCAAAGTTACTACATATGGTGGTATTTCTAAAAGGCCTACATCATTAGGACCAGTCGCCCAAAGAGAATCAGGGATTGAACGCAGCTCTGGCGGGAGTGCATCCATTGACAAGTACATCGGAGAAGTGATATTTTTACCCAGTGTAAGCTGTACTCCTTCCGGAGAACAGTACAATGTCGCATATAGTCGTTTTAACAAGTCTAAACCAAGCAGATTTTCATTACAACCTGTCGTCAAAATCAGGGGTGCTTTTAATTGACACGGTCCAACAGAAATAGACAAAGGACCAGATATAGGGTTGTAAACAGGGGCGCCTGAAAAACCTACAGAAACATTTGTTGAGCCGGACAAAGGTGCGCCAGGGAGTTTCGCATGAATGATAGAACTTTTTGCGGCACCAGTATCCAACAGAAACGGTTCGACTACACCTGATGTAGCTACTGCGACATAAGGCCCACTCTGATCCACTGGAACTGATACTACTCCCTCTCTCTGTCCATGGCTGTCCTAGTACCCATTTTGCTGAAATCCTTCATCCACTTCACAATAATCTTCAACAAGAAATTGTTGAGATCTATTTTGCTGAGTAGACTGTCCATTTCGTTGATCAAAGTGATTGGAAGGACGATCATTCGTTTGTGGAGGAATAGCACCTCGTCCTCGACCTCTAGAATTCTGCACAAAACCACCACGACCTCTCTGAGCTGCTGCTGCATTATTTTGCGCTAAGATCAGACATTCATTTTTATAGTGACCCTCTTTCTTACAGTACGCACATTGGTTCCACTGATATTGAGGCCTCGATGTACTATAATCTGTTCTTTGATACGAACCCTGTTGCGTATTAGCCTGACTCATGCGAGGCGGATACGCCTGTTGCAAAAGAACTTTAGTTTTTAAGTCTTTCGTTTTCTTGTCTGATTTCTCCTTTTCCTCTTTATCCCTATTTTCGTAATACTGTGCAGTCGCAAGTATTTGCGCAGTTGTGGAAACAGCCCACGCACTCTCTGAATCCTTTAATTTATTGCATAATTCAGGTAACAAATTATGCACAAATTTATCGACAAACAGTCTCTGTCCTCCTTCTGTGCTCATATCCTGACCACTATGATCTACAAAAGTCTCTTCGAACCTTGTGAAAAAGTCGGAGACACTTTCGTCTTTCTTCTGCCTGCATGCGGATAACTTGTCCCAATTAACACGTAATGCGGGCATCAGAGTCTTCATTAAGTCTATTATCCTACCTGGAAGATTAGCAATTAGGGGTTCAGGCTTTGCACCACCTACTTGCTGACCATCCGCTGCAACAATAGCTGCCCAATCACCACCTAAGGCAACTGGATGATTCTCTCTACGAATTTTAGCCCAAATTGGTTGCGGAACTACGTTCCCAAATAACATATCAATGTCTGCTAAGTTCATTATACAAGCCTCAACTGTCTGTGTTAATTCTTTATAGTATCCAGCAGGATTCTTACACGGATCTGGCAAGGCCTGCTTCACTGCTAGCACTTCAGCTCGCTTCCACGGAATGTGTATCCACACCCTTTGGAATTGCGCTGGAGCAGCTACAATACCATTATTCTGATCAGCTTGCACAGCTTCGCGCCAAATTGGAGGAACCTCCCTCATTGGATATTGGCGACTTAGCTTCGTCTTGCTTTTCTCTAAATCTCTTGGTGAACGAAGTGATGGATCATTTCTATAACTTAAAATCAGTTCCATCGCTTCTTCTATATTTTCACCTACTATCATTCCAGCAGCAAACTCTTTCTGAACCTTAATTAAATCTTCTAAATTTGATTCAACATCGTCTTCTTCTATCTCCTCACGTAACAACGAGCACATCTCGTCAAAGACGTACCGTTGCGTTGGTTCTTTCCACTGCATAAATGTGTCTAGCACGTCTCTCGTACTATATCTCCTACTCTTCGAAATCCATCTGAGAGCCGTGGAATCTAAAATTCCCCGTTCCTCAGTACTTGGAAGCTGACTACGTCTCTGAACAGAGTCAGAAGTAGGAGTCTTGATTAAAGTTTTATAGAAAGGAGACAGAATGTTAGATACAGAATCAGTGATTCTTCGACGAACAGAAAGTGGAGTCAACACACTCGCAGACGCAGAGAACACACTAGAGGTAGGAACAGATAGCGGAACAGTGGGAGTATCGAGAAAAATAGTTTGTGGAACAGTAGGTGTAAGCGAGACAGATACAGGTATAGAAGTCGGCAATCCAGGAGGAGGAGGAGCCTTAGGAACATTCACATTGACCACAGGAGGTACAGGAGCTTGATTCTGAGGGGCAGGAGCAGGAATACCAGGTTGTCCAGCAACCGGCAATTGTACATTCGTTAAAGGTGGAGCCGTAGCACCTTGTGCATACGGTGGAGGTGACCGTAACAAATAAGACAACAGAGGATCGTTTTCAGAGTCCTCTAGTATCTTAGCTGTTTTCGATGGCAAGGCAGGATAGCACTTGTCAATCGCTAAATTATGCTCTCTAATGGCCACCTCTATGGCCTTCTCTGACTCGTTAACTTGCAGCTGCTTAGCCGCTTGCTCCAGAGTCAACTCTTCTTGCTCTTTTTGTTCTTTCTTTAACATTTTCATTTCTCTCTGTTTGGATTCTTTTCGCCAGTAACGGAAAGAATCAAACATTGCCGGCCGGGCTTTCTTCCTAAACAATTTCGCTTCTAAATTGTCGAGAATTTCAGGTTCAAAACTACCATGCAGTGGCCAACTAAGGACACCATCTTTCTCAGTATATCGGACCCACACTTCATTATAAGATATAGGCCCCACACCATGTTTACAATACAAGTCATATAGGGGAGTCCCAATCGGAGGAACCAGACACGAGTCCTCCAATCGTGAGTCACTGTTGCAACCGAAACAAGACAACATACAGTTTCTCTGACTTGCCATTTTTCAGTCCGGAACACAAACAAACAAAAACAAGAAACAAATATGTGCACCTGAACCAAGAACTTAGGCCTACCAAAACGAACTGATGTATCGATACCCAAACTGAACCAAATAGATTATCGTAACCAGAACAACCAGTGATAATCTTACGAAACCAAACCAAACCAAGAACCAAAAAAGGATTTTAACAACCCTCACAAAGTAACCAGCTAGCTATCACTAAATACTTAACTGAGGCACTGAAGACGTCACCAAGGAGAAACCCGTCACGTTTCGCTGTACTAAGGACTGCACCTCGGGTCCAAGACAGGGCGACGGTCAAGGCAACGGCCCACTGCAGCCGTCCTGAACGGGAACCCTCGTGGAAGAGAACTTCGGGCCACTTTTGCGATATGCCGGGATCGATGAAGTGGGGCGCCTCCCTCAGGAATCTTCACACGAAGCTTCTCGAACTCTTCAGGCTTTTGGACCGGTACCGAATGACGTCGCCCCACGTTGGGCGCCAATTGGAGTTCTGGACTTTTTGGTTCCGTCCAGAGGTGTCAGGGAACAACACCCAAAGACCCCGGAGTTCCACCTGCCTTGGTGCACAAATGAACAGAAACACGGGCTTCTCGATGGTGGCGTCAAAGACCAAAGGTTTATTACTGCAGGGACACAGAAGTCACAGAAACTACGCATGGGCAGTAACTAGGAGCCTGTTCAAATTGTACAAAGAGGGTTGCTCCTTATATACTAAATTTTGGCCTTCAGGCGAATTCTTACATGTTAGTACATTCCCAAACCTTTGTGTTCTAAACAATAAATATTTGGCGTTGCACAGGAATCGTCAAAAATATCTGATGTCAAAACATTACGAACGAGGGGTTCCCACTTTTCCATCATAATCTCATGTCAACTTTTCATTCAAGACCCGGACCGCCTCATCGTAAATTTCGTTACCTCCCCCTAATAAAGGCCCAGAAGGAAAGGAGCAGAGCCAGGTGCAGAAGATAGAAAAGCAGGATAAGAGATGTTTGTAGGTTGTAAATGGGCAAGGCTACCGGCTTCGGCCGCCTAATCGTGATCAGGACAATGGACACGAAGACCAGTTTAGCAGGACTGGCCTCGGACAGAGGAGGCAGCCTTTGTCGAGTCATGCAGCTACAGCGTGATCTGGTCTAAGGTGCACGTGTCATGAAAGAGGTGAATCTCCGGCTAAGGCTACGTGTCCTTAATCGAAATGAAGTGATCAGAGGTTATTGCGTATGTGAGGGCAAGAAACACAAAATGGCGGCCATGATCTAAGATGGATGCCGTGGGTAGATCAGAAATGTGTTTATAAAAGGAGTACTCTTGCTCGTAGCATAGCGAAAACACCAGGATATGCTAAATGGATCATTTGCGGTTCGCTGATACCAATATTATGTATTTCCGACAATATTGAAAACACGGGTTCAAATCGTCACGGAACCTCAGGGCTGGTGAAGTGAGGGCTGGTGCAGTGAGGGCTGGTGCAGTGAGGGCTGGTGCTGTGAGGGCTGGTGCTTTGCGGGCTGGTGCAGTGAGGGCTGGTGCTGTGAGGGCTTGTGCAGTAAGGGCTGGTGAGGGCTGGTACAGTGAGGGCTGGTGCAGTGAGGGCTGGAGCAGTGTGGGCTGGTGCAGTGAGGGCGGTGCAGGGCTGGTGCAGTGAGGGCTGGTGCTGTGGTGCAGTGAGGGCTGGTGCAGTGAGGGCTGGTGCAGTGAGGGCTGGTGCTGTGAGGGCTGGTCCAGTGAGGGCTGGTGAGGGCTGGTGCAGTGAGGGCTGGTACGGTGAGGGCAGTGCAGGGCTGGTGCAGTGAGGGCTGGTGCTCTGAGAGCTGGTGCTGTGAGGGCTGGTGCAGTGAGGGCTCATACGGTGAGGGCGGTGCAGGGCTGGTGCAGTGAGGGCTGGTGCTCTGAGAGCTGGTGCTGTGAGGGCTGCTGCAGTGAGGGCTGGTGCTGTGAGGGCTGGTGCAGTGAGGGCTGGTGCCATTAGGGCTGGTGCTGTGAGGGCTGGTGCTGTGAGGGCTTGTGCAGTGAGGGCTGGTGCAGGGAGGGCTGGTGCCGTGAGGGCTGGTGCAGGGAGGGCTGGTGCCGTGAGGGCTGGTGCGGTGAGGGCTGGTGCGGTGAGGGCTGGTTTTCTGAGGGCTGGTGCTGTGAGGGCTGCTGCAATGAGGGCTGGTGCTGTGAGGTCTTGTGCAGTGAGGACTGGTGCAGTGAGGTCTGGTGCTGTGAGGGCTGGTGCTGTGAGGGCTGGTGCTGTGAGGGCTTGTGCAGTGAGGGCTGGTGCAGTGAGGGCTGGTGCAGTGAGGGCTTGTGCAGTGAGGGCTGGTGCAGTGAGGGCTGGTACGGTGAGGGCGGTGGAGGCTGGTGCGGTGAGGGCTGGTGCTCTGAGGGCTGGTGCTGTGAGGGCTGCTGCAGTGAGGCTTGGTGCTGTGAGGGCTGGCGCAGTGAGGGCTGGTGCAGTGAGGGCTGGTGCAGTGAGGGCTGGTGCTGTGAGGGCTGGTGCTGTGAGGGCTTGTGCAGTGAGGGCTGGTGCAGTGAGGGCTGCTGCAGTGAGGGCTGGTGCAGTGAGGGCTGCTGCAGTGAGGGCTGCTGCAGTGAGGGCTGATGCTGTGAGGGCTAGTGCTGTGAGGGCTGGTGCAGTGGTGCAGTGAGGGCTGGTGCAGTGCAGGCTGGTGCTGTGAGGGCTGGTGCAGTGAGGGCTGGCGCAGTGAGGGCTGGTGCTGTTCCTGACTTCCCATTCAGTTCGTGGGAGTGCCCTTTTGTGGATACAGATCACGCCTACTCTCTTATCGTGCTTCAGTGCACAGGCCCGACGTGGCTGCCTTCATAGTTTTACCCCACACACAATCACACGCATCTACTTGCACACCCTGCAGCCCTTTACAATCACTTCTTCTCAAGCTCCAAAAGACAGACCGTCTCTTTAGCTAACTCTTCTTTTAAAAGGAACTATTCTGTCCTTCTCTACTTGGTGCTTCTAAATTCGTACAATGCTAAAAATACAAGGTTGGAGTTCTGGACTTTTTGGTTCCGTCCAGAGGTGTCAGGGAACAACACCCAAAGACCCCGGAGTTCCACCTGCCTTGGTGCACAAATGAACAGAAACACGGGCTTCTCGATGGTGGCATCAAAGACCAAAGATTTATTACTGCAGGGACACAGAAGTCACAGAAACTACGCATGGGCAGTAACTAGGAGCCTGTTCAAATTGTACAAAGAGGGTTGCTCCTTATATACTAAATTTTGGCCTTCAGGCGAATTCTTACATGTTAGTACATTCCCAAACCTTTGTGTCCTAAACAATAAATATTTGGCGTTGCACAGGAATCGTCAACAATATCTGATGTCAAAACATTACGAACGAGGGGTTCCCACTTTTCCATCATAATCTCATGTCAACTTTTCATTCAAGACCCGGACCGCCTCATCGTAAATTTCGTTACCTCCCCCTAATAAAGGCCCAGAAGGAAAGGAACAGAGCCAGGTGCAGAAGATAGAAAAGCAGGATAAGGGATGTTTGTAGGTTGTAAATGGGCAAGGCTACCGGCTTCGGCCGCCTAATCGTGATCAGGACAATGGACACGAAGACCAGTTTAGCAGGACTGGCCTCGGGCAGAGGAGGCAGCCTCTGTCGAGTCATGCAGCTACAGCGTGTTCTGGTTTAAGGTGCACGTGTCACTGAAAGAGGTGAATCTCCGGCTAAGGCTACGTGTCCTTAATCGAAATGAAGTGATCAGAGGTTATTGCGTATGTGAGGGCAAGAAACACAAAATGGCGACCATGATCTAAGATGGATGCCGTGGGTAGATCAGAAATGTGTTTATAAAAGGAGTACTCTTGCTCGTAGCGTAGCGAAAACACCAGGATATGCTAAATGGATCATTTGCGGTTCGCTGATACCAATATTATGTATTTCCGACAATATTGAAAACACGGGTTCAAATCGTCACGGAACCTCAGACCCTCCTTTTGCCCTTACATAGGCAATTACTCAGTCTATGTCAGAGTCTAATTCTATGCTCATCAGGTCAGTGACATGCTGTTGTATCATCATCCTTTCTCGTGCCTTTTCTCCAAACGCAGGTGGTTTTATAAGACAAGTTGCAGCACAAAGACTACATAGAGCAGGACCACACTGGATAATCAGGCAGCATGAGAATAGGAATACTAAGATGACACCAATGACCATTAGAACCTTCCATCCCCACGCTGAGATCAGAGTCCAAAACCACTCCATGAAGGACCAGTTTCCCTTGTCTACGTGAATAGAGTCGGAAATCTTGTGTAACTTCGAGATCGCCTCATAGACTGTTGGAGCATTATTAGGAATAAAGACACAGCAGCTCGATTGGATCATTCTGCATACCCCACCTCGATCTGCAAGTATAACATCTAGAACCATACGGTTCTGCAACGTCATGAGTCTATCCGCCTGAAGCTCAGCTGTCAAATTGCTAAGGGCACCAGCAGTTTCGGTAATAGTAGATTCAACTACCCGTGTTAGCTGACGTATGTTTCTACTATTGGCCATAGGCCCCCAGAACGGAAGGAAGCCTTTGAAGAAGTCTCCAGCTTCCTGACCAGCAGTATCTTCCTTGCTGAAGACACCTCTCGCTACTCTGGTTCTGTGATAATCAGATGAAGCAGTGTATGTTGGAGGCAACAATCGAGCAATATAGCATGATCCTGAAAAGTCGGCAGGCAACCATGTATAAGCTGTATCTCGACAGATGAAGTAGGTACCCCTAGCAGTGAGAAAGGCAGGGGAAGAATTAGCCGGAAACACATAAGTCTCTACGCACTCACTCCTCCCTAGCTGAGCTCTCGGATTTCTCCCATTCCCTTGCAAACAGACCTGACCTCGGTGAGGTACGACCCAGATTGGAGTTGAGCTTTTACGTTTGCTTTCTCCTAAACTAAGGCGATACTCTGAAGTATTCCAACTTAAATATACTCGCAATTCGTCTCTAGGGTAAGATGGAGTATTATTGACGTCCTTGATCATGTCAATAATTCCCTGGACTAAAGCTTTGTTGGCAGAGTTATATTTAGCAGAACGTGGTGGACGTGGAGGATAGGTTTCAAGGGCATAAGCAAAGATGGTTTGAAGGGCCTGAAATGATCCATTGTAGCTGAAAGGCAAAACCAGATAGGGAATACCTTTATCCATAGTGTGGGGTATCAAGCCACACACCCAGCAGTCTGTAGTGTTAACTACCAGTTGGTGTTGATGCAAGAGCTGTACAAAAGTGTTGTTAATGAATTCAGAGCGTCGAGCTTGCTCATGTTCGGGAAACGAGTGAAAAGAGTGTATAGAGGAAACAGTAGAAATAGCAGGATCAAGGGGAGGTACTGTAGTAACTGGCACAAAAATCAAATTTATACTGAAAACGATTCCTCCCACCAACGTCATCAAAACAATCAAGAATGTAATGGCACATTGCATCAAAAAGCATTTGCTGTGAATGATTCTGTAAAGTCTGTTTCTGCGAACATAAATCACATTTTCTCATTGCAGCGCAGGAAGCTCCATCTTCTACAATCCGCTCGCGACCACTGATGATGTGTACGTAGATGAAAATGCCTCTATCAGCCCTGGGAGTTCCCAGAACCAACAGAAAGATCGACCTTGTGTCAGACCCCCGCAGATTCAACTAGGCACACAGCCACGATCCTACGTCTACCCAGACGGCAAGGCAATTTTAAAAACAATAAAACAATAGCAAACTTCCTGGCTGAAGGCAAAAGTTCAGAATTTCAAAATATCACAATGGGCAGTTGCCTGCTTTATTTGTCCATTTTACGGTTTCGTAAATTATATCTTTGCTTCGCAGGTACTGTCTGATCGGCAAATAGCGTTTCACTGGTGGCTGTTGCAGTGTTCAAGTTCGCAGATGACAGAGTTCTCTCTGATGCAGGGGACAAATGTTCAGAGTTCAAAGGAGTCTTTTCAGGAGGAGAGTCAGAGCTTGGAGTGTCCGTGATCAATTCGGCATCGCTGAAAGGGATGAACTTTGGCGTATTTTCAAATTCGGAGGAACCAATCCCCTTCTTCACCCAGTCGTCGTAAGGAAGTGGCAAGGGTACACGCTTTACGTGGGATGCGTGCACCCAATGCTTGCGGCCAGCCACACGAACTGCTGTTCTTGTTACAAGTAGGATCTGGAAGGGGCCGACAAATCTCGGCTGAAGGTTCTTCGTCCTCGCGAAATTCCTGATGACCACAAGATCTCCTGGTTTCAGCTGATGCCCTGGACTCTCCGGAGGCTTTGGTAAAGCATCGAAAACCTGTTGGTGAATAAGACTCAATTTAGCAGTCAAGTCGTAAAGGTAGTCTATCAACATAGGATATTCTAGAGAACAAAACTCCTTAGGCCTCGGCACACCCCAAATATTTGCCGGGCGGCCAAAAACTATCTCATATGGGCTAAGCCCCACTCTAGAATGTACAGTTGCTCTCGTTGATAACAAAGCCAAAGGAAGTGCGTCTGGCCAGGCTAAACCTGTGGATGCTTGTATTTTAGCTAGTTTCAGCTTGAGGGTGCCATTGTAACCCTCCACTAAACCAGCAGACTGGGGATGGTTCGCACTGTGGAACTTCTGTCTGATGCCTAGTCCGGTACATACACTCTGCATAACTTTCCCTATAAACTCACTTCCGTTATCTGACCATACAATCCGTGGCATACCAAATCTAGGGAAATATTCTTTAAGAAGAATCTTGGCAGTTGATAGGGCAGGGTTGTCCTTTAGTGGATATGCTTCGATCCATCTGGAAAAAGCACAGACTACCACCAGGACATATTTCAAATTATTACAGCGATCCATGTGAATGAAGTCTAACTGAATCACTTCAAAGGGGCAGGAAGGAGGAGCGAAGTGACCAGCAGGAGTTGGAGTTCCCTTGCCAGGATTATGCATCAGGCATACCATACAATTTTTCACCACTCTCTCTGCACACTTACTGATCCCATCATTCTTCCAGACCGGAGCCAACATCTTACAGATTCCTTTAGAACTTATATGCGCTACTCCATGCGCCATTGTCACCACTGCAAGCACATACGCGTCAGGCAACATCCAACGCTGCTGTTCCGTCAGATCAATCCAACACCCATTCGAATCCAACCTGCCCGTACTTTCTCTCCATACACGTTTTTCTTCCTCAGTTGCCTCTTTCTGAATCTCTTTCACACTTTCCATTGTATCTTCACACATTCCAGAGTCAGCAATCCATCTTGCAGACGTAGCAACATACATTCTACTCATCGTGTCTCTAGCTGTCTGTTTAGCAGTTTCATCAGCAAAAGCATTCCCGCGACCAACATCATCCGTGATTGCTTTATGAGCACTGCACTTTACAATCGCAACTTCAGTCGGCAAGGTTAGAGATTCCAACAAGTCGTTAACTAGCTGACCATGTTGAATCTTAGTCCCATGGGACGTAATGAAACCTCTTTCTCGCCACAAACGGCCAAAACTATGGGCCACGCCAAATGCGTACTGACTGTCTGTAAAGACATTCACTCTCTTTCCCTTAGTTAAAACACACGCTCTTGTTAGAGCTATTAATTCTGCAGCTTGGGCAGAATTCTGACTCACTCTTGCAGTCTCCACAATCGTCTTCAAAGTCGTTACTGCGTAAGCAGCAGTTACATCACCATTTTCCAATTTAAAACATGACCCGTCCACATACAGCGTGCCATCTGGATCGGATAACGGAGTATCCTTTAAGTCAATGCGTCCTTTTGTCTCTTCCTCCGTTTTAAAACAACAATCATGTGGCTCGGAATCACTCGACTCTTGATCAGTCGGCAACAGCGTTGCTGGATTCAATACATTACATCTCTTGATCTGAATATGACTCGCTAGTAATGTCAGCTCGTAACCAGATAGTCTCGCACTGGTAAGGTGTTGTGTCTTCGTTCGATTCATGAGTGTATCCACTGCATGAGGAACCATGACCACTAGCATGTTGTTCATCACCAAACCAGCAGATTGTCGAATGGAAGCCGCAGCTGCCGCTGTAGCTCTCAAACAACTAGGCAACGCTCTAGCTACCGGATCTAATGTTGATGAAAAATACGCACAAGGGCGTTGTTTATCACCAAACTTCTGTGTCAGAACACTCAACGCGCAACCTTCTCTCTCCTGAACGTAGAGCGTGAATGGCTTACTGTAATCAGGTGTACCCAATACAGGAGCTGAACAAAGTGCATTTCGTAATTCAGAAAAACTCTCCTGACATTCATCAGACCATGGCACCGGACTCGGAACATTTTTCCCAGTCAAAGCTACCAATGGTTTTGCTAAAAGAGAAACATTTGGGATCCACTGCCTACAGTAAGAGGTAATACCTAAAAAGGCACGTACTTCTCTCTGTGTGCGAGGAACACTCATCTGCGTAATTGCTTTTATTCTCTCTGGGGTCAACTTCCTTCCCTCCTTTGACAAGAGATGACCTAGGTAGGTCACTTCTTGGCAGCAGTATTGCATTTTCGAAGGTGACACCTTGTGATTCAAATTAGATAAATGATGCAATAACGAAATCGTAGCTGCTTTGCAAGTTTCCTTATCATCAGCAGCCACTAAAAGATCGTCTACATACTGCACTAGAGCAGAACCTGGAGGAAGGACAAAGGAATCTAACTGGCTTTTTAATGCTTGACTGTAAATAGATGGGCTCTCACAATAGCCTTGTGGAGCGCGTTTAAATCTGAAACTTCGACCTCCTAGACAGAAACCAAAAATATCTCTGCTTTCCTCGGCTATCGGAATGCTGAAAAAGGCATTCTTCAAGTCAATGACTGAAAACAAAGTAGCTGTAGCAGGAATCAGTGTTAACAAGGCAGTAATGTCTGGAACTACAGGAAATTGCGGAACTACAATCTTATTAACTTCTCTTAGGTCGATAACAAACCTATACACTGGAGGCTTTGTAGGATCAGTTCGTTTCAAAATCTGTAGTACAGGACTGTTACAGACATTTCCTCTCGTTTCTTCAACCACACCTTTCTTAATCAAATCTTGCACAATCAATAAAAGTGCACGCTCACCTTCACTAGATATTTTGTATTGCGGAATTCTTGGAAATTTTACATTCGCTTTCAGAGTTACTACATATGGTGGTATTTCTAAAAGGCCTACATCATTAGGACCAGTCGCCCAAAGAGAATCAGGGAGTGAACGCAGCTCTGGCGGGAGTGCATCCATTGACAAGTACATCGGAGAAGTGATATTTTTACTCAGTGTAAGCTGTACTCCTTCCGGAGAACAGTACAATGTCGCATATAGTCGTTTTAACAAGTCTAAACCAAGCAGATTTTCATTACAACCTGTCGTCAAAATCAGGGGTGCTTTTAATTGACACGGTCCAACAGAAATAGACAAAGGACCAGATATCGGGTTATAAACAGGGGCGCCTGAAAAACCTACAGAAACATTAGTTGAGCCGGACAAAGGTGCGCCAGGGAGTTTCGCATGAATGATAGAACTTTTTGCGGCACCAGTATCCAACAGAAACGGTTCGACTACACCTGATGTTGCTACTGCGACATAAGGCCCACTCTGATCCACTGGAACTGATACTACTCCCTCTCTCTGTCCATGGCTGTCCTAGTACCCATTTTGCTGAAATCCGTCATCCACTTCACAATAGTCTTCAACAAGATACTGTTGAGATCTATTTTGCTGAGTAGACTGTCCATTTCGTTGATCAAAGTGATTGGAAGGACGATCATTCATTTGTGGAGGCATAGCACCTCGACCTCGACCTCTAGAATTCTGCACAAAACCACCACGACCTCTCTGAGCTGCTGCAGCATTATTTTGCGCTAAGATCGGACATTCATTTTTATAGTGACCCTCTTTCTTACAGTATGCACATTGGTTCCACTGATATTGAGGCCTTGATGTACTATAATCTGTCCTTTGATACGAACCCTGTTGCGTATTAGTCTGATTCATGCGAGGCGGATACGCCTGTTGCAAAAGAACTTTAGTTTTTAAGTCTTTCGTTTTCTTGTCTGATTTCTCCTTTTCCTCTTTATCCCTATTTTCGTAATACTGTGCAGTCGCAAGTATTTGCGCAGTTGTGGAAACAGCCCACGCACTCTCTGAATCCTTTAATTTATTGCATAATTCAGGTAACAAATTATGCACAAATTTATCGACAAACAGTCTTTGTCCTCCTTCTGTGCTCATATCCTGACCACTATGATCTACAAAAGTCTCTTCGAACCTCGTGAAAAAGTCGGAGACACTTTCGTCTTTCTTCTGCCTGCATGCTGACAACATATCCCAATTAACACGCAATGCGGGCATCAGAGTCTTCATTAAGTCGATTATCCTACCTGGAAGGTTAGCAATTAGGGGTTCAGGCTTTGCACCACCTACTTGCTGACCATCCGCTGCAACAATAGCTGCCCAATCACCACCTAAGGCAACTGGATGATTCTCTCTACGAATTTTAGCCCAAATTGGTTGCGGAACTACGTTCCCAAATAACATATCAATGTCTGCTAAGTTCATTATACAAGCCTCAACTGTCTGTGTTAATTCCTTATAGTATCCAGCAGGATTCTTACGCGGATCTGGCAAGGCCTGCTTCACTGCTAGCACTTCAGCTCGCTTCCATGGAATGTGTATCCACACCCTTTGGAATTGCGCTGGAGCAGCTACAATACCATTATTTTGATCAGCTTGCACAGCTTCGCGCCAAATTGGAGGAACCTCCCTCATTGGATATTGGCGACTTAGCTTCGTCTTGCTTTTCTCTAAATCTCTTGGTGAACGAAGTGATGGATCATTTATATAACTTAAAATCAGTTCCATCGCTTCTTCTATATTTTCACCTACTATCATTCCAGCAGCAAACTCTTTCTGAACCTTAATTAAATCTTCTAAATTAGATTCAACATCGTCTTCTTCTATCTCCTCAAATAACAACGAGCACATCTCGTCAAAGACGTACCGCTGCGTTGGTTCTTTCCACTGCATAAACGTATCTAGCACATCTCTCGTACTATATCTCCTACTCTTCGAAATCCATCTGAGAGCCGTGGAATCTAAAATTCCCCGTTCCTCAGTACTTGGAAGCTGACTACGTCTTTGAAAAGAGTCAGAAGTAGGAGTCTTGATTAAAGTTTTATAGAAAGGAGACAGCATATTAGATACAGAATCAGTGATTCTTCGACGAACAGAAAGTGGAGTCAACATACTCGCAGACGCAGAGAACACACTAGAGGTAGGAACAGATAGCGGAACAGTAGGAGTATCGAGAAAGATAGTTTGTGGAACAGTGGGTGTAAGCGAGACAGATACAGGTATAGAAGTCGGCAATCCAGGAGGAGGAGGAGCCGTAGGAACATTCACATTGACCACAGGAGGTACAGGAGCTTGATTCTGAGGGGCAGGAGCAGGAATACCAGGTTGTCCAGCAACCGGCAATTGTACATTCGGTAAAGGTGGAGCCGTAGCACCTTGTGCATACGGTGGAGGTGACCGTAACAAATAAGACAACAGAGGATCGTTTTCAGAATCCTCTAGAATCTTAGCTGTTTTCGATGGCAAGGCAGGATAGCACTTGTCGATCGCTAAATTATGCTCTCTAATGGCCACCTCTATGGCTTTCTCTGACTCGTTAACTTGCAGCTGCTTAGCCGCTTGCTCCAGAGTCAACTCTTCTTGCTCTTTTTGTTCTTTCTTTAGCCTTTTCATTTCTCTCTGTTTGGATTCTTTTCGCCAGTAACGGAAAGAATCAAACATTGCCGGCCGGGCTTTCTTCCTAAACAATTTCGCTTCTAAATTGTCGAGAACTTCGGGTTCAAAACTACCATGCAGTGGCCAACTAAGGACACCATCTTTCTCAGTATATCGGACCCACACCTCATTATAAGATATAGGACCCACACCGTGTTTACAATACAAGTCATATAGGGGAGTCCCAATCGGAGGAACCAGACATGAGTCCTCCAATCGTGAGTCACTGTTGCAACTAAAACACGACAACATACAGTTTCTCCGACTTACCATTTTTCAGTCCGGAACACAAAACAAACAAAACACGAAACAGATATGTGCACCTGAACCAAGAACTTAGGCCTACCAAAACGAACTGATGTATCGATACCCAAACTAAACCAAATAGATTACCGTAACCAGAACAACCAGTGATAATCTTACGAAACCAAACCAAACCAAGAACCGATCAAGGATTTTAACAACCCTCACAAAGTAACTAGCTAGCAACCACTAAATACTTAACTGAGGCACTGAAGACGTCACCAAGGAGAAACCCGTCACGTTTCGCTGTACTAAGGACTGCACCTCAGGTCCAAGACAGGGCGACGGTCAAGGCAACGGACCACTGCAGCCGTCCTGAACGGGAACCCTCGTGGAAGAGAACTTCGGGCCACTTTTGCGATATGCCGGGATCGATGAAGTGGGGCGCCTCCCTCAGGAATCTTCACACGAAGCTTCTCGAACTCTTCAGGCTTTTGGACCGGTACCGAATGACGTCGCCCCACGTTGGGCGCCAATTGGAGTTCTGGACTTTTTGGTTCCGTCCAGAGGTGTCAGGGAACACCACCCAAAGACCCCGGAGTTCCACCTGCCTTGGTGCACAAATGAACAGAAACACGGGCTTCTCGATGGTGGCGTCAAAGACCAAAGGTTTATTACTGCAGGGACACAGAAGTCACAGAAACTACGCATGGGCAGTAACTAGGACCCTGTTCAAATTGTACAAAGAGGGTTGCTCCTTATATACTAAATTTTGGCCTTCAGGCGAATTCTTACATGTTAGTACATTCCCAAACCTTTGTGTCCTAAACAATAAATATTTGGCGTTGCACAGGAATCGTCAACAATATCTGATGTCAAAACATTACGAACGAGGGGTTCCCACTTTTCCATCATAATCTCATGTCAACTTTTCATTCAAGACCCGGACCGCCTCATCGTAAATTTCGTTACCTCCCCCTAATAAAGGCCCAGAAGGAAAGGAACAGAGCCAGGTGCAGAAGATAGAAAAGCAGGATAAGGGATGTTTGTAGGTTGTAAATGGGCAAGGCTACCGGCTTCGGCCGCCTAATCGTGATCAGGACAATGGACACGAAGACCAGTTTAGCAGGACTGGCCTCGGGCAGAGGAGGCAGCCTCTGTCGAGTCATGCAGCTACAGCGTGTTCTGGTTTAAGGTGCATGTGTCACTGAAAGAGGTGAATCTCCGGCTAAGGCTACGTGTCCTTAATCGAAATGAAGTGATCAGAGGTTATTGCGTATGTGAGGGCAAGAAACACAAAATGGCGACCATGATCTAAGATGGATGCCGTGGGTAGATCAGAAATGTGTTTATAAAAGGAGTACTCTTGCTCGTAGCGTAGCGAAAACACCAGGATATGCTAAATGGATCATTTGCGGTTCGCTGATACCAATATTATGTATTTCCGACAATATTGAAAACACGGGTTCAAATCGTCACGGAACCTCAAGGTCAACATTTGATTCTATTGTTTTATAAAAGCTGTAGTTAAAACTGTCTTGAATAAAGCCACACCAATTACAGCCTATTTCATTGAGACCATTGTTATCACAAAAGTCGATCACTAGAGCAAATACGAGTCTTTTGGCCCAGGGCTGTGTGCAGCGCTGGGTTAGCTTCATGCAGGGTCTTGGCCACTGGGCCTGGCAGCATGCCCGGCTTTGTGGACTTTGACTGCGTGCTGCGTGGGGTTGGCTGCATGCGGGTGATTAGCCGCAGGGCAGGCCCTGCAGCTAGACCCCCGCCATGCACGACTGGTTATTAAATATTACTTCACGTACAAAACTAAAACACCTGAAATTAACGAATATTTCACCTAACTATAACGTTACTATAAACTTTTTTAGGTCGAGCCTAGGGGTAGTGCTTATGCTCTGCAATGTATGATGTAATGTATATTTTGGCTTGAAAGCCTTCCTCTTTTTTCATTTTTCATTTTTTTCATTGAATGCTTCTTTTTCGTCCTCATGTCTAATAACTCCCGCATTTTGTTGATCTAGATCATTTGTACTCAAACATTTTCCCGGGGGCCGCAAAGTTTGGTCTGTGGTGTGACCTAGGGACGCCCTGATGCCAGCGGGGGTGTAAAGTCGGGGTAGGGAAACAAAGCATGTATATCTAGTGCTTGCCTTTAAGAATTAAGGTGTTCCTAAAGTTAAGGGCCTCGTCAGGGCCGGACTGAGAACTGAAAGCAGCCCTGGCAAATTTTGCCAGACCAGCCCCCATCGGGCACGTAGCTAGCCAGCCCTCATCCGGCGCGTAGCGAGCGAGCCCGACGGCCACTAGGGGGGTTTGGGGAAGGTTCTCCCCCCAAGAAGTTTTTGAAATCTACAGACCAAAATGGTGAATTTTACAGCGCATTTTCATTACATATTCAAATTGTATCAACCTTCAAAGCACAGTAAACGGTAGATTATGACCTTAAAGAACATCAGGTTACCCATAGGCATTCTTTCAGAGAGCACCTAAAATAGACACAAGTAGTGAATCAGAGAGAACAAAGTAAAAGTGAGACCAGCCCCCACATGGTGTGTAGCAAGCAAGCGCTGTGAGCACCCACTAGGGGGAGTTTGGGGGGTTGAACTTCTCCCCCCAAGAAAAATTGGGAGACAGAAAGGCCAAAACAAAGCATTTTTCAACACATTTTTCATTACATATTAGATTGTATTAACTTTTAACTAGCAGTAGCACATAGGGCACAGAGGCCAGAAACTATTGATGGATTTAGGGGGTGAATGCATGATATTGTTCTGCATTCTGTCCATCAAAGTTGGTTTTTGCATTTGTCACCCCGAGTGGGATGGGTATGCTCAGACGTGAGTCCCATGCTCTCCACACCACTGTATTCAAGCAAGCCGGGCTGAAGACGGCTGGAATGCCAGAAACCGGTCCTCGGAAGCTTGTTCCCGGTCCAGGGAAGGCATGGCTTGGCAGTTCGGGCTGGGCTGTTCCCATGAGGCACAGGGTCAGACTGATTTGCATATGGCCATGTCTGAACTGGGGTGGTGTGGAGTGCAAAAAAACGATGAATTTAGGCCCAGATCTCTGTACTGGGGTGAATGCATGACATTGTTCTGCATTCTGTCCATCAACTGTGGTTTTTGCAGAAACTATTGAAACATCACACCCATGCAGTGTAACTCTTAATAATGATTACAATTATTCCTCTGAATTTAAGCAGTTTGTGCAAGATCAGTTATTCAGGGTACACATGTTCTGAATAGTGATGAGGCTCCCTGCCCCCTCTACCCCAACCCCCAGGCAGATCCGCCAAGAGGTCTGAACACTCATAAAAAACAAATGAAGACATCTGCATAATACATTCATTGACAAAACATATTGTATAGAAACGCTGGGAGCATTAACAAGCACTGACTGCGGGAATAGGTCTGGCTATGTTTTTATGTGGGGAGGAGAGATAGGGGAGAAGTTAGGGGGAGAGAGAGAGAGGGAGACAGAAGAAGAGAAAGGGAGAAGTAGAGGGAGAAAAATAGGAGAGAGTGAGAGAGTGGAAGGAAGGGAATAAGAAAGATGGAGAGAGGGATGGAAAGAGAGAGAGGGGCGAAAGATAGTGGGAGGGAGGGAGAGGAGAGGAGAGAGAGAGAGGAGAGAATAGAGATAGAGAGAGGGGAGAAAG